>NC_141057.1:38860316-40099066 GCF_041138505.1 Cibotium barometz | reverse complement strand
AATTTAGAAACCCCTGGTTGCCTGTTTTCCATCTTTAATTGCTTGCCATTCCTAAGAAACCCTAACTGGCCATCTCTCCCTCATGCAGAGATATTAGAAATCCCAATTCTCTATCACTGTGCTTGATTGCTGGGCAGGGCAGGGATGCATCAGAAACCCTAAGCTTGCATCACTGTACGCAGAGAAAACCATAGCATTAAATGAGATTCTAGGGAGAAGAAACCCTTGATCGGATTTTTTCGTCCAAATTCAACAGCGGCTTGCTTTGTTCTTCAGCCATGGCGCTTGCGGAGAAAGCTGATGCGGCCATGTCACTACAAATCCCCACAGGTAGAAAGCTGCCGGACTTTTTGCAGAGCGTGAACTTGAAGTATGTGAAATTAGGGTACCATTACATGATAACGCATTTGGTGAAGCTGCTTCTGATACCCCTTATGCTGGGAATTTTGCTGGAGGTGGGACGAGTTGGCCCTGATGATCTATGGCAGCTATGGGTCCATCTCCAGTTCAATCTGGTAAGTGTCCTCCTCTGCTCTGCAGTCCTTGTTTGTGGAACGACTGTCTATGTCATGTCCAGACCAAGGTCTGTCTACCTTGTTGATTATGCCTGCTTTAAACCCCCCCATGACCTCATGATCTCCCACTCCTTCTTCATGGGGCACTCTGAGAAATCAGGGAGCTTTGATGAGAAAAGCCTAGAGTTTCAAAAGAAGATTCTAGAAAGATCTGGTTTAGGCGAAGAGACCTACTTGCCCCCTGCCATGCATCATTTGCCCCCACAACCCACCATGGCTGCTGCCCGTGCAGAGGCTGAGCAGGTCATGTATGGGGCATTGGATATGCTCTTTGCCCAGACCCGCATCAATCCCAAAGTCATTGGCATCCTAGTAGTGAGCTGTAGCCTGTTCAACCCGACACCCTCTCTGTCCGCTATGATCGTGAACAAGTACAAGCTCCGGGGCAACATTCGGAGCTACAATCTGGGTGGGATGGGATGCAGTGCTGGTGTTATAGCCATAGATCTTGCAAAAGACCTCTTACAAGTCCATCGGAACAGCTATGCCGTGGTTGTCAACATGGAAAATATTACACAGAACTGGTATTTCGGCAATGACAGGTCAATGCTCATACCAAATTGTCTCTTCAGAGTGGGAGGAGCTGCAGTGCTTTTGTCTAACAAGGGAAGAGAGAGGAGAAGAGCCAAGTATCAATTAGTACACACAGTGAGGACTCACAAAGGTGCAGATGATAAAGCTTTCCACTGTGTCTATCAGCAGCAGGACAAGGCTGGGCAGCTTGGTGTCTCTCTCTCAAAAGACCTTATGGCGATTGCAGGCGATGCACTGAAAACCAACATCACAACCCTTGGGCCACTTGTTCTACCCATATCAGAGCAGCTGCTTTTCTTTGCAGCTCTTGTGGTGAGGAAGCTTTTGAATGTCAGAATGAAGCCGTATATACCCGATTTCAAGCTCGCTTTCGAGCATTTCTGCATCCATGCTGGTGGTAGAGCTGTCATTGATGAGCTTGAGAAGAACTTGCATCTTTTTCCCAAGCATGTGGAAGCCTCAAGGATGACACTTCACCGGTTTGGAAACACATCGTCATCATCGATTTGGTATGAGTTGGCATACGCGGAAGCGAAGGGGAGGATGCGGAAAGGTGATCGGATTTGGCAAATTGCATTTGGGAGTGGATTCAAGTGCAATAGTGCAGTATGGAAAGCTCTTCAAACTATCAAGCCTCCAACCGAAAGCCCATGGGCAGATTGTATTGACAGCTACCCTGTTGTTATTGCTTAGCTCACGAGGAGGGCACACTCGTTGCAGGATAGCTTTGAGCGGCTACCCACGACTACTGTTGATTGTATGTGCTTGTGGGAACATTTCAATTCATGTGAGAGAATGAACAATGCTGATGTGCCTTGCAGTATGTATCTTTGTAATGCCTTTACAAAGAGTTTTGGGAGGACAGTTCTGTTATTGTTAAAATTAAACAAATCATTTTGTTCTAATAAATATTTAGACAAGTTTTATCTCTCTCTCTCTCTCTCTCTCTCTCTCTCTCTCTCTCTCTCCCTGGTTTTTTTACGTTTTTTCATGATTCTGTCGCTCTAAGATTGCAAGACTTTTGGTCTCATAGAACCTTGGGTCTTTTCTGGACTTTAATAGAACTCTCTCTCTCTCATACATTTGGTTCTTCATTCGCTGTGTCATGCTATATAATGGAGGGATCAGATTTTTAGGTTTTATTTATTGTTGCCTCTGTTAAAACATTGTTTGATGGTTTCCTGTCGTACCCCAATCAAAGGCATCTAAGGGTGGCTTCAGAAAGGGTGCCCATCCTCTCCCCCCCGCTTATTCGGCTGACAAACCCGATGGTCTCGAAGGCCTCCAGGAGGAGGGTCATCCTTTGAGACCGCCTGATGGTGGGGTCGGCCCTTCACATGGAGGGCCTTTCTAGCCACCCTGTGAAGAATTGCGTCTTGTTCGTGTAGGAATTTGCTGGAAAAAGAGATACTTTTTTCTGCTTATTCCAATGTCCTTATGTGGTGATGCTTCTAAGTTCTAACAGCAACAACTTGGACAAGATAGTGTGATTAGCTGCTATTCGGTTACTGTCTAGCCTGAGAGGCAGATTATGGCTTCTTTGTAGAGTTTGAGTATAGGAGGTAGTTGGGTCTTGGACACGTAAGAATGTCATGCTCTTATAAGTTGTAGGAAACCTCAGCCTTAAGGCATTGTTGGTAATTCTTCTCTAAACATTAACAATGTAGCTCGTTAGGATTCACATTTGATGAGTTAGTTGGGCTTTTGGCACATTCTAGCATCATTGATTACCTTCAAGTTTTTATCCGTCCACAATCTACCCATCAGGGTTCAAAGGCCCTTATACATTTAGCCTGTTTACGTAACTCCACAGAAGGACTGACCAATTCTATCTCACTTATAAATACAAAGCACCACCAGAAAATTGCCATTGAAAGAGTAAGATGATACTCAAGCATTTAAATGAGAAACAGTAAGTAGCAATATAGGAAGTGCTCGATTGTCTGACCATAGGCTGCAGTGCCCTTACCCGTCGTCGGAATCGGGGAAGCGGGCAGTTTGTATGTGTGAAGGTCCCTAGTGATGTATGGAAAAGAACCATTGTGAACTTTCTTGATATGAAAAATGCAGGTGTTTTTTGTAAATGAAATTTTGTAAGTGTCAACAGGTGCATAGGTTTTAATTTCAAGGAAATATAGAACTCCAATTCGGGTCCATCTTCTAGGCAGTGCTAATTTTTTTCACACAGTGAAGGGATTATAAGCTTTGTCAGCTCAGCTCAGGCGTTTCAAGATCATGTCTAGAAAGCAACAACAACTAGTAAAAGGGTCATGTCTACAAAGCTTCTACACTTAGTAAAGGGATTATTAGCTTTGTCAGCTCAAGGGTTTCAAGATCATGTCTTGAAAGTAACTACAACTAACATTGAGCCAAACAAGCGTTTTCAGATTGTGTTATAAGAAAGCCTTCAGAATTTTTAATGTTGTGGATAAATTGGTTGTTAGAGATGCGATTAAATCCGCTTTGAAGGCAAAGCTGTGTCGGTTTAGATCAGTTGTGAAAGAAGTTCTTGAGTTGATTTTGGGCTGAAGTTCCAAAATGGGCCAGCATTGATGTTCAAGTAAAGTGTTGAGACATCAAAGCAGGGTTCCGGAAAAGATAGGTTTGACTTAAACTAGAACTTGTTCAACTTTAGGAAAAACCTTTTCAAAATTATGGGAGAAGGAAAAAAACCTCTTGAAAAATTGCAATCATATCTTAGTGTGTCAATTTTCTTTTGCATATCTTAACCTAAGAAGTGTGGCTTTGGAGTCAATTATAGGAATGATCCTCTCACCATGTTGCATCAGATATAAAATATGTTTAAGTGATGTATAAAGTGCAAAATTGCACACCCAAAACCTTAGTATGGATGGGTAGACCAAGTTGTGGAACCTCCAAGTTTTTTCTTGTTTTTAAGGTGGTGTTGGGGTTCCACCAAGGAGTAGTTTTGGACAGGGTAGGAAGTGAGATATCTAGTGCTCATATGAGAACATAACAATATGAGGGCTTCAAAGAAGAAAGATACAACTTTTACTCCTCATTTTTGTGGAAACATCTTGAAGAAGGTAGAGAACTACCAAATAAAGAGGTATTTTTCATATTTAGCAGAGGAGTCTTGCAACAATCATTGATTGTCACAAGTCAAAGGGAGGACTGCATAAAATCAAACATAATCAAAGCCATATAATATAATGCCTTGTTTATGTAGTCCACAAGTTCAATGCTTGTAAGGAACTATGTGAAAGACGATTACAAAAAACTATGAACAATGAGGGCATGAAATTTTTTGCCCTTGAATCCTCTAGAATCGAAGAGAAGAGAGCTTGGTAAACATCATCTCTATAAAAACTATAAGAAGCATGTGTGTGATGCGACCTCCTTAAACGGTCATTCTAGGAGTATTACTACTAGATGATTCCCTTCTACACCTAAACCTAATTTCAAAGAGGAGATACACTCTTGAAACAATGTGTCATGAGATGCATTCATCAAACATAACATCAATTGGTAAGCTTTCATTGATGACAACAAATTCTTTTAATTTCAATTGTAGGAGGATGGGACAGAGATTTATCCAAGGGATGTAAGGAGACCCTCCAAGACCATCTCAATGTAAATGCATTTACAAGGCTATGATAAAATTCTACACAATGCAAGATGTTCACCATTTCGGAAACACTTGCCTTTCACGAGGGAAAGGGAATGCAAGGGTCAATACAGGTTTTCACTCTTGGCAACTTTGAGAGACAACCCAACCCTCTCTTGTGGAGAAGCTAGGGTCCTCTGCCTTGTCACCAATAGTGTCACCCCTATGGTGCCTTTGCAAATGGATAGAGAGCAAAGAGGAGAAAGTTGTAAGAGCTCAATCTCTACTACAACGCCTAATGGTGCTTGCAAGGGGGGGGGGGTGGAGAAGGAGAAGAGTGGGAGAGAGAAAGGGAGCATACATAAGCAAAACCTCAAGCAAAGACTTGCAAGCATCAACACGAAAGAAAACAAGCAAGCAAGCCACTAGCACACAAGATCAAGAAGACTCAATTGTGATAGTAGGATTGCATCCTTTTCTCATTAGTAAAAAATGTCTCATAATTACAATGGGCAACTACCCGGGCAACTACCCAAGGGATGTCCCTGGGACCCAAAAAGCTATTGAATCTAATTCCTAGGCTATGCATGTATAAAAATTGAGTTAGCTAGCATTAGACATGTAAGCTCGGCCTAATCCCAAAATCATATATTATGAAGTGCATTGTGCAGTTAAAAAAGGTATTACAAAAAGGCGTGACCTTGCGTTAGAATTAATGTTAACCATTGTGGTTAACATACCCCCCTACTTCCATCCTTGGGAGATATGATAGCAAATCATAAGGAATAGCGAGAGAAGTGGCAGAAGAAATCATGCCGTGACTTTGGGTACTGCATTATCAATGGAAATACTTGTAGGAGGTCCATAAGCCCGTCTTAAACATATCTTCAAAAGTGATGAGATGCCAGCCTTGGAGCCAGTGTACTCGGTCATAGTAGGTGAGTATTTGCTATCGTTGTCTTGTGGTTGATGTCAAAGGTGAGGCTTGGGGATCCTTCATTGTAGGGTCAAAGCATGGGAAGGTGTCATGCTATTTTGGCTTTCAAGCATGGAAATCCAGCACCTTTTGAAGGTTTTATTTTTCCTTTTAAAAGGTTGATAAAATTCATTTTTTTTACAAAGGCCATTTTTCTAGACTATAGGATACATTTTTAAAAAGCCTTTCAGGTTTAGGAAAAAGTGATGGGGCATTCATTTGAAGACGTGGGCACCTCTGAACCTTTGTAACTATCATGAGTGGAGTAGGGTGTCACTCAGTTTTGCATGCTTTGTTGTTCACAGGTAGAGGTAAGCTTTTCCCACCCTGCATGCTTCCTTCCAAGCTCCCTCTAAACATTTCAGGCCATTTCTCCTACATGCACCCTGTTTTTTAAGCTAGAGAGAGAGGCACCGCAAGGGTTACTTAGCAGGGGATACCTCTTTTAGAAGATGCATAAGCCTACTAAGTCATCTCAGGCTGGTCACAAGAAGATGCCTAAGCCTACTAAGTCATCTCAGGCTGGTCACAAGAAGAGGCTTCCCATTGCTGAGCCATTGCAGAGAACATTTTGCAACAGCTGCAAAATTTTGCAGCTATCCATGGTATGTTAACTATCGGTAAGGATCCACGAAGATTCGGGAGATTTCACAAGCTGATTAGACCAATGTGTTTGCATGTCCAATGCCCGGCCTTGGATAGAAAATCAAACATGATGAAGTCAAGGAAGAGTACCATGAGGATTTAATGCTTCTCCATTGGAATGTCTACCAGGAGCTTCCTAAGAATGGTGAGTTGGGTTTGCACTTGAGCAGTCGAAGGTTGCACCAGAACAAATCAATTGGGCTCACTTTGCAGAGGAAGCAATGAATTGGTTACAGAAGCACAATCAGTTGGAAGGCAAGATGGACAGGTGAAAGCTCAAGGAGAACAGGGTTCTGAAGAGATTGCAGGGTACTTTTACCATGGGGTCAACTCCTTGCTCCGACTACCTACATCAACCAAGTGCAAGTTATGGTGGTTGCTCTATAAAAGTGTGCTTACCAAGGAAGAAGAAGACCCCCTTACCAAGGAAGAAGAAGACCCCCTTAATGAAATGGTGGTCTCCATGGGCCAGAAGATACCGGATTTGGTGTCAGAGATCGAAGAAGTGAGAGGATCACTGCAAGAGGCAAACAATGCCTTACACTTGGCAAAAGGTTCACTAAGCCAAAAGAGCAATTTCGAGGAGATCCAGTCATTGCTTGCTGGAATGCAAGGTGTCTCTCATATAATCTCGAGGGTCCATCATTTGTTTCCAAATGAGGATGAGATACGTGAGCTTGAAACGAAGGTTGCAGCTACTAAGGTACCATATCTATCTCTTCTTTTTGGTGTAGCTATTTTTTCTTAGTTGTATTTAAATGTCAGTTTAGACTCCACTTGCAAGATGATCAATATGCATTGAGCTTTGAAGCACTGCTGCACATATGTTTGATTTGGTGCTTTGAAGCACTACACATGCAAGATGATGTGCTAGATAGTGCTTTGAAGCAATGCTGGATAGAGCATGGTGCTTTAAAGCACAACACATGACCTTAGTGATGTGCTTTACTCAATCTGCATGGTGCTTTGAAGCACTGCATGCCTCAGTCAATCTGCTGGGTGCTTTGAAGCCTTGCACAAATGCTTGATTCTATGTGCATGGTGCTCTGAAGCACAACACATGAGCTCAATGATGTGCTTGATATAATCTGCATGATGCTTTGCAACACTACACATATGCTTGCTTCTTTCTGCATGGTGCTTTGAAGCACTATACATGCTAGATGATGTGCTTGACTCAATATGCATTGTGCTTTGAAGCACTACTGCACATATGCTTGACAATGTGCATGGTGCTTTGAAGCACTGCACATGCAAGATAATGTGTTGGATAGTGCTTTGAAGCATTGCACACATGCTTGTTTTAATGAGCATGTTGCTTTAAAGCACATCATGTGAGCTCAATGATATGCTTGACTCAATTTGTAGGGTGCTTTGGAGCACTGCTGCACATATGCTTCCCTACTACATGGTTCTTTGAAGCACTACACATATGCTTCATTTAATCGACATGGTGCTTTTAAGCACTGCACATGTAAGATGATATACTAGATGGTGCTTTGAAGCACTGCACAAATGCTTGTTTCAATGGGCATGGTGCTTTAAAGCATAGCACATTAGCTCAATGCTATGCTTCACTACTTCTGCATGGTGGTTTGAAGCTTTGCACATATGCTTGATTCAATCACATGGTGCTAATACTGATGTGCATACAGATTTCATGTTTCTCTGATTATGGACTCTATGGCAAGCTACTTTGGAAGCCAAAGAGAGAACTCTGAAAAAATCAAGATTGAATTTCAGCTTTGCGTCGGAGCTACGGAGAATAAGGCTAATGGAAGCGCTCGTATCCTGGCTCGGCCTCTTTTGTCAGCTCCGCGTGTGGAATGGTGGGAGGGTATAAGCATTTCTGGCTTTAGTGAGTGCTGTGGGTGTGGTCATGCCTTCAACGCATGTGCACTCGAGGTGCTTTCCTTGCCTTGCCGACACGTTTATCATTTCATGTGCTTTGTGCATGTGTGTGGAGGTAAAGAAATGTGTAGCTCTAGAGTGCAACCAGATTGTTCCCGGCAGGACCTTGAGGATGTTAGGTCTTGATGTTGTGGGTAAAGAGTGCGCCAATGCTTTAGGTATTGAATAATTTCTTTTATGCTTGTTTGTGCATATGCACATTTAGAATTCTTGAATTTTTATGTTTGCTTATATGTTTATTCTTCTCTTGCACATTACAGGCAAAACATATATGCCTAAGGACTTCAAGGACAACTCTGGTGATAAATTGAATGAAACTCACACCATTCAAATGTATGTGAACTAATATGTTTTGATATGTTGTTGTTTTAAAGGATTTGAAGATTAATATGTTGTCTTGACTTTTTTCAGTCACATATTCTCATGGAAGTGTAGTGGGAGATGGCAAGACGATGGAGACGCACAAGGAGGCAGTCTATCAACAAGGTTGTGTATGTGAAGACCCCTGAACCAGGTGACATACTCTATACATTGGCAGTCTTCTAATTTGTTGCTGTCCCTATCATGTTTGTTAGCTTATATTAGATATGAATATTGTTGTATATGAAGTCAAGGAGGTCACAGATCTAGGAGAGGGGGATATTGTCCTTGAGGAGGTTTCTCCTAAACCAGCAAAGAAGCCTGCAAAGTCTAATCTGGGTTTTCAGGATGATGGAAGTGCTTCTAGTGGGACACCGACTGAAGCTGAGAAGAACATACTTGCAGATACACCCAAATGAAGGGGTACACGCAGCGATTCGGAGTGGACAGAATTGGATATACAGTTGCAACCACTTGTGAGGTCACCTCCAAAGTGCAGATGTATAGATGCAAAGTCCCCTGCAAAGTCCACTTTTAGATCACCTGTTAAGTGCATATCCACAATGGGACATCGCCGTGCAACACTCAGAGACCAAGGCTTGCAAAGACGAGAAAAGTTCCAAGTGAAAGGAATCAAGATCCCTCCAAAGAAGCACCTAGTGGTAATGAGGATGAAGAAGATGTGTACTTGTCATCTATGGTTGCAGCTGGGAGATGCAAGTCATCTAGGAAATCTGTATCCTAGTGTGTGATTGTCTGTGCCTGTGTGTGGGGTTGTGTGCGCTGGCATCGTTTGACACCTCTCGTTGACACCTCTTATCATCTCTAGTTGCAACCTCTAGGAATCGTGCATCCTCTACCATGGAATCATTGCCACCTCATATACTGACAATTCGTCTTCAATGTATTAATCTTTTGCAAAATCATGTGTCTTTATGCCTCTATTGTGTATTTGAAACATGTCTCTCTTTTTTTGTATTTGATAATGACCTAATCTTGTAAATTACATAGTAGTGTGTCGATGTTCATATGTAGGTTCAACTAGGATTGTAGAGGTTCAAGAGCAACGTGAGGAGCATGTTAGTGCTACCCAATATGTGTAGTTCATCAGTTGGTGCTGAAGTAATTGGTGCTATGGAAGAGCTCTCAATTGGTCCTCAAGTGAGCAGTCATGTTATGAAAGATATAGTTGATGGGATTCCAAAGAAGAGGAGACTGTTTGTGGTGGACATGAATGGGCTACTGATGAAAAGAGTGTGGGACACACAGCCATGTCATTCAAAGTTTCGGAATGAATTCAGAGTACACAGGGCGGACAACAAGTTATGGTGTATATCAAGAGTGGATTCCAGGAGTTTTCTAAAAGGCTTAAAAGAGTTGGGGGATATTGTTTTGTGGAGCACTTGCACATACCACAATATTACATCTGCTATGACCTGCTCTGCTGCTTTATCAACTTTATGGAATGAAAATGGTTTTTTTTCAGGTATGGACTTTAAATTTTTAGTAGATTGTACTTAATCTAGCCTCTTCATTATGTCTTGCAATGTCAATGGCTAATTTCATATTGTGTTGCTACAGCAGTGCTATCGTAGGAGGATTGTGAGATGTTATTGCTGAACTTCAAGTGTGTGCCTGGTGCTCCTCAAAACTTTTGGCAGAAGCCAGTGTTTTTGAAGAACTTATTGACTATTTGGCATAAGTTGCCGCAATACGACAGCAACAACACCCTGTTGGTGGATGACAGTAGATACAAGAGTCTGCGGAGTCCAGACAACACCTACGTTTGTCCAAAGGAGTTTGCTCCCGAAGATGATCCACAAGATCCAAAGTACTTGACCAAAACCTTGTTGCCTTGGTTAAGTATGCGCAATCGTCGTTCCCAAAGATGTGGCTCTTTTTCAACCCCATACAGAACCATCAAGATCACATCAGTCAACTTGTAATTGACTACAGTAAAACCAGTAGATATTAGTTGCCGATGAATCCCCTTTTGTCCAAAAGTTTTGAGAATCCCCTTTAGGTCGAAATTTTTTGTAAAAACGGTATTATGTAAAAATCGTTGATATTGTGACTCTCATGGCAAGGATGTGCAAAATTTTTGATAATGCAAAGGATATGTATATTTACATGTGCAAAATATTTTTTTAATATTGATGTCTTTATATTGACCATGATGCTTTTAAGCACCTGTTTTGGTGCACCAAAGCATAGCAGGGTGGGTTCTTTTTGAAGGGCTGCAGCCTATGTAGTGGCAGCATATGGTGATTTAGACACATAGCTACACAGTCACACACACGCATAGTTACACACAGTTAGACACACAGTTACACCTGCAGAACTACACACACACCCACAATTAGACACATAGTTAGAGGGACACACACACAGTTAGAGACACACACACACACTCACTCACTCACAGTTACACACAGACACACACACCGTTAGACACAGACACACACACTCACTCACTCACTCACAGTTGCACACAGACACACACACACACATAGTTACACACAGTTAGACACACAGTTACACTTGCAGATTTACAAACACAAAGTTAGACACAATTACACACACAGAGTTATACACACAAATAGTTACACACACGTAGAATTACACATCCATTTACACACACACACACACACACACACACACACACACAAAGCTTATCAAACACAAAGGTGCTTTAAAGCTGCATTAATTTTAATGGCAGTTCATGGAGCTTCAAAGCTGCATAGTGTTTTCATCTACATAAGGTAGTGAATAGTATATAACCTCATGCACGCTCGATGACAAGAAGTAGATATTACTTGTCTCATCTTTTAGGGGCAGTTCAAACTTGGCAACATATGGTGATTTAGACACATAGCTACACAGTCACACACACGCATAGTTACACACAGTTACACACGCATAGTTACACACAGTTACACACACAGTTACACCTGCAGAGCTACACACACACACACAGTTAGACACAAAGTTAGAGGGACACACACACACACTCACTCACTCACAGTTACACACAGTTAGACACACACACACACACACTCACACACAGTTACACCATAGATTTACAAACACAAAGTTAGACACATAGTTACACACACAGAGTTATACACACAAATAGTTACACACACATAGAATTACACATCCATTTACACACACACACACACACACACACACACACACACACACACACACACACAAAAGCTTGTCAAACACAAAGGTGCTTTAAAGTTGCATTAATTTTAATGGTAGTTCATGGAACTTCAAGCTCCATAGTGTTTTCATCTACATAAGGTAATGAACAGTATATAGCCTCATGATAAGAAGTAGATATTACTTGTCTCATCTTTTAGGGGCAGTTCAAACTTGGTGCACCTAACAAGATGGGATTGGATGATAGCTTTAGGCTCTTGATTCAACAAAGTATAGTGTTGTGCATTTGTAGCCTTGCAATAATGTCCAATAACATAGTGGAAGCCCCAAGAACACTCATTTCCCGATGCATCTCTCATTTTACGTGTAGTTCTTGTATCTCACGACAACACCTCAGCATGTAAAAGTCCACACCCTCTTCATTATCCTTTTCTGTAGGTACAACAAAATTGTCCCATACTTGTAAGTTCCAAATAAATTCATCTGGTCCCTCAAACATAGGTTCATCTGTAGTAGCAGCATCTTCAACAGGATCATATTCTTTAGGAATGACTGTTATGTGATTCCATTTCTTTACATAGGCCTTGTTCACACACATCCTAGTTGCATTGCGCATGCAAGCATCACAATAGCAAGATAACTTCCTGGTTTTGAGCTGGGTTGAGTCAACCTTGTTGTATCCACAACTGCTATGGAGTGAGCGAGAGCCAGTAATTGCTGCACAATGCCATGGATTTTACCTATCCACATCACCAATCTATACATTCCAAAAAAGTTGTCACAAGACTCTCCTTAATATAGCTATTACGTGCTATAGTGCTCATGGTGTCTGTCGCACACTTCAAATCCACACCATCTGTCTTAAGTTGCTCATGAGTAAGTGCCCTTTTGACTACTGCACCTGCTCCGTCATGCTCAGCTTTACCATGGCCAGCAGACTCAAAAAAGTTCCATGTCATCTCCATATTGGTAATGACATAGTACCTGTTCACAAAATAAAATGGACATTTAGCCTTGAACTAAGCAGCACATCCGTCAGCAGACCATACCCAATGCTTCTTGAATTCTAAGCCTTCTTTTTGTAACCACTGTGAATGCATCAAGAATCAATGTTGCACAAAGAGTGTATCATGAGCTTTATCATCTCAAACATAAAAGTGCACCTCTTTAATCACTGTGTCATCTTCAGCCTTGCGAGACGATAGGTTATGTGTATAAACAGTGTGACTTGATCAGTGTGTCAATGCATGGACTGTATCTCATTTTGCTCCTTAAACGAGTAATTCTCTGTAAAATCCACAATTGACACAATTACATCTTGCGGAAAGTTCTTTATGCACTGTCGAAATTTCTTGGCTTGCCACCTGTACACAAAATTATGTGCAATGAACTGTTTAGTGTGAACTTTCAACATCTTCCATGCATCATCAAAACAAGCATGTTCTTTTGAGAGAGGACCTTTCTTACTTTTTCTTTACCCTCATCGTCAACACCCATAATAATGTCCTCAAAGATTTTTACATTGCATACTTTCATGGAACTTTCTTGCTCAGTTGGACAAATATCTAGCTTCTTTTCTGGTCCACACAATTTGCACTCACCCATTAGGCATCCTAGCTTGTGAAATGCAGAATCAAAGGGTTTGGGACACACAGAAGATTCCCAAATCTGTGTGACCCCACTAAACACATGCTCATTGGCAGCACACTTCCCAACCATGTCAACTTTAAAGCAAATTCTACAATTGCATCCACACGATGGTTCATGGTGTCCATACGAGCCTCCTTGAGATATATCATCTGCATATGCTTGATGCAACAACAAGTGTTTCTGTCTTTTAGCTGCGCACAAAGAATGGCTTGAACTTTTCAAAACTACGCTAACCAATAACCAACTGTGGGTTTACAGCTTTGAATCTCAAAAACAAATCTATCTGCATACATAAGAAGTAGCAAATTTATTACTTTTATGAAATGCATCATAATAAAAAAAGCATGAAATATGTATGCACATTCAGAATGAATCAACCACACATGCAAAGCTTCAAAGCACCATTCATAATGAATCAAGCACATGTGCAGTGCTTCAAAGCACCATTTAGAATGAACGAAGTATATGTGTAGTCCTTTAAAGCATATCTGCAGTGCTTCAAAGCACCATTTAGAATGAATCAACCATATGTGTAATGCTGCAAAGCACCTTGTAGATTGAGTTAAGCACAACATTCAGCTCCTATGTTATGCTTCAAAGCACCATGCACATTGAATCAAGCATTTCTATAGTGCTTCAACGCACCATCCAGATTGAGTCAAGCTCATCGTTGAGCTTTTAAAATATTCAACTTCTTTCATGAGCACATGTATAGTGAGTAAAAGCACCATGCAAAAAGAATCAAGCATATGTGCAGTGCTTTAAAGCACCTGTAGATTGAGTCAAGCACAACAGTGAGCTCATGTGCATTACTTCAAAGCACCATGCATTTGTGTAGTGATTCAAAGCACCATGCATATTGAGTCTAGCACATCATCTTGCATGTGCAAAGCTTCAAAGCACCACACATTGAATCAAGCATATATGTAGTATTGCAAAAAGCACCATGTAGATTGAGTCAAGCTCATGCACAATGCTTCAAAGCACCTATGTAGTGGTTTAACAGCACCATTCAAATTGAATATGTAGTACTTTACATAAGCATACTTCTATGCTTTCAAGAGCAACATAAGCACAAAGGCATCCTAAATTTTCAGGTCTAGAGAAATATAACTCATGCAAATGCTGAAAATATTCACATAAGAAAAAACTGATACTAAAAAACAAACATTTTTGCATCTATATAGTTTGCATAGGCAACTTACTTGTGTCTCATCAAGAAAGTGGATTGGATGTTTTTCATAGGTGCATCTTCCGATCCGTTGACGAGACAGATATCCTTCTTGTGTGGAGAAACACGGGTGTTCTCGGTCCAAAAGGCATGAACCAAATCTTTGACCTCATCAAACTTGCTTACAGGGCGTTGGCGCTTACACAGATCTAGTCATAAAATGAACTTTCACCTTCATTGGAACAAAGCCTCTTTTGGGCTTCAAATAAATTTCTAGGATGTATATCTACTAGCTTTGCAGCGCGTGTAATAGTAATATCTTCATAACAATTTATTGCACTTGTCAAACAAGTCAACGCACCTCGCTTTACGAAAAGTTCATCACTTGATTTTGGAGCCTTAATCAAGTACATAGACTCTTTGAATGCACGAATCATATTTGAGTTGGCATGCCATCCCTCAACGTATTTTGCAATACATGCATCCTGTAAGACCTCATCCATAACTTCAGAGCCCATCTTCTTCCCAAAAGATGACAATTGCTTAACCAAGTAAACATAAATTCTCTCTTTTGCTACATTTCTTCGATCTTCATCTGATACCATTATCGTTTTGGTCTTATGTTTGGTTGCGGCTCTTTGCTCTCTTCTTTGAAAAGTCTCCCAGGATCTAATTATGCTCTTCTCTGGAGACTTGAAAATCCGTTGAGAGTGTGGTTGCCCTTGCATTTGTAAATCTGAAATCGGTTCTGCTTCAATCTATTCCAGCCTTATTGCTTCAACACTCTCCATATGAGAGAGAGAGAGAGAGAGAGAGAGAGAGAGAGAACAATAGGTCCTCAAATAAGATTAGGCAGATACAGAGATTAGGCATAATTTCTTTGTGTACATGTGTGTGAAAGACGAAGAGAGAGTGAAAGACAGAGAGTAGGCATAATTGCTTTGTGTGTGTGTGTGTGTGTGTGAGAGAGAGAGAGAGAGAGAGAGAGAGAGAGGGAGAGCTACGTTTCAGTGTTTCCGATTGAGCCTAATTGCTCTGTGTGTGTGTGTGTGTATGAGAGAGAGAGAGAGAGAGAGCTCTGCTCATAGTGGAGATGAGCAATTGCCTAATTCCTCAAAGAGATCACTATGCTGGAGAGTATATAGTGGTAGAGAGAGAGGGACACGAAACGTCCCACGCTTTTTCGTTTAATAATCCACTCCTCTTTTATTGTAACGGTTGGAATAATAAACAACAAAAAATAACCTATGTGCACTTTTTTGGAACATAAGAAAATCCCTTCAAAGCCAAGACAATGCTTTTTTAGTGCTTCCTCCATTGCTTTGACCCTGTAGAGGTACTAGTTTAGGAACTCCACCAACACTGTGATGATTAGCTTAAAGAAACTGATGGTGGTAGCCACATGTGGGTTAGGCACTTTGTCGTATTGGCGTATGAAATTCCGCATCGTGCAAAGCATCCATACCCCCATTGAAGACCTGTCGTGGGGGGAGGCTCGATCCGTGGACTCAACTTGTGTAGATGTAATGTGGGGCGTGGCAGTACTCCCTCCACATTCTGGGCTGTAAAAGATATGGCCGTCATCATCTCATGGGTGATGACCCATGGGGCGTGCATGGGTGTTGGGATGCTTATCGCCACCGTGCTCCTTGGGCTTGTGATCCTTCTGCCACTATTGATGGAGTGATGTCTACCCTAGGGTAACTCGGTGGGGCTTGCGGTATAGATGCTAGAATGGAAGGCGAGGTGTATGGGGTGGATGGGATGTCGAGGCCATTGAGGACCTCGTGAGGACATCTTCAAGGGTGGTTGAGACTAGTGAGATTCTTGGGAGAGGAAATGGTGCAAAGGTGGAGTGGGTGATGGTTTTGAGGACCTCTTCACAATGGTGGTTGAGATTAGTGAGATTCTTGGGAGAGGAGAAGGGGGAGTGGGTGATGGCGGTGGCGAGGAAGCCATGGGGGTCTTGGTGGAAGTCATGGGAAAAGGGGTGGTGCTCAAGCATCCAAGAATGATGCTCCATAAACTACTTTGGTGTTGGTGGTAGTCCTGGTAGAAGTAGTGGTACTTGTGTGGATGGCGGTGGCTGCTGTGGAGGGTTCCTACTTGGGTGGTACTTGTGTGGATGGGGGTGGTTGCTGTGGGGTTTCCTGGAGTGGGGGCTATAGAGGTAAATCCTCCTCCCATATTAGGGCCTTAGGGTCCTGTCCCTTCTTCAGCTGTGTTGGAGCTGCTGAGGGTCGTATGTTCGGTGATGGCTGTCACCTGTTTTTGCTTTTGCAACCTGTTCCTCCAGTTGCCGAAGAGGTAGCAGAAGCCAAGCAGCTGTCAGAGCAAAGTAAGTTTTTTTTCCCAGGGAAATGCAAGAGCTCTGTGTCCTTGTGAAGGCTTCTTAGGTGCTGCTTTGGCTCCCTCAAGCTCTGTTTGTAGCATCTCTTTCTCCTGTTCTAGGTCGGAAATCAAAGCCCTTGCAACTGGTCGTGTCACTGCAACTTCCCTATGGTCTCCCATCTATATCATTTCAACAAACACCGACAAAATTAATATAGTAATCCTCATCTTACGTATATCATATAATTAACATTTCTAAGCTGTAGCTTAGAACAAGCTATGTAGTAATTAAACTTAATTAGCCCTATCTCTAGCTTACAACTATAAGCTATAGAGAACATATTCGTATAATTAGCCCATGTGTGTTTATATAGCCTACCGATTTCCAAGATTGGCATGAAGCTGGAAGTTTGGTGCACCAAACTGAGCATCGTCTGCAGCCGCTCACCCCTCTCAGCGTTCCTCTTAAAGCTTCTCATTACGTGGTGCGGTTGTTGTGGAATTACCTGCGAAGAATCAACGCGGCTGCCCCTACCAGTGGTCGCAATTAATGGCTCAATTAACGTTAATGGTGTGTATTTAACACATAGGTTGCTGACATGGAAATGCCATGTTGGGGGTATCACACTCCAACGTGGCAGGGGAGCTAGATGACAACATGGGGAGTTTGAAATGTATCCCCAGCCGATATAATCCTATACTATCCAAAAGATACAATCAGATTGGGTCATTCTGAATACTTCATTCATGATACCCGAATGAAACCGTTGTCTTATGTGAATGGGAGAACGCTGATCGAACATGCGGCGTGACAATGTGTGCATGCTCGTTTTGTGAAACCCTAGCTGTGGGTGCTCCTTGTTTCGAGTGGTCTCCAAACTGGTTCCTCCAAGAGAGGAGGATATGACTCCAAGGGGGCATTACCCCATGGTAGTGAGGAGGGCTCTAGTCGCGCGTGAGGCTCTCCAAAATTTCAAGCAAGTACAAGTGGCACTCCACTTATCACAACGCTGGAAGTGGGGGATGCTCCATGGGCATACATGAAAAATGGCTTCTCCTAGTTCAAGATGTGAAATTAAGCACATGCCATAAATGGGTGGCTATCACAGTAGGAGGGGACTCCCCTATGATAGTTGTGTCTCTGTATGCTTCTAGACTAGCTCTATGGGAATCCCTTACAAGGCTACATGGCTCCCTCCTAATTGTAGGAGACTTCAATATAGTGGAATATATATCACACAGGTTTAAAGGACTAGGGCACTACCTTAAAGGAAGAGAAAGAAGAAGCTAGGATGATCTAATGTTGGCTCAAGACCTATTTGACCCATATATAAATAAGTACACATGGTCTAATGGTGTGGTAGAACAGGTAAAGACCTCAGGAAAGCAAGTCTGGATAGAGTGTATGTCTCTAGTCACATTTGTATTACCTTCCTCAACATCAAATGCAGAGTCATCATGTCCCTAGTTCTCTCAGAACACTACCCGATTGTCATTAGCTTTGACAAAGAGAGCCCAAAGGTAAGGGCCTCCTAGTTTCATACCGACCCTCAACTCTTTGATATGCCTTCTGTTCAAGAGGGTATCACGAGGATTTGGGAGTCCAACTTTAGAGAGGTTGGATTTCCAGCAAGACAATGGTCAGCAACAATAGTTAAAGAGTCCCAAATCTTCTTTATCTCTATCAAGAAACAAGTTTCAATGATTAGAAAGAATAGGAGAGAACTCAAATATCAAGTCATGTCTCAGTTAGAGAAGGATGTTAATACATGGAATATTGATGCTCAGCGCCAACTTCTTGCTCTGAAAGACAGCCTCATGAGAAATGAGTTGCTCCCATCTCAAATTGTTTATGAGGGACTGGTGGGCTGTATGATAGATAGGCCCACTAAAGAGATGTGCCAAATCCTTAAAAAGAAAGCTGCAAAGGAAGTCATCCCTATGCAAACTGTTTATGAGGGACTGGGCTGTAAGATAGATGGGCCCACTAAAGAGATGTGTTAGATCCTTAAAAAGAAAGTTGCAAAGGAAGTTATCCCTATGCTGAAGAATCCTTAGGGTACCCATGCACATTCTTAGGAAGAAAACTTGCAAATTGCTCAGGAGCATTTTACTCAAATCTTCTCTCCAAAATTAGCTGCTTCTCAGTACAAAAGGGAATGTACGCAACAGGTTGCACACGCTAGACAAAATGTGGTCCCCCTCACTCCGTCTATATGCAACTAGAAAAAGAGCTACCTAAACATGAGCTTAATGATGCTATAGATAGTCTTAAGCCCAGGAATACCCCAAGTCTTTATGGTCTCCCCTATGAATTTTTTCAAAAATTCAAAGATCTTCTCATCCCTATGAGGATCTCTCTACTTTAGCTTCTTCCTCTAGTTAGCTATGGAGCCTTTGCAAGCTGTGTGTATAGCCCCTTGTGAAGCTAGAAAACGGAAGGTTGATTTACACATTCGTATTCCTAAAGAGTATGGCAGCTCTAAAAAAACTCATCCTACTGATGCACAATCTGTCCAAGCCTTCCAATGTCTATTAGAATGAAGGGGTGATTAAGCTAATGCATAAGAGGGGGGAAGAGGATGATCTCTCCAATTGGAGGCCAATCACTATGCTCAGCATAGCCTACAAGATTGTATTGAACCATGAGCCATGAGTCTTGTTATTGCATTTAGAGGTGGGTTGTTAGGGTTCTTTAAGATTGTTTTTCAAGTTTGGTTTCTAACCCCAATCATGTTGTTATTCCCCAAGGTTGTGGGTTTAAATTACGCTGGTGGTGGAGACATCCTTTTGTAACTTGCTAGATAGTGGGGTGTGTGTTGTAAGCAACATATCTAGGTTGTAATTAAAAAAATAGTAGATTAGCCGACAAATTTTGTATTTAAAAACAATGATATAATTATAGTTTTCTCTTCAAAATATGGTGAGAAGATTCATGTAAGGTTTAGTAAAAATTCCCAAACATAACTCTAGATGGGTCATCAAGAACCTTAGACTCCACTGTGTGTTGGGTGTGTATTGTAACCAACATATACGGGTTGTAATTAAAAAAAAAATAGTACATTAGTTGCTAAACTTTAAAAAAATCAATGATATAATTATAGTTTTCTCTTCAAAATATGGTGAAAAGATTCATGTGAGGTTCAATAGAAATAGTTTTCCAAACACAACTCTAGGTGGGTCATCGAGAACCTTAGACTCCCCTATCATAGTAACAAGAGATGTCAGAGCGTGGATAGGTAAAATTCCCCACGACACTGCTGATTTGATTGCTTTTGTCATTTTCCTTGGGCAAGGGTGAGATGATAATAGTGTCAACAGAAAACTAGACTTTATAAGTGTAATTTTCATGGTTCAAAATTGAGAAAAAATAGGCTATAATTTTCCTAGCTTTGAATTTAAAGATTGAAATTTTAAAAACTTTAGTTATAAACGATTAACCTATGCATTTTTTTTCCAATTAAAACCGATTGAGGTTGAAACTTGAAGGCCATCCTTTTTTAAAGACCCTTAGAGTCAAAGCACAGGGGATGTTTGTGAATATGGGGCAAACAATATAAGTCTTCTATGTCAAGACATTGAAGGAGAGGAGAATGTATTATCCATAATCCAATTCTCATGAGCATGCCACACTAGCCCCTTTCTTTTGGGGCTGTGTAGTGGTCGTTTGTAGAAGCTTATCCTATTTAGGACCTTAGCCGTTGCCGTCGAGTCGAGTGTGACAGTGATGGAGGAGGAGCAGGAATGGGTGGTGTTCATCAAAAGCGAGCTCGAGGAGGCCAAGACGCGCGAGGAGGCGCCATGCCCATCAATTTTCATGGCCTCCAGCCCTCTGAGAGGCCTCAAGCTGGAAGCTTTTATCCCTCAGGTGGTCGCCATAGGCCCATACCACAGTGACCTTGGGCCACACCATAGCTCGTTTCCGGAGAATCAAGAGACCCAGCGCTACAAGGACATCGCCGCTAAGGAGATGGAGAAGCACAAGATCGTGGCCTCCAACCACGTCGCCAAAACTCTACCCAGTGCAGATTTCTGCACTCTCGCCGAAGAGTTCCTGAAAGCTATGAGCAAAGTTAGAGAGCAGTATGATACAGATCTGGCTTGCAAGCTTGATGAGAAGCTGGCCTATATGCTCGCCTTGGACTGCTCCTTTGTAGTGGAAGTGTTGCGCTGTGCTGCGTATGATAGTACTGTCAATGGCCGGAAAGCGGGGTTCAACACATACTATTGCAGCAGGTTTCCTCGCCCTCTGAGGAAGTCCATCTTGCAGGATTTTGTGCTGCTGGAGAATCAGGTACCTTTGTTTTTGCTCTTGAAGGTGATAAGGATGGATCAAAGCTGCGCGTCAGACGAGGAGGCGCTGCGGGCTTTAGGGTTTCTGGTGACCAAGTTTGCATGCGAGGTGCTGCCCTTCAACTACTTATCGGAAGAGAGCTTGTCCTCTGTGGATTTGGAAGAGAGGAAGCATTTGCTGGACTGTTTGTATGAGATAGTCACGCGTGGAGAGCAGAATGCAGGCGAGGTGCAGCAGCTGGTAGAGAAGCCCACACACTTCCCTTCTGCAGCTGATTTATACAACTCGGGGATAAGGTTCAAGCCTGTGGAGCGAGGCAACATGAGCTCAATAAGGTATGATGCAAGGAGAGCAATACTGTATGTGCCGAAGGTGAGGGTGGGTGATGATACAGAGAGATTATTGAGAAATTTGATAGCTTATGAGAGCCATCTGGTCGACAAGGTGCATGTGCTCTCCTATTTGAGGTTCATGAATAGCTTGGTGGACACTCCAGACGATGTGGGCTTGTTGGTAGACAAGGGCATCATCGCCCAGGACATTGGCAGCAACGATGCGGTGGCCACCATGTGGAACAACCTGTGTGTGAACACCATGCGCGTCTGTACGAGGGAGTACGAGGACGTTGCCGTACAGCTCGTACAGCATTGCCAGTATAAGATGAACGCCTTGAAGGCCGAGTTCAAGCGCACTTACCTCTCTAGGCCATGGCTTGTTATCTCTCTCCTCTCCGGTGCTGCCCTTCTCATCATGACCTTCCTTATCACGTATTACACAATCAAACTTTACTTTAAGCCCGGAGGTTAGCCTACTCCCTGCCTAATTCTGTTTGCTTTTCTTCATAACCTTGTAACCCAGACAGCCCAAGTGTTTCCTGACTGACAATGTTTATTTATTTTATCTTATGATTGCGCCTTTGTTGACTTTGGACGAAATCAATATTATATGAAATGTTTGCTAAATCATCAGTTTTGATTGTATCAAATCTTGTGCATGCCTTTTTATCTTATTTTTGGCACCAATATATTATATTCACATGGTGGCTTTATTCATATTTCCTCTCAACCTTTTAGATTACAAGTTCATGCATTACAATATATTTCAATGGATAGACCAATGACTAATCAACACATGGACCTTGACAAGTAAGTCCTCTAGGCCTCTTATGCTTGCAATTTTTGTATAAGAAAAAAAAGAAACAAGGATCCCTCCTTTTCTTTTTTTCCTTGTAGATGTGGTAGACAACACCACAACAGATCGAGGGTGTAGCAACAAAAATAGTAGTATTTTTATAACTAGAAGGGTAGGTAGATGTCAGAGTACTTTTGCAGCTAGAAATACTGGTATTTTCGCTGCAATGGGTTCGTTGCTTAGTAGCGAAATTTCGTTGCTCAATAGCGATATTTCGTTGTTTTGCAGTGATATTTCAGTGTTCAATAGCGATATTTCGCTGTTTGCGTTGCGAAAGCACTGCCCAGTAAAAAAAGAGTTGGGACAAACTGGGAAGTTTGCACCCCAGCTCTTATTTTTTAATTAAACAAAGTCACAGTTTTAGTTTTATGGTACAAACACAAACATGAGAAACACATAGATTGTAAAGAATGCAATTAAGCTCAAAATTTATTTTATTTCATGAAGTGTCAGGCCTTTGGCCATATATACAAAAAATGTCTACAATGAAGAGGTGGCTTACTGGAATCCTCATCGAATTTCGAGTGATCATCATCATCGTCTTCGTCATCCTCTTCACTTCCTTCCATCGCTTCATGCTTATAGTCAGGATCCTCCTCCTCCTCTCCCCTTTCATCTTACATACATGTCATCAAGCCCAAGATAAGCAAGGGTAATAAAATACAATTAGATGTAGAAAAGAGAAGGGTTTAGGATCACTTACCTCATCTGCTTGAGTTCCCAAAACGGACTCATCCAAGTGTACGCTTCGCGTACGCATCACTACAAGAGAATGAGAACATAGCCGCGTAAACTAGAGAGAGATGGAAGTGAGAGAGGGACCATGGGCGAATTTGCGATCTGGTGGGGTTTACGCAGCTATTTGCGCAGCTATCCGCGCTCTGTTATAATTTTTTTTTAAATAATCTCGTGTCGACGCCATAACTATTTTCGCTTCTCCTTCTCCTCTGCTCCCTTTGCTGTACATAATCCTAAGTTTTTGAAATCCTCTCTTTCTCATGATGGTTGCACCTCACCCTTTGTCCTCTCCTCTCACAAAGTCTCCTCCCCACCCTTTGTCTCCTCCTCACAAAGTTTCCTCCCAAAGGACGATTCCTTACAAGGTAATCGAAAGTCTCCTCCCAAGGACGATTCCTCACAAAGTAATCTCTATCCCACTTGTCTCTCCCACCTCTTCATATATTCATGGTTTTTGAATGGTATGTTTAGAATTAGGGTTTTGATTGGTATTCTCTTCACTCTCTCTTTCTCTCTCTCTCATGCATAAGCTTCTTATGTTTAAAATTTTTGAATGGTATTCTCTTCTCTCTCTCTCTCTCTCTCTCTCTCTCTCTCTCTCTTTCTTATGCGAGGCCTCTTATGCATAGGTCTCTTATGCATAAGAGGCTTATACTTAAACCTCCTTATGCATAAGGCTTAAACCTCCTTGTATATCCATGCTATTCACACTTTTAGGGTTTTGTATTACTAATTCTTTTCTCAACTTTTTGTTTTGTTTTGTAGGTCTTCTAATCCTCTCTTTCAACTTCACCAAAAAGAGGTAAATGCTTTTTTCTCTTTTTGATTTTGTATGTATGCATTAGGTTCTTAGGGCTTTTGTATGTATGCATTACTAATCATTTTCTCACCCTTTTGTTGGTTTTATAGGTCTTCTAATCTTCTCTTTCAACATCACCAAAAAGAGGTAAGTGCTTTTCTCTCTTTCTTATCTTTTTATCCTCTCTTTCCTCTATTTTTATCTACTAAAAAGAGGGGTTTTGTTTTGTGGGTCCTCTATGCATAGTAAATAAAGCATTATGCTTAAAGCTTTATTATGCATAAGGCCTTATGCATAAAGCATTATGCTTAAAGCTTTATGCATAAGGCCTCATGCATGCTTTATGCATAAGCTTTAGCATAGCTTGCATAAGGCTTGCATACGGCTTAGGTCTTGCAAAGGGCTTGCATAACGGCATAGCTTGCATACGTCTTAGGTCTTGCAAAGGGCTTGCATAGCAGCATAGCTTGCATAAGGTTTTGTATGTATGCATTCCTAATCTTTTCTTCACCCTTTTGTTGGTTTTGTAGGTCCTCTAATCCTCTCTTTCAACATCACGAAAAAGAGGTAAGTGGAATAGATCTAGAGTTAAAGATGAAATCAAACATATGAAAGATGAATTCTAGCATCCATTACACATGAAATTAGCATTTCTAAGCATCATAGCCAAAGATGAACAAGAGAGAGAATCCATATGTGTATGTAGTATAGAGAAAGATACACAATGGCCTAAGTGTGTTAACTACAATGGCCTAAGTGTGTTAACCTCTCACCAAGAGGATGGCTTGAAAGCTAGCCATGAGCCTTGACCATAGATGGCCATCTCCATAGAAGTAGCCAAAGGTACAATGGAATGTCTAAGATTAGTAAAATGATAAAAGGTTCTATTCATGAGCCCAAGGCCCTATTTATAGTGTTTTACCCATGGGACCATTTACATGTATGCTATAGGTTCATAACAAACCATCCCTTCCCACAAAGGTTTCGTCCTCACGAAACCTAAATACAACAATACGATAATAGGAGAGGTAGGTAATGAAGAGGCCATTTATAATGATTTGAATCCAAGGACAAATGGCCAAACATGTTAGCCAAGGCATAAGCATCTCCCGTGCAACCCATGAGTGTCCATGTGAGCTTCAAAACTGCATCATCTACCCATAGGAGTCCTTTCGGATCATAAGGCATGTCAACATGATGATCCACAAAACCATAGTAGGGAATTATCTCCCTAAAAAGCATATCACCAAGTGGATAATCCATCAAAGGACATGTATGATCAAAATTCGGCCCATCAAAACAAAATACTTCCACATGAGCATCCCAAATATCCACGAAAAATGCATCCTTCATGAGTAATGATCTTTGGAAATCCCTATGTGGCTCCAAATCCAAATCTCCAAAATAGAAAGCTTCATGATCATGCGAAGATGAATGAGAGTACATAAATGCTACTTCCCATTGCTCTATGTAGAAGTTTATGCCCATGCCTAACCAATATGAGCATAAGTACATAACATCAACAAAAGAGAAGCTTTCATATGACATAGCTCCCTTTATGCAATTGATTTCCAATCCATCATCTTTCCAAGTGGTGTAGGCATCAAAATACTCCATGTCATAATCACTTACCTCTACCAACTTAGGAGTATATGTCTCTTCTAAAATCATAGGAAGCGTCATCATCTCTTCATGCTTAAGATCCATGCATGAATCAACACCGCATGACATAGGTGCATCCTTATTCTCAAAATATGCAAGAAAACACCGTCCATAAAGTGGAAAAGAGTTTCCATTCCTACATACAAG
This sequence comes from Cibotium barometz, assembly GCF_041138505.1. Classification (NCBI taxonomy): domain Eukaryota; kingdom Viridiplantae; phylum Streptophyta; class Polypodiopsida; order Cyatheales; family Cibotiaceae; genus Cibotium; species Cibotium barometz. Next base: position 40,073,346 of record NC_141057.1, on the reverse strand, counting down.
TCCTACATACAAGCTATCCACAAGTATCCCAAATCATTAATCCATGTGGCCAAGTATCAAACTTGCTCAAAGAGGAGGAAAGAACTCCATTATCTTCCAAACACGAGCTGTAAATTTTCAGCTTGCATAATAAGCATGCAGTCAACCATATCGGTCCACATAACATCACAAAAGGATGTTTCCATGATGCGTGGAACTTCTCTTGGTACATGGGAGCTATCCAACCATGATATCATATCAAAATTGCCAAGATAATTAGTGATGAAACCACATGTACCAATCTGTCCAGAAATTGCAGCATGCTCTTCTTTGAGTTGGGACTTTATAGCAACCTTCAAAAGATCTTCAATGTCCATCTCCATGCAAAGCCCAAATGCGGGAGTGAATGGAAACCCTCTCTTTTCCATATTGCAATTTAATTCATGTACAAGAGTATACACCAAGGAAAGTATTCCATCCCCTTCTTCTCCCAAGTTAAGCCGCACTTTCATACGTGGAAGTTCTATCATTTCCATTTGGCATTGCAAACAAGAAGATTTCCCATCCTTCCCAAACGAAGAACTATCAAAAGAAGCAACATCCCTTAATGGTAATCTTCTTATACCCTCAAATGTTCCTTGGAACTCTTGGCGAAGCCCTTGCATATCTTCATGCATCTTTTGCCACTTCTTGAGCATGCTTGCCCTTGCATTACAATTGCCTTGCATCCAAACAAGATTGGTTGTAGAAGCATGAAGGAATGAAAAAGTTGATGAAGTTGAAGAGTGCGAGGTTGAGGGTAAAGGGTATGAAGGAATTGAAGAAGTAGATGGAGAGGATGAAGGGTTGGCCGCTTGTAGGTCTAAACGATAGAGAGAAGGCTCTTCTTCAAAAGCATATTCCTCCTCTTCTTGGCCATTGGTCTCCTCTTCAAAAGCATCCTCTTCTTCTTCATCTTCTTGGCCATTGGTCTCCTCTTCAAAAGCATAACCACTTTGTGAAAACTCCTCATGGACATCATAATGTGCATGCTCATAAGCATAAGGATGTACATGTTGCCCATAATATATGCCTTTACCTTGACAAGCATTCCTTTTTCTATATTCCCCACCATGAGTAACAACATTTCCATATTTGTCTTCATACCATACATGGCCAAATGCATCTTGAAAAGCATGCTCTTCACCCATAAAAGAATCATCATAAGCATCACCATCACAATCACTTGCATAGTGCTGAGCATACTCTTTTTCACATGTCTCTTATTGAACATACCCTTCATAAAAAAAATCACCATAGACGTCACTTTGCCTATCATTGCATGTATCTTGATTATCATTAGATAAAGCATATCCCTCATTTGGTAAAGGATAATCGCCATTGGATGAAACATAACTCATTGGTCAAGTGACCTTCTCTTCCAAGGCTTCCATCCTTATAGCCTTAGTGTCAAGTTTATCATTGAACTCCACCTTTGTATCCATAGTGTCCATCTTTGCATTGATTTCCATTAGCATTTGTAGGAGGGCGTCATTAGAGACGGAATGTGAGGATTACGAGAGGTATACTTGGGGACACTCCCAACATTCATTTCTTCCTCCACTTCTCTTGAAGCTTGCCCAAATGCTTCCTCCGACACATCCAAAATGCCATGCTCCATTGCTTCCTCCCCTTCTACTTCCTCGGAGGCCAATGCATTATGCCTCGGTCATCCCTTGGGTTTCGGTGTCATAAAATCCTTGGTTTTGGAAAAATGGCAATAGCTTGGGGTAGGGTTGTCGGATTAAATAGATCTATAGTTTGATAGAGAGCTAATGAGATACTCTAAACCCCTATGCAAAGACCCAAAAGATGTGAAGTGTGCTACTACTCTCTGTTTTAGGGTTCTCAGGGTTATAGGCTGAAATCGTATTTTGGCTATATGTTGAGCTAGAGAAATCGGAATTCAAAACTTTCTTACTCAAATCGAAGCCCTTGATGAGCTCTATGAGCCTATATGATTAGATATATGAGACCATAAACTCCATGTGACTGAATTAGGGTTTATCAGTCCTGGTAAAGCCCTAATTTTTACCCGAAAGGAATATCAGATTTCAAAGATTAAGAGCTTGTTGGGTAGGTCTAAGGAAGTACTAAGGGCTTGTGTTATCACCTTTAACTCCTCAAGGATTTTGACTGAATTAGGGTTTTGACAATTCTGTTTGCAGAATCTTGTCCCAAGTGTCCTTCTTAGTGACCAATGGCTTCCCGCTTGCCCCAATTCACTTGTTCAAGTATCCAATACTCCATTGGCATCCAAAAGCTCATAGAATGTGCTCACCAATGCCCATAACTCCAACCATGCATAGAATTTTAGAAAAAATTTGGCATGGTTTCCTTTGTATTAGGAGCCAAATCTCAATCTCCTAAGCATCAAATACTCATTGGCATCTTGCATAAATTGCATAACACATTGCCCCAATGTTTACCTCATCATATAGGCATCAAATCCATACATAACCCAAAGGAATCATTGCAATACATGTACCAATGTCTTCGATGAAGCGTGTCGAAGCTTGCTAATCTCGTAGCCAAGCTCTTTCCACCCTAGTCCGATTCTAGGCACAAGTTGGGGCCATGTCTTTACCTCCAAGTACCTAATCCTCCACCATACCGCTTTACCATGGCACTCACGACATGGTGGATTCAGGCCGCCATGCTCCCCTCGGGCCTTTTCTCGAATGCCCAAGGTATCCTCACAACATACCAGATGCTAGGAATGGAAAGTTGTGAGAACAATTGTGATGTGGTAGTGTGCTTTGCTTGACTGTAAAAGCAAGGAAAATTACTTACAACCACATGACATGACTCATGCCCTTTTACAACTCATTCATTACAACCAAAGAGCATGGACTCATGCTATTCAATCAAATCCCATGAATCTTCCATCCATCCAACAAAACCACTCAATTCCAATCACCACAACAATTGCATGTGAGGGTAAGCAAAACCAATAGCTCAATCTACGATCTATTATGCATACCTATACTCCATGTGACTCCTCATAGCATTGAGATGGCTATAAGTGGCTCAATGGCATCCAATACCCTTTGCAATACTCAAAGATATGAGAATATGCGTCATATCAATGCAAAATTGGTGCCAATAGCTCATTCATGGGTTCCATAACCCTTTCAATGCATAGAATCACAGCCATCATAACTATCAAGAGCATGTGAGTCAATCTCTACACCATCACATATGCATGTTCCATAGCATGTATAAGACCAACATAGCTCCAATGAACTCAATTAAGCTTTAGGTTATGCCAATAGAAGCATAGACATTACCAATGGGATGTAATGTGTCTAAATGCTTCAATAGTTCATGAAAATCACCCCAATTTGCAATGAAATGGTGAAAAGTTGCACCCATATGGAAAAGACACTTACCAATGGAGTAATCCGGCATAGAATTGTGGTTAAAGATGAAATCAAACACATGAAAGATAAATTCTAGCATCCATTACACATGAAATTAGCATTTCCAAGCATCATAGCCAAAGATGAACAAGAGAGAGAATCCATATGTGTATGTAGCAAAGAGAAAGATACACAATGGACTAAGTGTGTTAACCTCTCACCAAAAGGATGGCTTGAAAGCTAGCCATGAGCCTTGACCATAGATGGTCATCTCCATAGTAGGAGCCAAAGGTACAATGGAATGTCCAAGATTAGTAAAATAACAAAAGGTCCTATCCATGAGCCCAAGGCCCTATTTATAGTGTTTTACCCATGGGTCCATTTACATGTATGCTATAGGTTCATGACAGTAAGTTCTTTCATATCTTTCCTCTCTTTCCTCTATTATTATTGCACCCTTGGGTGCTGGGGATTTATTTTGTAAGTTTGTGCATAAGCGTTATGCATAATGCTTTATGCATAAAGCCTCATGCATAAGCTTTATGAATAAGCCCTCATGCATAAACTTTATGCATAAGGCCTCATGCATAGCTTTATGCTTAAGGCCTTATGCATAGTGCTTTATGCATAAGGCCTCATGTATAGCTTTATGCTTATGCTTAAGGCCTTATGCACAGTGCTTGATGCATAGGCCTTATGCATAAGGCCTTAATTGACTTAAAGAGTCGGGAAGTCTTCATTTAATAATATTTTCTTAATATTTGATTATTTTTTGTGTTTTGAGGAATGAGATGATTCCTGGGGTCAATTGACTCTTAGAGAGCCGGGAACTCTTCATTTCATAATATTTTTTTAATATTTTCTTTGTTTGTATATATGTGGCATGGGTCCTCGTTCTCTTGTCCCACAGACCCACAAGTTGAGGCTCTCATCGAGTCTCAACAACGACGGTTTGCTAGGGAGGTAGAGGGCATCTTTGGCTATACTCCCACTCCCGAGTAGTTGGTAGCCTATGCAACAGGCACCCCTTTACCATCAGGTCCACAGTCCAACAGAGTCCCTTGCGAGGCACTTCACCTGCCTTTACATTCACCCGTCATCATCCGTCAGCCCCAGTTAGTACTACAGCATCTCCTACACCTCCACCTTCAGGAGATGTGAAACCTCACAGTTATCATGTCTCTCATGAGAGTGGCAGAGCCGTCGTTGTAGGGAGGGTAGTCGTGGAGATAGTGGTGGTTATACCTCATGTCGCACTAGCACTGAGAGTGGAGGTAGAGGAGATAGAGGATGCCTACTAGGGCAGTGCTTTGGGGGTGGGGATAGTTCTTCAAAGTCACCCCACCACATCATGGTGATATATCATATTATGATATATCGTGGGTGGCATAGTTGATGACTCTCGTAGAAACAAGGTGGTAAACTACTTACGCCAAGTAGTTTTTGCACACTATAAAGACTGCTTTATACATTTTAAGTAGTAAAGGGAGAGCCTAGTGGATGATTGCATTAAATCTATCTATAGGAGTATCCTAATCCTCACAACCAAAGGTTTAACAGTAGATGGGCACGACATAAAATCAAAGACATACTTAAGAATAAGAGGTCTCTTGTAAGGAGACAAGCAAAGGAGGAGAAAGCCCGAATAGATGCCGGTCAAAATGGACACGGTAAGCTATCTACTGCTCATAAGGGCGAGTGGAAGAAAGCCAAGAAGGAGTAGTGAACCAAGAACAAAGAGAAGCGCGGCGAATACAAATGGAGCGATATGGATCGTCGCACTTTGGATCTGGAGGTCATGCATCATGCGAGGCCGAGCTTGTATGTATAGTGCAACTTCATCTCTTTTCTTTGTATGCTCTCTATTTGAGTTGTGTTATAATTGTTGTAATGTTTGTCTTGTGATGTAGCGTGACATTGTGGGTAGAGATCCCAACAGAGACTGGCTACCATCGTCGCTACTACAGTAGAGGAGATACATGGGATTATCTTCACGAGATGAAGATTATTGTCGCTACAGTAGAGGAGATCCTACCCCAACAGAGACTGGCTACCATCGTCACTATAGTAGAGGAGATACATGGGATTATCTTCACAAGATGAAGGGTTCATCTTTGATGAACAATACAATCAAGCAAGGAGAACACCAATGCAGGTAATACTTTTCATATTTATTTACAAAGCATGTTTCGACCTTTATAATACTTTCTATTTTTATTTATATATATCTTCACTTTGTGTAGGCATAAGGTCGACAAGAAGACTTTGAGAGTGATGACTCCTCCGAGTAGTCGCCCGCTAGTTTTTCTTCATGTATAGTTTTCGTTTATGCAACTATGTTTCTTTTTCAAGCCTCATGTGGCTACCATCATGTATGGACAACTTCTTGGATATAAGATGAAATTTTTCATCTTCTTTATGTATCTATGTTTTTATTCAAGCTTTATGTGGCTATAATCATGTATGAATAAATTTTTAGATATAAAATGTAATTTCTCATCTTCTTTAATCAATATTCGAAGTGTGTTCACAAATCTGTTTGTGCATATCTATCTTTAATTTAAGTTTTTATGTTGATATCTTCGCTGATCTTGATTCGTCTATGTACAAGTAAGCAAAACCTTAAACCAGAGAGCTACCTGTATAGAAAATGCAGTTGTACATCTGCACAAGCAGCTCTCTGAAAAAAATTTAATTCCAGAGCGCGTCTATACGCGCATCTATTATGCAGTATAGATGCGCTTATAGCCTCTATTATAGACGCTCTTAGGATTTTTTTAGTGCAAGGTTTTACAATTCAATTGCAGCTAGGGAGCAGTGTTTTCATGTGTACATAGCAGTTAAAGCATGTGCATGGTAGGTGAATAAGAGCCCAACCCATAGTTTTTGTTCATCAATGTGATGCATTAGGTGACTTGGATAGAGGAGGTGGTGTGAGAGAAGTGATTGAGCAAACATTCTGATGGTGCAAACAAGTGCTACATAGGTGGTTCTAAAAGAGGGCAATGAGATCCATGTTGCTCTTGTTGACAATGGATATAAGTGGGATTCGGTATTGAGAATTGCTTTGATCAACATGTATGCTAAATGTGGAAGCATGCTGATGCATCGAGGAAGGGCTTGGCCTCACATGCTTTTGTTCACAACACCCTTGTGAATATGTATATCAAGTATGGGAGCTTGACAGAAGCATTGGAAGTGTTCAATGGTTTGCCTTAGCAAGGTGTTGTGGTATGGAATGCTATCCTCTTGACTTTTGTCAAACAAGGACAAGGGGACAAGGCTTAACAGTTGTACAATCAGATGCAAGACCATGGTGTGGCTGTGCAAAAGGTCACACTCCTCTGTGTTTTGCAAGCCTGCAATGCAACAGAGTTGCTCTAACCAGGTTGTCAAAGAGATTATGCCATAGTATGGAAACCATGTGACATACAATGTGTGGAGAACATTATGGAGCCGAATAGGCAGAGTAGAAAAGTTCAAACTAAGAAAATTTCAAAGAGGAACTCGAAGATCAGCGAGGAGGTGGACACACCTTTAGCAAAATTGGAGCAAAGAATCATGGAATTGCCTGATTACGCCAAAGAAATTTTCAAGGATCTGGGAATTTAAAAAGGGGAGTGTGCAGGTTGAGAGGAGCATTTGGAGGTAGAGGTTTGGCACTGGTAGTAGAAATCTTTCTTCTAAGGCTCAGTTATTCTTCATGTTTTTTTATATATGCTATCTATTCTTTGGGTATCGATCTTTGTAGCCTCTTTGTGGTGCTGGCTAGTCTTGCTGTGATCGTGGTGTGGATATGAAGGTGTGCAGCATGGAAAAAAGGCAAAACTCTACTAAGGTCGCCTCCGCCTTTAAGATCAATCTGCAGACTGTATAAACAAAAGCACCTTGGCCTTAATGTGTAGAAGGTGACAAGTACTCTCTAGTGTATTCAAGTTTTTTGTTGGGGTACCATGTGTAAGATTCTTCCCCCAGCCTTCGAGGTATACAGGAGTAAGAACCTCCCTTTCTGATCTTATAATTATTCCCTCTCTAAAATAAAAGAAAGATTCTATTTAAAAAAGGAAGACCCTCTCCCTAGAATACTTCTCAGGAGTCACGCCTGTTTTAAGGATTCAGAACAATGAGTTCAGAAATAAAAATCGATGTTTTGGATACCAAGGTTTTGGTTTTCATTCGAGTACGACCCAAAAGAAGTTCTTTATCTCTTAGGGAGTATAAGAAGTTATCCCCCAGATATTGTGAGCCTTATATCTGAATTCAATGAAAGTAGGTGACTTAGCCTACAAGCTTCTTTTACCTCCTCATCTCAAAGTTCTTAATGTATTTCATAGAAATATGTGCCAAACCCAAATCATGGAAAGACAGAAAAACTTCAGTGGCAAGTTACCATTGGCTTCTAAGTTACGCTAGCTCCTTCCTTTATATAAGTCGTAACTTTTACTTGTCGCTCACAGTAATCTTACTTCCATCGATCTCTTTCTTTCTTAATCTCCTTCATGGCTTGGCAACAAGAACTAGTTTTATCCATAATGATTCCTCACCTTCAAGATGCAAGTGAGTCTGTGAAGAAGGATTTTATAGAACAGTATGAGCGCTCACTTTTCCCTCACTTGGGAACTTCTGTAGCTCAGACCAAATGGCGGACCTATCAAGACATAATTAGGGTAACACCCTGGGATCAGCAACATTTTCGTAATAATGTCCGCTTGGCCATGGTTATTGAAGCTTTGGGTTTGGGTCCCCGATACTACTGCGTCATGAGATCAAGACATCTTGGGTTTTCTGAGCGGGTCTTCTTACTGGCGTGTTTTCTTCCTCATGAGAAGATATGCCTTTACCCCGTTTTTGGCTTACCTCTCAGAGGTCCTTTTGTTAGATCACCTCATACCACTGAGATAGGTGCGGCAATAACCAACATAATTATTCCCATAGATGAGTTACCTTATACTTGTGCAGCTTGTGAGTGCTGCTTTTGTGACCATATGATGGACGGGCTTATGGAAGTGTAAAGAGTTCTTCTATCTTTACTGTATAAGTTTCGAGAATGAATAAAGTTTAAATCTTGTTCTTATTTTGAATCTTTCTCTCTTTAAGACTTTTCTTGGTGGTTAATCTTGATTAAAATTTTTCTCTAAGTCTCATATTCGTGCATCTTGCGAAATTATCCCAGTTTGCAAGATGAGGACATCTCACGTTTTTTAAGTGGGGTAGAATGTAAGATTCCTCCCCCAACCCCCTTTTTGATGTCCAGCATATTCTCCTATAATCAATTCCCTTTTCTGAAATATAAGAGATCTTGTTTCTGCCTGTTTTGGCATAGAGAGAGAAAATATTCTAGAGAGAGAATATTCAGATTTTGAATATTTTTGGATAGAAAAATATCTCATATAATTAAGATGAATTCCCCTGAAACAGAAATTCAAAAAGAACTTTCCAATGTGCAATTAGAATTTATTGGAAATGGGTATAAAGAAGGATCTTAGCCTAAGGGTCTAGATTTTCAGAAATTTTTGGATTATGGTCCAATTAAGGTTCCTATGGGCCAATAGCATCAATCCATGTGTAGGGAGGAGATAAATCCAAATTGTACAAGAAGATACCCAAAAATGAGTAAATGCTCACATAAGATGAAGAGTTGAAAATGTACAAGGTTTATTAGTAAAAAACTATGAGCAATATTAAAAATATGAGATATTTTGGGTATCCAAAAATGAGTAAATGCTCACATAAGATGAAGAGTTGAAAATGTACAAGGTTTATTAGTAAAAAACTATGAGCAATATTAAAAATATGAGATATTTTGGGTATCCAAAAATGAGTAAATGCTTACATAAGATGAAGAGTTGAAAATGTACAAGATTTATTAGTAAAAAGCTATGAGCAATATTAAAAATATGAGATATTTTAGAAATAATGATTCCATTTTGACACATATGTAAGGAAGGAGAGTTCTTTAAAGGAGGTGCATATTTCACATAAGATGAGGAGTTGAAAATATATAAGGTTTATTAGTAAAAAAACTATGAGCAATATTAAAAATATGAGATATTTTGGGTATAATGATTCCATTTTGACACATATGTAAGGAAGGGGAATTCTTTAAAGGAGGTGCATATTTCACATGCTTGAATGAGTTTTAAACTCATAAAAATTGAGATATTTCATCTCTCCTCTCTCCTCATTCAAGTCTAGTTCCAAAAAGTTAGCTTAACTGACCTAAAAATGGTCAAAAAGTGACCAAACTGACTTGGAAAATTCTAGAATCAGTTTGTTTGGTTAGGAGCTCAATTTTTCCTATAAATAGAAGCCTTCTCTTGTTGAAAAAAATATAGTGTCTTATGCTTTGTTACTCTACTCCACCTAAGCCAAGAACTGTGAATTCTTTAATAATTCACTAGTTTTTAACACTTCTCTCTTTCTTCAATCCCCATTGGTGGCTCCATCAACATACTAAACCAATTGATTGGTTGGGGGCCTCTACCGTGAACAAAGAATCAAGCAAATTGTAAGGTAAGCATGGTGAATTTTGATCTTTTCTATAATTTCTCAATGTTTCTCTCTTCTCAACCCCTCTCAAGCTTGAGAAGCTTAATTGGTATGGTTTTTGAAATGCTATTGAAGTTACTTAATTAATGATAGTAAAGAATTACATAAATTTTTATTTATGTTTAATTCTAATGGTTTTTTCTCTCTCTCACTTAAGAAATGGTCATACTCATAACCTATTCTCAATCCAAATGAAGCTTTTCATAAAGCTTTTTCTTAATCCAAGATAAATATATGCTTGAGAATAAATTAATAGTTTTTTTTAATCTATGCTTTTAGTTTATGATAATTTTGATTTAATCCATTAAGGGTTAATGATCCAATTAGGGATAATTCTAATCATTTCCTTAAAGATAACCTATCTTTTAAAATAATTGAGATTTATTAGTTATAATAGCGGAGCTATGGCAAAATTTTATAAAAATTTACACATAAAATAATTTCATTTCAAAGCATGAAAAGAGGATTTCCTACCATATTCTAGGAATTATAATCCTAGATTAATTGAAAGAATTTCATAGAAATCATGAAAAAAATAAATTTTTATATTATGCATAAAAGATAAATATATTATTATAAAAGTGTTACTTTTAACATAATTGAATTTTATGCATAGAGGTATGCATAAGAGATGAATATTTTATTATAAAAGAGTTACTTTTAGTATAATTGATTTTCATGCATAGAGGTATGCATAAGAGATGAATATTTTATTATAAAAGAGTTACTTTTAGCATAATTGAAATTCATGCATAGAGGTATGCATAAGAGATGAATATTTTATTATAAAAGAGTTACTTTTAGCATAATTGAAATTCTTGCATAGAGGTATGCATAAGAGATGAATATTTTATTATAAAAGAGTTACTTTTAGCATAATTGAATTTCATGCATAGAGGTATGCATAAGAGATGAGTTAGGATGTGATAAGGGGTGTATGAGATGTGATAAGATGCATATGAGATAAGTTAGGATGTGATAAGAAGAGTTAAGATGTGATAAGATGTGTATGGGATGAGGTAAGAAGTGTATGTGATGAGGTAAGTTAGGATGTGATAAGATGTGTATGGGATGAGGTAAGAAGTGTATGTGATGGGATAAGATGTATATGGGTTGTGATAGGGTTAGAATATGGATGTAAATGTGGATGTGGATGTATGGATGTAAATGAGGATGTCGATGTAGATGCATGGATGGGATGTGGATGTATGCATGTAGATGTGAATGTAAGCATATAGATGTGGATGTATGGATGTGAATGAGCATGTAGATGTGGATGTATGGATGAGGATGCATGAATGTGCATGTAGATGTGGATGTGAAAATAGATGCATGGATGTAGATGTGGATGTATGGATGTGGATGTGGATATATGTATGGATGTGAATATATGATATGTGATGTGAAGGAATCTGAAGTGATGAGATGGAAAATGATGTGATGGGATGAGTACACATATAACTGGAATGTGGAATAAGCAATGTGGATTGATGAGGGATAATGTAGAAAAATGAGAGTTAATATAGAAACTGTATTTTGTGACTGTCTGTAAATGCTATTTGTAAATGACTGTTTTATGTCAAGAATGCTGGGAAAGCATTTTGACCATCTTGTGATTAAGGTCGTGAAGACCTAACTGTATAAAGTTGCAACTGCTGACGGAGAGTCAATGGAGGACGTCTCGCGTAGCAAGGTCGGTCGAGGTCTTGACCAGCCTCGGTGCGATTAAAATGGTGAGCTTCCGGTACGGTGGATGAGGGGCCAAGGAAGCGGCCTATGAGTGAAGCGCTAGGTCACCTGCGAAGGATCCTAGAGGGTGCTGACCATACGGTGCTCGGGCTCTGGGTCGCCCAGGATACCCACGCATGCGTCGAGGAAGATATTGGAACAAGCAGTAAGAGTTGTTTTCTAAAACCGGGCATGGATCTGGTTGACTGACCTTGCTGGTCAACGGATGAGTCCATGGCTCTTTATATGGATCTGTTGGTTGATCTTGCTGATCTTCAACGAGAGTCCATCTTGATAAGTGATTATATTGCCGAGTATTATGGGCTAGGAACTATTGAAACGGCCCCTGAGTGGACAGGTGGTGAGCGTTCTAGTTGCCAATGATGCCATAGATACTCTGATAAAGGAATGATGGGAAATTGAATCAACCGGATAATTTGGAAGATGGTGATCAGTGATACTATGGTTTTATTAAAGGATTGTTTTAAAACTAGTTGAATCTGTGAAAAGGCAATTTCATATTGGGTGTGTAAGTGGTGTGACTAGTTTTATTTTGCATGAACTTCCGGCTAGGGGGCCTTGGAACTCTTTTCCTTGGTACCCGGGACAAAACCTAACCAAATTCTTAATTGGATCCCATCATTACAGTGGTTGGGCGGTTGGCTAACCCATGGGATCGGATGGGGTTAGGCTGGACTGATGGATCCGTAAATCGAGACTCAAATTCTGTTATTACGATAGATAAAGTAGATCCCGGACAGTAATTGTTCTATGGATAGGAATCAACGGCTGTGCCTCTTGAATGGGGAAAAAAGCGTTGATCCAAGTACAAGTTTCTTCCTTGATCTGATCAAGTATCTTGAAGATGCAATTGGATCAGCTTGATCAGAAATGATCTTGACTACGTTAGAGTAAAAAGTTTTCTTGGTGGAATCACCCGTGCTTTCCGGTAAAGGAAGTTTTTTCGGGTTCGGTTTTGGAACAACCGACGGATTAGTCTCTTATCCGGATATCCGTGGGTGAGGCCCCGAATGTGGGACCCCTGTCCCGTGCGAGAAGTGCTACTTCCGCTGCCAGTATCCTGAATCCGTTGCTAGGTGGGAACAGGGGGATCTTACAGTTGGTATCAGAGCATTTGGCTAATAAAGATCAACTGAGAAACCAAATATGTCAAAAATTTATCAAGAAGCACAAAAAAGGTTGTAATTGTGTGATATAATTCATACAATTTGATATTCAAACTGAAATTCGTAATTTGGTAATTGGGTCTTCAGATGGAAATACCGCAATTATATAGAATCCCTGACTTGCTTGAGGCCTAGACATGATAGTATTTACCTTATAATTCCAAGGGCCGTGAGACTACCGTATATACCGAGAGTATAACTGCAGCTCTTTACTGACAGTATATACGAGTAAATCTAAGACTTGAAATTATAAGCGTTAATGCTATCCAGATGATGAATTCGAATGTGGTTGATATGATTTTTAATTCTGTTTGAGAATTGATGAATTGATTTGGATTCTGATTGAAAAATGATGATTTCTGAAAATTAGTTGAAATATAATAATCTGAACAAAACCACAATGAGGATTAATGGGACGAGTCCCTGTGATGATATTCATATAACTGGAATGATGATAATGAATTCACTAAATCCCTATGAGATTAGTAGATTGTGTTATCAGATTGCTACTGTTAACACTTGACTCGGTAGATCAAGTTAAGGGATGACAAATTGAGGACTAGCTTAACTGAAATTCCCGTAGAGGAATGTTCAGAAGGGAATTTTTCGGTCTGATGGACCATTATCGTGTTAAAGATATGAATGATATGATTGAATGAATTGTTATTTAATGATGAGTTCTATTTAAAGGGTGATTATCCTCGTATTCTGTTGGGTTGACCAGAATATAAGGAACCCCAGAATAAATTGGATCTTAAGAAAAAGAGTTGTCCTCTACTTGGCGAGATGAGGACATCTCGCACTTTTCAAGTGGGGTAGAATGTAAGATTCTTCCCCCAGCCTTCGAGGTATACAGGAGTAAGAACCTCCCTTTCTGATCTTATAATTATTCTCTCTCTAAAATAAAAGAAAGATTCTATTTAAAAAAAGAAGACCCTCTCCCTAAAATACTTCTCAGGAGTCACGCCTGTTTTAAGGATTCAGAACAATGAGTTCAGAAGTAAAAATTGATGTTTTGGATACCAAGGTTTTGGTTTTCATTCGAGTACGACCCAGAAGAAGTTCTTTATCTCTTGGGGAGTATAAGAAGTTATCCCCCAGATATTGTGGGCCTTATATCTGAATTCAATGAAAGTAGGTGACTTAGCCTACAAGCTTCTTTTACCTCCTCATCTCAAAGTTCTTAATGTATTTCATAGAAATATGTGCCAAACCCAAATCATGGAAAGACAGAAAAACTTCAGTGGCAAGTTACCGTTGGCTTCTAAGTTACGCTAGCTCCTTCCTTTATATAAGTCGTAACTTTTACTTGTCGCTCACAGTAATCTTACTTCCATCGATCTCTTTCTTTCTTAATCTCCTTCATGGCTTGGCAACAAGAACTAGTTTTATCCATAATGATTCCTCACCTTCAAGACGCAAGTGAGTCTGTGAAGAAGGATTTTATAGAACAGTATGAGCGCTCACTTTTCCCTCACTTGGGAACTTCTGTAGCTCAAACCAAATGGTGGACCTATCAAGACATAACTAGGGTAACACCCTGGGGTCAGCAACATTTTCGTAATAATGTCCGCTTGGCCATGGTTATTGAAGCTTTGGGTTTGGGTCCCCGATACTACTGCGTCATGAGATCAAGACATCTTGGGTTTTCTGAGCGGGTCTTCTTACTGGCGTGTTTTCTTCCTCATGAGAAGATATGCCTTTACCCCGTTTTTGGCTTACCTCTCAGAGGTCCTTTTGTTAGATCACCTCATACCACTGAGATAGGTGCGGCAATAACCAACAGAATTATTCCCATAGATGAGTTACCTTATACTTGTGCAGCTTGTGAGTGCTGCTTTTGTGACCATATGATGGACGGGCTTATGGAAGTGTAAAGAGTTCTTCTATCTTTACTGTATAAGTTCCGAGAATGAATAAAGTTTAAATCTTGTTCTTATTTTGAATCTTTCTCTCTTTAAGACTTTTCTTGGTGGTTAATCTTGATTAAAATTTTTCTCTAAGTCTCATATTCGTGCATCTTGCGAAATTATCCCAGTTTGCAAGATGAGGACATCTCGCGTTTTTTAAGTGGGGTAGAATGTAAGATTCCTCCCCCAACCCCCTTTTTGATGTCCAGCATATTCTCCTATAATCAATTCCCTTTTCTGAAATATAAGAGATCTTGTTTCTGCCTGTTTTGGCATAGAGAGAGAAAATATTCTAGAGAGAGAATATTCAGATTTTGAATATTTTTGGATAGAAAAATATCTCATATAATTAAGATGAATTTCCCTGAAACAGAAATTCAAAAAGAACTTTCCAATGTGCAATTAGAATTTATTGGAAATGGGTATAAAGGACCTTAGCCTAAGGGTCTAGATTTTCAGAAATTTTTGGATTATGGTCCAATTAAGGTTCCTATGGGCCAATAGCATCAATCCATGTGTAGGGAGGAGATAAATCCAAATTGTACAAGAAGATACCCAAAAATGAGTAAATGCTCACATAAGATGAAGAGTTGAAAATGTACAAGGTTTATTAGTAAAAAACTATGAGCAATATTAAAAATATGAGATATTTTGGGTATCCAAAAATGAGTAAATGCTCACATAAGATGAAGAGTTGAAAATGTACAAGGTTTATTAGTAAAAAGCTATGAGCAATATTAAAAATATGAGATATTTTGGGTATCCAAAAATGAGTAAATGCTCACATAAGATGAAGAGTTGAAAATGTACAAGGTTTATTAGTAAAAAGCTATGAGCAATATTAAAAATATGAGATATTTTGGGTATAATGATTCCATTTTAACACATATGTAAGGAAGGAGAGTTCTTTAAAGGAGGTGCATATTTCACATAAGATGAAGAGTTGAAAATGTACAAGGTTTATTAGTAAAAAACTATGAGCAATATTAAAAATATGAGATATTTTGGGTATAATGATTCCATTTTGACACATATGTAAGGAAGGGGAGTTCTTTAAAGGAGGTGCATATTTCACATGCTTGAATGAGTTTTAAACTCATAAAAATTGAGATATTTCATCTCTCCTCTCTCCTCATTCAAGTCTAGTTCCAAAAAGTTAGCTTAATTGACCTAAAAATGGTCAAAAAGTGACCAAACTGACTTGGAAAATTCTAGAATCAGTTTGTTTGGTTAGGAGCTCAATTTTTCCTATAAATAGAAGCCTTCTCTTGTTGAAAAAAATATAGTGTCTTATGCTTTGTTACTCTACTCCACCTAAGCCAAGAACTGTGAATTCTTTAATAATTCACTAGTTTTTAACACTTCTCTCTTTCTTCAATCCCCATTGGCGGCTCCATCAACATACTAAACCAATTGATTGGTTGGGGGCCTCTACCGTGAACAAAGAATCAAGCAAATTGTAAGGTAAGCATGGTGAATTTTGATCTTTTCTATAATTTCTCAATGTTTCTCTCTTCTCAACCCCTCTCAAGCTTGAGAAGCTTAATTGGTATGGTTTTTGAAATGCTATTGAAGTTAATTAATTAATGATAGTAAAGAATTACATAAATTTTCATTTATGTTTAATTCTAATGGTTTTTTCTCTCTCTCACTTAAGAAATGGTCATACTCATGACCCATTCTTAATCCAAATGAAGCTTTTCCTAAAGCTTTTTCTTAATCCAAGATTAATCTATGCTTGAGAATAAATTAATAGTTTTTTTTAATCTATGCTTTTAGTTTATGATAATTTTGATTTAATCCATTAAGGGTTAATGATCCAATTAGGGATCATTCTAATCATTCTCTTAAAGATAACCTATCTTTTAAAAATTGAGATTTATTAGTTATAGTAGCGGAGCTATGGCAAAATTTTATAAAAATTTACACATAAAATAATTTCATTTCAAAGCATGAAAAGAGGATTTCCTACCATATTCTAGGAATTATCATCCTAGATTAATTGAAAGAATTTCATAGTAATCATGGAAAAATTAAATTTTTATATTATGCATAAAAGATAAATATATTATTATAAAAGTGTTACTTTTAACATAATTGAATTTTATGCATAGAGGTATGCATAAGAGATGAATATTTTATTATAAAAGAGTTACTTTTAGTATAATTGATTTTCATGCATAGAGGTATGCATAAGAGATGAATATTTTATTATAAAAGAGTTACTTTTAGAATAATTGGCATAAGAGATGAATATTTTATTATAAAAGAGTTACTTTTAGCATAATTGAAATTCTTGCATAGAGGTATGCATAAGAGATGAATATTTTATTATAAAAGAGTTACTTTTAGCATAATTGAATTTCATGCATAGAGGTATGCATAAGAGATGAGTTAGGATGTGATAAGGGGTGTATGAGATGTGATAAGATGTGATAAGATGCATATGAGATAAGTTAGGATGTGATAAAAAGAGTTAAGATGTGATAAGATGTGTATGGGATGAGGTAAGAAGTGTATGTGATGGGATAAGATTTATATGGGTTGTGATAGGGTGAGAATATGGATGTAAATGTGGATGTGGATGTATGGATGTAAATGAGGATGTCGATGTAGATGCATGGATGGGATGTGGATGTATGCATGTAGATGTGAATGTAAGCATATAGATGTGGATGTATGGATGTGAATGAGCATGTAGATGTGGATGTATGGATGAGGATGCATGAATGTGCATATAGATGTGGATGTGAAAATAGATGCATGGATGTAGATGTGGATGTGGATATATGTATGGATGTGAATATATGATATGTGATGTGAAGGAATCTGAAGTGATGAGATGGAAAATGATGTGATGAGATGAGTACACATATAACTGGAATGTGGAATAAGCAATGTGGATTGATGAGGGATAATGTGGAAAAATGAGAGTTAATATAGAAACTGTATTTTGTGACTGTTTGTAAATGCTGTTTGTAAATGACTGTTTTATGTCAAGAATGCTGGGAAAGCATTTTGACCATCTTGTGATTAAGGTCGTGGAGACCTAACTGTATAAAGTTGCAACTGCTGACGGAGAGTCAATGGAGGATGTCTCGCGTAGCAAGGTCGGTCGAGGTCTTGACCAGCCTCGGTGCGATTAAAATGGTGAGCTTCCGGTACGGTGGATGAGGGGCCAAGGAAGCGGCCTATGAGTGAAGCGCTAGGTCACCTGCAAAGGATCCTTGAGGGTGCTGACCATACGGTGCTCGGGCTCTGGGTCGCCCAGGATACCCACGCGTGCGTCGAGGAAGATATTGGAACAAGGAGTAAGAGTTGTTTTCTAAAACCGGGCATGGATCTGGTTGACTGACCTTGCTGGTCCTCAACGAATGAGTCCATGGCTCTTTATATGGATCTGTTGGTTGATCTTGCTGATCTTCAACGAGAGTCCATCTTGATAAGTGATTATATTGCCGAGTATTATGGGCTAGGAACTATTGAAACGGCCCTTGAGTGGACAGGTGGTGAGCGTTCTAGTTGCCAATGATGCCATAGATACTCTGATGAAACAATGATGGGAAATTGAATCAACCAGATAATTTGGAAGATGGTGATCAGTGATATTATGGTTTTATTAAAGGATTGTTTTAAAACTAGTTGAATCTGTGAAAAGGCAATTTCATATTGGGTGTGTAAGTGGTGTGACTAGTTTTATTTTGCATGAACTTCCGGCTAGGGGGCCTTGGAACTCTTTTCCTTGGTACCCGGGACAAAACCTAACCAAATTCTTAATTGGATCCCATCATTACAGTGGTTGGGCGGTTGGCTAACCCATGGGATCGGATGGGGTTAGGCTGGACTGATGGATCCGTAAATCGAGACTCAAATTCTGTTATTACGATAGATAAAGTAAATCCCGGACAGTAATTGTTCTATGGATAGGAATCAACGGCTGTGCCTCTTGAATGGGAAAAAAAAGCGTTGATCCCAATGATCCAAGTGTAAGTTTCTTCCTTGATCTGATCAAGTATCTTGAAGATGCAATTGGATCAGCTTGATCAGAAATGATCTTGACTACGTTAGAGTAAAAAGTTTTCTTGGTGGAATCACCCGTGCTTTCCAGTAAAGGAAGTTTTTCCGGGTTCAGTTTTGGAACAACCGACAGATTAGTCTCTTATCCGGATATCTGTGGGTGAGGCCCCGAATGTGGGACCCCCGTCCCGCGCGAGAAGTGCTACTTCCGCTGCCAGTATCCTGAATCCGTTGCTCGGTCGGTGGGAACAGGGGGATCTTACACCATGGTGTTATTTCTTCTTGGTGGTTGTTATTAGAAAGTTGGGAGTGATTCCCTTACATCTAAAAGTGGGCTGAATCTATCCACGTTAGTGAAGGTTCTTCACATGGGAGATAAAGGGGCACAGTTGATTGTTTAAAAAATCTGTTCCTGTGAGTAGAGTGAAGCTCCTTTGTGCATGGAAGTGGTCAGCTTTGCCCTGAGAAAAAGCTATGATGTGCGGTGAGCGTTGTGAATAAGAGATATTGAGTGTGCGTGTGTCTATGAGATCTTTTACAAGTTGTGAGTGTTGATGTGTGTGAACCCAAGGGGCCTTTGTGTTACAAGTTTTTTTGAAGTTTTGTGTGAGGTGAGAGTGTAGATTTAGTGTGTGGGTGTGTGTGTGTGTGTCTATTGATGTGCCCAGACCCCCTTGTGTGCACAAGGATGCCATTCACATGCTAATCTCTCATTCTCTCTCTCTTTTCTTAATTGAGCTATTGCTCATGGCTGTTGAGCCTATGTAATCAAGGGTTTTCACCCATATATAGCACCTACCAATGGATTTGTGAGGTAGAGAAGTTGATGTGTCCTTTTCCCTCTCTTCTCTTGGTGTGAATTTGTATTTGGGGTTGGGTTCTATGTGTGTGGGTTGATATCCGAGGGTAGAAAGTTGTTTGAACTATTGATTGTGAGGATCTTGAGATTTTGAGTGTGTGAGTTTCCCTTTTCCAGCTTCAGTAAAAGCTAGTGGTGCTCTTTGAGTGTGTTCTGCCATGTGTTGGTGGATGCTTCTATAGAGGATTGCCCTTTTCCTTTTGCCCCACATGTTTTGGTGCCCCCACTAAGGAGCAATTGGCTCTTTTTGGTTGAGTTTTCCCTGGGAGTCAACTCAAGCCTTCGAAGTTTCGACAAATATGGCCTTCTCGTATCCATCGTTTTACGGAGGCCCTAGTGAAGATGTTAACAATTTTTTGGAGACATTTGAAGTGGCTTGCATTAGCAAAACCACATCATGGATCGAGTTTCGCATTTACATCTTCTACAAATTTGCATACAAGGAGATGCAAGGACTTGGTTATGTGAGTTTGAAGCATAGCAATAAGCGGCTATACCATCTGTCCAATTACATCTGATTTGATCAGGAATTCCTTGACCATTGAGTATCAAACTCTAGAAGATGCAGAGGAGACTTGGCGAACCCTCAAAAGCTTACGACGACAAGGAGAAATAGAGATGGTGGAATCCTTTGCTCAGCGGTTTTTAGATTTGTGGAAGGGATGGTGTGCATCTTTTGGAAATGAGAGACTCCCACTCATGTTAAAGAAGAATGCTTTTATCGATGGCCTGGTGATGACAAGCTTGAGGGTGAAGGCTGATTTGAAGCAGCCAGTAAATTTTGACGAGCTAGTTCGAATTGCGAAGGAGAAAGAGTGGAAGATTCTTCGGCAAAGAGAGCTTGGAATCAAGGTGGATGAAGGGTTCATGCCAAGAGGGTATTCTTATGAAGAGCCTCATCAATGGATGACAGGGATGCATTATACCCCTCCTGTTTTCATAGTACCACAAGCAACAAGTACAGTTCGGATTGAAGAGATTCCTGAAGCCCCCAAGGAGGAAGAAGCTGCTTGTGTAGCCCTTGTCAAAAGTAAAGAACAAACAGAGATAGCACCTATGCCGATCAAAGAAGAAGCCTCCAAAGCAAGCGAAGGATTGTGTAATTGCAAAGAAGGTATGGAATCCTTTAAACCTTGACATGAATGTGATTAAATCTAGATGGACCTAAACCTTAGCAGGTGAAGAGGGGCATGTATCAAATGCCTCAAGAGTTCTTTTAAAAGATGGATAAGATGGTGGAGCCTATGGTGGAGCCAAAGAAGGTTGAAGAAGCCCTGAAGGTGCTTGCTAATTTGAAGGAAGAAGAACCAGTTGTGGAGCCTATGCTTATAAAAAAGTTCCAGTTCCAGACCATACCGAAATTCTCTTGGGCTGATGAGCCTGAGGATGTTGAGTACTCAGCCAACGAGGACATCATAAAAGAAGTGGCTGTGATCCAAGAAGAAAAGCTGGAAGAAGTTAGGTTGGACTCATATGGGTTTGGAAATGACCAAGTCAAGGAGGACGCTATTTTGGAAGAGAAAGAGGTGCTTCAAGAAGTCTTGTCAATGGAGGACCTAGTCTCTATTTCGGAAGAAGGAGATCAAGATCAGGAAAAGGAGTTGGAAGCCGCTGTCAAGCTAATGCATGATGATGTGCATGTAGATGACACCAAGGGGGTGGGTAATGTGAGCCTTGTTCCAGATTTGCAGGAAGATCACTTGGATTTGCATGCTCTAGTGCTTGAGGTATGTGATGGTTGGTATGATATGCTCAATGATGAGTTTGGTGATGAAACCCAGTAGATCACTGAAGAGGCTTTAACAGAGGAAGATGATGCATTGCCTTTGGAATTTCCTAAAGAGAATGAGGAATACTGGGGCTTTGATATTCCTTAGGTGATCATGGATGAGAGCATGCAAAAGCATGCACATAAAGCTTTATGCAGGTTGCAAGGGTTGAAAGGAGGACGACACGAGCAGGTGCTTGGAGATGAGGATAGCTCAGAGACCGAAAGTGCTACAAAGGAAGAACCGCAGATTGGGTTGGAGATGGAGTTGTTGTTTGCCAAGGCAAAGGCCCATGTGTGTATGCAAGAAGCTTGGCGGTCACGCAAGCATAAGAAGACCATGCCAGTGGAATTTGGGGAGAATATTGATGGCGGATGATGATTTGGATGCAAGAAATGTATGCTTGATTTTTGGTGAGCCAACAAGTGAAGAGGTTGATCTTAATTTGCTATTGGAGGACTGGTGGTATCAAGTGGTGATGCACATGCTATTATGTGTAGCAATACAGTGGGCAGTGGAAGTACCATATGCTTTGAATGAAGCCAATTTTGGGCAAAGGCGGTTCGTGCAGGATTCAGATGACGATATCTTTTGGAGTTGGAGCGCTGATGAAGATTTAAGTGTCAAAGACCTGCACTCATTGCAAAAGCGATTATCATTTAATATAGGAGGGCTAGATTAGTGCATGCTTGTGTCTGATTGGGATAATATTCCATTTTATCTAGGAGGTACCACATTTTTGACTGCTGAGACATGAATGTCTTGCAGGCTAGGGGTTGGGCAAACTATGTTAGGATTTTTTTAGTGCAAGGTTTTGCAGTTCAATTGTAACTAGGGAGCAGTGTTTTCATGTGTACATAGTAGCTAAAGCATGTGCATGGTAGGTGAATAAGAGCCCAACCCATAGTTTTTGTTCAGTGTGATGCATTAGGTGACTTGGATAGAGGAGGTGGTGGGAGAGAAGTGATTGAGCAGACATTCCGATGGTGCAAACAAGTGCTACACAGGTGGTTCTAAAAGAGGGCAATGAGATCCATGTTGCTCTTGTTGGATAATGGATATGAATGGGATTTGGTATTGAGAACTGCTTTGATCAACATGTATGCTAAATGTGGAAGCATGCTGATGCATGGAGGAAGGGCTTGGCCTCACATGCTTTTGTTTCCAACACCCTTGTGAATATGTATATCAAGTATGGGAGCCTGACAGAAGCATTGGAAGTGTTCAATGGTTTGCCTCAGCAAGGTGTTGTGGCATGGAATGCTATCCTCTCAGCATTTTTCGAGCAAGGACAAGGGGACAAGGCTTAACAGCTATTCAATCAGATGCAAGACCATGGTGTGGCTATGCAAAAGGTCACACTCCTCTGTGTTTTGCAAGCCTGCAATGCAACAGAGTTTCTCTAACTAGGTTGTCAAAGAGATTATGCCATAGTATGGAAACCATGTGACATGCAATAGTATGGAAACCATGTGACCTGCAATGTGTGGAACGAACATTATGGAGTCGATATAGGCAGAGTAGAAAACTTCAAACCAGGAAAATTTCAAAGAGGAACTCGAAGATCAGCGCGAGGAGGTGGGCACGTCTTTACCAAAATTGGAGCAGAGAATCGTGGAATTGCCTGATTACGCCAATGAAATTTTCAAGGATCTGGGAATTTAAAAAGGTGAGTGCACAGGTTGAGAGGAGCATCTGGGGGGAGAGGTTTGGCATTGGTAGTAGAAATCTTTCTTATGAGGCTCAGTTATTCTTCATGTTTTTTTATATACGCTATCTATTCTTTGGGTATCGATCTCTATAGCCTCTTTGTGGTGCTGGTGCTACTTGCGACAGTCTGTGTGAAGACCTTGCTGCTATGATCGTGGATATGAAGGTGTGTAGCCTAGGAAAAAGGCAAAACTCTGCTAAGGTCACCTCCACCTCTGAGATCGATCTGCAGACTACATAAACTAAAGCACCTTGGCCTTGATGTGTAGAAGGTGACATTTACTCTTTGGTGTATTCAAGTATTTTGTTGGGGTACTATGGTGTTATTTTTTCTTGGTGGTTGTTATTAGGAAGTTGGGAGTCATTCCCTTACATCTGAAAGTGGGCTGAATCTATCCACGTTAGTGAAGGTTCTTCACATGGGAGATAAAGGGGCACAGTTGATTGTTTAAAAAAATTGCTCCTGTGAGTAGAGTGAAGCTCCTTTGTGCATGGAAGTGGTCAGCTTTTCCCTGAGAAAAAGCTATGATGTGCGGTGAGCGTTGTAAATAAGAGATATTGAGTTTGCGTGTGTCTATGAGATCTTTTACAAGTTGTTGTGAGTTGATGTGTGTGAACCCAAGGGGCCTTTGTGTTACAAGTTTTTTTGAAGTTGTGTGTGAGGTGGGAGTGTAGATTTAGTGTGTGGGTGTGTGTGTATGTGTCTGTTGATGTGCCCAGACCCCCAAAGAATTTGGTTTCAGTTGGCGAGATGATTGAGCAGGGTTTGCAGGTTCGGTTTAATCCTGATGGTTGTTATGTGTTGAAGACTTTAAAGACAAGTGCAGGTTGGTTGCAAAAGGCAACAGAGTGGGCATGCAGAATGTTTACATTGAATGTAAACATGCCTGAAGTGAGTGTTGCAATGTTTGCAAATGGTTCAGGAATTGTTTGCAGACACAGACATTTGGCATAAAAGAATTGGACATGTGAATGTGCAGAGAATGAAATCTATGCAGACTAAAGGAATTGTGACAGGGCTGCCAAAATTTAAAGTTGAAGGTATGCAGAGAATATGTGAAGCATGCCAATTTGGAAAGCAAACAAAGCATGTATTTCCACGTAACAGAAATGTGAGCAGAAATGCACTAGATGTTATGCATTCAGATGTATGGGGTCCTACGAAGACCATGTCTATGGGAGGCTGCAGGTATTATGTGACATTTATTGACTACACAAGGAAAGTGTGGGTATACTTCATGAAGGAGAAGGGTGAGGTGTTCACTCACTTTCAGAATTTCAGAGTTATGGTTGAAAAGCAAACAGGGAAATATGTAAAGTGCCTAAGGTCAGATGGAGGGGGAGAGTACTTCTCCAATGAGTTCTCTGAATTTGTGAAGAAGAATGGTACTCGGAGATAGTTTACATGCAGATACACTCCGTAGCAAAATGGAGTTGCTGAGCAGAAAAACAGTCACATTGCTGAGATTGCACGAGCATTGATGGAAGAGAAGAATATGCCACATAACTGTTGGGCTGAGGCTGTTTCTATAGCAATTTACATCATGAAAAGGACTCCGACTACAACCATACATAATGTAACTCCAGAGGAGAGGTTTACTGGCAGAAAACCTGATTTGTCTCATCTGAAAGTCTTTGGATGCATTGCATGTGCCAGATGAGCTGAGAACTAAGCTGCATTGCATTTCGTCATAATACCAGACCTGCAAATATGATTAGTACATCACATAAAGACAAAGAGAAAGTGGTTGAGCCCCTTAATATGCCTGACATTTCTGCAGGGCGTTCTCATGTTGATGGAGAGTCTAGTGGCTCAGAGATGAGCCTTGATGAGGAGCTTGAGATCCTAGCTATGAGAACACCTGGTGTAAAGAAGGCTAAGGAAGCCATGAATGCAAAGCTGCACAGAGGTTTACCTATGATGGTTATGTGGCACATCACTATGCATACATGGCAAAGATTGTGCAGGTTGTAGAGCCCACATGCATTGATGAGGCTGTTGGAAATGTGTGTTGGGAGAAAGCTATGGATGAGGAGATGGATGAACTATATGGAAATGAGACTTGGGATTTAGTGCAATTGCCTGAAGGCAAGAAAGCCATTGGATGCAAGTGGGTATACAAAGCAAAACATAACAGTGATGGAAGCATAAGCAGATACAAGGCTAGATTGGTAGCCAAAGGATATGCGCTGACATATGGCATTGATTATGAGGAAACTTTCAGCCCAGTTGTTGCCAAGATGGCAACAGTGAGAGTTGTGATAGCAGTGGCTGCGTCAAAGAAATGGTCTTTACATTAGATGGATGTAAAGAATGCAATCTTGCATGGGGATTTGCAAGAAGAGGTGTATATGTTGCAGCCACCTGGTTATGAGGATGTGAGTCACCCCGAGCATGTTTGCAGGTTGAAGAAAGCCTTGTATGGCTTAAAACAAGCACCAAGAGCATGGTCTGACAAGATTTCTGAATATCTTGTCACTATTGGCTTTCATATAGCCAATGCAGATTTCTCGCTGTATGTGAGACACAGTGATAGAGGGGTTATGCTTGTTGTCATCTATGTAGATGACTTGATCATTACGGGGGGCCATGATGCAGAGATCTTTGATGTAAAGATCTTGCTTAGACAGAAGTTTGAGATGAAGGATCTGGGGGAGCTCATATATTTCTTGGGCATTGAGGTGATTAGGTCACCACATGGTATTGGATTACTCTGCAGAGACAGTATGGCTTGGACATGTTGTCCAAGTATGGTATGACAGGCTATAAGCCTATCTCAATGCCATTGGATCAGAATGGCAAGTTCAGTGTAGATTCAGGAGAGATTTTGGGGAGGATCCTACTATGTATAGGCACATAGTAGGAAGCTTGATCTACATGACGATCACCAGGCCAGATTTGAGCTATGCTGTTGGGTTGGTGAGTCAGTTTATGCAAGTTTCTCGGAAGCCGCATTTGGATGCATTGAGATGCATACTAAGGTATGTGAGGTCTACTTTGCATTGTGGACTATTTTATGAAACTGGGACAGAGGTATGTGTACATGGGTACACAGATGTTGATTGGGCTGGTAGTATCTCAGATAGAAGATCTACTAGTCGCTTCATGTTTTCTTTGGGGAGGAGTGCTGCTGTGACTTGGAGCAGCAAGAAGCAGCTTATGGTTGCTCTATCCAGTACAGAGGCCAAGTACAGAGGTGCTGCTATGGCACCATGTGAGGTAGCTTGGTTGAGAAAGTTACTTGCAGATTTGGGTCTATCAGTGGATAGACAAGTTGTCATTTTCTGTGACAACATTAGCAATATACAGTTGGCCAGGAACCCAGTTTTTCATGCTCACACGAAGCATATAGAGATCCACTACCATTTTGTCAGAGAGAAAGTCTTGGCAGGAGACCTTGACCTTGTTTATGTCAGCACACAGGATCAGGTAGCTGACATCTTCACCAAAGCATTGGGTACAGAGAAGCTGTGTAGATTAAGGGCTTCGCTTGGTGTACATGAGATGGAGTTGAGCTTGAGGGGGAGTGTTGAGATATCGAGCTCATCTAGTGAGGCGGTGGACATTGATGATGACCCGCCTGGGGGATAGGTCCCACACTTACACCACTGGCATGGTTGGTGAGATCATGGGTGATATGCGGCCAGTGGGATAACAAGTTGTGTGACAGCCATTCTAGAGACTGGCATAGTTATAGCGCCAGCTCATTTAGTTGGGTTCACACTATAGAGAACCCTAGTATGTATTTGGTTGAGTACCTTTTCATATGTGTGTACTCTTATCTTTGTATATGGTGTGTTGAGTATTGAGTGAAGAAGAAGAAGATTTTCAGCCTCTCACCTTGTGTGTTCTCTATTAGGGTTTTGTGAGTGTGTGTGTGCTTGCAAGAGCTCAAGCTCTCTTCTCCCCTGCATCTTTTCACAAAGAAGCAAAGACCCACATGTGGAATAGGAAACTCCGACTTAAGCACATCAATGACGTGCTACTTTGAAAGTTAATCTTGTGCTTTTCACTTTTTGAAGGAGTTCATGAACTCCAAGTTTGCAAGTACATGCATGCATTTCATGACTTGCTTTCCTCATGCATCCTTCATGAGGGCACCATCAACATCCATGTTGTATGGTAGGGTATGTGGATCGAATGGTGGAATGGGTCTCCTGCGGGGCTGGCTCATAATGTGAAGAGCCATCCGATTGTGGGGAGATGCATCGGGAGACCTAGTACTGCTTTTCACTTTTTGAAGGAGTTCATGAACTCCAAGTTTGCAAGTACATGCATGCATTTCATGACTTGCTTTCCTCATGCATCCTTCGTGAGGGCACCATCAACATCCACGTTGTATGGTAGGGTATGTGGATCAAATGGTGGAATGGGTCTCCTACGGGGCTGGCTCATAATGTGAAGAGCCATCCGATTGTGGGGAGATGCATCGGGAGACCTAGTACTGCTTTTGCCAAAGCAAAAGCAACACGTCTACTACCCCTCCCCAGACTCCCTACTACGTCATCTCGTCGTGGTGGTGAAGACAGACGTGAGGGAACAGAGGTGGGTCTAGTCGAGGATGATGGTTTGGGCTCATCACAACCATATCGTGATGAGCCTGCACTACTCGGCCCCGCGCTATAATCAAAGACGTGGTCTACCCCAACTGGCCAAGTGGGGTAGATTGCCCCCCATGGCGTCGACTGGCCCGATTGTTGACAGGGGACGCTCATCTCATCTTTTGAACCATGAGCATTGGTTTATTTTAATGTTCCTAAAGATTCTCAGACTTTGTCAATAGAAAAATGCTCAAATTTATCTCCTAGATATTGTGGTCCATTTTCGATTTATAAATCGGATTGACATGATTGCGTATGAACTAAAATTACCTCCAATTGTTAGAGTTCATCCAATCTTTCATATCAATAGATTGAAAGGGAAACTGGGAGGTGAGGATAACACAATTACTCCTCAAGAACTCGTTAAAGTCAAAGAATTATCCTATGTTTTACATGAATCTGATAAAGTACTTGAATTTAGGGAAAGAAAACTTTGTAGTTGACTAATCCCTGAGGTTAAAATTAGGTGGAATAATAGAGAAATAGAGGATTCGACTTGGGAGTCGGTTGAGATTGTTCAGAGATTGTTCAGCGTAGTTCTCCTTCTTTTCATTGCAAGAGTGCAATGTTTTGAAAGAGGGGAAGTATGTTATATGTACATTATGTGTGCTATGTTATATGCACATTATGTGTGCATATACTAGGAGGCTAACCCACATTAGGCTTGTGAGCATGGGAGCATGGGAACAAGCTCTAGTGGAGCATGGGTTAGGACTAACCTTAAGGGTTAAGGTTAGGGTCAGGCATTCAAGGGTCACACATGGGAAATGGAAAGTCAAGAGTCACTTGAGGGCCCTCCTATATAATAGAGGCATGGGGCACACTTAAGGGAGGGTTGGAGATTTGGAGGCTTAGGCCATGGTCTCTTGTGTAGAGGTCCATATCTACTCACCTACCATTTCACACTATAGCTACATACTATTGGATTGGAGTTATACCTCTTGATGGTATGGGACATCAAGGTAGAAGTATGATGTATTTCATTTATAATTCATGTGTGCATGCCTTGGGCTCGGGAGTGGTTGGGTAGATGAGTTTATGCCTGATTTATGCATGCTTATGCATAACAATTAATCTAGAGAGATCTTAGGGTTTTAACAAACCTTGATGCAAGTCACCAACAAAGACCAATCATAGAATATGGTAGGAAGTCCTCTTTTAGCATTATGCATAAAAATAAGATATATATTATTTTCTAAAAATTCTGCCATAGCTTCGTTGCTATTATTGACAATTCTCAAATTTTTTTAAAAGAATAAAAGCTTGTAATGAAAATATAATAGTAGTTCCTCTTTTATGCTTAAAATCAAACTATAAATTTAAATCATAATTTTAACCATAATCATAAACTTAATTATGATTATCCCATTAGATTAAGCTAATTCCATTATTTCTCTTTTCCCAAATTGATAGGATAATCTATTTCTCATTTAGAATCAATCAAAGTAGTTTTTGACTACTTATAAATAATCTAAAAGAATAACCATTATTTTGTTAACACAAAATCATAAAAATACCATTTTCTTAATCTCTAGCTTATCAAGCCTAAAGTTTAGCTTTGAATTAAGACACTATAATTGAGAAGCATCCTTTTTCAAGGGATTTAGCCAAAAAGATGGCTATTCTTTTAGAGAGAGAGATTTACTTGAAGAAAGCATTACAAATAAGCATAAAGATTAACTTAATGCTAATTAAACATTAAGAAACTTAGAAAAATCTTGATTTGAATTAAAACAATCATTTTTAAAGCTTCTCAAGCTTGAGAGGGATTGAGAAGAAGAAAGTTATTGAGAAAAATTAGAAAAAACTACCTCCAAGTTTGGCTTGATTCTCTAATTGCAGTGAAGTCCCCCGACCAATCAATTGTTCCACCAAGAGGAGAAGAGAAACTCTAAGAGTTGTTGTAGAGAGAGAGAGCTCCATCCAAGCTCCCAAGAGAGAGAAAAATTTAAAGGATAATAGAAAATATGATTATTTTGATATAAAATTGGCATAGTATAGCTCCAATATTCAATTACAAATGACTGAGAGTCTATTTATAGGTGAGGGAGGCCACTAACCAAGTCCAACTGGGTTCTAGAATTTTCCAGGTTCAGTTTGACTAAATTTGGATAAGATTTGGACCAGCTTGGCTCCCTTTTTGATTTGGTTTGATCTAGGAGAGAGGAGAGATAAAAATATCACAATTTTTTTTGAATTGAAAATCCTTCCACACATGTGAAAGAGGCGCCTACCTCAAGAGTCCCCCTTTCCTTACCAAGGTGTCAAAAATGCATCATTATTTCAAAATATCTCATTTTTTAGTAATATCTCATAATTTTTAATTAATAAACCTTGTACTCAGTCAACTCTTCATCTTATGTGAGCATTTACTCATTTTTGGATATTTTCTTTTATTCTTTTGGATTTATCTCATCCCAACACTTGGGTTAATCCAATTGGCCCATTGGAACCTTAATTGGATCATAATCCAAATGTTTTTGAAAATGTAGACCCTTAAGCTAAGGTCCCTTATACCATTTTCAATTAAATCCTAATGCACATTGGAAAGCTCATTTTGAACTTCTGTTTCAAGGGAATGCATTTTAGACACTAGGAGGATTTTTATATCCAAAGATATCTCAATTTTGGATTATCTCTCTCTAGACATTGTAGGCCAAAACAGGGTAAAACAAGATCTTTCTTTTATTTCAGAGAGGGGAATAATTACAAGAATAGAAGGGGAGGTTTTTACACCTTCACACCTCAAAATATAGAGGGAGGAATCTTACATCATACCCCACTTAAAAATCGTGAGATGCCCTCATCTCGCAGGTGGAGTATAATCTCTTTCATCTTCTTCCTCTTCGAACATCTCTCTTTGACTTCCCCTATTCTGAGGAGGCGGAGGTCTTGCATTACTTTAGATTGAAACTAAGGGTTGGTTAGAGGGTCTACCTCTGGGATTTCTCTGATTTTGATGGAAAGGAACCTGATTACTTTGAAAGGAAGGAGCTGGAGTCTGGAATCTTGGTCTCTGACTTCCTTGCCCCAAAAACCTTGATCCAAAAGGAGTTGGGCAATCCATACTACTGCGATGTCCAAATCCTTGACAGTTATAGCATTTCACTTCTTTGTTCAAGGGTGGAACTTCCGAAGTTTAATTCCAGGGGATTGTGTTCCGAAAAAAAGACCTTTCTTCCATTCTGGAACTTCCCATATCCTGAGTTTGACCTTGTTGTCTCTTAGGCGGTGGAAAGTTGGAATCACCTTCTAGAGCTAGAAATCTTTTGAAAGATGAAGGTGCTGGCTTCAGCGGGACCTTGACATCAAAGGCCTTGGCAAAATCCTTTGCCATCCGCACTACTTCGGCCATGGAAACTGTCTTGACATTCTTCACTAAGATATTCAAAGGTTCATTCAGTCCCCGAATGAACCTGGCCATAAGCTATTC
The DNA here is from genome assembly GCF_041138505.1 of Cibotium barometz. Lineage (NCBI taxonomy): Eukaryota > Viridiplantae > Streptophyta > Polypodiopsida > Cyatheales > Cibotiaceae > Cibotium > Cibotium barometz. The sequence continues at coordinate 40,042,202 of NC_141057.1, read as the reverse complement.
TTCATCCAGCAGTGGCAAGTACATGAGGAGGAGAGTGAACGCCTGATGATATCCTTCAATAGTTCTACTCCCTTGGGTTAACTGTAAAAATTTGTTCATCTTGGTTTTCAAAAAGCCGGGAGGACATACCTTCCTTAGGTAAATCTTAAGATCATTCCATGTCTGGGTGTTCCGATTCAGACGGTTTGTCTCGCAGTGGTTTCTCCATGCCACTCTAGCTGTTTCTACTATCTTTAGCCTTGCAAGAGCCATTTTACTTTTCTTGTTGTACCCGGTGACATCGAAGTATTCTTCCATTGCTTCGATCCACTTCTCCATAGCCTCACCCAAGTTTTCCCCTTCACGCTTGAAAGGTCCACGTTGCGATCTATGAAGAGTTTTATGAACATTCGGGATCCATTTAGAAATTTGGTTATGTTTTGCCTCGGGTACTAGGGAAAAGAGCCGGTGCTTCAAGCAAACTTCAAGATAGTCACACCACTTACACACCCAATATGAAATTGCATGTTTCACAGATTCAGCTTTCTTTAAAACAATCTTTTAATGAAACCATAGTATCACTAATCATAATCCTCCAAAATATCTAGCTTGAGTTCCAATTTGCAATCATTCCTTCATCGGTGTACTTATGGCATTATTGGTAACCAGAATGCTCAACACCTATCCACTCAGGGGCCTTTTCAATAGTTCCTAGCTCATAGTACCTGAAAATATATTCACTTAAGAAAATCCAGATGGACTCTCCGTTGAAGATCAGCAAGATCAACCAACAGATCCATATAAAAGAGCCATGGACTCATCTGTTGAGGACCAGCAAGGCCCAGAACCCGAGCATCGTATGGTCAACGCCCTCTAGGCTTCTTCGCAGGTCACCTAGCGCTTCACTCATAGGCCGCTTCCTTGGTCCCTCATTCACCGTACCGGAAGCTCACCATTTAAATCGAACCGAGGCTGGTCAAGACCTCAGCCGGCCTTGCTACGCGAGACGTCCTCCATTGACTCTCCATCAGCTATTATAACTTTATCACTTAGGTCTCCACGATCTCATTCACTAGATGGTCAAAATGCTTCCCCAAAATTCTTGACATAAAACAGTCGTTTAAAAACAGGTCTCATAAATACAGTCATTTAAAAATAGGTCTCATAAATACAATTTCTAACGAAATCTCATCTTTCCACGTTGTTCCACATCATTTCTCGTTATTCCACATTCTTCTACATCAATTCACATTACTTATTCCACATCCAATCATATGTATTCCCATCGTCCTTCATCTATTCTCATCCAATCACATCATATTACATCTCAACACATCTATCCTCATCACATCACATCACAACATATCCACATCACATCTCATCCATTCATATCACATCACATCCATCTACATTCATTCAGATCCACATCACATCCATCTACATTCGTTTAGATCCACATCACATCCATTGTCATATCATCACATCACGTTCACATCTATTTACATTACTTCACATCCATTCACATTTACCCAAGTCCACATCACATCACATCTCATCTATCCCAATCATATCTCATCCATTCACATCCATTCACATCTCATTACATCACATTCACATCATCTCACCACATCTCATCATATCCATTCACATCCATCACACTCATTCACATCCCTGCATATCACGTAAGAAATCCCTCGATGCATCAAGCTCGATGTCCTTTAAGACCGACATCAATAGGTGCCCTGGGTTGATATCTATACATAAGCATGAATGGACTAAAACCAATAGCCGTACGTTTAAAACTGTTATAAGCAAATTCCATCATTGGAAGATATTTTTCCCAAATTTGATGCTTTTCCAGAGACATATGCACGAAGCATATCACCTACTACAATCTGATTCATACACTCTGTTTGATTAGAGAAATTCACATTCAAAGTAACTTCCTCATTGTAAACCATTCGGAATAAAGTAGAAAAACATGGCATTATAACAGTAGAATCTGGATTCATCGGTGCCCCGACATACCCATATCTTCACATGGAATAATTGATATCCCGAGTTACCCATATCAACATAGAGAGTCATCAGCGTCTCGATGTCACATATGTCCATCCGTAAACCATCAGGTTGATTGTATAAATCACCTAAAGTACGAAACTAGAGAAAGAAATTCCAACAAAGGAAGAATCTAAATTTCCTTATCCGAACACAACAAGATAAACTTGTTTAAACTCTAAAGAAAGAGATTTCAACAAGTAAATATGCCGAGACGAGATTTCCCTCATCAAAACATGCAGGCTATAGATAAAAGAAGTTTATCTAGAGAATGCCCACACTATAACTTCTAGTGAATTTAGAAAATGAGATTGTCTTTGAATGTTGAAGTCAACATGCTAAGTGATGTAAGCAAAGCAACAATCTTAAGCCAAAATTATCCCATAAGATAATATATGTGAGGGATCACTAGCATCCCATACCACCATGATACCACCCATACATACCTTAACAATTTGAAACTCCCTAGTATGCCGTCTAGGAAAATATGAATAAAATCCTGTACAAAAGGAATAAGATGGCCTTATCCAGACTTTCACATACTAAAACCTATCTCTATATACCTGAGACTACATCAAGGAATAACCCTTATCGAGTACATCATTAGAAAAGAATTTTGAATTATTGGCGCCTTTCTAATAACTACCCAAAACACATTAAAGTTAGGGTAGAAAAATAACTCACCTAAATACATAAGCAACTAGATATCCGAGTTGGAATATGCACAAGAGTACAAGGAACATAGTCCAAAATTACGTGCAAAAACTGAAGACAAATGCTACCTTCAAAGCACATGAAATTATCCAAAAGATCAAAAGATCCTTATATAAAACCATGGATAAAAGCATAGAAGCTCCTCGAATCCATGAAAACCATAGTTGATCATAAAAAATCAATGCATACCATCTGATAGACATTAATCATACCAAAAGAAGCATTAAAATTGGTGGCCAACTCATCAATCCCCGGAGTATATGAACGTGGTGTCATTCAAGCAAAACTCCAAAGTAAGCAAGTGAAACACATATGTGTAGCACTCAATTAAAAAAAACCCTAGACACAAGTGATCTAGGCAAAACCTGACGAGTCCATATAAAACGTGGAAAACATCCAATAAAATCCACCAAAACAAACAGATCAACTAACCCATGATAGAATTTGTCTTAGGCTTAAGAAATTAAGCACAAACCACACTTAAATAAGTCCAAAATAAATTATCATGAAAAAGTGTCAAAGGTGAAACACACTTTGAACTCAGATTATAGCCATCAAAAGAAATTAAGGAACATGTCCAAAAAGAATGGCTAAATAAATTTGGTAAAAAATCATGAAAACATCGTTTAGAATTAATCCAAACAGATATAACTACTAATACGAGGTACAATCGTATTAATAATATGCGAATAACCCGCATCTATCTAATGTCAGCACGAGAAAACATACTTCAACATTAAATAACCCTCGAAAATATTAAATTCTCAAGAAAGAAAAATTATCATGATTTTTTTCTAATTTTTCCTAATTTTCTAGGGCCTCAAAATATGACAATTTTAAATTCCACAAAACCTACCTTATGGGATTCCAAACCTATATTTTTCCAGAAACTTAAATTCCACAAAACCTACCTTATGGGATTCCAAACCTATATTTTTCCAGAAACTTTTTAGCAATTAAATTTGTCAAAATACCATTGATATTTTAAAAATACTAATTTTTAGGATTTTTAAAAATAATTTCTAGAATATTCCTTATTTTTCCTAAGAATCCCATCCTTCACAAAATTTTCAATTTCGCCTGACAATTCTCAAATCCAATGAAAATTTATAATTTTAATGAATTTCTTATTTTTTTGGGTCAAAAAATATATTTTTAAAGGAATTTGAATGGTCAGGGTGCCCGAATGGACACACCTTTCAAAATTTAAAATAACCTTTGTCTAATTTTCCACTAATTTTTAAGAATTTTTTAAAATTTTTAATTAACCCCGAACGCATTTAAAATACAAAAGATCAAAAAATTTCAGAATTCCAATGGTTTTCCTGGAATACGGAAAGCCAAAAGTTTCGGGAAAATGAAAAGACAAAAAAAATCGGAATGTGAAAGGTCAAAAGTTTCCGGAATACGGAAGGTCAAAAGATTTTTCCGGAATTCGGAAAGCCAAAAGGTTTCAAGAAAGCGAAAAGCCAAAGGTTTTCCGGAAGATGAAAAGCCAAAAAAATTTTAGAGGAAAAATAATCAAAAATTTCCTGAGATTTTTTTTTCCCAAATGTCAAATTTTTCTTTATTTTTCTAGGTTTTTTTTCAAGCTTTTTTTTAATAAAAAAACTCATTTAAAAAAATTAAAAAAATATTAATAAGCTTTTATTAGCTTATGGATTTTGATTTTTTTAGGGGGGGTGTTGTTTTCTGCCGGTGGGCTGCGCAGCCCCCCCTGGCGTGTGCGCAAAAGAGTGGGAGAGAGAGAGTGTGAAAAAAAACTCCCTCTTCTCCCCTCTTTCCTCTCCTTCTTCTCCCTTTCATTCTCTCTCCTCCCATCTCTTCTCTCTCTGTTAACAGAGAGGTTAACATTAATTTTTTGATTAAGGTTTTTAATTAAATTCTTAATCATAATTAACATTAATTATGATTAATGTTTAATTTAAAAAATCCCTTTTAAGAGAAATTCACATGGGAAAATCAGAATTGAGAGAGGTGGAGAGGATCCCATGCACATGAGAGAGCATTTCATGCATCAACATGCTGTCCCCTACTGCATTTCAGCAGAAAATCGACAGAAATTTGATCACATGCCCACGGAAAAACCCGCAAAAATGTATTAAAAATATATTTTTAATCTTTAAAATGCTCAAAAAGTTTCTTAAAAAAATAGAAAAAAAATTCTAAAAATTCTAGAAATTTAGGGAGTCATTCTACCAAAAATATCCACAGTAAAATATGTGGTATTTTTATTTAAAAAATTTATTAATGCTTATTTTAAACCATAAAAAATAAGAAAAAATAGCATTAAACTCACGGAATTCCCCCACAACGTTGATTCGTCCATTGAATAGTAGTAACACGCGTTCCAATCGCCATATCGACAATCCACGTGCAAAACATCAATAAAATAATATTTTTATTAGTAAATATTAAAATTTACTTTAAAAAAATCAACAACAATTAACTAGAGATTGCTCTGATACCAATGTTAAAACTCTAAGATCTCTCTAGATAATTATTATGCAGCATAAGCATGCATAAATCAGGCATAAACTCACCATCCAACCACCCCCGAGCCCAAGGGATGCACACATGAATTATAAATGAAATACATCATACCTCTCCCTTGATGTCCCATACCATCAAGAGGTATAACTCCAATCCAATAACATGTAGCTATAGTGTGAAATGGTAGGTGAGTAGATATGGACCTCTACACAGGAGACCATAGCCTAAGCCTCCAAGCCTCCCTTGAGTGTGCCCCATGCCCCTATTATATAGTGTGAAATGGTAGGTGAGTAGATATGGACCTCTACACAGGAGACCATAGCCTAAGCCTCCAAGCCTCCCTTGAGTGTGCCCCATGCCCCTATTATATAGGAGAGCCCTCAAGTGACTCTTGACTTTCCATTTCCCATGTGTGACCCTTGAATGCCTGACCCTAACCTTAACCCTTAAGGTTAGTCCTAACCCATCCTCCATTAGAGCTTGTTCCCATGCTCCCATGCTCACAAGTCTAATGTGGGTTAGCCTTCTAGTATATATGCACACATAATGTGCATATAACATAGCACACATAATGTACATATAACAAGGTTGCTATCCAATTACTTAGGGTTGAAAGAAGACACACAGCTCTTCTGCACATGACAAAGAGATTTTCCTAAGGGCTTTGAAGACTCTCTTTTTTGCCATTCTTGTATATGCCCCCTTACCCTTGGAGTAAGATCATGGCCACAAGGAAGGTTACCAATATCAAATACTGGTCCCATGAAAGGCAAGCTTAACCTACCCGGCTTCCATGATGTAGAATGTGATGATTATGGTGCATGCATAAATGGGCAAAGTAGATTCACTAGACCACACCTAACAAAATAAAGCACCAAAAGAGGGGCTATTTGGAACATGCAAAATGAGGCCGCATCTGTTACCCCTTGAAGGAGTTCCCTCTAGCAACACAAGATGGCAAAGTTTTCTTACAGATATGCCAGGATCATGGCTCATGCATGGAAACTTAGGCTAGTTACATGTTTGTCCATCAAGAGGAATTTAAAAGATAGCTTAAGAACTCTAAACTTGTATTGCATGCAGAAGCCTTGTTGTACTTGATGCCCTACGCCTACTAATTAGGAACACTAAAGCAAAAGCAATAATTAGTTAGCACGCTGAAAAGAGATATGAATTGTATTTTCAGTACATTGATATGGTACCAAAAGATGTCTTTGATTGTGCAACTTATGTGGCCTTGGCCTTCCAAAATGCACTGATTTAGACCCTATCTGGACTAGTTGTTTGTCAAGCCTCTAGGATCTCCCGGTAAGGCAAACCTACAAAACAAAGTCATAAAACCATGAAGGGGTAGCAGCCACACTCGCCACCCAATCATGAGAGCCATGAGCGAGGCTCACAATCTTGGTTGGCCATCCCCACCGAGCCATGAGCTAGAGCGTCATGCTCTCGTGAGTGCCCTGCCATCGTCCTCATCCGGTGTCCTCTACCACTTGGGGTTGACCCCCAAAGGACACCGACCTCCTGCACGATGGTGCTCCGGCTCCTCCACGCACTCTGCACTCTTGTGCTCCATCCGTTGGTGTGTGCCCAACGAGTACCCCTCCCCCCAATAAATAGGGAAGGAATGCCCAAAAAGCACATGCTATCAATAGGCAGACCAAAAAACACATGTCCGCTCACAACAGATTACACTCTAGCTCACCAATCTACTTGCCCCTAGTGTGCACATGACATTGTTGACCTGCCCCAAGTGGGGATCATATGCTCTAACGAGTCACTAGCCCCTTACTATTTATAGGCTCATGGGAATATCCCTGCATCAACCTGACTGTTGTTGGCCACAGCACAGGACAACATAAAAATCATTTAAATATTACTTAATGATGCTGATGACTCCCCTAGTGCTTATGACTCGACTGACTAGTGGGCTGACTTCTTTACCTCATAGTACCTATCAGATAACCTTAATCCTAACCTAAACTTGCTACCAATTCAGGATTAGCAGAAGATTAGCTGTGTCCACGTGTGTGCACATGACATTTCCTCTTGTTGATCTTGATGATGGATTGGAAACCTGACATCCTTCCTTCCTAGAATACTGACTCTGTTCTTTGACTGCTTGCTTTGATACTTTGACTAAAATCCTGTCACTCCTTTGATTCCACTCCAAGTCTGGTTTGAGAACTGTGCCTATGTTCCACTTTGTCCCCATGCCTACAATCCCTTTCCCTTAACACAGCTATGGTCTCCTACTAAGAATGATCCTGCTTGATGCTCCACCTTTAGAACTGATCTGAGAGCCAACAGTATACTCCTTTGAGCACACAACTCCTAGGGAATGCTTTCCTCTAGCTTTTCCCACTGCATGTTCCTCATAAATGCTACCTTGGCTACATTTTCCATGGGTCTATGCACCTTTATGGTGGGGACAGCTTAGTGCTTAGATGGTTGAGCGCCTGAATGCTCCAATAACAATGGTGCATGCAAAATCCTTGTTGCACTTGATCCAACCCGAAGCCTACTAATTAGGAACACTAAAGCAATAGCAATGATTAGACAACATGGAGAAGAGAAAGATGAACTGTATTTTCAATATATTGATATGGTACAAAAAATGTCTTTGATTGTTAGCCTTGGCTTTCCAAAATGGCCTAACTTAGACCCTATCTAGACTAGTTGTTAACCTGCCCCACAAGTGGGGAGGATCAAATCATCTAATGTCTGACTAGCCCCTTGCTATTTATAGGCTCATGGGAATATCCGTGCATCAGCCATACTGCTGTTGGCCACCAGCAGAGGACAACACCAAAATCATTTGAAATCTTACTTAATGCTCTTGACTCCCCACTGTATGGTGCTTATGACCTGTCAGATATCTTCATCCTAACCTTAACTTGCTGCCAATTCAGGGATTCATTGTAGCATGCAACAAGTTGATCGTCATAATGCGCAAAAAATCCTTCTCTATACCCATGAGTTTACACAATTCCACTTTGAGAGAGAAGAGAAGAGGGAGGGAGAAGATAGTAGTCGACAGAGTTTTGGGAGACATATTTGCTTATATTCCTTTGGAGAACTTTTACAATAAATATGAATGATGACAAAGGACTACCAAAATGCAAGGACGAAGTAGACCATTTGCAAGCTAATCCAGATGTTGTCCAAGCTTCTTTTTGAATAGCTCTTCATTGACCATTATGCAAGCCCAAAACTGAGGGATTCACATATGCTAGCTGAATGCTGAAGAGACTCTTTGAGAAAGCCTTGGGAATGATGGCTACTACTGATAGCATGCACAAGAAAGCCAGAGGCTTTAAGCACACCAAACTGCTTGGAAACTATTGTGACTTGATATGACAATGGAATGAATTATGCTGAATAATAAGCGTTGCTTATATATGTTTGTGCTGCTGGTCTGTGGGCTTCATGCCATCGGCCTATTTTTATTTGGACAAAAATGTTGTTTTTGCACCATTTAATGTTGAGCTGAATAAAACATGTGCCCTTTTTCAATGTTGGCCAACTGAAGCTTCTCCACGACCTGCTACTGCCCATTGCCATGCTGGCCAAACGACTAATGCTTGTAGGCATCTACTGCTGGTGGCCAACACCTTGTTTGTAGGCCCTGATGCTGGCCTACCATTGTCTTGGGGCATCTCTAGGCTGCCGACTGTCTGCCTATGCCCTCTATGGCTTTGGATGATGCCCTTATGGACTGGCCTTTGGCTGGCCCATAGACCTATTTCTCATGCAACTGCATGCTATGGTTTAACTTCTACATGCCCTATCTGATGAATTCTCCAAGTGGGTAAGAGGACTAACACATGAGTTTCTCTATGGTGGCTGTGGAGACTAACCTACACTGACATGTCCCAGACAAGGGCTCACAATGGGGTCACGACATATGACAAATATTCCTAAAAAGGTAAATCTTACTATATGAATTTTGCACTGATGTAGAGCCAGTTTGTCACATAGCACTCTAGTGAAGGGTGCATGTGACATTCCCTCCTGCTTAGCTTGGCGACAGGGTCATCGCTTCCAAGTAGTCCGCCACATGAGTTGGGGGTACTCTGGAAAGAACTCTTCATCAAGCCACACTACTTCATGGGTACCTCAGTCTCGAAACTTTGTGTGGAATTTTCTGTCTGCAACTAGATCCATGATTCCATCTATGGAGGAGAATCTGTTCAAGCTCAATTACTTCGGCTTCGTCTATCACGTCTGGTTGTTGCTCATCTGCAATATCTTGCAAAGATAGACCAATGTAGGGCTTTAACCAAGAAACATGGAAAGAATTATCCATAGTCCAACTATCTAGAAGCTTTAGCTTTATAGACATCATTTATCTTTTTAATGATAGGAAAGGGTCTAAAGCTACAAAAGGAGAGTTTTGGACAATGTTTGCCCACTTGCTTCAATCTCTGCTTCATTATTCGGAGATATACCCAATCCCTTTCTTTAAAGTTGACATCTCGCCTTGATTTTTTGGCTTGCCTAGTGTATGCTTCCTATGCTTTGGCAAGGCGCTCTTTGACAGATTCAATGATTTTTGAAAATATTTTAGTAGTGGTCTTGTTGGCCTCCAAGGAAGGTGACACCATTCTTGTCAGAAGTGACGAGAAACTGCGACCAAATGCTGCCTCGTGCGGAGTCTGACCAATGCTATATGAATGAGTGTCATTGAGGATGGCTGAACCAAGGGAAGATAATGCTCCCACTTTGACTGCCTGTGAAACACACGGTGCCTGGGGGACTAGGGCCTTTGACACACTTGTTGATACCATCAATGCATATTAAAACATTTAGACATGGCCACAACCTTAACACATAGTCATCATCACTTTGCATAAACATAAAAGCTGGACAAAACATCCACAAATGATGAAAGTGAAGCTTGCACATGTGACACTGCATAGAGGCAGGAATGGGCCGCCGACCCCCCCCCTTGGAGCATCCACAAATGATGAAAGTGAAGCTTGCACATGTGACACTGCATAGAGGCAGGAATGGGCCGCCGACCCCCCCCCTTGGAGCATTTTATTACCCAAGGAGAATAATATCATGTACAAGCTTTAAGGGCCTTACTCTCCCCACGACGGGAGATGCCGGATTATCCATATACAACCATCGTTGGATCAAATAAATGGGCTATCATCAAAAGAAGCCCCTAAATACCATGAATGTGTGTAAACCACCTCTTCCCACCGTGAGGGTACTAATCTCCCCCAACACCATAGGTCTTCAAGATGCCATATGTGAAAAACTCAACTGAATCAAATAATATACCATATACATCACCATGAACAAGTCGGGCAACACTATGGGCAACAAAAACAAGTCAAGGCAGCACCAATAGAGCTGATACAATAGCTACAGAATTTGAAACATTAGGTACAGCCCTTCACTCAATCGATACATGTATAATGGCTGGTACAACAGATACAGTGGCTGGTACAACGATACAAGGGCTGGTACAGCCGGTACAGTGGCTTCAGTATTTCATCGCGATGGAAGCCTCCAAACCAGTTCTTCCCAATAGCCCGTATTCTTCATGGGCAGCCTGAGAGAGAGAGAGAGAGAGAGAGAGAGAGAGAGAGTAGCCATCATTAGGGCAACGTGTAATGGTGGTAGAGGCTAGTGTGCAGCAAGAGAGCCACCTCAAATGAAGAGAGAGGGCTCTAATTTATAGATTTGGGCCTCCCATAAACTAAAATGACAAGAGAAGGCTATAATGACAAGTGTGAGGCCACTTGTCTCACTTTGATCCACTTTTTTGACAACTGTGAGGCCACTTGTCTCACTTTGATCCACTTTCTTGCCACATGTCCCAATCTAAGAAATGGGTTCTCCCATAATCTCTCTCTAAAAATATCCCAACTGGTAGTCCATTTGTCATAGGTACTTTGACAACTCTTGGTATTTGCTCAATTCCACACGTAATGACGTGAACAAAATTTCCATCAAAGTCGGGCCCAAAATAGCAACTCTCTTAAATTTTAGGAGTGTGATCCCTTGTATTCCTAGATAATCCCCCATTCCCAAAGCTTGTTCTTTCCTAATATTTGGACGTCCTAGAGTCCACCAAACCCCTGTCATACTAGGAAATGTCTAGGCTGGTGATAGCCTGTCATGGCAATATGATTTGAGAACATCAAAAGCCAACTGATTATAGATTTATGTATGGCCATCTATCTAGGGATGGAATGCACTGGATAGATGCAGCTTGGTCCCAAAGTTGTCGAATAATGCTCTTCTCAAAAATTTGAAGTAAACTTGGGATCCTTGTTTAATGTTATTGTCCATAGCAAACCTCCAATGAGGTACCAATGTCGAATGAACAGACGAGCGATGTCTTCAACTGTGACCGTTTGCTTGCACAGGATCAACATGCAAAATTTATTGAATCAGTCCACAATGGTCATGCACTGTGTGTTGCGAGATCCAAATGCAGTGGGAAGAGGTCCATTAAAGTCCATACTAGTATCTTGGAAAGGACCGTCCGGCAAAGGCAAAGGTTTAAGAAACCTCTCCTGTTTCGTATGAGGAATCTTAACTTTTTGGCATATCTGGCATGCTTGGACATATTGATAGACCTCTCGTCTCATCTTTCGGCCAAAAGAATGATCGATCAAGTTTCTCCAATGTATTGTTGATACCATGATGACCTCCAACAAGAGAGTCATGGTGGGCATCATGAAGAAGTGCTTGTCACTTTTCTCTAAGAATGCACAGCGGGTTCTTGTAAAATAACCAACCATCATGAATGGTATAGTGACCCAGTTTTGATTACAAGGCCAATCTATATTGAGTCCTGAATTCCAACGAACCCTCGTATTGTGCCTTCATATACTACCTAAACCTTTTTCTTGTATTTCAAGCATCAAGGACTTCTGCAAATTTTGAATTGTGCCTTTTTCGATTGAGAGCATCGGCAACGAGGTTATTTGAGCCAGGGATGTATTCAATCATACCTCCAAACTGTTGGAAGATCTGACTGCATCTGGCTTGTCTGTCACTCCATCATCGGACACTAGGCATGGTTTGCAACCATTGAAGTGCTTGATAATCTATCTTAATGAAATCTCTCTCGTAAAGGAAATGTTTCCAATGCTTAAGCGATGGCATCACCCCCAATAGCTCTTTGTCATACACAGAATAGTTCTTCTTTGCATCATTTAATTTTTGGCTATAATAAGCCATTGGGCGCCCTTCCTACTAGAGGATAGCTCCTATGGCTAGATTGCTGGTATCAATGATTACCTTGAAAGGATCATCCTGAGAACCGGAGACTCAAAGGTATCTTTTTTCATTACATGAAATACCTCGAGTGCTTTGCCCATGACAAACACCTTCTGTCTATAAGAGGTGCTACAAGGTTGGAAAACTTGTCCATATGGATACTATATGTTTCGCAGAGATCTACAAAAGAGCAGATCTCTTAAGCATTTTTGGGAACATTCCATTCGAGAATTGCACTTACCTTTTCAGGGTCGAGGCTAACCCCATTAGCACTGATAACATATCCTAGATAATGTATTTCTTCTACTCCAAATTCGCTCTTCCTTGCACTGATGTAGAGCACATTGTCTCGCAAAAGTTACAAGACCTTTTTCACATCCCGCTCATGCTGCTCTTGCAATAGCAAAAAAAATGAGTATATCGTCTAAAAAGATGAACACGTACTTTCCTATGAGCTCCACAAATACCCGAGACATCATCTTGTTAAACGTCGTCTCGGTGCATTGGTGAGACTGAATGGCATCACCACAAACTTGTAATGGCCACGTTCAATCTTGAAGGCATGTCAGCCATAAAGATCTGAACCTGATGATAGCCACTCTTGAGGTCTATCTTCGAAAAGAACTTTGCGCCATTGAGTCGCTCAAGGATATACTCAATCCTAGGCATTGGGAACTTGTTCTTCACTATGAGCGTGTTAAGAGCCCTATAGTCCACACCATAGTTGTTGGCGTACGGCCGTGACATACGGTACGGTACGATATCGTACGAAAATTTTCCATGTATGAAATTTTGGAATACGATACGATAAAGTACGATTTTTTTTATAAAAACACTTAAATTTATGAATTATCAATTTGAAAGGATATAGAGCTCAAATGTTGTTACAGAGCTTAACGGGAGCTTGATCTTTAGAGGCTAGAGCTATGAGAGCTTGAGCTTCAGAGCTTGAAACTTGTGATGGAGAGAAGGTTGGAGGAGAGCTTTTTAAAGAGAGGCCAAAGAGTCCAAGGCACCCCCCACCCAAGGCCAAGCGCCAAGGCCCCCCCAACTATTGGAAGAAGGTCTGTGAAGACCCAAAGAGGGAGATAGTTGACGAGAATTCTTGTTGCCCTAACTAAGGAAGGTGCCTCACCTCAACCCTCCAAATACGGAGCAATGATCACAAGGATAGAGAGAACATATCCTTTGCATCCACACTAAAAGTCAACATCCACAAATCCTTGGCTACTCGGGCTAAAAGGGCACCAAAAGAAAGCAAGCCCCATAACAATCAAAACTAGCCATTTTTTTCCAAAAAAAAAAAGGGTCAAAACAGCAACAATCAAAAACAAAAGAGGAGGGGGAGGAAAAGAAAAAGGGGGGAAAATGATGCGTACAGTACCGTATGATACCGTACCATACCGTACCTTACGACGACAGTGTCATACGACGTTAACTTACTGGGCAGTTTTATCCTGGGAACCAACTCAATGCGATGATCTTCAGGGATGACTGGGGAGGGGAACTCCGGTGGGAGATCATCCTTTAGCATGATGTCCTGAAATTGTGCTAGGAGACCATCCAACTTTAGCTTTAATGAGGTTGCTAACTAAACAATAGACTGTTGGCTACGGACATAAATTAATGCGCACTCAATTTCCTTTTCTGATAGCTCGTTGGGCTTGCATGTGTGAGATGAGAGGAATACCTGGAGTGCTCCTATCCACACGAATTAGAACAAGCTCAGGAACATCAACAATAGTGAAAGTGTTCTACCTCCAACCAGGAATGGGTGTATAATCCCTAAACCACTGAATGCAGAGAATAATACCACACCCCAAAAGAGGTGAGAAAATAAAGTCTTGCTGAAATGTGGCCTTTTGTACCATAAATGAGAACTATTGAGTCTTGTGAGATATGTGAGTGCAAAGATCGTCTATGTCTAGATGATAGGGTACAAGTGTACAACTCATCTTCTTAGCCAACTGAGGAGAAATGGCATACTCAAAGCTACTCATATCAAAGAGAACAATGAACTGTTGTCCCTTTGTTGTGCCATAAGCACGAATGAGGGCTTTCTTTTGCTTCTCACCCTCAACCTCTTGCTTATCGTCAAATACCATGGTGGATATTGCGTTTAAGGCGCGTAAGAGTTGGAGAGAATTTGTGGCCAATGCAAGAGGTGTGGCGGTTGCTACTGTGGAGACTGAGGCTTTGGCGGCTTGTGCAACCTGCCACTTGGTACAATCTTTCTTACCATGCCTCATGGTGTGGCAGAAGAAACATATGTTCTCCCTATTATACCGTGTTTGCTCTTCTGATTGGAGAAATCCACCAATGATGCCCTCCTTGGCCTTTTTCTCAAGTGTTTTCTTAGGCGTGAAGTTTTTGTCTCTTGGGGTACTCTAGGATTCTTTCTTATTGTCTTTGCTATTCTGAGCTCTGTTCCCCCCCCGCCCCCCCCCCCCCCCCCCCCCCCCCCCCCAAGATGATGACTATTGGGTAGTGGACGATTGTTGTTGGGATTTGGAGCTAGCCTAGAGTTGCTTGGGCTTACCTCCATTCACCATCATTTCTTGATTTTGAGCAAGAGTGAGAGCCCTATCAGAGGACTGTGGCTCGAAACTACGTACAATAAGCCTAATGTTAGTATCCAGACCTCGAATAAATTATTTCAATTTATCCTCCTTGAATATACCGAGTTGTTATGCTGACGTGATTACTTTATTAGAGTATATTAGCACGGGTAACCCATTTTGGGAGAGTTTGCAAAACTCATCCTCAAGGTTGACTAGGTATTGTGAAGGTAGAAACCGTTTCTTTAGGTCGAACACAAAGGTGTCCCATACATACTGTGGAGCCCCTTTCAACAGGTCTACGCGTAGACTCGACCAATGCCGCCACCAAGTAACTGCTTCACCAGAAAGCTAAGGTGCCGCCAGGTGGACTCAATCTTGAGGATCTGAAAGCGTAGCCAATGGAAACTTATGAATGAATTTCATTACTGCAGCATGCTCACACTTACCATCATACTTACTGAAGTTTGGGCTGAGCTCATATGACGGTGGTGGTTAGGGTGGTGAAAGAACTTGCTCCTTGGTTCACCAGTGTAGGGAGAAGAGACAACACAGTCGCCTCCATAGCAGCTATCAACTACTGGTTTTGGAGTTGCATAGCTTCACATTCAAGCCTTTCTCAGGTAGCTTGGTTTGCCCGTGTTTGTTCTTCTTCTACCCTGAGTTTAGCGTCCTCGACCCTTAATTCATCCTCATGTTGAGCTTCTTTGGCATGTTGTTCTTCCACCTTTTTGGCGTCTACTTTTTGCCATTGTTGCTCCATGAGAAGGAATAATTTTTTATGAGAGCTCTTTTGGCTTTTCTACTGCCTCTTTGGCTTTTTCAATCTCCTCCTTATCTTTTTTTTCTTTCGCCGCTTCTTCTTCTTTGGCCTCTATTTGTTGCCATAGCAACCTGTTTTGCTCCAAGAGCAATCAGATGAAGTCTTCATTGCTTTGCAAAAGCATTTCTGCAGTGGTTGCGTCTTCCCTGTAGATCTCTTCTTCCATATCTTCTTTGTAGCTTGGTGACGATGTGTCTTTTGACATTGTGGAGGCCTGGGTGGTTTTTCTTGACTGTAGTTTTACCATCCATGGAATGCTCTCACTTTCGAGTAGCCAAGTTAGGTTACAACCTGCACCTTTGATACCAATGTAGCATGCAATAGGTTGGATCGTCTAATGCACAACAAAGCCTTCTTTATACCCATGAGTTTACGCAATTCCACTTTGAGAGAGAGAGAGAGGATAATAGTCAACACAGTGTTGGGTCACAATTACCCACTAAAGGGCCCTCCCTGCTGCAAGGAGAAGTATTTGCTTATATTTCTTTGAGGAACTTTACAATGAATATGAATGATGACTAAGGACTACCAAACGCAAGGAGAAAGTAGACCGAACGGAGGCTAGTCCAAATGATGTCCAAGCTCCTTTGAATAGCTCTTCAATGACCACTATGCAAGCCCAAAACTGAGGGATGCACATATGCTGGTTGAATGCTAAAGAGACTCTTCGAGAAAGCCTTGGGAATGGTAGCACACCGAGATGATGGCTGCTGATAGTATGCACAAGAAAGCCGGAGGCTTAGAGCACACCAAACTGCTTGGAAACTGCTGTGAACTGATTTGAAAATGGAATGAATTATGCTCAGTGATAAGCACTGCTTATATATGTTCATACGCTGCTGCTCGATGGGCTTCATGCCATCGGCCTGTTTTTATTTGGACAAAAATGCTGTTTACAGCATTTAATACTGAGCTGAACAGAACATGTGCCCTTTTTCAATGCTGTCCGACTGAAGCTTCTCCATGACCTGCTGCTGCCCATTGCCATGCTAGCCGACTAATGCTTGTAGGCATCTACTACTGGCCAACACCTTGTTTGTAGGCCCTGATGCTGGCCTACCACTGTCTTGGGGCATCTCCAGGCTGCCGACTGGCTGCCTATGCCTTTGGATGATGCCCTTATGGGCTGGCCTTTGGCTGGCCCATAGACCCATTTCCCATGGAACTACATGCTATGGTTTAACTTCTACATGCCATGTCCGTTGAATTCTCCAAGCGGGTAAGAGGAATAACACATGCGACTCTCTATGGCTGTGGAGACTGACCTACGTAGCTCGTGCCTGACATGTCCCAGACTAGGGCTCACAATGGGGTCACGGCATACGACAAATATTCCTAAAAAGGTAAATCCTACTGTATGAACGTTGCACTAAAGTAGAGCCACTGTCACATAGCACTCTAGTGCATGGTGCATGTGACATTCGCATAAGATTAGCCATGTCCACGTGTGTGCACGTGACAACTTGGGTGCTACCCCTCTATACACAGAAAAAAGGAACATCCCTACAATACCTACCCAACCTTATAATCTCCACCAAGATCAGTTATCCAACTCACTGGCAACAATAATGGCCCCTGCATCTCTGTATAGGGCTACTGCATCATGGCCAACCCATCCCGTACTCTTGTGTACCCTTTGGCCCCTTATGTTTTATTCAGACTCCCACAGAGGCCTGCAGGTGCTCATAACATACCATGTCAACAAGCCTTCCAATTCATACATGCATACATTCCATGAATTCCATATATTCCATGCATATACCCATACATTACATATACAAATACGCATCATATATACATACAATGCCAAACAGCATTCCTAATTTCACAAATTCCTAGTGAGCTTTTCCAGGAAATGAAGCACCAAGAAATTAAAAAAACACGTGTATAAATGGCAAGTTCAGGTGGTCTCCCAAACTTGAGAAGCTTCACGAGAGTTTACTCACAAAGCTTTCAACATCATCATACGTAGTACCCATCATACACAGCATCAGACAACTGATACAACTATTCAAAGCTTTCAAGCTATTGATTGAATTTGGCTGTACAAAAAGGTGCATCACAATCAATAAAATAATAAAAGATAAACCGCATCGGCTTCTTGAGGAGATGAACAAGAAGCCAAATTGCAGTCTGGAGTGGGGTCTTGAGCTATGGGCTTGAGTTTCCACCACATCACCAGAGGTCCATAGCATGTATGGGCAGATCCCACGCATCCAGTCCAGTCCAAGAAGGGAATCCTGTTATGGATACGCAAAATCAACGACATTGATAGAGCCATGTAGCTTAAATGATAGGAGCATGGCCCACTACATGCCTTCTCTTCAAAGAAAGTGCTCTATGAAGAAATTGCCATATGGCCAATTACATAATGTACATGCCTTCTCTTCAAGACAAGAGCTCCTTGGCAATAGGGCATGTGATCCCCTATATCGTGCATGCCTTTATTCAAAACAAGTTGAATTTTGGTGCTAAGTCCTTGGGGTCCATTACACCTTCTCTTCAAACTGAGTTCTCTGTGGCAAATTTGCCCATCACAGAATCACAATTGAGTTAGAATGTCCAGCATTAATCTATCCCCTCTCTGGTACAGTTCAAAACAAGAGCTGTGACATCAGACAAAACGTTGAGCTACAAGAAACCTGTTCCAGATGGCCCACCAGATTGGAAACCGTGCCCTAGATGAAAAAAACATGATTCAAGGTGCCCTTTTCCTTGAAACCCTTGCACTAAATAGAACTTGATTCGATTACCAACTTCTGTAATACTAAACTTTCTCTGGAGCTATGGCTGCTTCCTCCAATGTACACAGACGCGGGGTGAAAACATACAAAAACACACTCAAAACGCATGTTCTTGGCCACTTACAACGCATCATTCCAGGTCTGAGGAGTCTCATTGAGCTCACGTGTGCGCACATACTTCAGCATCTGCCTCCTTTTGATGAAGAGATACAGGATGACGAAGGCCTGCAGGGCACCTGCGAAGGAGATGAGGATGAGGCCTAGGGTTTTTCCTCGCCTCCTGTTATCAGACCCGATTCGGGAGGAAACATACGGAGGGAGAGCAGAGGATCGTGGAGAGCGTGGAGCTGCGGGGGAAGACGCAGGGTTAGGGCTGGGGCGAGGGCTAAGGCTGGGACTGGGACTACTGCCGCTACTAGGGCTGGGGCTGGGGCTGGGGCTGGGGCTGGAGCTGGAGCTGAGGCTGTGATTAGCGGGGCTGTGGCTACGGCTGGGGCTTTGAGGCTGGGGCAGTGATTGAGCTCCAGAAAAGTGATGAATGCACATTAAAAACAGCACACACGCGAATGAGCAGGAAGACAAAGAGAATGAAAACGCCATAGCCGTATTGCTCTGCCGCTTCCTCCTCCTCCTCCTCCTCCTTCTTCTTCTTCTTCTTCTCTTCCTTCTTCAGAATCCTGCATCCACCTCTTCTTACAGTCGGATCGATGTCTCATTAGCGCTGCAAACAAGAGTATAATGCCATAACTGGAAGGCAAGGGAAGAGAAATTAAAAGGTGAAGATCAGCAAGAAAACCTTCGGACGGCTGGCTATGGCGTAGAAAAACGGAGAGCAAATGGAAGATGTAGGCTAACGAGAGCGAAAAAGTCAGAGAAATCTAAGATTGGTCCTTAATACTAAGTACCTTCACACCATTCCCTGTAAGCTAACCCATTTGGGTTGGGGAATTTTCTTTGACACTCACCCCTTTGAGTAATCCAATCCAATCCTTATTATAAAGTCCACTTTGACATCTATAGCAAAATTATATTGTAGCTCCTTATTATAAAGTCCACTTTGACATCTGTAGCAAAATTATATATGGATGAAAATTTCGTATTTGGAGAAAAAGTCTACTAATTAGCCCCACCTTGTATTAGCCCCGCCACATGGGATGGACATTCTAAGACGTCTTCTATCAACAATCACCATGTATCCAAAGTTGTGTGTAAGCATCTTTGCTTCTGAGTCTTAGGTGGATTTGATTAAGACTCCACGCTAAGTTGCTAGCATTTTAAAGCCTACAATACATGCCAATTCAAAGCCATTCTATAGTGGGCTCACAAGAGGGCCTCACATACCTTCAAATGAAAGGGTGGCTTCACTTTTGGAAAAGATAACTTTGAGTCCTATAATATCTCATCTAGTCATCACAATTTTGAGAGCAATACTTTTTATGATACCAAATTGATGTGGGATTAGACTATACTAGCTCTACCACCTCATATCCGCTTCCATTGAACATATTGCCTTGCCCTTCTCAAAAATTATAACCATGTTCTTTTTCAACTTTGTACCAGTAGCTTTTTTTAGTGATATGCATGTAGAGATACTTTTTGGCATAAATTATTTGTAATATATTGAAAGGGATATTTGTGTTTCCACTATCTATCACTTTACTTATGCGTACATTTTTAAACACATGCATTGATGAGCATTTACCTTGCTTCTCATGCAAAACAACACCCAAAAAAACTTAAAAGATGGGGAAATACAACTAGCTCTTCACTTGAGATTACACCTTGCTTGTCATGCAAAACAACACTGAAAAACTTGAAAGATGGGGAAATACATCCATTGGGTACTTATTAGAAGGGCATTTTTATTGTGGTTGTGGGATACGTAGTTCATTGACAATACCCCTTTCCAAATTCCAAGTATCTTCCTTGCTGATTCCACAAGGTTCACATCTATATACTTTTTCCATCTAAATATTTAAGGTAAGATGAATGGCGAAACTATTTCATGAGCATTATTGAAGCATTTACTGATATGCAAAAAAGTTGATCAATCATGTGCGTGTCTTCAACTCTAATTTAGATTACTAGTATTGCATTTTATGTGCTCATCATCCTTATTGTCACTTATTTGTTCTTTTAGAGATTTATAATGTTCAAATGTTAACTGGCTCCAACACTACTAATCAAGTCAACATACTATCTCATAGGCATGCTGCCTTGACGAGCATCTAAAAGAGCCTTCCAAGGTTTTGTTTTATTTTTGCAGGCTCCTCTCCCCCCTCCTCTCCCCCCTCTCCCCCCTCCTCTCCCTCATTCTCTCCCTTCTAAACAGGTACTTCCACGTAGGTAAGAGTATCCTATGTGTTAAGGTAAGAGTATCCTATGTGTTAAGGTTAGGTTTTTATAAAAGTTTTATGGTTTTTAGATTGTGAAAGTTTTGCATAAGCTAATGTTTTCTTGTTTATTTTGGTTTGTTCTTTGTTTCTAGGTTGTCTTGGTTTAAGACTAGAAGCAAGGAAGCTCTCCACAAGCAAGCAAGCTCTCTACAATTAAGGCTTAAATGTATCCATGTTTGGTAGTGATGTGTGTTCTTTGTTTCTAGGTTGTCTTGGTTTAAGACTAGAAGCAAGGAAGCTCTCCACAAGCAAGCAAGCTCTCTACAATTAAGGCTTAAATGTATCCATGTTTGGTAGTGATGTGTGTGAACACACTAGGACCACCTGGGGCACTTTTTCCCTCTTTAGGAGGTTTTTTCCCCGTGCTAGTATACACCCATCTTGGGGTATATTTATCATCTTTGTACAGCATACATTCATTATCTATCTATCATCTCATTATGTGCTCCCTTGAGCTTCTCCACTATGTGTGTGTGTGTGTGTGTGTGGCTATGCGCGAGGCTATGTGTAAAGCTATATGTGAGGCTAATTTATCTATATCTAAAGTACCTAGCTAAGTACAATGGACAAAATGGGATAGGTTAGGTAAATTGCCTTAATCTGTCCCATTCTACCCAAATTTGTTTTTCTCACAGTGTTGATACAAGCATCAATATATTCGTCGGTTGCTCGATGCCTATACCAATGCTTTGATAGAGCCAATGTCAATTTATTGATGCTTATACTGATGCCATTGGCAGTTTGGAAAAAAAACACCAGGTCTAAATCATCAGTATGTGCAATGGTATTAGGCTAGTGTCTTGTAGTGAGGTAGGGATATGGGTTTAAAGTACATCAAAGGTTCCATTGGGTATTAGGCTAGTGTCTCGTATTTAGGTAGGGATGTGGGTTTAAATTACATCAAAAGTACCATTGGGTATGGAATTTCTTACACATCGAGTTGTACCTTAACTAGATTTTGTGACTCAGATGTGGGTTTAAAGTACATCAAAAGTACCATTGGGTATGGAATTACTTACACATCGAGCTGTACCTTAACTAGATTTTGTGACTCAGATTCAGAAAATATATTTCGGGTGGTTCCTATTTTCTTATTGGATATGGAATTGTTTCCTAGATCAATAAGAATTTTCTTTTATAGAGATTGAGTATAAAAGGAAGCATGCCGATTCCTTCATGTGAAGCAATATGGTTGAGAAGGATTTTAGGAGACATATGTGTTTCTCAAAGGGAGTAACAATGTTGCTATGCAATCAGAGTTGCACGGCAATAAGAACCTGGTGTTTCATACTGGCATCATTGAGATAACCATTATGTGCGTGAGATTATCATGGATGTAGAGGTGGAGCTTGTATACTACTACCCAATGACATTGAATTGTGTAGATTTTTATACAAAGGCTCTTCAAAGAGATTTGCTAGGGCTCCATCTTCATCAACTTGCAAAAGAGGTAGTTCACATGATGGCTGGATGAGGGTATTAGAAAAACATTTACTTCCAATGCTCCACCCTCGTGTTGTTACTACATGTGCCAAATGTGCTCAATTTTGTAAATCCTCCTATATGAGTAGCCATTATGGTGAGAATTTGAGCACCTAGCAATTCCCTATTTTAGACACTAGATGGTTTGTGTTGATCCATGGGATCCACATTTATTAGGAGGGCCACCAAACCTTATGAAGGTGGTGGGACCATCTCCCACTCCATGATAAACTACTGGTAGAGCTAGTCTAACTGCATGGCCCCACTACTAGTGTGGGAAGCTACCATCATGTAACATCATTAGTTAGTAAATTATTAGGATCTTAAATGTAACAGACAAGATTAAAGTATAAGCTATCTATAGAGAGTTAGAGCAGAGATTGATATTGTGAGAATTATAAAGGAAAGACCAATGTAGTTGAAGATAGACAGCTACGTCACAAGACATAGTATGTAGAAATGTGGATGAACATGGAAGATATACACATCTCAAATTACCTAGCAGCATCAGCACTAAGGAAGGAAGAAGATAAGGGGAGTGAAGACACCTGCAAAGCCAAGGCAGAGTATGATCTTTGGAATGAATTAAAAAACATGAAAATGAACCACACATTGAGCCAATCCCAAACTATCAAAATATCTCTTAGCTAAGATGGTGGCGTAGTTTGATGATGAAGAGGAAGATGAAGCACTAAAATTGACAGTAGAATGTCAAAAATCACAAGAACAAAACATCATGGAGGCCCACAAGTAATAGTCATGCTCCATGGATAGGCTATTCTTGGAGTTCTATTGATGGATGGAGGGATCGGAGTAAACGTCATCTCAGAATGGATAGCTAAAGAGTTGGGTCTGATGAACTGGTAAGAAAAACCATTTAGTATAATAATGGCAGATCAAAGAATAGTTAAACCTCCCCTTGGTATAATTAGAAATAAATAAGTAATGGCGGAAGGGTGTAAATTTCTTCTTATTGGTAGTGATAAAGAATATGGAATCAATTCAGTACTCTCTGATGCCTTTGGGCAGACCATGGCTACAACATGGCAAGATTAAAAAAGTTTGGGAGAGGGACACCATATCCATCAGAAGGGGAAAAAAGAATTTAAAAATTTAGCTTAAAGGGACACACAAATCAAGTAGATGATGCGATGGTTGCATACATAAGAAGAGCATAAGAATTGAATTTGATGGACAGAATAGATGATAATGTGGAAGAAAAAATCATACGATCTAAGTTAGGTGTTCTAGTTGCTCTTGGGAAAGTACATAAGAGGCTTCTATGCCTATGCATTGCCTATACCCTTTTTGTATTACCATTTTTGTAGGTTTATGGTTGTGATTACATGTTTTTTATTTTTTCTTGTTGTGTGGCTCTTGATGATTGTAGGTTTTCTTTATTTTAGTCCCTTCCTATTGAGGTAAGCTCTAAACCCTAAATCCTTTCTATTAATGGTACACCCTTGGGATCTATGAGAGGTTTTTTTCATGTTGTTGCTACTATGCATAGAGGGCTCTATGCAGAAGGCTTTATTCATAAGGCTCTATGAAGCATGTATGCATAGATAGATTTGTTTAGGTTAGTGCTTGGGCGATCCTTAGAACATACATAGAGCATGCATAGCTCTAATATGCATGCATAGAGAATACTTATGCTCTATGCATGCATATTAGAGCTTGCATGCTCTAATATGTATATGTATGAATAGAGCATATTTATGCTCTATGGATGCATATTAGAGATGTGCATGATCTAATATGTATATGCATGCATAGAGCATGTATAGAGAATGATCTAATATGTATATTCTCTAACATGCATGTATAGAGTATGTATAGCTCTAATATGCATGCATGGACTCTATGCATTGCAACCATCGAGTGTTAGAATGGAGGATTAATTACTTCCATTTATCTATGCATTATGGACTCTATGAATTGAAGTTATGCATAGAATCTATACAGAGCTCTAGATGGATGGCATAGAGCATATGTACTAGCATGCATATTAGAGCTATGCATGCTCTATGTATAACTAGGAATCCTGCAAGAATTCGAGAAGCATGCAAGGTAAGAAGCCTACAAGTTGGGAAGCCTACAAGTGGCACTTGTAGGCATGCTGTTGGGGGGTGGGAAGGATCTTTGGAAGGATTATTTTTGTAAGTTCTTAAATCCTCCAAATGATATTAGTTGTTGCTTCTCATGTTTGTGTTTATTCTAACTGAATGGTCCATTTATTACTTCTCTTTATTTTTGTAGAAAATGATTATTGGAGGTCAGCCTATAGGGGTAGAAGTGGATTACCAATGCTACCATCCAAATAATGAGACTTGGTAATGGTTGCATGTGGGTAGAGTCATTACCGAGAGACAAGCAACTCAATCGAGCTGTCTGCAGTTTTAGAGAGGATGAGGTACTTCTTAGTGCTTACGAGAAAGGCCAAGATGATGATGAGGAGCAATCCATTCACAATGAGGACCTGAATGCAACCCAAAATCCCTAGGCTTTTGTTTTATTATTCTTTTTTACCCCAATCCGAGATGTACTTTTTCAGTAAAGGAATGATAAGGTATTACTCCTTTTTACCCCAATCTGGGATGTACTCTCGATGTACTTCTTTAGTATAAAGGAGTGAAAACTAAATTTGTTGTCTTTCATCTCTTAATGTTTATATGCGAATATGACTATCTTCACCTTCACTTGCACATGCACAAACAAGAAAACAGGGGGCTCCCCTTGCATGTACTATAGAAACTCCTAGTTGCAGTCTCTACAGTGCATGTAAGGGGAACCCCCTATTTTTTTTTGCTGTAGGCCTAGCCAGCCAAATTTTATCCTAGCTTACTGACTTGGCCATTAGCGGCTATAGGTCTGGCTTTTGTCCTGGCTACTCAATTGGCTACTAGCAACTATAGGTCGGGCTATTATCTTGTCTGCTGACCTAACTACTACTACCCCGGATGCTATAGGCCTAGCAGTATAGAAGTTGGATGCCTATAATTGGGCAAATAGATGTGCAATAATTTTTGGGCCATGGTAAAAATCCTTACGGCCTCACATAGGGGACTTAACCCTCATTAGGGAGCTTTCCATAGCTCCCTCCTTCTTTGATCTTCACCCTCACATAGGGGAGTTAACCTTCATTAGGATTGGCTAAGTACCAATCTCCGAATTGACTCTTGCATGGTTGTTTCTCTTCTTCTCTCCCTCTCTTTTGTGAAAGGTTGTATGTTTAGTTTAACATCTTTAGCACCGTTGTGCTGGGTAGAGCACTTAACTTAGGGTCCTCCACACATTTCATGCGCCAGAGTCTTCATTTTACTCGGTTGGAGTGAGCTTATTGCTTGTTTGATTGATTGAGTTCAATGGAGCTATGGAGGTCAACGGAGCATTGGAGCATCGAAGTCTTCACCAAATGCGGGAGACACAAGTAGGTGTTTAATTTTTGCTCTTGACATTCATATAATTTTTTATTTTTTGCTTAACTTTTGTTAAGTTTGCACAATAGTTTAATAATCAAATTAATCTTAATTTATTAGGTTTCCTTATGCATTTTAGGTATCAATAGGTAGCTAGGGACTAGCTCTAGCCCCCCATAAAAATAAAAATTCAAAAAAATATTTGGGAGACACCTGAATCTGCATAATCAGAGAAGGGAAGTAGGTGAAAATTGCATTCTGGAGGAACCTATGAGAAGTGAACTCTTGTTCCATTCATAATGAACGGCTGTGGCAAGTTTGCCATGCCCGTTCCATTTCTCCTAAGCATATCTTGTGAGATCTACAATAATTAATTTGGCAGTAGGCATTAAAAAGGGAATAATTGCATTGATTAAGCATAAATTGTATTAAACAAGGGATATAACTTCACTGTTAGAGAATATTTGTATGTAGCTGTTAGACCTACACCATTAAAATCTCTGAATTCTAAAAGCATACGCCCGTACCATCTAAAGTGTACACACGTATCATTTAAAGCGCACAGCCATTCCATCTCTAAAGCGTACGCTCGTGCCATATTTGCCACACCCATTTTCTTTTAACTTGTCACGCCTGTTGAATCTCCTTTTCCCCGGCTACAGCAAGCGTACGTTCATGCCATATTTGCCACCCGTTTTCTGAAGCGTATGCAAGTGGAAACCTTGCCACACCCATACCATCGTCATTCACAAGCGCATGTCCATTCCATCCTAAAGCCATGCTCATGTCTTCCCGAAAGCGTACGCTTGTGTCATCTTCTTTCTGAGAAGCGTACGCCTGTGTCCTCTCAACAAAGCGTACGCCCGTACCATCTTAAAGCGTACGGCCGTACCATTCCCATTTTTTTCCCACAGGGAGTTCAGCATAGTAACTCCACACGTTCATGCACGTACATTTGGGAAAATTGGTGTGAAACAACTCTCTTTTTGACGATATAAACTCTCCTGAAGCTCCCTCGTGCATAAGGTCAGACCCATCGGTTAATACAGCTTTGACAGCACCAGTAAGAGCGAAGATCATCCCAGCATGGCCGTCGAGACTAGTAGATGAGTTTGGGTCTCTAGAACCGATATGAATCGACCACCCCCATCCCACACTTCAAGATATCTAACCAGATCTGTGAAGCCTTTGGCCATGTGGATGACTAAGTCAAGGTGAGTGCCTTTGGCCTCAATAAAGTCGGCCAATGGTTTAGGTCCTTGAAAATAGAAGATAAACCACCTTCGAAGCCTTGAAAGAGGCCTTCAAGGTTGGATATTCTCGTCAAGGAAGAACCAGATGGAGTCTTGTGGAGTAGCTACACAATGTTAACAAAAGGATGGTGAAACCATCCGAGATTACATTACCAAAGTCAGATATCTCTACTCTCGTTGTAGTTCCAGAGACAAGTTCTTTGATGAAAGGCTAATAATAGGGAGATTTTTGGAAGGTCTAGAGGACGTACCCCTACACAATTCTTTGTATGCCTTGACCCATACCTCCTTCGAGCAATACTGCAAGAGTGCTATGGACTTCGAGGACAACTTCAAGGGAACATGTTCCCGAGAACTCCACGAGGGTACATCAGAAGCCTCATTCAAGACCATCAGCACCAAATCTAAAGGAAGGAGCAAGGATTCCACCTCTGGACAATAGGTCGAGAGCAGTTGGCCGCTACATTAATGCAACAAATGATCCAACATTAGAGAACCAACCAAGGCTGGGATTGGGCTGGCCAACCCTATCTCTATCCTAAGAGGGAGCTAGTATGGTGCCCGATTTGTCGAGCTAACCATACCAGCATAGAGTGTCCACATCTGTGATCTCGTTCTACCCTCTATTATACATATTGCCAAAGATGGGGCAATCATAAAATTACAAACTGCTATCAACAACAAAGGGCTGCTCAAGCGCGCGCCTTACTTCAAGCCCTGTCGAGCAAACCCAAGGCAATCGTGGGATTTTCCAGCACGTGCTTCACAATGTACCTCAACTAGACCAAGAAGTCGCCCAATGAGGAATTATTAGGGTACTTGAAATGCCCTTACCACCCCCAATTCTCTCACCTCAACCCCCATTACCACGAGTCACACATGTTTGTCAGCTAACCCTGACGAAAATTGAGGGGGAAGTTCCTGAAGGTCCCGCCTACGAGCCTCTAGAGACAAGCAGTCCCACTTCTAGAGACAAGCAGTCCACCCTCCCAAATTCTAAGCTGCTACATGATGGGGGGTGACCACATGTTTCCAGTATACTTAGCCGCCCCAATCCCACAGGGCTGGGACATGAATACAATGGCTAAACAACCACCCATGCAATGCTACCATTGTGTAGGACCTCACTGAGTGGCTGAGTGTCCAATCAAGAAAGGGATGGTAAGTACCTTTGTAGGCGCTTCCACATTAACCCCTTTATGCATTGGGTGTTGGGGATAGACCACATGTATAAGGATTGTCCACCAATGCTGAGACCAGGGACAATAGGAACAGCTCGTGAAGCTAATCCCAGCACCAGCATTAACCTGCTGAGTGTAAGAGAGATGGCTTCATCTAGACGGTCCCTCTCACGTTGTGACCAGATTGCAGAACAAATAGAGGGCCTCAACTCATGATGTAGTAGAGGCATCGACCTCACAAGACTAGGAACATGCAAAGGTTTTATCTTCAAAGAATGTCTCTGAATAAGCACGAGCAACTAGATGCTCGAGAAAGAAAACCATGAAAATTGGCAAAGGGGATAGGCGGGTAGTTATCAAGATTGGTTCGGAAGATGGCACGACCACACATGCATCAATATCTTTGTCAGAAGAGGAACATCTTCTACCTTCAACCACCCGAGCTAGGGAACAAATTGACACTAAACCAACTCCCTAAAAAGCTTGCCGAATACCCTAATCCCATCAAGGAAAAGGAAAGGCTCTTGGCAGCCCAAGAATTAGTCACGAACTACCAAGCCCAGATAGAAGATGAGCCTCCAACTGCTTACCTTGAGCCATTCCCTTTGGTCTCCAACATGAGACCTACTGAAGAGGCTTAGGTATATAATAGAGAGCTCCCAGACCAGTCACCCCCTCATAGGCCAACAAAAGAAGCAACACCCACTGGTGCAGCTACCCCCCACTAGGGGTATCGGGTAGCTAAATATCTTAAAAACTTGGGGGATGACCATCTTAAAAGAACAGACACAGAGATCCCCATCCAAATACCTTATACAAATAAGAGCTTGAGAACAAGCCAAGGTGACCTTCCTCAAGGAATAACCTCTGCTCCTAGAGACATTGCAAGTCTCTCTTCCTTCCTCTCCTCTTAGATCTAGATCCCCATTGGCTCCTTGCTGCAAGGTATCCCAAGCTTATGAAAGGATCTTAAGGATTAGATGAAGGGATGCCTTGAGGTAGGCATGTAAGAATTCATAGAACTAGACAACTCTAATGAGATAGTGGAAGGCGAACTCATTGAACCCCACGAAATCACTAGCACTCCACAGTTCAAGTCAATAAGCTCGGACAATATTTTGAAGGCGATGAACTCAATGCTGCATTGCCAATAACCGTCGATGGTCTCCAGGTCACTGCAATCCTGTATAGGGGGTAGGAGTGAGCATTGTTACCAACAAACAATGCTGGGAAAAATGGGGAGCACCCACCATGGATGACATAACATTACTAGTAAAACTCACTAACGGAGCCACCGCTAGAACCATTGGTCTATTGAAGGATTTAAAAATAAAGATCATGGGAACCACCTTCCGCCACACCTTTGTGGTAATGAACTTCGGCCGTCAGCCAATTTCATATGATTGCATCCTTGGAAGACCTTTAATAAGGGAAACTAAAATGATCCATGACTGGGATACCGACCATATTTACATTCGAAGGAAAGATCATAGAGTTAAGATCAACCTACGCAAGTGGAAGGTACATCCCATGAGCCGTAGACCCTTTGCAGAGGACTTAGTAACAACTACCAGATCTAGTGCAGTCCACCTGGTGTCAAACGTGTCATAAAACAATAGATGATGAAAAGGATAGTGAGGAATGTGTACCTCTCCCCGAGCCAGAAGACTCTGAGAATTCGATACATATCCTTGCTACCTTGGACATACTTTCAAGATGCACAGGAACCAGGTTTACAATAGCCTGACGGGTAGGACATCACATCTCTCTACATGCTTAGCAGTGCATACCTACCTGATGTCACCACTCATGAGCCTAAACAGGCGGATACAGCGGAACCATCATGGGGAATATGCTCACACAGAACTCGCAAGCCTGATGGATTCCCTAGGCAAGAACGCTATGTTTTCCCTACCGAATCAGACACCCGCTAGCTAAAATATGTTGGGGTGGTTGAAGCACATGATCACTTCAATCATAATGGCAAAAGGAGTTCACAAATAACTCCCTCCTGGGTCGACACGACCACCCCAAAGCCAATGGAACCCATTTATCCCAAACCCAAACTCGAAAATCTTTGCCGCTTTGCACGCAAAGCACGCAATAAGAGGTTAGCGCGGCGCTAGCAGAAAAAGAAGCCAAACAAATGATAGAAGAAGAAAGCGCTAGGGTAGAAGAGACTAAATAAGTGCCCAAACACTTCAAAACCTTCCAGATGGCCGACATATTTGTGCAATATGACTCAGCCCAAAGGTCCCACAACGGACAACCAGGGTTCCCAACCAAGGTGGAGGAAATTAACCTAGTAGGTCCGGGCGAAGATCCGAGGGCTAGTATATACATCGAGGATGACCTCTTTATTGTTGAGGAAGAGACCAAGCTCATCGCTCTGCTCACAGAATTCTAGGATTGCTTCACCTAGAAGTACACAGATATGAAGGGTGTACCTCCCGAACTAGTCAAGCACACTATTCCGATGGTTGATGGAGTGAGACTAGTTAAATAAAGGGCTTACCCTATGAATCCAAAGTAATCCAAGACAGTTTGGGAAGAAATCGATAGACTCATTGACGCCGAATTCATCTAAGAAATAGAGCATACAGAGTGGGTATCACCCATAGTGATCTCATAGTGATAGTGCCCAAAAAGAATGTGAAGGTAAGAGTGTGCATGGACCTCAAAAAGGTCAACGCCGCCACCATATGGGATCACTATCCCTTACCCTTCATGGAGCACGTGCTCGAATGAGTCACGGGAAAGGAAGCCTACAACTTGATGGATCCTCTGGCTACAATTAGGTGATTAACCCCAAGGATCAACACAAACAACCTTTGCTACAGAATGGGAAACTTATGCATACCGCGTCATGCCTTTTGGGCTGACCAATGCCCCTGGTACCTTCCAAGAATATATTCCTGGTAGCTTCCAGGAATATATTTGGAAATTCCTTAAGGTTTTTATGGATGACCTCTGTGTCAAGTCCATGTGGAAGGCGCACCTTGATTGGTTACGTAAGGTACTAGAAAGATGTAGGTTGTACCACATTTCATTGAACCCACTCAAATGTACCTTCTAGCAATTAATGTGCACAACCGACAAGGAATATCTTTGGAAATTCCTTGAGGTTTTTATGGATGACCTCTATGTCAACTCCACGTGGAAGGCATACCTTGACTGCTAGAAAGATGCAGGTTGTACTGCATTTCATTGAACCCACTCAAATGCCAGTTTTACGTTAGACATGGAGTTATTATGGGACACATTGTCTCCCAATAGGGAATCTACATGGAAGATAGCAAGGTGCGTCTCATCCTAGAGCTGTCCCCACCCACCAATTTTAAGGGAGTCCAATATTTCATGGGACATGTCGGCTATTATATGCGTTTCATTTTTATGTATGCCGATATAGCTTGACCCCTTTACAAACTCTTGATCCTCTTTGAGTGGATGGAGGAATGCCAATAGGCTTATACCACCCTCGAGAAAGCCTTGGCAAATGATCCTATTCTAAGGTCCCCTAACTGGGACATTATCTTTCATGTCCACATCGACACCTTTGCCTTTGCTGTTAGATGTGTGCTGGCCCACCAACCTGGTGAACACAAGATGGATTTTCCCATCAGCTTTGCTATAGCGCCAACTAAACGAGGCTGAAAGAAATTATACCATGACTGAAAGGGAAGGGTTGGCCATGGTTTACATCGTTAAGAAGTTTTGCTATTATCTTTTGGTGACCAAATTTATCTTCTTCGTAGACCATCAAGCTCTTCTATATCTTGTAAACAAGCCATGTATATAACAAGAAGAATCACGAGATGGTTGCTGATCTTGCTTGAGTTTGACTTCACTGTCACAATGTGGAAGGGCTCACAACATGTCTTGGTAGACCATATGTAAAGGGGTGAGGAGGTAGCACACTTTCTAGCCAATTGCTTACCAGTTCACCCCCTCCTCAACACAAGGACCGTGCACAATGCCTCATTAAATAGGTGGCCCCCTACCAACTAATTGCAGGCCACCAACTCTACATGCAAGGGAAAGACAGGATTATCAGATGATGTGTTCGTGAAGATGAATATGTCTTCCTTCTAGAATAGGCTCACTCTGCCTGTGCTGGGGGGCACTTCACGACTGATATCACAACAAACAAAATCCTCACAGTCGGGTTATAGTGGCCCATCTTAATGGTTGATGCAATAGAATACATCAAGCGATGCGATGAATGCCAGCGACCGAGCGACGATTCCCCGCTTTAAGGACAACATGCCCCTGAACCCTATTGTGTCCTTGTAACCATTCCAAAAGTGGGGCATTGATTTCATTGGGCTCATTAGTCCCGTGTGACTAGATACACTCAAGCTTGATATATTATCACCGCCATGCACAAAATCGGTCGAAGCTTAAGCTACCCGTAAAGCTGATGCATGCTCTACTACAAAATTCCTATATGAGACAGCTATCACACGTTTTAGTTGGCCCCTTGAAATTTTGAGCGACAATGGAATGCACTTTATTAATAAGGTAATCCAATTCCTCTTACAAGAATTCCTTGTCACTCAGAAAATCTTCCCCATATTACCCCCAAGCTAATGGCCAAGTACAAAGCACCAACAAAGTTCTATGTTCCATTCTCACCAAAATGATAGAGGCCCACAATGATAGAGGCCCATAATGATTGGGAACAGAAGCTTCCGCTAGCACTCTGGGCCTATCGAACTTCCTATAATGCTGCTACTAATGCGACACCCCTCAATTTGACCTATGGTACTGAAGCGATTATGCCAATGAATTTCTTGGTCCCAAGTTTACGAATAGTTGTACAAAAAAAACTCACAGGGAATGTCCTAGGTTGTTGCCTATTCGAGCTTGAAAAGGTTGATGAAACATGCCTCCTAGTTGTATATAGCATGATTGTAGAAAAACTAAGGCGTAAACAATGGTTCGATGACTAGCTAGAAAATGAACGAGGGTGACATGGTCCTCCTCTTCAGCACAAAAAAACATAAAAAGAAACTTAAACTCAAAGGCTTAGGACCTTTCCTAGTGAGTGAGATAACTCCACAAGGTGTTGTGCGCATAGAGACACTCGATGGTGTTGAAATGGCAGGATATTTCAATGGTAGCAAATTAAAATGCTACTATGTGTCACTAACCGAAACCACCCTAAGGGCCATTCATGACAAAAAACAAAGAAAAAACAACCACAAAGAAATGAAACAAGTAGCCCAACAAGAGGCTAAAGCGAGGCAAGCTAAACTTAGGTAGAAAAATATAGTGATCAACATGGCCCAAGTTGTAGACCTCGAAGAAGAAGATTGGGAGGTGAAGCCTGCTTGGTTATGGTTAGGAATGACCACCCCAAATGAGCTTCGCCCAAAAATTAGCTCTTGTAGATACAGGGGCTAATTACAATTTAATGTCTTATGAGACATGGCTTTCCCTCGGGGAGCCCCCATTGAAAGAGACTCTTGCCAACGGTCACAACAATGGTATCTCAAGAAGTTCACTGTTTAGGCACAATCACAATTTTATTCCACATTGGAAATAATCCCTTGGAAGGGAAGTTTTATGTGACGCCTGCAGGAACCATGCGTGAAGAGATACTTCAGAAGAGATTGGATAGAAGAGATTGGATGGGACACAACTAGTGCAACATAGACTGGGATGCAAGTCATAGTCCTAATGAACGGACGAAGAACCCATACCCGCTGCTCCCCCATGCCATGAAGTTACTCCTCCACTCACCACCATCCTTCCCCCCTCCAATCCACATAGATCTACACTGCTGAAAAAGAGGCTGCTCCCCACTCCGAACACACCACTGCCTCTCACATCCTCTCCACTACCCCACTTGGCAGTAGCCCAATTCCAACTCTAAATCCCACCCTCGCTCTACTGACCCCCACAAAACTAACCCTCCTACCAACACTAACAAATGCACACAGGGCAAGCACTCTCGATAGGGGGTACCTAAAAGGCTTCTGACATCGCAAAGGTATTATGAAGGTACCTAAAAGGCTTTTGACATCTCAAAGGTATAATGAAGGTACTTCCACTCTGTGGATCCTCCGATGATCCACTTCCCATACACAATTATCGGCAGCCCAAGCTCCTCGTCCCTCTCGCAGGCAAGCAATTCGACAACCATAAGCCCACAGGGTATAGGATAAATGTCGGCCCAAATGATCCCCAAAGCCAAACTATCCTCACTCATACCCTAAGCCTTGCGCCCAACAATAACTTCCCGCTGGATCCCAAAACCTCTACTTTAGGATCAACATTACTATGAGGGCAATTGCCAAATTTGGGTCTTCAAATCACCCAGGATCAACTCCCTACTCTTATCACTCCACAGTTACCAACCCTTCAATGGAAGCCTAAAGTGGCCTTCGCCCACGAATACTGCAAAGGAGAAAGGGGACTCTCGCGCCACCTACACCTATATCCTCTCCAAGCTCCCACTACATAGCATCTCCCTCTTGGCTTAATTCTTCTTCCAGGGCCAGATTTCCTTCCCCCACCCCCACATCTTCTTCGACTTTCCTACCCATCCTCTCCAAGCGACCTCATGAGCTGGTCCCACCTCCTATGCTTTGGGATGCCCATGGACCCGAACGATGTCATTGACCTCTTTGTCCCCGATGGGCTCTGTCCTTACCCCTACCCATCCCAAACGAACAATCGAATCCCTCCACTACCTCCACTGCAAAGGTTGGGAGAGCATCCATGCGGCCTTCTGTTGGTATGGAGTGGAGGTAGAGCTTTCCAAAGCTTCCTCCTCCTTTTCTCTTCACCTAGCTTGTGAATCTCCACTTGGGTGACATAAGTGGTGGTGGAGTGAGTCCCTAGTGGCCTCACATAGGGGAGTTAAACCTCATTAGGGTTGACTAAGTGCTAATCTCCGAATTGACCCTTGCATGGTTGTTTCTCTTCTTCTCTCCCTCTCTTGTTTTCAAGGTTGTATGTTTAGCATAACCTCAAAGATATCTACAGAAAATCGAAAAACACGTGAATGGCCCCCAAAACACACTGGGATCAAAAATCTGATTGAAAACCTCAGTACTGCACACATATAGATCCTCTTTCTTTTCCTTAAAGTTCTCCTTGAATCTAATTCAAGAAGACTGATGACTCATGGTCAAGGGTAGGCAATGAGGAGCGTATGCTCTGATACCAAATGTTGGAAAACAAGGTTGTAGAAATGCACGTGCACACACACACACACACACACACACACACACACACACAAGGTGAAGAAGCTCAAGGGAGCACACAATAAGATAATAGATAGATAATGAATGTGTGTTGTACAAAGATGATAATTATACCCCAAGATGGGTGTATACTAGCACGGGGAAAAAACCTCCTAAAGAGGTAAAAAGTGTCCCAATTGATCTTAGTGTGTTCACACACATCATTACCAAACATGGCTATAACCTGGCTATAGGCCTAGCAATAGTAGCTGGATGCCTAACTGGGCCAATAGATGTACAATAGTTTTTGGCCCATAGTAAAAATACACACACTTGCCTGACTACAGGCCCGGCTAGGCCCCATTGTGTTATAGTGCACATATGTACACATGCACCACTTGTACGCTCATGTGCGCACACACACACACATATGTACACATCTATGTGTACATATATACATATATGTGTGTGTGTGCGCACACACACATGTATGTATCTATATATGTATATATTTAGATGTGTATGTATATGTATATGTATATACACACACGGGTCAAGCGCTTGTGCACACATAAATATATATATACACATATATATATATTTATGCATGTATATATGTGTATGTGTATGTGTGTGTGTGTGTATTTGTATGTGTGTATATGTGTGTATTCTATACACACACACACACACACACACACACACACACACACACACACACATGTATATATACACATTTTGTACGTATACATATATGTATGTGCATATGTGTGTGTGTGTGTGTGTGTGTGTCTTTATTTATATATGTATGTACGTATGTATATGTGTGTGTATGTATGTCTTTATTTATATATGTATGTACGTATGTATATGTGTGTGTGTGTGTGTGCACATAAATACATACATATGTAAATAAAGACATATATACACACACACATATACACATACATATATGTATGCGTACAAAATGTGTATACATACATATATATATGTGCGTGTGTATATATATGTATATGTACATGTATATGTGTATGTATGTATGTATGCATTTGTGTGTGTGTATGTGTATGTGTGTGTGTGTATGTGTATGTGTGTGTGTATGTATATATGTATATATACATACACATATATGTATGTATGTATGTACACATGCATGTGTGTTTTCACAAAAAAAAAGTGTGTGTGTGTGTGTATACACACAAACACAAATATGCATACATATACATGTGTGTGTGTGTGCGCACATGCACACACACATGCACGCACATTTGTGGGTTTAACTTAGAGGACATTAGGAGGAAAGAAATACCATGTCATTTTATTTAGTTGCTTATCATGGACAAATGCTTACATTTTTTTTTGCCATACAATTTACTTCTAGTAATCAAGAAGTAAATTACAGGACATTAGGAGGAAAGAAATACCATGTCATTTTATTTAGTTGCTTATCATGAACAAATGCTTTCATTATTTTTTTTGCCATACAATTAAACTTTTGCCAACTACTTTTGGTGGTTTTATTGGTGGTTTTATAAAAAAAAACTATTTTCTTTTCCTAACAAAACCTTAGAACTTGAGAGATGGTAAATATTTTTATGTTTTTTCTCTATTTAGAGTACAATGATCCTCTCCTCTCTCTCTCTCTCTCTCTCTCTCTCTCTCTCTCTCTACTTTTGTAGACACTAGATAGAATTATTAAAAAAAGGATGCAAAGAAGCATTTGAGACTACTTTATCTCCCAAAAACTAATATATGTATTACCTTTTCTTTGTGGAGTATAATGATATCTCTCTCTCTCTCACATGCGCGCGCACACACACACACACATAGAGGGAGGCATGTGTGAGAGAGACATTACCTCTCTCTCTCTCTCTCTCTCTCTCTCTCTCTCTCTATATGTGTGTGTGTGTGTGTGTGTGTGTGTGTGTGAGTGAGAGAGAGAGAGAGCTCAGAGGACACATGCTTACACACATTAGATTCAGTTATAAATTAAAGGGCATTAGAAGGAAAGAAATATCATTTATTTTGGATTTATTTTTTATGAGCCAAGTATGCATTTATCAGAGCTCAAGGCGGTCACTCTATAGAAATCCATTTAACCACATGCAAGTATATACATATTTTGAATCCCCCTATTTTTTAAAATTTTACATTTTGTAAAGCACAACTGCTCTCCCCGGCTTATATGTAAACATATTTAGAATTTAAAATTTTAACACTTCCATAGATCCACATACGTGGATTACATTGAATAGTTAATAGTTTAATCCCTCCTACATGTATACTCAGGGGGTCACTTATAAATATGTAAGTGTAGCACGTGGGTTCAATAGAAGGCATTTTTAAAATCTTTTTTTTATACATTTTTTACATACAATATAGAAGGGTACCATTTAAAGGGGGTATTCACAGGTTAAATAGAAAAAGGGTATGTTTTATTCATAAAAAATTCACAGATAAGGGATTTTTAAAATAGGCCTTGAACGCACGTGATACAGAGGGTTTACTTATAGTGAACCCCCCAAGCATGTATACTACATATAAGCCTCTCGATTAGAAAAACTCTCCTCCTGCATAGCATATACACAAGGTGATTTTCCCTAAAACACAATACACAGGCTACAATGGCATAAACCAACAGTGTTTTGTTTTAACAAATGGATGTCTTTCCCACTATTGGTGATAAGGAGTGGTGACAGGAGACACAAAGCTTACAATGGCATAGATGAACATATTATTTTGTTTAACAAATGGAATAAAATTATCAATGGAACATCTATGAGCAAAGAAAAAGGAGTCCTTGAGCACATGACTGTTATTATTATTTTTTATTTTTATTTTTATTTTTGCAGCCGATTTTTTTAAGAAACCATTAAGGATACATTAATGTGAAATCGTTATTTAGATTGACTGAAAAAATGGTAGGGAGGTGAGCAAGGGTTCAAAGGTGACGGGATTGCAGACTAGATTGAGCTATGAAGCACGAGCAGGGACGCTGATATTTCTCCTACTCAATCTCCTCAATAGCTGCCTCAATACGGAGGAGCACGAACCCGAGGGCGATGCCCGTGAGTACGAGGCCACTCATAATGGGCACCACGCGGAAGATCTCGGAGGCGATGTTGCAGGTGGAGGACACGGCGCCCCCGCCGCCACCTCCTAGTCTTGACGACGCCTTCTTGTACTGCGCCGATACGACCCTCGCAAAGTGCTGCTCATTGCCCAGCCTGATCACATGGCTCTCCTGCTTCATCCCCGCAAACGACCTCATCTTCACTACCTTCTTCGGCTTGCCCCCATCGCTCCACCCGCCAGCCTTTAATTCTCCTGCAAGTGCAGAAAGTACTCGCACCAGCTGCCAACACCGCCATTTTTCCTCGCCTCCTCACTGTATATCACAGTGTAATAAAATGACACACAGTACCCACCAGAGCACAAACAATATTACGCACTTGGTCAGAAGAGGGCGACGATGCACAATGAATAAGGGTTGAGCGTTGACAGAGCCTTAAGAAAGTAGTGAAACCGTCTACACGACAGAGACGACGAAGCTAATGACAAAAACGTTTTTTTGTTCGAGTTTTAGAACGAGCATGCTCGTTTCTACCCCAACTCGAAAAACAAAAAAAAACTCCAACTCGAAAAACAAAAAAAAAACAAAAAGCGTTGGTGACAGAAGCGGCTTACCTGGCCAAACTGGCAGCTTCAGCTCGCTCGAGAGTGTGCCTCTTGCTGTTTTGATGGAGGTTGTGCGTGTGGTTGATACGAAAAGAGATACCCCTATAATAAAGACGAGTACTGAACCCGCGCGTTGCTGCGGTATATAAAAGATATTAAGAAACGAAACGCAAGAGTGGAAAGCAAAACGCAAGAATGGAAAGCAAAACGCAAGAATGGAAAACGAAACGCAAGAATGGAAGCCAGAATACCAAGGGTCAATCGAAGGGATTTTTTACTCTTATTTTTTAGAAATCTAAGATTTCTCTTTTCTCTCCTCTCCTTGTGCTTTTGTTGTCTCCTCTCCTTGTGCCTTGGTTGTCCATGATTAATATGTAATAGATAGATAAAAGATAAATAAATAGATAATAGATAGATAATAATATAGAGATATAAGAGAAGAGATATAGAGAAGTATATAGCTATAACTCCTCAATTGTAGTATAGCGCGATACCGTAATTTACCCCGTGGCATTTCAATTCAGTACCCACTCTCGCATTAAAAAAAAAAGAAAGCTGAAGATGCTGATGCGTTGTGTATCCTCACAAACATGGGGGCACTTGTTGTAGGGGTTGGTTGTGTGCGGATGGTCGGCCCCAACGGAGCTACCGTTGCGGCCGTGGGGGGTTGGAAGAGGAAGATGAAAAATCAGCAGCTAGCGATGGATCACGCGGAGGTGGGAAACTTGTTCTAGGGCCTTGCGAGAGGAGGTGGGTGGGCGAAGGAGGCTGGTGGATGTGGTGCGGCTCATTCCGGCGGCCGTCCAGGGGTGTACTTCAACCGGAGCCCCTTCTGGCAAGCCCTCTTTGCGGCATTTCAATGCTGGGCAGGTTCTATGTTGCGCAGACCATCTCCCTCTCCTTCGGGGCCCTGGGTGTCAATGACATCATCGCCGTCGTCCTCTGCGTGCTCTACATCGAGTAAACTATCCGCTTCTCCTTCACCCGCCCTCACCCCTGTGAGGTGGGATTTCTATCCGAAGGGACTTGGTGCCTTAAGGGTATACTAGCCCGCCCCGAATAGTTTGCCTCTATATGGGGAGGAGGTGCAAGGAGAGGCAAAGCACACACCCATGGTAGGCACCTTAGGAACGTACTCACGCACCGGGTAGGCACATTAGGCCTTCCCGAGTACAGGAGAGGTTCCGTGGGTGTCGAATGCCCCGGGGATTGCCCTCCCCTTGCACCTCCTCCCCATATAGAGGCAAACTATTCGGGGCGGGCTAGCATACCCTCAAGGCACCAAGTCCCTTCGGATAGAAATCCCACCTCACAACCCCACCTTCTCCGTCGCCCTCCTCAACAACTTCAAGATATGGCCTCTTCATCGATGCATTCAAGCTTGCGAGTTAAATAACCTCAAAGGTGTGTGTGGCCGGAATACAAAGGGACCTCAATGTGAGTTAAATAACCGCAATGGTGTGGGCCAGAATACAAAGGGTTAATGGAAGGGATTTTTTCCTCTTATTTTTTAGAATTCCAAGATTTCTCTTTTCTCTCCTCTCCTTGTGCCTTGGTTGTCCATGGTTAATATATAGTATAGATAATGCTTGGTATGGATGAGGCTCTTTCCTTGCCTTGTGTATGGAGAGTATTGAGTTAAATTGGTCTAGGGGGTCATGCCTACTTGGCCTAATCAAACTTGGATCCAAGGTGATTGAGTGTGTATGTACTATGGAGAGTTTTGAGTTAAATTGTAAAAGGGGTTCCATGCCTACTTGCAGGTCTAATCAAACTAAACCTAGATCCAAGGTAATTCCTTGGACAAGGAAGCATTGGATGCAATTTCCCCAACAACTCAAGCGTACACCTTATAGGTTTTTAGTACATAGTGAAGGTCTTTCTAGCATGTGCATGTATATTATGGGCTTTCACAATGACAAAATTACCATTATCAGTCGTGCCATTGGTATGTATTTATGAGGGATTAGACATTGGCCATAATCTTGGCAAAGACCTTCCCAATTTCTTCATGGCATGTAAATGTGGGGAGCATATGAGGAAGACTGAAAATATGGCAACATTTGCACGTGCATCTTGTGTGCACATTAACTGTGGATGACTACACGGTACAAGAACCAAGCTTATGTATATCAATAAAACACTTAACAAATAATTCTAAAAAGAAAAAAACTACA
This sequence comes from Cibotium barometz, assembly GCF_041138505.1. Taxonomy (NCBI): domain Eukaryota; kingdom Viridiplantae; phylum Streptophyta; class Polypodiopsida; order Cyatheales; family Cibotiaceae; genus Cibotium; species Cibotium barometz. The sequence continues at coordinate 40,000,812 of NC_141057.1, read as the reverse complement.
AAGACCTCAAGCAGAAATGAAGCGACAATAATGATGGATCTAGCAACCAAAGGAAGAGAGGTGGCCACCACTGAGTCTCCCAAGGAGGACAAGCCAACCAACAAGAATCCGGCCTATGAGTCAACAAGAAGGAGACCAAGCAGAGCTACATCAACATGAAGAAGGTTGCACAAAAGATAAAGGCTTTCCAGGATGGAGGCAACATCGTGTAAGTGACAAGGGGCCGCATGGCTCCTTACCCTAGATGTAGCCCCACTCTTCTCCTAGTGTGTAAAGTGTCAAGACAAAGCCAACACTGTAGCATATAGAGTAACTTAGACAGACCGCCCCAACTACATGCATATGGAATGTAGGTTGGTTCAATACAAATTAGGTGTTAGACTCTGATCACATTGAGGGGAGGTGTTGTGTGTGAGGGTGTAACATTTGTGGAGAAAGGGGAGGAGCATGCACATTAGAAAAGGAATAGACTAAGGGTCCATTGTCAAAGGTTATTTTAGATTGTCATTTGTAAAAGGTGAAGTCAAAGGTCAAAAAGGTAACACATTGAAAGCACAAGAGTGCACATGTAGTGTGAGCATTTATTGACACATAGTTCGCAATAGGGTGCACACAAAGGAGCTCCAAGAGGGCTATCTAATAATGTAGTTTGATCAATTCTTTTTTAAGTGGGAGATTAGTATTTCAATGTGTTATTTCAAGCCTTATTGTCTTTATTAATCTTATTTAATTAACTACTAATTATTATCATTATTTATTATGAGTGTGTTAAATTACTATGACCCACCCTAGATCCATGTTTCTTAATAGCCTTGTGGCCTGATGGTAGAGTCTATACCCTTTGCTTTTTCTAAGGTACAACATCTCTACACATCAAAATCTGGCCTTGTGGCCTAATGGTAGAGTCTTTCTGAGATGTATCCCATAAAAATGCATTTTACTATCTTATTATCTAGCTTATTGCATCAATGAGCCAAAGAGAGCTTCCTATCATTCCAAGCTTCACAAGGGGTAATTATTTGCAAGGCCTTGGTGGGACATTTGTTTAGCAGATAAGTGGCACACATATTTGCCTCCAACCCGACAAACATGAGACAAATCCTGGCCTTTAACCACACAACGTGCCATCTCCATGAGAGATTTATTCTTAGCCACACAATTTTGTTGAGATGTGTAAGGCATTGTGCATTGATGTTTTATGCCTCTTTTAGCCATATATGCATGAAACTCCTTTAACATATACTTTCTTCCTCGATCTGTGAAAAGATGTAAACACATTTTCAGCCATAGAAATTTTCATCACTAGATATAAATTTGAGTTGTTTGCACATGTGATTGAGCCTTCTTAAGGACTCCTCCTTGAGGAGTAGACTCAAGGGAGGAAAGTCAGTTTTTCCAAGATTGCTCTTCTTGTAAGAGAACCTGCCAACCAACTCATTAAACATAAAGGCATTAGGGCTACCCTTCATCATCATGAGCTAAAGTTTGGATGAAAAACCTTGGTATGAATTTAGTAAAGTTGTGAGAATAGTAGACACCAATGAATTGCTCAGATAGGCCTCATTAATACATGTAAGCTACTCCCTGAGATCTTTGATCCTTATGAGGAACTCATCCATTAGATCTTCCTCATCCATGTGCTTAGATTCTAACTACTTGTGCACAAGTAGGCTACTCGTGCCTTGTACACTTGGTAAAGCACAACAAGTGCACCCAAGCCTACTTAGTAGTTTTACATGACCAAATATGAGGAATCATTCTATTTTTTATAGAAAGCGCCACCACATCCATGATTATGTACAAGAGATAAAGAAGTATGCAGATGCATTGGCAACAATCAATGCCCCCATGCCTGATGATGATTTGGTAGACATTACCTTGCGTGGTCTTGGCAAGGAGTATAAGTCTTTTGATACATCCATCTCGGTTCGGAGTACAGGTTTACCAGACTTTGATGAGTTGGTTTCGCTCTTGCTTGTTGAGGAAATCAAACTCAGTGACTCCTTTCATGATGCATCTACTAGCCATGATGATAATGACAGAAATCAGGCTTTCTATTCACAAAGAGGTTTTAGAGGCAGGGGGAGATTTGCATCACGTGGCCGTGGTAATGGTCGTGGATGGCAGGACAGGTCACCACAACAGAATTTTCAGCCTACATATGGTGCTAGAGGTGGTCGTGGATATACACCTCAGAGAGGCAGAGGTAATCCTCGTGGTAGAGGACGTTGGCAAGGCCAACAAACATCTATGCAAAATGTGGAATGCCATTACTGTGGGAAATTTGGTCATATGGCACGTGATTGTTTCCGCAAACAAAATGATTTCAGAGGGGGTAGAGCATAACATGGTGGACTTTATGCACAACATGGTAGAAATTATGCATCAAGTAGTAATGATGGTAGCGCAAATCACTTGTTTGCCATGAAACATGTTGTGGAATCTATGATGACAAATGCTGAAAGTGATGACACTTGGTATATGGACTCTGGAGCATCAAACCATATGACTTGTCATGGTGAATGGTTTGAGCATATGAAGCCTATGGATGTGAAAGGCTATGTGGAGACAAGAGATAATACCCAACATGCTATCATACATGTTGGAAGTGTACCATTGGTTATGCACAATGGTGAAACAAAGTCTATGGTAGATGTCTTGTATGTGCCTTCTATACAAAAAGTTTGGCCTCAGTTGGTCAAATGGTGGAATAGGGTTTACAGGTTCGTTTCAACAACGAGCATGGTTGCTTCGTTGAGGATTTCAAAAATGGATGTAGAGTCATTGCCAAAGGCAAGAAAGAAGACAGGTTATTTAAGCTAGATGCTGGGATTCCTGAGTTGAAATCAGCCATGTTCTCTAAAAGCCGAAATGTGGTACATGACATTGACATGTGGCATAAGAGGATTGGACATGTGAATATACAAAGGTTGAAGAACATGCAGGCAAGAGGCATTGTTAGTGGGCTGCCTAGATTCAAGTATGATGGGAATATGCATGTTTGTGATGCCTGTCAGTTTGGAAAGCAGGCAAGGTTGCCATTTCCTAGAGAAGGCAACATGAGTAGCAGGCCACTTGAGATAGTTCATATAGCGATGTATGGGGTCCTGCACAAAACCCATCCATTAAAGGTAGTTTATATTATGTGACATTCATTGATGATTTCAACAGAATGACTTAGATTTACTTTCTCAGAGAGAAAAGTGAAGTGTTGGGAAAGTTTATGGACTTCAAAGCTTTTGCAAAGAAGCAATATGGCTCTTGGATTAAATGTTTGAGGACAGATGGAGGTGGTGAATACACCTCACATGCTTTTGAGCATTTCTTGAGAAAGCATGGCATAAGAAGGCAATTAACTTGCAGGTATACACCTCAGCAAAATGGTGTTGCTGAGAGAAAGAATAGAGTCATTTGTGAAGTGGCCAGGGCAATGCTAAATGAAAAGAGCATGCCAGATTATTATTGGGCAGAAGCATGTGCTACCGCAGTGTATATACTTAATAAGACACCCACAGTAGCCATACATGGAAGTACGCCAGAGATGCGGCTTACAGGTTTTAGGCCAGACATTGGACACCTCAAAGTGTTTGGTTGCATAGCTTATGTACATGTGCCTGATGAGAGAAGAAGGAAGTTGGATCCTAAGGTAGAGAAAAGTGTGTTTGTTGGTTATGCACAGGATCGCAAGGCATATAAATGTTATAATCCACAAACTAGGCAAGTGGTTATCTCACGAGATGTGGTGTTTGATAAACTTGCTAGTTGGTACAAAGCTAAGGATGAGGGTGTCATTGATTCTCTCGATGCTGATGTGCATGTGAACTTGCCACAAGCAAGTTCTAGTTCTATTTCTATGTTTGGGCCAGCAGAGTCTGAGAGTAGCACTATACGTCCATGGTCAGGACGCTTGAGGCATGAGAGTGTGAGCACTAGGAGTAGTGCTGTGGATAAAGGGAAAAGAAAGTTGAAGGAATTGGAATTACAGGTTATGAATCATCAAGTTCAGAGAGTTTGGATGAGAAACTTGGCAGGATAGATATGTGCCACCACATGCTAGAGTGACAGGTGTTCAGAGTGATCAGCATGCATTGCGGAGATCCCAAAGGGTCAGGTATCCAGTTGACAGGTTGACATATCATGATTTTGCTATGCATTACGCATATATGACCTCTTTGGTGAAGCATGTGGAACCTACATGCTATACAGAAGCTATTGGAAAGCATGTATGGGAGAAGGCAATGGATGTTGAGATGGATGCATTGGTTCATAATGAAACATGGGATTTGGTTGCATTACCACAAGATAAAAATGTCATTGGTTGCAAATGGGTTTACAAGGTGAAATGCAAGTCAGATGGTTCCATTGAATGCCATAAAGCAAGATTGGTAGCTAAGGGTTATGCACAAACCCAAGGCTTGGACTATGATGAAACATTTAGTCCAGTTGCAAAGATGGGAACAGTCAGAGCAGTCATTGCTATGGCTGCAGCAAATGGTTGGGAGATGCATCAAATGGATGTGAAAAATGCATTTCTAAATGGTGATCTACAAGAAGAAGTTTATATGGCACAGCCAGAAGGATATGTACACCCAAGATATCCCACTCATGTATGCAGATTAAAGAAAGAATTATATGGTTTGAAGCAAGCACCTCGTGCTTGAAGTGATAAGATGAGCAGATATCTTATCTCCCTTGGATTTCAGGTTTCTACAGCAGATTCTTCACTCTATGTGAAGAAAACAGATCATGGGATTGTCTTACTTGTCATCTATGTGGATGACTTGATTGTCACATGAGATCATGCTACAGATGTTATGCATGTCAAGAAGGCATTGAGTGGGCGGTTTGACATGAAAGACTTGGGTGAATTAAGATATTTTCTTGGAATTGAAGTGATCAAAGACCATGCAGGTACATGGTTAGTGCAACGCCAATATGCATTCGATATGTTGGCAAAATATGGCATGACAGGGTGTAAGCCAATGAGTACACCTTTGGAGCAGAATGTGAAGCTACGGGCTGATTTTGGTGAAGAGTTGGATGATCCATCTATGTATAGAAAGATGGTTGGAAGTCTCATTTACATGACTATCACACACCTGGATCTCAGTTATGTTGTGGGGCTAGTAAGCCAATTTATGCAGAGCCCCAGAAAACCTCATTTGGATGCAGTGAGACGCATTATGGGATATGTAAAGACCACTGCACATTATGGTCTTCTTTATGAGCATGGTAAAGGATTGGATATACATGGCTACACAGATGTAGATTGGGCAGGTAGCTCATATGACCAGAGGTATACTAGTGGTTATGCCTTTACACTTGGAAGTGCCGTGGTGAGTTGGAGTAGCAAGAAGCAACCTACTGTTGCTTTATCTAGTACAGAGGCTAAATACAAGGGTGCAGCCATTGCTACATGTGAAGGAATATGGTTAAAGAGTCTCTTGGCTGATTTGGGTGAGCCTATTGATGGCAAGGTTGTCATTCATTGTGACAACATGAGCAGCATACAGTTAGCCAAGAATCCAGTATTTCATGTGCGGACCAAACACATAGAGGTCCATTATCACTTTGTCAGAGAGAGTGCTGGATGGTACAGTGGATCTACAGTATGTGAAGACTGAAGAGCAGGTGGCAGACACCTTTACAAAGCCACTTTAGTAGGGAGAAGTTTGAGTACTTCTGTACTATGTTGGGAGTACGTGGGATGAGCTTGAGAGGGAGTGTTGAGAGCTTTGATAGCCCAAGCTCATCTACATCTTCATCTATCGTAGTACATCATGAGCTTGAGAGGGGCTATTAAGATTCAAGCTCAATGTCAGTGTGTGCCAGCTGTGCTATGTGCTGGCATGTTAGGTAGCAGCATGTGTGAGACATAAATGACCGCGTCTAGCTGGTCATAGTGTGTGGACATTAGCTAGGGTTAGTTGTGTGTGGACACAACACATAGTGTGTCTTGTGGATTATGGATTATGGCTTTATGAATTGTGTGAGAAGGGAGATGGCTTCCCTCTATGGTTAGGGTTTGCAATATACATTAGGGTTTGCTCCTGTGTGTGTGTCTCCTCTCCCTCTACCTGTTTTTCATCAATAATATATGCCACTTTTTGTACCCACAATAGCTACCACTTAAAATTCTCAATCTTGTAGATCAAACATTAGGGGAAGGTTGAGGTCTATAGGGGCCCTTTAAGATGCCATGTGATTAAAAGGTTATTAAGGAAAAGGGCCAATCATGTGATGCCATGTATACAAAAATGTTGGGTGATTAAAGGCGGTCAAAAGATTCACTAGAAGATGCCTTTTTGTACTTTTCATTCCCAAAAAGTGGGGGAAAAAGTTTTTGAAATTTCGGACATCCATAACTTCTACATATGAGCTCAAAATTTATCAGAGATTAGAGATCCAGAATCTACTCGGTGAGCTCTTTCCATAGATATGTCACATGATATGGTTTTGCCCACTCAATTTTAAATTCAATTTTGGTGGGAAACTTTGAAATTCAAACTTCTAGCCATTTGAAGAATAAGAAGGTATCTAAAGTCAAAGAAACTTAACATTTTAACAAAAAGTCATTAAAATCATAATATGGCAGCTTAAAGGGTCCCTATAGACCTCAACCTTCCCCTAATGAGAGTGGGTAGATACTGAGACATTAGTAGAATGTGGTGGTTAGTAAAAATTGCAAATCCAATGGTTGGATTTTTAATGATCTCTTTTTCAAAATTCTTCCAGACTATCAAAAGGCCTGCAAATATTAATAATCTAACTAGTAAAATTACATTTTTGATGTGAATCATCTAAAACCTATAGGGACTAGTGTACTTGTAATGGTGCATCTATGGAAAAATAAATTGGATCACTCTAAGTATGGAAAGATCATTTGTTTATCATTTCATCATATTTTTGATTAATTTTGATTAATTAGACTAATTTATATTAATTTAAGTTATATTGGGTTAATTTAAGGACAAGCATATTTTCTATTATTTGCTTGATCTCATTTTAAGTACCTTGCCCCCCAAGCCCCGGCGGTCCTAAGTGTGTTCACACACATCACTGCCTATATATATGGCAACAAATCCCCCCTGGGAGTGATGGTGTGAACGAGAGCTGGCACTCATGTATAGGGGAGTGCCATGCCCGAAGTAGATCAATCCACAAAGGGGAGCAAGCCCAAAGCTTTGCGGAAAGCTTCGAACTTCTCACGAGGAAGCGCCTTTGTGAAAAGATCGGCGAGGTTGTCCTGTGTTGGCACATAGGCCAAGCTGATCTCTCCTGCTGAGAGTCTCTCCCTGACATAGTGATAATGCACCTCAATGTGCTTTATGCGAGCATGAAAAACTGGGTTTCTCGCAACTGCCAATGCGCTCTAACTGTCAGTGAAGATAGAGGTGGCAGACTCCTATCCAACACCCAAGTCAGCCATAAGCCGTCTGAGCCACACACACTCAACCGTACCTGTGAAAGCTGCCATGTACTCAGCTTCACAACTAGAAGTGGCCACAGTAGGTTGCTTCTTGCTCAACCAAGATATGCATGAGCTACCGAGCATGAAATAAAAACCACTTGTGGACACTCTTATGTCATAGCAACCAGCCCAATCTGAGTCCGAAAAAGCATGTAAATCTGGCGGCAACGATCCCCCCTTGGGATAAAACAACGATCCCCCCTTGGGATAAAACAACCCAAGATGTATGGTGCCACTCAAGTAGCGAAAGATGCGTTTAACTGCCTTCCAATGCTGAGACCCTGGGCTATGCATAAACCTGCTCACCTGTGAGACTGCAAACTGAATGTCCGGCCTCGTAATGCATACATAAATGAGGCAACCAACAGCTGTCTGATAGAGTGTGACATCAAAGTGATCTCCAGCATCATGAAGACTCAACTTCAAACCTGTCTCCATTGGAGTAGCAATAGGCTTGCAGTCTTCAAGGCCAAATCTCCGCAACAATGTCTCAATATACTTTGTCTGACACAAAGCAATACCTCCATCACACTGCTTAAATTGTATCCCCAAATAATGATGCAAATGCCCCAAATCTGACATCTCAAAAGAGGCATTCAAATCAGCCTTAAAATCAGCAATATGACTTTCATTTGGTCCTGTGAGCAGCATGTCATCGACATAGAGAGCAATGATTAGATGTACACCATCCACACGTTTAACATACAAAGTGCTTTCTGTTGGACTATTCTGAAACCCATGTGCAGTCAAATATGCATGTATTTTTTCATACCAAGCTCGTGGAGCTTGCTTTAAACCATATAAAGCCTTTTTCAACCTGCACACTTTGTTTTCCTGCCCTCTTTGAACAAAACCACGAGGCTGCGATACATACACCTCCTCATGCAAATCTCCATTCAAGAACGCAGTCTTTATGTCCAACTGATGTACATTCCAACCATTATGAGCTGCCAATGCACAAATGCTACGAATGGTAGTCATACGACAAGTGGAAGCAAAGGTCTCATCAAAATCAATGCCCTTTTCTTGAGCATAACCCTTTGCAACAAGTCTAGTCTTATAGCGATCAACACTGCCATCTGGCTTTCTTTTCACTTTGAAAACCCACTTACATCCAATGGCCTTTTTACCAATAGGCAAATCACACAAAGACCATGTACCATTCTTCATTATAGCATCATATTCACTTTGCATTGCAGCCAACCAATTTTCTGAATTTTGTGCCTCATCAAATGAAAGAGGTTCTTCCTCTTCACATACTAGACACAGCCAAAGCATAACAATCTGATGCATAAGAGGCATGCTGAAAACCTGAACGAGTACGACTAGTCATAGGTGCATCAATCTTACTATCACGTAAGGTTTGCACCAGCAGCCATTTAGGCATACCTCTAGCCTGCTCATTTTCAGCCCTATCCTCATGAATTACATCTTGTAAATCTGCATCAGAAATAGGCTGATCTATGATGTCGTTTGAAATCTGCATAGGCTGAATATTTGCCTCATTAGGACTTACATTTGAAAATCCACCTGTAAAGAGAGGCAACAACGTATCAAATACATCCCGTGAGCTCACACCTGTCTCTTTGGTACATGATAACAAGGGCTACACAGCATCTTCCACAAAAACAACATCTCGACTAATCAAGATACGCTTTGACTGCGGATGATACAATCTGTAACCCTTGCTCTCAGCACTGTAACCAACAAAAATGCATTTGACAGCCTTATCATCCAATTTTCTGTGTTGTTGCACAGGCACTAAAGCATAGGCCAAGCAACCAAAGACACGCAAGTGACCAATAGAAGGCTTCCGGGACACCTGTTGAGTACATATGCAGCACACATGACAGCCTCAAGCCAAAACGCATGTGGCAAAGCTTGGCTCTTGACCATACATCGTGCCATCTCCATAAGTGACATGTTCTTCCTCTCAGCAACACCATTTTGCTGAGGGGTATACGGCACTGTACATTGGTGTTTTATCCCACGACTAGCCAGAAATGCATCAAACTCTTTAGACATGTACTCCCCCCCTCGATCAGTACGGAGGGTGCCCACAGTACAATTGGATACATTTTCAACCATAAGAAAAAACTGTTTGAAGCACAAAAACACTTCGGACTTTGCCTTCAGTGGATATACCCATGCATGCCTTGAGTAATCATCAATGAAAGTCACGAAGTACAAGTGTTTACCAAATGACAGAGTTTGCATAGGCCCACATACATCACTATGTACAAGTTGCAATTTGCGAGTGGCCCGCACAGAACCATCCTTTGGAAACGCAGAACGCTGCATTTTGCCTAAAATACAGCCTTCACAAACATGTTTCAATGGTGCCTCAAGAGGGGGCAATGAAGCCACCATATCAAATTTCTGCAAACGCAGCAAACTAGCAAAGTTTAGATGACCAAAACGAGCATGCCATAGTTTTGCATCTGAAACTGCCTTTTCATCAGAAACTGCATTCGCTGAATCTTCCACACACTTGTCATAAGAATTGAGCCTATACAGCCCACGAAACAAGGTGCCAGATACAATAATCGTATCACCAGAAGTTAAATCATGAACAGTACATCTGTCATCCACAAATTTGACTACAAGTCCAAGTCTAGCAAGCGCAGAGACAGACAATAGATTCTTCTTTATCCCTGGCACATACAAAGCATCTGAAAGTGTGAAAGCGCTGCCATTTGCAGCAGTAAGCATAATTTTACCAATGCCCTTCACTGGGTAAGAAGCATTATTGGCACATGTGACAGTATTCCCATTAGGGACAGCCTCAAGAGAAGTGAACATATCACGATATGAGGTAATGTGCTTTGTAGCACCACTGTCAAAATACCATACATGAGAGTCAACAGAAACTGCCAAACATGCATCATGTACAGATGGGTCATATTGGCAATACACGCTAAACGCCCATTCTATATCCTGCACAACATTTGCAGAATCTGCATTTGTAGAAGCATCCGCTATTGTGGCTACATTTGACTCTTTCTTCTTTGCCTCTTTAGCCTTTAGCTTAGGGCAATTCTTAATGACATGATCATTTGCCTTATAATAGTTGCACCTGGTCTTTTTCTTGCCTTTATCAAGAGCCTTCTCAGACTTATTGTTGCTACCTGTGGAAGGAGAAGAAGTTGCAGACCTACTAACAGGAGAAGAAACAGTGGAAGGGGCTGCCTTACCACTTCTTTTCTGTTGCTGGGCAGCAATAAATGCTTGATCAACTGCACGCTGCCTGGCCCTGTTTTGCCTGGACTGCGCTTCTTGCAAGAGCTTGTTGACTAAAGTATCATACTTGACAGCATCAGGTCTGTCCTCATTAAGAAGTCTCCACGTGGAAGCAAAAGTCTGATATGTCTCAGGTAAAGCATCAAGAACAGTCTGCACAAGAGAATGATCAGGAATAATCTCACCTGCAGAAATCAACTGTTCTTTGAGATCTTTAATCTCAGCAAGAAAAACATCCATGTCATCATCTTCTTGCATAATCTTCAATTCTAGCTCTTTACGCAGGTAAGCGATTTTTGCCTCGTTACGACTTGCATACAAACCAGCTAGAATATCCCAAGCCTGTTTTGCTGTTTTAGCTGAACGAATATGTGGGGTGATGTTACGTTTGACAAAAAGTGCAATCAAGGCATGAGCTTGCACATCTTTACCATCCCAACGAGCTTGTTCAGCAGTGGATAAAACAACAGCAAACAGTAGAGCTGCTAGAACCTGCAACATCCTCAACAGATTCTACATCCACAGAACCTGGACGTACATCCATACCCTGCACAATGTTCCACACTCCTTTTGCAACCAAAACATGCTGCATCATGTATGCCCAAAGTGGGTAGTTGCTGTCTCCATCCAATTTGTCTTCAGCAAACAACATGCGAAATACATCATTGCTAATATAAGCCATGGCCACTGACTGAAATTGATGCAAAAGCTACCTGTAATGAAGTAAAGACTGAACAGAGAACAACTCGTGCTATGTAGCACTGTCCACAATAGAACACGTATGCCTGTTTTGCAAAAAACTGCATTGTCAAAATTTTCTACAGAAAATGACGAAAACACCTGTGCAGAACTTGAAATGCAAAAACGGAGCCCGAAACGACCTCAGATGCAAATTCTGAGAACGCAAAGCCATACGGGCTTATTTACAGAGTATAGGGACCTGCAAGCGCTCGTGAAAGCTCACCTCAATCGGAGAACGTGAGTCGGAGGATGCTGGCAGCGTAGCTCGGGGAGCCGATGCCTGCTCTGATACCAATTGTTGGAATTAGGGTTGCAGGAAAGCACACAAAGCTTGGAGAAGAAGAAGCAAGAATGCACACAACACAAAGTGTATTAGATTGTGTCAATGTACAAAGATAAGTTAGCCCTAGAAGGATGGGCGTATATACAAGCCGGGGAAAAAAACCTCCTAAAGAGGGAAAAAGTGTCCCGGCGGTCCTAAGTGTGTTCACACACATCACTGCCTATATATATGGCAACAAGGATATGGAAGATAAGTTCAACTATAAAATAAATTTAAAAAATAATTAGTGTTATCTTAATAAAAATCAAGGGGCTTTAATAGTATATAGAGAGAAAGAAAAGAAAAACCAACTTAGCTTTACTTGCAGGAGAATGAAGCATGCACCTTTGATCCATCTTATTTGCGAAAGGAGAGAGAGAAATAGAAAAATGAAAAGAAGAAAACAAGGAGAAGAGAGGGAGAAAGGGATGGGGAGAAAGAGAAGAGGAGGATAGCATAGCGATATAAGAAATACCAAAAATGGGGGTCACTCATAAATATGTAAGCATAGCACGTGAGTTCAACATAAGGGGTTTTTTAAATTCTTTTTTTACACAATTTTTACATACAGAAGAGTACCATTTAAATGGGGTATTAACATGTTAAATAGAAAAAGGGTCTGTTTTATCCAACGAAAAATTCACAGATAAGGGGTTTTTAAAATAAGCCTTGAACGCATGTGATATAGAGAGTTTACATATTATAGTGAACCCCCACTACAAGAGAATCATTATTTTTTGACGCTTAGTTTCCACGCCTGGTCATGTCGTCTCGATATGTGCGTCTAAATAGACGTCAAAATATGTGTGAAAATAAGCGTCGAAATAACCGTCGAATTTTTAAAAAAAAAATTGAATATATATATAATATTTGCTAGTTCCCACCCTAGGGTGTGTTTTAGCCTTCTCTTTCTACCTCTTTGCAAGCATATGTGTCTATGAGAGAGAGAGAGCGAGAGAGCTAGAGAGAGAGATCAGAGAGAAAGAGAGATAAAGAGAGATAAAGAGAGATAAAGAGAAAGAGGGGGGGAGGCGAGGGAGAGAGGAGGGTAGAACTTCCATCACGCTCTTTGAAGGAGAACAAATGCTAGCTCCTCCTCCTCATCACTAAGGTGCAATTAAGAAAGTGCCCTGTTTTATAATGAAATTAAAGTTCATCATTAACTTGCTCGTCCTCAGCGAGACCCATGGCTCCAAATAAATCTATTTCTAGAAATACTCCATCATTGTTGTCAATTGGTAGAACCGATTGTCTTGTAGTAGTAGTAGAAGGTAATTCATCCATGTCGTCATCCTCTTCTAGCTCTAGCATGAGAGCTGTCAATGCATCATGATCATACTCAGCTTGATTCTCTTCTTCTTCTGGATTATCTCTAGTGTCTGCTTCTCATTCAAGATGTATTTGCTCAATGAGTACACCTTCATCTGATCCTAATCTAGTGTGAGCCTCACCTACTTCCTCAACTATTATGCCTTCTTCTTGTTCTTCTTATTGTTCAATAGGTGTGCTAGTGGTGTATGCTCAACCACCATCACATGATTTGGGGGGGTTTCCTCAGCATCTGGCAAACAGTCAACTACTATTTTCACCTTTTCAAATATTTGTTTTCCACGTGGATTTATTTGGATCACAAGCAACCATTTATGATCTGTCAGGTCTTCCACAAAGATGACTTGCTCACAGTGCTTCTCTGGTAGCACAAATGTGTTCCTTTGGTCAGTCCATATCTTTGTACGGTCTACTTGAAGAAATCCACACTTGTCTTTGCGTACAGTTACTTGCACCCCTTGAGTTACCAACTCGAACCATTTCACATAAAAAATGAACATATCAAACTTTTTGAATCCAACCTTGATAATATCTTGGATTGTTCCATAATAATCTAGCATGCCTACTCTGAGTATTGCCATCACTTGCACTTGAACGACTTTCTTGCATGAAATTAGCCTTCACACCACAATCAAATGTTCTTCTCTTTTTATCTATTCCTTCTACTTGAAAGTGACGTCCGCGTGACCAAATTTTCCCAAACTTATGATACTGCAAGCACAATAAATAAGTACTTTTATTGTATAAATTCACGAAAGCACAACATAAAAGACAATGCGTAGATATCTCAAACTCACATACATGGAAATCACAACCATATGCAAGCTCCTCCTCCTCATTACTTATTGATTCACCATTGCGTTTAGCTTGGAGTATGGTTTGCTCGAGCCATTTATTAGAAGGAAAGTCTAGAAGAAGTGTAAGTTCTGTTGGGTACGGTAGTGTGCGGGTTGTTCGACTCCTTCTAAAACTCAAATGAGCTTGGTCCCTTTCAGCCTTCACCAAGCTATATATCTTGATCCATTTCTCCATAGCATGTGAGTTTAAGATGCAAAATTTATTGATATTCTCACGCAATACTACATCCATTGTTCTCACAAGGCCTTTCCCTTGTGGCTCTTCTCTAACTAGTCAATCAGCTTCTTCTTGTGTCCATAATCTTGGCATATTGGGATCAAACGTACTGAGAAATTCAGTTATATATACAAGTGATTCTTGAACAAGCCATCCTGCTGCCATACTACCTTCAGGACGAGCTCTTTGACGAACAAATCCTTTAAGTGTCTTCAAAAATCTCTCAAAGAAAAACATCCATCGCTTATGGACAACCCCAACCACAGCAACTTTATCAACCACATGAACTAGCAAGTACAATTGAATGGTTAAAATACTTGTTGGAAAGTATTTCTCAGCCATTGTAACAGCCTCGATGGTGTTTAATCGTGCTACTTCCAATGTGTCTCTACTAATCTCTTTCCTTGATATCCAACGCACCACCACCAATTTTGTAAATTGTTGCTCTAATGTCATTGTTGAGGCAATCCTTGATGGCTATAGGAAGCATGAATTGCAAGAATTTTTGCCAATCATGACTCTTCAAGCCACTAAGCTCATCGTCCTTTGTAAATGCTCCCTTCAAGCAATGCATGCATCCTATAGGGGTACGAAACTCACTAATGCACTTCCGATTACACGCCATTGCTCTTCCTTTGTCACATGACCCAAGGTGCTTTTAGGGTAGCTTCACCTTCCCATCTGGTCTATTTTGGGCCCATAAGTGTTGCATGCGTTGAGCCTCTTGTAAATCATCTTGTTGTGCCTTGTTCTCATTTGCTCCTATGATGGTTTTCCAAAGCACCTCGGCTATATTCTTGAAAATGTGCATTGGGTCAAGAAGATGGTTCACTAGAAGGTAATTTCCAGTATGGAAGTTGATGAAAAATGGATAGACGCTTCATTCTTGGAGGTGTGTAGGTGGGATCCAGCTCCCATAAGGTCCTCCAATCACTGCTCTTCCATATGCAAGGAGACCTCCCTAGAAATCCCTCATGCAAAGGATGGTCCACTGGGAGATACTTCTTATGGCCCTCGTATACTATCTTCTTCATAGACTTTGAGTACCGAGCCTCAAGTTGCGGCCCACATAATGGACATCCATTATACCATGACACTGAAAGCCCTGTAGAACATCAAAAAAGATTGTAGCAGATAAGTTTGGATGACAATCATGACTTAACATAATATGTAAACAAGCTACAATATTTCCTGAGCACTCTCCATAGCCAAGCCAATCATGCATAGTCCACATAAGTATTCCTCTCAATGTTAGCACGCGTTGTCCAAACCTCTTGGAAATATCATGAACTTCAATGCCCTCTTATAGAACACGAAGCTCCTCAATACACATCCATGTTCTTCACCTTGTACTTTCCACCAAAGACAATAAAAGATGCCCTTTTTTTATCGCTAGCCATGGTGGAAGATTATAGCTAACTAGACAAATAGGCCATGTACTCCATGATGAACTTCATAGACCAAATGGATTCAGTCCATCCATAGCTATTTAGTCGAATATAGCGAACCTCCTCCTGAAAGGCTACCCACTTCTCTTCAATGTGCTTCCATACAGGGGAATCTGTGGGCACACGCATAACACCATCCGTGGACCTAGTGTTACGGTGCCCAAGTCATCAATCCTGCAATGGATTTGCACTTGAACATTGTTTTAATCCAAGGGATGATGGGAAAGTGTCGTAAAACTTTTGCTGGTACCCTTTCTCCTTGCACATCTTGTTTATATCTCGATGTACCACAATGCGGACATTGTACTATGTTGTTATATTCTTGTCGATAAAGAATACAATCATTTGGACAAGCATGGTGTGTGTTGTAGTCCATGCCAATCGAGTGCAACATTGCTTTTGCTCGACTACGGTCCACTGGCATCTCATTATCTTCTGGCAATATTTGATGTTTCAATAAGTTGTTACACAAAATAGACAAGCTAAGAAAATGCATATAAAGGTACGTAACTCACTAATTGCATATGATATCATCACTTACGCAAAAAGTTTTGATACGCTCATATTAGACCATCCAAAAATTGATTGCAAGTTCAATATGGATAGGCAAGCGCGTAAAACAGACACACGTGCTCCATGATATAGTGGAAGACGGGCAAGCCTACGTAGCTCTTCTTCTTGGGAAGCGTATTCCACACATTGTGTGATTTCTTCTACCCCTTGGTGTTCCAAACCACAATCTTCTGTTCCATCGTGTAAGGCACTTATCATGTCATCCATGTCATGTTCTAGTATTTACTCTCAATCTGCCGCCTCAAGTTCCTCGGGTTGTTGGATCACCTCATTTGGCTACTCTTGGTGGTATCCATCGTTCAGGCCAGATATCCACTAGTTCGTCATTGTTGAAGCGCGCATTACCACTAAATAGATGTTTCAATCGTTCCACCAAAAATATTCTTCATTTTTTTGTATGATCATTGCACATTCGTCGACGTCGAGCCAATTGGTATTTGCAGCGAGTTCATGGGCAAAGTGTCTTCTCCTCTAAATCAATAAAATTTGAGGGTGTGGCGTCGTCCATGGTTTCCATATTGATTTGCGAAATGGGAATAAATGCTTATTTTTGGAGGGGAATCCTTCCTTAAGTATTTGTGGAGGGTGGTAGTCGGTGATAGATAATTTGAAATGTCAGGGGTGCGCAAGATTTGGAAAGATTTTGAGTTTGAATGAAAAGTAGCGATCGTCAAAATAAGTGTCAAAAATGTTGTGGAAAAGGATGTCAAAATAGTGTGGAAAAAAGGGTTGAAATATCCGTCAAAAAGAGCATGGGAAATTTATTTTTTCGACGCTTATTTCCACGCTGTTTTCCACTGACTTTTCGACGCTTTTTTCCACCACCCTGATTTCGATGCTTTTTTCCATGGTTATTTCGATGCATATATCGACGGCGCAGGTTTTTACAGTAGAACAGAACCTCTCTTTTTTTTGCTTTTTGTTCGCGCACGTGGATTTTGCTACCTCATCAGGTACGCCTCCTTTGCCCTCATTCCCCTCTCCTCTTGGTTACATGTACATGTGTTGTAAAATGTTTGTGTGTGTGATTAGCGGTAATTTTCTTGTTTTTTGCTTTCTTCTTTGTTTTGTAGGTTCTCTCTCTCTCTCTCCCAAGCTCTTCTCCACTTCCTTACCACTCAAGCAGGTTCGCCTTCTTCTTTGCCCTCCCTCCCCTCTCCTCTTGGTTGTGAAATGTGTGTGTATCAGGGTTGAGGGATAATGAATGTTTTTTTTTTGTTCTTTCTTTTACAGGTTCTCTATCTCTCCCAAGCTCTTCTCCACCTCCTTACCACTCAAACAGGTTTGCCTCCTTCTTTGCCCTCCCTCCCCTCTTCCCTTGGTTGTGAGATGTGTGTGTATCAAGGTTGAGAGATAATGAATGTTTTTGTTTTTTTTTTGTTCTTTGTTTTGCAGGTTCTCTCTCTCTCCCAAGCTCTTCACCACCTCCTTACCACTCAAGCAGGTTCACCTCCTTCTTTGCCCTCCTTCCCCTCTCCTCTTGGTTGCATGTGTGTGTGTTGTGAGATGTGTGTTCTTATTCATGTGTATGCTCTTATTCAAGTACCCATGTGGGCTTTGTTATGTGTGTGTAGAAACATGTCTCGCACTCCAGATGAGACACCGGCTTACTCTCCATCCTTCTCTCCATATGCCATGTCGCTTGACCAGTTTATGGGTTTTTTAGCACAAGCCACGCTCGAGCAAAGAGCGATGGCACAGTAATATTTTGGGGGAGGGGCGAGCACTTCGGCTGCCGCACCATCGGGCACCACCACCACTAACTCTAGTTCACCTGTAGTAGAAACCCCATGAACAGCCGCCGCTACCACAGAACCCCTCCTTCTCACGTCGCTCGTCCAATACTCGCGGACAATGCTCGAGTGATGGAGGTGGAGGCGGTTGTTGTCCAAGTGGGGGCACAGATGGGTATACGCCGCCCTCACGTGAGCGTCGTTCCCCATCCAGCGCCAGAAGCACTTCATGCTTCGCGATCATCCGACGTTTTGACACACAGTCCACACCCACTGATGGGGAAAAATATTACACAATTGTGAATGGCAATGTGGTTTTGGATAATGTCAGGCAGCAAGAGATGAAGAGCTGCATCCGCGAGCTTTGCCACATTATCTTTGCTAATGATTTTATGACATTATGGCCAAAGTTGGATAAAGCTAAGAAAGATAGAGTCATTAATTAAATCAAGGATGAGTACAAGCCCCGTCGGTAGTGATGTCATCCCCATAAGGTGGATAAAGGACCACATGGTGGACGTCATGAAACATTGGCGGGGAGATGTGACTAGGAGAGTGAAGGTAGGGGGTGAGAAGCCTTGGTACATCAGCACACCGAGGATTGGAATGAGGAGAAGCAAAAGTATGTAAGAAATCCCCAACGCTACAAGCAACAAGAGGATGCGGCGAAAGCCCGAATGGAGAGCGTAGGAAGCTCTCACCTTGGAAGTGGCGGTTGGGATGCATTCCATGTCTACTTTGTAAGTATCAACGCCGCTTATCTTGTATGTTTCATTTGATGTTATGTCTACTTTGTAAGTATCAACGCTTATCTTATTGTTTTGGTACTTTTACAATCAAGTGGTTGGTCGGTCGGCAAGGGAGAAGAGGAGGACATTGCTCGTTCGCCATAACATGTACTTTCTTTTCGACCTTGAGCGAGAAGGCACCAACCTCAATTGGTGTAAGATTCCTCCCTCCAGCTTTCCAGGAGTAAAGGTATAAGAACCTCCCCTTCTGTTCTTGAAATTATTCCCCTCTCTGAAATAGGAGAAAGATATTGTTTTACCCTGTTTTGGCCTAGAGAGAGATAATCCAAAATTGAGATATCTTTGGATATAAAAATCCTCCTAGTGTCTAAAATGGATTCCCTTGAAACAAAAGTTCAAAATGAACTTTCCAATGGGCATTAGGAATTAATTGAAAATGTGTATAAGGGACCTTAGCCTAAGGGTCTACATTTTCAGAAATTTTTGGATTATGGTCCAATTAAGATTCCAATGGACCCCAATTAGATTAATCCAAGTGTTGGGATAAGATAAATCCAAAGAATAAAATAAAATACCCAAAAATGAGTAAATGCTCACATAAGATGAAGAGTTGACTGAGTACAAGGTTAATTAGTTAAAAATTATGAGATATTACTAAAAAAATGAGATATTTTGAAATAATGATGCATTTTTGACACCTTGGTAAGGAGAGGGGGACTCTTGAGGTAGGCGCCTATTTCACATGTGTGGAAGAGTTTTTAATTCAAAAAAAATGATATTTTCTTGGATCAAACCAAATCAAAAAGGGAGCCAAACTGGTCCAAAGCTTGTCCAAATTGAGTCAAACTGAACCGAAAAAAATCTAAAACCTAGTTGGATTTGGTTAGTGGCCTCCCTCACCTATAAATAGACCCTTAGTCTTTTGTAAAAAAATATTGGAGCTATACCATGCCAGTATTATATTAAAATAATCATATTTTCTATTATCCCTTAAATTTTTCTCTCTCTTGGGAGCTTGGAGCTCTCTCTCTCTACAACAACTCTTGGAGTTGCTCTTCTCCTCTTGGTGGACCAATTGATTGGTCGGGGGCTTCACTGCTGCTAATAGAGAATCAAGCCAAACTTGGAGGTAAAAGCAAATTTTATGCTTTTTTCAATTTATCTCAATGACTTTCTTCTTCTCAACCCCTCTCAAGCTTGAGAAGCTTCCTAAATAAATTTTTTAATTCAAATCAAGCTTTCCCTTAAAGTCTTAATGCTTAATTAAGAGAAAGTTAGTCTTTATGCTAATTGTAATGCTTTCTTTAAATAAATCTCTCTTTCTAAAAGAATAGCCATCTTTATGGCTAAATCCTTTGAAAAAGGATGCTTCTCAATGATAGTCTCTTAATTCAAAGCTAAACTCTAGGCTTGATAAACTAGAGATTAAGAAAATGATATTTTTATGATTTTGTGTTAAAAAAATAATGGTTATTTCTTTTAGATTATTTATAAGTAGTTAAAAACTACTTTGATTGATTCTAAATGAGAAATAGATTATCCTATCAATTTGGGAAAAGAGAAATAATGGAATGAGCTTAATCTAGTAGTGGGATAATCATAATTAAGTTTATGATTATGGTTAAAATTATGATTTAAATTTATAGTTTGATTTTAAGCATAAAAGAGGAATTACTATCATATTTTCATTACAAGCTTTTATTCTTTAGAAAAAAATTGAGAATTATCATCAGTAATAGCAGTGAAGTTATGGCAAATATTTCAAAAAATAATACATATCTTATTTTTATGCATAATGTTAAAAGAGAACTTCCTACCATATTCTAGGATTGGACATCCTATGCAAAAAGAATGATTTTTATCATATTCATGAGAAATAATTTTTTTATAATTATGCTTAATTAATTGATTAAGAGAATAGAGTAATTTTTGGTAAATTTATTTTTATGCAAAAAGATAAATTTCCATGGTATTTTAGAATCAAGTATTTAAATGGTAAAAGAAAAAATTTTGGTAAATTTATTTTTATACAAAAAGAGGAGTTCCCATGAGATCCAAGTAAATGGTAAGAGAGAAATTTTTGGCATAATTCAAATTATGAGTATTTATCAAAAGTGAAATTTAGAGCATTATTAATTTTATTGGGAAATATGGGTAGAATTGATTTTGTAAATACCATGAATCTTTTACTCGAAAAGAAGAATATTGAATATATTTTAATTGATAAATTTGAGAAAGAATACAAGAATATCCATCGAGAAAACTTGGATAATTCTTATTCAGAAAAGGGAATGTAGAATCCCTCTGGGAGGATCGAGGATCCAATGAGTAAACGGAAGTTTAGAATTAGTTCTTATTAATGATGTTTAAGAAACGAAAATACAATATGTAAATGAATGTGATGGGATGTAAATGGATGCGATGTGATTAGATGAGATGTGAGGAGATGTGATGTGATGTAAATGGATGTGGATGTGAATGTGATGAGATGTGATATAATGTAAATGGATGTGGATGTGAATGTGATGAGATGTGGATGAGATGTGATGTGATGTAAATGGATGTGGATGTGAATGTGATGAGATGTGATGTGATGTAAATGGATGTGGATGTGGGTGTGGATGTGAATGATATGTGATGTGATGTAATGGATGTGGATGTGGATGTGGATGTGAATGAGATGTGATGATATGCGAATGGATGTGATGTGATGTAAATGGATGAGAATGAGATGTGAAGTGATAACTGTGCATGTGAATGAATGGATGGATGTGGATAGATGTGCATGTGAATGAATGGATGGATGGATGTGGATAGATGTGCATGTGAATGAATGGATGGATGTGGATAGATATGAATGGAATGAATGGATGTGGATAGATGTGAATGTGAATGAATGGATGGATGTGGATGAATGTGATATGGATGGAATGAATGTGATGTGATATGGATAGATGTGGATGGAATGTATGTGATGTGATGCGGATGCAAACAATAAATGTGAATGGGTGTGATGGGATGTGAATGGGTGTGAGACATGATGAGATGTGAGTGAATGTGTTGATATCTGAATGGATGCGATGAGATGTGAATAGATGTGAATGGATGTGATATGATGTGGATCTGGGTAGATGTGAATGGATGTGATGTGATGAGATGTGGATCTGAATGAATATAAATGGATGTGAAGTAATGTGAATGGATGGATGAAATGTAAGGTGGATGAATGTGATGTGATGTGGATCTAGGTAGATGTGAATGGATGAGATGTGATGTGGATTGGGATAGATGTGAATGGATGAGATGGGATGTGAATGGATGTGATGTGATGTGATGTGGATATGGGTAGATGTGAATGGATGAGATGTGATGAGGATGGATGTGACGCAATGTGATGAGGATCTGAATAGATGTAAATGGATGTGATGAGATGTGATGTGAATGAATGTGATGTGATGTGGATAGATGTGATAAGATGTAATATGATGTGATTGGATGAGAATGGATGAAGGATGATGAGAATAGATATGACTGGATGAGGAATAAGCAAAGTGAATTGATTTAGAAGAATGTGGAATAACAAGAAATGATGTGGAATAATGTGGAATAATGTGGAAAGATGAGAGTTCGTTTAGAAACTGTATTTATGACCTGTTTTTAAATGACTGTTTTATGTCAAGAATGCTGGGGAAGCATTTTGACCATCTTGTGAATGAGGTGGAAAGATGAGAGTTCGTTTAGAAACTGTATTTATGACCTATTTTTAAATGACTGTTTTATGTCAAGAATACTGGGGAAGCATTTTGACCATCTTGTGAATGAGGTCGCCAGAGACCTAAGTGATAAAGTTGCACAACAACTGATGGGGAGTCAATGGAGGACGTCTCGCGTAGTAAGGTCGGCCGAGGTCTTGACCAGCCTCGGTTCGATTTAAATGGTGAGCTTTCGGTACGGTGGATGAGGGACCAAGGAAGTAGCCTATCAGTTAAGCGTTAGGTGACCTGCGAAGGAGCCTAGAGAGTACTGACCATACAGTGCTCGAGCTCTGGGTCGTCAAAGCTACCCACGCATGCGTCGAGGAAGAAAACTGGAACAAGGAGTTAGAGTTATTTTCTAAACTCGGGCATGGATCTGGTTGATTGGCCTTACTGGTCCTCAATGGATAAGTCCATGGCTCTTTTATATGGATCTGTTGGTTGATCTTGCTGATCTTCAACGGAGAGTCTATTTGGATTTTCTTATGTGATTATATTGCCGGGTACTATGAGCTAGGAACTATTGAAAAGGCCCCTGAGTGAACAGGTGGTGAGCGTTCTAGTTTGCCAATGATGCCATAGGTACACCGATGAAGGAATGATTGGAAATAAGAATTCAAGCTAGATATTTTGGAGGATTATGATCAGTGTTACTATGGTTTTATTAAAGGATTATTTTAAAGACAGCTGAATCTGTGAAACATGCAATTTCATATTGGGTGTGTAAGTGGTGTGACTATCTT
Source organism: Cibotium barometz (assembly GCF_041138505.1). Taxonomy (NCBI): domain Eukaryota; kingdom Viridiplantae; phylum Streptophyta; class Polypodiopsida; order Cyatheales; family Cibotiaceae; genus Cibotium; species Cibotium barometz. Next base: position 39,977,634 of record NC_141057.1, on the reverse strand, counting down.
GAAGTTTGCTTGAAGCCCTGGCTCTGGGAACTCTTTTTCCTAGCACGCAGGGAAAAACTTAACAAAATTTCTAAATGGATCCTATCACTAGAGTGGTTGGGATTGCTAGACTGATGGATCCCTAAAATGAGACTCCATTCTGTTAAGTTACGATAGTTGAAGTAAATCCTGGATAACCCTTGTTCTATGGAAAAGAATCAATGGTTGTGCCTCTTGATGATGAGAAAAAAAGCGTTGGACTCTATGATCCGAGTGCAAGTCTTTTTCTTGATCTGACCATGTAACTTACGGGTTCGGTTGGATGAGTTTGGTTAGTTAAGGCTCTTGACTACGTTAGAATAAAAATATCTTGGAGGAATCGCCTATGTCTACTGGGCGAGGGCAGTTTTTTCGGGTTCGGTTTTGGAAGAACCGAGGGGTTAGTCTCTTGTCCGGATATCCGTGGGCGAGGCTCCGAGTGAGAGGTTCTACCCTGCACAAGAAGTGCTACTTCCGCTGCTAGCACCCCCGGAATTCGTTGCGTAGAGGGGACAGGGATCTTTCAATTGGGGGTGCATTGCAGATATGGTAAGTGCGGCAAGCCTTAACCTTATGATTTGTATACTTGCTTTGCCATGTGATGTTAGATCGTTGTTTTGTAGACCAAAAAAAAGCATCTTGTATGGTTTTTGCAGGGACCAATACCTGACCTTGAGTGAGGACTCCGCATAGAGTGGCCTTGCCCATGTATTTCCTCTTGTACATACATATTTTGGTTAGCTCACATCTTTGTTTGAGCTTGTATAGCTTGTATGAAACTACTTTATGCAATTTTGGTCATCGAGTATAGCTTGTATGCAATTTTATGCAACTACTTTATGCAGTTTTGGCTTATCTTGTCAGAGCTTGTAATATGGTTTTGATATGTAAATTTCACATCTTGCAATATAATTTGGCCATTGTTGCACTTGTGTACAATGTACCTACTTTGTAATGTCAAAAACGTTATGGCACTCCAACTTTTCCAACAAATTTGCTTCATTCTTCACATCAGAGTAAGTACAGTTGCCTTTGGTACTCTATAAGTTTGGCATAATGGTGCATCCAGCTATAAGACTGTAGCTAGATGCACCATTATGCCAAAAAAAAATATACCTACACGCGTCAAAAAAAGCATCGAAAGTTTCGTGCATCCATCGAAAACATCGTCGTAATAGTAGTCGGAATAGTCGTCGGCGGCGGAATAGTAGTGAAAATAGTAGTCAAAACATCCCTCAAAATAGCAGTCAAAATACTAGTCAAAATAAGCGTGGAAATGGTAGTTGAAATAGTCGTGGAAAATTTTATCAAAACAAGAGTGGGAAAACATGTTTATTTCAACGCTTTTTTCGATGCGTATATCGACAAGTATTTTGACGTTTCCATTTCGACGCTTTTTCCCACGCGCATTTTGACATTTTTGGGATTTTGAGCTTAGTTCTTAAGCATCAAAAAAGGCGTGGATAATGGCCCCGCCTCTTTTAGTGCCCCCGAGCACCCATGTATTTACAAAGTATGTACAAAAGCACTCGGTGTCACCAACGCTAAGGTGAGAAGTCACTGAACCTTCGAGGCGTGCTTTAGTAGCCTCCCGTTGTTGCTTGTCCTTGTCGAGGGTGTCGTGGAACTTCGTCTTAGCTTTCCTCCAGTCTTCAATGTTGAGATATATAGGCTTATTATTTCCTTGATTTATTACATCTTGCACCTCATACCTATATGATGGCTCATAAGATCTCTCATTCTCTTGAGCATCCACTTGTTGTTAAATTGCTCATAAGATCTCTCATTATCTTGAGCATCCCACTTGTTATTGAATTGCTCATAAGATCTCTCATTCTCGCGAGCATCCACTTGTTGTTTGAATTGCTCGGAGAGGGTTGGCACTGTGAACACTCTATGAAGTTGCTCAAAATGTAATTCTTTTTTTCTTTTGGTTGGTTGTGCCACTTTATGAGGATGTTGTGGTTGAACTATACACTATAGAGTTGACGTATACACATCAATACCCTACCATCTAGCTCATCCTCAATAATGGACCCATCATCATAACATCTATAGGAGTATAGGGGACATGATGCTGGAAAGCGAGGAGTAAAGGGAGTACACGCAAAAGGAGTGCTTGTTGGAGTGAAACTCAGAGTGGTTATAGGAACAAAACCCAGAGAGGATATAGGGGTGGAACCCCGAGTAGCACGTGGAGTAGTCTCAAGATAATGGTAGGAGAACGATGTGGTGTAGTAGCATCACTACCACCTCCACATATGCCACAACCACCACTAGCACCACCACCAGTACTACCATTACCACCACTACCACTAGCACTGCTACGTTGGTTACTACTACCACTCACTGACTACTACCACTACGGTTGCTACGAGACCTATGTCATGAACTTCATGTGCCACTAGCAGTAGTTTGAGCACTGGGAGTGGCAGGACTCGATGGGCTAGAAACAGGTGGGATAAGCTCTAACCTAGTTGTCTCACATTCCTCAAGGGAGAGTATATGGAAGAAATTTTGGATCTCATCCGACGTGTAGGCTTAAGTATTACTATACATGGCTACTTCAAAATAAAACATAGACTAAGGCTGAAAACAAAATATACCCTGCATATAAAAGTATAAATAACAAAAGAGCTTGTGTGTAAGAGCTTACCTCGAATGGTCGAGAAGAAGAACTAATGGCTCAAAAAAGGCGAGAGACCTATGATACAAGAAAATGAGGTAATCATGAGAGAAATGCTAAGAGAAATATGCTCTATACATACTCTATGTATACTCTATGCATGCATATCTCTTTATGTATGCATGCTCTATACTCTTTATACATGCATAGAGTATAGAGTATGCAAGCTCTATGCATGCATACTCTATGCTCTATGCTTTAGGCATGCATAAAGAGAGCATGGTTTATGCATGTATAGAGTATGCATGGACTATCCATAGACCATGCATACTCTTTATGCAGCCATAGAGCAAGCATGTATAAAGTATGCAAGCTCTATGCATACATAGAGTATGAATGCATAGAGCATAAAGAGTATGCTCTATGGATACTCTATGTATGCATGCATAGACCATGCATACTCTTTATGTATCCATAGAGCAAGCATGTATACACTTTATGATACAACCATAGAGCAAGTATGCATGCATAGATTATGCTTTATGCATGAATAGAGCATGCTTTATGCATTCTCTCTATTCTCTAATCCTAAAACCCAGCACCCAAGGGTGCAAATAAGAAAAGCACCCAAGGTTATGCTTTATGCATAAATAGAGTATGCTCTATGCAATGTTCTTTGTTCTTTAATCCTAAATCCTAGCATCCAAGAGTGTAAATAAGAAAAGCATAAATAGCAAAAACATAGAGCATAGAGCATGTATAAAAACATAGAGCATAAAGAGTATGCATAGCTCTTTATGCATGCATAGAGGATACTCTTTATGCATGCTCCATGCGTGCATAAATTATGCAAGCTCTATGCATGGATAGAGTATGCATAGCTCTTTATACATGCATAGAGTAGGCTCTATGCATGCTCTCTGTTATGTAATCCAAACTCTAGCACCCAAGGGTGCAAACAAGAAAAGCATCAATAGAAAAAACAAAGATCATAGAGCATAAAGAGTATGCATGCATAGAGCAAGCATGCATAAAGTATGCTCTATAATCTTTACGTATGCATATATACTCTTTATACATACATAGCGTATAGAGTATGCATAGAGAATCTACACTCTTTATGTATGCATGCTCTATACTCTTTATATATGCATACGCTTTAGGCGTGCATAAAGAGAGCATGGTTTATGCATGCATAGAGTATGCATCCTCTAAGCATGCATACATAGAGTATGCAAGCATAAAGAGAGCAAGCTTTATGTAATAAAGTGCTGGACAATGGGCCTTGGACATGGCCAAATGTGGAGGCCAAGGCATTAATATGTGTGAAAATGTGGCTAAAGTATATAAGACACTTATAAGGCAAATTTGTATATAATCACTTTTATCATTTTTACTCAATATTAATCAAGCCTTGCTCATGCAAGCTTCCATGGTGGCCTTCACCCATGTAATGGACTCCATGTAAACAATGTATCATGTTCCGAACTCCACACTAACGAGTCATCTCCTTCCTCCCTTCTTTCATTGGTATCACAACTCATGCCTTTGATCCATTTCTAGCATTTTATTAAATTTTTTTTTCTAATTTCTCACTATTTCATGGCTGGAAAAATTTTCTTGGCATGAGAGAGTGATGGAGACCTTGGATTGAGTCTATAGTAGATTTGATCAAATTTTGCCATAGATCTTAGCCAAAAATTGGTCTCTACATCAATTTGGGACCAAACTTGAGAAAATTAGGGGTACCTAGGACCAAAAATTAGGAAAATTTTTAAGAGATTCTATGTGCTCTCGTTTTGGCTCTTTCTCGCCTCTTTGCTTGATCTTGTGAGAGCTATGGTGTTTCTATCTTCAACTTTGAGCTTGCCAAAGCCTAGAGCAGAGTGCTAAACCCTAATTTAGTCAAGATGGTTTAGGATTGATCGAAAAGCAATCATTGAGCTTCAATCCCCACTCCATAAGCTTTACAACAAGCTTTCAACCTTGTCAATTGGACTAGTTAGATCAAATTTTGTACCGGGGGCATAGTTGAGCAATTTTGGGTCCGGTAGACTATTCGGGAGTCATGGGTGTTAAGACAAGGGTAGGACTAGGTGGTTCAAGGGAGTCCAGACATGTGTGGATGGCCAGTGCTATTTAAGTCAGATAGCGTTCCTATATCCAGAGGTTGGGTAGAGAGTTGCCCTATTCTCTTCTAGCAGGTTTCATCATGGAGGTTACAGGGTGATATCAATGGGTGATTATGATAGTGAGGATGATGAAAGCTATTATGGAGATGAATATGGTTATAGTGCCAATGATAGTACTTGCAATGAAAGGTGTACTACGGATGAGGAGAATTGGATTAAAGCTCCATTGAAGAGGATACTTTCGATAAGGATAGTGACACTCATGAAGATTTAACATGGATGGATAATGATCAATGTACTGAATACTATGAGTATGATCTTCAAGGGCATACAAAAGATATGGATTTTGATGCTTATGTCTACGAGAGTCAAGTTGGCTATGATTTTTTCTATGAGGCCACGCATAGCAATGATGATTGGATCCATGAAAGTGAAGTTGAATCTCAACAAGATGGCTATGATTCTTCCTATGAGGTCATTCATAGCAATGGTGACTGAACCAAGAAAGTGGAGTTGAATCTCAACTCAACACCCTTGAGAGTGATCTTACTACGGACTCAATTGAGGAGGATAATGATGAAGTTTATTTTGATGCTATGCAGCAACCAAGAAGCGATGTTTATACTAAGCAAGCTTCTTCAAGCATGTATGGTACACAAGGACAAGGCTTATCTCAAGCAAGGCCAACCGGAGACTTTTCATATTCAAGGGTAATGGGTGGAAACGCCTATCAAAGGCTTTTATCCATATAGCTTTTGAAGACATAAGGAGTATAGAACATTATTGTGGCAATGTTCAAAGTTAAAAGATTGTGAATGCAAAAGAAAGATTTAGGTTTGCCCCATGATGTATGGACTTATGCATACAAGATTGTTTAAACCAATGAAAGTGTAAGCTTTTCTTGAGTATATGGTGTCTACTCAAGTGGATAGTCTATGGTCCAAAGAGGAGATCCATTTGCATAAACATTGTTTGAATTTGATGGTGAAGGAGTCACTTGCATGGGACTCAAGGATTGGATTCGTAATTGGGATGCCTATTTTCATGCCTTTTCTTGGGGCGAGCTTGACAAAGTGAAGAAAGTGACTTTTCATTTTAAGGGAAGAGCTAGATATTGGTGTGGATGAAGGAGATGCACAAATATGATTAGGATTGGTTGAATTTGGCATATGATGTTGTGCAACACTTTGTGATTTTGACCACCAAAGAGAAAAACTTCTTTATAGATCAATGCATGGTATTCTCACATGAGGACTCTCTATCTAGCTATATGGATATATATTGGTACCTTTCCTTTTTCATCCCCGACAATAAAGAGAAGGAAAGTGTAGAGGTCTTTGTGTAAAGATTAGATAAAGACTTCATGCAAGAATCTCAAAGTATTGTGTAAATTGATGTGGACATTAGTCTTGATGAAATCATGGTGTTGGTGGGACATTTCCACGTGCATACCCAAAGGGTCGAGCTAAGAAAGATATAAATGAATGAGTTGGTGGTATCCATTCTTGGATACACTTCACACTTGAGAGGGGATACTTGAGAGGGGATGGAATACTTCAACTCATGTTGAAAGATTTGGGTATCAAAAGGGATAAAAGAGGTTACTTGCTCACTCAACCTTTTGGTCATTGCATGGACTATGATTATGTGGGCCTTTGAGGGTATCCTTAGGGACAACACACTAGCTAAAATTAATGAAAATCAAGTGATTGTCCCTATGTTGGAAACGTCTGTATGTGTTGATGTAGCGGCCCATTGTGAGCCAAATGAGGAGCTTTATGATGTCTAAAAAATTTCAGCCCATTGATAGTTGTGTGGCTGAGCTTCCTTCACCTTTCTCAAGGACTCTTCACACTTGGCTTTATGATGCATTGATTGATGATTGTTGTGGGCAACAAGCACACGTGGATTGACATCAAGGGGATGACTCATCTTTTCTTGGGGCTAACTTGGAGTTATCTTCAAGAGATATTGACTTGGATAACCTTTTGGTCATTGCATGGACTATGATTATGTGGGCCTTCGTGAGTTCATTGAGGGTATCCTTAATGAGGGTATCCTTAAGGACAACACACTAGCTGAAATTTATGAAAAGCAAGTTATTGTGAAGCCATACACTCAAGTGCAAGAAGTTTTGGACACTATCTCATGTGCCAATTTGTGTTCCGGCATGCATAGATCTTTTTGCTATGTTGGAAACATCCGTATGTGTTGATGTAGCGGCCCATTGTGTGCCAATGATGAGCTTTATGATGGCTGGAAAATTTCAGCCCATTGATAGTTGTGTGGATAAGCTTCCTTTACCTTTCTCAAGGACTCTTCACACTTGGATTTATGATGCATTGATTTTGATGATTTTTGTGGGCAACAAAAGCACATGTGGATTGACATCGAGGGGATGACTCATCTTTTCTTGGGGCTGACTTGGGGTTATCTTCAAGAGATATTGACGTGCATGAGATGATGGTGTCCATATGTATAGGTGGATGGTTTTGCTTTGGGCACTACACCTTCTATTGATATATGTATCCATGGGTATGATGACTTTGTAGAAGAGATGAATGCATATATTCACGAGAGATTCATCTACTTTGTGTGATGCTCATGGTGTGGACATATGTGATGCTCATGCATCGATTAGTGTTACTCATGCATTGTTTGGGGTGGACATCCATGCCTTAGATTCAAATATGGATAGTGTTGGTCATGCATTGATAGGTGGTTCGTGGACTACATTTGCTTATTATGCTTTTCTAAGTTCAGATTGGAAGGTTTATGATTATGAGAGACCACTTCATGTGTGGATTCCTTATTAGAGTCCAGTATTGGCAAGGGTCGTGCCTATGCTAAATCTTAGGATCACACTTGGGACACTAGGGAGGATGACACATGCAGTAATGATGATGCACGTGAGGATTTAGTCTACGTTGATCATAGCTATGTGCATTACATGTGTGAATTCAACCTGATGAGGCCAAACTTGACCCATAGTGCAATGGCAGAGGCTAATCTGGATTGCCTAAAAGTGGACTAAGAGTAGAAATCTATGCGACGTAAAAGACCTATCTTGACATCTCTAGGTGTTGTGCTAGATAATGATAGCCATAGGCCAGAGTACGTGACTATGATAGTTAACAAAAGAGGACCAGCTGTTCCGACACCTCCAAAATCCATGTTGCCCAACAATCAAGAGAAGAAACTAGTGAAAACACTATGGGGGATAAGACGGATAGAACCTAAGTCTAAAGTTACATGCTTTGGATTTCTACAAGATACAAAGCAGCACTGTGATGCCGTGATTAATCCATAGGCTGGTGATGTGATTGCGCCTTGTTTTTGGGGACGTCATACTTACCCGAGACATGATGGTACCTCGGGTGGCATTCGAGAGGGATTTTTAAGGTTCTATGCTACTGTGAATACACATTGCCTGGCACATGGACACCAAGTGGGTGATTGTACCACCTAGACCAAGTGTTTGGTGGCTAGTTGCAGAAGGTACAAACCTTACAACGAAGGAGTTGGCCGATCTGGAGAGAGCAGGGTTTCTATTGGAGACAAGTGGCACCATCCCATGGAATCCAACATCGATAGTAGGGTCAGGCCTACCACCAATAGTTGCAAGCTCATGCAAGCCTAAGTACCGGACTGGTAAGTTTGTCTGTGCACAAGAAATCTCTAAAGAATTCCAGGAGAATGTACAAAAAGGTTGTTTGATTTCAACTTGCATTGTTTGAGAAGACATGGTCGTCTGTAATGAATTGTACATGTTTTATGTGAGCACAGAGGGGTTCGCGTGTAGCTGAAGTGAATTATGTGGTGAATGTGTCTGAGTACCCAAGCTGCTCTTGTCCGGATTTCCAAAAGAGAGAAGCAAAGCATGAGATGTACCCCCCTTGCAAGCATATGTATTATGTTTTTTTGCAAGTGTTGAAGCTTGATGCGGTTGTGCATGAGTTTATACAGCAGCAAGCTTTGACAAAAGTGGAGCTGTTTCAAGCATTGTCTAGTTGTCGCTACCATGCAAATGTTGTAGAGCCATGGGGCATTGTTGGATGTCCGAATATGCATTGACAAATTTTGGGATACTATCTACAAATGCATTGACAAATTTTGGGATACTATCTACAAATGCATGGCAAATGTTTTTGGTCACTCGTATTTTGGTATTGGGAGGAGAATATGCATAGCATTAACTGTTGTTCTATTTTTTGGGTTTCTTGGTTTAAGGTTTCTTGTTGTTGTCAAACTTTTTTCTTCAATTGAAGTTAAGATTCACCATTTGAGGTTTTTTGTTGTGGTCGAGATTTTTTTCCTTATAAAAATTAAGTTGTGGTTGGACGATCCAACGGTGATATATTCACGAAAAAAATACAACAGGTGTCTTCATGTTCATTACAAATCATTGCCCCTCCGCTTAGAACGCGCTCTCACTCGTTCCCTCTCGCTCGTGAAATGGCCATCCTCCTCTTTGTAGGGTATTGATAAGCAATAGAAAGACATGGTACTCTTGACCCCAACATGTCACCTTTGATTTGTGGAACCATGCTCCTTGCAAACTGGGTAGTGTAAGTGAAACTATTCTAATCTGGATCAACTATTACTACTCTCTCTATAAAACTCTGTAGTGTCACATTTTAAGCCTAATTTGTTACACTCAAGTTGATCCCTATATGCAGTTACTCCTTTTCTAACACATGGCATCCTTTCTTTTGTAAACCTGGATGCTTAATTCCTATTTTGATCTTGATTAACTACTACTCTCTATTTAGAATTTCGTAGTGTCCCCTTTTGGCCTGGATTATTACACTCATGTTGATCCCTATATTCACTTACTCCCTTGCTAACTACTCCCTTTGTTTAGTAAACCTAGATGTTGTTTGATTTATAACCACTATTCTTTGTGTAGCAGTGTTGTGACATGATCCACACATGACATCTAAATATGTAAATATATATTGATTTGGATCAACTACTCCGACTATCTCTTTAGAAGTCCGTACTGGCACATTATGGGTTTGATTATTAGACTCACATGTTGCTTCCTACATTCACGTACTCCCCTCCTAACAGTTTTTACCCTTCCTTCTGTAAATGTACATGCTTGATTTTTAAGCAGTATTCTTTCTCTAGTACCATTGTGACAAGCTCTGCATTTGACGTCCAAGAAACGACATCATTCAAGTTGTTCTAAATGTAAAGTATAATGCACTCATAATAATCCATATTGCCTTCTTCTACCATCTTACACTGGACAACAAAAAAAGTCAACAACCCTCATCTACTATTCCCACACATTCATAGCTACACAAACATATTATCTAAGTATATGCATATATATTTGTGTCAGTCTATGTATTTAAAACTATAATCACTCACTACAAGTGCTTGGTCCTTTATTGACGGGTTTTTTTCAAGAAAGAGAGAATTTTTTTGCTCCCAATCCCCATCATTGGCATATACTTTAGGAAATTTTTCCATATATACATCGGTATATATATCGATAAAAGTGGCAGTATATGCGATGGTATAACTAGGAAAAATAAATAATTATTTTGGGATCATTATTTTTGAGAAAAAATCATTAACAATTGATTTACATAAATTTCATGATTGTTCATCTTCCACAAGATACATTGCTTCGAAGAGATTAATTTCTAATGCTACCTTTGTATTCGATGCGACAACGGCCAGTATATGATTAAAATGTAATTCATTTAGCATCCATGGAAGGATCCAAGGAGATACTATCAGTGGATTTGATGGAAGTTAATGAGGCATCATCATCGTTATCGTGGTGTTCAATATCATGATTTTTAACGTCATCATGAATTTCTTCATTATAATCATGGGTATGATCTACTTCTTCCCTTTGAGATTCTATAGTAATAGTTTCCTCGTCCAAGTCGCTATTTTTTAAAATTTTGTTTGCTATGAGAAGCAACTTGAATTACATGTACCACCATTTTGAATTTGAAGGATTTAGTTGAAAAATTACCTGTTATTGTTTTAATAAGTGTTATTCTCTCACTAAGTGCTTGCTACAAAAGATAAAGTAATTAGAGTTAAGCTTTAGAAAAAATAATACATGCTCACGTTGTTGTGGATTTACAAATGTTGTGGAGTTACACAATAATCAAGATTGGACAGAATAACATTTGAGTTGCTAGCACTAGCTAGACTCTCTTGTTCAAAGTTATCCATTACTCCATAGTCAAAAGTTGTTCTTTTCTTATCTATTCGCTCCATGCAAAAATGACATCCATGCGTCAATGTGTCTCCATGAAGCACAATTAGCAAGAATGCATAAGATGCCATCCTGCAGATTGGTTTTTAGCATGCCAAGTCATTAGCTCTGCTATGAACTTGAATTTAAACATGTGTTGGATTCTTGGGATGATTGGAAAATGCCTTAAAATTTTACAATGGTTCCACCTTGTAAATATTATCTATACCATTGAGCCCTACATTTTGGACATGTGGAGATTTCACTAAGATCCCCACCACATAAGAGGACACAATCATTCGGGCATCCACATATATAATTGTACTTCATACCAATGGAACTTAGAATCATCTTTTCATCATCTTGTGACTCGAGCTTAGAGTTTCTCTTTGGTAATTTATAGTATATTTTAATAACCTTGTAAATTATGATTGATGATGTGATGTTAGCTAGTTTTTTTTTTTAAAAGAGGATGAGATTAAGAAAGAGAAAGAGGAGTTGGAAAAAGGATATACATAATATTACTTGAATAATTCTAAGATGCTTACCATCTGACCAACCATAGAGGGATTATAGATTGAGCAATACCAAACAACAGGCTTGTAACTTTGATGTTTTTGCTTCATTAAATGGTGTTGAACGAAGATTTTGAAGATGTACTTCCTTAGACATCGTGTCCTACCCATCCTGTGTCAAACATTACTTCGACTTCCACAAAATCTTCTTGTGTGTGTGGTTCCATATCCTCTTGCATGTGTGGCTCCATACCCTTTTGCATGTGTGTCTACAATTCTTGTTGTTGTTCTTGTGTGTGTGGTTCCATATCCTCTTGCATGTGTGACTCCATATCATCAACCAATTCTTCTTGTTCTTCTTCTCTCGAAGTTGTATGCCTTGTATCTCGCCTAAATGTTTTAGACTATAAATTAGTCTTTTTCTTGTTGACACCCCACCATTCCTTGAAAGGAAGTGCTCCTTGATTTCTTGTAGTCCCGGTCCAGTCCTAGTATAATCACCCACCATGTATGAACTATTGTGTGCACTCTGTAACACACCCATTGAAAGGTCAACAGTAGCCTCATACAAAGACAATTGCTTCTTATAACAAACAACTGCTCCCATGCTAAAGTGCTTGTTTTCAGAAAGGTTTGTGGTCGACAAGAAAGGACCATCTTTGTCTTGTGTCAAAAACCAAGAACTCCAATGCATTATTGCATGCACTTTGCACCATATGCAAGCCATGCTTCCATCGATGGCAAATCACCCTCCACAACATGTTCATTTCTCCACCAATGCTGTAAAGCATGTTTACAATTTCCTACCACAACATCCGAGCTTGCATTCTTCCACTTTCTACACAAGACCTTGGAAAGGTGGTCTAATACACTTTTTTGTATGATTCACCATGCTCTTCTCTCCCAATGAAAAGCACATGATCGTTCTTTTTTTGGGTTACACTTCCCACAAAAATAAACAGAGCATACTGCAATCCAATTTGCACCGGCCTCATCAGCCCCCATAAAACCCCTGAACTCAGGTTTAGCATAACCACATTCTTGCACAACAACATTTAACATTTTTCAAAACTTTTTCTAAGCATATCTATCCTCAACCTTAAATTCACATGTAGCAATGGTCAAATTTCCTTAAGGAAAGGATCGTAAACAAAATCCCCCATTGTAGACCAACCATGAACATGACGCACGTGATCAAAATGCACCCACATCTCTTGCAAGTTACCACCCGATCTCATTCTATTTACCAAATCTACTCAACTCCCAGGACCGAGAGTTAACATTTTGAAAACATGTGGTTGCATGTTTGAACCCAACTGCCCTGGGAAAAGATCGCTATGCAAAAATAGATAACCAATCTTTCTTTTTAAATCTAGAACTACCCTGCAAAAACATGCAACCAATTTTGAAAACATGTGGTTGCATGTTCTTTTCCCAAATGCCCTGGGAAAAGAACGCTATGCAAAAACGGATAAGCATTCTTTCTTTGTAAACCTAGAATGGCTTCGAGTCCTTTCGGGCCAAACACACTGCTCCCTTTAGCTTCTTGAATACGTCTCTCAATCCTCTTCTTATCCGACAGTAGAGTGACAACCTTAAGTAGGTCATTCAGCTCCTTGTCACCAAAATCTCCTTCTTTCCCCTCACATTCTTTAATCAAAATGTCAAGGACCAGCTCCTCTTGGGCCACATGTACTTTGACTTCGTTAAGTGTTGCATGCTGACTCCCCTTTGCATGTGCAAGTACACTTTATCTTCAATTATTCTATTTTTTTCCCTACTAATACCCTCTGCACATGGATGGTCATGGTAATCCAAATGCATTGTACATCTAGTATAATTCTCCTGATCTTTTGGAACACAATAATATATGACAACAAGACACTACTTCACACACTCAGGTGGAAGTCTACAACAATGACTACATACAAGAGTTCCAATATCTTCTCCCAGTCTCCCAACTTGAGGCACCTTCCGCACTCTCCCAATCTAGTGAGTCTCATTCATAACTGAAGCAGCCACAATGTGCGAGCACTCTAGATTGTAGCAACGTAGGTGACCAGCACACTTGTTCAGTTGCATTATACCTGTAAAGGAATCACTACTACAAGTTACATAGTCTGCCCATACATGACCATCATGTTTATGATCCATTCCCATCATTGAAGAATTCTTCCTAGAAGGAGGGAGCTCAAAAGCAATATATCCATCATAGGACACACGAAGTCCATCAACAGATACTATTTGATGCACACTTTCAAAGGCAACATGTATACTGCTCCCTCTATGCTAAACACGAATAAGATAAAAAACACTCGAGTAATGCAAAGAGGATGACTGGTCCATGACGTTATCTTTCTTCAGAGTTTCCTCTTCATCAAGCACTACCAAGTTGACAGTATGTAACCTAACCACATATCTTTTTACCTGTTGAAGCCACATCATCATCGGAACCACATCATTTTTTGACATGTTGATGCCACATAATCTTTAGCTCGTCAAAGTCAGCTGTCTAAAATAGCTAACTGAATCCGCTATCTAAAACAACTAGAAAGATCTGCATCAGCAAACTGATAGATGTGGGAGACAAGATTCCTAACAATGAGCTTGCTTCTACAATCATCATCCATGGGTTAAAGGTAGGCTATGAAGGTCTTGTTCAAGGCCTCATCATTTTGAGGGAAAACCCTCACTAGACAAAATGGAGCAGATCCTTATGGATGAGGATCAAAGACAAGTAGCATGAAGAACATCCATGGTAGCACTTCAGCATCATGTAACAACAATGACAAAGCCCTCTTCACAATAAGAGGCAAAGGAAGATCAAATAATCAAAGAGGAAGACATAACAACTATCAGCCCAGCAACAACAACAATGATCAAGGTACTTATTCTTCGAATGGTAGAGGTGGCTATTCCTCTAGAGGTAGATGAAAAGGTAGAACTTCCAATAACTCCATTCAATGTTATTACTTTCAAAAATATGGACATTTTGAGAAAGATCATGGGAAAAAGCAAGATGATTTGAAGGGGAAATCAGTCAGCTATGCTGAAGGTGGAAGCTCTCAAAGCTTCACAAATGCCAACACTTTTCTCTATATTGAAGTGATCAAAGAGGCCAACCATGTAGACCATGGCAGGAAGTAGGAACCATGGTGGATTGATAGTGGGGCAAGTTCCCACATGATTTCTCATGCTGAATACTTTTCTAAATTGGATTCTACTTATGATGGTTTGATTTATACTACAAACTGTGTTAGCATACACTCAATGCCCGCCTCTCAGCATGTATCTCACTTTGATGTATAATGCACATTTGTTAGGCCCCCATTATGAGGAGTAGCCATGGTCCATATATGTTTAGTGGTGGGAACCCCGGCTTAGACGTCGATGGGGTCATTATTGTGACCATTGATGATGGAGAGGCAATGGTATGAGGAATATTCCCTTAGATACTAGGTCCACCATTAGTGGGCGGTGGTCAGTGATCACTGTGGGCCGCATTCTTGTATGTGGGTGTGACTGTGTCTATGCAGTGTAACCACCCTCGTTGTATACTCGTCTACCACACCACCTACAATACTACATGTGGACATGGTTGCCACATGCGCTAAGGCATGTAATGCTTGTGAGTATTCATTCCCTTCTACACTTCGTACATCCTCCATCTAGAGTCTGTCTAGATCGCCATCTAAGATCTATTTGAGAGCCCAAAGATGGATAGCACTATCACTTGTACCTCTTTAGTATAATCAAATTTTGGAATTCTCTCTATTATGTATCTATTGCATTGTCTATTGTGCTTTGTCTTGCTATCTCTTTCCGCTATGCCATATTCTTATAAACAACACTCCTAATTCTATCACAGGTAAAGGAGAAGTTTCCCTTGAGTTGAACACAGGGGAAAGGAAACATCTTGGAGATATCCTCTTGTTGCCTTCACTCACCAAGAACTCCTCTCAGTTGGAGCCATGGTGGATAAAGGCTTCAAAGTGGAATTTGAAGGTCAACAATGCCTGATCAAAGATCCTCAACGCAGCTACAAAGTCATCAAAAGAGGTCAGAAGTATGGCAAACTCTTCAAGTTAAGTTGATGAGTAGCAAAACTATTAGTAAAGCCAGCTGATAAGTCAGCCTCCTTACCTTCATCAGAATTATGGTATAAAAGGTATGGTCACCTGAATTTCAATAGCATGTGTCTACTGAAATCAAAAGACATGGTTTTGGGCATACCATCTCTACAAAAAGTTGATAAAGTATGTGAAGCATGTTGCATAGGCAGCAATCTAGAGCACCATTTTCTAGAAGCACAAGTAGAGCAAGAGGAGTCCTTGACCTCATTTACACAGATGTCTATGAATCAACCCACACTCCTTTACTTGGTGGCAATACATATGAAATTAGGGATGGGTGGAACTAAGTGTTGGATTTAATGCTTGTGTGTTGTCATGTAATTTTAACGTGTGTTGCTAATGTGAATATGTTTAAATGGACAACCTGTGTAGGTTGGTGAGATTGACGAGCTTTGTGCTTTCGTAAGCCGGTATCACTAGGACGTGATGCAGTGATTTGGGCGTGAATAATTACCGAGAAAGTTTTTCTCATTTTTGGTATTTTGGCCGTAGTATCTACTACGAGATTTTGTATCATTGTTGGCCGCCCACTTTTGTTTATACTTGGGCATGGACTTATTAATTTTTGCACATGAATTAGCCCTTAGGGTTCTTTATGTATTTTTCCTTTAGTGGTTTAGATAGGAAGAAATTATCCTAGCTTTGGGTTAAAGCAACTCCTATTTTTGTAAAGGGAAAGCCCATACATAAGCATGCAACTATTTTTGGCATGTGAGCTATTTTTATGAATAAAGCATAAATACTCAAGAAGTGGGAGGATGGCAACACTCCTTGCGGGGGAGAGGTGGGGAGATTGGACCCAATACTCTGTTCAAGAGCATAGGGGTACTTGGATTTGAAGAATAGGGAGAAGCTCACTAAAATCCAACGGGTAGAGTAGTGAAAGACTCAAGAACCCATGGACAAAAGCTTGAAGGGTTGTGGGAATTTTTTGAGCCTCTCTATCAAGATTTAGATCAAGGACTATCGTTTAATATCAACTTTGATCAAAAAACCTCTCTTTTTGAAGAGAAACAACTCTTCTTTCCAAAACCACCTTCAAGAATCTTAATCCTCTCCCTAATCTATCTGGATGGATGGAATCAGCAAATTGAGGAGGTCAAAGCCCTATTTTCAAATTTGCTAAACTCCTTGTAATTCAAAATCCATAATAAATGGTGGAAGATTGCCCATAAATCAATTGAGGGAAAAGTACTTATTAATCAATTGAGGGAAAAGCATATATTGAAGGGAGAAAAAAAATGTTGATGAAAAGCTTTTCAAAGAAGGCTTGAGAAAGATCAATTAACAATTAGACTTTTATTTTTCTTCTTTTATTACTTCTAAAAATTCACTTTTTACGGATCTTTATCATAAAGATGCTATAATTTTTATCACAAATTTATTTTCTTTATATATTTATGATTGTTTAGAGATATTCATATACTCTCATCTCTAACGCTAATTTTATTAAGAAAGTTCACTCACATAACTCTCTCTCTCTTCCCCCCTCTCTCCCTCTCTCTCATCCACCTCTCTATTATTATCTCTCTCTCTCTCTCTCTCTCTCTCTCTCTCTCTCTCTCTCTCTCTCTCACACACACACACACACACACACACACACGTCTTGAAATCCTCTCTCTCCACTCTCATCTCTTTCTGCCTCTCTCTTTGTCTCTCTCTCTCATCCACCTCTCTCTCTCCCCTCTCTATCTCTCCCTCCTCTCTCTCTCTCTCACATCTCTCTCTCTCTCTTCCTCATTCTTCCTCCCTCTTTATCTATCTCTTCCTCATTCTCTCTCTCTCTCTCTCTCTCTCTCTCTCTCTCTCTCTCTCTCTCTCAATCCTCTTGCTCCCTCTCTTCCACTCTCATCTCTTTCTCCCTCTCTCTCATCCACATCTTTCTCTCGCATCTCTGTAAACCCTCTCTCTCCCTTTTTGCACTCTCGTCTCTTTGTCCCTCTCTCTCATCCACCTATCTCTCTCCCCTCTCTATCACTATCTCTATATCGCCCTCCTTCTCTCTCTATATCTCACATCTCTCTCTCTCTCTCTTCCACACTCTTCCCCCTTTCCCTCCCTCTCCCTCTCTCTCTCTCTCTCTCTCTCTCTCTCTCACACACACACACACACATCTCTGGAAATCCTCACTCTCCCTATCTCTCATCCACCTCTCTCTCTCCCTTCTTCTGTATCACTATCTCTATCTCTATCTCTATTTCTATCTCTATCTCTATCTCTCTGTTCACTCTCTTCTCTCTCTATCTCTCTCATTGTTAACCACTCCAGTTAACATTATTTTTCAAGCATGGCTATGCTTCTTGTAACATTCTTTTTGTAACCGCGCAAAGCACTTAATGATAAAAGAGATAGTGGATGACCGAGCTTATGGCTTGTGAAATGCCAGTCATAGGAAAGAGTTGTACATAGAGCTAGGAAGACTAGTTTTAGGCCCCCAATTGTAAAATGGTGGGTGGTTGGCCGTTGTAAATTAGAGCTCTTGTATATAAGACATTTTATGAAATATGAAAAGGGACAATCCCATTTGTCTCGTTTGAGTTTTGCCTCTCTCTCTCTCTCTCTCTCTCTCTCTCTCTCTCTCTCTCTCTCGAACTTGTGCATACATTCTTGTGTTGTTGATGCTTGCGTGTTTGATTGTGGTTGTGTATGCTTGTTAGGGATTGTGATGATCTAGCTTCTCCTCCCCTCTCTTGTCTCTCCCCTCTCTTGTCTCTCTACCAAGGTCCCTCTCGCATGCATGTGGCATGCAATGAAGGTTGAGCTTTCCATAGCTCCCTCCTTCTTACTCTTCACCTAGCTCTTGAATCTCCACTTGGGTGACACAAGTGGTGGTGGAGTGAGCCCCTAGCGGCCTCACAAAAGTGAACCCTCATTAGGGTTGGCTAAGTGCACAATCTCTGACTTGACCCTTGCATGTTTTCTTCTCTTCCTCTCTCCCTCTCTCTTATGTACAAGGTTGTATGTTAGGATTAACATCTTTGGCACCACTGCCATGTTAGGATTAACATCTTTGGCACCACTGCCAAGGATAGCACTTAGCTTAGGGTCGTCCACTTATTTCATTTGCTAGAGTCCTCATTTGGCCCAGTTTGGAGTGCAAATCCACTGGTTGTTTGCTTGTGTTTGAGTTTGTTATTTTTTTGTTTGATGGTGTCTATGGAGCTATGGAGGTCAACCGGAGCATTGGAGCATTGAGGTCTTCACCAAGTGCAGGAGACACAGTAAGTGTTCAATCTTTGCCCTTGACATTCATATAAATTTTGATTTTTTGTTCTTCTTTCATTAATTTTGCACCATAGCTTAATTATCAAATTAATCTCAATTTGTTAGCTTTCTTTAAGCATTCTAGGCATCGATAGGTAGCTAGAGAATAGCTCTAGCTCCCTATCAAATCAAAAATCTCACAAAAAAAACATTGGGAAGATACCTGAAATTGTAAAAATTTGAGGAGGAAACAAGGCAAAAATCCCATTCTAGGCATCAATAGGTAGCTAGAGACTAGCTCTAGCTCCCTATAAAAATCAAAAATCCAAAAAAAACATTGGGAAGATACTTGAAATTGCAAAAATCAAAGGAGGAAACAAGGCGAAAATCCCATTCTGGATGCTCCTCTGAGAAGTGAACGGACGTTTCATTCACAAGACATGGCCGTGGCAAATATGTCACGCCTATACCATTCCCTCTAAACAACTCCGAGGAAATCTTTTGCAATTAATTTGATAGTTAGCATTAAAAAGAGAATATTTACATTAAGTAGGCATAAATTGCATTTAATTGCATTAAACTAAGGGGTATAAGACTGGCATAGTTATAGCGCCAGCTCATTTAGTTGGGTTCACACTATAGAGAACCCTAGTATGTATTTGGTTGAGTACCTTTTCATATCGTGTGTACTCTTATCTTTGTATATGTGGTGTGTTTTTTAGTGTTGTGTGAAGAAGAAGAAGAACTTCAGCCTCTCACCTTGTGTGTTCTCTTTTAGGGTTTTGTGAGTGTGTGTGTGCTTGCAAGAGCTCAAGCTCTCTTCTCCCCTGCATCTTTTCATGGTATCAGAGCCTGGTTCATGCTAAGGGCTGAGCTGCAAGCAAGAGAAGCACAGGAAGCGGTACGAGGGTAAGAGCTTCACCTACTCTTCCCTATTTGTGTTGGCGATTACACCCTTGTCGGGAGCTCTACGGGAGGTACCAGCAAACGATCTCTGATTGAGGAGCTTTCTTCGAGGGAGTAAATCTATAGGGCAACTATATTGTCCTATTGGACGATATTTTTCGGGTGCCAAAAATGCGTTTTGGGCACGTTAGGACCTCCGTTTTTCAGAAAGCAGGCGATTTCGAGCACTGCGGATAAGTCATCGATTCTATGCAAAACTCTGTTTTAAGAACTGTAGGAAGACAGATTGGTTGTGTAGACATTGTGCGTGTTGCAAGGAGGTCAATAGTTGCCATTGGGTGTATGTATGCACATTGAGGTCACTGGTTGTGACATTTGAGTGTAGTACAGTATCGCTGTAGAAAATACAGCAGTTTGTGCAGGACAAACTAGAGTGCTGTTTCTGGTAAATTTATGTGTCTGGCAAGATGTCAAATGATGGCATAAACCAGATTGTTGCTGAGAAGCTTGACAAGAACAACTTCCATGCTTGGAGATTCAGGTTGACAAATTTCCTGATGGGAAAGGGTTACTGGGACTACATAGAAGGTGAGCACGAAGAGGCACCGGAGATACCGGAAATCAATCCGACTGCTGCATATGTGAAAGAGTTCATGGATTGGAACCAAGGAGCTAGAAAAGTTATGTATTGGCTATCCTATCAGTATACAGGACACCATGATTGGTCACATACAAGATGCCAAGTCCCCCACAAGGAGGCATGGGACACCTTGGTAAAACTCTATGAAACGAATACCAAGGCACGAAAGATACAGTTGAAGAATGAACTTCATACTGTGGAGAAAAAGAGTATGTCTGTGAATGACTATGCATTGAAGATCAAGGGTATTGTGGAATCCCTTGCATCTATTGGGGCGTTTCAGTAGATGATGATGATAAGGTGGAAGTCTGTCTACGTGGTCTTGGGCCACAATACAAGGCGTTCAAGACGTCTATTCAGACTCGGGAAAACATTCCCAATTTCACAGATTTGGTGTCTATGTTAATTATAGATAATAAGAGCTTGGGTGAAGACCAACACTCTTCACAAAACAAAAACAGTTCAGAGCAACAGGCCTTCTACACAAGTTCAGGAAGAGGACGAGGTAGAGGAGGCCATGGACGTGGCCAAGGAGGTGGCCGAACAGGTAATCAGAATTATGCCCCAGCAGGAGCAACAACAACAGTCCCAAAATTCACAAAACAATAACACGCAGGTGTGGAAGAGGCCAATTCAGAGGCAGGGGGAGTCAAAGAGGTCGTGGAAATTGGCAAAGGCAGTATAATGATACACGTGGATGCTTTTATTGTGGCAAGTCTGGACACGTGCAGGCAGATTGTTATAAGAAGCAGAGGCTGACATACAAAATGGAAAATTGCAGCAAAACAACTATGCATCCTCGAGCAGAAACAATGAAGATAATGAAAGGTTGTTTGTTATGCAGCATGTCGTTAATGCCATGTCTGAAAATGTTGAAGCAGCACATAAAGATGATGTATGGTACATTGATTCAGGTGCTTCGAACCACATGACAAGTCATGGGGGGTGGTTCAAGGAGATGAAAAACCTTGAAAGACCAGGTTTTGTGGAAACAGGGGATGAAACTGCTCATCCAATTGCCCATGTTGGAGATGTGCCATTGTCTATGTAGGATGGCAAAGTGAAGTACCTTGCAGATGTACTTCATGTTTCCAAACATAACAAAGAATCTGGTTTCAGTTGGCCAGATGATTGAGCAGGGTTTACAGGTTCGGTTTAACCCTGATGGTTGTTATGTTGTTGAAGACTTTAAAGACAAGTGTAGGTTGGTTGCAAAAGGTAACAGAGTGGACAGAATGCCTACATTGAATATAAACATGCGTGAAGTGAGTGCTCCGATGTTTGCAAATGGTTCAGGAATTGTTGCAAACATAGACATTTGGCATAAAAGAATTGGACATGTGAATGTGCAGAGAATGAAGTCTATGCAGACTAAAGAAATTGTGACAGGGCTGCCAAAGTTTAAAGTTGAAGGTATGCAAAAAATATGTGAAGCATGCCAATTTGGAAAGCAAACAAAGCATGTATTTCCACATGACAGAAATGTGAGCAGAAATGCACTAGATGTTGTGCATTCAGATGTATGGGGTCCTACAAAGACCATGTCTATGGGAGGCTGCAGGTATTATGTGACATTTATTGATGACCACACAAGGAAAGTGTGGGTATACTTCATGAAGGAGAAGAGTGAGGTGTTCACTCATTTTTAGAATTTCAGAGTTATGGTTGAAAAGCAAACAAGGAAACATGTAAAGTGCCTAAGGTCAGATGGAGGGGGAGAGTACTTCTCCAATGAGTTCTTTGAATTTTTGAAGAAGAATGGTATTCAGAGTTTACATGCAGATACACTCCGCAGCAAAATGGAGTTGCTGAGCGGAAAAACAGGCACATTGCTGAGATTGCGCGAGCATTGATGGGAGAGAAGAATATGCCGCATAGCTATTGGGCTGAGGCTGTTTCTACAACAGTTTACATCATGAACAGGACTCCAACTACAGCCATACATGATGTAACTCCAGAGGAGAGGTTTGCTGGCAGAAAACCTGATTTGTCTCATCTGAAAGTCTTTGAATGCATTGCATATGTGCATGTGCCAGATGAGCTGAGAACTAAGCTGGATCCAAAAGCTGTGTTTATTGGGTATTCCCTTGAGCAAAAGGGATACATGTGTTAAACCCTGCTACATGTGAGTTGAGGGTAAGCAGGGGGGATGTTTTTTATGAGATGAGCAGCTGGTATGCTACTGAAAAAGAAGTTGTTGGGGCTGATGTAAGTGGAAATGTGGTTGCAGAGAATGCAAGTCAGCAATCACAGTCTTTGAGTGGACCAGGAGAGTCCTCATCTAGCGGTTCAGTTGATAGACCATGGAGTGGCAGGCTGCATCATAATACCAGTCCTGCAAATGTGATTAGTATGCCTGACATAAAGGTAAAGAGAAAGTGGTTGAGCCCCTTAGTATGCCTGATATTTCTGCAAGGCATTCTCATGTTGAGGGAGAGTCTAGTGGCTCATAGATGAGCCTTGATGAGGATCTTGGGATACCAGCTATGAGAACACTTGGTGTAAAGAAGGCTATGGAAGCCCCATGAATGCAAAGCTGCGAAGATCTGGGAGAGTGAAGAATCCTATGCAGAGGTTCACCTATGATGGTTATGTGGCACATCACTATGCGTACATGGCAAAAGTTGTACAGGTTGTAGAGCCCACATGCATTGATGAGGTTGTTGAAAATGTGTGTTGGGAGAAAGCTATGGATAAGGAGATGGATGCACTATATGGGAATGAGACTTGGGATTTAGTGCAATTGCCTGAAGGCAAGAAAGCCATTGGATGCAAGTGGGTGTACAAAGTAAAACATAACAGTGATGGAAGCATAACCAGGTACAAGGCTAGATTGGTAGCCAAAGAATATGCGCAGACATATGGCATTGATTATAAGGAAACTTTCAGCCCAGTTGCCAAGATGGCAACAGTGATAGTTGTGATACACCAGACTTTCTTGGGGCATACTGTATTCCATCAGTTTATGTTGCAAGAGTTACAAAACTTTCGAGGCCATGTAATCTCTGTTGGGGTGTCAGCTTGGGAGTGTTGTATGTTCAATATTCAAACGCTTGCTCGCGTCGATGTGGGATTCATAATGCATCATATTTTAGGGAGAAGTTGCGGAACCTAGAATCATTGTTGGTTGATTTGAGCCAGGTGGTTCAAGAGGACGGTTCTTGCCTTGACATTGAGATAGCTATTGTTTGGTTGTCCCATCAGGTTGTAACATTGCACAAGAATCAATATGTGAGATATAAGCTTATGGCTCGAATGGATGCCCTAATGGATTCTAATTGTCAGTCCCACATGTTTTTTGCTTGTTTGTAGAGTAAAAGCATGCATGTGAGACTATTGTCAGGATGCAAGATCAGGATGCAAGATAGGCAAGAAGTATTGATTACTAATCCTACTTGTGTTCTAGATGTGTGTATGGACTTTTATCACCATTTGTTGGGTCTGCAAGAGGTCATATCTCTTGATGTCATTGCAGCTAGAGAGTCTTTGTTTCACTCAGTTGTCACCAGGTATCAAATGTTTCTGCAAATGAATTGGAAAGAGATATTTCTATGGATGAGGTGGAAGATGTGTTGAAGCATTTGCCTAAAGGGACAATTCTAGGATGGGATGGGCTCCCCAATGAGCTTTTCATTATTCTTCTGCACACAACACTCAACACACCATATACAAAGATAAGAGTACACACGATATGAAAAGGTACTCAACCAAATACATACTAGGGTTATCTATAGTGTGAACCCAACTAAATGAGCTGGCGCTATAACTATGCTAGTCTCTAGAATGGTTGTCACCACACAGCCTGTCATCCCATTGGCCGCATATCACCCATGATCTTACCAACCATGCCAGTGGTGTAAGTGTGGGGCCTATCCCCCCTAGGCGGGTCATCACAGTGTCCACCGCCTCACTAGATGAGCTCGATATCTCAACACTCCCCCTTGAGCTCAACTCCATCTCATGTACACCAAGCGAAGCCCTGAATCTGCGGAGGTCTCTGTACCCAATGCTTTGGTAAAGATGTCATCCTGTGTGCTGACATAAACAAGGTCAACGTCTCCTGCCAAAACCTTCTCTCTGACAAAATAGTAGTGGACCTCTATATGCTTCGTGCGAGCATGAAAAATTAGGTTCTTGGCCAACTGTATACTGCTAATGTTGCAGAAAATGACTTGTCTATCCACTGATAGACCCAAATCTGCAAGTAGCTTTCTCACATGCTGCCATAGCAGCACCTCTGTACTTGGCCTCTATAGTGGATAGAGCAACCGTAGGCTGCTTCTTGCTGCTCCAAGTCACAGCAGTACTTCCCAAAGAAAACATGAAGCCACTAGTAGATCTTCTATCTGAGATACTACCAGCCCAATCAGCATCTGTGTACCCATGTACACATATCTCTGTCCCAGTTTCATAAAATATTCCACAATGCAAAGTAGACCTCACATACCTCAGTATGCGTCTCAATGCATCCAAATGCGGCTTTCGAGGAACCTGTATAAACTGACTCACCAACCCAACAGCATAGCTCAAATCTGGCCTGGTGATCGTCATGTAGATCAAGCTTCCTACTATGCGCCTATACATAGTAGGATCCTCCAAAATCTCTCCTGAATCTGCACTCAACTTGCCATTCTGATCCAATGGCACTGAGATAGGCTTACAGCCTGTCATACCATACTTGGACAACATGTCCAAGCCATACTGTCTCTGTAGTAATCCAATACCATGTGGTGACCTAATCACCTCAATGCCCAAGAAATATCTGAGCTCCCCCAGATCCTTCATCTCAAACTTCTATCTAAGCAAGATCTTTACATCAAAGATCTCTGCATCATGGTCCCCTGTAATGATTAGGTCATCTACATAGATGACAACAAGCACAACCCCTCTATCACTGTGTCTCACATACAGCGAGAAATCTGCATTGGCTGCATGAAAGCCAATAGTGATAAGATATTCAGAAATCTTGTCAGACCATGCTCTTGGTGCTTGTTTTAAGCCATACAAGGCTTTCTTCAACTTGCAAACATGCTTGGGGTGACTCACATCCTCATAACCAGGTGGGCTGCAACATATACACCTCTTCCTGCAAAGCCCCATGCAAGAATGCATTCTTTACATCCATCTGATGTGTAAAGACCATTGCTTTGACACAGCCCCTTAAGAGGAGCCTTTCCCAATAGATCTATCTTCTGTATTTGCCAAAACTTGTTTACCTTTATCTACCATTTGCTCACTTTGTTTTGCTACTTTTTTTCCCTTCTCTAAATTCAAACCAAATGGCAAAACATGAGCTAATGTATCCCTATGAGTTGGACCCTGGGACACATTAGGTTGTGTCTGAGCATTCACCTCCTTTGGACACTCTGAAATGAAGTGACCCATCTCTCCACAATGGAAGCAATGGCCTGCAAATGATCCCCACTTTCATTCGAAATACAAAGGGTCAAATCCATCCATGCATAACCTCAATTGTCGAGGTCGGGGCTTCCTAGTATCCCACAGCATGCAAACCCTATTTTTATTCTTGGACGACATTCTGGGCTCCACCAACACCTCCCCAATAGTACGCATGGCCAATAGTAACAATTTCCACATAGTTGATGGAAAGTCTACAACCTCAACCCAAATAGGGCATTCTTGGCGCAATGTATCTCTATACTCTACCATAGGGTGCTAGGGTACAACATGCACTAATTGTCCATCTAGAAATAACAGGACTTTTGCATAACCAAATCTCAAACTTCTTTTGATGAGAGTAGGACCTCATAGAATCCTCTAGGACCATTATTAAAGATCTTCTCCACAAAATTACCATCTAATAAATCATATAACCAATCTGCTCCTTTGAAGAATGGAATTTGTCTAGTAAAAAAGAAAATTGCAGCCTTGTTATGAAAGGATTCCACTTGTGCCACAAACCGCCATGTTTCCACTCGGCATCTACCACTTCCTCTATTGGAACCTTGGTAGCTCAACATGATTTGCCATTACATATGGCTGTAAAATCTAATTAGCTTGTGCAACTCAAAAGTCAAAAGCCACCTCATGGTTCTCTTCCTGAGGTTCATCAAAGAAGCACGGTATCATGAAGCATCCGACTAGCCCCCTTCCCTCCATATGCACCTCCGATCAATCTCTGCCTTTTAGTCTAATCGTCAGGCTTTGGCTCTAGCCCTCCACCCTCAAACTTCTCTACATCTTTTGTTGAGACATGTGCCTCTACAAAAACCATATCTATGGTTCCCTGACTCAGTTTCACTACTTAACACCGAAAATTAATGCTTCCACTAGAAGAAGGATAAGAGTTATGTTTCAGCCTCACAAACAAAGAGGAGAAGATCCACTGCCCCCGGATGGAAAATCTATTTGCATGAATGGCTCCTAAAGGGGGGTGAAACCCTAGCACAGCTGATGGAATCGCTTTAGGCTCACCCACAGAGAAATTAGGGAAAACACAAACACTTTGCAAGCTGTAAATTTACGCGCGGCCACGATCACAAATTCTCCATTTCTTGGATGGAAAATTTGTTTGCACGAAGGCTCCGAAAGGGGGTAAAACTTTAGCACAAATGTTGGAACCACTTCCCTCTCACCCATCGAGAAATTACGGCAAACACAAACACTGTGCAGGCTGAAAATCTGCGCGCACGGCCGTGATCGCCCAAAACAAACCTCTATTCATTTATCTCTCTCTCTCTCTCAAAAGTCTATACTAGGCTTGTAATAATAGTGTGCATGCATGCATGTGTGATAACTCTCTCTCTCTCTCTCTCTCTCTCTCTCTCTCTCAAAATATTGTTCTCTCACCTTGTACTAAATCTAGGATAAGAAAAATGTTTCCATTTTGAAAAGTAGAGTTTTCATGATTAAATGAGAGTATCCCATTAACATATAAAAACACATGAAAGCTTCTCAAATGAGAGTATCCCATTAATAAACAAAAACAAATGGAAGCTTCTCAAATTTACAAAAATGATAGCATAGCTCAAGATTAATTTCTTTAAAAACTATAGGGTAAATTAAGGTAAAGCATTAAGTCGTCTTTTTTCCCTGTACACTTCATGATAATGAACACAAAGTTTGGAAAGGAAAAATCAAGGAGGTAAGCTTTAAGCATGTAGGTTTTTGAAATAAAAAATTAACAAGAGGCATGTAGCAAAATGTTTTTAATTCTAGCTTATGATAAGTTTGAAGTTTGCATGCCATCACAAATCTCACTCAAGATTTTATAAAGGTGGCCAAGGTTGTGCCAGGAGGAAGATGTAAGCCATGCAAATAAGAGTGGAGACTTAGTTTTGGCATTGTGTGATTACATAAGCATAAAAAGGTAGGAATATTGTATGATCATGGATTGTGTTAAAAATCTCTTTCACGTGGCCAAGTGCTCTATCTTTTCTTGTTAGACTAAAAGAGTGATAAAGATGTGATCGTTCACATGTACAAATTAAGAAACAATGTTCTTACAATCAAAAGTGAATTATTGTTAAGGCTAAATGTCAATTAAAAGTAAAGATATCATTGTATGAAATTTTCTTGATCACACTACATGGTTTACAAGCTAAGGTTGTCCACATTATGCTTTTAAAACTGACATTGATAAAGAAACAAAAAAATAACACTTTTGCCAAGAACTATATAAATATGTATTTTTGACAAGAACTACATAAGTATTTTTTTTTAAATTTAAAAATCTTTTCAATACATGTGGCAACAAATTCATGGACAGAAGTCCCACTGAGCAAGTAACATACATGTAAAAGGGTTGTTTGAGTTGGCATGTTTATAGAAATTTATAGGGGACTTCCCTAGAGAGAAGGTTGTTGAATTATGGGCGACGGGTGATGAATCAATGAAAGGACAATGTGAGAGAGTAGTGTGTTGGGCTAGGTGGGGACATGGGGGTTAAAGAAAGGAATTTAGTGGGGTGACATCCTACACACGGGATATTGAATTGACACTATGAAGGAAGCATGGGGAGGGGGAAAAAAGACGATGGGAAAGAGAATATTGTATGGAAAGGTAAGTTTACTAATTGTTTTTCCTCTCTTCTTCTGTTGACTGAGGGACCACTTCAAACAAGGAAGTTTTGATAGTTTGTATAGGTTAAAATTATGAAGTCTTCCAAGACTAGTTTTAGTGAACACATGCATATGTTCTTAGGTGTCTTTAAAGTTAAGAGTGTAAGCAAGAAAGCATGGAGAATTTAAAAAAAAACAATTGATGTTTTCTTATTTGCTTTGTAAAAAGCCTGCTATGATGATGTATCAAGAAGTAAGGGTGGCGTAACATCAAACTTTTAAACATGATTGAGGTGATTATGAAAGGGACATGACCATCTCAGTTCTTGAGAGTTTTGCAAGGAACTCCTAACAAATGAGCACTTAAAGGTGGTTACTCATAGTCTTGATGCAATAGACTGTGGGGCTTATGATGGCATGGAGAGATGAAGCAAAAAAATTATGGCATGCACACATTGCACAAACCTTTAAACCTTCTTTACAAGCCCCTCTCAAAAAGAAATAAAAAAAAATGTTGGACAAAAATGCTTGTTGTTGATAATTTTAAAGAAAATTAATGGCCTCCATATATTGCACAAACCTTTCAAAGCTTTTTTGACCAAGCCTAAAGAGAGAGAGAAAAAAAGTTATTCTAGATCAAAATGCTTGTTGTCGACTAAAGGAGTCGGCTAAAGCACGATTAGACTCCCTCATCTCACTTTCATTAACGACCCTTGGGCAGCAACATGCAAAATTGACATGGTGGCCATAGAGGCGAGCATTATAGGCTCTATATGCAAATATGGTGGTCATCGGTACTTATCCCAGATTTTAAATAGCTGTCCAAAATTCTCATTGTAGAGTACAAGTGATTACTTGAATGATTGACGTAATGTTGCGCACAAACTAGGTTTAAGGCTCACCAAAGATACAAACAATATTCTTATATATCTTCACATAAAGCTAGTCACATAGATGCTCGAGCTCATCAACATGGATGAGCTCGAGCATCTATGTTGATGCCCCCATCCAAACCACTCATCCTCATGGATGAATGAGCAATCTTGCTTTCAAGCTTGGTAATTTCTTTCTTTTGCTCATTAGTGTTAGCTCATATGAATAACTTGTCCATGATGCAAGTACAATCTCACCCATCTAGCTCCTAGCATGTCCCATGAGCTCACCTATAACCAACCTAAGTGGTGGGACAATCCTAATTATTTCATATGTAGAAATATACTTGATTATTTTACATATAATATCTTATATTGATGAAAAGTGGCCATTGAGTGTAGGAACTAAGTAGCTCTTTGAATGATGTAGGCTAGTTGTAAGGCTTATTCAACTTCAATGGCTCCATTTCTCCACTTCCTCCATTCCTCCCAATTCCAGTGATGTAGGCTAGTTTTAAGGTTAACTCAACTTCATTGACTCCATTTCCTCCATTCCTCCCAATTTATTTTGCTAAGTGTCCCTCCTTTTTCTTCTCCTTCCACCTTTAAGCATCATCATAACATGTGGCACACCCTTGAACAAGGATGCTTGTGAAATTGTTGCCAACCTTTCTGTCATCTTTGTGTGTACGTGTGTGCCTATCTATCTACCTATATACATACATATATACCAATACCAATACAAATACAAATATAAATATATTTTGCGAGCTAGTGACTTCCATGCTCCCCCATAATTGCCCACAAAGAGCTATTACATTTCACATGTTTGATTCTCTTCCCTTCTCTCTCTCTCTCTCTCTCTCTCTCTCTCTCTCTCATGCTAGATAGTGACAAGGCCCATAAAGCCCATTTTAATGCATGACATAGTAGTTGAATCAATATCATCGAAAATTTTAAGTGACTAAGGGTGAAATAAGGCTACCATGCAAGAAGGAAGATCATCATGGATACCTTCTCACAATTGTAGAATAAAGATAAAGCTATGGTCCTTTGTAAGCAATTGACTATTCACATACCAAATAAAAATGTGGGGATCATAATAGATATGCAAAATGAAGTTCTTAAATGGTGCAATTGCTTCAAGCTTGGTGTAATGTGGCTCATAGGGTATGTTTCTATTCAACTTCCATAATAATATGTAGGCATAAGTACTTGTTGAGCCGATGGCCACAATTCCAAGCGTGTCTTGTGTTTGGACAGTTTGGGAACCAGGTTGCTCCAACATGATACATCTCAATTTACAAAAGATCAAGCATTAAAAACACCCAATAGACGGGGTGTAGTCGGGTGCGTAGTCTAGTTGGTAGAACGGTTGGGTCGCATTATGGGGACCTGGGTTCTATGCCAGTGAGCTACGAGATGGGGGTAGTTTGTGTGAGCGGATGGAGTAATTGACCTTCCCAACACAAAAAACACCCAATAAACAGGCACGCTTCCCGAGGGCAATGGGGACATTAGAAAAAGAGGGGGGGCGGGGTGAATTCATTTAATTTTATAAACGTTGTTCCATAAAGAAAAGGTAAAGGTGTTTATTTTTTATTTTTTTTGCAAGCACACGTGTAGGACAAGGTTTGCACGAGGGAATAACTACAGGTAGGTTAACCTGGGGTTAAGTGCTCGGTGAATTCTTCTGTGTCTTGTCTGTAGCTACCATGCAGACTGGGGGGCACACACAGTCTCCAACATTTTCTCTCTCTCTTGGGGAAAGCGTTGGAGGAGGGGGCTCCAAATCCAAGCCACTCAGCACCCATGTCTTTGTGTAAAGGTACTTCGCCTCGCAAGCATGAGGGAGTGTCCTGTGAGGCTACATACTACTACTACTGCATAGGTTCCATCGCCCCTGATCAGCCCATATCTTTTTGGTGTCTTTTTTAGTATTTTGCCCACTTCCTTTCTTCTTGCAGAGATGGCTGGCTTCTCTTGGTGCCTGCAGTACATAGGATTCTCCATCATCGTACCTTAGATCTCCGTCAGAGTTCTTGCATTCCGTTGTTGCGCAACTCTGTGCGTGTGGTGTGTGTGTTTTTGTGTGTTCCCTCCTTGTTTCTTTCTTGTAAACAGCTTCAGATCCACCATTACTGGCCAGAATCAAGCCTCGTGCAACTCTCTCTCTCATCTTTCTACATTCTCTCTGCGCCTTCCCCCTCCCCTTTTCCCACCTTTGATTGCTTTCTTGCTTCCATGTAACGGCTCCTTCTTGTGTCACTTAGGGTTTCTGATTCTTCTGTGTATTTGGGCATTTCTTTTTTCTTTTCTAGTGACAAGGTTATATGCTATTATACTGACCTAGCTATTATGAACAGACACACCATGGCTGAGTTTTTCTCCGACCACCACCTAGCTATTCTCAGACATACCATGGCTGCCCCCGTGGACGAAGGCTGATTGTGAGCTTGAAGAAAGAAGGTTTTAGGGTTTCTACAGTTTGCTTGGAGAAGCAGAGCTTGAACGTTTCTGCGGTTTGCTTGCCGTCCCTGCAAGAAGACGGTTTTAGAGTCTACTCTTGCAGTTTCTGGTTTGTCATGCTTTCACAGAGCTCAGCTATGGAGCTTCAGAAGAACCCAAATTCGTCATGTGGTGAACTTTCTCATGAAAAAGCTTCCCATTCTAGCACACCCACCGGTGGGAATTTCTCTTCTACCAAGAACAGCGTGAAAACTAGTCTCAGTAATAGCAATATTAGCAGCAATGCAGCAGACGTCGGTGACAAGCCCAGCGAAACAAGAACTGGAGAAGAATGCCATGCCCCAAATCCTAGCATTTCAAAACCCAAAGCCAGTGAGAGTAGCAAAAGCAGCCTCAGCAAGTCCAGCACCAGCTCTGAAGAGAGTGATCTGAGTAATGACAGCATTTACACCAGCTTCATCACTGCTTTGAGCAAGCCCCACAAGGCTAATGATGCAAGGTGGGAAGCAATCCAAGCCGCCCATTCCAAAGAGGGTGCCCTCGGCTTGAACCACTTCAGACTTCTCAAAAGACTAGGATGTGGTGACATAGGCAGCGTCTACCTTGCTGAGCTCAGGGTCAACAATTCTTGCTACTTTGCAATGAAGGTTATGGACAAAGGGTCTTTGGCGAGCCGCAAGAAGCTCCTCCGTGCACAGACTGAGCGAGAGATTCTGCAATGCCTCGACCACCCCTTCTTGCCTTCTCTGTATACGCATTTTGAGACCGACAAATTCTCGTGTTTGGTGATGGAATTCTGCTCCGGAGGTGATCTTCACATGCTGCGGCAAAGGCAACCGGGCAAATATTTCACAGAAATGGCTGCAAAGTATGTTCATCACTCGTATTTTCTTGTACATGCACATGTGTGTCTGTTGACTGCTTTCTCCAATCATGTGATTGTCATACATGCACGTGTTTGATTAGCATATACGATTTAATGTGTGTTTTTATGGACATATGCATGCATTTTTGTGTGTCCTTATGTTAATCATGTGCCTTGGATCATTCAAGTCTAGCTCAATCCTCCTGGCATATCCATGAATTTTTGTGTGTTTATGGTAAACATGTGTCTTGGGTCATTCAATTGATGTATCTCAACTTTCTAGCTCAATCCTCCTGGCATATGCATGTTAATCACGTGCTTGGGTCATTCAATTGATGTATCTCAAGTTTCTAGCTCAATCTTCCTGGCATATGCATGCATCTTTGTGTGTAAATATAATAACTGTGTGCCTTGAGTCATTCAATTGATGTGTTTCTAGTTCAATCCTCCTGGCTGCATCTGGCATGCATGGGGGAGGTAATGTGTGGCTTGTGCTTTTGTCAATTTGAAGATGAGCTCTGTTGCCTTTTAATGTTCATGTTTGAAGTTGATTTAGCATTTTTGTTCCCCCTTATCATACCAACAAGAAGCTGATTGCATCACAATGATAATTGTGATAGCACATTCAATGAAAGAAGAACTAACGAGACCTTTACATTGAGGTTTGAATAATCCAATGGTATGATGATATTAACGTCCATAGAGGCCATACATGTACTATGGGACCAATACAACCACAGCACATCAGTTATGCACAGAGAGTCCATCAAAGAGCCATAAGGCTTACAAAAAGAAAAATAAATCTTACAGTAATGTCAGTTAGGCATCCAGGTCCGAGGGGTATGTTTAAAAATGGCCTATGGAACCACCTTAGCCTGCTAGGTCTTAGTAAAATAAGGTGGATGAAAAGAACAAAATGAGAGTCTAAAGAGCTACAAGTGCTTTGGAAATGTATCCGTCAAAAATGGAGAGTCTGGCGGCTTTTTTCATGTTTTGAAACTCTCGAATGAGAGCTCTTCCCTCCCTCAGCAGTTTACGTGCCTACCTTGCTATTCGCCCTTACCTTCTCTAGTTTTGCTTGTTTATATGGTAATTGAGTTGGTGTGAGCTCCTTATCTTTCTCTCAGAGCATGTATCACCTAGTTGTGTAATGGTGCTGCCTTTAGCTTTTACATCCGCTGTGATGTTGTTGTACCTCCAGGAATGTTGATTCAAATCCCAGCCCTCTGAGAAGCTCCCAATACTTATATGTAGTGCCGAACCCCCTCTATGATTCCATTCCTTGTGTTATGTGACGAGAATTCCGTTGATATAGGGCTACTTTTTTTTTTAAACTCCTTTCTTGAAGCTCTTAATGCTTTCCTTCAATGTGTACTCTGATTTCTTTACCTTTATGCGTGTGTGGGGTGTGTGTGTGTGTGTGTGTGAGAGAGAGAGAGAGAGAGAGAGAGAGAGAGAGAGAGAGAGTATTGAACATCACTCAAGTCTGAATCTCCTTTTTCCCATGTTTGACAGGTTCTATGCAGCAGAAGTGCTTCTTGCTCTTGAGTATCTGCACATGATGGGGGTGATTTACAGAGACTTGAAGCCGGAAAATGTTCTGGTCAGGGAGGATGGGCACATCATGCTCTCCGACTTTGATCTCTCATTACGATGTGTGGTGAGTCCGACGCTTGTCAAGTCTCCCTCAGTGGATGTAGACCAATCCAGGAGAGGCTCTGCTTATTGTGTTCAACCTGTCTGCTTAGAACCAGCATGTGTGGTTCCCACATGTATTCAACCCACCTGCTTCATCCCGAAACTCATTCCATCACTCAGGTTAACGACTAAGAGAAAACCGAAAAATGAACCTGGAAATCAAGTAACGCCTCTCCCTGAGCTTATAGCTGAGCCAACAGCTGCTCGGTCTTTGTCCTTTGTGGGCACTCATGAGTATTTGGCCCCGGAGATCATCCGAGGAGAAGGCCATGGAAGTGCTGTTGATTGGTGGACTTTCGGGATTTTCCTGTACGAGCTACTCCATGGAAAGACTCCCTTCAAAGGGGCTGGTAATAGAGCTACTCTCTTCAATGTCATTGGGCAGCCTCTCAAATTCCCGGAAACACCTACTGCCAGCTTCCAGGTTCGGGATCTAATCAGAGGCTTACTTGTTAAGGACCCTCAACATAGGTTGGCTTACAAGAGGGGTGCCACAGAGATTAAGCAACATCCTTTCTTTGAAGGGGTCAATTGGGCACTCGTTAGAAGCATGGCCCCCCCGCAAGTTCCCAAGCCATTTCAGCTCGAGATCCCTCCAAGTAAGCCACCTTCTTCTACCCCCCCTTCTTCTGAGAAGAAGCCTATGGAGGGTGACTCCAAGTCATCTGGTTCTTACCTTGATTTTGATTTCTTTTAAGCTCCTGTGAGTAGAACATTGCAGGTTTCTATACCAACTTTGCCTTTCGAATTTGGTCTAATGACCCTAGCTTTTTAATTTTACTGTCTTAGGCTACCCTTGTGTGTTACTACACTGAACACTCTTCATGAAAATATATTTGTACATTTCTCGTCTTTGTGCAGCTGCTATATATTTGTATTCCCTCTGTAATTGTAGTCATGCATGTGTTTGAAAGCTGGTACTGTAGTCTGATGATCTCCTGGGCTTTTTGTCTTACACTTGCATGTAAAACTCCTGGACAAGAGCTGAGTGATAGTGTCCACACCAGCTAAATGCAATCCTAGGTTTGACCCTCCCTCCCATCTTACCAAAGCTTGTCATCAGTTTTCACCCTCTTGATATTGCCTTGTTGTGGCCGCTCATCAGCGTGGTTTGGCTTCAGAGAGCAGGATTGAAGTGGGCTAAACACGGAATCTTATGGATGGTTGGGTTACCATGTGTTCCGCTCGGGCACAGATTTGGAAGTGAATGCAAATAAAAATGACCTAGATGTTGCATGGATGGTACAGAGCTCTCATCCACACTCCGCCTGTCCAATGTGGGAAAAGGGGGTTTAAGCATACAATGCTGAGTAGGATTAGATGGATGGGCAACATTGTCTGTTCCTAGTCGTCAGGTAAGTGATTGATGGGGGAGCTTGCTAGTCCATGCCATCGCTCGTTAGATGTGTTACATGTGGGTGAGGATGGCATGGAAAGAGTCTCAAGTGGTGTTCATGTTCAAGGTGACAGAGATGATGTATTTTGGTGTCAGATTTTTTGAAGACGGGCATTTAGATGCGCACCTGGCGCTGCCCTCAAAGCTTTATTTCAGTAAGGAATGGGGATTTCCAAGCCTTTGCAAATCTCCTTGAAAATTTGCAGATTTTGGAGTCAAAATGTAACTTGAATGCCTTCCATTTTGCTTCTTTTTTTTGTGTGAAAATAAAATTTTCTAGTCAAATTGAGATTGTTGTAGGTCTCAGATTTTTCATGTGAACATTATGTGGCAGCCACATCATCTCCCCTCAAGTTGTGTGGTGCCTTGTGTGTCACTTGTGTCCCGCACAGATTATCTCAGTCGTGAGGAGATGTCATAAATGTTCATCCCTCATTGGTTAGTCCCTGCAACACTTGAGAAGTTATGCTATTTGCAGCGATACTTGTAAAGTCTTACAGTGATCTAACTATTCAGGGATGTGAACTAACTAACCAGGGATGAGCACTTATTTTTAGTGATGCTTGTGATGGTTGAGCTTCCTGAAATGTTTGTGGTGCTTTGGAAAATGAAGTGAAGTTCAAGGCTTGGAGTGCTTCCCACGTAGGTTCGGATTTTGAACTCAGTAGTATTGAAAATAAAAACATTTTACTTCTTCAAAATAATACAAAATAATTTATCTACTCTTTTTAAGCAAGGGTTATCTTGATCTTCTGAAATAAGTAGGAAGGCTTTGAGGTTACACCACAGCTTGTAAGCAAAGTGAGGGAGTCCTTACTTAATCGTTTAGACCACTGGTTTTTCTGGTGCAACTACCACCTCTTTATATTCACAAAGCAAACAAGCAAATATAGTGCTTGCTGAACAATGGTGCATGGGTGTGTAGCCTGGTGATAATGGTTTCCTGTCCCGAAGTAAGCATTCGGTTCTATGCCAAGGTGATATAGTCCATGGACATGTAGCCTAGTGGTGAAAGGTTCCCCCTCCCAAAGTAAGGATTTGTGGTCTTGGGTGGGTTTGGGGTCTTGAGTGGGTTCTTACCTGTGAGCCTCCCCATGGCACCTATTGGATGCATGAAGTGGACAACTATAACTAAATAATATATACCCCACAAAAGGAGGAGCTTGCTCAACATGAAAGCATAGCCAACAGGCTCTAGCTTGAGTGGTGGTGTACCTAGGTTGCCAGGTCTCAGGACTCGGGTTCGAACCTTGGCACATTGGCTTCAGTAAAAACTCTTGGATAAAAAAAGAAGGGATTCATCATCTTAATTGTTGCAAAAAAGGAAGAAGGGATCAACCAAGTCATTAGGGCTCTTAACAGACACAACCTTATCTGGAAAATCCTACTAGCAAATTGCTCTCCTCCGTCTCAGCCCCTCGTCGGTCTTTCATGGGTGGGGGATCTACTTTTTCATTCAACTCAGCAGTATGTGTCTGTAGGATATCCATTTTTCATTCACTTTGAGCTCAAAGGAAAAAAGTTTCTACTGAGCATACTTCATGGCCAGAGCCATGAGGTGTAAGCCTTCCATGAAAGAACGACAGGCATTGTGGTGGGTTGGTTAAGGGAGAATGTTGTGGGTTGGGTACAATGCTCGAAAAAAAAAAACAGCATTCCAGTGTATTTGTAACGAGCCAGAATTAAGAAAAACTGGCTGAGATTTCAAGAAAAACTGGCTGAGATTTCAAGTAGCCTTTATTTTAAGGAATGGTTTTTCATATATTTCTGGATTAAAGTAGAAGGAGAGATTTTGGTAACAAAAACAGGATAGATATTAGAGTTGTCCTTATTTTGATTAGGGGTGTGACCCACTGTCCTTCATTTAGTACCCCCCCCCCCCCCCCCCCCAAAAAAAAAAGAAGGTGAATTTAATTAGGAAAAAAAGGGGATTGTACCTATGCAAGCGCAGAGAAAGCCTTTATGTTGCAAAGAAGCTTGTTGGGTAACATGGAACACAACATGAATGGAATCATGGATCCGAGATAGTGCCAAATTCCAACTTTCAAGCAGAGCAGCCAGAGAGTAAGTGGGTTTCTTGTCCCCACGGCCACACCCGTGGGCCATATGCTGAATCTTGGTGACGGGCACATGGTTCATGGCAGACTTTTTTTCGCAAGTTGGAGCGTTACATTACCTTCTGCAACAACAAAGGTGCTTTCTTTATGTTTTTCTTGCAAAATCCGTGAGTTCGATTTGACAGTTACCACCACAATCGTCAATGCACCCATTTTCCCGCGTTCGGGAAACCTTTAAAAACAAAAAAAAAAAAACTTTATTACACACTTCCTTTTCATTTCTCACCAAAATGGTCTATTTTGGTTTTCTTTTTCCACCGGTTCAATTCACAATCTCAATTGGCCGTTTTGATGCCAATGTCCAACCAAAGCTTACACTTTCGGACCCGAATGATGGGTATCATAACATCAATGATGTATCACCAAGTCACAAACAAATTATGTAGCGTGTTCACTCTAATGTAGCAAAACTCCTAACTTGTTAGATTCTTCCCAACACGATGCATCGAACATAGGCGCACATCTACTCTAAATCAATAGGTTATCTAATCTCTCTCGTAGATTTCATCATCTCCTACAATCTCTCTCTGTCTCTCTCTCTCAACTTGACATTTTGTAAATGACCAAAACAATAATTAGAATCATGAATGAACATTATATACAAAAAATAATACATTTAAAAACTATACAAAAATGTGGTACCTTGAATGCTTTACATAACAAAGTCCCCATAAGCTATATAGTAGTCACCAAAAAAACTCATGGATATAACAAACTATACTAAAATGTGGCAACCAAAATGTTTCACATACGAAGGTCATCATAATCTATACAAGGACCACAAAAAAAAAACTCATATACAACGATCCTAAACTGGAAGATATAATATATCTAAGTAGAATCACATGATGGTGCCATAGAATCTTCATGTGCTCTGCAAACGTAGAGTCTCCTTCATAAAAAAGGCAACATCTTTGTGCTGTCCTGCACATCCTGCAAAACGACACCTACACTCAAAACTGCCAGCTCTATTCTCAAATTGACTTGTTCCTAGGTGAGACATAAAAAACCATTAAAAACTTTGGAATTTTGAGACAAAAGAGATTTATAATTATACAATCATAATACTTAATATACCCTGGTTAATAGACAAATTACTTTCATGGATAGACGTACAGACAGGCCTCGAAAAGTTATACACATGACCATACCCAATAGCTTGCCAGTCTTAGTAGACTTTCGATAGTCTAAGTAAGATGGTGATGCAATTTGGACTGTAAGGGATAGCTTGCCAGTCTTAGTAGACTTTTGATAGTCTAAGTAAGACGGTGATGCAATTTGGACTGTAAGGGATTGCATCTTCATAGGGATTGCATCCCGATGAAGATCTACCTTATAAAACCCAAGCAAAATGTACTCTATCGAAGAATCAATCACGTATAGAGAGTTTCAATATAAACATAGCCACATCAGTAATGAACTTATTACAAAAAAAAGATCTCTTATACTTACTTATGCATGAACTAAACAACACTCAAACAACAACTGAGCACAAATAGCTCTCCATCAAAAGGAATCTGTATATTTTCTTAGGTAAATAGCTTTAGAATTATTATTGAAGACACCTAAGCTTAGCACTTGCACAATTGTATACCTTCAACTTGAGCAATAGAGTTGGTGACACATAAAAGATTCTGTCATCCTAATTATATTTAAAGTACATACATGTCAATTGTTGAAATGAGTGATGCTAGAGTGCCAAGTCACCTAGTCAAAGTTATCCCACATGAGCTATCAAAGCCTTGTTGTACTTTCCTCATATAAAAGGGGTCACTTTCAATCAATGGAATCAAGCAAGCTCTTAAGCCTCTTTATGAGTACAAGTCTTAATCTTATAACCTAATTGTGCTTGAGTCTAAAGCTTAATTAGTTTAGGTTATTCATCATATTTGTTTTTAGGTATCATCCTCCCTAGCTTAGATTACACCGATTACATTGTTAATTAGTATAGGATTATGTCTCTCTCATCATCACCATCTCCACGGGAGCTTGGATCCTCAAGTTCTAACATGGATGACGTCTAGTCTCTTGCTCTCTATCTCTTAGCATTCATCTCCTTTATCTCACGTTGCATTAATCTAAGCTCATTAGCCATTATCACTCACTTAACCTCAACCTTATCTTCTACCCAAAGAGAGAGGCTGAGATTGAGGAGCCCTATTCTCCTCATCATCTTGACCATTGGCCAAGCCCTCTTAGACACACTCTCTACATCTCTATATGACCAATCCCACCAAAGGAAATCACCAAGTTCATCCTCTACATAGCGAATTTGACATACAACCCTGTTTGTCGATGAGACCTCCTTTGCACAATTTGGCACCTACACTCTAAATTGGTCTAAGACCTTTTAGGTGTGCCTATAGCACACTACAAGGAGTCCACATCTTGAATCTCAATGTGTTTCATCAGTTGTACGAGAAGAAATCAATGAAAAACTAGTCGCTATAGGAGCCATGAATATGCTCGTTTTCAGAATAATTGAGCTGAATCCTTTTACAAATGACTCTTGACCTTATCAAGTACAACATTGCTAAGTAAAATACTCCTTCAAAAACTTCATTAGTAAGCTCAATTTGGCCTCCATCTCTCAACCCTCTTAATCACTGTATTAAGAAGGTAATTAATCTCGTTAAACTAAAATTAATAAAAATGAAGCTTAATTGAAAGAGTGAGGCTATATTTGGGTGTGCTAAGCATCAAATCATATTAAATTGCATTTTGGGCATGGTGAAAGTCCAGGAAGAAAATAAATCTCATATATGTGGGAAGTTTGGGGATCAGATCTATCTATTAAGCATTACTAATCTTACATTATCATCTTTAATGCCACAAAATAAAAATATTTTCTTGTTATCATTGCATTGTGCACTTGTCTTATTGCATCAAGTTTCACCAAAGATTATATCACCAATTTGTAAGAGATTACAAACACTACCATGGAGACTTGGCACAAGCTCATGGTAAAACCCTCTCATCATGGAGCATATAGAAGTTGTCTCAAGATTTAACGGTGATGGGTTTTACACATGGCAAAGCAAGACCATGTACTTTACTTATGTGTAAGGGGATTTGGCACCTAATTGAGGATGAACAAGTGGAGGTTGAGCCACTTCAAAATAACAAAGCATTGGGACTTATTGCTCAAAACCTTGGTGATGATGTGATTAATCACGTTGCTGGCATCAAAGATGCCATATTGGCATAGCAGGAGCTTAACAAGATTTTCAGCACCGACTCAAAGAGCTCAAAGATCAACCTTCTCATGCAATTTTACAAGCTAGACAAGAAGGACACAGAGACAATGGCACAACACATCAGCAAGCTCGAATGTATTAAGCAACAACATAGTGCTTTGAAGAAAGTTATTGAAGAAGATGAATCTACTATTGTGCTGTTAAAGAGTGTGGATAAAGATGAATCTACTATTGTGATGTTAAAGAGTGTGGATAAAGATGAATCTACTATTGTGCTGTTAAAGAGTGTGGATAAAGAACCATATGAATCACTTGTTGCTACACTTAAAAATGTGCCCAACACTAAAATTTAAGATATAGAATCATCTTTTCTTGAACATGAATCAAAATTCAAGGATAAAGAACCATTCGAATTACATTCAAGTGAGCAAGCACTCCATGCAAAAGGGTGGGAGATTTCAAAGGAAACATCAATCAATGCCTCAACTTCCAAGATGCTATCATTGTGGAAAACTTGGTCACACAAAGAATGAATGTTGCAATAAAGATAAACTAAAGCTTGTTTATGACTACTGTGGAAAAATTGGTCACCTAGAAGAAGATAGCTATCATAAAAAGAAGTAGGCAAACTACATCAAGGTCAAAGACACTCTAGTAGAAGACACACAAGTACCATTGTATTCTTCACCCTCTTATCTTTTGTAAGCTTGCATCTCCTAGGCATTTGTGGGAAACATTCTCATTAGATATTTCAAAGGATATATTGCATGATTTGTAAGCAACAATGTAAACTATTAATGTATATGAAGCTATGGCAAAAAAATGAGGCTTTGTTGCAAGTAGAGAGCATTTTTCAGCAGCATGGGCAAAGGTTGTTTGAGTTTGAAGGAATGCCTTCGATTGATAGATTTGGTAGGGCAAGAGTTGTGAATGGGTTTTTTTACAGGTACAATTATGTTCTCCCCCACTAGGATGACAATTGTCCTAAACTATACAGTGCTCATTGAATTATCCTCTCAAGAGCTGAAAAGGCCCAATCGAGTCGCATTCAAGATGCTGGCTTTCCTTAGCACTCTGCAACCACTTGCCTCCACATATGAGGCTGACATTTCCTACATGCCTCGTCAACACCAAAGCTCGCAAAGCAAACTTGCTACTTCTTGCGCTTCCAGGTGAAACAATGACCCTTGATTTGTATCCGCCTGAACAAGCTCTAGTAGAACTTTTTGTGGAGAACACCCCTCATGGAATCCCTTCTAGAAGTAATGAAAATAATTCCATCAAAAGTGTTGTAGAAGACTTCTGCCTATGTGCTAGGGTTTTCAAGGATAGAAAGAAGAATGCCGCGGAATCACACACCACACACGAGTCCTAAACTACTTTCTGTATTATGTACAAGAAAAAAGTAATACAACTAAATTTCTAGTACAAAGGATATGGCTGAGTGAAAAGGTCATTTGCAGCCCTTTAACCTACTAATGGAGTAGTTCAGGATGATGGGGCTCTGATTCAGCCAAGGGATCTAAGTTAGCTCCCTCCTCCACATAATCCTGGAGTTTTTGTTCCATCCAATCCCTAGGTCATTCCATAAATTTGAATTTACTTTTAACAAGGTTTCAATGGGCATTTGGATTTTGGAGGAAAGGAAGGCTGAGAGGTCGGTCGCGTTGATGAGGAGCCTTTACAAGTTTGGGGCCTTGATCGTAAGGTGGACCAATAATGGTATATGGAATTTCAATGTGGTCCTTATTTGACGGAGGTGGAGGTTGAGAGTTGGGTGCCATAGGAGTTACAAATAATTATCTCAATTGCTCGGCACTTTGATGAAATGTGGCCTCTTGCATACATGTAAACCACTCCTCTAGTTATGCAAGAGGCCTTGAAAGTTGGATAAAGTCAACCATTTAACAGTGCACAAGTCATCAAAATAATTACAACCTCTACAAATAGTAAGCAAGATATGTAAAAAAATATTTCTCGCCAATAGATGGAGAAACATTGCACATGCGGCCAATGATATTACCCGCCTTTCTTATAGGCC
The DNA here is from genome assembly GCF_041138505.1 of Cibotium barometz. Taxonomy (NCBI): domain Eukaryota; kingdom Viridiplantae; phylum Streptophyta; class Polypodiopsida; order Cyatheales; family Cibotiaceae; genus Cibotium; species Cibotium barometz. The sequence goes on along the minus strand of NC_141057.1, from coordinate 39,934,558 downwards.
ACTTCTTTGTGCATTTGTTCCATACCCAATTGCAAGGGAAGTCACTATACATCAAATTGTTTGCATCAACATGAAGCCCATTAGTTACAAACCATCAACAGTGCACAAGTCATCAAAATACTTACAACCTCTATAAATAGTAAGCAAGATATGTAAAAAAATATTTCTCGCCAATAGATGGAGAAACATTACACATGCGGCCAATGATATTACCCGCCTTTCTTTTAGGCCGCCACTTCTTTGTGCATTTGTTCCATACCCAATTGCAAGGGAAGTCACTATACATCAAATTGTTTGCATCAACATGAAGCCCATTAGTTACAAACCACTCTATAAGAGTAGTTTTCTTATTGTTATCCTTCTCATCTACATTGCAAGTCATCAGTGTCTCGAAACTTCATCCAAGTATTTTTTGCAGGATGAACGCAATCTCTGGATATCCAGATTCTCATGTAAATATCTAGATATCTGGCTTCTCCTCATGTAAATATCTGGCTTCTCCTCATGTAAATCATATTCAAAGATTCTCCAGCATGCCTCCGATGCTGATACATAACGTGCATCCAAGTATTTATAAACTTCATCCACTACACCACTGCAATTATCCATCCTTATCGTTTCTCTGCCAAGACCCTTATACACATACCAGTGTATAGATATTTCACAACAGAAAAAGTGGATTACACTTTAATATTAATGCAAGCCTTGCATCTCATAGAAAGGAAAGCAGAGTATGGCAAAATCCACCTATTGCCCACTGTAACTACCTTTACTTGTACATTGTTACCATTATCTCGATGCATGTAAATGGGATAACCATCACTATCGACTACTGTAGAACTGAGTGAAGTTGCACAAATAACCCCAAATACATCTCCCATCAACCATACAAATAACATTAGGAATCATGTACCACATGGACCATGAACATTGCACTATTGATAACTTCATGTAACTCTAGAAACATTTCTCTATTGGGCAACTCAACACATACCAATCGATCATAGAGAGCTCTGCCACTTGGTTTAAACTCATCTTCTAAAATCAGTAATATTTGCAAGTGTGGCAAACCTCTCTTTTGAAATTCAATCATAGATGCATAGCCAGTCACTTTTTCAAATAAAATCTGCTTTGTAAGTAACCTCATCATATCCTTATGCTTCTCATAAAACACACGGGTAGTAAGATTCGATCGATCCTAGTAGGCAGTTTGCCCCAACAATAAGGCGTCAGATATTTCATGTCATTTTTGGGTTACACATGAAGGTAATAAACAGATATGGCTTACCCTTCTTCCTTACAATTTCCATGCCATCTTTGTAAAGGTAATAAATGAAGCGAGGCCCTCCCATAAAAGAAGATGGCATCATAACTCTCTGCCCTATTGTGGTGCACTCCCTTTGTGCATTATCAACTACATTAACCATGTCACATAGTCCCTGATAGACTTCAGCACACAAATTTTCTTGGTTATTTTGAATCCATACAAATCTTGACTCCTCGATAGTATTATAAGAATCAACAATGTATTTCTAGTCTTCCCCGCACAAAAGGCATGCAATGGTATTAGGTCTAATTTGCAATTGATATGCATAATATTGCCTTTGATGAGTGACACATTTATGAGGTGGTGACACATTTATGAGGTCCTAATTGTTGCATTTATGACACATTTATGAGGTCCCAATTGTTGCATACATGCACACATAAATATTCAGAATATGTACATGCCACCCATCCTCTCCTCGTGGTGGAAATAGCAAAAAATACATGAGTGGCATATATGCGTGATGCAAGCTACTTATTCTTTTCACCACTCCATTATGGGAATAGATTTGAATATCTCGAAACCCAAGATCAAAATTATCCTCTTTCTGTGGATAATAGTAGCAACCTCGCTAGCATTTGGCAATGGTAATCATTTTTGGATATATGCTAATCACAGATTTCAAAAACCCTACTTTTTGCATAGATTTAAGAGAATCTTGATTTTCTTGATTTTTAAATTAAGGTTCTCAACCATTTTTAGAGTGATTTTCTTGGAATTTTCTTGTTAAATCCTCTTGATTAGTGCTTCCATTCATCAAATCAATTCATAAACCTTAGTTTCCTTCTATATTTGCCTAAATCTAGGGAATCTTTGTAGTTTTAAAGGATATTAAAGGTTGTCATGTAGATTTTGGTGCAGTTCTTATCAAGAATTGGTGTAGATTAAAGATCTTAATTAGATTTCAGTGCAAATTATAGTTGTATTATAGAATAGAGCACTTTACTGTGCGGTTTATAGTTGAGTTGCACATGAATATTGGGCACACCAAATACTGCCTTGAAATACACCATGTCTAACAGATTACCATCCTTAACTCTACATGTGGATTACTTTACAAAAATTCCCCCTTAGACTGAAACACATTGTCATATGGATTACATTCATGCATCATTTCTTTTGCAACCTTCCCAACACATCGGGATCCAACCTAGGCATACCATTTAAATGATTTTGTTACTCATGTTCCATGTCATACATATACAGTTATGTGTACAATGGATTGTCTTCTTGTGTTTGGTTGGGCAATACTGTTCCAACACGGTGATACATCCTACCATGGATTTGAAAGTTATACACACCTCTATTTTACAAAATCTTTCATCAACATGAGCACTGAGTAAAACAAAAGCTAAGGCAATATTGTAAGCTCATATATCCTTTTAGAATAACTTACTTTTGGCATCACTACTAACCAAAAGAGATTTTATAGTCTCAAGGGGATTCTCTAAGGCCAATAAAGATACCTTCCTAGCCCCACAACATTGCTTTTTCCACAACTTGTCGATGAAGCATTCTTGACTCTTCTTTCTGAGCATGGTAAAAACTACAAATATAATCCAGACTACCCAATTAAATGAACATTACATTCACCAAAAAATAATGGATAAGTTGCTAGATGCCTTACGTCATCTCTTTTGTAGAGGTATACAATACACCAAGTGGACAAAACCGAGCAAGCCCCAAACTCGAGCGACAAAAACCCTATTGTGCTCCAGATCATTTAAGTCTTCTCATTTTAGTCTTTGTAATATATTTTAAAATCATGTTAGTCTTCTCAGTTCAACATGCAGCCCTAAATGGCAAGTCACGCAACATACTCAGAGCACAAAAATAGAGTCAATCCAAGATGAAGCAATCAACACATCTCACTGGTGCTACAAGTATGTGTTTTTCAAGCACTGACTCATATTGACAATCTACCAATACATGCGAGAGTCATGAACCAAATAAAAACCAAATGGAAATCAAAGTGTACATTGTGTTATTATAATTTAAATATACATAAATAATTTGAAAGCATCAATGTATAAATATAATTACACATATATATTGAGTGTATTAATTTAATGTAATTATGTAAATACATACTTATAAGGTTTATATATTCAACAAACATAATACCTATTAATTAAATATATAAATAAATAATACATTGATATTATATTTTTTAAATATCTAATAGAGGTAGTTATATATATTGTGTGCTTGATGTCAAAGGCTAGGTGGCACCTAGGCAGACTCTACGCGATGGAGTAAACGAGGCTTTGATACCATGTTAAAATTGTGAGGACAGGAGGAAATATGATAGAATGACCAGCACATCTAATTGAATGAACAAGTTAAAACTGAATTAGCACTGTTTATATTATTGAAACAGATGAGATACAAGAATGATAAATTCTGATTCTAATCTATGGATGGGGTAATCCCATCCAAGGAGCTCAAACATCTTAGATCTAATAATTCATACAGTGATGTGAGTTTTAGGCTCAGGTTACAGTCAACAGGTGGATTCTGCTCACTATCTTGTTCACTTCGGTTCACCATTAGCAGCTGTATAGAAGACAAGCTTTTATAATAATTCATGATGAACAGCTCATCTTGCCGATAGTAGACGCATCATGTTGATTGAGGCTTCATATTTGCTGATGTAATCAGGTAGGTGTGACAAAAAATTATGCAGCTTTCTGCTAAACCGCGGTGGTTAGGCTAGCTTTGTAGAATTATCTCCTGAGACGATGATGACTTGCAATTCCTCCTTTGATGTAGGAATCGCTTACCACCAAACAAGTGGCACATTTTCAAGGCTTTGAAAACCTTAGAAATGGTGTGAATCTTGTATCTTTTAACATTGATGAAACTAATGTACGAGCTAAAGTAATATGTAAGGCCTATAACAAGGCCTATAAACATGAAAAAAATCATAATATATAGAACTATCATAATATGTAGCTACAATCATTAAAAAGGATCAAAATCAATATCTCAACATGGGTGAAAAGAAAGGAGAACTTGGTAACAACATAGAAACTATGAGTCTACACACATACACCCCCTGTGTGCCCATGCAAATTTATATACACAATCTATGATATAGGAGATGTAATGTCATCCCTAGTATATTAGCCTAATCTTAGGCATTTCTTTGGCTTTTGAGGTGGAAATTTTGGCCATGTAGTTTACTCTATCCTTCGTTTTTTCAAAAAGAAAACCACAATTTCAAAAACATAGCTAAAAGATTTGATTTTTGTAGCTATGTAGCCATCACTACTATCTTATTAGCCCAAAATGAGTAACGAGCCATTAGTACTACCTTCTTTATTCTTAGTCCAATAACAAGGCGCACTGCTTCTCCTTATTAGAGAAATTAGGAAATTTGAAGTGCTATGAAGAAGCACTCAAATCTCACCACCCGACGGAATGACAAAAGTAACAAAATCTTCTTCTACCTCCATATTGGTGCGAGTTTAAAGTCAGTCATCTCCTTAATCTGTTGATGCATATCTTCAAGAACATTGCATTTGGGACCATTTCATTCGTAAAAGAGAATAAAGGTAGTGAGGGATGACTTGAAGAAGATTGGTCACACCTAGAGAGAGCATGGCCATGGGAGGATGAAAATGAGAAGATGGTCATACCAAAGGCACCATGGATATTGACAAGGAAGGATGAGAATGAGCAAGTGGTCATACCAAAGGCCCCAAAGATATTGACAAAAAAGGAGCAAGAAGCAATAAAGGATCAAATTGCGTCTTTTTGTACACCAACGAGGTTGATGCATTCATTAAAGGGTGCCTTTACCAAAAGAATAATAAAGGAGACACAATTATATGGTCTCAAAACACATGATTGGCACAAGACGTTTTAAGTATTTTATGCCTCTTTTCATTATCATGTTTATCTTTACTTTCATCTTTATATACTCATGAGATCTCTTATGCAGTAGCTCTTATGCATTTTCTCTATGTATAGTTTATTCTTCTAGTTGCCATTAGTGGTTATGGTGGAGAGGGGAAAGCGTATGATGCCATCTACAAGATGGAAGGAGTGGTGAGGTATGAACCTTTACTCTAGATTTCTTTTACATGATTATTTCTTTTATTGGCTCAATGCCATTTAAATTTTTTGCCCATTTCTTGAATGCATAATCCCATTTATTCCATTGTGAAGGGATTTCTTCTAAGGAAAAAAATCCTACATCAATTAAGATGGCTCATCTAAATGTAGCAATAGAGTAGTGTGTATACTTGAGGAGAACTTTCCTTCATTTATAATCACTAGAGTCAATTGCATATTGTGGTGCACTTGTTGATGGATGAAGTGACACTTTGTGGTGTTGTTCATAGCCAATGCATGTTCTTCCTTGTGGTGTTGTTTATATCTTATGTATGTTCTTCCTCGTTGAAAGGTTTATAAAAACCCTCAAGGAATTTGTGAGATAAAGAGCGAGGCTGGAAGGAAGCATGGTAGAAGGTTGATGGTTTCCCCTTGCCACTACATCTTAGAATATCGATCTCGCATAGAGCCCAACATGCCAAGATTGTGGAGCAACAAAGAAGATGAACGGATGGTCTCTCACTATAAAGGAAAGGAAGAATCCCAAAGGATGAATGAAGAATTGTGTTATGAAATTTTGCATTCTCAATAGTTTGGTCATTGGAAAGGAAGAATCCCGAAGGATGAATGAAGCATTGCATCATTAAATTTTGAATTCTTAATAGTTTGGTCACTGGAAAGAAGATTAAAAGATATGATGATACAAGAAACAAATGCAATGAAGAGAGAAAAGCTTTTCTAGAGAGCACACTTACCCTAACCATTGAGCCTTGAGCCTCTCCAGAAGTATTGTAACATTGAATGGCTTTGTGAAGCAAGTCTAGACCAAGGGAGAGATGATCATGAGAGGGAAGAGTGGGAGTATGCATGAGGATGTGACTTTGCCTTTTTGCTTTCATTATAGTTGTTATGCATATGCTCAACATATTATACATCTTATTTTTACTTTTGTTGTTGGATGCAATATGTGGTCGAAAGGAAGGGAACTTTCACACTTAGGTATGTAATCTAAGAAAAACACACATGATTATGGTGTAATGGCAAGTTTTGAGCAAGATAGTCAAGCTAGAAGTTGGGATACTAATATTATAGTGGGCAATCTTGATTGAAGTGAAAACATCGTAGAGGCTGATTTTATAACATTCAGCTTATTTATCTTTGATGTCGAATGGTTCAAGGAAATGCATAGAGGTGCTTAAGCAACTGTTAAGAAGCATCCAAATGGATTTTTGGCAATTGATGAAAAAAAAATGGAATGATGCCAGAGACACTCTTGTATTACTTCGATACTTTTGAACTACCTCAACATTATGAATATGTTAGTTCTTTAAACTATTTAAGTCAAGAAAATAATTTAATTAAGGTGATCTAAATCATATGTCCTTACTAGTTTCTATTGTTGTTTTTACTAGGTTGTGTTTCACCTCGATCAAAACGATGTAAAATGATGGTATGTTACAAATGGCTCCTCAATCAAAATGTGTCTTTCAGATCAAGATGTTGATGAATAGACATATGAGGAGATATAAGTGGGCCATGACACATCATCAACCATTCAACATGAGAATACGAATGACTATGTTTAAGAAAATGAAGAAACCATAGTGAAGCATGAGCAAACTTGCACCAATATTGATGATGAAGCATCCACCACCATAGTGAAGCATGAGCAAGCATCCACCAATATTGGTGCATTTTTTGAGGGAAGTAATACATAGAAAAGCCAACAAGGATTGGCTATAATCATAAAGGAACACAATGTGAAAACAGGGCTCCATCCTGCCTTCCAATGTAAGGTTAATAGCAAGGATTTGGCTAGCAAGGTGGGAGGTCAGGAGGAGGAGATGGTAGCTTTTGGTGACGGCCCTTCCCATCCTTCACAATAAAGGCCATGGACATGCCCCAGGAGCTATGGAAATCGAAGTGGCAATGCATGAACCAAACACCTGGAAAAAGAACCATTAGATGAGGGATTTACACATTTGAATGTAGATTACAATATGACTAGATTGCTTATTATAGGACGTTGTTAACTAACATAATTAACAAACCTGGATTTGTGGTTTGGAAGCGGACAGCAGCCCAACCTCCGGAGGGCACCCCCATGGTGTTTCTAGAGGGGGGGTTTTTGAGGTTAAAGTTGGGCGTATCAGTGGTTGCATTAAACGTGCCAAAACCGGTGCCCACCACGTAGAAGTTGTGGCCATGCAGGTGGATGGGATGGTTCTCGAAGAAGAGTGTGGCCGTGTTCTGTAGAATCATTTGCACAGTCTTGTTGAAATCTAAAACTTTCACCTTCGTTGCCAACACAGAATACATATTTGCTGGATTTACACCGGTGTAGTTGTATTGGAAGAGTGGCTCTGATGGGAAGTCCGTCTCATATACCCCATTGATGTGGTTGTAATAAGCCTATAATTAGTAAGCAGCACAAATTGGTTGAGCTTAAATAAATGGCTTTTAACATACTCAAGCATCCTCTCTACATATCATAAATGGGAAATTAGTGACCATGACTTTAAATAATGCCCCCTAAAGCACGTATTAAAATGATGCTAGCCTTACTGTCCTAAGTTTACACTAAGGTATATCTCTATCTCTTAAGTTCCATGCATGGCCACCTATTAAAATGATGCTAACCTTACTATGATCATAAGGTTACACTAAGGTATTGTCCTAAGTTTACACTAAGGTATATCTCTATCTCTTAAGTTCCATGCATGGCCACCTATTAAAATGATGCTAACCTTACTATGATCATAAGGTTACACTAAGGTATTAGTGAGGTATCTCTACAATTCCGTGCATGCCCACCTATTAAAATTATGTTAACCTTACCGTCCTAAGGTTACACTAAGGTATCTCTATAGTTGTTCCATGCATGCCCCACCCCATGCCTGCACCTGTTTCTCACCAACAACTCTATCTAGATGGCCAAGTCTTCTCCAAGCCTACCCTCCTCTAAAGTCTTGAAATTTTCATTACCTGTAGCAACGAGACTCGTGGGTCACTGAAGGTAACGTTGTTGATGGAAGCGGACAAGCGATTCCCTGGGATAAATGAAGCGGAGCAATTAGGGCAAGGCTGCTGGGCATAGCCAATGGTGAAGAAAAGATCCTCGTCGACGGTCTGAGGGACGTCATAGGTTAAAGTTCCATTGGGCGGCCGGCCCTTGAGGCTTTGAGTGAAATTTGCCACAAAGGCACTGTCGTTATGAATGGGGAAGGCCGGCAAGGACAGGCTAGAGGACGGAGCCTCGCTTGCGTTCCCATGCAGGTACCTGAAGATTGCAGTGGTTGGTGTGGTTGGGAAGGGGACCCTCGCAACACTCGGAGGTGAGAAAACTGAAGCCGATATGAAATATTGGCCCGCCTCTTGATCGGCTTTCATTAGCACATCCGTTGTTTGCCCCGGTGTTAACACGACTATGTCTGTTGTGTATGGTTCCGTGTACTCTGCGTCCACTGCCACCACTGTCAGCGTGTGATTTGTCACCCCCACATACAGTTGGAAGTTCACCGCAGCATTGATTATTCTTAGAAGGTACGTTTTGCCCTTCTTCACGTTGAAAACTTGGGTATCTGCATGCATGCATATGCACCATATTCACTTAAGTTAAACGAGGTCGGAGACTAATAATCCGACACAAAAAAACGTCAATCATGAGAAATGGAACTACAAGATTAGTGGCACACGTAGGCCTTCCTTTTATTTGGTTTTTCTGAGAAACTTAAAACCGTGTATATGCATAGAGATTTGAGATGTTTCAAATTAAAGATTCGCTTGAACTTTTAAAGGAATGTATTTAGCAGAGCTAGAGCACCCCCTCCCTCCCTCTCTCTCTCTCTATATATATATATTTAACTTTGTCACGTTACCGTTAAGAGAGCAATTGTACAATGCACCAGGTTGTCCATTGATTGTAAGAGCATCGGAGATATTGTAAACACCCCCAACTTGTAGTGCTTGGGCTATCACGTCCTCTACATTGGCATTCCACCATTCACCTAAAAAAAAAAAGGACTGAGCATAGCAAATAATATATTGAGAAGTTGATGGTTTGATTGATGCACAATCTACATAAGGATGGCCATAATTACATCGTCTTCAAGTGATCTAAATAATTACGGCCATAATTTTACCACCTCTGAGTGAGAGGCCAATCCACCTTTCAACTGGCACTTCAGTTGCTACCACAAAATACTACAGAAGGGGGAAGAAAACAAAACAAACTCGAAGCGATGCACCGCTCAAAGTGATGCACTGCCTCTGGGTAGGAGACCTGCAAGCCACCTTATGGGCGGCACTCAAGTTGCTACTACTGAGAAGGATGTATTCAAAGGAAAAAAATAAGCAAAACATGCTCAAACTGGTGTGCACATCACAATGTAGATCTCTAAAATTTACCTAAGATGATTGGAATCTCTTCCTTGGGTGTTTTGTATGGGTTCAACATTTTATGTTTCGGAAGTATGATGAAAGCTCCGTAAACTGTAGCGCGCAACCAGCTGAAGTGTGCATGCCAAAGGAGAGTTCCTCTCTGGTTGACAATTCTGAAGCGGTAAACATAAGAGTTGCCAGTTTGAATGGGGCACTGGGTAATGTAAGCAGGCCCATCGGCCCATCCACTGTTGAGTTGGAGCACACCATGCCTGCAAGTTATATCGAAGAATCAATTCAAACCCTGCCACATTTAATGTGCTGGGTCACTAAAGTATGAAACTAAGGTATCCCCACTATTAATTCAGCTTTGTAGCTAAAGTATTAAACCATTGTATCCTCTAATAATATTTAAGCTTTGTATTATAATAAGTACTAAGGTATCCATTGTTGCTATAATAGTACTCAAGAGGTATCCACTAATTATCCTTTGTATTAATTTATTATCCTGCTATAGTACTCAGAGGTATCCACTAATTCTCTGTTGTATTAATTTATCATCTTGCTAATTACTATAGTACTCAGAGGTATCCACTAATTATCTGTTGTTACAGTATTAATTTATCATCTTGCTGTAGTACTCAGAGGTATTCACTAATTATCTGTTGTATTAATTTATCATCTGGCTAATTACCAATGTATCGTGACATTGTAAGAAACTAAATTGGTCACGTTAACAATGACGGTATCGCCCTCATTGACTACAACGGTCGGACCGGGGAATTGTCCGTTGACGGAGACGAGAGACTTGGTGTGGCAAAGACGGGTAACGTTGGTGTACTCAACCTAATCATCATCAAAAACGGAAAACAGCTTATAACTATGCAGCGTCGAGCGTCGAGCAAATAATTAGTAGCGGAACGGAAAGAAAACAGCTTGCTTAATCAGCTGTTAATTAGTTTACTTACTTTCCAGTCCAATTCAACGGTTGCAGAGCTATCAGTTGAGACCAACAAGAGGAGGGCAGATACAAGGAAAACTGCAAGAGAAGTAGGGGAGTGCTTCATAGTTGCAGAATTGTGAACCGGCAATTGATTGCAGGAGCGGCCTGTAGTTGTGGCCTTTCATAGCTGCATCCACCTTCATACTTGTGGCAAAAGGCCGCTAAGCAGGCCGTTAACTCGGCTAATCACTGTGTGCATCCACGTGAGAACATGTAGCCTGTTTGGAACAGCTCCGATGAATTCGACTGGCAGCCTCGTCAGCAAGGCCTTGCCACGTGACGTGATATCACGCGAGCACGGTATCCACTTCTTGCCACATCGGATATACAGGCAAGCAGCGCGTGCGTACACGTGGACGAAGCCCGCTGGCCTCGTCAACAACAGCTTGTTACGTGAAGTGATATGATTCGACCACGATATCTACTTCTTGCCACATCGGGCTACAGGCAAGCACGCATCTATACTACGCCGCGATCGTGTGCCCACATGAATGCTTTTGCCAATTGACTGTCTCGTTCTTCCCCACGAACGACGCAAATTATAATTTCTGAGCTTCCACGTCCAGCTAAAGTCTCTTTCCCCCCGCAGTACGTCGTGCAGAAAGTCTAAGGAGCCCAAGCTTTAACAGCTACATCAACATGACATATAATTTGAGCTTCTTATTATAGCCAAGCACGATTACAAATTAGGTCAACAAAATGCAATTGATCTTAACGGCATTTCCAACGATTTAACGTCAACTGTATTATTCAACTTCAAACCATTTCTATTTGCTACAGCGAAAAAGCACGAATCGTGACACAGAGCTTACAACTTGCCTTTAAAGTTTACAAGTCAACGGAACACAATTAAACGCAATACCCACTTAATATCAAAGGCATATCTACCTGTGAAGATGTGGATATTTTGCACTTGACAAAATTGTTCAGAGACTGGTCTTTTGGGAGACATCGTGGGACGAAGTGGGGATGTGTTCAGGTGATTGGGAATCGTGGGACCCACAGCAACTTGCGATTTCTCGTACACAGCCTTACTCCTAGTATTTTTCTTGTTTACACCTCATACTATACATGCATAAGGGCATTATGCATGAGCTATACATACATGGGGCTACGCATAGCTTATGTATAGCTTATGCATTTAGCTACACATAAGCCTTATGCATGCACTACTTATGCATGCTTAAGGCTATGCTTAAGTCTTATTCATGCATTAGGCTATGTATACGACTTAAACATAACCTTATGTATTAGGCTATGCTTAAGTCTTATGCATTAGGCTTAAGCATAAGGCTATGCTTAAGTCTTATGCACGCATTAGACCATGTATAGGCTTCTCCAATAGACTTAAGCACAGCCTTATGTATTACGCTATTCATTAGACTTATGCCAGCATTAGGTTATGCATAGCCATATGCATTAGGCTTATGCATGCATTATATACATCAAAAATTGTGTATGGGCAGTGGTTAAAGGATCGGAATCTTGACGAGTTGACGATGTGGGTTCGAATATTGTTCGCTACAGTGTTGTGCACCGATATAATTGGAGTAGAGTTTGTGAGTTGTGTATATTTTAATACATTTCCGCCAAACTTTTAACAAAATGTATGTATAAGGAAGGGAAATGTTTTCGCCTATAAACTTTTACACAATATGATTCCCCCTACACTACAAGAGAATGATGGTATAGCCGCACATATGTAGTGAGAGAAAGAAGTGAGAGAGTTGCAGATGCATGCAAGAGGATTTTTTTTCTAGTGTGCGGCTATACACGACGGCTCTTGTGTGGCTATAGCCATGTGTATAGTCACGACAATAGCCGCACGCTGGAAAAAAATCCTCTTGCATGTAGTTTCTTGCATGTAGTTTATGACAGTAGTCATGACAATACACGCGGCTACTGTCGTGACTATACAGTGTGTGGCTATACATGCGGCTCTTATGTGGTTATAGCTGCATGTATAGTCAAGAGAGTAGCCGCATGTAAAGCCGTGCGTGTACTGCTACAAAATATTGGATTCTCTCACACCCAAGGGTGTCCTTTTTTTGCCACTCTTTGCTCTCCTTCTACCTTCCCCAAAACATGGGCTAAACTTGTTTCCTCTCCCTTTGTCTCACATACCTTAAGCATAAAACTCATGCTCTCCTTCATTTATGTGCTTTCATCTCCAAAAGCATAAGTTTTATGGTAAAGATAAGGGTTTGTTCTCTCTACTCTCTCATATTTGTTTCAATCTCTATGTGCATGCTTAGGTCTTGATTCTTGTCTTCTTCTTCTTATGATTTTTCGTCTCACTTGTTTTGTTAATTAAATTTATTGTGTGTGCTTGTTTTGTAGGTTTAGGGTTTTTGATGCTTATTGATTTAGCTTTGTTTGCAACAAGAAGGTAAACCCACTTTCCTCCTAATCTTTTATAAAATCTCTATGTATACTACTTTCCTCTCTCTTTTTCTTAGTGTTAAATGCTCTTTTTCTCTCTAATATGACTATGTATGCTCTATGCATACATAGAGTATGCATAGCTCTAATTTTCATGCATAGAGGCTCTATGCATGTAAATTAGAGCATGCATAACTCTCTAATTTGCCCTATGCTCTAATATGTTATATGCATATTAGAGTATACATAGAGTATGTATAGCTCTAATTTGCATGCATGGAGGATCTATGCATGTAAATTAGAGCATGCATAACTCTAATATACATGTATAAAGCCTATGTATGCTCTACTCTCTAATATGCCTATGTATGCTCTATGCTCTTATATGCTCTATGCATATTAGAGCATACATAGAGTATGCATAGCTCTAATATGCATACATAGAGTATGCATAGCTCTAATTTGCATGCATAGAGGTTCTATGCATATAAATTAGAGCATGCATAACTTTAATATACATGTATAGAGCCTATGTATGCTGTAATATGCATGCATATATTCTTTATACATGCAAATTAGAGCATGCATAACTCTAATATGCACATGTATAGAGCCTATGTATGCTCATAGCATATTAGAGTTATGCATGCATATTAGAGCATACATAACTCCAATACATGCACATGTATAGAGCCTATGTATGTTCTATGCATGCTCTACATATGCTCTAATATGCATGCATAGAGGTTTCTATACATGCAAATTAGAGCATGCATAGAGGCTTCTATGCATGCAAATTAGAGCGTGCAAAGCTCTAATATGCATGCATAGCTCACCATATGCATTAAGCGTATGCTTATGCCTTTACATTAAGCTTCATGCATAAGCTTAATGCATATGGTGTATGCACAAAGCTTTTGGTTTAATTAAGCTTATGTATTGTAAAATGGTTTATGCATAAGCTTTATACAAAAAGCTAGTGCGCCATAAGCTTAATGCATAAGGTTGTGTGTACCCGTTTACTAACGTAAGGTTATGCGTATCCATTTACTAACATATATATTTTCTTCAACTTGTAGATTGATGCTCGACATGTAATCTCAACTTTTCAACACAAACTCTGCTTCTCTTCTTCAAGGTAAGAGTTCTTGTCTTTTATAATCCCGTTCTTTACTTGTTTATAGTGCACCCCCGGGTGCTTGGGAGATTTTTTTTTCCATTATGCATTAGATTCCTTTTTATAAAGCATAAGGCTCATGCATTATATCTTTATGCATAAACCTTAAGAACAAGGTTTTATGCAATAAGTTTGTGCATAAAACCATATGGCATTAAGCTTTATGCACAAGCTTAAGCACAAGGCTTTATACATTATTAAGCATTATGCATGTGACTTATACTTATGCTAATGCATAAAACTTTCACATTAAGCTTTATGTAAAAGCTTATGCATAAAGTTTAAGCATAAGCTTTATACATAAAGCTAGCTAGCGCATAAGGCTTTTGCATAAAGGAGTGTGATTTTTTAGGGATCTTGGTGGAGGGAGCTTTTGCTAGCAACTCCTCTCTTAAAAATGTGGACATTCTCTCTGTAGCCCCTTCACCACTACCTCCTCCTATCTCCTCCAACTACCTCCACCACCACCTCTCAGCCAAGCCCACTTTGTCCCCTCGAGCACAACTTAGCTCCTCTGGCCTTCTCTCTATCCCACTGTCTTTCTTTCTCCCTCTCCCTCTCCCACTCTCTCTCTCTCTCTCTCTCTCTCCCCCCCCTTCCTTTCTCTTTGCTAACCTCTTCCCTCTCTCCTTCTTTGCCCTCTCCCTCTCCCACTTTTCGTATGCATAATCTCTCCTTCCCTCTCTCTCACCCTTTGCCACCCTCTTCCCTCTCTCCTTCCTTGCCCTCTCCCTCTCCCACTCTTCCTATGCATAATCTCTCCTTCCTTGACCCCTCCCTCTCCCACTCTTCCTATGCATAATCTCTCCTTCTCTCTCTCTCACCCTTTCTTACTAACTCATATTATAAGAGACCTTCATGATGACTTTCCCACCCTCTCTCCTTCCCTCTCTCTCTCTCTCTCTCTCTCTCTCTCTCTCTCACCTCTTTCCTCTCTCTCTCTCTCTCTCTCTCTCTCTCTCTCTCTCCTTCTCCTTCATTTCCCCCTCCCTCCCTCCCTCCCTCCCTTTCATTCTCCCTATCTCTCCCTCTTCCCATCTCTCTCCTCTCTCTCTCTCCTCTTCCCATCTCTTCCCCCTCTCTCTCCTCTCTCTCCCCCCCTCTCCCACCCTCTTTCCTTTCTCTTTCCCTCTCCCAACCTCTCCCCCCCCCTCTCTGTCTCTCTCTCTCTCTCCTTCATTTCCCTCTCCCTCCCACCCTTTCACTCTCCCACCCTCCCTCCCTCTCTCTCTCTCTCTCTCTCTCTCTCTCTCTCCTTATTCCACCCTCTTCCCTCCCCCCCTCTCTCTTTCCCACCCTCTTCCCTCCTCCCCTCTCTCCCCTTCATTTCCCTTTCCCTTCCTCCCTCCCTTTCACTCTCCCCCCATCCCTCTCTCTCCTTCTCCAACCCTCTCTCTCTCTCTCTCTTTCTCTCTCTCTCTCCACCCTCTTCCCTTTCTCTTTCCCTCTCCCACCCCCCCTCTCTCTCTCCTTCATTTCCCTCTCCCTCCCTCCCTTTCACTCTCCCATCCTCCCTCTCTCTCCTTAATCACACCCTCTTCCCTCCCCCCCTCTCCCTCTCTTCTTCATTTCCCTCTCCCTTCCTCCCTTTCACTCTCCCACCCTCCCTCTCTATGCTTCTCTCACCCTCTTCCCCCCCCCCCCCCCCCCCCTCTCTCTCTCTCCCCCACCCTCCCTATGCATAATCTCTTCTTCCCTCTATCTCGCTCATATTCAGCTCTTCTCCCTCCCTTTGTACCCCTATCTCTCTTACATCTTCTCTCTCTCTCTCTCTCTCTCTCTCTCTCTCTCTCTCTCTCTCTCCCCTCACCTCATCTTTAGATGAATTTGCATAGCATTGCATGTGAGTTTATTTTTTGCATTTGTATTTTTGCGTTTGTGTGACATTTCCTGCTCTTAATTATCCTTTTGCATGTCAATGCATGCATGTGCCATTACAATACATTGCATTGCATGGCATGGCATTGCATTTGGATGTTATTACATGTGCATGTCATTGCATGCATGTGCCATTACAATACATTGCATTGCATGGCATGGCATTGCATTTGGATGTTATTACATGTGCATGTCATTGCATGGTGCTACTTGCCCTTTTCATAGTGTTTCATGTCATTGCATACCTTTGCATGTGAGTGTATGTCATTTCAAGCCTTTGCATGTGACTTCATATCATTTCATGCGAGTACAATTGACAATGTGAATAATGTACACAATTATACATACAAGATAATTTCATTCTAGGAAAGATATCTAGTATGCCTTGCATACTGTTTCATAAAAAATAGTGAACAATGTAAAATTATTAAGGTTAATAATTTAATAGTTATTATTAAGGTCATGGCAAAATTATTTGAGAGGAAGAGGGAGGGAGAGAGTGAGAGGGAGTGAAAGAGAACAACATGACAATATTACATCGTCAAGATAAAAAATGCTGCTTTCAATTACAAATAAAACCAAGTTCATTCACATACAACTTCCAAATATAACTCTTCTATCATAACTATTATTCAGCTCCAGTGAGAGTTCTATGGGCTTTGCTTATCCTCTAGGGTGTTCGTTCCCTTCCACACTTCCTCTAGAAAGAGATGCTCAAACGCATCATCAATAAAACCATGGGCTCGCCATATAGCAATTAATCCCACCACTTTTGTCTACATTGGAGAACTATTATTATCACTACTAGGAAGCGGTAAGGATGTGAGAGCTTTCCATGCTTGTGAACCATCTACTATCTTTTGCTTGACCTCCGCATTGGTGGCCTCCTTGGCGATACATGCAGCAATAACTTCAATGCTAATTTTGATGAGGCCATCACAAACAATAATGTTGAGCTAAATGGTGGTCAACAAAGTTGTATGGAGGTTATTTGTATATTTATAGCAGTGGGAAAGATGTGCTCTTCTTTTGCACCAAACAAAAAAAGATACCTTTATTCTTTTTTAATGTAGATAATAAAGGCATCTTCCCTCAAAATCCTACACCTCGGTAATGATGGCATCTTTTATTTATTTTTTGGGGAAGAACGAGTATGCCGTGAAAGAACAATAAACAATACAAAATTGAATAGGATAATATAGCTACCGATTATTGTGGGTAGTAAGAGAAAATTTTACTCCCGAAAAGAAACTTCAATTGGATCACATATTGTTTACTAAAAACAACAACTATTATGTGTACATTATACATTGTGTATATACTAGGAGGCTAACCCACCCTAGGCATGTGAGCATGGGATCATGGAAACATGCTCTAGTGGGGCAAGGGTTAGGTCTAAACTTGGGTTGAGGTTAGGGTTAGGAAGCCAAGGGTCACACATGGAAATGGAGAGTCAAGTCACTTGAGAGCCCTCCTTTATAATAGGGGCATGGGGCACTCTCGAGGGATGTTCTCTTGTGTAGAGCATTGTATCTAATATCTTGCCATTTCATGTTAGATCTATGTGCTGATGGAATGAAGTCATATCTCTCTTGGTGGTATGGGACACCGAGGTAAGGTATGTGGTACTTCATTGCATTTATGTGTGCACCCTTGGGCTCGGGGGTGGTTGCGTGGATGAGTATATGCATGGTTTATGCATTTTTATGCATAGTGATTAACTAGAGAGATCTTTAGGGTTTTAACAGTGGTATCAGAGCGGTCTCTAGTTAATTTTTGATGTTTTTTCTCCTCTAAATTTTCTCTCATTATTCTAAATTTTTAGCATTTTTAAGTAAATCTTCACATTTACTAAGCAAAAAATGTTATTTTTTGGTTTGTTTTGGTGGCTTATGCATTGGGAACGTCAATATGGCAGTCAAAATGTGATGCTTCTCGACTTGGATAGATGTATCGACATTACAAAAAAATTCTGTGAGTGGAAATGCTATTGTTCTCTATTTTTATGGTTAAAATAAGCATTTTACGAATTTTTTTAACCAAAATATCACACATGCTATTGTGGGTGTTTTTTGGTAGAAAGGATTCTCTAAATTTTTACAATTTTCAGGATTTTCTCCTAATTATTAAGGAAATTTTAAGAGCATTTTTATGGTTAAAAAACATTTTAATGCATTTTGCGGGTTTCCTACGGGGTCGATGCTATCAAATTTCTACCAATTTTCTGTTGAATTTCAATAGGGGGTAGCATGTTCATGCATCGGGTTCTCTCCCATGTGTGGCATTTTTTCCATCTCTCAAATAAAAAATTTCTCTCATATTTTCTCTTTCGTGCGCGTGTGGGAACACCCCTTATATGGGTAGATTTGATTAGTTAAATCATGATTAGTGAATAATTATGATTAGTAAATAATCTTGATTAGTGAGTTAACCACCTTGATTAACCGTGTGGAAGAGAAGAGGAGATGAGGGAAAGATGGTTGAGCTTGAGGTGGAGATGGAGAAGACAAGGGAGTAGCTCATGCTCTCTCCTCTCTCTCACGAAATCACGCACAGGGGGGCGATTTTTTTTCCAACCCACGGCTGTCTACACACCCCCACGTTTTCTTCAAAAAAAAAGCATTGAAAAGCTTTTAATTAAAGCTTTATAAGCTTTGGATTAAAGGTTTTAAAGCTAAGAGGTGAGGATAACACAGTTACTCCTCAAGAGCTTGTTGAAGTCGAAGATTTGTCTTATGTTCCACATGAACCTGAAAAGGTACTTGAATTTAGGGAAAGGAAACTTCGTAGTCACTTAATCCTTGAGGTTAAAATTAAGTGGAAAGACAGGGAAATAGAGGATTCAACTTGGGAGTCAGTTGAGAACGTTCAGTTCAGGTTTCCTTCTTTTCATTTGCAAGAGTGCAATGTTTTGAGAGAGGGGAAGTATGTTATGTGCACATTATATGTGCATATACTAGGAGGCTAACCCACCCTAGGCATTGGAGCATAGGAACATGGTCTAGTGGGGCAAGGGTTAGGTGTAACCTTGGGTTGAGGTTAGGGTCAGGCAACCAAGGGTCACACATGGAAATGGAGAGTCAAGAGTCACTTGAGGGCCCTCCTATATAATAAGGGCATGGGGCACTATTAAGGGATATTCTCTTGTGTAGAGAATTGCATCTACTCTCTTGCCATTTCATGCTAGAGCTATGTGCTGCTAGAATGAAGTCATATCTCTTGGTGGTATGGACACCAAGGTAAGGTATCTGGTACTTCATTGTATTTATGTGTGCACCCTTGGGCTCGAGGGTAGTCGGGTGGATGAGTATATGCCTGGTTTATGCATGTTTATGCATAGTGATTAACTAGAGAGATCTTTAGGGTTTTAATAACAATAAACTAGAAATTTGACAAGGCAATTAATAAAAAAGACAAGGCGAATTATAGTTGAAAGACCACCTTATTCAAGAAAGTTTATTACATCATCCTCTTGGGCCAAAGACATATACGTACTTATAAGGGCTACAACAATCATCCTCTTGGGCCAAAGACATATACGTACTTATAAGGGCTACAACAATCAAACATTGTTTACAATTGATAATATACCATAACTACCTAGGGTTACTACACCTATGTGCTTTTATGGGCTACTCTATTCTTCAACTCCTCTCAGAGGGACTCCTCCTTCTCTTCGGCAATGTACCCGTAACTCCACTAGCTAAAAGAAAAAAATAATTTTGCATGGATATTTCCTAAATTTAGAAAATTAGATGCATGGCTATTCCCTAAATTTAGAAAAGTAGATGCGTGGCTATTCCCTAAATCTAGAAAAGTAGATGCATGATAAGTGCTGTGTGTAAAAAGAGAAATTGCATGAATAAGTAATATATTCAAGAAAATCTACATAGACATCAACATTGAGAATAATAAATGAATATATTCTAGCCATTGACATACAGCTATATTGATTGTCCTACTAGGCTATTTAAACCATATTAATTATCTTGCTAAACTATTTAAAAATGAAAAGTAAATAGAGCTTGCTAGGGAGTTGATACAAAGGACATTTTATTATTGCAACATGAAGGACCTTTTCAAAAGTACAGTACAATGTCATCACCAGTACAAGGCCCTTTTTAGATTGTTCTCCTGCTCTAAACATTCTTATTAAGACCTCGTTTTTTACAGTGGGTTGATGTATAAACATATTATGGTTCGCATCTAACCCAAAGATACACAAATATATAAAATAAAGGTTCTTGCATGTACAATATAGTCTACCAGCACCTACTCTGATTTGAAAATCGGGATATGTGCATGATGGATTCTTTCTCATAGTCACTCGGCATTTTTTATTCCTTGGTCTCAACTATAAACACTTCTATTTGTCTGGCCTTAATGACCAAATGCTTAAAGATCGAAGCTGTGTTTGAAATTATTGAATCTATTCTCTTGGTTGCCATATCCGATATGCCACTTCTATACTTTGCTGACTGATTGGCTACATCATTTACTTCTTGGCATAGTCCCTTTTGAAACACAAGTCCACTAGACTCCAATGCTCAAACCTCATCCACAATAAGGTTTGTACCTCATCCAACTGGTCATACAACCGGGGGCCTCGCAGGTGATTGACAAATGGTATTACATATTCTCCCAGTATGATCCACGGTGCTCTGGCAAAACCACATGAACTGATGCCTTTGCTGCCTTGAGCACTCTCTCATACCATAGAAAGATGGAGTTGGGACACCTTGCCGACAATTCTTGATGCTCTTCTTACACTTGACATCTTGGCCACCTAACCATCCTTGGCAAGTAACCTTACTATGTAGAGGTGTTTGAATTATAACCCACATTGAGTCGTGTATGCCATTCTCCAAAATTTCTTGCACCTTTGATTTAGTTGCTAATCCCTGTACATTTTGACCACCTTCTGTAGTAATAATGGGTGGAATGTTTAATCTCCTACCTTGTTTCTTGCATGGTTGGTTTTTTGTGATATACTCCGGACAATGTGATGAGTTAACTTCCTCAAGATTTATAACTATGGGTTTTCGATGCCCGACTAACTGTTATGTTATCATCAATATGGTTTGGTTGTACATGCATTGGAGTGCCACTCACTGCTTACCCTACAATCTACTCTGTGCTTAACAGACTTGGAGCTTTTTATGTTCTAGCCTTCTCCATCAACTTTGTTATTATTGTAGGGTCTGCTCCGTGATATTTACCTCGCATGAATGCATGCTTCTTCATGGATTGCAAGAGGGCATTAGTGAGACCTTGAACAACAACATCATATAAAGAGATGGTTCCCTTGAAACCCTCTCCTGCTAACCAACTTGCATGTTTCATTTCTGCTAGATTGGTGTGGTTGGCATGTGCAACAGTGGCATCGTCCACCTCCTGTAATAAAAGATTAACTGATAAGAATCAAAGTTGTAAGCTCCAACCACATTCCACAACAAAAGACTACATTTACAATTCAGATTCCAAATGCAAGCTATTGGTTTTCAAATCCAAGAAAGTTATGCTTGCCCCTACAAGGTTCTTTCTCCAATGGGGATGTCTAGTATGCCACAAACTAATCCAACAATCCATGGCTCGTAAGTTTGCATCAGCAACTTTACCATTCATCCACCATGATCTAATGTGTCTGTATTTTAAGAGTGCCTCTTGTTCAGTCAATGTATAATGCCACTGACGACATAGTCGCTTGTGCTCTTCTTGAGAATTCCTCACTACATATTGTATTTTATGGGTGTTCAAGCTTTGTTTCCAATGAAAAAGACATGACCACTCATGACCTTTCATTATATTATTTGGTCAATTATTATAGACTATCTTTACTACCCTCCAATTGGCTCCAATGAAGAAAATCCAGCTTTGAAAAGCCTTTTTGCACTACAACATTGTTGATCATTTTTGAGAAAAGAACTTGTGCCATTGTATCCTCCTATTTCATTTCATAAGTTGTAATTGTCATGATCTCTTGTAGGCCACCATATAACAGTTGGAAAGCAGCAAAAAACAAGTTCATAATTTTAAAGAATTTGACAAGACCAAAATGTACCTCGGATCATATACATGTGCAACCATTGCTGTCCATTCCTGTACACACCTGACGTGATCAAAGCAAACCCAAATCCTCCTTAAATCACCATCTCCTATTTGGTGCATACGGTTTACTAGATCCAAAATCAATGTGGACCCTGTGGGTTGACATTTTAAATACGTAACACTGCTCTAACTTGTCCAAAGCTTGTCTAGGAAAATGGCTACCATGGAAGAACTTAAAGCATATTGTCTCTTTAATTCTAGGATACTGGAATCTACTCCTTCCAATGAACAATTGATCTTAGAAGCACGTACCATCCTCCTAAATCTAAAGAGAATTAGAGAACTTAACAAACTATGTAAACTTAAGTTGAGAAGAATATTAATCAAAAAATTTATGGAATACTCATTAGCTTTAACATTGAATTAGGGTATGCATGTGTTCCAATAATAGCGACAACTCCATGTTGCTAATATTTGATCCATCCTTTGTATTCCTCCTGACAACTGCATCTAATACAAGTTGTTTGGTGATATCCATCTGTATCTTCCTTCTTGGACCACTTAGCCACCTCTAAAACTGCCTCTTGCACAAGTTCTCTTATCTTTTGCATCTTCCTTGGAGGACCACTTGTAGCCATGCCTCGTGCACAAGTTCTCTTATTATTTGCAATGTCTGTCTTGATGTACCCCTTTGCACCACATGCATATGTTCCCATTGATGTATCATCAATTTGGTCATATGTGGGTCAGTAGGCATAAAATAGTACACCGTAGCACCACACATTCTTCTACATAATACAAGTTTGTTCTTACAATCCTCACGAAACAAGCTAGAGACCCATATCCATCTGTTGTTAAGCCCAATGTGATGATGGAAGATTTTGTGTGAGCTTGCCTATTATTTGGAAAAATGCAAAAGTCCCAATAAATACTCTTATTAATGATGATTTACTAAAATTGAGCCAAGATAATAAACTTACCAATCCATGATGTTGTACTTGGTGTGCCGTTCATCATAGTTCTACTTCCACACAAGGCATAAGTGCACTCAAATAAGCCTCCACAAGAACTATTTTGTACTACTCGAGGAAACTTCACATGGCTCTCCGTAGGTTTCACCCAACAATGGCCATCATGTGCTTGCTCCATTCCTTGCATTGGAGAGGCTGAAAGATCACGTATATTTGGTAACTCAAAAGCCTCCACAAGAACTATTTTGTACTACTCGAGGAAACTTCACATGGCTCTCCGTAGGTTTCACCCAACAATGGCCATCATGTGCTTGCTCCATTCCTTGCATTGGAGAGGCTGAAAGATCACGTATATTTGGTAACTCAAATGCCGCATTGCCAATATAGATTTGAGGAATCTCTTCTACCTTCTAAATATAATAACATTCTATGAATAACACCTGCATATGAGATTCCTTAGACAATAAGTATTTGACCACACTCTTATGAAGTGGTGTACCTGTGGGAGAATCTTCCATTGTAAGATCTAATGACTTGCTTTGGTGTGCTTGCCTATAGTGTTGCTTAAATCTCTTATTATTGGAACATCCATGTATTTAGTTGTTATGTCTTTATCAGATATATAACATGGTCCCTCTCCAGTGGGTCTAGCTGATTGGATAGATATGAGATGATCTACATCATCATCTTGTGGTTTGATTGCAAAAACCTTCAATCCAAAATAAGGATATAGCATTCCATCAAGTTTAGTAATATAAAAATGTCCTTACACAATTCTAACAATAGGATCATTCTCAAACCTTCAATGCAGAATGAGGATATAGCATTCCATCAGGTTTAGTAATATAAAAATGTCCTTGCACAGTTCTAACAATAGGATCATTCTTCTTCAATAAGAGTACTTGTCTTTTATAATCCCTTTCTTTACTTGTTTACGGTGCACCCCCAGGTGCTTGGTAGAATTTTTTTTCATTATGCATTAGATTCATTTTTATAAAGCATAAGGCTCATGCATTATGTTTTTATGCATAAACCTTAAGCACACAGCTTTATGCATTAAGCTTGTGCATAAAACCATATGGATTAAGCTTTATGCACAAGCTTATGCATAAGGCTTTATACATTATGCATAAAACTTTTGCATTAAGATTTATGTAAAAGATTATGCATAAAGTTTAAGCATAAGCTTTATACATAAAGCTAGCTAATGCATAAAGCTTTTGAATAAAGAAGTGTGATTTTTGAGAGGGCTTGGTGGAGGGAGCTTTTGCTAGCAACTTCTCTCTTAAACATGTGAAAATTATCTCTCTAGTCCCTCCACCACTACCTCCTCCTATCTCCTCCAACTACCTCCACCACCACCTCTCAGCCTAGCCCATTTTCTCCCCTCTAGCCCAACTTAGCTCCTCCCTTTTCTCTCTCTCCCACTCTCTTCCTTTCTCTCTCTCTCTCTCTCTCTCTCTATATATATATATATATCTCTCTCTCTCTCCCACTCTTCCTATGCATAATCTATCCTTTCCTCTCTCTCACCCTTTCTTACTTAAAGTCATCATTAGGAATTTTTTGGACCCAAAAAGAGGGCCTCTTGGATTAACTTTTGATTAGGAATGGACCAATAGGAAGAGGGCTAGGTGCACATTTTTGACTTCTTTGACCCTAGGGGGCCTAGGCTTTGGTTTGCTAATGGGGCCTAATTACTACTCTTGTCCCCATACCTCTTGGGCCCAAACTTAAGAGACCCCCCACCTAGAATCGCGCAGATTAAAAACCCTAAAAATTGAAAATTTTTAATTTTTTCCCAAAAGTGTGTTTTCCCTCTCTCAAACTTCCCCCCAACATACTCTAGGTTTGGAAAGCTCATTTTGAACCTCTTTCTTCCTCTTCTAATAAGCTCTCCATTGCTGTAAAAACTCCATACCTCTCAGGCTCTCCCTCCTTGTCAAGCTCCCTTAGTCCTCTCTAAGGTGCTCTATGTAGCCTCTATGGCGGCACAGAGCACCAAATGTATAGTTCTAATTAAAAAATCCCTTGCCTTCGATGTTTTTGGTTCTGGATTTAGGGGTAAGCTTCTTGCTCATATAGGTATAGCCAAAAGCATAGGCATAGAGGATCCTCAAGAAATAGCCCAATCACTCCTTGAGCACACTCTGCCCAACTAATAACAAAAGAAGGAAGCTCAATATTGTAAGAAAGCTTTTGTAAAGATGATGTATCACTTCTTATTATGAATACAATACAATTTTTGCAAACTTATTTTCATAAAGTATATCATTGTTTTTTCTAGTTTTTGTACCATCAAATTTTTGTGAATGCATAAAAAATGACTATGGGAGCCTGGGGGAGTAGTGCCAGAACCGTGTGAATTTTGAGCCTGCACCGCTGCTGTAGAGCCTAAATTCGCACTGTTTTGGCACAGCTTTCCCAGTCCTTCAAGAGCAATTTTGATGGATTAGATGAAAAATAATGTATTTTTACACATGATTAAAGGCATTTTTATCTTGTAAATTACTGTTTCTCATAATCAATGTACTCAACTTGATTATAAATGCATCAAAAATGATTCTGAGTGGCTGGGGGAGCAGTGCCAGAACAGTGCAAATTTTGAGCCTACACCGCCGCTGCTGTAGAGCCCAAATTCACACTGTTGTGGCATAGCTTTTCTAGCCCTCCAAGAGCAATTCTTATGCATTGGGTGACAAATAATGTATTTTTATACATGATTAAAGGTAATTTTATTTTGTAAATTACTATTTTTATAATTAATGTACTCAACTTCATTATAAATGTATCGAAAATGATCCTGAGTGGCTGGGGGAGCAGTGCCAGAATAGTGCGAATTTTGAGCCTGCACCGCCACTGCAGAGCCTAAATTCGCACTGTTCTGGCATAGCTTCCCCAGTCCTCCAAGAGCAATTCTGATGCATTCGATGACAAACAATGTAATTTTACACATGATTAAAGCTGTTTTTTATCTTATAAACTATTGTTTCTCACAATTAGTGTACTCAACTTCAATGCATCAGAAATGATCCTGAGTGGCTGGGGGAGCAGTGCGAGAACAGTGTGTAATTTTACACATGATTAAAGCTATTTTTCATCTTATAAACTATTGTTTCTCATAATTAGTGTACTCAACTTCATTATAAATGCATCAGAAATGATCCTGAGTGGCTGGGGGAGGCTGGGGGAGCAGTGCCAGAACAGTGTGAATTTTGAGCCTGCACCACCCGCTGGAGAGCCTAAATTTGCACTGTTCTAGCATAGCTTTCCCAGTCCTCCAGGAGCAATTCTGATGCATTGGATGATAAACACTATATTTTTACACATGATTAAAGGTGTTTTTATCTTATAAACTATTGTTTCTCACAATTAGTGTGCTCAACTTCATTATAAATGCATCTGAAATGATCCTGAGTGGCTGGGGGAGCAGTGCCAAAACAGTGCAAATTTTGAGCCTGCACCGTCGTCACTGTAGAGCCTAAATTTGCACTGTTTTGGCATAGCTTCCTCAGTCCTCCAAGAGCAATTCTAATGCATTGGATGATAAACACTATATTTTTACACATGATTAAAGGTGTTTTTATCTTAAAAACTACTGTTTCTCACAATTAGTGTGCTCAACTTCATTGCCCCCAAAGGAGAGATGTGGAGGACCTGCCCCTCCAACCACAACCACAGCAACATTGCAAGTGCAGGTTGATGCCTAGCAATGTGGCTCTCCATGAGATAAGGAAATACAAAAAGATGGTCCACTTGCTCATGCCGAAGGCATCCTTCCAACATGTGGTGCAAGACATAATGCATAATGTGCAACTCCGTATGGATAGGAGGTTCTAGAGGCTCACGCCACAATAACAATAATAAGCCCACTACCTACATAGTGGACAACTCAAACCACGGAGTCACTCCAGGAGGCTAGGAAGGCATGTACCTGGTGGATATTTTTGGTGGCATCATGCTTGCATCTGTCCATACAAAGAGGGTAACTATCATTGACAAGGACATGCAGTTGGTGTAAGGCACAACGCTTGGAGAGATCCTCTGGGTCCAAGAGCTTTAGTTATATTTTTACATATCTTACATAAATGTAATTCTTGAAATCTATGTAAACCTCAATATACATCTTGATAAGTATACAAACTTTTTGCTCTTATCTTATGAATTCTTTTAAGAAAAAATAAAAATTACTAGTAATAGCAGCGAAGCTATGGTAAAATTTTTAGAAAATAATACATATCTTATTTTTATGCATAATGCTAAAAGAGGACTTCCTACCATATTCTAGGATTGGACATCCTATGCAAAAAGAATGATTTTCATCACATTCATGAAAAATAAATTTTTAGTATTTATGCATAAATATTTAATTAAAAGAAAAGAGAAATTTTTGGTAAATTTATTTTTATGCAAAAAGAGGAATTTCCATGATAATTGAGATCCAAGTAATTAAATGGTAAAAGAGAAATTTTTGGCATATTCAAAATAATGGATATTTTTATTTAAAAAAGATAAATTTTAGATAAATTTATTTTATGTATAAGAATTTTTAAATGATAAAAGAGAAATTCCCATGACATTCGGAATTCAATCATTTAAATACAAAAAGAAAAATTTTAAGCATATTAAAAAAATAGATATTTGTATTTAATTAAAAGAAGAATTTTTTATTGGCATTTTAAGTAGAGAAAGGTTGAAATTAAATTTTGGTGACAAAAGAGGAATTTCACCATAGTTCCACCTAGAAAATTAGGGTTGATAATTAAATTAGTAGAAAGAATATTCTTAGATATTTTATGTGGATAAATCACCAAATTTATATTTACCCGAAACTAGATTAATGGAAGAAGAGTATAGTTTTTTCTCATATAGAACCATTTCTTAATTTATTATGGTTAGGAAGTAATGAAATTCATAAAGTTAGAATTTTTCTTACGATTAGAAGTTCAATAGATGTTTATCTGAAGAAAATCCTTAGAAATCAAAGTTAGAAGTAAACCGAATAATTTTGGTTAGACCACGACTGTGAGAATGGCAGCCAGTAAACTACTTGCCCATTTCTCAAATCTGAATCAAGTAAAAACCTCGAGACCAATTCCAATTCTTGACACAAAGAATAAACTACCGTTGAATTAGCGTAGTTTTTCCTTAACCGAAATCACCAAGAATCTAGTTAGAAATTCAGTCAAATGATGGGTAGATTATCTTGATGAGAGATCAATGATTCTCATTAAGAAAATATAGATTAAGGAAAAAGGGTTTTGTGGAACCAATCTCGAACCGAGAATTCTACTTGCATAGAATCTTTGTTTTCTTTTAAAGGATTATTTTACGTCAGAATGATGGACGAAGCATTTGGTATGTGTTTAACTAAGGAGAGACTCGTTGCAACAGCTGACGGGGAGTCGTCGTCGAGGGATGTCGCTTTCGCAGCAAAGAATGCCGAGGTCTTGACCAGCCTTGGTATGGTTAAAATGGTGCGCTTCCGGTACGATGGGCGAGGACCGACGAAGCGGTCCTTGAGTGAAGTACTAGGACACCTAAGTAGGATTCTAGAGGATTATGATCAAGTGATGCACGGGCTCGCGACGGTTGCTTTAGGACACCCATAAGTACGTCGAGGAAGATACGGATGAACTGAAAAGAATGACTTTCGTGAACTTAATTTTGATATTGGATCTCGTTAGTTAACCAGCTGGTCTTCAACGGAGAGTCCAGATGATATATTTTGTAAAACAATGGACTCAATATTTTGGAGGATTATGATCAGTAATACTATAATTTCATTAAAAGATTGTTTTAAAGACACTTGAATATGTTAAAATGGCAATTTCATATTGGGTGTGTAAGTGGTATGTCTACCTTAAATTTTGCTTGAAGCGCCGGTTAGGGGGCATGGGAACTCTTTCCTCGGTACCCAAGCAAAAACATAACCAAATTTTTATAAGCCCTAGAGGAGTGAAGATAAAATGACTATGTAAATGCCCAAAGGACAAGCTACCAAATAATCTCTACAAATACAAGTGGATAGACAAGATGCCAAGCATTAAATGAAGTTGACTTGACTTTAGAGTTGTGAAGGGGCAAATGACTCTTGGAGATGAGCAAAGGGCAAGATGATTCTAGTCATGGTTGATGTATCATCTCAAGCTATTTAAGAGCCATCAAGCAATGCAATTGTCGTGTGGTGTTTTATGAGGTCTTGTGCAATGCAATAAGATTATCATTATCATTTATTAATAAATCTTATGTTGTATTTATTACTATCTTAGCATCTTCTTGCTTCAAAACCATGGCATTCTATGCTTGCTACTATGAACCTGCATAAATCCTCATTTCTTAAGTTGGTATCAAAGCCTGGTTTAGCTCTTCAGTTTAGGTTGAGTTTATTAGGAAGAGATTAGGGACTTCACTAGCTTGGCTTAGAGGGGTTAGTGATGGTTTGTGATCTAGGCTTAGTTTACTCTCAGAGAATTAGGGTTTTCTTGACTAAGGCATTGTGTTGCTATAGAGCTCTATCCTCAACTGCACCCATCAATAGTAATAGCTAATCATTTCTCTGAACAACCTGTGCATTGCTAAATCTAAGCTATGTTTAAAGGCCACCTTCTCCTTATTGCAAAGCGATGCAAGTGGTGGAGAAAAGAAACACAATGGCAGCAAGCAACCTCAACTTGTTCTCCCATAGTGTACATCAGATAGCTGAAGGCCAAGCTCCAACGAGTCCCCAATGCAACAAGTGTATATCAAAGACCATAAACACAAAGCGACTCTAAGGCAATTCTAGCACACCATGATTACGGACTTTTCTAGAATGAAGGAATTGGTTTAGTTAAGAGTGATATGGAGAAGGGGAGAAGAGAATAATCAAGCAACAAGTTCCTAGTAGAGTAACAAGATCCGAGTGTCGAGCAGCAAGTCCTCATCTTTCGACGCACATCACCCCTCACCGAGCAGTAGCACACAAGGTCCAGTTCCAAGGCACGCCACTCTTTAGCGAGAGCAGAAGCACACCTACAACAACAAAGAGGAGGCGATGATAGCAGTTCTTGTTGCTGTGCAGAAGTTTAAACCGATAGCCCATCAAGGTGACACCACGTCTGAAGGTGTAGATGCAAACTGAAAGAGAACATGAAAAGAGTTCACAGCTCGCAGCCGTGGGAGTGAGCAAGGCATTGTTGATTGTTTGTGCACACAGAAGAGAAGCTAGAGTAGAGGTCTTCCGGGCGGCAACTTGAATGTGCGCAGAAAGTCCTAGCCGTAGCGCTAAACAATAAATATAACGCCTTAATCTTTAGGGTATTTTTGGTGGCATTAAAAAAAAGGTGTAAAAGAGTCCTCTATAAGGGACTGTTTACATGCTAGTTTTTTGTTTTTGTGCTTTGAAGGCCATTCACAAGGAACGTCTCTTGGATACGATCATCATCATGGGCATCTACTTTTGTAAAGTGGTTCTTCATTGACTCAGCCTTTGGCGAACTTGATAGCATCATCGACAACAATAAAAGCAACAAAAATTCCCTTTGTACAGGCGACCAAATGGAAACACTAGTTTGTATGAGAGAGAAAAGGTCCTTGAGTCATCCGCAAAATGGAACAAGCATAAGAAAGAGGCGTCTAAGTTCGAGAAGTCTAAACTTCACGGCAGGGATTTCATTAACGTCTTCACAATTTCGTGATCACGTTAACAAAACCTATTGTTAACATAAAAATTCTTGTGATCACAATGTATATTCACGGGCATTTTTTATGACCTGCAAAAACCTTCTCTGCCAGTAATCCCGCCGGGAAAATGAACATTTCCCGGCGGGCAAATAAAAAAATAAAAAAAATAAAAAAAATAAAAAAATCATGTTCACAGTCATTCTTACCATTTTTGGGCCTTCTGGACTCATTTATGATGTCAAAAGTTCAAAATTATTGGCACAAAAAAAGTTTTGTATAATTTGCTGGCCTTAAGTTCAATTGACACACCAATTAAATCTAACTATACTTACATCAATTGACTCAATTGTCCATGACATCATTGCACTCAATTGAGCCCAATTGGACTCAATTACACTTGATTTACACTCAATTGATATTAATTGGGTGTCAATTGATGTCAATTGTACCTAATTCGACGCAATTGAGCCCAATTTACACCCAATTTGCATAAATTGGGTGTAAACTAAGTATCAATTGAGTCGAATTGGACTCAATTGATAATAATTGGATGTTAATTGATATTAATTAAGCCCAATTGACTTCAATTGGGTGTTAATTTATTACAATTAATGTCAATTAAGCTCAATTGAGCTCAGTTGACATCAATTGGGTGTCAATTGAGCTCAGTTGACATCAATTGGGTGTCAATTGATATCAATTAAGCTCAATTGAGCTCAGTTGACATCAATTGGGTGTCAATTGATATCAATTGAGCTTAATTGGGCTCAATTACACTCAATTGACACTCAATTGGGTGTTAATTGCATCCTATTGTGCTCAATTGAGCCCAATAGGATGCAATTAACATCAATCGGGTGTCAATTGATCACAATTGATATCAATTGGGCTCAATTGCACTCAATTGTGTGATCGATTGTGTGTCAATTAATGTCAATTGAGCCTAATATGATACAATTGAGCTCAATTCACGCCCAATTGGATGTAAATTGAGTGTCAATTGAGCCGAATTAGACTCAATTGATAGCAATTGGGTGTTAATTGATATCAATTAATATCCAATTAACACAATTGAAGTCAATTAAGTCTAATTGACTTCAATTGGATAATTTGGGTGTCAATTGAGCTCAATTGGACGTAAATGACATCAATTGGGGGTCAATTAACATCAATTGAACCTTATTGACATCAATTGGGTGCTAATTAACATCAATTGGACTCAATTGACATCAGTTGGGTTTCAATTGAGCCAAATTGGGTGCAACTGACATCAATTGGGTGTCAATTGATTACAACTGAGTTGAATTGGGCTCAATTGCACTCAATTGATATTAATTGGGTGTCAGTTAAACCTAATTCCATGCAATTGAGCTCAATTGACATCAATTCACATCAATTGCTCTTAATTGATATTAATTGGGTATCAATCGATGTCAATTGAGCCTAATTCGATGCAATTGAGCTCAATTCACATCAGTTCATATCAATTGGGTGTCAATTGATGTCAATTGAGTAAAATTGAGTCTAATTGGGTGTCAATTGAGTCAAATTGAGTATAATTGGGTGTCAATTGATATCAATTGAGCCAAATTGAGTCTAACTGAGTCTAATTAGACTTAATTAAGCTAAATTGAGTCTAATTGGGTGTCAATTGATGTCAATTGAGCCAAATTGAGTCTAATTGGGTGTCAATGGAGCCTAATTGACATCAATTGGGTGTCAATTGATGTCAATTGAGCCCAATTGAAGCTAATTGTGTATCAATTGACACACAATTGATGTCAATTGGGCTCAATTGACATCAATTGGATTCAATTGACACACAATTGATGTCACATGGGCTCAATTGACATCAATTAACACCTAATTGATGTTAATTAATATCAATTAGGTGTCAATTGATTATAATTGATGCTAAATTGAATGAATTGAGTCTAATTGACATCAATTAAGTCTAATTGGATATTAATTGATCAATTGGGCTCAATTGATATCAATTGACACCTAATTGGACTCAATTGACATCAATTGGACTCAAAAGGGTGTTAACTGATGTTAATTGAGCCCAATTGACATCAATTGGGTGTTAATTGAGCTCAATTGGATATAATTAATAATAATTGGGTATGAATTGAACTCAATTGACATCAATTAGGTGTCAATTGAGCCTAATTGCATCCAATTGAACTCAATTGACATCAATTGGACAAATTGCATCCAATTTAATTCAATTGACATCAATTAAGCCTAATTGCATCCAATTTAACCCAATTGGACTCAATTGAATCCAATTGGACTCAATTGACATCAGTTAGGTGTCAATTGAGCCTAATTGTATCTATTTGGACTTAATTGACATCAATTGGGTGTCAATTAAACCCAATTGGAGTCAATTGATATCAATTGGGTGTTTATTGATATTAATTGAGTTTAATTGACATCAATTGGGTGTTTATTGATGTCAATCGAGTCCAATTAGATGCAATTAGACTCAATTGGGTGTGAATTAGACTCAATTAATATCAATTGGGCTCAATTGATATCAATTAGGTGTGAATTGATGTCAATTGAGCCCAATTCGATGCAATTGATATCACTTGGGTGTCAATTAGACTCAATTGGCACCCAATTGATGTCAATTGAGTCCAAGTGGATGTCAATTGATATCAATTGAGCCCAATTGATCAATTGATACCCAATTAGACTTAATTGATATCAATTTGACTCAATTAGGTGTTAATTGATATCAATTAAACTCAATTGGATATTAATTGATGTTAATTGAGCTCAATTAGACTCAATTGACATCAATTAGGTGCTAATTGAGTGTAATTGATGTCCATTAAGCTCAATTTGGCTTAATTGACATCAATTGGGTATCAATTGACTACAATTGATGTCAATTGAGCTCAATTGACATCAATTGGGTATTAATTAAAGTCAATCGAGTCCAATTAATATCAATTAAGTATCAATTAAGCCAAAATGATATCAATTGGGTGTCAATTGAGCCCAATTCACATCAATTGGGTATAAATTGAACCTAATTGGACTCAATTAACATCAATTAGGTGTGAATTGATGTCAATTGACCCCACTTGGATGCAATTGATATCAATTTGGTATCAATTGGACTCAATTGGCACCCAATTGATGTCAATTGAGTCCACTTGGATGTCAATTGATATCAATTGAGCCCAATTGATCAATTGACACCCAATTAGACTTAATTGATATCAATTTGACTCAATTGGATATTAATTGATGTCAATTGAACTCAATTGGATGTTAATTGATGTTAATTGAGTCTCAATTGACATCAATTGGGTGTCAATTGAGTGCAATTGATGTCAATTAAGCCCAATTTGGCTCAATTGGGTATTAATTGATATCAATTGAACTCAATTGGATGTTAATTGATGTTAATTGAGTCTCAATTGACATCAATTGGGTGCCAATTGAGTGTAATTGATGTCAATTAAGCCCAATTTGGCTCAATTAACATCAATTGGGTGTCAATTAACTACGATTGATGTCAATTGAGCTGAATTGACATCAATTGGGTGTTAATTGATGTTAATTGAGTTTAATTGACATCAATTGGGTGTTAATTGATGTCACTTGAGTCCAATTAGATGTAATTAGACTCAATTGGGTTTGAATTAGACTCAATTGATATCAATTGGGCTGAGTTAATTGGGTGTCAATTGAGCCCAATTGACATCAATTGGGTGTGAATTGAACGTGATTGGACTCAATTGACATTAATTAGGTGTGAATTGATGTCAATTGAGCCCAATTGGATGCAATGGATATCAATTGGGTGTCACTTGGACTCAATTGGTACCCAATTGATGTCAATTGAGTCCAATTGCATGTCAATTGGTACCAATTGAGCCCAATTGATCAATTGACATCCAATTAGACTTAATTGATATCAATTTGACTCAATTAGATATTAATTGATATTAATTAGACTTAATTGGGTGTTAATTGATGTTAATTGAGTCTAATCGGACTCAATTGATATCAATTGGGTGTCAATTGAGTGTAATTAATATCAATTAAGCTCAATTCGGCTCAATTGGCATCAATTGGGTGTCAATTGACTACGATTGATGTCAATTGAGCTCAATTGACATCAATTGGGTGTTAATTGATGTTAATTGAGTCCAATTAACATCAATTGGATGTCAATTGAGCCCAATTGACATCAATTGGGTGTGAATTGAACTAGATTAGACTCAATTGACATCAATTAGGTGTAAATTGATGTCAATTAAGCCCAATTGGATGTAATTGATATCAATTGGGTGTCACTTGGACTCAATTGGCACCCAATTGATGTCAATTAAGTCCAATTGGATGCAATTGATATCAATTGGGTGTCACTTGGACTCAATTGGCACCCAATTGATGTCAATTGAGTCCAATCGGATATCAATTGATATCAGTTGAGTCGAATTGATTAATTGATATCCAATTATACTTAATTGATATCAATTTGACTCAATTGGGTATTAGTTGATGTCAATTGGACTCAATTGGGTGTTAATTGATGTTAATTGAGGACTCAATTGACATCAATTGGGTACCAATTGAGTGCAATTGGTGTCAGTTGATGTCAATTGAGGACTCAATTGACATCAATTGGGTACCAATTGAGTGCAATTGGTGTCAATTCGGCTCAATTGGCATCAATTGGATATCAATTGACTAGGATTGATGTCAATTGAGCTCAATTGACATCAATTGGGTGTTAATCGATGTCAATTGAGTCCAATTAAGCCCAGTTGTGTCCAATTGGGTGTCAATTGATTGAATCCAATTAAGTCCAATTAAGCCCAATTGAGTCCAATGGGGTGTCAATTGATGTCAATTGAGCCCAATCGATCAATTGACACCCAATTAGACTTAATTGATACTAATTGGACTCAATTGGATATTAATTGATGTCAATTAGACTCAATTGGAAGTATAATAAGATCTAATTGATGGTAATCGAGCTTAAGGTGATAAATTTAGAGATAACTTTTTTTTGTACAAAGAATTTTAAACTTTTGACATCATAAATGAGTCCAGAAGGCCCAAAAATGGTAGGAATGACTCTGAACATGAATATATTTTGACCATTTTTTTAAAACTTTTTTTCCCGCCGGGAAAATGGATTTTCCCGGTGGGCCCGCCGGGAAAACAAAAAGCCCGGCGGGCTTCGGCAGGTTACCAGGTCACTGGTAACCTGCTATTTTGAGAACATGAAAACATGTGAACATGTGAATAACATGTTCACAAGTGTTATTAACAAAAAAAATCTTGTGATCACGTGAATATAAAATCCCTGCTTCACGGAAGCGTAGCCAAATGAGTACTCACATGTACCCCTATGTATGTATGTATGACCTCTGAGCCACCAATGAGTAGGCCATGTCGAAGATCCCTACATCCTTAAAACCTTTGAGCCTCAAAGTAGGACAAGTACATTAGGGGAGGGGGGGAGGGGAGGGGGGAATGTAAAGCCTCGACCTCTTGAGTGACAACCTCTGAGCTCCAAAGATGAGCCAAGTTGGCACCCAACCTCTAAGCTCCAAAGATGAGCTAAGTTGGCACCAAGAGGGGGTGTTGAAATTATGGTGCCAAGATACACAACTTAGAGAGGGGAAAATTATGCATGTGAACAACCCCTATAGGAGTGAAGATAAAATGACTATGTAAATGCCCAAAGGACAAGCTACCAAAGAATATCTACAAATACAAGTGGATAGAGAAGATGCCAAGCATTAACTTAAGTTGACCTGACTTTAGAGTTGTGAAGGGGCAAATGACTCTTGGAGATGAGCAAAGGGCAAGATGAATCTAGTCATGGTTGATGTATCATCTCAAGCTATCTAAGAGTCATTAAGCAATGCAATTGTAGTGTGGTGTTTTATGAGTTCTTGTGCAATGCAATAAGATTATCATTATCATTTCTAAATAAATCTTGTGTCATATTAATTATTATCTTAGCATCATCTTGTTTCAAAACCATGGCATTCTATGCTTGCTATGAACCTCCGTAGATCCTCATTTCTGAAGTTGGTATCAGAGCCTGGTCTAGCTCTTCGGTTTAGGTTAAGTTTATTAGGAAGAGGTTAGGGATTCACTAGCTTGTCTTAGAGGGATTAGTGATGGTTTGTGAGCTAGGCTTAGTTTAGTCTTGGAGAGTCAGGGTTTTCTTGACTAAGGCATTGTGTTGCTATAAAGCTCGATCCTCGACTGCACCCATCAATAGTAATAGCTAATCGTTTCTCTGAACAACCTATGCATTGCTAAATCTAAGCTATGTTTAAAGGCCACCTTCTCCTTATTGCAAAGCGGTGCAAGTGGTGGAGAAAAGGAACATAACGGCAGCAAAGAAACCTCAACTTGTCGTCCCATAGTGTACATCAGATAGCTGAAGGCCAAGCTCATGAGTCCCAAATGCAATAAGTGTGAATAAAAGACCATAAATGCAAAGCGACTCTAAGACAGTGGTAGCACACCATGACTATGGACTTTGCTAGATTTAAGGAGTTGGTTCAGTGAAGAGCGATATGGAGAAGGAGAGAAGAGAATAATCGAGCAGCAAGTTCCTAGTGGAGCATCAAGTTCCCAGCAACAAGTCCTCATCTTGCGTTGCTAATCACCCCTGACTGAGAAGTAGCACAGAAGGTCCCCGGTTGCAAGGCACATCACTCTTCAGCGAGAGCAGAAGCACAGCTACAACAACAAAGAGGAGGCGATGATAACAGTTCTTGCTGCTGTGCAGAAATTTAAACCGACAGCCCATCAAGGTGGCACCACGTCCAAAGGTGTAGATGCGAACTGACATAGAACATGAAAAGAGGTCACAACTGTGGACGTCGCAGCCATGGGTGTGAGTAGGTCGTTGAGTGTGCAGAAGAGAAGCTAGAGTAGAGGCCTTACGGGCGGCATCTTCAATGGGCGCAGAAAGTCCTAGCCATAGAGCCAAACAATAAAGATAAGGCTTTAATCGTTAGGGTATTTTTGGTGGCATTAAAAGAAAAAAGGTGTAAAAGAGTCCTTTATAAGGGACTGTTTACATGCTAGTTTTTTTTTTTGGCACGCTTTAAAGGCCATTCACAAGGAACGTCTCATGGATACGATCATCATCATGGGCGTCTACTTTTGCAAAGTGGTTCTTCATCAACTCAGCCGCCTTTGGTGAACTTGATAGCATCATCGACAACAATAAAAGCAACAAAAAGTCCCTTTGTAAAGGCAGCCATATGAGCACGCTAGTTTGTATGAGAAAGAAAAGGTCCTTGAGTCATCCTTAAAACGGAACAAGCCTAAGAAAGAGGGCCTCTCAGTCCGAGAAGTCTAAACTTCATGTAAGCGTAGCCAAATGAGTACCCACATGTACCCCTATGTATGTATGTATGACCTCTGAGCCACCAATGAGTAGGCCATGTCGAAGATCCCTATATCCTTAAAACCTTTGAGCCTCAAAGTAGGACAAGTACATTAAGGGGGGGGATGTAAAGCCTCGACCACTTGAGTGACACAACCTCTGAGCTCCAAAGATGAGCCAAGTTTGCACCTAGCCTCAGAGCTCCAAAGATGAGCCAAGTTGGCACCAGGGGGGGGGGGTGTTGAAATTATGGTGCCAAGATGCACAACTTAGAAAGGGGAAAATTATGCATGTGAACAAGCCCTAGAGGAGTGAAGATAAAATGACTATGTAAATGCCCAAAGGACAAGTTACCAAAGAATATCTACAAATACAAGTGGATAGAGAAGATGCCAAGCATTAAATGTAGTTGACTTGACTTTAGAGTTGTGAAGGGGCAAATGACTCTTGGAGATGAGCAAAGGGAAAGATGAATCCAGTCATGGTTGATGTATCATCTCAGGCTATTTAAGAGCCATCAAGCAATGCAATTGTAGTGTGGTGTTTTATGAGTTCTTGTTAAATGCAATAAGATTATCATTATAATTTATTAATAAATCTTGTGTAGTATTAATTATTATCTTAGCATCATCTTGCTTCAAAACCATGACATTCTATGCTTGCTATGAACCTCCATAGATCCTCATTTCTTAAGTCTCTCTCTATCTCTCTCTCTCGCATAGCTTGTGGTTTGGAGTAGCATTAGCAAGTGTTTAAGCAAAAAAAAACTAGGGATTTAGGTGATTAGAGAGCTCAAAGAAGAGGGGTTTTGCTTAAACATAGAGTGTTTTTTTTGCTTCCAAACATGTTTTGCGTTGGATTAGTGTACATAGGTAGCTTAGGAATGTTAAATAGAACCCTAATCCGCCAAAAAACTTAAAAACATCATCAATCATCTCTTAATTTTTTTATTAATTAAGAGATGGTTAGTATGATTAGTAAACTTAAAGAGAGTAAAAAAATGAAAAAATAAAGCTTAATTACTTGTAATTGGAGTAATTGGAGTGACATTAGTGTTCTAAATAGTTGCCTTGAGCTAATTCCATGCCTAGTCCACTCCCATTAGCTCACAATTAGTGAGATTTAGTGCTAATTAGGTCTCATTTGCCTAATTTTTTCTCTTTTGAGTGTGTTAATTAGAGACCTAATTAGAGAGATTAATTAGGGATGATCATATCATTGGGCTAGCCTAAACATTATTAATCTATCAAATCCCCATTCCTAAACTCCTTAGAGGGTTATAAGGTGATTAATAGTGGAAGTAAGAAGGATTAATCTTTAGTAAAGTTAGAGTGCCTCTAAATTAGTTGAAAAACACTAATTTAGAGATAACCTCTAACTTTAGCCTTTTCCCACCTACCTCGCATTAATGAGGGGATCTTAGTTGTCCCCCACTCACTTCCCTCCAATTCAAATTCAAATTTCAAACTTGCCACGGCCATTCACACCTAAGGCCACGAGGATATGCTTCTAGCGTACGCACATACTGTCCCAAAAAAAAATTCAAATTTTTTTGCCACGGCCGTACCATCCTTACTGTATGAACATTCCATCCCCAAAAAAATCTTTTTTTGAAATTTTTTTTACCCCACGACCATACGTACCTTCATAAAGCCCCGGACATACGCTCGTAAAAGTGTACGAAAGAGCCGTTCAAAATTTTTTTATTATAAATTTTTTAATTTTAAATTGCCACGGCCATACCTTCCTAAGGCCATGGACATACCTTCATAAAGGCACGACTATACCTTCCTAAGCATATGGACGTACCTTTCCTGAATATATATATATATATATATATATTTCTTTAAAAATTTTAAAATTTTAAAATTATTAGAGGTGCTTATAGTCTACCTCCCTGACCCACTAAATTTCTTTTCACACGCACGAAACACCTCAAAAGACCATTTTCTACCTTAAGGGTGCGTTCACTCGCATAAAGGCAAAAGTGAGCCCAAACTCCTATTTCGGGCCTGCATCGTGCGACAGTTTAAGCTTTTCTAAGATTCCCCACACACCATGGACACCTTTTGGTAATGGTTGCATGTCTCCAATGCCTCCATTCCATTCTACAGCACCCCGACCACCATTGCACATTCACATGTGGTCGCCACACCAAACACGTTTGGCCGTGAGGGTGAAACGATTTTTGAAGAGTCCTTATGTAGTGGGGCCCCTCCATACATGCACCCCCACATGAATAGATGGCCCAAGCACACCCACCACGGATCTTCCCCTCTAATAGCAGATCTATTCCCGACTCCCATCCACGTACCACCTCCCCTTGCTCCACAACTAGACATTTCAAGCTTAGCACAACCTCTAGGAAGGGGAGTGGCACAACAATTGCACCCACAAACCACACATACACAACCCATGCGGGTGAAAATTTTCAAACTTCTGTCGAAATGCCAAGGAGTTGGAGACCTCATATTCCACATAGAGGTCTTTAACCAAATCTGTCAGGCATTTGAAATTTTTGATGATGCAACCAAAGTCCATCTCCTTGGACTCATTCTTGGACCCTCGGCACAAACACACTTTCAAAGCAGCGAGAGAGGCCTTCATTCTTGGGTTTGCACTCTACGAGTCCAAATGGAGCCCCATCATCCAACTGTTCCAATTGGAATAAAAATCCAAGGAAAACTTACGCGACTACATCGCACACATTAAGTACCTTGATTCATGTTGCAAGAGAGGGAAAAATTAGTGACTTAATGGACCGTTTCCTCTTGGGCTTGCACAATCCAAGGCTTCATGACCACATGTTGGTCAAGGACCCCTCTACCTTTGATCAAGCCTGCAACAAATGGGCAACCTTTCTTGATGACAACATGTGAGAAATCTATTCCATGCTATTGGCCTCTACGCCAATGCCAACCCCAAGCTCATTTGTAACATTACCTTCCTCTCCTCCTGGGCATCAAGCCTTACTGGCGGCACCACCCCCAACTAACTACTCACACATAGCGCCACCACGACCTTCTCGAGTGCCCATCTTTCCACTCCAACCATTGTCTCTCCAGGCAAGCCCCATTACTCATGGAAAGATTCCAACCAGGTCCATTGCTAAACACCTGGAGCCCATGTGCTCCACCATGCTTGAGGCACCCATACCACATCAATTCCCTTGCTAGTGCCTCACATGGACCCTAAACCAATTTTGCACACTATAGGTGCACCCGCAGGTAGGGAAACCACCTCTCCTATGTTTCCTTTGCCAGGGAGCCCATTGCCAGTGACACCACAATGTCATGGCTATGGATTTGACCATTACTTCAAGGATTTCCCTTTGCAATTAGTTTTTCACTCCACAGTCAAAGGCATTTCATCCCTCAATGTGTTGAGAGCGTCCAACATGAGAAGATATCCACTGTCCCATTGAATGTCATCACATGGTTGCATGCCAAACTCAAGAAGGGCACATCCACAAAGAAACAACGCTCTAAGCACATTGGCCAAGGTGATGATCGGGTTAGCATCCGCGCACTGGTTCAACAAAGACCACATCCTCCTCCTCTGG
Source organism: Cibotium barometz (assembly GCF_041138505.1). Lineage (NCBI taxonomy): Eukaryota > Viridiplantae > Streptophyta > Polypodiopsida > Cyatheales > Cibotiaceae > Cibotium > Cibotium barometz. Next base: position 39,892,716 of record NC_141057.1, on the reverse strand, counting down.
GAGTGATGATCATGCTGAAATGCCACTCCCCCATGTAGCCCCCCAAAAAACTCACTAAATGGCAAAAATTGTTGGCCGCATCCTAATGCCATCCTTGAGAAGCAACATCTTTAGGAGGCCCAAGCACTGGTGGTAAAGCACTACTAGGCTTAACTTGAGCCACCGTCCGTTTTTGTGATCTTTGACGCAATACCTGAGTGCACGCCATCCCCCATAGCACCTGAACTTCCACACCAGGTAAGGCCGGAGCCCCTGCTTATGCTCCTGGCTGAGGAAGATCCGTTTACCAACATGACATTGACAAACAAAGATCTTTCTCCACATGTGCCTCCTAATCCTCTAGTACCTATTCCACAGAAACCTCATATTCACATCGAACCCCTCGATGTGAACACTGACATAAAGTCCAACAGAGTGCCCACACAAAATTTGATGAGGTATTTTACCCTCCTATGGCACCCAACTCTCAACCTCCACCTCCGTCAAATAAGGACCACATTGAAATTCCATATACCATTATTGGTCCACCTTGCGATCAAGGCCCCGCACTTGTAAAGGCTCCTCATCAACGCGACCGACCTCTCAGCCTTCCTTTCCTCCAAAATCCAAATGCCCATTGAAACCTTGTTAAAAGTTAATTCAAATTTATGGAATGACCTAGGGATTGGATGGAACAAAAACTCCAGGATTATGTGGAGGAGGGAGCTAACTTAGATCCCTTGGTTGAATCAGAGCCCCGTCATCTTGAACTACTCCATCACCACAACCCACAACCCAAAGGCGCACCAACAATTTGAGTAAATGCGTTGGGCCATTACTTTGAAGGTGATGACACAAATGTAGCCTTGCCTATTTCCTATAACGGACATGTGGTCTCAAAGGCATCCTGGATGGAGGTATTGGCGTAAACATCCTCATAAGAGCATGCTGGGAAAATTGGGGCCAACAACGCCTTAATCCCGCCACATTGGTGATAAAGCTTGCGGCGGACGGGAAATCTACACGACCGTTGGGCCTAGCGCATGGCCTCAAGGTAAAATTCTATGACATGATCTTCAACCTCACATTTATAGTCATGGAATTTTGTAACACCGCCTATGACAGCATCTTGGGCAAGCCCTTTATGCTACCAAACACAAATGATCCATGACTGAGAGACACATCATGTCTATCTCCACCACAAAGGGACTCAAACTCTCAAAGTAAATTTATATACCTGGCTCTCACATCCCATGGCTAGAGTTCCCTTTGTTGAAGACTCTGTGATGACCACCACTAGGAGCGACGATCTCTTTGTTTGCGATGCTTGTCGCTCGTCAAGCCCTTAATGACGCACAGGTGCCATACACGATCGCTTCTGACAATAGTGAAGAAAACAACCATGACTGACTAAAAATCCTTGCTACACTTGATACCCTCCCAGATCGAAAACTTGGCACACAATTCATGCTCCCCAATGACCAATCCCTTAATGAACCCTACAAGGCCCTTTCCTTTGCTTCCCCAACACAAAACGGCCACCCTTCTAGGATGGCTAGATTTCCCCTTTGGAAAAAATATGCAAAGAAAATGTGCCTTGCTATCTCTCATAGTAGCTAGCCACAATCTTTTGCCATGGGAAACATGGGTCTCCCCAGGTAAACCATCTCTTAACATTGCCCATGCTAAAATTCAACTGTCTAGTGGGGTGAATGCAAAGCCTTGGGTCTTTTACACAAACTATATATACTGTCTCTAATCCATTGGCTTATAAGTTTTATGTAGTTCCCACAGGTGATACAAAAGAAGCAATCATCCTTGGAGGAAACTGGGTCCATAACGCTACAACTACAATCAACTCAGCTGACAACACGACTATCCTCAAGCTTTCCTAGGGCAAGGTAACAATGATCCTCTAGGATGGGGAGTGCATCACATCCCATCCTCTGCCCGCACCAACTTCTTCCATAAAGGGTACTCTCACACCCCCCACAATAACTGGTAAGTCTTCCACCGCCCCTAAACTTCTACCAAAACTAAACCCACCAAGAATATGGATTTGACTCCCGACTGATGAGAATAGTCTACAACAATGGAAAGACCACATCTACCCTATGGTCCATACCAATCTCATATTCTTGTATGCATGCAAAATTCATGGAAAACCCACAATTACACAAGAAAACACTTACATTCAAATTTCACATGAAATGTGTTTAATGAGTGTTGGGTATTTTATTCCTAAATTTTCCATAGGAAATAACGAGTTGGAGTGTAGATTCCATGTCATAAATGAAGGAGCACTCCAAGACCAGATTATCATTGGAAAGGAGTGGTTTGACACCACTCACACTGCCAAATTAATTGGCATGAAGAAACGGCCACCATGAAAATCAATGACAAAAAGCCACCGTCTTCTTATGTCCCCAAGAAGAAATCATCTACACACCCTCACCCTCGATTGCCCTTCCCCCTCATGTCCCATCCTTATCATCGATAGTCTCCCCTGTTCCCACATCCCATGCCTCAACAAAGCCAGTCAAAAGACCACTGTCGACACCATCCCACATTAACAATCAAGCTTCATCGTTGACAATCCCCCTCAACTCTAAATCCTTGAAAACCCACACTGCAAGCAGCTTGACCTCATACATTTATCATGACAATCAATGGTGGGTGCCCAAGAACCTTCTTGCAACTCAGTGGTTCTACGATGGCTACATAGAAATATGGATCCCAAAACAGCCATCCCAAAAACCCAAGCCAAAGAAGCCCACAAAGCCAACCAAAACCAACCCTAAGTCAAAGCTTCAATGTTGTCTAGTCCTCCGACCACCTGTTACGAGCACAAGGTTACTACTAAGGCAACACTCATCTTTGGCTACCCAAAATGTCTCATGTGCTCATCCATCACAATAACTCCCTAGGAAGCTGCGAGACAAAAGGCCCCACGACCTTGCCGTGTCGGTTAGGCAACCCCAAGCATAGTGCAACCAACAATGCTGGGTGCCTACCCATGTGCTTAAAGCTCAAGGATTCCATGAAGGCAACACACAACTCTGGCTCCCCAAGCCACAATCAAAAGCCTATCCTCAGCATCGATAACCTACTCTCCTAGCTCAAAGCCTTGTTAACCATAGAAACCAAGAAGCCTTGACAACCACGGACCTTCATCACGCGGCCTCAATGGGTGCCCAAACATCTTTTAGACGCCCAAGGCTTCTATGATGGCAACTCCTCTGGCTCCCACGGCATAATCCTTAGTAGTTCACCAAAACCATGCCAACCAAGATAGTACTATCCTTTGGAGTGCTCCTGCATCTATGACATGAAACCAACAAGCCTTGACAACCATGGACCTTCATCACTTGGCCTCGATGGGTGCCCAAATGCCTTTAAACACCGAAGGCTTTTATGATGGCAACTTCATCCTTTGGATCCCAATGCATAACCCTCAGTAGTTCACCAAAACTGCACCAACCAAGCCAGTACCTATCTAATCGACGAAGATGGTTTGGTGACTAATGGGCAAGCTAGTCTCCTCTTCCTCAACTAAATCCTATGGACTTGTCCACACCTGACCCATGGGCACTCGAACGCTCAATTTGCCCAACCCTTTCCACCCACAGAGCCTCGACCACAATGCTCCACCCCACCCATCAACTTTGTCACCAAACCAAGGGGAAGTGCTATAATCCAACCACGCAAAGATAAACTCAAAGGTAAGCTCACAAATCTAGCCACATGAGCTAATTAGTACAAAACCCTCTTTAGGGGTGCTGATCAATAAACACATGTTTAAAAAAAAGTCTCTAGGTGATTAGGACCACGGGCACACCTTTTACCCTCGCCCATGCACAACACCTTTTACCCTCGCCCATGCACAACACCTACAATTCTCATAGGGCTCTGTCCTATGTGCACACACCGTACAAAGATTCATCATCGGTAACTATCCAGGTACATCTCTGGATGGGGGGACCATGGAGGGGTCAATGGTATGACCCATCACCACGTGGATTTTCTTAATGACCCCCGCTTCACCCAAATAATTGTGCTTCATGCCTAATTCATCCTACGCATAACTTCTTCTTCAGCTCACCATCTCTGGATCCTTGCCATTGGCTACTACTCCTATCAACACAAGATGCCAGTTCCCTGATCTACAAGGACAGAAGAAGCCAACCCACCAAAAGAAAAAGAGAGAATACCACACCTTGATGACTTAACATCCACAGGAGCCAAGATACCCATTACCGTGTCTTGATAAAGATGCTAAAGATTTAAGTAGATTTCCATTGAAATACAGCATCTCAGAGTGCAAGAAGTCTCCATGTGCGTTGCCTCCTTGTCCCTCCGGAATTTCCCCCTTGCCACTTGCTTACTAACACCATTTCTTTCCTAACTCCTCCTCAATAATTCACCTCTACCGCTTGGATACTGGTCATTAAGTATTCTGTGCTAGTCTACTCATTCCAGTACCCCAACTCCTCTAACAAAGGTTGTCCTGCTACTGCAAAGGTGACAAACAAGAAAAACACCAAAAACAAAATAAAGAGTACTACTCGGCACATACAAGTAAAGCAAATTCATAAGATCCCGTTAGACTAGCTGGATACTTAATCGACAGTACTCCACTAACTTCTGTCTATCTTACTAACTCCCTCACCCCTTCTCATTCCAAAGTGATAGGATAACCACCCAAGTGTGAAACTTCCCAGTGTGCCTCAACAACCTCTTACCTATCACGAGCGAGGACATGATCGAGTTTAGGAAGGGGAGTATGTTAACCACATATTAGTTAACACATTCTCACCACAACTATGTCCGCACACTTAAGTAATGAGTGTCGGCACTATATTGCAAATCCCATCATTTGATGAGGGAAACGCCCTACAGATGCTCCCAACTATTGATCTTTGAAGGACAGACAAGATAATCTTAGTCAGTTAGCCAAACCATAGAGAAAAGCCTTGTAACTATGTTTTGGGCCCTCCGGTCACTTACTCTCAGGTGGCCTAGTAGGAAAATACTTGGAAATATAAAAGCCAATTCTTTTGGTTTGTAACTCATTCTCCTTTTTATGCAATAGAAGTGGATTGTTCTCTCTCCCTCTCTCTTGCAACTCTAATCTAGCATGTGTGGTGTGCTTATGGTTAGGGTTTGGGAGTGATTAGTGTTCTTGCTTCTTCTCTTCCTCTTGCTTGAGTGATTAGGCTACCATCATGAGAATCATCTTCCTCGGACACGATCTTCACGAGAAAGGTTGCACCACCCATTGGATTAGAGCAACCGCTTCGGTGTGACGAGTTTAGGAGGATAGTGGGTGGTGACGAGTGGCTATGGCAGAGCTCTTGAGCCTAGCTCAAGCTCAGCGGATCGGCAACTTCCCATGATAGGCTAGGGAAAGCTTAACAAGAGGACTAAGGATGTTTTATTGGTCATCGTGTTATAAGTTGATGACATGTTGCTCACAAGCCCTAATGATGATCATATTTCAGCTCTATTATATAGCTGATTTAGAGAAGTCTTTTGAGATGTCAGATCTTGGACTGTTGCACTATTATTTGGGCATTGAGTTTTGGCAGTGTAATGATAGCATTGTTATGTTGCAGAGGAAATACATAGATGCATTATTGAAGAGGTTTAATCTTGAAGACTATAAACGTGTGGCTACACCTATGGATCCAAGTTTATGACTAAGTCTTGAAGATTGAGGTGACTCTTTTGATGCTAGCTTATATCAACAAGAAGCTATTGGATGCCTGATCTTTTTGTGTAGCATCAGGTTTGACATTGAGTATACGGTCTCAATATTGAGCAGATTTATGCATAATCCAGGCATAAAGCATTGGCAAGTCTGTCAAACGGTTGTTCCGTTACCTAAAAAAGGGCACTAAGCACTTTGGGTTATTTTATCACAAGGGGGTAAATCACAGTTATATGCATTTATACAGACTCAGACTGGGTTGGATGTTATGAGACACAAGTGTCCATGAGTGGTTTTTACTTTCATCTTGGTCATTCATGCATATCATGGCTTAACAAGAAGCAACCCCCTATGGTCACTTCTAGCTGTGAAGCTGAGTACAGGGCATCGTTTACAACTACATTTGAGTGTGTTTGGCTCAAGTGCCTTATTGCTAATTTGGATATTGGGTGAGTCCTCAACCACTACCATCTTTCATGATAGTCACAATGCTATGGCAGTTGCATGAGCAATCCAGTTTTCATGCTCACACAAAGCACATTGAGGTGCACTATCATTATGTCAAGAGACATGCTCTGTAGAGGAAATCAGATTGGCTTATTTGCCAACACAGGACAACTTGGCAAATTTGTTCATGAAGGCTCTCATATGAGAGAGAATTTTGAAGCTTTTCGCAAATCTTTAAACTTACTTCCCTTTGGGAACTAGTCTAGGCTTCCTGTCAAAGTCCAATTGGAGCCTCACACATCTCTGTACTTCTAGTGCCAGCTCACCCCATGTTCACATCATCAATCCAGGGGGGATTTGTAGCCATATTTGGTGTGATGTGTGTGAACACACTAGGAACAGTTAGGGCAATTTTTCCATCTTTATTACGAGGTTTTTTTCCCTGTGCTAATATACACCCATCTTGGGGGCATACTTATCATCTTTGTATAGCACACATTCATAATCTATCTATCATCTCATTGCATGCTCCCTTGAGGTTCTCCACTGTGTGTGTGTGTGTTTGCATTCTTGCAATCCTATTTCTAACAAGCTTAATGCATAAGCCTTATGCATTAAGCTTTATGCATAAATCATAATGCATAAGCCACTACATTAAGCTTCATGCATAAAGATTTATGCATAAAGCGTATGCATAGGTTTCATGCATACGGCTTTTGCATAAAACTTTAAGCTTGAGCTTAGTGCATAAGCCTTATGCATAAAGAAAATTGGACTCTCCATTTTGGCCTAAACTAAAGAGACAATTGGGATTCCAGGTCCATGTAACATGGATCTTTTTGTCATATCTTTGCCCAAATCTCTTAGGATAATAAAAAATAGAGCCCATAACTTAAAAAATAGAGAAATGTTAGATTTCCTTGTGTTTTTTTAACCAACTATTGTTTTGTGTTAGATGTACCTTATGATTAAAAAAACATAGAAGTTTTAAACCCGAATTTTAAATTTCTCATTTTTTTTATGTTTAACTTTCTACTTTCCCTCCTTTTGTGTTTCACTATCTTTCCATTTCCCCCCCCTTTTTTGGCGGAATTCAATTTTGTCATATCCTCTTTAATTTTGGTTCTTTCTTCATGAAATTTTATAGCTATGTTGTTCTCCACCATAGCTCTCTTCTCATAAAAGTTCATCGCATTTGGACAAAAACTTAGTGACTTATGCTCATTTTCTCACATGAAATTTCTCTTCTATGCACCACAGATAGCTATCTTCATTGAAGTGGCATCAAATTCTAGTGAATCATAAGTTTAGGGTTTGTTTGTGTTTTGTTGTAATGTGTTGCTATTTAGGTTGTGTAAATAAGGTTATGACCAAGGTTATGAGCAACAAGGTTGTGTAGATAAAGTTATGAGCAACAAGGTTGTGTAAATCAAAGCAATAGGTAATGTTTTAATATTTATTTGTTGCTTACAATCTTTATTTCTTACTGCTATAGCACATATACTTAGTAATCATGAAGGTTAACTTTGTTAATTTAATGTTTTTTTATTATAGATGTCTTCACAAGAATGAGGAATATTAGTAGTATAGCTATTTCTTGTGGACTAAGTCCTATGAGTAATGATCATTTATATCTCATTTCATTGGTTTAGGGTTTTTTTAATGTTTTGTCAGGACATGTTGCTGCTTATTTTTGTGAGAAACAAGGTTGTGTTAATATCAAAGCAGTAGGTTGTAGAAGATAATATTTCTTGTTGTTTAATCTTTATTTATTGCTTACAATCTTCATTTCTTACTTCTCTATAACATAGATATTTATTAGTCATGTAGTTTAACTTTGTTACTTTGGTGATTTGTTTTTTAACTGTGGATGTCTTCAAGAAGAAGAAAAGTCAATAATATTCACACAATGGAGGTGTTTAATAGGAGATATAATGAAGGTAACTAGATCCCTTATCAGTACAATAAGTTAGATTGGATTTTAATGTGACTAAGTACTTATGCAAGTTTCAAGGTCAATCTCAAAGATGTAATAGATCCCAACAAACAATGGAAGGGTAGAATTATAGACTTCATGAGACACAACAATGGTATGGGTACAATAATAGAGGCTTTCATTCAACATGTTTATATACACAAAGAGATTCCAGTGCATCATGACAACTTTAGTGCAAGACATAAGCCTAACAATAGGTTTATATCTCTATGCTTTGTGTTCTTGTGCTTTGAGTCCATGGTTATTAGATAGAGTTTGATGTAATTTTATATCCATCTACTCTACATGAATGGCAGAATGTAGAGTGTTTAAGTGGAAAGCTAAATGTTTTCCATGCAAAGATAGGTGCCTTGGTCTATGACAACAAGAGTACAATTGACTTGGCATCTCAGAATCATTTACTTTTATGATTCATTGTATGTTGGGGAGAAAAATATTTTGGAGTACATTCCACTACCACCGTTGTTTAAATAGGAATGGTATAATCCTAGCATAGACATGTCAGAAGAATGTAGGGTCAAGATAAAGGTGATGTTCATGGTGCCATAAAATCCTCCATGGGCTCTAGAGATGTGCATCGAAGTTGGTTTGTTTGGCACATTTGTTTGGATCCTATGAAGACATCAAAAAGAACTAAGATTACTTACCAATGCAAGTGCCCATCTGAGGATTGGATGACTTAGTACTAGGTGAGTCATGGCATCTTAAGAAAACTCACCATAATGATATCATTGAGTGCATAATCACTCTGTCAGCAGATGTTACCTTTAGGTAAGATTGCACTTATGTTGATTGTTGATAGTTTTTATTCACAAGCATTTAATATTGATTGTTGTTGTTTTTATGTTTTTATATAATTTGGTTATTGTTTGTTTTTAATGACAGGTACTTTATTTTAGACAAACTTTATTCATTCTCTTTAAGTATAGGAGGCGGCGACTTCTACAAGGGGAGTGGCTCAGCTTAGACCAAGACATGCAAGATGGCATGCATTCAACACTCTCATTGATGTGGTTAGTCTTCGAGAGTGTCAAGACCCTTTTAGCATTAATGTAGAGAGTCATTGGTCCCTTAGTTTTCTGAGGCATGAAATCCAGCTGATGTCCAATGATCCCCCTTGTAACTTCTATTTCAAGTTGGATGGTAGGAAGGTTGGGAGTCAAAGTGAACATTGCAAAACATGCAAGAAGTGTGTTGCTCCATACATCCTTGAGATTGTGGATTCAATGTAATTCTTATTCTTCCAAGTGAATACAAGAAACCGTTTCTCTAAAAGTGTTGTGGTTTTTTTAAGTTTTATACATTTTAATAAAGTGTTGTAGTTTTTTAAGTCTACTGTGTCTCAAGCCCATGTATATGTAAGAAAATAATGATAAGTATAAGTAAGTACAAACATAAATTTAAGTATATATTTAAGTGCAAATAATAATATAATTAACTATGCTAGAAATAGAAGTATGATTTATGATTTATTATATTTTAATGAAGTGTCATCAATTTTTAAGTCTATAGATATAAGCATATGTAAGTGTAAAAAATAAATATAACTTTAAGTATATATTTAAGTGAAAATAATAATATAGGTAACTATGTAAATAATAAAATATAATAATAATAATAATATAACGTAACATGAAATAGAAGTATAATTTATGATTTATTATATTTTAATAAAGTGTCATTAATTTTTAAGTCTATAGATATAAGTATATGTAAGTATTAAAATAAATATAATTTTAAGTATATATTTAAGTGAAAATAATAATGTAAGTAACTATTTAAATAATATAATATAATGTAACATGAAATAGGAGTCTGATTTATGATTTATTATATTTTAATGAAGTATCATTACTTTTTAAGTCTATAGACCTAAGGTATAAAAATAAAATATAAGTTTATAGATATTTGTAAGTACAATAATAAACATAAGTATAAATTTATTATAAATTTTATTATCAGTATAAATATGAATATAAGTTAGACCAAACTCATTCATACTATCTATTCTCTAGCTCTCCATTTGTGTGTTAGCTCTCTACTAATCATGGCCGCCTCCCCTGCTTTCACACGTGGATTAGTAGCACTCTCACTATGCTCACCCTGGGGACTAGATCTACCCCAAGTTTCGCAAGAATGTAGACCTCGAGGATGCCATTTCCACCTTGGACCGTAATAGCTCATTTTGTTAGTTTCATTTTGTGATGCAGTTGATGACGATACCTACTTTATCCCAAACTCCACCTTGAGTTGGATTCCTTTGGAGTTCCTTTTTGGTATGAGGAGTGGATCCAACCACAAGAAGGCAGTGTGAAAAGAGCTCTCTCTCATGTCAGACATCTCCACACTACCTCTATCCCAACCTCCTTTGAAGAGCACATCCCACTCTATCTCATTGAGCAGGATATTGCTTTTACATCTTGAGTTGTGATGTTGAAGAGCTTGAGGATGATGACACCCATGATCTCCCATTGGTGGAATACATAGACAAAGAGCAAGAGGAGACCATTATAGACCCTACCATTGAGGCCACAGTGAGTCTTGCATGGTGCTTGTAAGGATCCAGCCTCACAAAATGCTAAGTCGTGACCTGCCACTAGCTTCATTGAGTGCCATCACCATTGAAGAGTGGATTACCTTCTCATGTAGGATGTGCTTTGAGCTCTTGGAGTTGGGGGAGGAGGAACTCTACAATATACTTGTGTGAGATGCCAATGATTAGTTCTTGGACTTTGAAGTCTAATAAACTCTACCATAGGACGATGCGATTGGGTGATATGATGAAATCAGTGTAGATGAAATCTTTTCTATCATCACAAATTGATGATGTAGCTCCTCAATATGAGATTTTCGATGAAGATTTCAAGCACTTGTAGAAGGAACCCTTCGATTCTTGACCACACTATGCCACACCTGTCATTGAGTTGGACAAGATCCCAGACCCATTCTAGGAGTAGACTTGGAGGCACCCTTGCAGAAGGAGCTTAACAAAGTAGAGAAGGTAACTTCTTTTTACCAGATTCTCCTCAAATTTGATGTGTGGGGCGGGCCTTCAAGGCATGTAGAGGCCCTACATGTGCCCATAAGTCCTAAGGCTTTTGCGAGAAAGCCTGGTTTTTGTAGATCTAGAATTTCTCACGTGAGCCTTTGAACTGATGCCTTATAGGCCTCCAATGGGCATGCCATCACATGTAGGGCCCCTACATGCCTTGGAGGCCCCACACATGTAGGGCCCCTACATGCCTTGGAGGCCCCACACATCAAATTTGGTTCCATTTTGGAAAAACAATTGCCTCTCGATGCTTACATCAATTCTTATTGGTGAGCAAGAAATTGTTTATCTTGACAAGTTTGCGTTGAGGCAGAGTGGGAAGATATAGGGGCCAAGAAGGGGTTCAAGACTCTTTGCTAATGGAGTACATTGGAAAACTTGCCAATGATGTGATGGTCTACCACAAGAGTTTCTCTCTAGGATATGTAGAGAATTTATTGAATCTTAAAGCACTTACAAAGTGTGCTTCATTCAAACTTATCTGACTAATTCAAGTTTGGAAAAAGCAGTTCTACTTCGATGCTCAAAGTTGCTTTATTTGTTCTCAACTCCTTGGAGGTTGGGGCCCCTTTCATTATGTGGTGGACCTGGCATCATTGCAAGGGTAAAGGATCCCACCATCATTAGGGCAGAGCTTGAAGGGTTTCATGTTTTGATTCCAGCCATCAAGTTTCTTAGTACAAGTGATGCTTACATCAGTTCTTATTGGTGAGCACAGGAGATTTTTAATCTTGATGAGTTTGCGTTGAGTGAGGCGGCAGAGTGGAAGATCTAGGGGCCAAGGAAGGGTTCATGAATCTATGCTAAAGGAGTACATTGGCAAACTTGCCAATGATGTGATAGTCTTCCACAAGAGTTTCTCTCCAAGGTATGCAAAGAATTTCCTGAAGCTTAAAGCACTTACAAAGGGTGCTTCATTCACACTTATTATGACTAATTCAAGTTTGGGAAAATTTTGGAGAGCCTAGTAGTAAGAAGCCTAGGACATTCAAACTTATTTCGATTGATTCATGGCAGTAGTAAGAAGCCCAGCAACAATAAGAGAGTCTAGTAGTAAGATGCCCACCACCAGTAGTAAGAGCATGGCTTGCACCAAGCAACTTGATGGTGGTTGGAATTAGAACATTCAAGACTAGTAGTAAGAAGCCCAATAGTAAGAGAGTCTAGCCTCCGAATCAACTGTTTGGAAAAAGGGTGCTTCATTCAAACTTATTCCGACTAATTCATTGTTTGGAGAGCCCAGTAGTAAGAAGCCTAGGATATAGCCATGATGACTATGTAACTTTTTGTTTGCTAAGAATGGAAATTTGGGTTGTGAAGTTTTTTGTTTTTTCCAAATTGTTAGGATAATCTATTTCTTATTTAGAATCAATCAAAGTAGTTTTTAACTACTTATAAATAATCTAAAAGAATTAACCATTATTTTGTTAACACAAAATCATAAAAATACCATTCTCTTAATCTCTAGCTTAACAAGCCTATAGTTTGGTTTTGAAATAAGAAATTATCAATGAGAAGCATTCTTTTTCTAAAGAATTAGTCATAGAGATGACTTTTCTTTTTGGAGAGAGATATACATATAAGAAAGCATTCTAAATAAGCATAAGATTAACTTTTTCTTGATTACACATTAAGATTCTTAGGGAAAGCTTGATTTGAGTTTAAAACAACCATTTAGAAAACTTCTCAAGCTTGAGAGGGGTTGAGAAGAGAAGTCATTTGAGAAAATAAACAATAAAACCATAAAATTCATTCTTACCCTCAAGAATTAGCTTACTTCTTTTTCTAGAAGTGAAGCCCCCAACCAATCAACTGGTTTAGCAAGTGGAAAAGAGAGCTCCAAGAGTTGTTGAAGAGAGAGAGAAGCTCCAACCTCTCCAAAAGTAGAGGAATTTTAAGAGATAATAGAAAATATGATTATTTTAATGTAATATTGACATGGTATAGCGCACAGATGAGAATACAAAAGAATGAGAGTCTATTTATAGGTGAGAGACGCCACTAACTGAGTCTAACTGGGTTCTAGAATTTTCTAGCTTCAGTTTGACTCAATTTGGATAAGATTTGGACCAGTTTGGCTCTCCTTTTGATCCAGGAGAGAGGAGAGATAAAAACATCATAATTTTTTTTGAATTAAAAACCCTTGCACACATGTGAAAGAGGCGCCTACCTCAAAGGTCCCCCTCTCCTTACCAAGGTATAAAAAATTCATCATTTCTCTAAAATATCTCATTTTTTAAGTAATATCTCTTAATGTTTAACTAATAAACCTTGTACTCAGTCAACTCTTCATCTTATGTGACAATTTACTCATTTTTAGATATTTTCTTTTATTTATTGGATTTATCTCATTCCAACACTTGGATTAATCCTATTGGCCTATTGGAACCTTAATTGAACCATAATCCAATTTTTTTTGAAAATCTAAACCCTTAGCTAAGGTCCTTTATACCATTTTTAATTGATTCCTAATGCACCTTGGAGAATTGATTTTGAACTTCTATTTTAGGGAAATATATTTTAGATATTAGGATAATTTTTATATCCAAAAATATCTCAATATTAAATGACCTCTCTCTAGAATTTTTCTTCTCTCTAGGCAAAAACAAAGAAAAACAATATTTTCTTGTATTCTGAAATAGGGAATGATTACAGGGGGATTGAGGTAAAAGCTTATTCATTATTCAGGCTGAGGAATCTTACATCCTCTCCCACTTGAAAAATGCAAGATGTCCTCATCTCGCAAAGTGGGGGTAATATTTTTCCATCTCTTCTTCTTTCTCCCAGGTGGCGTCTTCTAGGGGGAAGAACTTTCACTTGACTAAAAACTCTGAGGATTTTGCTCCTAAGAACCTTCTCTCGAGCGTCAAGGATTTCTTCAGGCTGGAGTACCATCTGGCCTTGAGTCGTCAGAGAAATCAATTGTTCATCAAGTACATGACTCGGGATGTGGGTACATATTTCTTAAGCAAACTGACGTGGATTTCTTCAAGCTGGAGTACCATCTGGCCTTGAGTCGTCAGAGAAATCAATTGTTCATCAAGCAGGTGACTCGGGCTGGGTACATATTTCTTAAGCAAACTGACGTGGAATACATTATGTACCTTGAGATGGGGAGGTAGAAGAAGTTTATAAGCTAGATCACGTACTTTCTTTATAACAGCATACGGTCCACAGTATCTGGGAGAGAGCTTCTTGTACTTCCCTAAAGATAAGGAACTTCTTTTTGGTCGTACTCGAATGAAGACCATATCTGATTCTTCAAACTCTCTCTGATCTCTTTTTATCTGCATACTGCTTTTGCCTATCTTGGGCTGCCTTAATATCTTTACGGATTGATTGCATTTGCTGGTCCATGTCATCAAGAATTTATCTAGACATTTTGACTCTGATCAATGGGTCGGACCAAGTCAATCATGTAAGGCAATCTTGTCCATACAGAGCTTTGAAAGGGCTCATCCCAATGCTTCGATGATAAGAAGCATTGTAAGAAAATTCGACCATGCAAATGGCTTAACCACTTCTTGGGTTCCCTGCCACAGCATGACCGAAGAATATCTTCTATTACCTGATTCACTCTTTCAGTCTGGCCATCTGTTTCGGGGTGATAGACTGTATTGAGATCCAGGAAAGTTCCTACTGCTTCGAAGAATGCAGTCCAGAATTTCGATGTGAACTTGGGATCTCTATCACTTACTATCCTCCTAGGTAAGCCATGCAATCTAAAGATCTCTTTAAGGAAAACTCTGGCAACATCCACTGCAGTGTATGTTTCTTTCACTGGAATCAGATGGGCAACTTTGGTTAGTCTGTCAACTACCACAAAAATGGAGTTGTAACCTGATTGCACTGAAGGTAATCGAGTGACAAAGTCCATACTGATACATTCCCACTTCATCTGTGGAATGTCTAGAGGTTGCAGTTTCCCTGGCATCTTGACTTTCTCTGCCTTGACTCTCTAACACATTAAGCATTGCCGTATATAATCAAGTACATCCTTTTTGAGTCCTGGCCAAAAGAAGTTTTTTTTCACAGACATATAGTTTTTTATAAACCATGGATGTCCAGCTATCAGGCTTCATGGGCTTCTCTCAGAATCCTTCCCTTTATTCCCTCGTCATTTTGGGAATGCATAGCCGATTATTATAATACATACATCATTCATCCAATTTGTACCCACCAAGAACTTGACTCATTTCCTGATGAGGAGTCTTGCTTTCTCGCATCAGAAGGGTAGAAATAGGGAAAACGAATTTGTCCTGCATGATTCTCTCCCTTGCTTCACTGATTAATGGATTTGACACCCCTATAATTGCAAGCAAGGAGGCTTTTCTGTTGAGTGCATCTGCCACCACATTTTCTTTCCCTAGCCGATACTTGATTTCAAAATCAAATTCCTGCAGGGTCTGCATCCATCTCCTTTGACGCATGTTGAGATCCCTTTGGATGAAGATCCACTACAAACTTTGATGATCTATCATCAAGGGGAAGAACCATTAGGACCTCAATGGAAGGCTTCTTGGGCCCTTTTATTTGGCAGTTTAAGGAGTCAAACCTTTTCTCTTAAGAAGAAACGTTTTCTAATTAGAAGCTTCAAAACGGCTACATTATTCGAATTTGAATTTTGGGGGAAAAATGGAATTTAAAATCTAGCGGACAAAACCATATCATGTAACATATCTATGGAAAGCTCTTGATGCGTAGATCACAGATCTATAATCTCCGCTCAAATCGGGGCTTGTATGTAGAAGTTATGGAGGTCCAAAAATTGTAAAATTGCCCCCCCCCCCCCCCCCCCCCCTTTTTGGGGGAAAAAGTGCACCCTTTGACCACTCTTACACCTCTCTTACAAACCCAACATTTCAGTCCACATGGCAACCCCCCATTTGGCTATTCCTTAATCACCTTGATTAGGCTTGGGCAAATTAAAGGGCCCAAGAAGACCCCATTCACTTCCTAATGACTTGCTCTTTTTTGCAAAGAGTTGGTGCTTCCTTAGGATTTCCAGGACCTTATGCACATGATCTTCATGATCTCCAGCATTCTTTGAGTATACCAAGATATCATCAAAGAAGACAAGAACAAAATAATCCATGTATTCTCTGAGAATATCCTGCATAAGACGATTAAACGTTGCCGGGGCATTAGTCAGTCCAAACGGCATGACTGTGAACTCATAATGCCCATAACAAGTATTGAATGCTGTCTTCGGGATGTCCTTTTCCTTGATTCTGATCTGGTAGTACCTGGATTTGAGATCTATCTTTGTGAACATTTGGGTTCCACTTAACCGATCGAGAAGTTCATCAATCCTAGGGATAGGATACTTATTTTTAATTGTTAACTGATTAAATCTTCTATAGTCAATACAGAGTCTTAACGTTCCATCTTTCTTATTTTGAAAGAGAACGAGCACACCCCAAGGTGAGACACTGGGTCTGACGAATCCCCGCTCTACCAGTTGTCTTAACTGCTCCTTAAGTTATATGGCTTCAGAGATTGGCATTTTGTATGCATGCTAGGCTATTGGCTGAGCTCCTGTTAACTCGATCTCCTGATCTACTTCGCGCGAGAGGGAGGCATCTCAGTCAGCTCTTTTGGGAATACATCTGCATACTCAACCACTCTGGTTCTTTAGCCTTGCATTTTATATCTACCAGATTCATCTAACGACATGAACAGCTTGCCTCTTTCAGAGCCCTTTTAATAATTTAGAAGCCTTGACTAATTGCAGCACTGGGGATTCGAAAATTCCAGTTCCTAAGGTCAAGGAAAGAGATGGTTCCATTGTGACAATGAATGTCAACCAGATTCTTATAGAGCCAATCTATTCCAAGGATTCTATCATAGATTCCCAAGGGTAGGACTCTGAACTGGCACTCTGTTGTTACATTCCCATCTAGATTAAATTGAATAAGGTCTGTCTCAAGGTGTGTGAAAAGAATCTTTCCACTGGCCAATTCCACTTGCATAGGTTTCCACTGGCCAATTCCACTTGCATAGGTTTCCCTGATTTTTGATTTAGGACTAACTTACGCAGACATCATGGGGAAATAAAAGAGTGAGTACTACGTGAATCAATCAAAATCTTGAATTTCTTACCCTGGTACTCTGCTGGAGTCTGGAGGACTGAAAATTGACGATTCTTTCCCTGATGCTCAATTGCGGCATAGATGTATCCTTTTTCTTCCTCCACTTCCTTAGCTATATTGAGGCTCTAGCTGCTACAGTCTGAGGTGGAACTCTCTCTCTTTGGTTTCCCCAATTCTGGGAGGGAGTTCGGAGACTGCTTTGCATGGAGGCTACAGGCTGAGCTGGCACTCTTATGGGGTTACCCTGATTTTGGCGCAGGAGGGGACCGTGATTGGGGACTGATACAGGAAGGAGTCTGTCTCTGAATTCTAGGACCCTGGCTTCCTTGGCCCACAGAAGGAGATGGGCAATCCTTGAGCTGGTGACCAAACCCCTAACATCCGAAGCACCTTTTCTCACTTTGAAGCTCTTCCCTCTGCATTCTTGAAAGAGCCGGAGTTCCTGAGAAAGAGCGTGGAGGAAAAGGTCTTCCTTCATTCTTGAAACTTCCTGTCTCCAGATTCTGATTGCAACCTTGGTGTCTCTTTGGAGGCGGAAGGTTAGAAGAACTTCTCGGTGTTTGGAATCTCTTGAAGGATGAGGGAGCTGGCTTTGGCGAGACTTTAACGATAAAGGCTTTGGCAAAGTCCGCCATTCTTACAGCTTCTGCCATGGAAATTGGCTTGGCATTCTTGACCAGGGTGTCTAAAGGTTCGTTCATTCCCCGAATGAACCTGGCCATAAGTTGCTCTTCGTCTAGCCATGGTGAATACTTGAGGAGAAGAGCAAATGCCTGGTGATATTCTTCAATAGTTTTGCTCCCTTGGTTTAGCTCTAAGAATTCATTCATCTTGGTTTCTAAAAATCCGGGGGGACAAAATCTCTTCCTTAGATAAGATTTGAGATCATTCGAGAAATGGGTATTCCTATCCAGATGGTTGGTATCGCAATGGTTTCTCCATGCCACCCTGGCTATTTCCACAATCTTCAGCCTAGCGAGAGCCATTTTGCTCCTCTCGTTATACCCGGGTGACATCAAAATCTTCCTCCATGGCCTCAACCCACTTCTCCACAGCCTCACCCAGGTTCTCCCCTTCACCTTTGAAGGGTCCTGGCTGAGTTCTATGAAGAGCCTTGCGAACGTCCGGGTCAAGCTCCTCCTCACATCAGTGAGAGGATCTAGCTGTTGGCCACGGTTCCCTCGCCTCATGATTCTGCCAAAAAATGATACATTATTAAATTTTTATTTTGATTTCGTCAACGAGATCCTAAGATTTAAGAGGTTTGGAAAATAACTGCCTAAACAAGATAAATGATCTTCTTGGAGATCTATGATATATGTCCGAGTAATAGATCTTACTTCTTCAATTCATCATAAACAATCACTTATATAATAGGAAATTTTCCACAAAACATTTCTTTATTTATATAAAGGTTGCAATATGTACATAGAGCATCTCGGCTCCAGAAAGTCAAAACCTCCTTGGGAAATGCATAAGACGGCGATACTCGGCTACAGACATGCCCCGATACAAACGTTCCCTCACTGCCAAGGGAGCTACTATCTTATCCTTTGGAATTAAGTGGCTAAGGAGGGCAGGAAAGTCTGAAATCTCGAGGCGTGGGGTGATATAGAATAACACCATGAATCACTTTTAGCCTCATCAAAATCATGGCCAACGAGATATTTTTCCTCAGCATCACGCGCTGGTCGCAAGAGGCATGGACATACTTCCCTACAAACCACTTGTGTTGCCATCTCTCCGCTGGGTCTAGGAAATATAAATCCTCGAAATGGCTTGCGAGTCTTGCTCGGCTCATTTGAGTTGCAGTGGAAGAGATGATATGCTCGAAGGCGAAAGCAGTCATATCTTGTGACTAGGTGAGATCGGGAATTCCGGATAAGCATGGAGCTTCCACCTATAAAACCATATTCTTTGATTAAAAATCTTCATTAATGAAGCTTAAGGAATGAAAATACAATACGTAAATGCTCTTTCTGAGTTTTTATTATAAATTTCTGATAAGAATTCATTTTTACTTATTAGCTTTCAACAAAGCTCTGATACCAGCTGCTGTGAGACCTCCGCCCCCTCCGCGATGCCCCCCTCGCAAAGGGCGCTATTGGCGGAAGCAGCGTCAGTCTCTCACGCGGGGCAAGGATCCACACTCAGGGCCTTGCCCACGGATATCCAGACAAGAGACTAACCCGATGGTTCCTCTGAAACTAAACCCGAAAAAACTTCCTTCGCTCTCAAGACGCGGGCGATTCTACCAGAAAAATCATCTAATAGGAGAATTGATCTAACGAGTCAAAGTCTTAACTAACCAAACTGATCCGACCAAACCCAAAAGTCACATGGTCAGATCAAGGAAGAGACTTGCACTTGGTCCATAGAATCACTACTTTTTTCATCCTTAGCGAGGAGGCACAGCCGCTGATTCCCTCCCAACAGAACAAGGGTCTTCCTAGGACTTAATCCAACTAACATAACTTGATCGTAACTATTTGTATCATGCAGGAATCCCTTGATCCAGCCAACCACCCAACCACTGTATTGGTGGGATTCCTTTATAAAAATCTAGTCATGTTTTACTCGGGTATGGAGGAAAAGAGTTCCCAGGCCCCCTAGACGGCGCTTCAAGCAAAATTTAAGGTAGGCATACCACTTACACACCCAATATGAAATTGCCATTTTAACAGATTTGGCTGTCTTTAAAACAATCTTTCAATGAAATCATAGTATTACTGATCATAATCCTCCAAAATATTGAGTCCATTGTTTTATAAAATATATCCGGACTCTCCGTTGAAGACCAGCTGGTCAACCAACGAGATCCAATATCAAAACTCAGTTCACAAAAGTCATTCTTTTTAGTTCATCCGTATCTTCCACGATGTACGCATGGGTGTCCTAGCAACCACGAGCCCGTGCATCACTTGGTCAGAACCCTCTAGGATCCTACTTAGGTGTCCTAGTACTTCACTCAGGGACCGCTTCGTCAGTCCTCTCCCATCATACTGGAAGCGTACATTTTAACCATACCAAGGCTGATCAAGACCTTGACAGGCTTTGCCACGAGCGACATCCCTCGATGACTCGCCGCCGCCAGCTGTTGCAATAAGTCTCTCCTTAGTTAAACACATTCCAAATGCTTCCTCCAGCATTCTGGCATAAAAAGGTCTCTTAAAAGAAAACAGAGGTTCTATGCAAGCAAAATTTTCGATTCGAGATTGGTTCCACAAAACCCTTTTTCCTTAATCCATATTTTCTTAATGAGAATCATTGATCTCTCATCAGGATAATCTACCCATCATTTGACTGAATTTCCATCTAGATTCTCAGTGATTTCGATTAAGGAAAAACTTTGCTAATTCAACGGTAGTCTATTCTTTGTGTCAAGAATCGGAATTAGTCTCGAGGTTTTTGCTTGATTCACATTCGAGAAATGGGCAAGTAGTTTACTGGCCGCGCCATTCTCACTGTCATAGTCTAACCAAAATTATTCGGTTTACTTCTAACTTTGATTCCTAAGGATTTTCTTCTGATAAACATCTACTGAACTTCTAACCGTAAGGAAAATTATAACTATGAGTTTCATTACGTCCTAACCATAATAAATTAAGAAATGGTTCTATATGAGAATAAAAAATACTCATCTTCCATTAATCTAATTTTGGGTAAATATCAATTTGGTGATTTATCCACATAAATTATCTGAGAATATTCTTTATACCAATTTAATTAACCCTAATTTTCTAGGTGGAACTATGGTGAAAAATCCTCTTTGCCACCAAAATTCAATTTAAACCTTTCTCTACTTAAAATGCCATAAAAATTCTTCTTTTAATTAAATACAAATATCCATTTTTTTAATATGCTTAAAATTCCTCTTTTTGTATTTAAATGTTTGAATTCTGAATGTCATGGGAATTCCTCTTTTATCATTTAAAAATTCTTATACATAAAATAAATTTATCTAAAATTTATCTTTTTTAAATTAAATAAAAATATCCATTATTTTGAATATGCCAAAAATTTCTCTTTTACCATTTAATTACTTGGATCTCAATTATCATGGGAATTCCTCTTTTTGCATAAAAATAAATTTACCAAATATTTCTCTTTTCTTTTAATTAAATATTTATGCATAAATACTAAAAATTTATTTCCCATGAATATGATGAAAATCATTCTTTTGCATAGGATGTCCAATCCTAGAATATGGTAGGAAGTCCTCTTTTAGCATTATGCATAAAAATAAGATATGTATTATTTTCTGAAAATTTTACCATAGCTTCGCTACTATTACTAATAAATTTTATTTTTTCTTAAAAGAATAAAACATTGTAATGAAAATATGATAAAAGATCTATTTTTAAGCTTAAATCTAAACTATGAATTTAAATAAATATCCACGTAAAATCATTTTTTTCTTTTAGCTAGTGGAGTTACGGGTACATTGCCGAAGAGAAGGAGGAACCCCTCTGAGAGGAGTTGAAGAATAGACTAGCCCATAAAAGCACATAGGTGTAGTAACCCTAGGTAGTTATGGTATATTATCAATTGTAAACAGTGTTTGATTGTTGTAGCCCTTATAAGTACGTATATGTCTTTGGCCCAAGAGGATGATGTAATAAACTTTCTTGAATAAGGTGGTCTTTCAACTATAATTCGCCTTGTCTTTTTTATTAATTGCCTTGTCAAATTTCTAGTTTATTGTTATTAAAACCCTAGTAAAGATCTCTCTAGTTAATCACTATATATAAACATGCATAAACCAGGCATATACTCATCCACCTGACCACCCTCGAGCCCAAGGGTGCACACATAAATACAATGAAGTACCAGATACCTTACCTTGGTGTCCCATACTACCAAGAGATATGACTTCATTCTAGCAGCACATAGCTCTAGCATAAAATGGCAAGAGAGTAGATACAATTCTCTACACAAGAGAATATCCCTTAATAGTGCCCCATGCCCTTATTATATAGAGGGCCCTCAAGTGACTCTTGACTCTCCATTTCCATGTGTGACCCTTGGTTGCCTGACCCTAACCTCAACCCAAGGTTACACCTAACCCTTGCCCCACTAGAGCATGTTCCCATGCTCCAATGCCTAGGGTGGGTTAGCCTCCTAGTATATGCACATATAATGTGCACATAACATACTTCCCCTCTCTCAAAACATTGCACTCTTGCAAATGAAAAGAAGGAAACCTGAACTGAACGTTCTCACTCCCAAGTCGAATCCTCTATTTCCCTATCTTTCCACTCAATTTTAACCTCAGGGATTAAGTGACTACGAAGTTTCCTTTCCCTGAATTCAAGTACCTTTTCAGGTTCATGTGGAACATAAGACAAATCTTCGACTTCAACAAGTTCTTGAGAAGGAGTAACTGTGTTATCCTCACCTCCCAGCTTTAAAACCTTTAATCCAAAGCTTGAAAACCTTTAATCCAAAGCTTATAAAGCTTTAATTAAAAGCTTTTCAATGCTTTTTTTTTTAAGAAAACGTGGGGGTGCGTAGACAACTGCAGGTTGGAAAAAAAATCACCCCCCTATGCGTGATTTCATGAGGGAAAGGAGAGAGCATGAGCTACTCCCTTGTCTTCTCCATCTCCACCTCAACCTCAACCATATTTCCCTCATCTCCTCTTCCCTTTCACACTGTTAATCAAAGTGGTTAACCCATTAATCAAGATTATTTACTAATCATGATGATTATTCACTAATCATGATTTAACTAATCAAATCTACCCATATAAGGGGTGTTCCCATGCGCGAAAGAGAAAATATGAGAGAAATTTTTAATTTGAGAGATGGAAAAAATGCCACACGTGGGAGAGAACTCGATGCACGAACATGCTACCCTCTATTGAAATTCAACAGAAAATTGGTAGAAATTTGATAGCATCCCCGTAGGAAACCCGCAAAATGCATTAAAATGCTTTTTTAACCATAAAAATGCTCTTAAAATTTTCTTAATAATTAAGAGAAAATCTTTAAAATTGTAGAAATTTAGAGAATTCTTTCTACCAAAAAACACCCACACATTTTCACATTCATACATCCACACTCCCATCTCCACATCCACACATCCACATACATACATCCATTTCGACATACATATGAAAATGGATGTATGCATGAAGATGTATATGCATAGATGTGAATGTGGATGTAGATGTGGCTGTATAGATGTGAATGTGGAATGTGGATGTGGATGTATGTATGTATGTGGATGTAGATGTGGATATATAGATGTGAATGGAAATGTGGATGTGAATGTATGTGAATGTGGATGTAGATGTGGATGTATAGATGTGAATGTGGAATGAGGATGTGGATGTATGTATGTATGTGGATGTAGATGTGGATGTATAGATGTGAATGGAAATGTGGATGTGAATGTATGTATGTATGTGGATGTGGATGTATGAATGAGGACGTGATAGTGGATGTATGCATGTGGATGTGGATGTATGGATGTGTATGTATGAATGTGGATATGGGATGTGGATGTATAAATGAGGATGTGAAAATGGAAGTAAGCATGTAGATGTGGATGTATGGATGTGAATGTGTATGTGGATGTGGATGTATGGATGTGGATATGGATGTGAATATATGATATGTGATGTGAAGGAATCTGAAGTGAAGAGATGGAAAATGATGTGATTGGATGAGTACACATATAAATGGAATGTGGAATAAGTAATGTGGATTAATGAGGGATAATGTGGAAAAATGAGAGTTAATAAGTAATGTGGATTAATGAGGGATAATGTGGAAAAATGAGAGTTAATATAGAAATTGTATTTGTAAACTGTTTGTAAATGCTGTTTGTAAATGGCTGTTTTATGTCAAGAATGCTGGGGAAGCATTTTGACCATCTTGTGATTAAGGTCGTGGAGACCTAACTGATAAAGTTGCAACTGACAGAGAGTCAATGGAGGATGTCTCGCGTAGCAAGGTCGGCCGAGGTCTTGACCAGCCTCGGTTCGATTAAAATGGTGAGCTTCCGGTACGGTGGATGAGGGACCAAGGAAGCGGCCTATGAGTGAAGCGCTAGGTCACCTGCGAAGGATCCTAGAGGGTGCTGACCATACGATGCTCGGGCTCTGGGTCGCCTAGGATACCCACACGTGCGTCGAGGAAGATATTGGAACAAGGAGTAAGAGTTGTTTTCTGAAACCGGGCATGGATCGGGTTGATTGACCTTGCTGGTCTTCAATGGATGAGTCCATGGCTCTTTTTATGGATCTGTTGGTTGATCTTGCTGATCTTCAACGAGAGTCCATCTTGATTTTTATAAGTGATTATATTGCCGAGTATTATGGGCTAGGAACTATTGAAAAGGCCCCTGAGTGGACAGGTGGTGAGCGTTCTAGTTGCCAATGATGCCATAGATACTCTGATGAAGGAATGATGGGAAATTAAGAATCAACTGGATAATTTGGAAGATTGTGATCAGTGGTACTATGGTTTCATTAAAGGATTGTTTTAAAGTTAGCTGATGCTAAGAAAAAGGCAATTTCATATTGGGTTCTTAGCTGATGCTAGAAAAAGGCAATTTCATATTGGGTGTGTAAGTGGTGTGGCTAGTTTTATGTTTGCATGAACTTCCGGCTAGGGGGCCTTGGAACTCTTTTCCTTGGTACCCGGGACAAAACCTAACCAAATTCCAAATTGGATCCCATCACTACAGTGGTGGTTGGGCGGTGGTTGGGCGGTTGGCTAACCCATGGGATCGGATGGGGTTAGGCTGGACTGATGGATCCGTAAATCGAGACTCAATTTCTGTTATTACGATAGATGAAGTAAGTCCCGGATAGTAATTGTTCTATGGATAGGAATCAACGGCTGTGCCTCTTGATGGGGAAAAAAGCGTTGATCCCAATGATCCAAGTGCAAGTTTCTTCCTTGATCTGACCCAGTATCTTTATAGGTGCAGTCGGATCAGTTTGATCACTAATGGTCTTGACTACGTTAGAGTAAAAAGTTATCCTGGAGGAATCGCCCGTGCTTTCCGGATAAGGGAAGTTTTTTCGAGTTCTGTTTTGGAAAAACTGACGGATTAGTCTTTTGTCTGGATATCCGTGGTGGTGGACGAGGCCCCGAGTGTGGGACCCTGCCTCGCGCAAGAAGTGCTACTTCCGCTGCTAGTACCCCGAATCCGTTGCGCGGTGGGAACAGGGATCTCAGAGTTGGTATCAGAGCATTTGGTTAATGAGGATCAACCGAGAAGCCAAATATATCAAAAATTTATCTAGAATCACAAAAAGGTTGTAATTGTGTGATATAATTCATACAAATTGATATTCAAACTGAAAATTCGTAAATTAGTAATTGGGTCTTCAAATGGAAGTACCGCAATTGTATGGAACCCTGACTTGCTTGAGGCCTAGACATGATGGTATTTACCTTATAGTTCCAAGTATCATGACTACCCGTATATACCGAGGGTATAACTGCAGCTCTTTACCGGCACTATATACGAGTAAATCTAAGACTTGAAATTATAAGCATTAATGCTATCCAGATGATGATTTCGAATGTGGTTAATATGATTTTTAATTCTGTTTGAGAACTGATGAATTGATTTGGATTCTGATTGAAAAATGTTGATCCTTGAAATTTGATTGAAATGTAATAAGCTGAGCGAAACCTCAATGAGGATGAATGGGACGAGTCCTGTGATGATAGTCATAACTAGAATGATGATAATGATTTCAGCAAATCACTATGAGATTAGTGGATTGTGCTGTCAAATTACTACTGTTAACACTTATCACGGTAGATCAAATTAAGGGATGACAAATTGAGAACTTGCTTGACTGAAATTCCCATGGAGGAATGTTCAAAAGGAAATTTTTCAGTCTAATGGACCATTATCATGTTAAAGATATGAATGATATGATCTGAATGAATTGTTATTTAATGATGAGTTCTATATGAGGGATATTTATCCCAGTATTCTGTTGGGTTGACGAGAACATAAGGAATCCCAGAATAAAATTGGATCTTAAGAAAAAGAGTTGTCCTCTACCTTGCGAGATGAGGACATCTCGCACTTTTTTAAGTGGGATAGAATGTAAGATTCCTCTCCAGCCTTCGAGGTATACAGGAGTAAGAATCTCCCTTTTTGATCTTATAATTATTCCCTCTCTAAAATAAAAGAAAGATTCTGTTTAAAAAAGGAAGACCCTTTCCCTAGAATACTTCTCAGGAGTCCCACCTGTTTTAGGGATTCAGAACAGTGAGTTCAGAAGTGAAAATCGGTGTTTGGATATCAAGGTTTTGGTCTTCATTCGAGTACGGCCCAAAAGAAGTTCTTTATCTCTTAGGAAGTATAAGAAATTATCCCCCAGATATTGTGGGCCTTATCTGAATTCAAAGAAAGTAGGTGACTCAGCCTACGAGCTTCTTTTATCTCCTCATCTCAAAGTTCATAATGTATCTCATGTAAGCCTTCTATAGGAATATGTGCCAAAACCAAATCATGGAAAGACGGTAAAACTTCAGTGGCAAGATACCCCGTTGGCTTCTAGGTTACGCTAGCTCCTTCCTTTATATAAGTCGTAACGCTTACTTGTCACTCACAGTAATCTTACTTCCATCGATCTCCTTTCTTTCTTAATCTACTTTATGGCTTGGCAGCAGGAATTGGTTTTATCCATGATGATTTCTCACCTTCAAGATGCAAGCGAGTCTGTGAAGAAGGATTTTATAGAACTGTATGAGCGCTCACTTTTCCCTCACTTGGGAACTTCTGTAGCTTAGACCAAATGGCGGACCTCTCGAGATATAACTAGGGTAACACCGTGGGGGCGACAGCACTTCCGTTGTGAGATCCCTGTTCCCACCGCGCAACGGATTCGGGGTACTAGTAGCGGAAGTAGCACTTCTTGCGCGAGGCAGGGTCCCACACTCGGGGCCTCGTCCACGGATATCCGGACAAAAGACTAATCCGTCGGTTTTTCCAAAACCAAACCGAAAAAACTTTCCTTATCCGGAAAGCACGGGCGATTCCTCCAGGATAACTTTTTACTCTAACGTAGTCAAGACCATTAATAGATCAAACTGATCCGACTGCACCTATAAAGATACTCGGTCAGATCAAGGAAGAAACTTACACTTGGATCATTGGGATCAACGCTTTTTTCCCCATCAAGAGGCACAGCCGTTGATTCCTATCCATAGAACAATTACTATCCGGGACTTACTTCATCTATCGTAATAACGGAAATTGAGTCTCGATTTACGGATCCATCAGTCCAGCCTAACCCTATCCGATCCCATGGGTTAGCCAACCGCCCAACCACTGTAGTGATGGGATCCAATTTGGAATTTGGTTAGGTTTTGTCCCGGGTACCAAGGAAAAGAGTTCCAAGGCCCCCTAGCCGGAAGTTCATGCAACATAAAACTAGCCACACCACTTACACACCCAATATGAAATTGCCTTTTTCTTAGCATCAGCTAACTTTAAAACAATCCTTTAATGAAACCATAGTACCACTGATCATAATCTTCCAATTTATCCGGTTGATTCATAATTTCCAATCATTCCTTCATCAGAGTATCTATGGCATCATTGGCAACTAGAACGCTCACCACCTGTCCACACAGGGGCCTTTTCAATAGTTCCTAGCCCATAATACTCGGCAATATAATCACTTATAAAAATCAAGATGGACTCTCGTTGAAGATCAGCAAGATCAACCAACAGATCCATAAAAAGAGCCATGGACTCATCCATTGAAGACCAGCAAGGTCAATCAACCAGATCCATGCCCGGTTTCACAAAACAACTCTTACTCCTTGTTCCAATATCTTCCACGACGCACGTGTGGGTATCTTCGGCGACCCAGAGCCTGAGCACCGTATGGTTAGCACCCTCTAGGATCCTTCGCAGGTGACCTAGCGCTTCACTCATAGGCCGCTTCCTTGGTCCCTAATCCACCGTACCGGAAGCTCACCATTTGAATCGAACCGAGGCTGGTCAAGACCTCGGCCGACCTTGCTACGCGAGACGTCCTCCATTGACTCTCCGTTAGCAGTTGCAACTTTATTAGTTAGGTCTTCATGACCTTAATCCACAAGACGGTCAAAATGCTTCCCCAGCATTCTTGACATAAAAGAGTCATTTACAAACAGTCACAAAATACAGTTTCTAAATCGAACTCTCGTCTTTCCACATTATCCCTCCTTAGTCCACATTACTTATTCCACATTCCATTCAATGTGTACTCATTCTCATCCATTTCCTCATATCGATGACACATTAATTCACATACACATTCACATTCACATCCATACATCCACATTTACATGCATACATCCATTTTCACATCCTCATTTATACATCCACATCCCATATCCACATTCATACATACACATCCATATCCACATCCATACATCCACATCCACATCCACATTCACATCCATACATCCACGTCTACATGCATACCTTCATTTTCACATCCTCATTTATACATCCACATCCCATATCTACATTCATACATACACATCCATACATCCACATCCACATCCACATTCATATTCACATCCATATATCCACATCTACATGCATACATCCATTATCACGTCCTCATTCATACATCCACATCCATATACATACATACATCCACATCCACATTCACATTCCCATTCACATCTATACATCCACATACATACATACATCCACATCCACATTCCATTCACATCTATACATCCACATTCATATACATCCACATCCACATTTCCATTCACATCTATACATCCACATCTACATCCACATACATACATACATCCACATCCACATTCCCATTCACATCTATACATCCACATCTACATCCACATTCATATACATCCACATCCACATTCCCATTCACATCTATACATCCACATCTACATCCACATACATACATACATCCACATCCACATTCCCATTCACATCTATACATCCACATCTACATCCACATTCACATACATCCACATCCACATTCCCATTCACATCTATACATCCACATACATACATACATCCACATCCACATTCCCATTCACATCTATACATCCACATCTACATCCACATTCCCATTCACATCTATACATCCACATCTACATCCACATTCACATCTATGCATATACATCTTCATGCATACATCCATTTTCACATTCATACATCCATACTCCCATCTCCACATCCACTCATCCACATACATACATCCATTTCCACATTCCCATTCATATAACCCCATATGCCTTCACATCTAATCTTTTACATCACATCCATTCTCGCCCTATCACAACCGATATACATCTTATCCTATCACATACACTTCTTACCTCATCCCATACACATCTTATCACATCTTAATTCATCTTATCAACTCTTATCACCTCTTATCACATCCTATCACATCTCATATCTATTTATAGAATACAAGAGAATTTTTATATTTGATATAAGATTTCTTTACACATTTACTTATGCATAAATTCCATTTAAGGAGATTAATACTTCCGAAGTAAAATCAATCTTTTATGCATCTTCCTATGCATAAATTCATTTTAAATGAAAATGACACTTTTGAATTAAAATTCAATCTTTTATGCATCTTCCTATGCATAAATTCAATTTAGATGAGAATGACACTTTTGAATTAAAAATCAATCTTTTATGCATCTTCCTATGCATAAATTCAATTTAGATGAGAATGACACTTTGAATTAAAAATCAAACTTTTATGCATCTTCTTATGCATAAATTCAATTTGGTAGGAATTACACTTTTAGAATAAAAGAATTTCTCTTATGCATCTAAGTTATGCATAAAATCCATTTATGATGAAAATCACACTTTTAGTATAAAAAGAATATCTTTTATGCATACCTCTATGCATGAAATCCAATATGATAAAAGTAACACTCTTACAATAAAATAATCAACTTTTATGCATACCTCTATGCATGAAATTCAATTATGATAAAAGTCACACTTTTATAATAAAATAATCAACTTTTATGCATACCTTTATGCATGAAATTCAAATATGATAAAAGTAACACTTTTGATATAAAAATTTATCCATTATGCATACTTCTATGCATGAAATAAAAATGATAAAAGTAATACTTTTGACATAAAAATTTATCCTTTATGCATGAAAATAAAATGATAAAAGTAACACTTTTGATATAAAAATTTATCCATTATGCATACTTCTATGCATGAAAATAAAAATGGTAAAAGTAACACTTTTGATATAAAAATTTATCCTTTATGCATACTTCTATGCATGAAAATAAAAATGATAAAAATAACACTTTTGATATAAAATTTTATCCATTATGCATACTTCTGCGCATGAAAGTAAAAATGATAAAAGTAACACTTTTGATATAAAAATTTATCCATTATGCATAATTCTATGCATGAAAATAAAAATGGTAAAAATAACACTTTTGATATAAAAACTTATCCATTATGCATACTTCTATGCATGAAATAAAATGGTAAGAATAACACTTTTGATATAAAAATTTATCCTTTATGCATAATATTAAAATTTAATTTCTCCATGATTATAATGAAATTCTTTCAATTAATCTAGGATGATAATTCCTAGAATATGGTAGGAAGTCCTCTTTTTATGCTTTGAATGAAATTATTTTATGCATAATTTTTATAAAAATTTTGCCATAGCTCCGCTGCTATGACTGATAAATCTCAATTTTTCTAAGGGATAAAGCTTATCATTAAGGAAATAATTAAAATGATTCTCTAATTGGATCATTAATCCATAATGGATTGAATCATCAATATACATAAACTAAAAGCATAGAAAAAAGCCATTAATTTGGCCTCAAGCATAGCTTAATCTTGGGTTAAGGAAAAGCTTTATGAAAAGCTTCATTTGGATTGAGAATGGGTTATGAGTATGACCATTTCTTGAGTGAGAGAGGAAATTACATAAAACCATTAGAATTTAAACATAAATAGAAATTTATGTAATTCTTTACTATCATTAATTAATTAACTTCAATAGCATTCATCAAATTATGTAACTCTTCACTACTATTTACCAATTAACTTCAATAGCATTTAAAAAAAACATACCAATTAAGCTTCTCAAGCTTGAGAGGGGTTGAGAAGAGAGAAACATTGAGAAATTATAAAAAAGATCAATATTCACTAATTACCTTACAAATTGCTTGATTCTTTGTTCACGGTAGAGGCCCCCAACCAATCAATTGGTTAAGTATGTTGATGGAGCCACCAATGGGGATTCAAGAAAGAGGGAAGCTCCAAAAACTAGTGAATTATTAATGAATTCACAGTTCTTGGCTTAGGTGGAGTAGAGTAACGATGCATAAACACTATAAATATTTTTTTTCAACAAGGGGAGGCTTCTATTTATAGGAAAAATTGAGCTCCTAACCAAACAAACTGATTCTAGAATTTTCCAACTCAGTTTAGTCAATTTTTGACCATTTTTAGGTGAGTTGAGCTAACTTTTTGTAACTAGACTTGAATTAGGAGAGAGGAGAGATGAAATATCTCAATTTCTATGAGTTTAAAACTCATTCAAGCATGTGAAATATGCACCTCCTTTAAAGAACTCCCCTTCCTTACATATGTCAATATGAAATCATTATACCCAAAATATCTCATATTTTTAATATTGCTCATAGTTTTTTACTAATAAACCTTGTACATTTTCAACTCTTCATCTTATGTGAGCATTTACTCATTTTTGGGTATCTTCTTTTACAAAATTGGATTTATCTCCTCCCTACACATGGATTGATGCTATTGGCCCATAGGAACCTTAATTGGACCATAATCCAAAAATTTCTGAAAATCTAGACCCTTAGGCTAAGGTCCTTTATACCCATTTCCAATTAATTCCAATTGCACATTGGAAAGTTCTTTTTGAATTTCTGTTTCAGGGAAACTTATTTTAATAAGATGAGATAATTTTCTATCCAAAAATATTAAGAATCTGAATATTCTCTCTGTAGAATATTTTCTCTCTCTAGGTTAAAACAGTTAGAAACAAGGTCTTTTATATTTCTGAAGAGGGATTGATTATAGGGGAAGATGCTGGACACTTTGAGAGGCTGGGGAGGAATCTTACATCCGTAACAATGTCCGCTTGGCTATGGCTATTGAAGCTTTGGGTTTGGGTCCCCGATATTACTGCGTGATGAGATCAAGGCATGGTGGATTTTCTGAGCGGGTCTTCTTACTAGCGTGCCTTCTTCCTCACCAGAAGATATGCCTTTATCCCGTTTTTGGCTTGCCTCTTAGAGGTCCTTTTGTTAGATCACCTCATACCACTGAGGTAGGTGCTGCAATAACCAGCCGAATTATTCCCATAGATGAGTTACCTTATACGTGTGCAGCTTGTGAGTGCTGCTTTTGTGACCATATGATGGACGGGCTTATGGAAGTGTAAAGAGTTCTTCTATCTTTACTGTATATGTTCCAAGAATGAATAAAGTTGAAATCTTTGTTCTTGTCTTGAGTCTTTCTCTCTTTGAGACTTTTCTTGGTGGTTAATCTTTGTTCTTGTCTTGAGTCTTGCTCTCTTTGAAACTTTTCTTGGTGGTTAATCTTAATTACAAATTTTCTCTCAGTCTCATATTTGTGCATCTTGCGAAATTACCCCCAGTTTGCGAGATAAGGGTATCTCGCGTTTTTCAAGTGGGAGAGAATGTAAGATTCCTCCCCAGACTCTCAAAATGTTCAGCATCTTCGCCTGTAATCAATCCCTCTTCAGAAATATAAAAGACCTTGTTTCTAACTGTTTTAACCTAGAGAGAGAAAATATTCTAGAGAGACAATATTCAGATTTTTAATATTTTTGGATAGAAAATTATCTCATCTTATTAAAATAAGTTCCCCTGAAACAGAAATTCAAAAAGAACTTTCCAATGTGCAATTGGAATTAATTGGAAATGGGTATAAAGGACCTTAGCCTAAGGGTCTAGATTTTCAGAAATTTTTGGATTATGGTCCAATTAAGGTTCCTATGGGCCAATAGCATCAATCCATGTGTAGGGAGGAGATAAATCCAATTTGTAAAAGAAGATACCCAAAAATGAGTAAATGCTCACATAAGATGAAGAGTTGAAAATGTACAAGGTTTATTAGTAAAAAACTATGAGCAATATTAAAAATATGAGATATTTTGGGTATCCAAAAATGAGTAAATGCTCACATAAGATGAAGAGTTGAAAATGTACAAGGTTTATTAGTAAAAATTTAAAAAACTATGAGCAATATTAAAAATATGAGATATTTTGGGTATCCAAAAAGGAGTAAATGCTCACATAAGATGAAGAGTTGAAAATGTACAAGGTTTATTAGTAAAAAACTATGAGTAATATTAAAAATATGAGATATTTTGGGTATCCAAAAATGAGTAAATTCTCACACAAGATGAAGAGTTGAAAATGTACAAGGTTTATTAGTAAAAAACTATGAGCAATATTAAAAATATGAGATATTTTGGGTATAATGATTCCATTTTGACACATATGTAAGGAAGGGGAGTTCTTTAAAGGAGGTGCATATTTCACATGCTTGAATGAGTTTTAAACTCAAAAATAATGTGATATTTTTATCTCTCCTCTCTCTTGAACCAAACCAAATCAAAATGGAACCAAACCGAATCAAAAAGTAACCAAACTAGGTCCATATCTAGTCCAAATTCAACCAAACTGAATTTGGAAAATTCTAGAATTCAGTTAGCTTTGGTTAGAGCTTCCCTCTCCTATAAATAGAACATGAGTCCTTTGAAAAAAATATAGAAGAATTTTACCATACTAGAGTTATGCTGAAATAATGCTAATTTCTACTATTCTCTAAAATTCTCTCCAAATTGAAGAAATTGGAGCTTCCCTCTTTCTTTAATCCCCATTGGTGGCTCCATCAACATACTTAAGCAATTGATTGGTTGGGGGCCTCTACCGTGAACAAAGAATCAAGCAAATTGTAAGGTAAATGGTGAATTTTGATCTTTTCTATAATTTCTCAATGCTTCTCTCTTCTCAACCCCTCTCAAGCTTGAGAAGCTTAATTGGAATGGTTTTTGAATGCTATTGAAGTTAATTGATGAATGGTAGTGAAGAGTTACATAATTTGATGAATGCTATTGAAGTTAATTGATTAATGATAGTTAAGAATTACATAAATTTCCATTTATGCTTAATTCAAATGGTTTTTATGTAAATTCTCTCTCTCACTTAAGAAATGGTCATACTCATGACCCATTCTCAATCCAAATGAAGCTTTTCATAAAGCTTTTCTTTAATCCAAGATTAATCTATGCTTGAGGCCAAATTAATGCCTTTTTTCTATGCTTTTAGTTTATGTATATTGATGATTCAATCCATTATGGATTAATGATCCAATTAGGGATCATTCTAATTATTTCCTTAATGATAAGCTTTATCCCTTAGAAAAATTGAGATTTATCAGTCATAGCAGCGGAGCTATGGCAAAATGTTTATAAAAATTAGGCATAAAATAATTTCATTCAAGGCATAAAAAGAGGACTTCCTACCATATTCTAGGAATTATCATCCTAGATTAATTGAAAGATATTCATTGTAATCCTAGAGAAATTGATTTTTATATTATGCATAATTGATTTTCATGCATAGAGGTATGCATAAAAGATTATTATTTTAACATAAAAGTGTTACTTTTATCATAATTAGATTTCATGCATAGAGGTATGCATAAAAGATTATTATTTTAATATAAAAGTGTTACTTTTATCATAATTGAATTTCATGCATAGAGGTATGCATAAAAGTTGATTATTTTATTATAAAAGTGTTCCTTTTATCATATTGGATTTCATGCATAGTGGTATGCATAAAAGGTATTCTTTTTATACTAAAAGTGTGATTTTTCATCATAAATGGATTTTATGCATAACTTAGATGCATAAGAGAAATTTTTTTATTCTAAAAGTGTAATTCCTACCAAATTGAATTTATGCATAAGAAGATGCATAAAGATTGATTTTTAATTCAAAAGTGTCATTCTCATCTAAATTGAATTTATGCATAGGAAAATGCATAAAAGATTGAAATTTAATTCAAAAGTGTCATTTTCATTTAAAATGAATTTATGCATAGGAAGATGCATAAAAGATTGATTTTTACTTCGAAAGTATTAATCTCCTTAAATATAATTTATGCATAAATAAATATGTAAAGAAATCTTATATCAAATATAAGAATTCTCTTGTATTCTATAAATAGATATGAGATGTGATAGGATGTGATAAGAGGTGTATAAGATGCTTATGAAATAAGTTAGGAGGTGATAAGATGAATTGGGATGTGATAAGATGTATATGGGATGAGGTAAGAAGTGTATGTGATAGGATAAGATGTATATGGGTTGTGATAGGGCGAGAATGGATGTGATGTAAAAGATTAGATGTGAAGGCATATGGGGTTATATGAATGGGAATGTGGAAATGGATGTATGTATGTGGATGTGTGGATGTGGAGATGGGAGTGTAGATGTATGAATGTGAAAATGGATGTATGCATGAAGATGTATATGCATAGATGTGAATGTGGATGTAGATGTGGCTATACAGATGTGAATGTGGAATGTGGATGTGGATGTATGTATGTATGTGGATGTAGATGTGGATATATAGATGTGAATGGGAATGTGGATGTGAATGTATGTGAATGTGGATGTAGATGTGGATGTATAGATGTGAATGTGGAATGAGGATGTGGATGTATGTATGTATGTGGATGTAGATGTGGATGTAGATGTGGATGTATAGATGTGAATGGGAATGTGGATGTGGATGTATGTATGTATGTGGATGTGGATGGATGAATGAGAAAAGAAAGATTCTGTTTAAAAAAGGAAGACCCTTTCCCTAGAATACTTCTCAGGAGTCCCACCTGTTTTAGGGATTCAGAACAATGAGTTCAGAAGTGAAAATCGGTGTTTGGATATCAAGGTTTTGGTCTTCATTTGAGTACCGCCCAAAAGAAGTTATTTATCTCTTAGGAAGTATAAGAAATTATCCCCCAGATATTGTGGGCCTTATCTGAATTCAAAGAAAGTAGGTGACTTAGCCTACGAGCTTCTTTTATCTCCTCATCTCAAAGTTCATAATGTATCTCATGTAAGCCTTCTATAGGAATATGTGCCAAAACCAAATCATGGAAAGACGGTAAAACTTCAGTGGCAAGATACCCCGTTGGCTTCTAGGTTACGCTAGCTCCTTCCTTTATATAAGTCGTAACGCTTACTTGTCACTCACAGTAATCTTACTTCCATCGATCTCCTTTCTTTCTTAATCTCCTTTATGGCTTGGCAGCAGGAATTGGTTTTATCCATGATGATTTCTCACCTTCAAGATGCAAGCGAGTCTGTGAAGAAGGATTTTATAGAACTCTATGAGCGCTCACTTTTCCCTCACTTGGGAACTTCTGTAGCTCAGACCAAATGGCGGACTTGTCGAGATATAACTAGGGTAACACCGTGGGGGTGACAGCACTTCCGTAACAATGTCCGCTTGGCTATGATTATTGAAGCTTTGGGTTTGGGTCCCTGATACTACTGCGTGATGAGATCAAGGCATGGTGGATTTTCTGAGCGGGTCTTCTTACTAGCGTGCCTTCTTCCTCACCAGAAGATATGCCTTTATCCCGTTTCGGGCTTGCCTCTTAGAGGTCCTTTTGTTAGATCACCTCATACCACTGAGGTAGGTGCTACAATAACCAGCCGAATTATTCCCATAGATGAGTTACCTTATACGTGTGCAACTTGTGAGTGCTGCTTTTGTGACCATATGATGGACGGGCTTATGGAAGTGTAAAGAGTTCTTCTATCTTTACTGTATATGTTCCAAGAATTAATAAAGTTGAAATCTTTGTTCTTGTCTTGAGTCTTGCTCTCTTTGAGACTTTTCTTGGTGGTTAATCTTAATTAAAAATTTTCTCTCAGTCTCATATTTGTGCATCTTGCGAAATTACCCCTAGTTTGCGAGATGAGGGCATCTCCCGTTTTTCAAGTGGGAGAGAATGTAAGATTCCTCCCCAGACTCTCAAAATGTCCAGCATCTTCCCCTGTAATCAATCCCTCTTCAGAAATATAAAAGACCTTGTTTCTAACTGTTTTAACCTAGAGAGAGAAAATATTCTAGAGGGAAGTTTTTTCGAGTTCTGTTTTGGAAAAACCGACGGATTAGTCTTTTGTCTCGATATCCGTGGTGGACGAGGCCCCGAGTGTGGAACCCTGCCTTGCGCAAGAAGTGCTACTTTCGCTGCTAGTACCCCGAATCCGTTGCGCGGTGGGAACAGGGATCTCACAGTTGGTATCAGAGCATTTGGTTAATGAGGATCAACCGAGAAGCCAAATATATCAAAAATTTATCTAGAATCACAAAAAGGTTATAATTGTGTGATATAATTCATACAAATTGATATTCAAACTGAAAATTCGTAAATTAGTAATTGGGTCTTCAAATGGAAGTACCGCAATTGTATGGAACCCTGACTTGCTTGAGGTCTAGACATGATGGTATTTACCTTATAGTTCCAAGTATCATGACTACCCGTATATACCGAGGGTATAACTGCAGCTCTTACCGGCAGTATATACGAGTAAATCTAAGACTTCAAGTTATAAGCATTAATGATATCCACATGATGATTTCGAATGTGGTTGATATGATTTTTAATTCTGTTTGAGAACTGATGAATTGATTTGGATTCTGATTGAAAAATGTTGATCCCTGAAATTTGGTTGAAATGTAATAAGCTGAGCGAAACCTCAATGAGGATGAATGGGACGAGTCCTGTGATGATACTCATAACTAGAATGATGATAATGATTTCAGCAAATCACTATGAGATTAGTGGATTGTGCTCTCAAATTGCTACTGTTAACACTTGTCACGGTAGATCAAATTAAGGGATGACAAATTGAGAACTTGCTTGACTGAAATTCCCGTGGGGAGGAATGTTCAAAAGGAAATTTTTCAGTCTAATGGACCATTATCATGTTAAAGATATGAATGATATGATCTGAATGAAGTGTTATTTAATGATGAGTTTTATATGAGGGATATTTATCCCAGTATTCTGTTGGGTTGACCAGAATATATGGAACCCCAGAATAAAATTGGATCTTAAGAAAAAGAGTTGTCCTCTACCTTGCGAGATGAGGACATCTCGCACTTTTTTAAGTGGGATAGAATGTAAGATTCCTCTCCAGCCTTCGAGGTATACAGGAGTAAGAATCTCCCTTTTTGATCTTATAATTATTCCCTCTCTAAAATAAAAGAAAGATTCTGTTTAAAAAAGGAAGACCCTTTTCCTAGAATACTTCTCAGGAGTCCCACCTGTTTTAGGGATTCAGAACAATGAGTTCAGAAGTGTGAATCGGTGTTTGGATATCACGGTTTTGGTCTTCATTCGAGTACGGCCCAAAAGAAGTTCTTTATCTCTTAGGAAGTATAAGAAATTATCCCCCAGATATTGTGGGCCTTATCTGAATTCAAAGAAAGTAGGTGACTTAGCCTACGAGCTTCTTTTATCTCCTCATCTTAAAGTTCATAATGTATCTCATGTAAGCCTTCTATAGGAATATGTGCCAAAACCAAATCATGGAAAGACGGTAAAACTTCAGTGGCAAGATACCCCCGTTGGCTTCTAGGTTACGCTAGCTCCTTCCTTTATATAAGTCGTAACGCTTACTTGTCACTCACAGTAATCTTACTTCCATCGATCTCCTTTCTTTCTTAATCTCCTTTATGGCTTGGCAGCAGGAATTGGTTTTATCCATGATGATTTCTCACCTTCAAGATGCAAGCGAGTCTGTGAAGAAGGATTTTATAGAGCTGTATGAGCGCTCACTTTTCCCTCACTTGGGAACTTTTGTAGCTCAGACCAAATGGCGGACCTGTCGAGATATAACTAGGGTAACACCGTGGGGATGACAGCACTTCCGTAACAATGTCCGCTTGGCTATGGTTATTGAAGCTTTGGGTTTGGGTCCCCGATACTACTGCGTGATGAGATCAAGGCATTTTCTGAGCGGGTCTTCTTACTAGCGTGCCTTCTTCCTCATCACCAGAAGATATGCCTTTATCCCGTTTTCGGCTTCCCTCTTAGAGGTCCTTTTGTTAGATCACCTCATACCACTGAGGTAGGTGCTGCAATAACCAGCCGAATTATTCCCATAGATGAGTTACCTTATACGTGTGCAGCTTGTGAGTGCTGCTTTTGTGACCATATGATGGACGGGCTTATGGAAGTGTAAAGAGTTCTTCTATCTTTACTGTATATGTTCCAAGAATGAATAAAGTTGAAATATTTGTTCTTGTCTTGAGTCTTGCTCTCTTTGAGACTTTTCTTGGTGGTTAATCTTAATTAAAAATTTTCTCTCAGTCTCATATTTGTGCATCTTCCGAAATTACCCCCAGTTTGCGAGATGAGGGTATCTCACGTTTTTCAAGTGGGAGAGAATGTAAGATTCCTCCCCAGCCTCTCAAAATGTCCAGCATCTTCCCCTGTAATCAATCCCTCTTCAGAAATATAAAAGACCTTGTTTCTAACTGTTTTAACCTAGAGAGAGAAAATATTCTAGAGAGAGAATATTCAGATTTTTAATATTTTTGGATGAAAAATTATCTCATCTTATTAAAATAAGTTTCCCTGAAACAGAAATTCAAAAAGAACTTTCCAATGTGCAATTGGAATTAATTGAAAATGGATATAAAGGACCTTAGCCTAAGGGTCTTAGCCTAAGGGTCTAGATTTTCAGAAATTTTTGGATTATGGTCCAATTAAGGTTCCTATTGCCAATAGCATCAATCCATGTGTAGGGAGAAGATAAATCCAATTTGTAAAAGAAGATACCGAAAAATGAGTAAATGCTCACATATGATGAAGAGTTGAAAATGTACAAGGTTTATTAGTAAAAAACTATGAGCAATATTAAAAATATGAGATATTTTGGGTATCCAAAAATGAGTAAATGCTCACATAAGATGAAGAGTTTAAAATGTACAAGGTTTATTAGTAAACAACTATGAGCAATATTAAAAATATGAGATATTTTGGGTATCCAAAAATGAGTAAATGCTCACATAAGATGAAGAGTTGAAAATGTACAAGGTTTATTAGTAAAAAACTATGAGCAATATTAAAAATATGAGATATTTTTGGGTATCCAAAAAGGAGTAAATGCTCACACAAGATAAAGAGTTGAAAATGTACAAGGTTTATTAGTAAAAAACTATGAGCAATATTAAAAATATGAGATATTTTGGGTATAATGATTCCATTTTGACACATATGTAAGGAAGGGGAGTTCTTTAAAGGACGTGCATATTTCACATGCTTGAATGAGTTTTAAACTCAAAAATAATGTGATATTTTTATCTCTCCTCTCTCTTGAACCAAACCAAATCAAAATGGAACCAAACCGAATCAAAAAGTAACCAAACTAGGTCCAAATCTAGTCCAAATTCAACCAAACTTAATTTGGAAAATTCTAGAATTCAGTTAGCTTTGGTTAGAGCTTCCCTCTCCTATAAAAAGAACATGAGTCCTTTGAAAAAAATATAGAAGAATTTTACCATACTAGAGTTATGCTGAAATAATGCTAATTTCTACTATTCTCTAAAATTCTCTCCAAATTGAAGAAATTGGAGCTTCCCTCTTTCTTTAATCCCCATTGGTGGCTCCATCAACATACTTAACCAATTGATTGGTTGGGGGCCTCTACCGTTAACAAAGAATCAAGCAAATTGTAAGGTAAATGGTGAATTTTGATCTTTTCTATAATTTCTCAATGCTTCTCTCTTCTCAACCCCTCTCAAGCTTGAGAAGCTTAATTGGAATGGTTTTTGAATGCTATTGAAGTTAATTGATGAATGGTAGTGAAGAGTTACATAATTTGATGAATGCTATTGAAGTTAATTGATTAATGATAGTTAAGAATTACATAAATTTCCATTTATGCTTAATTCAAATGCTTTTTATGTAAATTCTCTCTCTCACTCAAGAAATGGTCATACTCATGACCCATTCTCAATCCAAACGAAGCTTTTCATAAAGCTTTTCCTTAATCCAAGATTAATCTATGCTTGAGGCCAAATTAATGCCTTTTTTCTATGCTTTTAGTTTATGTATATTGATGATTCAATCCATTATGGATTAATGATCAAATTAGGGATCATTCTAATTATTTCCTTAATGATAAGCTTTATCCCTTAGAAAAATTGAGATTTATCAGTCATAGCAGCGGAGCTATGGCAAAATTTTTATAAAAATTACGCATAAAATAATTTCATTCAAAGCATAAAAAGAGGACTTCCTACCATATTCTAGGAATTATCATCCTAGATTAATTGAAAGATATTCATTGTAATCCTAGAGAAATTGATTTTTATATTATGCATAATTGATTTTCATGCATAGAGGTATGCATAAAAGATTATTATTTTAACATAAAAGTGTTACTTTTATCATAATTAGATTTCATGCATAGAGGTATGCATAAAAGATTATTATTTTAATATAAAAGTGTTACTTTTATCATAATTGAATTTCATGCATAGAGGTATGCATAAAAGTTGATTATTTTATTGTAAAAGTGTTACTTTTATCATATTGGATTTCATGCAGAGGTATGCATGAAAGGTATTCTTTTTATACTAAAAGTGTGATTTTTTATCATAAATGGATTTTATGCATAACTTAGATGCATAAGAGAAATTCTTTTATTCTAAAAGTGTGATTCCTACCAAATTGAATTTATGCATAAGAAGATGCATAAAGATTGATTTTTAATTCAAAAGTGTCATTCTCATCTAAATTGAATTTATGCATAGGAAAATGCATAAAAGATTGAAATTTAATTCAAAAGTGTCATTTTCATTTAAAATGAATTTATGCATAGGAAGATGCAGAAAAGATTGATTTTTACTTCGAAAGTATTAATCTCCTTAAATATAGTTTATGCATAAATAAATGTGTAAAGAAATCTTATATCAAATATAAGAATTCTCTTGTATTCTATAAATAGATATGAGATGTGATAGGATGTGATAAGAGGTGTATAAGATGTGATAAGAGGTGATAAGATGCTTATGAAATAAGTTAGGAGGTGATAAGATGAATTAAGATGTGATAAGATATGTATGGGATGAGGTAAGAAGTGTATGTGATAGGATAAGATGTATTAAGATGTGATAAGTTAGGAGGTGATAAGATGAGTTAATATGTGATAAGATGTGTATGGGATGAGGAAAGAAGTGTATGTGATAGGATAAGATGTATATGGGTTGTGATAGGGCGAGAATGGATGTGATGTAAAAGATTAGATGTGAAGGCATATGGGGTTATATAAATGGGAATGTGAAAATGAATGTATGTATGTGGATGTGTGGATGTGGAGATGGGAGTGTAGATGTATGAATATGAAAATGGATGTATGTATGAAGATGTATATGCATAGATGTGAATGTGGATGTAGATGTGGCTGTATAGATGTGAATGTGGAATGTGGATGTGGATGTATGTATGTATGTGGATGTAGATGTGGATATATAGATGTGAATGGGAATGTGGATGTGAATGTGAATGTATGGGAATGTGGATGTGAATGTATGTGAATGTGGATGTAGATGTGGATGTATAGATGTGAATGTGGAATGAGGATGTGGATGTATGTATGTATGTGGATGTAGATGTGGATGTATAGCTGTGAATGGGAATGTGGATGTGGATGTATGTATGTATGTGGATGTGGATGTATGAATGAGGACGTGATAGTGGATGTATGCATGTGGATGTGGATGTATGGATGTGGATATGGATGTGTATGTATAAATGTGGATGTGGATATGGATGTGTATGTATGAATGTGGATATGGGATGTGGATGTATAAATGAGGATGTAAAAATGGAGGTAAGCATGTAGATGTGGATGTATGGATGTGAATGTGTACGTGGATGTGGATGTATGGATGTGGATATGGATGTGAATATATGATATGTGATGTGAAGGAATCTGAAGTGAAGAGATGGAAAATGATGTGATTGGATGAGTACACATATAAATGGAATGTGGAATAAGTAATGTGGATTAATGAGAGATAATGTGGAAAAATGTGGAGAAATGAGAGTTAATATAGAAATTGTATTTGTAAACTGTTTGTAAATGCTGTTTGTAAATGGCTGTTTTATGTCAAGAATGCTGGGGAAGCATTTTGACCGTCTTGTGATTAAGGTCGTGGAGACCTAACTGATAAAGTTGCAACTGCTGATGACAGAGAGTCAATGGAGGACATCTCGCGTAGCAAGGTCGGCCGAGGTCTTGACCAACCTCGGTTCGATTAAAATGGTGAGCTTTCGGTACGGTGGATGAGAGACCAAGGAAGCGGCCTATGAGTGAAGCGCAAGGTCACCTCCAAAGGATCCTAGAGGGTGCTGACCATACGGTGCTCGGGCTCTAGGTCGCCTAGGATACCCACACGTGCGTCGAGGAAGATATTGGAACAAGGAGTAAGAGTTGTTTTCTGAAACCGGGCATAGATCTGGTTGATTGACCTTGCTGATCTTCAATGGATGAGTCCATGGCTCTTTTTATGGATCTGTTGGTTGATCTTCAACGAGAGTCCATCTTGATTTTTATAAGTGATTATATTGCCGAGTATTATGGGCTAGGAACTATTGAAAAGGCCCTTGAATGGACAGGTGGTGAGCGTTCTAGTTGCCAATGATGCCATAGATACTTTGATGAAGGAATGATGGGAAATTAAGA
This sequence comes from Cibotium barometz, assembly GCF_041138505.1. NCBI lineage: Eukaryota > Viridiplantae > Streptophyta > Polypodiopsida > Cyatheales > Cibotiaceae > Cibotium > Cibotium barometz. Next base: position 39,848,617 of record NC_141057.1, on the reverse strand, counting down.
ATCAACCAGATAATTTGAAAGATTGTGATCAGTGGTACTATGGTTTCATTAAAGGATTGTTTTAAAGTTAGCTGATGCTAAGAAAAAGGCAATTTCATATTGGGTGTGTAAGTGGTGTGGCTAGTTTTTTGTTTGCATGAACTTCCGGCAAGGGGGCCTTGGAACTCTTTTCCTTGGTACCCGGGACAAAACCTAACCAAATTCCAAATTGGATCCCATCACTACAGTGGTTGGGCGGTTGGCTAACCCTTGGGATCGGATGGGGTTAGGCTGGATTGATGGATCCGTAAATCGAGATTCAATTTTTGTTATTACGATAGATGAAGTAAGTCCCGGATAGTAATTGTTCTATGGATAGGAATCAACGGCTGTGCCTCTTGATGGGGAAAAAAGCGTTGATCCCAATGATCCAAGTGCAAGTTTCTTCCTTGATCTGACCGAGTATCTTTATAGGTGCAGTCGGATCAGTTTGATCACTAATGGTCTTGACTACGTTAGAGTAAAAAGTTATCCTGGAGGAATCGCCCGTGCTTTCCGGATAAGGGAAGTTTTTCTGGGTTCGGTTTTGGAAAAACCGACGGATTAGTCTTTTGTCCGGATATCCGTGGGGACGAGGCCCCGAGTGTGGGACCCTGCCTCGCGCAAGAAGTGCTACTTCCGCTGCTAGTGTCCCGAATCCATTGCGCGGTGGGAACAGGGATCTCACAGTTGGTATCAGAGCATTTGGTTAATGAGGATCAACCGAGAAGCCAAATATATCAAAAATTTATCTAGAATCACAAAAAGGTTGTCACTTGTGTGATATAATTCATACAAATTGATATTCAAACTGAAAATTCGTAAATTAGTAATTGGGTCTTCAAATGGAAGTACCGCAATTGTATGGAACCCTGACTTGCTTGAGGCCTAGACATGATGGTATTTACCTTATAGTTCCAAGTATCATGACTACGCGTATATACCGAGGGTATAACTGCAGCTCTTTACCGGCACTATATACGAGTAAATCTAAGACTTGAACTTATAAGCATTAATGCTATCCAGATGATGATTTCGAATGTGGTTGATATGATTTTTAATTCTGTTTGAGAACTGATGAATTGATTTGGATTCTGATTGAAAAATGTTGATCCCTGAAATTTGGTTGAAATGTAATAAGCTGAGCGAAACCTCAATGAGGATGAATGGGACGAGTCCTGTGATGATACTCATAACTAGAATGATGATAATGATTTCAGCAAATCACTATGAGATTAGTGGATTGTGCTGTCAAATTGCTACTGTTAACACTTATCACAGTAGATGAAATTAAGGGATGACAAATTGAGAACTTGCTTGACTGAAATTCCCGTGGAGGAATGTTCAAAAGGAAATTTTTCGGTCTAATTGACCATTATCATGTTAAAGATATGAATGATATGATCTGAATGAATTGTTATTTAATGATGAGTTCTATATGAGGGATATTTATCCCAGTATTCTGTTGGGTTGACCAGAATATAAGGAACCCCAGAATAAAATTGGATCTTAAGAAAAAGAGTTGTCCTCTACCTTGCGAGATGAGGACATCTCGCATTTTTTTAAGTGGGATAGAATGTAAGATTCCTCTCCAGCCTTCGAGGTATACAGGAGTAAGAATCTCCCAAGTTTTTGATCTTATAATTATTCCCTCTCTAAAATAAAAGAAAGATTCTATTTAAAAAAGGAAGACCCTTTCCCTAGAATACTTCTCAGGAGTCCCACCTGTTTTAGGGATTCAGAACAATGAGTTCAGAAACTTGTGTGAATCGGTGTTTGGATATCAAGGTTTTGGTCTTCATTCGAGTACGGCCCAAAAGAAGTTCTTTATCTCTTAGGAAGTATAAGAAATTATCCCCCAGATATTGTGGGCCTTATCTGAATTCAAAGAAAGTAGGTGACTTAGCCTACGAGCTTCTTTTATCTCCTCATCTCAAAGTTCATAATGTATCTCATGTAAGCCTTCTATAGGAATATGTGCCAAAACCAAATCATGGAAAGACGGTAAAACTTCAGTGGCAAGATACCCCGTTGGCTTCTAGGTTACGCTAGCTCCTTCCTTTATATAAGTCGTAACGCTTACTTGTCACTCACAGTAATCTTACTTCCATCGATCTCCTTTCTTTCTTAATCTCCTTTATGGCTTGGCAGCAGGAATTGGTTTTATCCATGATGATTTCTCACCTTCAAGATGCAAGCGAGTCTGTGAAGAAGGATTTTATAAAACTGTATGAGCGCTCACTTTTCCCTCACTTGGGAACTTTTGTAGCTCAGACCAAATGGTGGACCTGTCGAGATATAACTAGGGTAACACCGTGGGGGCGAGAGCACTTCCGTAACAATGTCCGCTTGGCTATGGTTATTGAAGCTTTGGGTTTGGATCCCCGATACTACTGCGTGATGAGATCAAGGCATGGTGGATTTTCTGAGCGGGTCTTCTTACTAGCGTGCCTTCTTCCTCACCAAAAGATATGCCTTTATCCCGTTTTTGGCTTGCCTCTTAGAGGTCCTTTTGTTAGATCACCTCATACCACTGAGGTAGGTGCTGCAATAACCAGCCAAATTATTCCCATAGATGAGTTACCTTATACGTGTGCAGCTTGTGAGTGCTGCTTTTGTGACCATATGATGGACGGGCCTATGGAAGTGTAAAGAGTTCTTCTATCTTTACTGTATATGTTCCAAGAATGAATAAAGTTGAAATCTTTGTTCGTGTCTTGAGTCTTGCTCTCTTTGAGACTTTTCTTGGTGGTTAATCTTAATTAAAAATTTTCTCTCAGTCTCATATTTGTGCATCTTGCGAAATTACCCCCAGTTTGCGAGATGAAGACATCTCCCGTTTTTCAAGTGGGAGAGAATGTAAGATTCCTCCCCAGACTCTCAAAATGTCCAGCATCTTCCCCTGTAATCAATCCCTCTTCAGAAATATAAAAGACCTTGTTTCTAACTGTTTTAACCTAGAGAGAGAAAATATTCTAGAGAGAGAATATTCAGATTTTTAATATTTTTGGATAGAAAATTATCTCATCTTATTAAAATAAGCTCCCCTGAAACAGAAATTCAAAAAGAACTTTCCAATGTGCAATTGGAATTAATTGGAAATGGGTATAAAGGACCTTAGTCTAAGGGTCTAGATTTTCAGAAATTTTTGGATTATGGTCCAATTAAGGTTCCTATGGGCCAATAGCATCAATCCATGTGTAGGGAGGAGATAAATCCAATTTGTAAAAAACTATGAGCAATATTAAAAATATGAGATATTTTGGGTATCCAAAAATGAGTAAATGCTCACATAAGATGAAGAGTTGAAAATGTACAAGGTTTATTAGTAAAAAACTATGAGCAATATTAAAAATATGAGATATTTTGGGTATCCAAAAAGGAGTAAATACTCACATAAGATGAAGAGTTGAAAATGTACAAGGTTTATTAGTAAAAAACTATGAGCAATATTAAAAATATGAGATATTTTGGGTATCCAAAAATGAGTAAATGCTCACACAAGATGAAGAGTTGAAAATGTACAAGGTTTATTAGTTAAAAACTATGAGCAATATTAAAAATATGAGATATTTTGGGTATAATGATTCCATTTTGACACATATGTAAGGAAGGGGAGTTCTTTAAAGGAGGTGCATATTTCACATGCTTGAATGAGTTTTAAACTCAAAAATAATGTGATATTTTTATCTCTCCTCTCTCTTGAACCAAACCAAATCAAAATGGAACCAAACCGAAATTATCAAGTAACCAAACTAGATCCAAATCTAGTCCAAATTCAACCAAACTGAATTTGGAAAATTCTAGAATTCAGTTAGCTTTGGTTAGAGCTTCCCTCTCCTATAAATAGAACATGAGTCCTTTGAAAAAAATATAGAAGAATTTTACCATACTAGAGTTATGCTGAAATAATGCTAATTTCTACTATTCTCTAAAATTCTCTCCAAATTGAAGAAATTGGAGCTTCCCTCTTTCTTCTATCCCCATTGGTGGCTCCATCAACATACTTAACCAATTGATTGGTTGGGGGCCTCTACCGTGAACAAAGAATCAAGCAAATTGTAAGGTAAATGGTGAATTTTGATCTTTTCTATAATTTCTCAATGCTTCTCTCTTCTCAACCCCTCTCAAGCTTGAGAATCTTAATTGGAATGGTTTTTGAATGCTATTGAAGTTAATTGATGAATGGTAGTGAAGAGTTACATAATTTGATGAATGCTATTGAAATTAATTGATTAATGATAGTTAAGAATTACATAAATTTCCATTTATGCTTAATTCAAATGGTTTTTATGTAAATTCTCTCTCTCACTCAAGAAATGGTCATACTCATGACCCATTCTCAATCCAAATGAAGCTTTTCATAAAGCTTCTCCTTAATCCAAGATTAATCTATGCTTGAGGCTAAATTAATGACTTTTTTCTATGCTTTTAGTTTATGTATATTGATGATTCAATCCATTATGGATTAATGATCCAATTAGGGATCATTCTAATTATTTCCTTAATGATAAGCTTTATCCCTTAGAAAAATTAAGATTTATCAGTCATAGCAGCGGAGCTATGGCAAAATTTTTATAAAACTTACGCATAAAATAATTTCATTCAAAGCATAAAAAGAGGACTTCCTACCATATTCTAGGAATTATCATCCTAGATTAATTGAAAGATATTCATTATAATCCTAGAGAAATTGATTTTTATATTATGCATAATTGATTTTCATGCATAGAGGTATGCATAAAAGATTAATATTTTAACATAAAAGTGTTACTTTTATCATAATTGAATTTCATGCATAGAGGTATGCATAAAAGTTGATTATTTTATTGTAAAAGTGTTACTTTTATCATATTGGATTTCATGCATAGAGGTATGCATAAAAGGTATTCTTTTTATACTAAAAGTGTGATTTTTCATCATAAATGGATTTTATGCATAGCTTAGATACATAAGAGAAATTCTTTTATTCTAAAAGTGTAATTCCTACCAAATTTAATTTATGCATAAGAAGATGCATAAAGATTGATTTTTAATTCAAAAGTGTCATTCTCATCTAAATTAAATTTATGCATAGGAAAATGCATAAAAGATTGAAATTTAATTCAAAAGTGTCATTTTCATTTAAAATGAATTTATGCATAGGAAGATGCATAAAAGATTGATTTTTACTTCGAAAGTATTAATCTCCTTAAATATAATTTATGCATAAATAAATGTGTAAAGAAATCTTATATCAAATAATAATAAGAATTCTCTTGTATTAGATATAAGATGTGATATGATGTGATAAGAGGTGTATAAGATGTGATAAGAGGTGATAAGATGCTTATGAAATAAGTTAGGAGGTGATAAGATGAATTAAGATGTGATAAGATGTGTATGGGATGAGGTAAGAAGTGTATGTGATAGGATAAGATGTATATGGGTTGTGATAGGGCGAGAATGAATGTGATGTAAAAGATTAGATGTGAAGGCATATGGGGTTATATGAATGGGAATGTGGAAATGGATGTATGTATGTGGATGTGTGGATGTGGAGATGGGAGTGTAGATGTATGAATGTGAAAATGGATGTATGCATGAAGATGTATATGCATAGATGTGAATGTGGATATAGATGTGGCTGTATAGATGTGAATGTGGAATGTGGATGTGGATGTATGTATGTATGTGGATGTAGATGTGTATATATAGATGTGAATGGGAATGTGGATGTGAATGTATGTGAATGTGGATGTAGATGTGAATGTGGATGTATAGATGTGAATGTGGAATGAGGATGTGGATGCATGTATGTATGTGGATGTAGATGTGGATGTATAGATGTGAATGGGAATGTGGATGTGGATGTATGTATGTATGTGGATGTGGATGTATGAATGAGGACGTGATAGTGGATGTATGCATGTGGATGTGGATATATGGATGTGGATATGGATGTGTATGTATGAATGTGGATATGGGATGTGGATGTATAAATGAGGATGTGAAAATGGAGGTAAGCATGTAGATGTGGATGTATGGATGTGAATGTGTATGTGGATGTGGATGTATGGATGTGGATATGGATGTGAATATATAATATGTGATGTGAAGGAATCGGAAGTGAAGAGATGGAAAATGATGTGATTGGATGAGTACACATATAAATGGAATGTGGAATAAGTAATGTGGATTAATGAGGGATAATGTGAAAAAATGAGAGTTAATATAGAAATTGTATTTGTAAACTGTTTGTAAATGGCTATTTTATGTCAAGAATGCTGGGGAAGCATTTTGACCGTCTTGTGATTAAGGTCGTGGAGACCTAACTAATAAAGTTGCAACTGCTGACAGAGAGTCAATGGAGGACGTCTCACGTAGCAAGGTTGGCTGAGGTCTTGACCATCGATTAAAATGGTAAGCTTCCGGTACGGTGGATGAGGGACCAAGGAAGCGGCCTATGAGTGAAGCGCTAGGTCACTTGCGAAGGATCCTAGAGGGTGGTGACCATACGGTGCTCGGGCTTTGGGTCACCTAGGATACCCACACGTGCGTCGAGGAAGATATTGGAACAAGGAGTAAGAGTTGTTTTCTGAAATCGGGCATGGATCTGGTTGATTGAGCTTGCTGGTCTTCAATGGATGAGTCCATGGCTCTTTTTATGGATCTTTTGGTTGATCTTCAACGAGAGTCCATCTTGATTTTTATAAGTGATTATATGGCTGAGTATTATGGGCTAGGAACTATTGAAAAGACCCCTGAGTGGACAGGTGGTGAGCGTTCTAGTTGCCAATGATGCCATAGATACTCTGATGAAGGAATGATGGGAAATTAAGAATCAACCGGATAATTTGAAAGATTGTGATCAGTGGTACTATGGTTTCATTCAAGGATTGTTTTAAAGTTAGCTGATGCTAATAAAAAGGCAATGTCATATTGGGTGTGTAAGTGGTGTGGCTAGTTTTATGTTTGCATGAACTTCCGGCTAGGGGGCCTTGGAATTCTTTTCCTTGGTACCCGGGACAAAACCTAACCAAATTCCAAATTGGATCCCATCACTACACTGGTGGTTGGGCGGTTGGCTAACTCATGGGATCGGATGGGGTTAGGCTGGACTGATGGATCCGTAAATCGAGACTCAATTTCTGTTATTACGATCGATGAAGTAAGTCCCGGATAGTAATTGTTCTATGGATAGGAATCAACGGCTGTGCCTCTTGATGGGGAAAAAAGCGTTGATCCCAATGATCTAAGTGCAAGTTTCTTCCTTGATCTGACCGAGTATCTTTATAGGTGCAGTTGGATTAGTTTGATCACTAATAGTCTTGATTACATTCGAGTAAAAAGTTATCCTGGAGGAATCGCCCGTGCTTTCCGGATAAGGAAAGTTTTTCCGGGTTCGGTTTTGGAAAAACCGATGGATTAGTCTTTTGTCCGGATATCCGTGGACGAGGCCCCGAGTGTGGGACCCTGCCTCGCGTAAGAAGTGCTACTTCCGCTGTTAGTACCCCGAATCCGTTGCGTGGTGGGAACAGGGATCTCACAGTTGGTATCAGAGCATTTGGTTAATGAGGATCAACCGAGAAGCCAAATATATCAAAAATTTATCTAGAATCACAAAAAGGTTATAATTGTGTGATATAATTCATACAAATTGATATTCAAACTGAAAATTCGTAAATTAGTAATTGGGTCTTCAAATGGAAGCACCGCAATTGTATGGAACCCTGACTTGCTTGAGGCCTAGACATGATGGTATTTACCTTATAGTTCCAAGTATCATGACTACCCGTATATACCGAGGGTATGATTGCAGCTCTTTACCGGCAGTATATACGAGTAAATCTAAGACTTGAAATTATAAGCATTAATGCTATCCAGATGATGATTTCGAATGTGGTTGATATGATTTTTAATTCTGTTTGAGAACTGATGAATTGATTTGGATTCTGATTGAAAAATGTTGATCCCTGAAATTTGGTTGAAATGTAATAAGCTGAGCGAAACCTCAATGAGGATGAATGGGACGAGTCCTGTGATGATACTCATAACTAGAATGATGATCTAATGATTTCAGCAAATCACTATGAGATTAGTGGATTGTGCTGTCAAATTGCTACTGTTAACACTTGTCCAAGGTAGATCAAATTAAGGGATGACAAATTGAGAACTTGCTTGACTGAAATTCCCGTGGAGGAATGTTCAAAAGGAAATTTTTCGGTCTAATGGACCATTATCATGTTAAAGATATGAATGATATGATCTGAATGAATTGTTATTTAATGAGATGAGTTCTATATGAGGGATATTTATCCCAGTATTCTGTTGGATTGACCAGAATATAAGGAACCCCAGAATAAAATTGGATCTTAAGAAAAAGAGTTGTCCTCTACCTTGCGAGATGAGGACATCTCGCACTTTTTTAAGTGGGATAGAATGTAAGATTCCTCTCTAGCCTTCGAGGTATACAGGAGTAAGAATCTCCCAAGTTTTTGATCTTATAATTATTCCCTCTCTAAAATAAAAGAAAGATTCTATTTAAAAAAGAAAGACCCTTTCCCTAGAATACTTCTCAGGAGTCCCACCTGTTTTAGGGATTCAGAACAATGAGTTCAGAAGTGAAAATCGGTGTTTGGATATCAAGGTTTTGGTCTTCATTCGAGTACGGTCCAAAAGAAGTTCTTTATCTCTTAGAAAGTATAAGAAATTATCCCCCAGATATTGTGGGCCTTATCTAAATTCAAAGAACTATAGGAATATGTGCCAAAACCAAATCATGGAAAGACGGTAAAACTTCAGTGGCAAGATACCCCGTTGGCTTCTAGGTTACGCTAGCTCCTTCTTTTATATAAGTCGTAATGCTTACTTGTCACTCACAGTAATCTTACTTCCATCGATCTCCTTTCTTTCTTAATCTCCTTTATGGCTTGGCAGCAGGAATTGGTTTTATCCATGATGATTTCTCACCTTCAAGATGCAAGTCTGTGAAGAAGGATTTTATAGAACTGTATGAGCGCTCACTTTTCCCTCACTTGGAAACTTCTGTAGCTCAGACCAAATGGCGGACCTGTCGAGATATAACTAGGGTAACACGGTGGGGGCGACAGCACTTCCGTAACAATGTCTGCTTGACTATAGTTATTGAAGCTTTGGGTTTGGGTCCCCGATACTACTGCGTGATGAGATCAAGGCATGGTGGATTTTTTGAGCGGGTCTTCTTACTAGCGTGCCTTCTTCCTCATCACCAAAAGATATGCCTTTATCCCGTTTCGGGCTTGCCTCTTAGAGGTCCTTTTGTTAGATCACCTCATACCACTGAGGTAGGTGCTGCAATAACCAGCCGAATTATTCCCATAGATGAGTTACCTTATACGTGTGCAGCTTGTGAGTGCTGCTTTTGTGACCATATGATGGACGGGCTTATGGAAGTGTAAAGAGTTCTTCTATCTTTACTGTATATGTTCCAAGAATGAATAAAGTTGAAATCTTTGTTCTTGTCTTGAGTCTTGCTCTCTTTGAGACTTTTCTTGGTGGTTAATCTTAATTAAAAATTTTCTCTCAGTCTCATATTTGTGCATCTTGCAAAATTACCCCCAGTTTGCGAGATGAGGGCATCTCGCGTTTTTCAAGTGGGAGAGAATGTAAGATTCCTCCCCAGCCTCTCAAAATGTCCAGCATCTTCCCCTGTAATCAATCCCTCTTCAGAAATATAAAAGACCTTGTTTCTAACTGTTTTAACCTAGAGAGAGAAAATATTCTAGAGAGAGAATATTCAGATTTTTAATATTTTTGGATAGAAAATTATCTCATCTTATTAAAATAAGTTCCCCTGAAACAGAAATTCAAAAAGAACTTTCCAATGTGCAATTGGAATTAATTGGAAATGGATATAAAGGACCTTAGCCTAAGGGTCTAGATTTTCACAAATTTTTGGATTATGGTCCAATTAAGGTTCCTATGGGCAAATAGCATCAATCCATGTGTAGGGAGGAGATAAATCCAATTTGTAAAAGAAGATACCAAAAAATGAGTAAATGCTCACATAAGATGAAGAGTTGAAAATGTACAAGGTTTATTAGTAAAAAACTATGAGCAATATTAAAAATATGAGATATTTTGGGTATCCAAAAATGAGTAAATGCTCACATAAGATGAAGAGTTGAAAATGTACAAGGTTTATTAGTAAAAAACTATGAGCAATATTAAAAATATGAGATATTTTGGGTATCCAAAAAGGAGTAAATGCTCACATAAGATGAAGAGTTGAAAATGTACAAGGTTTATTAGTAAAAAACTATGAGCAATATTAAAAATATGAGATATTTTGGGTATCCAAAAATGAGTAAATGCTCACACAAGATGAAGAGTTGAAAATGTACAAGGTTTATTAGTAAAAAACTATGAGCAATATTAAAAATATGAGATATTTTGGGTATAATGATTCCATTTTGACACATATGTAAGGAAGGGGAGTTCTTTAAAGGAGGTGCATATTTCACATGCTTGAATGAGTTTTAAACTCAAAAATAATGTGATATTTTTATCTCTCCTCTCTCTTGAACCAAACCAAATCAAAATGGAACCAAACCGAATTAAAAAGTAACCAAACTAGGTCCAAATCTAGTCCAAATTCAACCAAACTGAATTTGGAAAATTCTAGAATTCAGTTAGCTTTGGTTAGAGCTTTCCTCTCCTATAAATAGAACATGAGTCCTTTGAAAAAAATATAGAAGAATTTTACCATACTAGAGTTATGCTGAAATAATGCTAATTTCTACTATTCTCTAAAATTCTCTCCAAATTGAAGAAATTGGAGCTTCCCTCTTTCTTCAATCCCCATTGGTGGCTCCATCAACATACTTAACCAATTGATTGGTCGGGGGCCTCTACCGTGAACAAAGAATCAAGCAAATTGTAAGGTAAATGGTGAATTTTGATCTTTTCTATAATTTCTCAATGCTTCTCTCTTCTCAACCCCTCTCAAGCTTGAGAAGCTTAATTGGAATGGTTTTTGAATGCTATTGAAGTTAATTGATGAATTAGTGAAGAGTTACATAATTTGATGAATGCTATTGAAATTAATTGATTAATGATAGTTAAGAATTACATAAATTTCCATTTATGCTTAATTCAAATGGTTTTTATGTAAATTCTCTCTCTCACTCAAGAAATGGTCATACTCATGACCCATTCTCAATCCAAATGAAGCTTTTCATAAAGCTTTTTCTTAATCCAAGATTAATCTATGCTTGAGGCCAAATTAATGGCTTTTTTCTATGCTTTTAGTTTATGTATATTGATGATTCAATCCATTATGGATTAATGATCCAATTAGGGATCATTCTAATTATTTCCTTAATGATAAGCTTTATCCCTTAGAAAAATTGAGATTCATCAGTCATAGCAGCGGAGCTATGGCAAAATTTTTATAAAAATTACGCATAAAATAATTTCATTCAAAGCATAAAAAGAGGACTTCCTACCATATTCTAGGAATTATCATCCTAGATTAATTGAAAGATATTCATTGTAATCCTAGAGAAATTGATTTTTATATTATGCATAATTGATTTTCATGCATAGAGGTATGCATAAAAGATTATTATTTTAACATAAAAGTGTTACTTTTATCATAATTAGATTTCATGCATAGAGGTATGCATAAAAGATTATTATTTTAATATAAAAGTGTTACTTTTATCATAATTGAATTTCATGCATAGAGGTATGCATAAAAGTTGATTATTTTATTGTAAAAGTGTTACTTTTATCATATTGGATTTCATGCATAGAGGTATGCATAAAAGGTATTCTTTTTATACTAAAAGTGTGATTTTTCATCATAAATGGATTTTATGCATAACTTAGATGCATAAGAGAAATTCTTTTATTCTAAAAGTGTAATTCCTACCAAATTGAATTTATGCATAAGAAGATACATAAAGATTGATTTTTAATTCAAAAGTGTCATTCTCATCTAAATTGAATTTATGCATAGAAAAATGCATAAAAGATTGAAATTTAATTCAAAAGTGTCATTTTCATTTAAAATGAATTTATGCATAGGAAGATGCATAAAAGATTGATTTTTACTTCGAAAGTATTAATCTCCTTAAATATAATTTATGCATAAATAAATGTGTAAAGAAATCTTATATCAAATATAAGAATTCTCTTGTATTCTATAAATAGATATGAGATGTGATAGGATGTGATAAGAGGTGTATAAGATGTGATAAGAGGTGATAAGATCCTTATGAAATAAGTTAGGAGGTGATAAGATGAATTAAGATGTGATAAGATGTGTATGGGATGAGGTAAGAAGTGTATGTGATAGGATAAGATGTATATGGGTTGTGATAGGGCGAGAATGGATGTGATGTAAAAGATTAGATGTGAAGGCATATGGGGTTATATGAATGGGAATGTGGAAATTGATGTATGTATGTGGATGTGTGGATGTGGAGATGGGAGTGTGGATGTATGAATGTGAAAATGGATGTATGCATGAAGATGTATATGCATAGATGTGAATGTGGATGTAGATGTGGCTGTATAGATGTGAATGTGGATGTAGATGTGGCTGTATAGATGTGAATGTGGAATGTGGATGTGGATGTATGTATGTATGTGGATGTAGATGTGGATATATAGATGTGAATGTATGTGAATGTGGATGTAGATGTGGATGTATAGATGTGAATGTAGAATAAGGATGTGGATATATGTATGTATGTGGATGTAGATGTGGATGTATAGATGTGAATGGGAATGTGGATGTGGATGTATGTATGTATGTGGATGTGGATGTATGAATGAGGACGTGATAGTGGTGGATGTATGCATGTGGATGTATGCATGTGGATGTATGCATGTGGATGTGGATGTATGGATGTGGATATGGATGTGTATGTATGAATGTGGATATGGGATGTGGATGTATAAATGAGGATGTGAAAATGGAGGTAAGCATGTAGATGTGGATGTATGGATGTGAATGTGTATGTGGATGTGGATGTATGGATGTGGATATGGATGTGAATATATGATATGTGATGTGAAGGAATCTGAAGTGAAGAGATGGAAAATGATGTGATTGGATGAGTACACATATAAATGGAATGTGGATTAATGAGGGATAATGTGAAAAAATGAAAGTTAATATAGAAATTGTATTTGTAAACTGTTTGTAAATGCTGTTCGTAAATGGCTGTTTTATGTCAAGAATGCTGGGGAAGCATTTTGACCGTCTTGTGATTAAGGTCGTGGAGACCTAACTTATAAAGTTACAACTGCTGACAGAGAGTCAATGGAGGACGTCTCGCGTAGCAAGGTCGGCCGAGGTCTTGACCAACCTCGGTTCGATTAAAATAGTGAGCTTCCGGTACGGTGGATGAGGAACCAAGGAAGCGGCCTATGAGTGAAGCGCTAGGTCACGTGCAAAGGATCCTAGAGGGTGCTGACCATACAGTGCTCGGGCTCTGGGTCGCCTAGGATACCCACACGTGCGTCGAGGAAGATATTGGAACAAGGAGTAAGAGTTGTTTTCTGAAATCGGGCATGGATCTGGTTGATTGACCTTGCTGGTCTTCAATGGATGAGTCCATGGCTCTTTTTATGGATCTGTTGGTTGATCTTCAACGAGAGTCCATCTTGATTTTTATAAGTGATTATATTGCCGAGTATTATGGGCGAGGAACTATTGAAAAGGCCCCTGATGAGTGGACAGGTGGTGAGCGTTCTAGTTGCCAACGATGCCATAGATACTCTGATGAAGGACTGATGGGAAATTAAGAATCAACCGGATAATTTGAAAGATTGTGATCAGTGGTACTATGGTTTCATTAAAGGATTGTTTTAAAGTTAGCTGATGCTAAGAAAAAGGCAATTTCATATTGGGTGTGTAAGTGGTGTGGCTAGTTTTATGTTTGCATAAAGTTCCGGCTAGGGGGCCTTGGAACTCTTTTCCTTGGTACCCGGGACAAAACCTAACCAAATTCCAAATTGGATCCCATCACTACAGTGGTGGTTGGGCGGTTGGCTAACCCATGGGATTGTATGGGGTTAGGCTAGACTGATGAATCCGTAAATCGAGACTCAATTTCTGTTATTACGATAGATGAAGTAAGTCCCGGATAGTAATTGTTCTATGGATAGGAATCAACGGCTGTGTCTCTTGATGGGGAAAAAAGCGTTGATCCCAATGATCCAAGTGCAAGTTTCTTCCTTGATCTGACCGAGTATCTTTATAGGTGCAGTCGGATCAGTTTGATCACTAATGGTCTTGACTACGTTAGAGTAAGGCACGCTAGTAAGAAGACCCGCTCAGAAAATCCACCATGCCTTGATCTCATCACGCAGTAGTATCGGGGACCCAAACCCAAAGCTTCAATAACCATAGCCAAGTGGACATTGTTACGGAAGTGCTGTCGCCCCCACGGTGTTACCCTAGTTATATCTCGAGCGACAGGTCCCCCATTTGGTCTGAGCTACAGAAGTTCCTAAGTGAGGGAAAAGTGAGCGTTCATACAGTTCTATAAAATCCTTCTTCACAGACTCGCTTGCATCTTGAAGGTGAGAAATCATCATGGATAAAACCAATTCCTGCTGCCAAGCCATAAAGGAGATTAAGAAAGAAAGGAGATCGATGGAAGTAAGATTACTGTGAGTGACAAGTAAGCGTTACGACTTATATAAAGGAAGGAGCTAGTGTAACCTAGAAGCCAACGGGGTATCTTGCCACTGAAGTTTTACCGTCTTTCCATGATTTGGTTTTGGCACATATTCCTATAGAAGGCTTACATGAGATACATTATGAACTTTGAGATGAGGAGATAAAAGAAGCTCGTAGGCTAAGTCACCTACTTTCTTTGAATTCAGATAAGGCCCACAATATCTGGGGAATAATTTCTTATACTTCCTAAGAGATAAAGAACTTCTTTTGGGCCGTACTCGAATGAAGACCAAAACCTTGATATCCAAACACCGATTTTCACTTCTGAACTCATTATTCTTAATCCCTAAAACAGGGTGGACTCCTGAGAAGTATTCTAGAGAGGGAATAATTATAAGATCAAAAAGGGAGATTCTTACTCCTGTATACCTCGAAGGCTGGAGAGGAATCTTACATTCTATCCCACTTAAAAAAGTGCGAGATGTCCTCATCTCGCAAGGTAGAGGACAACTCTTTTTCTTAAGATCCAATTTTATTCTAGGGTTCCTTATATTCTGGTCAACCCAACAGAATACTGGGATAAATATCCCTCATATAGAACTCATCATTAAATAACAATTCATTCAGATCATATCATTCATATCTTTAACATGATAATGGTCCATTAGACCGAAAAATTTCCTTTTGAACATTCCTCCACACGGGAATTTCAGTCAAGCAAGTTCTCAATTTGTCATCCCTTAATTTGATCTACCGTGACAAGTATTAACAGTAGCAATTTGACAGCACAATCCACTAATCTCATAGTGATTTGCTAAAATCATTATCATCATTCTAGTTATGAGTATCATCACAGGACTCGTCCCATTCATCCTCATTGAGGTTTCGCTCAGCTTATTACATTTCAACCAAATTTCAGGGATCAACATTTTTCAATCAGAATCCAAATCAATTGATCAGTTCTCAAACAGAATTAAAAATCATATCAACCACATTCAAAATCATCATCTGGATAGCATTAATGCTTATAATTTCAAGTCTTAGATTTACTCGTATATACTGCCGGTAAAGAGCTGCAGTTATACCCTCGGTATATACGGGTAGTCATGATACTCGGAACTATACGGTAAATACCATCATGTCTAGGCCTCAAGCAAGTCAGGGTTCCATACAATTACGGTACTTCCATTTGAAGACCCAATTACTAATTTAGGAATTTTCAGTTTGATTCTTCCTCACCAGAAGATATGCCTTTATCCCGTTTTCAGCTTGCCTCTTAGAGGTCCTTTTGTTAGATCACCTCATACCACTGAGATAGGTGCTGCAATAACCAGCCGAATTATTCCCATAGATGAGTTACCTTATACGTGTGCAGCTTGTGAGTGCTGCTTTTGTGACCATATGATGGACGGGCTTATGGAAGTGTAAAGAGTTCTTCTATCTTTACTGTATATGTTCCAAGAATGAATAAAGTTGAAATCTTTGTTCTTGTCTTGAGTCTTGCTCTCTTTGAGACTTTTCTTGGTGGTTAATCTTAATTAAAAATTTTCTCTTAGTCTCATATTTGTGCATCTTGCGAAATTACCCCCAGTTTGCGAGATGAGGGCTTCTCGCATTTTTCAAGTGGGAGAGAATGTAAGATTCCTCCCCAGCCTCTCAAAATGTCCAGCATCTTTCCCTGTAATCAATCCCTCTTCAGAAATATAAAAGACCTTGTTTCTAACTGTTTTAACCTAGAGAGAGAAAATATTCTAGAGAGAGAATATTCAGATTTTTAATATTTTTGGATAGAAAATTATCTCATCTTATTAAAATAAGTTCCCCTGAAACAGAAATTCAAAAAGAACTTTCCAATGTGCAATTGGAATTAATTGGAAATGGGTATAAAGGACCTTAGCCTAAGGGTCTAGATTTTCAGAAATCTTTGGATTATGGTCCAATTAAGGTTCCTATGGGCCAATAGCATCAATCCATGTGTAGGGAGAAGATAAATCCAATTTGTAAAAGAAGATACCCAAAAATGAGTAAATGCTCACATAAGATGAAAAGTTAAAAATGTACAAGGTTTATTAGTAAAAAACTATGAGCAATATTAAAAATATGAGATATTTTGGGTATCCAAAAATGAGTAAATTCTCACATAAGATGAAGATTTGAAAATGTACAAGGTTTATTAGTAAAAAACTATGAGCAATATTAAAAATATGAGATATTTTGGGTATCCAAAAAGGAGTAAATGCTCACATAAGATGAAGAGTTGAAAATGTACAAGGTTTATTAGTTAAAAACTATGAGCAATATTAAAAATATGAGATATTTTGGGTATCCAAAAAGGAGTAAATGCTCACACAAGATGAAGAGTTGAAAATGTACAAGGTTTATTAGTAAACAACTATGAGCAATATTAAAAATATGAGATATTTTGGGTATAATGATTCCATTTTGACACATATGTAAGGAAGGGGAGTTCTTTAAAGGAGGTGCATATTTCACATGCTTGAATGAGTTTTAAACTCAAAAATAATGTGATATTTTTATCTCTCCTCTCTCTTGAACCAAACCAAATCAAAATGGAACTAAACCGAATCAAAAAGTAACCAAACTAGGTCCAAATCTAGTCCAAATTCAATCAAATTGAATTTGGAAAATTCTAGAATTCTGTTAGCTTTGGTTAGAGATTCCTCTCCTATAAATAGAACATGAGTCCTTTGAAAAAAATATGGAAGAATTTTACTATACTAGAGTTATGCTGAAATAATGCTAATTTCTACTATTCTCTAAAATTCTCTCCAAATTGAAGAAATTGGAGCTTCCCTCTTTCTTCAATCCCCATTGGTGGCTCCATCAACATACTTAACCAATTGATTGGTTGGGGGCCTCTACCGTGAACAAAGAATCAAGCAAATTGTAAGGTAAATGGTGAATTTTGATCTTTTCTATAATTTCTCAATGCTTCTCTCTTCTCAACCCCTCTCAAGCTTGAGAAGCTTAATTGTAATGGTTTTTGAATGATATTGAAGTTAATTGATGAATGGTAGTGAAGAGTTACATAATTTGATGAATGCTATTGAAGTTAATTGATTAATGATAGTTAAGAATTACATAAATTTTCATTTATGCTTCATTCAAATGGTTTTTATGTAAATTCTCTCTCTCACTCAAGAAATGGTCATACTCATGACCCATTCTCAATCCAAATGAAGCTTTTCATAAAGCTTTTTCTTAATCCAAGATTAATCTATGCTTGAGGCCAAATTAATGGCTTTTTTCTATGCTTTTAGTTTATGTATATTGATGATTCAATCCATTATGGATTAATGATCCAATTAGGGATCATTCTAATTATTTCCTTAATGATAAGCTTTATCCCTTAGAAAAATTGAGATTCATCAGTCATAGCAGCAGAGCTATGGCAAAATTTTTATAAAAATTACGCATAAAATAATTTCATTTAAAGCATAAAAAGAGGACTTCCTACCATATTCTAGGAATTATCATCCTAGATTAATTGAAAGATATTCATTGTAATCCTAGAGAAATTGAAAGATATTCATTGTAATCCTAGAGAAATTGATTTTTATATTATGCATAATTGATTTTCATGCATAGAGGTATGCATAAAAGATTATTATTTTAACATAAAAGTGTTACTTTTATCATAATTAGATTTCATGCATAGAGGTATGCATAAAAGATTATTATTTTAATATAAAAGTGTTACTTTTATCATAATTGAATTTCATGCATAGAGGTATGCATAAAAGTTGATTATTTTATTGTAAAAGTGTTACTTTTATCATATTGGATTTCATGCATAGAGGTATGCATAAAAGGTATTCTTTTTATACTAAAAGTGTGATTTTTCATCATAAATGGATTTTATGCATAACTTAGATGCATAAGAGAAATTCTTTTATTCTAAAAGTGTAATTCCTACCAAATTGAATTTATGCATAAGAAGATGCATAAAGATTGATTTTTAATTCAAAAGTGTCATTCTCATCTAAATTGAATTTATGCATAGGAAAATGCATAAAAGATTGAAATTTAATTCAAAAGTGTCATTTTCATTTAAAATGAATTTATGCATAGGAAGATGCATAAAAGATTGATTTTTACTTTGAAAGTATTAATCTTCTTAAATATAATTTATGCATAAATAAATGTGTAAAGAAATCTTATATCAAAGATAAGAATTCTCTTGTATTCTATAAATAGATATGAGATGTGATAGGATGTGATAAGAGGTGTATAAGATGTGATAGGAGGTGATAAGATGCTTATGAAATAAGTTAGGAGGTGATAAGATGAATTAAGATGTTATAAGATGTGTATGGGATGAGGTAAGAAGTGTATGTGATAGGATAAGATGTATATGGGTTGTGATAGGGCGAGAATGGATGTGATGTAAAAGATTAGATGTGAAGGCATATGGGGCTATATGAATGGGAATGTGGAAATGGATGTATGTATGTGGATGTGTGGATGTGGAGATGGGAGTGTGGATGTATGAATGTGAAAATGGATGTATGCGCATGAAGATGTATATGCATAGATGTGAATGTGGATGTAGATGTGGCTGTATAGATGTGAATGTGGAATGTGGATGTGGATGTATGTATGTATGTGGATGTAGATGTGGATATATAGATGTGAATGGGAATGTGGATGTGGATGTATGTGAATGTGGATGTAGATGTGGATGTATAGATGTGGATGTGGATGTGGATGTATGTATGTATGTGGATGTATAGATGTGAATGGGAATGTGGATGTGGATGTATGTATGTATGTGGATGTGGATGTATGAATGAGGACGTGATAGTGGATGTATGCATGTGGATGTGGATGTATGGATGTAGATATGGATGTGTATGTCTGAATGTGGATATGGGATGTGGATGTATAAATGAGGATGTGAAAATGGAGGTAAGCATGTAGATGTGGATGTATGGATGTGAATGTGTATGTGGATGTGGATGTATGGATGTGGATATGGATGTGAATATATGATATGTGATGTGAAGGAATCTGAAGTGAAGAGATGGAAAATGATGTGATTGGATGAGTACACATATAAATGGAATGTGGAATAAGTAATGTGGATTAATGAGGGATAATGTCGAAAAATGAGAGTTAATATAGAAATTGTATTTGTAAACTGTTTGTAAATGCTGTTTGTAAATGGCTGTTTTATGTCAAGAATGCTGGGGAAGCATTTTGACGGTCTTGTGATTAAGGTCGTGGAGACCTAACTTATAAAGTTGCAACTGCTGACAGAGAGTCAATGGAGGACGTCTCGCGTAGCAAGGTAGGCCGAGGTCTTGACCAGCCCTCGGTTCGATTAAAATGGTGAGGGACCAAGGAAGCGGCCTATGAGTGAAGTGCTAGGTCACCTGCGAAGGATCCTAGAGGGTGCTGACCATACGGTGCTCGGGCTCTGGGTCGCCTAGGATACCCACACGTGCGTCGAGGAAGATATTGGAACAAGGAGTAAGAGTTGTTTTCTGAAACCGGGCATGGATCTGGATGATTGACCTTGCTGGTCTTCAATGGATGAGTCCATGGCTCTTTTTATGGATCTGTTGGTTGATCTTCAACGAGAGTCCATCTTGATTTTTATAAGTGATTATATTGCCGAGTATTATGGGCTAGGAACTATTGAAAAGGCCCCTGAGTGGACAGGTGGTGAGCGTTCTAGTTGCCAATGATGCCATAGATACTCTGATGAAGGAATGATGGGAAATTAAGAATCAACCGGATAATTTGGAAGATTGTGATCAGTGGTGGTACTATGGTTTCATTAAAGGATTGTTTTAAAGTTAGCTGACTAAGAAAAAGGCAATTTCATATTGGGTGTGTAAGTGGTGTGGCTAGTTTTATGTTTGCATGAACTTCCGGCTAGGGGGCCTTGGAACTCTTTTCCTTGGTACCCGGGACAAAACCTAACCAAATTTCAAATTGGATCCCATCACTACAGTGGTGGTTGGGCGGTTGGCTAACCCATGGGATCGGATGGGGTTAGGCTGGACTGATGGATAGATGAAGTAAGTCCCGGATAGTAATTGTTCTATGGATAGGAATCAACGGCTGTGCCTCTTGATGTTGAAAAAAGCGTTGATCCCAATGATCCAAGTGCAAGTTTCTTCCTTGATCTAACCGAGTATCTTTATAGGTGCAGTCAGATCAGTTTGATCACTAATGGTCTTGACTACGTTAGAGTAAAAAGTTATCCTGGAGGAATCGCCCGTGCTTTCCGGATAAGGGAAGTTTTTCCGGGTTCTGTTTTGGAAAAACCGACGGATTAGTCTTTTGTCCGGATATCTGTGGACGAGGCCCCGAGTGTGGCACCCTGCCTCGCGCAAGAAGTGCTACTTCCGCTGCTAGTGCCCCGAATCCGTTGCGCGGTGGGAACAGGGATCTCACAGTTGGTATCAAAGCATTTGGTTAATGAGGATCAACCGAGAAGCCAAATATATCAAAAATTTATGTAGAATCACAAAAAGGTTGTAATTGTGTGATATAATTCATACAAATTGATATTCAAACTGAAAATTCATAAATTAGTAATTGGGTCTTCAAATGGAAGTACCGCAATTGTATGGAACCCTGACTTGCTTGAGGCCTAGACATGATGCTATTTACCTTATAGTTCCAAGTATCATGACTACCCGTATATACCGAGGGTATAACTGCAACTCTTTACCGGCAGTATATACGAGTAAATCTAAGACTTGAAATTATAAGCATTAATGCTATCCAGATGATGATTTCGAATGTGGTTGATATGATTTTTAATTATGTTTGAGAACTGATGAATTGATCTGGATTCTGATTGAAAAATGTTGATCCCTGAAATTTGGTTGAAAAATGTTGATCCCTGAAATTTGGTTGAAATGTAATAAGCTGAGCGAAACCTCAATGAGGATGAATGGGACGAGTCCTGTGATGATACTCATAACTAGAATGATGATAATGATTTCAGCAAATCACTTTGAGATTAGTGGATTGTGCTGTCAAATTGCTACTGTTAACACTTGTCATGGTAGATCAAATTAAGGGATGACAAATTAAAAACTTGCTTGACTGAAATTCCCGTGGAGGAATGTTCAAAAGGAAATTTTTCAGTCTAATGGACCATTATCATGTTAAAGATATGAATGATATGATCTGAATGAATTGTTATTTAATGATGAGTTCTATATGAGGGATATTTATCCCAGTATTCTGTTGGGTTGACCAGAATATAAGGAACCCTAGAATAAAATTGGATCTTAAGAAAAAGAGTTGTCCTCTACCTTGCGAGATGAGGACATCTCGCACTTTTTTAAGTGGGATAGAATGTAAGATTCCTCTCCAGCCTTCGAGGTATACAGGAGTAAGAATCTCCCTTTTTGAACTTATAATTATTCCCTCTCTAAAATAAAAGAAAGATTCTGTTTAAAAAAGGAAGACCCTTTCCCTAGAATACTTCTCAGGAGTCCCACCTGTTTTAGGGATTCAGAACAATGAGTTCAGAAGTGAAAATCGGTGTTTGGATATCAAGGTTTTGGTCTTCATTCGAGTACGGCCCAAAAGAAGTTCTTTATCTCTTAGGAAGTATAAGAAATTATCCCCCAGATATTGTGGGCCTTATCTGAATTCAAAGAAAGTAGGTGACTTAGCCTACGAGCTTCTTTTATCTCCTCATCTCAAAGTTCATAATGTATCTCATGTAAGCCTTCTATAGGAATATGTGCCAAAACCAAATCATAGAAAGACGGTAAAACTTCAGTGGCAAGATACCACGTTGGCTTCTAGGTTACGCTAGCTCCTTCCTTTATATAAGTCGTAACGCTTACTTGTCACTCACAGTAATCTTACTTCCATCGATCTCCTTTCTTTCTTAATCTCCTTTATGGCTTGGCAGCAGGAATTGGTTTTATCCATGATGATTTCTCACCTTCAAGATGCAAGCGAGTCTGTGAAGAAGGATTTTATAGAACTGTATGAGCGCTCACTTTTCCCTCACTTGGGAACTTCTGTAGCTCAGAACAAATGGCGGACCTGTCGAGATATAACTAGGGTAACACCGTGGGGGCGACAGCACTTCCGTAACAATGTCCGCTTGGCTATGGTTATTGAAGCTTTGGGTTTGGGTCCCCGATACTACTGCGTGATGAGATCAAGGTATGGTGGATTTTTTAAGCCGGTCTTCTTACTAGCGTGCCTTCTTCCTCACCAGAAGATATGCCTTCTTCCTCACCAGAAGATATGCCTTTATTCCATTTTTGGCTTGCCTCTTAGAGGTCCTTTTGTTAGATCACCTCATACCACTGAGGTAGGTGCTGCAATACCCAGCCGAATTATTCCCATAGATGAGTTACCTTATACGTGTGCAGCTTGTGAGTGCTGCTTTTGTGACCATATGATGGACGGGCTTATGGAAGTGTAAAGAGTTCTTCTATCTTTACTGTATATGTTCCAAGAATGAATAAAGTTGAAATCTTTGTTCTTGTCTTGAGTCTTGCTCTCTTTTAGACTTTTCTTGGTGGTTAATCTTAATTAAAAATTTTCTCAGTCTCATATTTGTGCATCTTGCGAAATTACCCCCAGTTTGCGAGATGAGGGCATCTCGCGTTTTTCAAGTGGGAGAGAATGTAAGATTCCTCCCCAGCCTCTCAAAATGTCCAGCATCTTCCCCTGTAATCAATCCCTCTTCAGAAATATAAAAGACCTTGTTTCTAACTGTTTTAACCTAGAGAGAGAAAATATTCTAGAGAGAGAATATTCAGATTTTTAATATTCTTGGATAAAAAATTATCTCATCTTATGAAAATAAGTTCCCCTGAAACAGAAATTCAAAAAGAACTTTCCAATGTGCAATTGGAATTAATTGGAAATGGATATAAAGGACCTTAGCCTAAGGGTCTAGATTTTCACAAATTTTTGGATTATGGTCCAATTAAGGTTCCTATGGGCCAATAGCATCAATCCATGTGTAGGGAGGAGATAAATCCAATTTGTAAAAGAAGATACCCAAAAATGAGTAAATGCTCACATAAGATGAAGAGTTGAAAATGTACAAGGTTTATTAGTAAAAAACTATGAGCAATATTAAAAATATGAGATATTTTGGGTATCCAAAAATGAGTAAATGCTCACATAAGATGAAGAGTTGAAAATGTACAAGGTTTATTAGTAAAAAACTATGAGCAATATTAAAAATATGAGATATTTTGGGTATCCAAAAAGGAGTAAATGCTCACATAAGATGAAGAGTTGAAAATGTACAAGGTTTATTAGTAAAAAACTATGAGCAATATTAAAAATATGAGATATTTTGGGTATCCAAAAATGAGTAAATGCTCACACAAGATGAAGAGTTGAAAATGTACAAGGTTTATTAGTAAAAAACTATGAGCAATATTAAAAATATGAGATATTTTGTGGTATAATGATTCTATTTTGACACATATGTAAGGAAGGGGAGTTCTTTAAAGGAGGTGTATATTTCACATGCTTGAATGAGTTTTAAACTCAAAATTAATGTGATATTTTTATCTCTCCTCTCTCTTGAACCAAACCAAATCAAAATGGAACCAAACCGAATCAAAAAGTAACCAAACCAGGTCCAAATCTAGTCCAAATTCAACCAAATTAAATTTGGAAAATTCTAGAATTCAGTTAGCTTTGGTTAGAGCTTCCCTCTCCTATAAATAGAACATGAGTCCTTTGAAAAAAATATAGAAGAATTTTACTATACTAGAGTTATGCTGAAATAATGCTAATTTCTACTATTCTCTAAAATTCTCTCCAAATTGAAGAAATTGGAGCTTCCCTCTTTCTTCAATCCCCATTGGTGGCTCCATCAACATACTTAACCAATTGATTGGTTGGGGGCCTCTACCGTGAACAAAGAATCAAGCAAATTGTAAGGTAAATGGTGAATTTTGATCTTTTCTATAATTTCTCAATGCTTCTCTCTTCTCAACCCCTCTCAAGCTTGAGAAGCTTAATTGGAATGGTTTTTGAATGCTATTGAAGTTAATTGATGAATGGTAGTGAAGAGTTACATAATTTGATGAATGCTATTGAAGTTAATTGATTAATGATAGTTAAGAATTACATAAATTTCCATTTATGCTTAATTCAAATGGTTTTTATGTAAATTCTCTCTCTCACTCAAGAAATGGTCATACTCATGACCCATTCTCAATCCAAATGAAGTTTTTCATAAATCTTTTTCTTAATCCAAGATTAATCTATGCTTGAGGCCAAATTAATGGCTTTTTTCTATGCTTTTAGTTTATGTATATTGATGATTCAAGCCATTATGGATTAATGATCCAATTAGGGATCATTCTAATTATTTCCTTAATGATAAGCTTTATCCCTTAGAAAATTTGAGATTTAGGCGGAGCTATGGCAAAAATTTTATAAAATTTACGCATAAAATAATTTCATTCAAAGCATAAAAAGAGGACTTCCTACCATATTCTAGGAATTATCATCCTAGATTAATTGAAAGATATTCATTGTAATCCTAGAGAAATTAAATTTTATATTATGCATAATTGATTTTCATGCATAGAGGTATGCATAAAAGATTATTATTTTAACATAAAAGTGTTACTTTTATCATAATTAGATTTCATGCATAGAGGTATGCATAAAAGATTATTATTTTAATATAAAAGTGTTACTTTTATCATAATTTAATTTCATGCATAGAGGTATGCATAAAAGTTGATTATTTTATTGTAAAAGTGTTACTTTTATCATATTGGATTTCATGCATAGAGGTATGCATAAAAGGTATTCTTTTTATACTAAAAGTGTGATTTTTCATCATAAATGGATTTTATGCATAACTTAGATGCATAAGAGAAATTCTTTTATTCTAAAAGTGTAATTCCTACCAAATTGAATTTATGCATAAGAAGATGCATAAAGATTGATTTTTAATTCAAAAGTGTCATTCTCATCTAAATTGAATTTATGCATAGGAAAATGCATAAAAGATTGAAATTTAATTCAAAAGTGTCATTTTCATTTAAAATGAATTTATGCATAGGAAGATGCATAAAAGATTGATTTTTACTTCGAAAGTATTAATCTCCTTAAATATAATTTATGCATAAACAAATGTGTAAAGAAATCTTATATCAAATATAAGAATTCTCTTGTATTCTATAAATAGATATGAGATGTGATAGGATGTGATAAGAGGTGTATAAGATGTGATAAGAGGTGATAAGATGCTTATGAAATAAGTTAGGAGGTGATAAGATGAATTAAGATGTGATAAGATGTGTATGGGATGAGGTAAGAAGTGTATGTGATAGGATAATGTAAGATCCCAGTCTCCACCGCGCAACAGATTCGGGGTACTAGCAGCGAAAGTAGCACATCGTACGCGGGGCAGGGGTCTCACACTCGGGGCCTCGCCCACGGATATCCGGACAAGAGATTAATCCATCGATTTATCCAAAACCGAAACCGGAAAAACTTCCTTTACCCGGAAAGCACGGGCGATTCCACCAGGATATCTCTTTACTCTAACGTAGTCAAGATCATTACTGATCAAACTGATCCGACTGCACCTCTAATGGTACTTGGTCAGATCAAGGAAGAAACTTGCACTTGGATCATTGGGATCAAGGCTTTTTTTCCCATCAAGAGGCACAACCATTGATTCCTATCCATAGAACAATTATTATCCGGGATTTACTTCATCTATCGTAATAATAGAAATTAAATCTCGATTTACGGATCCATCAGTCCAGCCTAACCCCATCCAGTCCCATGGGTTAGCCAACCGTCCAACCACTGTAGTGATGGGATCCAATTAAGAATTTGGTTAGGTTTTGTCCCGGGTACCAAGGAAAAGAGTTCCTAGGCCCCCTAGCCGGAAGTTCATGCAAAACATAAAACTAGTCACACCACTTACACACCCAATATGAAATTACCTTTTTCTCAGCATCAACTAACTTTCAAACAATCCTTTAATGAAACCATTATGTCACTGATGACAATCCTCAAAGTATCTGGTTGAATCCTTATTTCCCGTCATTCATTCATCGGTTTACTTATGGCATCATCGGCAACCAGAACACTCACCACCTGTTCACTCAGGGGCTTTTCCATAGTTCCTAGCTCAATAGTAACCAGTAATATATTCATATAACAGAATGGAATCTCCGTGGAAGATCAGCAAGATCAACCCACAGATCCATATAAAAGAGCCATGGACTCATCCGTTGAGGACCAGTAAGGTCAATCAACCAGATCCATGCTCGGTTTTAGAAAACAACTCTTACTCCTTGTTCCAATATCTTCCACGACGCACGTGTGGGTATCTTCGGCGACCCAGAGCCCGAGCACCGTATGGTCAGCACCCTCTAAGATCCTTCGCAGGTGACCTAGCGCTTCACTCATAGGCCGCTTCCTTGGTCCCTAATCCACCGTACCGGAAGCTCACCATTTAAATCGAACCGAGGCTGGTCAAGACCTCGACCGACCTTGCTACGCGAGACGTCCTCCATTGACTCTCCGTCAACAGTTGCAACTTTATCAGTTAGGTCTCCATGACCTTAATCCACAGGACGGTCAAAATGCTTCCCCAGCATTCTTGACATAAAACAGCCATTTACAAACAGTCAAAAAATACAGTTTCTATATCAATCTCTCGTCTTTCTACATTATGCCTCCACAATCCACTTTACTTAATCCACGTTCCATTCAATGTGTATTCATTTTCATCCATTTACTCATATCGACGACACATTATTTTCCATACACATTCATGTTCATTATTCCACATACACATCCATGCATACATCCATTTTCACATCCTCATTCATACATCCACATCCACTTCCACATAAATAATCATATATCCACATCTCCATGCATACATCCACATCCATAATCACATTCACATCCATACATCTACATCTACATGTATACATCCATTTTCACATTCTTACATCCACATACAATTCATCCATTTCCACATTTCCATTCATATAGCCTCATACGCCTTCACATATAGCTTCATACGCCTTCACATCTATTCTTTTACATCACATCCATTCTCGCCCTATCACAACCCATATACATCTTATCTCATCTCATACACTTCTTATCTCATCCCATATACATATTATCACATCTTAACTTATCTTATCACATCCTAACTCATCTCATATGCATCTTATCACATCTTATCACATCTCATACACCTCTTATCACATCCTAACTCATCTTATCTCATCCTAACTCATCTCATATACATCTTATCTCATCTCATACACTTCTTATCTCATCCCATACACATCTTAACTTATCTTATCACATCCTAACTCATCCCATATGTCTCTTATCACATCTTAACTCATCTTATCACATCCTAACTCATCTCATATACATCTTATCTTATCACATACACTTCTTACCTCATCCCATACACATCTTATCACATCTTAACTCATCTTATCACATCCTAACTCTTCTCATATACATCTTATCACATCTTATCACATCTCATACATCTCTTATCACATCCTATCCCTTCCCATATCTATTTATAGAATACAAGGGAATTCTTATATTTGATATAAAATTTTTTTACGCATCTAATTATGCATAAATTCCATTTAAGGAGACTAACACTTTCGAAATAAAAATCAATCTTTTATACATCTTCCTATGCATAAATTTATTTTAAATGAGAATGACACTTTGAATTAAAATTATATCTTTTATGCATCTTCCTATGCATAAATTCATTTTAGATGAGAATGACACTTTTGAATTAAAATCAATCTTTTATGCATCTTCTTATGCATAAATTCAATTTAGATGAGGATGACACTTTTGAATTGAAATCAATCTTTTATGCATCTTCTTATGCATGAATTCAATTTAGTAGGAATTACACTTTTAGAAATAAAGAATTTCTCTTATGCATCTAATTTATGCATAAAATCTATTTATGATGAAAATCACACTTTTAGTATAAAAATATCTTTTATGCATAACTCTATGCATGAAATCCAATTATGATAAAAGTAACATTTTTACAATATAATAATCATCTTTTATGCATACCTCTATGTAAGAAATTCAAATGTGATAAAAGTAACACTTTTACAATAAAATAATCATTTAAAAAAACATTTTTATAATAAAATAATATTTATTTATTTTTTCACCTCTATGCACGAAATTCAATATGATAAAAATAACATTTTTATAATAAAATAATTATTTTTTTCTTTATAGTTTTACAATAAAATAATTATTTTTTTTTCATACCCCTATGCATGAAATTCAATATGCTAAAAGTAACACTTTTGATATAAAATTTTTTCCATTATGCATACTTCTATGCCTGAAAATAAAAAAGATAAAAGTAACACTTTTGATATAAAAATTTATCCACTATGCATACTTCTATGCATGAAAATAAAAATGATAAAAGTAACACTTTTGATATAAAAATTTATCCATTATGCATACTTCTATGCATGAAAATAATAATGATAAAAGTAACACTTTTGATATAAAAATTTATCCATTATGCATACTTCTATGCATGAAAATAAAAATGATAAAAGTAACACTTTTGATATAAAAATTTATCCATTATGCATACTTCTATGCATGAAAATAAAAATGATAAAAGTAACACTTTTTATATAAAAATTTATCCATTATGCATTCTTCTATGCATGAAAATAAAAATGATAAAAGTAACACTTTTGATATAAAAATTTATCCATTATGCATACTTCTATGCATGAAAATAAAAATGATAAAAGTAACACTTTTGATATAAAAATTTATCCATTATGCATACTTCTATGCATGAAAATAAAAATGATAAAAGTAACACTTTTGATATAAAAACTTATCCTTTATGCATAATATAAAAATTTAATTTCTCCATGATTACAATGAAATTCTTCCAATTAATCTAGGATGATAATTCCTAGAATATGGTAGGAAGTCCTCTTTTTATGCTTTGAATGAAATTATTTTATGCGTAATTTTTATAAAAATTTTGCCATAGCTCCGCTGCTGCTATGACTGATAAATCTCAATTTTTCTAAGGGATAAAGCTTATCATTAATGAAATAATTAGAATGATCTCTAATTGGATTATTAATCCATAATGGATTGAATCATCAATATACATAAACTAAAAGCATAGAAAAAAGCCATTAATTTGGCCTCAAGCATAGCTTAATCTTGGATTAAGGAAAAGCTTTATGAAAAGCTTCATTTGGATTGAGAATGGGTCATGAGTATGACCATTTCTTGAGTGAGAGAGAGTATTTACATAAAAACCATTTGAATTAAGCATAAATAGAAATTTATATAATTCTTAACTATCATTAATCAATTAACTTCAATAGCATTCATCAATTTTATGTAATTCCTAACTATCATTAATCAATTAACCTCAATAGCATTCAAAAACCATTCCAATTAAGCTTCTCAAGCTTGAGAGGGGAAGCATTGAGAAATTATAGAAAAGATCAAAATTCACCATTTACCTTACAATTTGCTTGATTCTTTGTTCACGGTAGAGGCCCCCAACCAATCAATTGGTTTAGTATGTTGATGGAGCCACCAATGGGGATTGAAGAAAGAGGGAAGTGCCAAAAACTAATGAATTATTAATGAATTCACAATTCTTGGCTTAGGTGGAGTAGAGTAACAATGCATAAACACTATATATTTTTCAACAAGGGGGAGGCTTCTATTTATAGGAAAAATTGAGCTCCTAACCAAACAAACTGATTCTAGAATTTTCCAAATCAGTTTGGTCAATTTTTTACTATTTTTAGGTCAGTTAAGCTAACTTTTTGGAACTAGACTTGAATGAGGAGAGAGGAGAGATGAAATATCTCAATTTTTATGAGTTTAAAACTCATTCAAGCATGTGAAATATGCACCTCCTTTAAAGAACTCCCCTTCCTTACATATGTGTCAAAATGGAATCATTATACCCAAAATATCTCATATTTTTAATATTGCTCATAGTTTTTTTACTAATAAACCTTGTACATTTTCAACTCTTCATCTTGTGTGAGCATTTACTCATTTTTGGATACCCAATATATCTCATATTTTTAATATTGCTCATAGTTTTTTACTAATAAACCTTGTACATTTTCAACTCTTCATCTTATGTGAAATATGCACCTCCTTTAAAGAACTCCCCTTCCTTACATATGTGTCAAAATGGAATCATTATACCCAAAATATCTCATATTTTTAATATTGCTCATAGTTTCTTACTAATAAACCTTGTACATAGTCAACTCTTCATCTTATGTGAGCATTTACTTATTTTTGGGTATCTTCTTTTATAAAATTGGATTTATCTCCTCCCTACACATGGATTGATCCAATTGGCCCATAGGAACCTTAATTGGACCATAATCTAATTTTTTTGAAAATCTAGACCCTCAGGCTAAAGTCC
This sequence comes from Cibotium barometz, assembly GCF_041138505.1. Lineage (NCBI taxonomy): Eukaryota > Viridiplantae > Streptophyta > Polypodiopsida > Cyatheales > Cibotiaceae > Cibotium > Cibotium barometz. Next base: position 39,817,463 of record NC_141057.1, on the reverse strand, counting down.
TTTATACCCATTTCCAATTAATTCCAATTGCACATTGGAAAGTTCTTTTTGAATTTATGTTTCAGGGGAATTCATCTTAATTATATGAGATATTTTTCTATCCAAAAATATTCAAAATCTAAATACTCTCTCTCTAGAATATTTTCTCTCTCTATGCCAAAACAGTTAAAGATAAGATCTCTTATATTTCTGAAGAGGGAATTGATTACAGGGGAATATGCTGGACATTTTGAGAGGTTGGGGAGGAATCTTACAGATAAGATGTATATGGGTTGTGATAGGGCGAGAATGGATGTGATGTAAAAGATTAGATGTGAAGGCATATGGGGTTACATGAATGGGAATGTGGAAATGGATGTATGTATGTGGATGTGTGGATGTGGAGATGGGAGTGTGGATGTATAAATGTGAAAATGGATGTATGCATGAAGATGTATATGCATAGATGTGAATGTGGATGTAGATGTGGCTGTATAGATGTGAATGTGGAATGTGGATGTGGATGTATGTATGTATGTGGATGTAGATGTGGATATATAGATGTGAATGGAAATGTGGATGTGAATGTATGTGAGTGTGGATGTAGATGTGGATGTATAGATGTGAATGTGGAATGAGGATATGGATGTATGTATATATGTGGATGTAGATGTGGATGTAAAGATGTGAATGGGAATGTGGATGTGGATGTATGTATGTATGTGGATGTGGATGTATGAATGAGGACGTGATAGTGGATGTATGCATGTGGATGTGGATGTATGGATGTGGATATGGGATGTGGATGTATGGATGTGGATATGGATGTGTATGTATGAATGTGGATATGGGATGTGGATGTATAAATGAGGATGTGAAAATGGAGGTAAGCATGTAGATGTGGATGTATGGATGTGAATGTGTATGTGGATGTGGATATGGATGTGAATATATGATATGTGATGTGAAGGAATCTGAAGTGAAGAGATGGAAAATGATGTGATTGGATGAGTACACATATAAATGAAATGTGGAATAAGTAATGTGGATTAATGAGGGATAATGTGGAAAAATGAGAGTTAATATAGAAATTGTATTTGTAAACTGTTTGTAAATGCTGTTTATAAATGGCTGTTTTATGTCAAGAATGCTGGGGAAGCATTTTGACCGTCTTGTGATTAAGGTCGTGGAGACCTAACTGATAAAGTTGCAACTGCTGACAGAGAGTCAATGGAGGACGTCTCGCGTAGCAAGGTCGGCCGAGGTCTTGACCAGCCGCGGTTCGATTAAAATGGTGAGCTTCCGGTACGGTGGATGAGGGACCAAGGAAGCGGCCTATGAGTGAAGCGCTAGGTCACCTGCAAAGGATCCTAGAGGGTGCTGACCATACGGTGCTCGGGCTCTGGGTTGCCTAGGATACCCACACGTGCGTCGAGGAAGATATTGGAACAAGGAGTAAGAGTTGTTTTCTGAAACCGGGCATGGATCTGGTTGATTGACCTTGCTGGTCTTCAATGGATGAGTCCATGGCTCTTTTTATGGATCTGTTGGTTGATCTTCAACGAGAGTCCATCTTGATTTTTATAAGTGATTATATTGCCGAGTATTATGGGCTAGGAACTATTGAAAAGGCCCCTGAGTGGACAGGTGGTGAGCGTTGTAGTTGCCAATGATGTCATAGATACTCTGATGAAGGAATGATGGGAAATTAAGAATCAACCGGATAATTTGGAAGATTGTGATCAGTGGTACTATGGTTTCATTAAAGGATTGTTTTAAAGTTAGCTGATGCTAAGAAAAAGACAATTTCATATTGGGTGTGTAAGTGGTGTGGCTAGTTTTATGTTTGCATGAACTTCCGGCTAGGGGGCCTTGGAACTCTTTTCCTTGGTACCCGGGACAAAACCTAACCAAATTCCAAATTGGATCCCATCACTATAGTGGTTGGGCGGTTGGCTAATGTTGAGAGAATGGTAGAGAGAGGGAGGAGACACACACACAGGAGCAAACCCTAATGTATATTGCAAACCGTAACCATAGAGGGAAGCCATCTCAACTCTCACACAAAGCATAATGCACTAATCCATAATCCACACAACATACTATGAGTTGTGTCCACACTCATCTAACCCTAGCTAATGTCCACACACTATGACCAGCTGGACACGCTGTCATTTATGTCTCACACATGTTCCTACCTAATCTGCCAGCACATAGCATAGCTGGCTCACACTGACATCGAGCTTGAATCTCAACAGTCCCTCTCAAGCTCATGATGTACTGCCGATGAAGATGTAGATGAGCTTGGGATATCAAGACTCTCAACACTCCCCCTCAAGCTCATCCCATGTACTCCCAACATAGTCCGGAAGTACTCAAACTTCTCCCTGCTCAGTGGCTTTGTAAAGATATCTGCCACCTGCTCATCAGTCTTCACATACTGAAGATCAACTGTACCATCCAGCATCTTCTCTCTGACAAAGTGATAATGGACCTCTATGTGTTTGGTCCTCGCATGAAACACTGGATTCTTTGCCAAACTATATACTGCTCATGTTGTCACAATGAATGACAACTTTCCCATCAACTCGGGGGGGTCACTCATATAAATATGTAAGTATCACGTGGGTTCAACAGAAGGACATTTTAAATATTTAAAACTTACAGAAATATATTTACAGAGGGGATTTATTTATTGTATTTTAAAAAAAAATTACAGATTTGAATAGGAAAGGATACATTATATTCACTAAAAAATTCACAGATAAGGGACTTTTTAAATAGGCCTTGAACGCACGTGATATAGAGGATTAACATATAGTGACCCCCCCGAGCCCATCAATAGGCTCACATAAATCTGTCAAGAGACTCTTTAACCATATAGCCTCACAAGTAGTAATGTACTCAGCCTCTGTACTGGATAAAGCAACTGTAGGTTGCTTCTTGCTACTCCGACTCACCACGGCACTTCCAAGTGTAAAAGCATATCCACTAGTAGACCTCCTGTCATATGAACTACCTGCCCAATCAGCATCTGTGTAGCCATGTATGTCCAAGCTTTTACCACTCTCATAAAGTAAACCATAATGTGTTGTGGTTTTCACATATCTCATGATGCGTCTCATTGCATCCAAATGTGGTTTCCTGGGGCTCTGCAGCATAAACTGGCTCACTAGCCCCACAGCATAACTCAAATCCGGGCGTGTGATAGTCATGTATATGAGACTACCAACCATCTTCCTGTACATAGAAGGATCATCCAATTCCTCGCCATAATCAGCCCGCAACTTCACATTTTGCTCCAAAGGTGTACTCATAGGCTTACACCCTATCATGCCATACTTTACCAACATATCCAATGCATATTGGCGCTGTAATAACCAAGTACCTGCATGATCTTTCACCACTTCAATTCCAAGGATGTATCTCAACTCACCAAGATCTTTCATGTCAAATTGCCCACTCAAAGCTTTCTTGACATGCATCACATCTGCACTATGATCACCTGTGATAATCAAGTCATCCACATAGATGACGAGTAAAACAATCCCATGCTCTGTCTTCTTCACATAGAGTGAAGAATCTGCTGTAGAAGTCTGAAAACCAAGTGAGATAAGATATCTGCTCATCTTATCACTCCAAGCACGAGGTGCTTGTTTCAAACCATACAGTGCCTTTTTCAATCTGCATACGTGAGTGGGATATCTTGGGTGTACATTCCCTTCTGGCTGTGCCATATACACTTCCTCTTGTAGATCTCCATTTAGAAATGCATTCTTGACATCCATCTGATGCATTTCCCAGCTATTAGCTACAGCCATAGCAATGACTGCTCTCACTGTGCCCATCTTAGCCACTGGACTAAAGGTTTCATCATAGTCCAAAACTTGGGTCTGTGCATAACCCTTTGCTACCAATCTTGCTTTATGTCTTTCAATAAAACCATCAGATTTGCACTTCACTTTGTAAACCCATTTACAGCCAATAACATTCTTGTCCTTTGGTAATGCAACCAAGTCCCATGTGTCATTATGGACCAATGCGTCCATCTCAACATCCATTGCTTTCTCCCATACATGCTCTCCAATAGCCTCTGTATAGCATGTAGGTTCCACATGCTTCACCATAGATGTCATATATGCATAGTGCATAGCAAAATCTCAATATGTCAATCTGTCAACAGGATATCTGACTCTCTGGGATCTCCGCAATGCATGCGGGTCACTCTGTACACCTGTAACTCTAGCATGTGGTGGCACATATCTGTCCTGCCTAGCACCAGCAGGTGTGCGTAAAACAGGTATGCCAAGCTCCTCATCCAAACTCTCTGAACTAGATGACTCATAACCTGTGATTCCAATTCCTTCGACCTTCTTCTTTCCTTTATCCATAGCACTACTCCCAGTGCTCACACTCTCATGCCTCAAACGTCCTGACCATGGACGTACACTACTACTCTCAGCTTTTGCTGGCCCAGACATAGTAGTAGAACTAGAACTTGCTTGTGGCAAGTTCACAGGCACATCAGCCTCAAGTGACTCAATGACTCCCTCATATTTTGCTTTGTACCAACTAGCAAGCTCATCAAACACCACATCTCGTGAGATGACCACTTGTCTAGTTTGAGGATTATAACATTTGTATGCCTTTCGATCCTGTGCATATCCAACAAATACACATTTCTCTGCCTTAGGATCCAACTTCCTTCTTCTTTCATCAGGCACATGTACATAAGCTATGCATCCAAAAACTTTGAGATGTCCAATGTCTGGCCTGTAACCTGTAAGCCGCATCTCTGGCGTGCTTCCATGAATGGCTGCTGTAGGTGTTTTGTTCAATATATACACTGCAGTAGCACATGCTTCTGCCCAATAGTAATTTGGCATGCTCTTTTCATTAAGCATTGCCCTTGCCACTTCACATATGACTCTATTCTTTCTCTCAGCCACACCATTCTGCTGAGGTGTATACCTGCAAGTCAACTGTCTTCTTATTCCATGCTTCCTCAAGTTATCTATTATATGTTTTAGGCCATTACGGTCATTTTGATGCACTTTATACAAGACCCAAAAATTTGCAATTTCCCATAGGGAACCAACTATAGGAAACCCTCTGGTTGGCATGAAAAAAGTGCATGCACAACCCTTCCCAAAGTGTTTAAAACTCTTTAAAAACGACTTTGGGAAAGTTTCTCTAACACTAAAAATAAATTTAAAAAATACAAATTTTAACCTTTCAATTCATTCGTCCTTGACCAACCTTAAGTTACATGAACTTATGGTCTAGACGTATAATAGAGGCCTCGCCATATGACCATATTTGCCACGATAATGGCATTCCACATCTTGCATAGAATTTTGTTGGCCTTGCCAACGTCCTCTTCCACAGGGGTTACCTCTGCCTCTTTGAGGGGTATATCCACGACCACCTCGAGCACCATATGAAGGCTGAAAATTCTGTTGTGGAGGCCTATCCTGCCATCCACGACCATTACCACCACGTCCTCGTGATGCGAATCTCCCCTGCCTCTAAAGCCTCTCTGCGAGTAGAAAGCCTGATTTCTGCCATCATCATGGCTAGTAGATGCATCCAGAAATGAATCACTGAGCTTGATTTCCTCAACCAATAAGAGTGAAACCAACTCATCGAAGTCGGGTAGACCTGTACTCCGAACTGAGATAGATGTATCAAAAGATTTGTATTCCTTGCCAAGACCACGCAAGGTAATATCCACCAAATCATCATCAGGCATGGGGGCATTTATTGTGGCCAATGCATCTGCAAACTTCTTGATTTCTTGCACATAATCATGTATGCTCCTTTTATTCCTTTTCACATTGCGTATCTGCTGTCGCAACTGAGACTTGCGAGCACTCGTATCTGTATCAAACATCTTGACCAAAGTATCCCATGCATCTTTGGGATTCTCAGCATCCTGTATGTGTATGAGCATAGCATCAGAAATACATATAGACAAATAATGCAGCACTTTGAATGCTCTCTCTGACCATTGCTTATGAGCAATAAGCTGCTGCTGTGTAGGTTGTCGAGGTAGCTCAGGCTCTGGCTCAGCACCTGTAATGAGATTCCAAAATCCTTTTCCTTTCAAGAAACTCTTTATCCTGTACTTCCATGCCTGGAAGTTCTTCCTATCCAGCTTTTCACCAACAATCTGAACTGGATTATCCGACATATCTGCTCAATGTGCACCTTCCGCACAACTCCAAATCTGTAAATGAGCCCTCCTCAGCTCAACCACACTCCAATGACTGTTCCAGATACTCCAAGGTAGCCAACAAACTCCAAATTTGATGTAGAAAATCAACCTGTATGCATCCAAGATGAACTGTCTCACACAGTCCGAGATAGCCTGTTTTGATGCGCTTCCATGGCTCCAAATCACAATGTAGTGGTGCAATCAAGTATGGGCAACTTGCGTTGACACCTAAACAACCTCAATGTAGAGTATCAACACCATTTGACATGTGTACATATCAATTTTTGAAAACCCCTTTCTCTGTTTTGGGAAAAACCAAAAAAAACCAGAAAAACCAGTAGGAAAATGGCTCTAATTTCTTCAATATTTGGCCAAATTGAGCAACCAGGCATTCATTAGCTGTGTCCATCAACTCCATGTAAGAGGAATTTGTCCAATTGTAAAATACCAAAGATTAATTGCTCAATTAAAAATGCTATGTTTCTCTGCAACCAGTGGACAGCCTGTTTTAATCAGCTCAGTCCTAGCTCAATTAAGCATCATTGACCAAAAAAATCACATAGCCCTCTTCTCCAAGGTGTAAAGCATCCAATTTCTAAAGAAATTGTGGAATATATCAAGCACCCAATGAGAAATCGATCTCCTCGTAGGCAAAATGATCAAATTCAGCTCTGTTTTCTCTGTTCTGGCTGCGCCGCCTGCATTTGAAGGCTTTGGGAGTGGTTGTAAGGTTAATTGATGATAGATACTAGTCCCCAAGACACCTAGGCACATGTGCAATCCACAAATGGTTGGATTTTAGCCAAAATCACACTCCAAATGCATCAATTTTGGGCTTCCTTCTCTCTGTTTTGTGAGAGCTCAAAAACTAGAGATTTTCATACATCCAAATGCTTCCAAAATGCTCCAAAATCACAATAGGGCTTGTATAGAAGTTGCCAATACATCTCTCATTGTCAGATACATGTTTGCTTTGCCAGTTTTACATGTATTTCCACCATACATCAATGTTGCCAAGCTTTAATGGAAAGCTTTCAAAAACCATAATTTTTCTTTGCTTTGAGTTGCTCTAAAATGCTTTGTTTTTGTCTGTATCACCTGCAATCTGCTCAAGGATGTTTAGAAGACCTTACCCGGTAGGCCAAGCTCTCAGATCTGATAAGAATCGGTGTGCTCCAAGCTTCACAGCTCCAATGGCAAGCTTCACAGCTTCTTTTCACAACTTCTTCTCCCTCTTCTCTTCACTCACTCATAAACCCTAATAAACAGTACAAGGCTCTGATACCATGTTGAAAGAACGGTAGAGATGGAGGAGACACACACACAGGAGCAAACCCTAATGTATATTGCAAACCCTAACCATAGAGGGAAGCCATCTCAACTCTCACACAAAGCATAATGCACTAATCCATAATCCACACAACACACTATGAGTTGTGTCCACACTCATCTAACCCTAGCTAATGTCCACACACTATGACCAGCTGGACACGCGGTCATTTATGTCTCACACATGTTCCTACCTAATCTGCCAGCACATAGCATAGCTGGCTCACACTGACATTGAGCTTGAATCTCAACAACTGAACATGGGATCGGATCGGGTTAGGCTGGACTGATGGATCCGTAAATCGAGACTCAATTTTTGTTATTACGATAGATGAAGTAAGTCCCGGATAGTAATTATTCTATGGATAGGAATCAACGGCTGTGCCTCTTGATGGGGAAAAAAGCGTTGATCCCAATGATCCAAGTGCAAGTTTCTTCCTTGATCTGATCGAGTATCTTTATAGGTGCAGTCGGATCAGTTTGATCACTAATGGTCTTGACTACGTTAGAGTAAAAAGTTATCCTGGAGGAATCACCCGTGCTTTCCGGATAAGGGAAGTTTTTCCAGGTTCGGTTTTGGAAAAACCGACGGATTAGTCTTTTGTCCGGATATTTGTGGACGAGGCCCCGAGTGTGGGACCCTGCCTCGCGCAAGAAGTGCTACTTCCGCTGCTAGTACCCCGAATCCGTTGCGCGGTGGGAACAGGGATCTCACAGTTGGTATCAGAGCATTTGGTTAATGAGGATCAACTGAGAAGCCAAATATATCAAAAATTTATCTAGAATCACAAAAAGGTTGTAATTGTGTGATATAATTCATACAAATTGATATTCAAACTGAAAAATTCGTAAATTAGTAATTGGGTCTTCAAATGGAAGTACCGCAATTGTATGGAACCCTGACTTGCTTGAGGCCTAGACATGATGGTATTTACCTTATAGTTCCCAGTATCATGAATACCCATATATACCGAGGGTATAACTGCAGCTCTTTACCGGCAGTATATACGAGTAAATCTAAGACTTGAAATTATAAGCATTAATGCTATCCAGATGATGATTTCGAATGTGGTTGATATAATTTTTAATTCTGTTTGAGAACTGATGAATTGATTTGGATTCTGATTGAAAAATGTTGATCCCTGAAATTTGGTTGAAATGTAATAAGCTGAGCGAAACCTCAATGAGGATGAATGGGACGAGTCCTGTGATGATACTCATAACTAGAATGATGATAATGATTTCAGCAAATCACTATGAGATTAGTGGATTGTGCTGTCAAATTGCTACTGTTAACACTTGTCACGGTAGATCAAATTAAGGGATGACAAATTGAGAACTTGCTTGACTGAAATTCCCGTGGAGGAATGTTCAAAAGGGAATTTTTTGGTCTAATGGACCATTATCATGTTAAAGATATGAATGATATGATCTGAATGAATTGTTATTTAATGATGAGTTCTATATGAGGGATATTTATCCCAGTATTCTATTGGGTTGACCAGAATATAAGGAACCCCAGAATAAAATTGGATCTTAAGAAAAAGAGTTGTCCTCTACCTTGCGAGATGAGGACATCTCGCACTTTTTTAAGTGGGATAGAATGTAAGATTCCTCTCCAGCCTTCGAGGTATACAGGAGTAAGAATCTCCCTTTTTGATCTTATAATTATTCCCTCTCTAAAATAAAAGAAAGATTCTGTTTAAAAAAGGAAGACCCTTTCCCTAGAATACTTCTCAGGAGTCCCACCTATTTTAGGGATTCAGAACAATGAGTTCAGAAGTGAAAATCGGTGTTTGGATATCAAGGTTTTGGTCTTCATTCCAGTACAGCCCAAAAGAAGTTCTTTATCTCTTAGGAAGTATAAGAAATTATCCCCCAGATATTGTGGGCCTTATCTGAATTCAAAGAAAGTAGGTGACTTAGCCTACGAGCTTCTTTTATCTCCTCATCTCAAAGTTCATAATGTATCTCATGTAAGCCTTCTATAGGAATATGTGCCAAAACCAAATCATGGAAAGACGGTAAAACTTCACTGGCAAGATACCCCGTTGGCTTCTAGGTTACGCTAGCTCCTTCCTTTATATAAGTCGTAACGCTTACTTGTCACTCACAATAATCTTACTTCCATCGATCTCCTTTCTTTCTTAATCTACTTTATGGCTTGGCAGAAAGAATTGGTTTTATCCATGATGATTTCTCACCTTCAAGATGCAAGCGAGTCTGTGAAGAAGGATTTTATAGAACTGTATGAGCGCTCACTTTTCCCTCACTTGGGAACTTCTGTAGCTCAGACCAAATGGCGGACCTGTCGAGATATAACTAGGGTAACACCGTGGGGACGACAGCACTTCCGTAACAATGTTCGCTTGGCTATGGTTATTGAAGCTTTGGGTTTGGGTCCCCGATACTACTGCGTGATGAGATCAAGGCATGGTGGATTTTCTGAGCGGGTCTTCTTACTAGCGTGCCTTCTTCCTCACCACCAGAAGATATGCCTTTATCCCATTTTCGGCTTGCCTCTTAGAGGTCCTTTTGTTAGATCACCTCATACCACTGAGGTAGGTGCTGCAATAACCAGCCAAATTATTCCCATAGATGAGTTACCTTATACGTGTGCAGCTTGTGAGTGCTGCTTTTGTGACCATATGATGGACGGGCTTATGGAAGTGTAAAGAGTTCTTCTATCTTTACTGTATATGTTCCAAGAATGAATAAAGTTGAAATCTTTGTTCTTGTCTTGAGTCTTGCTCTCTTTGAGACTTTTCTTGGTGGTTAATCTTAATTAAAAATTTTCTCTCAGTCTCATATTTGTGTATCTTGCGAAATTACCCCCAGTTTACGAGATGAAGACATCTCCTGTTTTTCAAGTGGGAGAGAATGTAAGATTCCTCCCCAGACTCTCAAAATGTCCAGCATCTTCCCCTGTAATCAATCCCTCTTCAGAAATATAAAAGACCTTGTTTCTAACTGTTTTAACCTAGAGAGAGAAAATATTCTAGAGAGAGAATATTCAGATTTTTAATATTTTTGGATAGAAAATTATCTCATCTTATTAAAATAAGCTCCCCTGAAAGAGAAATTCAAAAAGAACTTTCCAATGTGCAATTGGAATTAATTGGAAATGGGTATAAAGGACCTTAGCCTAAGGGTCTAGATTTTCAGAAATTTTTGGATTATGGTCCAATTAAGGTTCCTATGGGCCAATAGCATCAATCCATGTGTAGGGAGGAGATGAATCCAATTTGTAAAAGAAGATACCCAAAAATGAGTAAATGCTCACATAAGATGAAGAGTTGAAAATGTACAAGGTTTATTAGTAAAAAACTATGAGCAATATTAAAAATATGAGATATTTTGGGTATCCAAAAATGAGTAAATGCTCACATAAGATGAAGAGTTGAAAATGTACAAGGTTTATTAGTAAAAAACTATGAGCAATATTAAAAATATGAGATATTTTGGGTATCCAAAAAGGAGTAAATGCTCACATAAGATGAAGAGTTGAAAATGTACAAGGTTTATTAGTAAAAAACTATGAGCAATATTAAAAATATGAGATATTTTGGGTATCCAAAAATGAGTAAATGCTCACACAAGATGAAGAGTTGAAAATGTACAAGGTTTATTAGTTAAAAACTATGAGCAATATTAAAAATATGAGATATTTTGGGTATAATGATTCCATTTTGACACATATGTAAGGAAGGGGAGTTCTTTAAAGGAGGTGCATATTTCACATGCTTGAATGAGTTTTAAACTCAAAAATAATGTGATATTTTTATCTCTCCTCTCTCTTGAACCAAACCAAATCAAAATGGAACCAAACCGAATCAAAAAGTAACCAAACTAGGTCCAAATCTAGTCCAAATTCAACCAAATTAAATTTGGAAAATTCTAGAATTCAGTTAGCTTTGGTTAGAGCTTCCCTCTCCTATAAATAGAACATGAGTCCTTTGAAAAAAATATAGAATAATTTTACTATACTAGAGTTATGCTGAAATAATGCTAATTTCTACTATTCTCTAAAATTCTCTCCAAATTGAAGAAATTGGAGCTTCCCTCTTTCTTCAATCCCCATTGGTGGCTCCATCAACATACTTAACCAATTGATTGGTTGGGGGCCTCTACCGTGAACAAAGAATCAAGCAAAATTGTAAGGTAAATGGTGAATTTTGATCTTTTCTATAATTTCTCAATGCTTCTCCCTTCTCAACCCCTCTCAAGCTTGAGAAGCTTAATTGGAATGGTTTTTGAATGCTATTGAAGTTAATTGATGAATGGTAGTGAAGAGTTACATAATTTGATGAATGCTATTGAAGTTATTGATGATAGTTGAGAATTACATAAATTTCCATTTATGCTTAATTCAAATGGTTTTTATGTAAATTCTCTCTCTCACTCAAGAAATGGTCATACTCATGACCCATTCTCAATCCAAATGAAGCTTTTCATAAAGCTTTTCCTTAATCCAAGATTAATCTATGCTTGAGGCCAAATTAATGGCTTTTTTCTATGCTTTTAGTTTATGTATATTGATGATTCAATTTATTATGGATTAATGATCCAATTAGGGATCATTCTAATTATTTCCTTAATAATAAGCTTTATCCCTTAGAAAAATTGAGATTTATCAGTCATAGCAGCGGAGCTATGGGAAAATTTTTATAAATATTACGCATGAAATAATTTCATTCAAAGCATAAAAAGAGGACTTCCTACCATATTCTAGAAATTATCATCCTAGATTAATTGAAAGATATTCATTGTAATCCTGAGAAATTGATTTTTATATTATGCATAATTGATTTTCATACATAGAGGTATGCATAAAAGATTATTATTTTAACATAAAAGTGTTACTTTTATCATAATTAGATTTCATGCATAGAGGTATGCATAAAAGATTATTATTTTAATATAAAAGTGTTACTTTTATCATAATTGAATTTCATGCATAGAGGTATGCATAAAAGTTGATTATTTTATTGTAAAAGTGTTACTTTTATCATATTGGATTTCATGCATAGAGGTATGCATAAAAGGTATTCTTTTTATACTAAAAGTGTGATTTTTCATCATAAATGGATTTTATGCATAATTTAGATGCATAAGAGAAATTCTTTTATTCTAAAAGTGTAATTCCTACCAAATTGAATTTATGCATAAAGATTGATTTTTAATTCAAAAGTGTCATTCTCATCTAAATTGAATTTATGCATAGGAAAATGCATAAAAGATTGAAATTTAATTCAAAAGTGTCATTTTCATTTAAAATGAATTTATGCATAGGAAGATGCATAAAAGATTGATTTTTACTTCGAAAGTATTAATCTCCTTAAATATAATTTATGCATAAATAAATGTGTAAAGAAATCTTATATCAAATATAAGAATTCTCTTGTATTCTATAAATAGATATGAGATGTGATAGGATGTGATAAGAGGTGTATAAGATGTGATAAGAGGTGATAAGATGCTTATGAAATAAGTTAGGAGGTGATAAGATGAATTAAGATGTGATAAGATGTGTATGGGATGAGGTAAGAAGTGTATGTGATAGGATAAGATGTATATGGGTTGTGATAGGGCGAGAATGGATGTGATGTAAAAGATTAGATGTGAAGGCATATGGGGTTATACGAATGGGAATGTGGAAATGGATGTATGTATGTGGATGTGTGGATGTGGAGATGGGAGTGTGGATGTATGAATGTGAAAATGGATGTATGCATGAAGATGTATATGCATAGATGTGAATGTGGATGTAGATGTGGCTATATAGATGTGAATGTGGAATGTGGATGTGGATGTATGTATGTATGTGGATGTAGATGTGGATATATAGATGTGAATGGGAATGTGGATGTGAATGTATGTGAATGTGGATGTAGATGTGGATGTATAGATGTGAATGTGGAATGAGGATGTGGATGTATGTATGTATGTATGTGGATGTAGATGTGGATGTATAGATGTGAATGGGAATGTGGATGTGGATGTATGTATGTATGTGGATGTGGATGTATGAATGAGGACGTGATAGTGGATGTATGCATGTGTGGATGTATGGATGTGGATATGGATGTGTATGTATGAATGTGGATATGGGATGTGGATGTATAAATGAGGATGTGAAAATGGAGGTAAGCATGTAGATGTGGATGCATGGATGTGAATGTGTATGTGGATGTGGATGTATGGATGTGGATATGGATGTGAATATATGATATGTGATGTGAAGGAATCTGAAGTGAAGAGATGGAAAATGATGTGATTGGATGAGTACACATATAAATGGAATGTGGAATAAGTAATGTGGATTAATGAGGGATAATGTGGAAAAATGAGAGTTAATATAGAAACTGTTTGTAAATGCTGTTTGTAAATGGCTGTTTTATGTCAAGAATGCTGGGGAAGCATTTTGACCGTCTTGTGATTAAGGTTGTGGAGACCTAACTGATAAAGTTGCAACTGCTGACAGAGAGTCAATGGAGGACGTCTCGCGTAGCAAGGTCAGCCGAGGTCTTGACCAGCCTCGGTTCGATTAAAATGGTGAGCTTCCGGTACGGTGGATGAGGGACCAAGGAAGCGGCCTATGAGTGAAGCGCTAGGTCACCTACGAAGGATCCTAGAGGGTGCTGACCATACGGTGCTCGGGCTCTGGGTCGCCTAGGATACCCACACGTGCGTCGAGGAAGATATTGGAACAAGGAGTAAGAGTTGTTTTCTGAAACCGGGCATGGGTCTGGTTGATTGACCTTGCTGGTCTTCAATGGATGAGTCCATGGCTCTTTTTATGAATCTGTTGGTTGATCTTCAACGAGAGTCCATCTTGATTTTTATAAGTGATTATATTGCCGAGTATTATGGGCTAGGAACTATTGAAAAGGCCCCTAAGAGTGGACAGGTGGTGAGCGTTCTAGTTGCCAATGATGCCATAGATACTCTGATGAAGGAATGATGGGAAATTAAGAATCAACCGGATAATTTGGAAGATTGTGATCAGTGGTACTATGGTTTCATTAAAGGATTGTTTTAAAGTTAGCTGATGCTAAGAAAAAGGCAATTTCATATTGGGTGTGTAAGTGGTGTGGCTAGTTTTATGTTTGCATGAACTTCCGGCTAGGGGGCCTTGGAACTCTTTTCCTTGGTACCCGGGACAAAACCTAACCAAATTCCAAATTGGATCCCATCACTACAGTGATTGGGCGGTTGGCTAACCCATGGGATCGGATGGGGTTAGGCTGGACTGATGGATCCGTAAATCGACACTCAATTTCTGTTATTATGATAGATGAAGTAAGTCCCAGATAGTAATTGTTCTATGGATAGGAATCAACGGCTGTGCCTCTTGATGGGAAAAAAAGCGTTGATCCCAATGATCCAAGTGCAAGTTTCTTCCTTGATCTGACCGAGTATCTTTATAGGTGCAGTCGGATCAGTTTGATCACTAATGGTCTTGACTACGTTAGAGTAAAAAGTTATCCTGGAGGAATCGCCCGTGCTTTCCGGATAAGGGAAGTTTTTCCGGGTTCAGTTTTGGAAAAATCGACGGATTAGTCTTTTGTCCGGATATCCGTGGACGAGGCCCCGAGTGTGGGACCCTGCCTCGCGCAAGAAGTGCTACTTCCGCTGCTAGTACCCCGAATCTATTGCGCGGTGGGAACAGGGATCTCACAACAGAAACCGTATCAGACTACAAAGGCTTCTGAGACTGCTAAACAGCTTACCTTTAATAGATCTCCAACGCTTAGCTGAAATGTGAAATAAAAATATTCTATTTGATCTAAAAATGTGAATCATGTAATATGTGACACTCGTAATACCCACATGACTTTTCAACTTCTAAATCCATCAAAATAGCATACATTTACATTTTTCAAGATGGGTGAACTTAAAAAATGGGATAACTTGATGTAGACATCACATCTTTGAAATTTCTTTTACCCATGCATACCTCTATTCTCTAAGAGTGTGTCCATTAATTTTTATCATTTTTTCCAATGAGTTTGTGCATTTTGCAACAAGGGGATACATATGATAGGATGATCAAAAGATTTTCCTTGGGATTTAGACTCTATTGGTTCAATGTCATGGCCTACATTTTCCCCTACACTTATTTTCTTAGGCTCAAGTGTCAATTTATCGGTGGCTAGTTAAGATGAGTCCCTGTCTACTCCTTGTTGGTTCAATTGTGAATGAGTAACTATGCTAATCATTGTAAAGGTTACTTTACACGGTGAAAATTTTGATTTAATGATTTTCTTAAGATTCTCACTTACTATTTCCAAGATTAGCTGAAGAACTAGGCCCTTCACGTATCACTTGTTTACCCTTGTCATTGATAAAAGATTTATACTTTGATAGAGAATCTTGTTTATAATGACCCTCCCCATTATAATTCCTACATAGAGGAGTGAATGTTTGATGCTTCAATTTGTTAGGGTAGTAAGCAGTGATATATCCTTCTTGTTGGCAAACAATAGCATATAACCGGGCCTTGTGGCCTTAAACAATTACACCCCATCATACTATTTCTAGGATTCCTAAAGTTTCTTCTAAAAGGAGATCCTCTCTGCATATTTTTGCCATTTCTATGATAGTTCGTTCTCAACACTAGGAGGCCTTGTGTAGGTAAACCTTGTTACATAAACAATTATAGTGGTGATCCTATCTCATGGGTTACATTTGATCTATCCATGAAGTTAAAGTTAGTTTGTAGCCCTTGATCTTGTCGTCTGATGATTGTGCTTAATAAAGTATTGGTCCTTTGTGTGTTTGTTTCTCAAATAATAATTATAAAATAGAGTTTGGGGTTAGAATAATCTTAGATATAGTTGAACACTTTGTTACTAAATGTCCATAGCCATGACATTTCCTATACCAAATGTTTGACTTAGGTGGGTTTTGAGTATTTGTCACATTTTGCGATGCTACAACATATGCCCCTTTCTCTTGCGGGTGTACTGCACTAAGAATTTCTTCTTTAATTTTTCCCAATGTGCTTTCCACTATCTTAGTGACCTTAGCCTCTCTCAGGGATGTTGGAGGAGTACCTATTTAAGCCGCGTAATCTAGTGCCGACACATAAGGATTATATACAACATAACCAAATGGGTTAGGACCCATCCTCGACCCGTCACACAGCTTGGCCTTGCACACTCATTCCAAGTATTTAGAACATCCCATAATCTTGTGATGGCTTTGCTGGATTTACCTATGAAGGTTTTGGAGGCCTAAGATCTTGCACAACAATTCTTAGCATCATTGCTATCTCAATTGGACTTCCTCCCAATATCTAGCTTCTTATTTTTCATCTGCTACTCTAATGTCACTGGGCGTCTAAGACTTGCATGTGTTTGAGATTCAATGTTTCAAACCCATCAATGAATTGAAGTTTTTTTATCTCTTCATTTGGAGCATTAGCTCTCTTTTTATTCACAACAGACGCTCTATATAATGGTCTCAATACTTTCATTAATCCCCTGGGATAAATAATCTATGTGTTGTGCTAAACGTTCCTGAAAACGTTTCCTCCTAAATTTAGTAAGGAAGGCTTGTGAATAACACATTATATGTTGCATTTTATGGCTGATCACACGGTTTTTATACCAACTTGTAGCCTCATTTTTCAATGTGGCTGGAAAAATATGTAACTTTTGGTCGTCATGTATGATCTTATTTGTCAAACGTGACCTAAAATCGTTGCTTATGGGTGTCTAGGTCCTCATTCCAAAGTTTCTGAAGTTGTGTAAAGTCCACTAAATGGATTGTTGTTATAGGGATTGGTAATGCCATTATTTCAACAAAAAAGACTTGCTAGTCCTAAGTCTTCCTAAGAAATCAAGTGGTTTCCCTTTTGGTATGTGAAATAAATGTCTAAAACCAAACTCCTCGTTAATCTCTAAGTCGCTATTCTCTTCTTCGATATGTGGAGATGGTGTGTGTTTTTGAACACTATCTTCATCTCCTTCACTTTCATCTTTATTTATTTAATTGGACTTATCACGAACGACCCACATGCAGGGAAACTTGCATGTGTGGTTCTGACCAGAGAGGGAAGACCTACCCCATCGGTTTCTAATTACCATGGTACTGGTGCTTCTAGCACACCCATGTAACGTTTGCTAATCTACTATATAAGAATGGTATAAAAGAAAATTCGATATATTTTCATGAAATGTTATAACTATTAAGTATGGCTAGTACTATTGCTACATGCTTGGATTATTTCAAATGGTGTCACGTTGGACCTACTTGCCCTCCTAAGCTAAAGTTTGCCCACCAAAGAAGTCCAACTAGTGTTGTGGCCAGCCCTGGTGGTGAAGATAGCACGTGAACTTAACAACAGAAGGGGTTTTTTTCTCTTGTGGAGTTACAACAGGGAAAAGAGTTCCCAGGCCCCCTAGCCGGCACTCATGCAAAATACAATTTAGACACACCACTTACCCACCCAATATGAAATTACCTTTCACAGATTCAGCTATATTTAAAGCAACTTGAAATGAAACCATGGTATTACTAATCATAATCCTCCAAAATATTGAGATGCAATTTCCAACTTTTCCACTTTCTAACAAAAAAATCCAATTTCAGTCATCCCTTCCTCGGCGTGCCTATGGCATCATTGGTAACCAAAACGCTCACCCTCTATTCACTTAGGGGCCTTTTTGATAGTTCCTAGGCCATAGTACCCATGAATATAATCAAGTATTCCATTCATTCCTTCCTCGGCGTACCTATGGTATCATTGGCAACCAGAACGCTCACCACCTACTCACTCAGGGACCTTTTCAATAGTTCCTAGCCCATAGTACCTAGGAATATAATCACATAAAAATCATATGGACTCTAAATTGAAGATCAACCAACAAGATCAATGTAAAAGATCCATAAACTCATCCATTTTGAAGACCAACAAGGTCAATTAACCAGATCCATGCCCATGTTCAGAAAACAAACCCCAACTCATTTTTCTTCCTCGTCGACACACGCGTGGGTATCCTGGGTGACCTTCCTGGGTGACCTAGAGCCTGAGCACTGTATGGTCAGACCCTCTAGGTTCCTTTCACAGAGCATGTGACCTAGCGCTTCACTCTCATAGGCCGCTTCCTTGGTTTCTCATCCACCGTATCATCGGAAGCTCACCATTTTAATCAAACCGAGGTTGGTCAAGACCTCGGCCGAGACCTTGCCACGAGACGTCCATCAGTTGTTGTAACTTTTTCACTTAGGTCCCCCACGACCTCATTCTCACAAGATGGTCAAAATGCTTCCCCAACATTCTTGACATAAAACAATCTTTAAAAAATAAGTTTTACATACAAATACAATTTTAACAAAATTCCCATCTTTCCTCATCATTACACATTCTTTCACATCATTCCTCATCATTTCTCATCATCCCATATCATTTCTCATCATTCCATATCATTTCTCATTATCCAACATTAATTTACATCCAATCACGTCACTCCCACATCAACTCACATCCAATCACATCATCTCACATCAATTCACATCCAATCACATCATCTCACATCAATTCACATCTAATCACATCATTCCCACATCAATTCACATCCAATCACATCATCTCACATCAATTCACATTCAATCACATCATTCCATCCAACATCAATTTACATCCAATCACGTCACTCCCACATCAACTCACATCCAATCACATCATCTCACATCAATTCACATCCAATCACATCATCTCACATCAATTCACATCTAATCACATCATTCCCACATCAATTAACATCCAATCACATCATCTCACATCAATTCACATTCAATCACATCATTCCTGCATATCACGCAAGAAATCTCTCAATGCATCATTCCTGCATATCACGCAAGAAATTCCTCAATGCCCTGGGTTGATACCCATACATAAGCATGAACGGACTAAAACTAATAGCCGTATGTTTAAAACTATTATAGGCAAATTCCATCATTGGAAGATATTTTTCCCAATTTGATGCTTTTCGAGAGACATATGTTCGAAGCATATCCTCTACAATCTGATTCATACGCTCTGTTTACCCATCAGATTGTGGATGATAAGAGAGCAATTCATACTTAAAGTAGTTTCCTCATTTAACCATTCAGAATAAAGTAGGAAAACATGGCATTATAATAGCAGGAACCAAGTATCCATCGGCGACCTGACGTACCCACATCTACTCATGGAATTATCGACGTCGCGAGTTACCCATATCAACATAGAGAGTCATAAACGTCTCGATGAGTCACATATGTCCATCTGTAAACCATCAGGTTGATTGTATAAATCACCTAAAGTACGAAACTAGAGAAAAAAATGCCAACAAAGGAAAAATCCAAATTTCCTTAATCTGAACACAACAAGATAAACTCGTCGAACTCTAAAGAAAGAGATTTCAACAAGTGAAAATGCTGACAAGATTATACTCATCAATACATGCACGCTATAGATAAAAGAAGTTTATCTAGAGAATGCCCACACAATAACTTTAAATGAATTTAAAAAATGAGATTGTCTTTGAATGTTGAGGTCAACATGCCAAGTGATGTAGGAAAAGCAACAATCTTGAGCCCAAATTATCCCATAAGATAATATATGTGAGGGATCGCTAGCGTCCCATACCACCATCATGATACCACCCATACATACCTTATTAATTTGAAACTCCCTAGTATGCTGTCTAGGAAATATGAATAAAATCCTATATAAAAGAAATAAGATGGCCTTATCCTAGACTTTCACATACTAAAATCTGTCTCTATATACTTGAGACTACATCAAGGAATAACTCTTTCCGAGTACATTATTAGAAAAGAATTTTGAGTTATTGGTGGCTTTCTAATGATAACTACCCAAAACACAATAAAGTTAGGGTAGAAAAATAACTCACTTAGATATATAAGCAACTAGGTATCCAAGTTGGAATATGTACAAGAGTACAAGGAACATAGTCCAAAATTACGTGCAAAAAACGAAGGCAAATGCTATCTTCAAAGCACAAGAAATTATCCAAAAGATCAAAAGATCCTTATAAAACCATGGATAAAAGCATAGAAGCTCCTCAAATCCATGAAAACCATAGTTGATCATAAAAATCAATGCATGCTATCTAATGGTCATTAATCATGCTAAAAGAAGCATTAAAATTGGTGGCCAACTAATCAATCCGGAGTATATGAACATGGTGTCGTTCAAGCAAAACTCCAAAGTAAGCAAGTGAAACACATGTGTGTAACACTCAATAAAAAACCCCTAGACACAAGTGATCTAGGCAAAACCTGATGAGTCCATATAAAACTTGGAAAACATCCAATAAAATCAACCAAACAAATAGATCAACTAACCCATGATAGAATTTGTCTTAGGCTTAAGAAATTAAGCATAGACCACACTTAAACAAGTGTGAAATAAATTATCATGTACAAGTGTCAAAGGTGAGACACACTTTGAACACATATTATAGCCATCATTGAAAAAATTAAGGAGCATGTCCAAAAATAATGGCTAAACAATGGTAAAAAATCATGAAACCATCGTTTAGAATTAACCAAACAAAAATAACTACTAAAACGAGGTACAATCGTATTAATAATATGCGAATAACCTGCATCTATCTAATGTCAGCACAAGAAAATGTACTTCAACATTAAATAACCCTCGAAAATATTAAATTCTTGAGAAAAAGAATTATCATGATTTTTTCCAAATTTTTTCTAATTTTACAGGGCCTCAAAATACGATAATTTTGAATTCCACCAAACCTATCTTATGGCATTCCAAACCTATATTTTTCCAGAAAAGTTTTAGCAATTAGATTTGCCAAAATACCATTGATATTTTAAAAATACCAATTTTCAGGATTTTTAAAAATAATTTCTAGAAAATCCCTAATTTCTCTTGAGAATCCCATCGTTCAACATGAAATTTCCAATTGCGTCCGAAAATTCTCATATCCAATGAAAATTTACAAATTTAATGGATTTTCTAAATTTTTGGGTCAAAAAATATATATTTAAAGGAATTTGAATGGTCACGGGTGCCCGAATGGACACACCACATGCCAAACACCAGCCCCACATTTTCCAAAAATTCAAAATAATCTTTATCTAATTTTCATGAATTGTTTAAAAATTTTAATTTACCCCGAACGCATTTAGAATATGAACGGTCAAAAAATTTCGGAATCCCAACACTTTTCCCGGAATATGGAAAGCCAATAGTTTCGGGAAAATGAAAAGACAAAAAAAAAATCGGAATGTGAAAGGTCAAAACTTTCCGGAATCCAAAAAGTCAAAAGATTTTCTGGAATTCGGAAAGCCAAAAGGTTTCCCGGGAATGCAGACAGCCAAGAGGTTTTAAGAGAAAAAATTTCAGATATTTTCACAGAATTTTTTTTTCTCAAAATTCATATTTTCTCCCCCCTTTTTTAGAGCTTTTTTTTCAAGATTTGAAAAGCTTTCTTTGGAATCAAAGTTTATTTAAGCTTTGTATTAAATCTTACAAAATATTTTTTACAAGCGGGGGACGGCGCCCCCCCCCGGCGGGCGTGCGCAAATTACAGAGAGGGAGATAGAAATCATCTCTTCTCTCCATCTTCTCCACTCCATTCTCTCTCCACGCTCCCCTTCTCTATTAGAGAGGAGGTTGATTAACTTTTGATTAAAGATTTTAATTAAACAAAGCTTAATCATAATTAAATATTAATTATGATTAATGTTTAATTAAAAAAAATCCCTATTAAGAGAAGTTCACACAGGCAGGAGGAAAATAGAAGAGAAAAATCAGATTTGAGAGGCGAAGAGGGTCCCATGCACACGAGAGAGCATTCCATGCATCAACATGCTGCCCCCCTACTGCATTTCAGCAGAAAATTGGTAGAAATTTGATAGCATACTCGCAAAAATGTATAAAAAATACATTTTTAACCATAAAAATGCTCAAAAAATTTGTAGAAAATAAAGAAATTCATTCTACCAAAAATATCCATGATAAAATATATGGTATTTTGGTAAAAATTTCCATTAATGCTTATTTTAAACCATAAAAAATAGGAAACAATAGCATTAAACTCACGAAATTTTCCTGCAACATCGATTTGTCCATTGAATAGTAGTAACACGCATTCCAACCACTATATCAATGATCCATGTGCAAATCATCAACACAAATCAATAAAATAATATTTTTTATTTAGAAAATATTAAAATTTACTTCAAAAAATACCAAAAAATTACAATAAGAAAGAAAAAATAACAACAATTAACTAGAGATTGCTCTAATACCACTGTTAAAATGCTAAGATCTCTCTAGATAGCTGTTATGCATAAACATGCATAAATCAGGCATAAACTCATCCACCCGACCACCCTTGAGCCCCAAGGGATGTACACATGAATTATAATGAAGTACATCATACCTTTACCTTGATGTCCCATACCATCAAGAGGTATAACTCCAATCCAATAGCATGTAACTATAGTGTGAAATGTTAGGTGAGTAGTTATGATCATCTACACAAGAGAACATAACATAACCTAGCCTTAAGATAACATCAAGAGACCATAGCCTGAGCCTCCAAGATAACATAGCATTGGCCTCCATTGAGTGTGCCCTATGCCCCTATTATATAGGAGGGCCCTCAAGTGACTCTTGACTCTCCATTTCCCATGTGTGACCCTTGGATGCCTAACCCTAACCTTAACCCTTAAGGTTAGTCCTAACCCATGCTCCACTAGAGCTTGTTCCCATGCTCCCATGCTCACAAGCCTAATGTGGGTTAGCCTCCTAGTATATGCACACATAATGTGCATATAACAGAATGCCTAATTATTTTTGGGCTGAAGGAGTAGCAATTCATGTGTACATTATGAGCAAAACCACTACTATAGCAGTTCATGGCATGACACTTGAATAGAAGACTAGCATAAAACCAGATTTGGGACATTTGAAGGTGTGCAGGTGCATTGCATATGTACATGTGAAGTCAGAGCTAAGCTAGATCCCCAGACAAAGAATTGCATCTTTATTGGGCATTACCTTGGGGTAAAAATGGTGCAACTACTATAACCCTACTACTTTGTGAGATAAGGGTAAGCAGAGATGTTGCATTCAATGAGATGAGAAATTGGTATGCACCTACGAAGCATGTTTCTACTACAGATGATGTAACCAGAAACAGTAGGTGCTCAAAAAAAGAGTAGCAATCATAGTACTTAGTGGACTAGGAAAGTCCTCAAACAGGTCTATTATTATGAGGCCTTGGTGTCAGGAGGCCTTGGTCAGGCTAGTTGAGGCAGAATGCGAGACATTATGATACATCATTTAGTGGTACTACATGCATAAAAAATTCAATAATTTCACATGTATCTTGCAAAAAGAACAAGAAGGTTGTATAAGCAAAACTCATTCCTATATTGATGGGGATAGTGGCTCAAAATAGATCCTTGTCTACTCTTGTGTGTGTGTGGGAAGTAGAAGCTTGCAAGGAACTCAAGCTTACTCTCTCCCCCAATTTCTCTATATAAAGCACCTACGATAAATAATGATGAATGTAACCAATCTTGTCTTATCTTCACTGCAAAAGATGAGACAAGATTGGTATCGTACGATATATAATGATGAATGTAACCAATCTTGTCTTATCTTCAGTGCAAGATGAGACTTTGAGAGATTGGCATCCCTCACCCACTATATCCCATAGGGATTTTTCTCCCCTTGATGATAGCCATAACTACATGAGGTGTAAGATTCCTCCCTCTAGCTTTTGAGGTGTAAAGGTGTAATAACCTCCTCTTCTGTTCTTGTAATTATTCCCCTCTCTCAAATAAAAGAAAGATCTTGTTTTACCCTATTTTTGCCTAGAGAGAGAAAATATCTAGAGAGAGATAATCTAAAAATTTGATATCTTTGGATATAAAAATCCTTCTAGTGTCTAAAATGGATTCCCCTGAAATAGAAGTTCAAAATGAACTTTCCAATGTGCATTAGGAATTAATTGAAAATGGTATAAGGGACCTTAGCCTAAGGCTCTACATTTTCATTAATTTTTGGATTATGGTCCAATTAAGGCTCCTATGGGCTCAATAGGATTAATCCTATTGGCTCCTATGAGCCAATAGGATTAATCCAAGTGTTGGGATGAGATAAATCCAAAGAATAAAACAAAATTCCCAAAAATGAGTAAATGCTTGCATAAGATGAAGAGTTGACTAAGTACAAGGTTTATTAGTTAAAAACTATGAGATATTACTTAAAAAATGAGATATTTTAGAATAATGATGCATTTTTGACACCTTGGTAAGGAGAGGGGGACTCTTGAGGTAGGCGCCTATTTCACACATGTGGAAGGGTTTTCAATTCAAAAAAATTGTGATATTTTTATCTCTCCTCTCTCCTAGATCAAACCAAATAAAAAAGGGTGCAAAACTGGTCCAAAATCTTGTCCAAATTGAGTCAAACTGAACCTGGAAAATTCTAGAACCCAGTTGGACTTGGTTAGTGGCATCCCTCACCTATAAATAGATCCTTAGTCTTTTGTAAAAAAATCTGTGAACTATACCATGCCAGTATTACATTAAAATAGTGATAATTTCTATTATCCCTTAAAAATCCTCTACTTTTGGAGATCTTGGAGCTTTCTTCTCAACTCATTAAACCAATTGATTGGTTGGGGGTTTCACTTCTAGATAAAGAAGCAAGCCAAACCTAGAGGCAAGAAGGAATTTCATGGTTTTTGTTAATATTCTCAGATGATTTCACTTCTCAACCCCTCTCAAGCTTGAGAAGTTTCTAATTAGTTGTTTTTAATGCAAATCAAGCTTTCTCTAAGAAATTTAATGAATAATCACAAAAAAGTTAATCTTTATGCTTATTTTGAATGCTTTTTATGTATTTCTCTTTCTCCCAAAAGAATAGTCATTCCTATGGCTAATTCTTTGGAAAAAGAATACTTCTCATTGATAAATTCTTAATTCAAAATAAAACTCTAAGCGTGTTAAGCTAGAGGTTAAGAAAATAGTATTTTTATGCTTTTATGTTAATAAAATTATGGTAAATTTATGATTTAATTCCATAATTTGGATTTAAGTTTAAGGATAGGTCTTCTATCATAAATGTATTACAAAGTCTTATTCTTTTCTAGAAAAATTAAAAATTATCTGTAATAGCAGCGAAGCTATGGTAAAATTTTTAGCAATTAACACATATCTTATTTTTATACATAATGCTAAAAGAGGATTTCCTACCATATTCTAGAATTGGACATCCTATGCTAAAAGAATGATTTTCATCATATTCATGGGAAACAAAATTTTAGTGTTTATGCATAAATAAGTAATTAAATCAAAAAAGAGGAATTTTTGGTAAAATTTTTTTAATGCAAAAAGAGGAGTTCCCAGGATATTTGAGAATCAAGTAATTAAATGGAAAAAGGAGAATTTTTGGTAAATTTATTTTATGCAAAAAGAGGAATGAGATCCAAGAAATTAAATGGTAAAAGATAAATTTTTGGCATAATCCAAATTATGAGTATTTATCAAAAGTGGAATTTTGAGCATTGTTAAATTTATTGGAAAATATGGGTAGAATTGATTTTTGTAAATCCCATGAATCTTTTACTCAAAAGAAGAATATTGAATATATTTCACTTCGGAAATTTAAGAAAGAATATGAAAATATCCATAGAGAAAAAGTACCTTTATCTAGGCCAAGTAATTGGCAGAAATTTAGAAAAGCCCCATCGGTATCGAAAGTAGAAAATGTTACTAAATGTGAATAGATGTAAATAAGATGTGAATACGATGTTATAAGATGTGAGTGGATGTGATAAGATGTGAATGCGATGTGATAGGATGTGAGTGGATGTGATAAGATGTGAATGCGATGTGATAAGATGTGAATGTGATGTGATAGGATGTGAGTGGATGTGAGTGGATGTGATAAGATGTGAATGTGATGATGTAAATGGATGTGGATGTGGATGTGGATGTGAAGAGTTGTGGATGGGATGTGATGTGATGTAAATGGATGTGGATGTGAATGTGATGAGATGAGATTGAGATGTGATGATATGTGAAAGGATGTGATGTGATATGTAAATGGATGAGAATGAGATATGGATGGGATATAATGCAAATGGAACGTATGTGATGTGATGTGGATGCAATGAATGTGATGGATGTGAATGGGTGTGATGGATGTGAATGGATGTGATGAGATGTGGATAAGATGTGATGCGATGCAAATAGATGTGGATGTGAATATAATGCGATGAGATGTGAATGGATATGAATGTGATGTGATGATATTTGAATGGATGTGATGTGATGTGAATATGATATGATGAGATATAAATGGATGTGAATATAATGTGATGAGACGTGAATGGATGAGATGTGATGTGAATCGGGGTAGACGTGAATGGATGAGATGTGATGTGAATGGATGAGATGTGATGTGATGTGGATCTAGGTAGATGTGAATGGATGAGATGTGATGTGATGTGATGTGGATATGGGTAGATGTGAATGGATGAGATGTAATATGATGTGATTAGATGAGAACGGATGAAGGAAAATGGGAATAAATATGATTCGATGTGAAACAAACAATGTGAATTGATGTAGAAGAATGTGGAATAACGAGAAATGATGTGGAACAATGTGGAAAGATGAGAGTTCGTTAGAACTGTATTTATGCAACCTGTTTTTAAATGACTGTTTTATGTCAAGAATGCTGGGAAAGCATTTTGGCCATCTTGTGAATGAGCTCATGTGGAGACCTAATTGATAAAGTTGGAACAGCTGACGGAGAGACAACGGAGGATGTCTCGCGTAGCAAGGTCAGCCGAGGTCTTGACCAGCCTCGGTTCAATTCAAATGGTGAGCTTCCGGTACGGTGGATGAGGGACCAAGGAAGTGGCCTATGCGTGAAGCGCTAGGTGACCTGCAAAGGAGCCTAGAGGGTGTTGACCATACGGTGCTCGGGCTCTGGGTCGTCGAAGATACCCACGCGTGCGTCAAGGAAGAAAATGGAACAAGGTGTTAGAGTTGTTTTCTAAACTCGGGCATGGATCTTGTTGATTGTCCTTGTGCTGGTCCTCAACGGATGAGTCCATGGCTCTTTTATATGGATTTGTTGGTTGATCTTGTTGATCTTCAATGGACAGTCCATCTGGATTTTCTTATGTGATTATACTGCCGGGTAATATGAGCTAAGAACTATTGAAAAGGCCCTGAGTGAATAGGTGGTGAGCGTTCTGGTTGCCAATGATGCCATGGGTACACCGCGCTGAAGGAATGATTGGAAGTTAGGATTCAATCGGATATTTTGGAGGATTAAAAAAGATTGTTTTAAAGACAGCTGAATCTTTGAAACGGGCAATTTAATATTGGGTGTGTAAGTGGTGTGACTATCTTGAAGTTTGCTTGAAGCGCCGGCTAGGGGGCCTGGGAACTCTTTTCTTGGTACCCGAGACAAAACATAACCAAATTTCTAAATGGATCCTATCACTACAGTGGTTGTGGGCGGTTGGCTAACCCATGGGATTGGATGGGGCTAGGTTGGACTGATGGATCCCTAAAATGAGATTCAATTCTATTAAGTTACGATAGTTGAAGTAAATCCTGGATAGCCCTTGTTCTATGGAAAAGAATCAATGGTTGTGCCTCTTGATGATGAAAAAAGCATTGGACTCTATGATCCAAGTGCAAGTCTTTTTGTTGATCTGACCATATGACTTACGGGTTCGGTCGGATCAATCTGGTTAGTTAAGGCTCTTGATTATGTTAGAATAAAATTATCCTGGAGGAATTGCCTATGTCTGTTGGGCGACGGAAGTTTTTCCAGGTTCGGTTTTGGAAGAACCAAGGGATTAGTCTCTTGTCCGGATATCCGTGGGGCGAGGCCTCGAGTGAGAGGCTTTGCCCTGCGCAAGAAGTGCTACTTCTGCTCTGCTAGCACCCCCGAAATTCATTGCGCGGAGGGGGTAGGGATCTTTCAGCTGGTATCAGAGAAAATTGGCTAAAGTGGATCAACCGAGAAGCAAGAAATGTCAAAAATTTATGAAGTACCGCAATTGTATAGAATCCTTGACTTGCTTGAGGCCTAGATATACTGGTATTTATCTTATAACTCCAAGGATCATGACTACCCGTATATACCGTGAGTATAACTGCAGCTCTTTATTGGCAAAATATACGAGTAAATCTAAGACCTTAAAGTTATAAGCAAAAACGCTATTCAGATGATGAATTTGAATGTTGTGGTTGATATGATTTTAGAATTTTGGTTGAGAATTGTTGAGTTGATTTGGATTCTGATTGAAAGATGATGATTCCTAAGTTTTGGTTGAAGGAAGATAAGTTGAACAAAGCCACAATGAGGATGAATGGGATGAATCCCAGTGATGATGTTAGTAACTGGAATGACGATTATGACTTCACCAAATCACTATGAGATTAGTGGATTGTGCTGACAGATTACTGCTGTTAAACTTTGACCTAGTGGATCTAATTAAGGGATGACAAATTGAGAACCTGCATAACTGAAATTCTCGTGGAGGAATGTTCAGATGAAATTTTCGGTATGATGGACCATTATTGTGTTAAGGATATGAATGACATGTTCTGAATGAATTGTTCTCTGATAATGAGTTCTATGTGTTCTTCTTGTAGAAGGGATATTTATCCCAGGATTCTGCATGGGTTGACGAGACTTTAAGGAACCCTAGAATTCAGTTGGATCTAAAGTCGGAATTGAATTATAAAGTGATCTTTTCGCCTGAGCGTCTTGGTTGATTTGGGAAAAAGGGACTTAACAAGAATTTTCGTATTGATAGGATCATGGATTGAGGTCGTCGAGGTAGGAATATTAATCCCCAACTCGATGAGGAAGAGCTCGACCCAAATGTTCGTAAATCTCCTCATAGATCGCAGCCTAGACCTTTCAAGGTTGAAGGGGAAAACTTGGGCGAGGCTATGGAGGAGAAGTGGATCGAAGCAATGGAAGAATACTTTGATGTCATCGGGTACAAGGAGAAAAGTAAAATGGCTCTTGCAAGGCTGAAGATAGTAGAAACAACCATAGTGGCATGGAGAAACCACTGTAAGACAAACCGTCTGGATCGGAACACCCAGACCTGGAATGATCTTAAGATTTACCTAAGGAAGGGATTCTGTCCTCCCGGCTTTTTGGAAACCAAGATGAATGAATTCTTAGAGTTAACCCAGGGGAGCAGAGCTATTGAAATGTGTCACCAAGCGTTCGCTCTCCTCCTCAAGTACTCGCCACCGCTGGATGAAGAATAGCTGATGGTGGGGCCAGGTTCATTCGACTGATCGAACCTTTAAATGTCCAAGTGAAGAATGCCAAGCCAGTTTCCATGGCCGAAGCAGTGTGGATGGCGAAGGATTTTGCCAAGGCCTTTGATGTCAAGGTCCCACCAAAGCCAGTACCATCATCTTTCAAAAGATTTCTAGCTCCGGCAGGTGATTTCAACTTCCCATCAACTAAGAGACAACAAGGTCAATCTTAGGATATGGGAAGTTCCGGAATGAAAGAAAGGTCCTTTTCCTGGAACTCAATCCCCTCGAATTCAACTTCAGAAGTTCCACCCTTGAACAAAGAAGTGAAATGCTATAACTGTCAAAAGGATTTAGACATCACAGTATGGATTGCCCAACTCCTTTTGGATCAAGGTTTGCAGGGCAAGGAAGTTAGGGACTAAGATTCCAGACTCCAGCTTCTTCCTCCCAGAGTGATCAGGTTCCTTTCCGTCAAAATCAGGGAAATCCCAGTGGTAGACCCTCTAACCAACCCTCAATTTCAATCCAAAGTAATGCAAGACCCTTGCCTCATGATAGGGAAAGTCAATGAGAGACGTTCCCAAATCGGCTGTCCACTTTCAAGGCAGTAACACTAGAAGCAGTTGAAGAAGCAGAAGATGAAAGAGATTATACTCCACCTGCTGCGAGATGAGAACATCCCGCATTTTTTAAGTGGGGTAGGATGTAAGATTTCTTCCTCCAACTTTTGAGGTGTAAAGGTGTAAGAACCTCCTCTTTTGTTCTTGTAATTATTCCCCTCTTTGAAATAAAAGAAAGATCTTGTTTTACCCTATTTTGGCCTAGAGAGAGAAAATGTCTAGAGAGAGAATCTAAAAATTTGATATCTTTGGATATAAAAATCCTCCTAGTGTCTAAAATGGATCCCCTGAAATAGAAGTTCAAAATGAACTTTTCAATGTGCATTAGGAATTAATTGAAAATGGGACCTTAGCCTAAGGGTCTACATTTTCATAAATTTTTGGATTATGGTCCAATTAAGGTTCCTATGGGGGGGGCCAATAGGATTAATCCAAGTGTTGGGATGAGATAAATCCAAAGAATAAAATAAAATACCCAAAAATGAGTAAATGCTCACATAAGATGAAGAGTTGACAAAGTACAAGGTTTTTTAGTTAAAAACTATGAGATATTACTAAAAAAATGAGATATTTTGGATTAATGATGCATTTTTGACACCTTGGTAGTAAGGAGAGGGGGACTCTTGAGGTAGGCACCTATTTCACACATGTGGAAGGGTTTTCAATTCAAAAAAATTGTGATATTTTTATCTCTCCTCTCTCCTAGATCAAACCAGATCAAAAAGGGAGCCAAACTGGTCCAAATCTTGTCCAAATTGAGTCAAACTGAACCTGGAAAATTCTAGAACCCAGTTGGACTTGGTTAGTGGCATCCCTCCCCTATAAATAGATCCTTAGTCTTTTGTAAAAAAATTTGTGAGCTATACCATGCCAGTATTACATTAAAATAATGATATTTTCTATTATCCCTTAAAAATCCTCTACTTTTGGAGAGCTTGGAGCTTCTCTCTCTCTTCAACAACGCTTGGAGCTTTCTTCTCAACTCACTAAACCAATTGATTGATTGGGGGCTTCACTTCTAGATAAAGAAGCAAGCCAAACCTAGAGGCAAGAAGGAATTTCATGGTTTTTGTTAATATTCTCAGATGATTTCACTTCTCAACCCCTCTTAAGCTTGAGAAGTTTCTAATTCGTTGTTTTTAATGCAAATCAAGCTTTCTCTAAGAAATTTAATGAATAATCACAAAAAAGTTAATCTTTATGCTTATTTTGAATACTTTTTATGTATTTCTCTTTCTCCCAAAAGAATAGTCATTCCTATGGCTAATTCTTTAGAAAAAGAATGCTTCTCATTGATAAATGCTTAATTCAAAATCAAACTCTAAGCGTGTTAAGCTAGAGGTTAAGAAACTAGTATTTTTATGCTTTTATGTTAATAAAATTATGGTAAATTTATGATTTAATTCCATAATTTGGATTTAAGTTTAAGGATAGGTCTTCTATCATAAATGTATTACAAAGTCTTATTCTTTTCTAG
Source organism: Cibotium barometz (assembly GCF_041138505.1). Lineage (NCBI taxonomy): Eukaryota > Viridiplantae > Streptophyta > Polypodiopsida > Cyatheales > Cibotiaceae > Cibotium > Cibotium barometz. Next base: position 39,785,521 of record NC_141057.1, on the reverse strand, counting down.
AAAAATTAAAAATTATCTGTAATAGCAGCAAAACTATGATAAATTTTTTAGAAATTAACACATATCTTATTTTTATGCATAATGCTAAAAAAGGATTTCCTACCATATTGTAGGATTGGACATCCTATGCTAAAAGAATGATTTTCATCATATTCATGGGAAACAAAATTTTAGTGTTTATGCATAAATAAATAATTAAATGAAAAAAGAGAAATTTTTGGTAAATTTTTTTTAATGCAAAAAGAGGAATTCCCATGATATTTGAGAATCAAGTAATTAACTGAAAAAAGGAGAATTTTTGGTAATTTTATTTTTATGAAAAAAGAGAAATTCCCTTGATATTTGAGAATCAAGTAATTAAATGGAAAAAGATGAATTTTTGGTAAATTTATTTTATGCATAAAGAGAAATTTTCATGATAATTGAGATCCAAGAAATTAAATGGTAAAAGAGAAATTTGTGGCATAATCCAAATTATGAGTATTTATCAGAAGTGAAATTTTGAGCATTATTAAATTTATTGGAAAATATGGGTAGAATTGATTTTTGTAAATCCCATGAATCTTTTACTCAAAAGAAGAATATTGAATATATTTCACTTGAGAAATTTGAGTCGATCGAGATACATGGACAACTCGAATTAGCAACCACGTATCTCAATTGAGATACATGAACAACTGAGATCACATCGTAATATCTTGATTGAGATATATGAATGGCTGAGATTGCATCTCAGTATCTCAATTGAGATATATGAATGGATGAGATCGCATCTTAGTATCTAAAATTAGATATGCCAATGGTCGAGATAACATTTCCATATCTTGTTTGAGATACATGGATGATTGAGATGGCATCACTCTATATGCTGAATGTACGTTTTAGTGGGTAGTTGACTGAGATCCCTTGTGGCATTGACATGGATCCCAATTGACTTAGTATCTCAATCGAGATATCCAAGTGGTAGTGATGTGTATTAGTGAAATGGACCGTGATCAAGATACATGAGCCCTTCCGAGGCTACTATTTTGGTGTGGTGGTTGTTGGTATCTTGATCGAGATGTTGGGCTATTGGCTCGAGGGATACATGTTAATCTGTTATTGATGTTCATATCTAGATTGAGATACCATGCCTATGAGTTTTGATTTTTACATCAATGTCCTATTTTCCTTGAGAGTGAAAAAAGTTATTAACCTTACCTTGCACCATCTGCCCTCCTATTTTTGAAATTTTCCTTATTTCTTTCTGCTTAGTCATCAATTTGCTATGCTCCTTGATCCTAATCGGTGTTTCTTTCACATTCGGTTCATTTAGATAAATTTTTAGCTAATGAATGCAATTTTGATCTATTGTTTCCTCAAGCCAACATCCTAAAACAAGATTGGTTGGTTTAGATTTTGGTCTATGTGGTGTTTTAACAGATTTTTACCAATGGATCTCTTCATGGATGGAAGAAGGGGACTATAGGTTGCGAGTAAATCAACACTAAAGAGTCGGGCTCCAATGAGATAGATGCATGATGAATGCTTTTTGGGGTTGCACATGAAGAAAAAACCCCAGGATGAATAAAATACAACAACTACTACTATCATGACTAGGTGACTCTCAATTCTTAAATAACTATCATCATATTATATGATTCTAAGCAATATAAGTTATCAATGGGGACTTGTTTTGGTATCTATTCTTCGTCCAATCATTTACATAATTATTGATGTTTTTGCTATGCATCATACATCCCATGTTAATTTGACTTTTATCAGTGTAGAACACATTATGAGAGATGTGAAAGGAGGCTGGTTACTTTGTTACATGTATGCTAATGGGGCGAGTATGTTCCTCACTATAGTTTACATTTATATTTTTTGTGGTCCATATCATGTCAGATATACGAGTCCTAGATAATTCATTTGGTGTCTCAAAGTGGTCACCACTCTATCAATGATCGTTACCACTTTCATAGGCTATGTACCCTCTTAGGGTTGAATGAGCTTTTGGGTAGCTACAGTACCTACTAGCTTAGTAGTGTCATATCTATAGTAGGAGACACCATAATCACTTAGCTTTGGGGTGGTTTCTTTGTAGAAAATGCCACCCGGAATCGTTTATATAGCACTCACTTCTATCTATCCAGTTTTGTTGTATCAATATAGATTTAATAATCCATTATGTATAAATTCTTATATGGATAAAACTGCTTTTTGTCCTTATTTTACACCAAAAATTTATTGGGTCGGGTAGATATTTTCATCTTCTTCTCCATCTAGCTCTTCTATGCACCTAATTTCTTCTTCTCCATCTAGATCTTCTATGCACCTAATTTCTTGGGATACTTTGACAATTATATATGCATGTAAATTCAATGTTCATTTAGGCTCATATTGTACTAGAATGGCATCTCTTGTCAATTTATGCCATTCTATGAAATATCCCAAAACATGATGTTAGATATATATATATATATGTATGTATGTATGTATGTATGTATGTATATGTATAAAGAGAGAGAGAGAGAGAGAGAGAGAGAGAGAGAGAGAGATCTTTACTATCATGACACTTAAAAGCATGTTTAAAACAAAAGAGAATCCAATGTAAATTAATTCTATACTATTGTTATCTACCAATTGGAGCCTATAGTTTATGCAAAGAACAAGTATAATGTCGGAGCATACATAAAATACTAACCTCTTTTATAAATGAGAAGCATTTGGTGTAACATAACTTTGATGCATGTTCTAAGAGAGGAAAGCCTTGATTACCCTTACAACAAACACATCAAGAAACAAAAATGATAACTCTTCTTTACTTGATTTCCTAGAAGTTTAATAATGAATACAACCAAGATTATTTTATGGCTAAATAGTTTCAAACAAAAGGTGGGATAAGTAAAAACAAAAGCTTGTTTTTTCAAAAGGTAGGATAAGTAAAAACAAAAGTTCATTTTGACTTACAACACCCCACACACTTTTTGAACAAGGGTATGTGGGAATTATTTGTGGACTTCTAGACTCTATGTTATTGAAAGCCATGACCATATGCACTTGCAGTTTGGTAATGTGTTATAATCAATCACATAGAATCTTTTATATGAAGGCATTGAAGGTGAGGTTACTAACAAGTAATCAAATGAGAGTTGAGCAGTTCCTGACCCACATCTCCTATCGTCTCTAAAATTAAGGATTTATTAGACCATCCAAGAGACTAGTAAACCTATGGAGGAGTTTTACATGACTAGCTAGAGCCTAGAGTAACCCTAAGTTCCAAGGACATTAGTCCCTCCTCGACTGGTAAAGAGTGACCTTCAATGTGGGCATCCGTCCTTTCAACTAGGTAGGAGACATCCACGAAACATGCACAAATTGTAATATGTGGATGGAACCACCAAATCTATGAGATTGTGTGACCTGAAGGAGTTGATGTGGTTAAACCTTTTAACCCAAAGATTATAAGATTCATTGATCGAGATGATTTTAGGGCATACAATAACTCGAATAACATTTACCACCTAAACATACTCACGGGAGAGACACGAGAAGAGTCCATGCTACTGATGAGAAATAAAGTGGATCTCCATCAGTGTTGGTAGTTACAAGGAGGTGCAATTCATCGACACCTTGTAAAGAGCTTTATTGGGGATAGACGACCCCCTTCTTTTTAACCCCCAAAATGTGGCTAATGATTACTCACATGCAGAATCATCCACCTTTAAGGCCACAATGCCAACACTTGTTTTGCTAACATTCAAGTGAGTTGGGGGAATTCTTAGATAGGCTGTTAGTCTTCTTCAGAAAACTAGAGAAGGCTCCATCTATTCTAGGACAAAATTTGGGATCTTTAGGAGTCCTACACCCTCAAGTTGGACCAATATGAGGCCTAGAGAATATTTTGGAATAACACCATTCATACCCATGAGTATCATAGTTTTTCCTTGAACCCTAATAATGTCCATCATTACCCAACCAATACCTATATTTATTCCACCTCGTGTGCCTAAAGTTTTGTCAAACTCTGTGGTGCCTCCCATGTCACTGATGGCCCCCTCTTGGACTAGAATTCCCTCAAAGAATCTCTCTAAAGATGCTATATTTTACAAAATCTATGGGTTGAAGTTTGAGGATAGGAATAACATCAATTGTTCTTAGAGAACAACACCAATTAAAAGCTCAACAAGTTCAAAGGTTGATGTAAACAATTATGATGGCACACATCACACACTGGACCACTTGGAAGTTTTTGAGCAAATGTGCAAAGGTGTCTATGATGAACCTACCCAAATCTTAGATTTTGGCTTGACTTTGGATGGTGCAGCTATTGGATGTTAGTTTTGAACCCTAGAGCCTCTTTACAAGGCTACGCACATTACCTTTAAAAACACCTTTAGGGTGGAGTTTTCCAAGATTAGACCTAAATGGAGTCCCATGAATCAGTTGAACAATGTCAAACAACAAGATATTATTCACATTCAGTTGATGAGAATCCAAACGAACCTTGTTTTATCTCATTGTTTCTTGAGGGTTTATGAGACCAAAATATGCACAAGATACTATCTTTATTTGTAGAGGGTAAGGACCTTTAAATATCAGTGTTGTATAGACATCACTGATTTTAATAGCAATATGTTTGGCACTTAGGGTATGGATATCAAAAGATCCATCTAAAGCCTCTCTTAGCGCATCTTCAAGTAGTAAGAAATGAGATAAGGCTAGTATCAAGGACATGGGCACTACTGTGCTCAAAAAGATGGAGAAAATTTAGAAAGTACTCCCTAGGGATCTTGCAACTTATTACCCTAGGAGAGAAGGAACTTGGTGCCCTTATTATCAAGGAAGTCATATTATAAATGAGTGTTTGTATCCATATAGTAGAGGACAGAGAGCATTGTGCTATGTTTACAAAGGATATACTAATCACAATTCCCAAAACTACTAGTATAATCTAGAAAATTGTGGTATGCATGCTCCCACCTTGCTAGCATAATCATACAACCTCTTGCACCTTGCTCTACTTGGAGTGGGTAGTGGAGGAATCCTTAAATTACCCGACAAACCTCCTCCCATTTTGGTACCTCAACCTACCACCCCTGGTGTTGGCACCCATCATGAGGCGGCATAGGGGAATTGGGCCTCTCTTTGTTGAAGATGACACTTTTGTGCCATAATTTGAGGCTCTAGAAATAACATCTAAACACCATTCCTATTCCATATCATTTCCATAACCTAATGTAGAATTTGTGAGGATGCTAGACAGCACTTTGGCTCCCATTTACAAGATGACACCTACTCGAGCTTATGACCAATGAGCTATAGGGCTCGGGAGAGGAATTCTACAACACAGGTAGCGAACCCTTAGCTTGTTCACTTATGGAGAAGTGGGATAAATTGTTTCTATATAGGGTTTTATTACAATAGACATGCTTGAATAGAGCAAAAAAATCACGTGTAAGGGTATCCAAAATGTGAGGGTGCTTTTCGTTTGTATTCTCTAGTTGAATTGTGCCCCATTGAAAATAGCAAGAAAAATAGTAATATAAACACAGTGAGACTTTTTATTAATTAAAAGAAAATTGCTATAGATTATGGGGGAGTCCCTCAACCTATCCCATATTTATAAAATTACATTAGAGATGATATAACATTAATGAAAACGATGCGCCAACATTCTATAATGACAAATAATATCTCAAAAAGTACATGCAAGTGATTTATAAAAAAACATTTATTATTCTATAAAAAATAGGTATTTACATCAAAATGTTATTACAATGAGTAGGCAAAAACTCCATTCCCAAATTTACTTATATTAAAACAAAATAGGTGATTGTGTTACATAAAAATGTCATTACATTACTGTGAGATCCCTGTCCCCACCATGCGACGGATTCGTGGTACTAGCAGCAAAAGTAGCACTTCATGCGCAGGGCAGGGACCCACACTCGGGGCCTCGTCCACGGATATCCGGACAAGAGACTAATCCGTCGGTTTTTCCAAAACCAAACCCGGAAAAACTTCCCTTACCCGAAAAGCACGGGCGATTCCACCAGGATAACTCTTTAACGTAGTCAAGATCATTACGGATCAACTGATCTGACTGCACCTTTAACGGTACTTGGTCAAATCAAGGAAGAAACTTGCACTTGGATCATTGGGATCAACGCTTTTTTCCCCATCAAGAGGCACAGTTGATTCCTATCCATAGAACAATTTCTATCCGGGATTTACTTCATCTATCGTAATAATAGAAATTAAATCTCGATTTACGGATCCATCAGTCCAGCCTAACCCCATCCAGTCCCATGGGTTAGCCAACCGCCCAACCACTGTAGTGATGGGATCCAATTAAGAATTTGGTTAGGTTTTGTCCCGGGTACCAAGGAAAAGAGTTCCAAGGCCCCCTAGCCGGAAGTTCATGCAATCATAAAACTAGTCACACCACTTACACACCCAATATGAAATTGCCTTTTTCTTAGCATCAACTAGCTTTAAAACAATCCTTTAATAAAACCATTATGTCACTGATGACAATCCTCAAAGTCTCTGGTTGAATCCTTATTTCCAGTCATTCATTCATCGGTATACTTATGGCATCATTGGCAACCAGAACGCTCACCACCTGTTCACTCAGGAGTCTTTTCCATAGTTCCTAGCTCATAGTAACCGGCAATATATTCATATAATAGAATGGAATCTCCGTGGAAGATCGGGTAGATCAACCCACAGATCCATATAAAAGAGCCATGGACTCATCCGTTGAGGACCAGCAAGGTCAATCAACCAGATCCATGCCCGGTTTCAGAAAACAACTCTTACTCCTTGTTCCAATATCTTCCACGACGCACGTGTGGGTATCTTCGGCGACCCAGAGCCCGAGCATCGTATGGTCAGCACCCTCTAGGATCCTTTGCAGGTGACCTAGCGCTTCACTCATAGGCCACTTCCTTGGTCCCTCATCCACCGTACCGGAAGCTCACCATTTAAATCGAACCGAGGCTGGTCAAGACCTCGATCGACCTTGCTACGCGAGACGTCCTCCATTGACTCTCCGTCAGCAGTTGTAACTTTATCAGTTCGGTCTTCATGACCTTAATCCTCAAGACGGTCAAAATGCTTCTCCAGCATTCTTGACATAAAACAGTCATTTACAAACAGTCACAAAATACAGTTTCTATAACGAACTCTTGTCTTTCCATATTATCCACCCTCACACCACATTACTTATTCCACATTCCATTCAATGTGTACTCGTTCTCATCCATTCACTCATATAGACTACACATTATCTCACATACACCTTCATATTCATTATTCTACATACATATCCATGTTCGTACGTCCATATCATACATCCAATTTCACATTCATACATACGCATCTACATGCATACATCCACATCCACATTCATACATCCATACCTCCATTTCCACATCCACACATCCACATTCATATTCATACATCCACATTCACATGCATACATCCATTTTCACATCCTCATTCATACATCCACATTCACATACATACATCCACATCCGTATCTACATCCATACATCCACATCCACATCCACATCCACATTCATACATATACATCTACATGTATACATCCATTTTCACATCCTCATTCATACATACACATCCACATACCGTTACATACACATCCGTATCTACATCCATACATCCACATCCACATCCACATTCACATTCATACATATACATCTACATGTATACATCCACATCACATTCATATAACCATATTACATCTATTCTTGTCCTAACACATCCCATATACATCTTAACACATCCTAACTCATCTTAACACATTCTATCACATCTCATACACATCTTATCACATCTTTTCACATCTCATACACCTCTTATCACATCCTATCACTTTCCATACGCATCTTATCAAATCTTATCACATCTCATACACCTCTTATCACATCTTATCACATTTCATATCTTTTTTAAGAGAATTCTTATATTTGATATAAGACTTCTCTACACATCTATTTATGCATAAATTCCATTTAAGGAGACTTACACTTTCGAAATTAAAATCAATCTTTTATGCATCTTCTTATGCATAAATTCAATTTGGTAGGAATTACACTTTTAGAATAAGAGAATTTCTCTTATGCATCTAAGTTATGCATAAAATCCATTTATGATGAAAATCACACTTTTAGTATAAAAAGAATATCTTTTATGCATACCTCTATGCATGAAATCCAATATGATAAAAGTAACACTCTTACAATAAAATAATCAACTTTTATGCATACCTCTATGCATGAAATTCAATTATGATAAAAGTCACACTTTTATAATAAAATAATCAACTTTTATGCATACCTCTATGCATGAAATTCAATATAATAAAAGACACACTTTTATAATAAAATAATCAACTTTTATGCATACCTTTATGCATGAAATTCAAATATGATATAAGTAACACTTTTGATATAAAAATTTATCCATTATGCATACTTCTATGCATGAAAATAAAAATGGTAAAAGTAACACTTTTGATATAAAAATTTATCCATTATGCATACTTCTATGCATGAAAATAAAAATAATAAAAGTAACACTTTTGATATAAAAATTTATCCATTATGCATACTTCTATGCATGAAAATATAAATGGTAAAAGTAGCACTTTTGATATAAAAACTTATCCTTTATGCATAATATAAAAATTTAATTTCTCCATGATTATAATGAAATTCTTTCAATTAATCTAGGATGATAATTCCTAGAATGTGATAGGAAGTCCTCTTTTTATGCTTTGAATGAAATTATTTTATGCGTAATTTTTATAAAAATTTTGCCATAGCTCCGCTGCTATGACTGAAAAATCTCAAATTTTTTTAAGGGATAAACCTTATCATTAAAGAAATAATTAGAAGGGTCTCTAATTGGATCATTAATCCATCAATATACATAAACTAAAAGCATAGAAAAAAGCCATTAATTTGACCTCAAGCATAGCTTAATCTTGGATTAAGGAAAAGCTTTATGAAAAGCTTCATTTGGATTGAGAATGGGTCATGAGTATGACCATTTCTTGAGTGAGAGAGAGAAATTACATAAAAACCATTAGAATTAAGCATAAATAAAAATTTATGTAATTCTTAACTATTATTAATCACTTAACTTCAATAGCATTCATCAAATTATGTAACTCTTCACTAACATTCATCAATTCACTTCAATAGCATTCAAAAACTATTCCAATTAAGTTTCTCAAGCTTGAGAGGGGTTGAGAAGAGATAAACATTGAGAAATTATAGAAAAGATCAATATTCACTAATTACCTTACAAATTGCTTGATTCTTTGTTCACGGTAGAGGCCCCCAACCAATCAATTGGTTAAGTATGTTGATGGAGCCACCAATGGGGATTGAAGAAAGAGGGAAGCTCCAAAAACTAGTGAATTATTAATGAATTCACAATTCTTGGCTTAGGTGGAGTAGAGTAACGATGCATAAACACTATATATTTTTCAACAAGGGGGAGGCTTCTATTTATAGGAAAAATTGAGCTCCTAACCAAACAAACTGATTCTAGAATTTTCCAACTCAGTTTGGTCAATTTTTGACCATTTTTAGGTCGGTTGAGCTAACTTTTTGTAACTAGACTTGAATTAGGAGAGAGGAGAGATGAAATATCTCAATTTTTATGAGTTTAAAACTTATTCAAGCATGTGAAATATGCACCTCCTTTAAAGAACTCCCCTTCCTTACATGTGTGTCAAAATAGAATCATTATACCCAAAATATCTCATATTTTTAATATTGCTCATAGTTTTTTACTAATAAACCTTGTACATTTTCAACTCTTCATCTTATGTGAAATATGCACCTCCTTTAAAGAACTCCCCTTCCTTACATAGTGTCAATATGAAATCATTATACCCAAAATATCTCATATTTTTAATATTGCTCATAGTTTTTTACTAATAAACCTTGTACATTTTCAACTCTTCATCTTATGTGAAATATGCACCTCCTTTAAAGAACTCCCCTTCCTTACATAGTGTCAATATGAAATCATTATACCCAAAATATCTTATATTTTTAATATTGCTCATAGTTTTTTACTAATAAACCTTGTACATTTTCAACTCTTCATCTTATGTGAGCATTTACTCATTTTTGGGTATCTTCTTTTACAAAATTGGATTTATCTCCTCCCTACACATGGATTGATGCTATTGGCCCATAGAAACCTTAATTGGACCATAATCCAAATTTTTTTGAAAATCTAGACCCTTAGGCTAAGGTCCTTTATACCTATTTCCAATTAATTCCAATTGCACATTGGAAAGTTCTTTTTGAATTTCTGTTTCAGGGGAACTTATTTTAATAAGATGAGATAATTTTCTATCCAAAAATATTAAAAATCTAAATATTATCTCTCTAGAATATTTTCTCTCTCTAGGTTAAAACAGTTAGAAACAAGTCTTTTATATTTCTGAAGAGGGATTGATTACAAGGGAAGATGCTGGACATTTTGAGAGGCTGGGGAGGAATCTTACATTCTCTCCCACTTGAAAAACGCGAGATGCCCTCATCTCGCAAACTGGGGGTAATTTCGCAAGATGCACAAGTAAGAGACTGAGAGAAAATTTTTTAATTAAGATTAACCACCAATTAAAAAAGTCTCAAAGAGAGTAAGGGTCAAGACAAGAACAAGATTTAAACTTTATTCATTCTTGAAACATATACAGTAAAGATAGAAGAACTCTTTACACTTCCATAAGCCCGTCTATCATATGATCACAAAAGCAGCACTCACAAGCTGCGCACGTATAAGGTAACTCATCTATAGGAATAATTCTGTTGGTTATTACCGCACCTATCTCAGTGGTATGAGGTGATCTAACAAAAGGACCTCTGAGAGGCAAGCCAAAAACAGGGTAAAGGCATATCTTCTGATGAGGAAGAAAACACGCCAGTAAGAAGACCCGCTCAGAAAACCCAAGATGTCTTGATCTCATGATGCAGTAGTATCGGGGACCCAAACCCAAGGCTTCAATAACCATGGCCAAGCGGACATTGTTACGAAAGTGCTGTTGACCCCAAGGTGTTACCCTAGTTATGTCTTGATAGGTCCGCCATTTGGTCTGAGCTACAGATGTTCCCAAGTGAGGAAAAAGTGAGCGCTCATACTGTTCTATAAAATCCTTCTTCACAGACTCACTTGCGTTTTGAAGGTGAGAAATCATCACGGATAAAACTAATTCCTGTTGCCAAGCCATGAAGGAGATTAAGAAGAAGGGAGATCGATGGAAGTACGATTACTGTGAGCGATAAGTAAAAGTTACGACTTATATAAAGGAAGGAGTTAGCATAACCTAGAAGCCAACGGTATCTTGCCACTTAAGTTTTATCGTCTTTCCATGATTTGGGTTTGGCACAAATTTCTATAGAAGGCATTAAGAACTTTGATATGAGGAGATAAAAGAAGTCTCACCCAGGTTCTCCCCTTCTCCTTTGAAGGGTCCTGGCTGAGACCTATGAAGAGCCTTGCGAACATCAAGGTCAAGCTCGTCATCTTCAAAGACAGGGTCTGGCTGACGACCACGGTTTCCTCGTCTCATGATTCTGTCAAAATTTATATATTATTAAATTTTTATTTTGATATTATTCACGAGATCCTAAGACTTAAGAGTTCGGAAAACAATTTCTTATACAAGACAAGATCTTAATGGAGATCTATGACATATGTCCGATAACAGATTTTTTTTTTCTTTATCAGCAGTGGATCGTTCGCCCGTAAACAATCATTTATCCAACAGGAATTTTTTTAACCGGAAAACATTTCTTTATTTATATAAAAGTTGCAATATGTACATAGAGCAACTCGGCTCTGAGTTCAAAATCTCCTTGAAAGACATATAAGAGGACCGTACTGGGCCATAGTCATGCCCTGTTACATAAGTTCTCTAACTGCGAAGGGAGCTATTATTTTCTCCTTAGGGATAAATCGACTAAGGAGTCTATAAACTCGGCAAGCAAGTCTGAAATTTTGAGGCGTTGAAAGATATAGAATGACACCACGAGTCATTTTCAGCTTTATCAAAATCATGGCCAATGAGAGGTTCTGCCTCAGCATTGCACGTCGGTTGTAAGAGGCGTGGATATATAGCCCTGCAAACCACTTATGCTGTTGTCTCTCCACTAGGTTAGGAAAATATAATTCCTCGAAATGGCGTGCGAGTCTTGCTCGGCTTGTTCGTGTTGAAGCGGAAGAGATGAGATGCTCGAAGGCAAATGCAATCATATCTTGAGACTGGGTGAGGTCGGGAATACCAGATAAATGGGGAACTTCCATCTATAAAAACAATTTCTTTGATTAAAATTTCTTCATTAAAGAAGCTTACGGAATGAAAATACATTATGAAAATGCTGTTTCTGAATTCTTATTACCAATTTCAGATAAGAATTTAATTATCTTTATTAGCTTTCAAAACCTGGCTCTGATACCAACTGTGAGATCCCTGTCCCCACCATGCAACGGATTCGTGGTACTAGCAGCGAAAGTAGCACTTCATGCGCAGGGCAGGGACCCACACTCGGGGCCTCGTCCATGGATATCCGGACAAGAGACTAATCCGTCGGTTTTTCCAAAACCGAACCCGGAAAAACTTCCCTTACTCGGAAAGCACGGGCGATTCCACCAGGATAACTCTTTACTCTAACGTAGTCAAGATCATTACGGATCAACTGATCTGACTGCACCTTTAACGGTACTTGGTCAAATCAAGGAAGAAACTTGCACTTGGATCATTGGGATCAACGCTTTTTTCCCCATCAAGAGGCACAGCCCTTGATTCCTATCCATAGAACAATTTCTGTCCGGGATTTACTTCATCTATCGTAATAATAGAAATTAAATCTCGATTTACGGATCCATCAGTCCAGCCTAACCCCATCGAGTCCCATGGGTTAGCCAACCGCCCAACCACTGTAGTGATGGGATCCAATTAAGAATTTGGTTAGGTTTTGTCCCGGGTACCAAGGAAAAGAGTTCCAAGGCCCCCTAGCCGGAAGTTCATGCAATCATAAAACTAGTCACACCACTTACACACCCAATATGAAATTGCCTTTTTCTTAGCATCAACTAGCTTTAAAACAATCCTTTAATAAAACCATTATGTCACTGATGACAATCCTCAAAGTCTCTGGTTGAATCCTTATTTCCAGTCATTCATTCATCGGTATACTTATGGAATCATTGGCAACTAGAACGCTCACCACCTGTTCACTCAGGGGCCTTTTCCATAGTTCCTAGCTCATAGTAACTGGCAATATATTCATATAATAGAATGGAATCTCCGTGGAAGATCAGGTAGATCAACCCACAGATTCATATAAAAGAGCCATGGACTCATCCGTTGAGGACCAGCAAGGAAAATCAACCAGATCCATGCCCGGTTTCAGAAAACAACTCTTACTCCTTGTTCCAATATCTTCCATGACGCACGTGTGGGTATCTTCGGCGACCCAGAGCCCGAGCACCGTATGGTCAGCACCCTCTAGGATCCTTCGCAGGTGACCTAACGCTTCACTCATAGGCCGCTTCCTTGGTCCCTCATCCACCGTACCGGAAGCTCACCATTTAAATCGAACCGAGGCTGGTCAAGACCTCGATCGACCTTGCTACGCGAGACGTCCTCCATTGACTCTCCGTCAGCAGTTGCAACTTTATCAGTTCGGTCTTCATGACCTTAATCCTCAAGACGGTCAAAATGCTTCTCCAACATTCTTGACATAAAACAGTCATTTACAAACAGTCACAAAATACAGTTTCTATAACGAACTCTTGTCTTTCCATATTATCCACCCTCGGACCACATTACTTATTCCACATTCCATTCAATGTGTACTCGTTCTCATCCATTCACTCATATAGACTACACATTATCTCACATACACCTTCATATCCATTATTCTACATACATATCCATGTTCGTACGTCCATATCATACATCCAATTTCACATTCATACATACGCATCTACATGCATACATCCACATCCACATTCATACATCCATACCTCCATTTCCACATCCACACATCCACATTCATATTCATACATCCACATTCACATGCATACATCCATTTTCACATCCTCATTCATACATCCACATTCACATACATACATCCACATCTGTATCTACATCCATACATCCACATCCATACATCCACATCCACATCCACATTCACATTCATACATATACATCTACATGTATACATCCATTTTCACATCCTCATTCATACATACACATCCACATACATACATACACATCCGTATCTACATCCATACATCCACATCCACATTCACATTCATACATATACATCTACATGTATACATCCACATCACATTCATACAACCATATTACATCCATTCTCGTCCTAACACATCCCATATACATCTTAACACATCCTAACTCATCTTAACACATTCTATCACATCTCATACACATCTTATCACATCTTTTCACATCTCATACACCTCTTATCACATCCTATCACTTTCCATACGCATCTTATCAAATCTTATCACATCTCATACACCTCTTATCACATCTTATCACATTTCATATCTTTTTTAAGAGAATTCTTATATTTGATATAAGACTTCTCTACACATCTATTTATGCATAAATTCCATTTAAGGAGACTAACACTTTCGAAATTAAAATCAATCTTTTATGCATCTTCTTATGCATAAATTCAATTTGGTAGGAATTACACTTTTAGAATAAGAGAATTTCTCTTATGCATCTAAGTTATGCATAAAATCCATTTATGATGAAAATCACACTTTTAGTATAAAAAGAATATCTTTTATGCATACCTCTATGCATGAAATCCAATATGATAAAAGTAACACTCTTACAATAAAATAATCAACTTTTATGCATACCTCTATGCATGAAATTCAATTATGATAAAAGTCACACTTTTATAATAAAATAATCAACTTTTATGCATACCTCTATGCATGAAATTCAATATAATAAAAGACACTTTTATAATAAAATAATCAACTTTTATGCATACCTTTATGCATGAAATTCAAATATGATATAAGTAACACTTTTGATATAAAAATTTATCCATTATGCATACTTCTATGCATGAAAATAAAAATGGTAAAAGTAACACTTTTGATATAAAAATTTATCCATTATGCATACTTCTATGCATGAAAATAAAAATAATAAAAGTTACACTTTTGATATAAAAATTTATCCATTATGCATACTTCTATGCATGAAAATAAAAATGGTAAAAGTAACACTTTTTATATAAAAACTTATCCTTTATGCATAATATAAAAATTTAATTTCTCCATGATTATAATGAAATTCTTTCAATTAATCTAGGATGATAATTCCTAGGAAGTCCTCTTTTTATGCTTTGAATGAAATTATTTTATGCGTAATTTTTATAAAAATTTTGCCATAGCTCCGCTGCTATGACTGAAAAATCTCAAATTTTTTTAAGGGATAAACCTTATCATTAAAGAAATAATTAGAATGGTCTCTAATTGGATCATTAATCCATCAATATACATAAACTAAAAGCATAGAAAAAAGCCATTAATTTTAGCCTCAAGTATAGCTTAATCTTGGATTAAGGAAAAGCTTCATTTGGATTGAGAATGGGTCATGAGTATGACCATTTCTTGAGTGAGAGAGAGAAATTACATAAAATCCATTAGAATTAAGCATAAATGAAAATTTATGTAATTCTTAACTATTATTAATCACTTAACTTCAATAGCATTCATCAAATTATGTAACTCTTCACTAACATTCATCAATTCACTTCAATAGCATTCAAAAACTATTCCAATTAAGCTTCTCAAGCTTGAGAGGGTTTGAGAAGAGAGAAACATTGAGAAATTATAGAAAAGATCAATATTCACTAATTACCTTACAAATTGCTTGATTCTTTGTTCACGATAGAGGCCCCCAACCAATCAATTGGTTAAGTATGTTGATGGAGCCACCAATGGGGATTGAAGAAAGAGGGAAGCTCCAAAAACTAGTGAATTATTAATGAATTCACAGTTCTTGGCTTAGGTGGAGTAGAGTAACGATGCATAAACACTATATATTTTTCAACAAGGGGGAGGCTTCTATTTATAGGAAAAATTGAGCTCCTAACCAAACAAACTGATTCTAGAATTTTCCAACTCAGTTTGGTCAATTTTTGACCATTTTTAGGTCGGTTGAGCTAACTTTTTGTAACTAGACTTGAATTAGGAGAGAGGAGAGATGAAATATCTCAATTTTTATGAGTTTAAAACTCATTCAAGCATGTGAAATATGCACCTCCTTTAAAGAACTCCCCTTCCTTACATATGTGTCAAAATAGAATCATTATACCCAAAATATCTCATATTTTTAATATTGCTCATAGTTTTTTACTAATAAACCTTGTACATTTTCAACTCTTCATCTTATGTGAAATATGCACCTCCTTTAAAGAACTCCCCTTCCTTACTTAGTGTCAATATGAAATCATTATACCCAAAATATCTAATATTTTTAATATTGCTCATAGTTTTTTACTAATAAACCTTGTACATTTTCAACTCTTCATCTTATGTGAAATATGCACCTCCTTTAAAGAACTCCCCTTCCTTACATAGTGTCAATATGAAATCATTATACCCAAAATATCTCATATTTTTAATATTGCTCATAGTTTTTTACTAATAAACCTTGTACATTTTCAACTCTTCATCTTATGTGAGCATTTACTCATTTTTGGGTATCTTCTTTTACAAAATTGGATTTATCTCCTCCCTACACATGGATTGATGCTATTGGCCCATAGGAACCTTAATTGGACCATAATCCAAAAATTTCTGAAAATCTAGACCCTTAGGCTAAGGTCCTTTATACCCATTTTCAATTAATTCCAATTGCACATTGGAAAGTTCTTTTTGAATTTCTATTTCAGAGGAACTTATTTTAATAAGATGAGATAATTTTCTATCCAAAAATATTAAAAATTTGAATGTTCTCTCTCTAGGTTAAAACAGTTAGAAACAAGTCTTTTATATTTCTGAAGAGGGATTGATTACAGGGGAAGATGCTGGACATTTTGAGAGGCTGGGGAGGAATCTTACAATTACAATGAGTAGGAATAATGCTATCTAAAGCAAAATAGGTGATTATGTTACATCAAAATGACATTACATTACAATGCTATCTAAAGCAAAATAGGTGATTATGTTACATCATAATGACATTACATTACAATGAGTTAAAAAAATGCTATCTAAATACATCCAATAAATAGATCAATCATCATCATTATCATGCATCATCATTCTCCTTATCATCACTTTTGGTTCCTTGTCATCCTACATATACACAAAGTTATCCATAATTGAAAGATCTAAATGCATGCCACATATGTCTATACATAGAGTTATCCATAGCTCTATGCATAAGAAGAATCTTCTCTATAGCTCTTATGCAGAGAGTGAGCTATGCATAAAAGAGTCTTATGCATATTATAGCTCTATGTATAAAAGTCTTATGCATAGAGATATGGACAAGATCATTCTACATAGATATATGCAAGATTGAGACTCATGCATATAGATACATAAAATAATAAATAATAAAAAATAAAAAATCATTCTTGCACTCGGGGGATTCTTTATATGTAAACTCTCTATATCACGTGTGTTCAAGGCCTAATTAAAAAACCCCTTATATGTAAATTTTTCATGAATAAAACACACCCTTTTTTTATTCAATCTATAAATACCGCTTTAAATGGTACCCTTCTGTATGTAAAAAATGTGTAAAAAAAGGATTTAAAAAATCCCTTTTGTTGAACCCACATGCTATTCTTACATATTTATGAGTGATCCCCCCCCGCCCAAGTTCTTGCATAGATATATGCAAGAGCCAGACTCATGCATATAGCTACATAAAATAAATAAAAATTCAATTTTCTACATAGTAATATGGGTAAGAGCTAGAGCACATAACTTATAAGGAGCATTTTAGTTGACAAACTTATTTTATCAAATAATTATCTTGAGGTTGACACCTTACTACACAAATACAAAAATGAAAAAGCATAAGATTCTTATGTATAGCTTGCTCTATGCATAAGCTATAAGAGAGCTCTAAGGATAGAGTCCTAATATATTACAATCTCTCTATTATACATAGATCTCTTGGTGCACACAAAGGTACAATTTAAAAATATGTAGGAGAAGGTGGTCATGCTGACCTCTTGGGTTGATGGCCTAAACTTTGCCTTTGTTTTTTGAATGGTAATCATCAAAATCCGAATTTTATTTTCTTACCAAAGTCATGGTCAACCAAAGAGCATCACGTATTCTCCCTTAATATCCTCCATCTGAATTGTAAAAGGAGAATTAGCCTCTCACTACCATACTCAAACTACCAATTAACCCAAGTGTTTGCATGCTCCTCTAATCTGCCATTTTAATAGCAAACAAGGTTGGTTCCCATTTAGTCAACTTAATCTTTTGGAAAATTGTATCCAGGACAAAATCTTCACCCTAGAACCCTCATCTAGTAGCACATCAAAAACCTTCTAACCTAAAAGTTTCACATTAATCATTAGAACACCTTCATCAAAAATTGGCTTTGCTGACCCCTTATCAAAACAAGCTGTACCATCTGATGTAGTAGCCTATATAGAGCCTCCAACAGAGGTGTTTGAGTCTTTTTGTTTCTCCCCTTATTAGACAAGATGCAACATCTAATGTAACAGCCTAGAGCCTCCAACAAATGTTTTTGAGTCTTCCCCATTTCTCCCCATCAGAGTAGACCCCTTACCAGAAAAGCTTTAACATCTGATGTCACAGCTTATAGAGCCTCCAATAGAGGTGTTTGAGTCTTCCCCGTTTCTCCCCCTCAAAGTAACATGTTATATAAACTGCTAGCAAAACTTGGGGGCCAACATGTGCAACTTCTCCATGTACATGTTGATAGGTTGTTTTGCTTCAAATATTCCCATAAATCATATGGCCAAGCTACTAACATGCTTCTTCTTTTTACTTTGAGAACTCAAATGTTGTTATTTCCCAATCAAAAATTTTGAGGCTTTTACCATGCATGTGCTTAGTGTGTGAGGGAGGAGAATTATTTGCCATCTACGAAAAAGCTTGGATGCCACCATCTGCTTTGTTAGTACACTTGTTTGAACTTTGGCCTTCTAACTAGTGAGTTGATATCGTGGGACTAGGGTGTAATCCAGATGTAAACACTACACATGCCATTGGGCTTGGTGGCACAACCAAGGGTTCTTGCTCAGGGGAGTCACTCAAAAATATATGGGGACATTGAGATTAGCATCAATGTTTTTTCTTTAGAGACATACTAGGGTGTAATCCAGATGTAAACACTACACATGCCATTGGGCTTGGTGGCACAACCAAGGGTTCTTGCTCAGGGGAGTCACTCAAAAATATATGGGGACATTGAGATTAGCATCAATGTTTTTTCTTTAGAGACATGGACCTACCCGCCGATCCTCACACCTTCTATAGTGAAAATTGTGGTAAATATCTCTTAATCCATGGTGTCTATTGTTTTGAAGTGTGAATTCTTTTGTGGTTAATAACTCTCAATTCATGGTGTTGATTGTTTTGAAATGGAGTTTATTATTTGATCGAAACCTGCATCATGCAAGTTTTATGTGACCCCCATATGTACAGCATCATCCTTGTGAGGGGATGAATCATGGCCATAGATTGCATTGTCAGCCAATGAAGGACCATAGCACTCAAGCTCCCCTTTGGAATGGTTATCATAGCTTTGGTAAATGAGGTCTCCTAAACATATCAACATCCCGAGCCTCATCCACCACTTATAGGACACCACCTCTTTTGTAACCTTTAACACTACATATCATTTTCACCTCATCGTGTTAGCCAGCCCCTCCAACCTTATGGAAAAACTAAAAACTTGCCGACGAGACAAAGACCACCCCCAAACCTCAATCTCAATAACTTGTTTTGGAGATCATAAAAAAATAATGGGTAGTATCTACGAGTACCTTGCCTAGCGAGGGAAAGTACACCGCCCCTATAAAGACTTGGTAGTCACCAATTTGGCCAACCGTAAGAGCAGGGATCTACCAAGTGAGATCCCCATGCCACAAACTTCTACCCAAATCCTAAGCTGTGTTGGATCCGCATGCCACAAACTTCTACCCAAATCCTACGCTCGGTTAAATCCCCATCAAGATGCTAGAATCCTACGCTCGGTCAAGATGCTAGAATCCTAAAGTTTCTATGGAGAATTAAACATGTCCATTTAGGTCATTAAAACCTTACCATATACCAAAAATCTCAATCAAAAAACCTTCAACCAAAAAATATCAAAGCGACGGGGCCACAACCTGTAATACCACCCCAAAAATCAATGCCTCCTTGGATCCCAACAAAACTACTAGAAGAATAAGGATTTTACAAAGGAAATCCCCACATCTAGGTGCCAAAATCAAAGAAAATTATTTCATGGAACCTTGCAAACGTACTCATGAGCGTCAAATCCAAGTGGATGTAGAGAACCAAGGTCCTACCTCTGACACCACTGCTAAAGTTGAAATAGGAATGGAGTGGCAACACCCCCAGTGTGCATGCCATTGGGGGGTCATTCTGTTAACCCCCTATGTAGCATGTGCATTCAAGGGGTATTAAAAAACCCCCTACTTATAGATTTTTGAATTTTAAAAATACCCCTTCTGTAACACTTTTTACAATAAAGGTATCATTTTATATCAAAATTTTCACCATTTCAATTAAAAACCCCTTACGTATGTAAATGTTTTGTAACTCCACAAGAGAAAAAAACCCCTTACGTATGTAAATGTTTTGTCCCGAGACAAAATATAACCAAATTTCTAAATGGATCCTATCAATACAGTGGTGAATGGGGTTAGGCTAGACTGATGGATTCTTAAAATAAAATTCAATTCTGTTAAATTACGATAGTTGAAGTAAATCACGGATAATCCTTGTTCTATAGAAAAGTATCAACGGCTATGCCTCTTAACGGGGGAAAAAGTGTTGGTCTCTATGATCCAAGTGCAAGTTCCTCCCTTGACCTGGTAATGTGACTTGCAGGTTCGGTTGGAATGAAAAAGGGTAATTTAAGGCTCTTGACTACATTAGAATAATTTTTCCTGGAGGAACCGCCTATGCCTTCTAGGCGAGGGAAGTTTTTCCGAGTTTGGTTTTGAAAGAACCAAGAGATTAGTCTCTTGTCGAGATATTCATGGGCGAGGCCCCGAGTGGGAGACTCTACCCTGCGCAAGAAGTGCTACTGCTAGCACCCCCGAATCCGTTGCGCAGAGGGGACAGGGATCTTTCACCCTTGGTCAGGGATGACATATTAGTTGCAATGGAGGGGTGAATCCCAAAAGGGTATAAGGCTTGCCAAAATAAAATATGCAAGAACAAAGAATTTGTTTGTTGGCAAAATGGAGGGAAAGAGAAAATGGAACCAAGAGGGAAATGGGGGGTTGGGCGCTGAAGGAAGGAAGAAAAAAAGGAGGGGTCGGTGAAAGAAGAAAAGGGGGCGAGGAGGACTCACGGCCAGCTGAAAGAAGCATTGAAGCACTAAAGAAAGAGGGGCAGGGGGGACTGCAAGGGGCATGGGAAGGGAGAGATGCAAAAGGGGATGCATAGAGGTAGAGGGGAAAGAGGTGAAGAGAGGGGTGCAGAGTGGAAGAGAGGCGGGGGGAAGGGGCTGCGGGAGAGGAGATTGGGCGACAAAGAGAGAGTGCAAACACTGTGGCGGGGGGGAAGGCCTCAGGACTAAGTGCCAAAAGGTCTTAAAGAGCCTTGTCAAGTGACATAAATAGATGGCATTGATCAAAATCGCGATGCCTTTAGTAAATTAGGGGTGACAAGCATAGAATATAATGGCTTGCAACAACCACATGGTCTCGTTGTTTAAAGGTATAGTGTAGTGGTAAGATGTTTCCAATGGTGACCCAAGGTCTCGAGTTCAAATCCTCTTTTGCACATAACATCTTGCTCCAAGATTTTCTAAGTCCCAAACCCAAATTCACCCTCATTCCATGATGTAAACTAGGAAGTAAACTATGCCCACTTAGTAAGCTAGAAAGTAAACTGGGAAGTAAAATATGATTGCTAAGTAAACTAGGAAGTAAACTATGCTCGTTTAGTAAACTACAAAGTAAACTATGATTGCTTAGTAACCTAGTTTATTGGCCCTAGTTTACTGGACCTAGTTTACTTTATCTGATGGCCCAAAAAAGGCATCGTAATTTTTTATCAATGCCATCCATTGATTTCACCTGACAAGGGTCTTTAAGACCCTGTGTGGCACTTAGTCCTGAGGGGGGGAGAGAGTGGGGTGTAGAAGATAATTGGGGCTCAAGCGAGGGGGCTACAATGGAGAAGGCAAGGGGGTGGAGTGATGTCAAGGGGGCTGCAATGTAGAAGGCGAAGGGGGGAGCAATGGTGAGGGGCGGGACTATTCGTGGGAATAGCTCGTAGCTCAACGCTAAGAAAACTGTTATGTTTGCTAACAGCACTTTTAACTAGTATTCATTCTGAGTGTAATCTTAGACCCACAACTAACTAGCATTTGCATTTGCATTTTCATGCTTAGTGCTAATACTAATTCATTGCTAACTAGAGCTTTTAACAAGCACTCATTCGGATGTAATCTAAGACCCACTACTAACTAGTATTTGCATTTACATCGTTCATTACTAACTAGCACGCATTCACTGCTAAACTAGTACCTTTATTTACCTCGCATTAATTCTCAATGTTACACCTAGAATTTTCATTTGCATGTTCACTATAGTAACCAGCACTCATTTGGAGTGTAGTACTACTAACTAGCATTTGCATTTGCATCATTCTTTGCTAACTAGCACCCTCATTCATTGCTGTAAACTAGCACTCATTCCACGTGTAACTAAGACCACTGCTAACTAGTAGGTGAATTCGCATTTTCA
The DNA here is from genome assembly GCF_041138505.1 of Cibotium barometz. Classification (NCBI taxonomy): domain Eukaryota; kingdom Viridiplantae; phylum Streptophyta; class Polypodiopsida; order Cyatheales; family Cibotiaceae; genus Cibotium; species Cibotium barometz. The sequence goes on along the minus strand of NC_141057.1, from coordinate 39,762,503 downwards.
TTTGCACGTTCACCTGCTAACTAGCACTATTAACAAGCACTCATTTCGAGTGTAACCTAATACCACTACTAACTAGCACTATTAACAAGCACTCATTTCGAGTGTAACCTAATACCACTACTAACTAGCATTTGCATTTGCATGTTCACCTGCTAGCTAGCACTATAAACAAGCACTCATTTTGAGTGTAACCTAAGACCACTACTAAACTAGCATTTGCATTTACATCATTCTTTGCTAACTAGCACTCATTCATTGTTGCAAACTAGCACTCATTTGGAGTGTAACTAAGATCACTGCTAACTAGCAGGTGAGTTTGCATTTTCATTTGCATGTCCACCTACTAACTAGCACTATTAACAAGCACTCATTTTGAGTGTAACCTAAGACCACTACTAACTAGCATTTGCATTTGCATGTTCACCTACTAACTAGCACTATTAAAACAAGGCCACTCATTTCGAGTGTAACCTAAGACCACTACTAACTAGAATTTGCATTTGCATTTGCATCATTATTTGCTAACTAGCACTCATTCACTACTGTTTTGCAAACTAGCACTCATTCGGAGTCTAACTAAGACCACCGCTAACTAGTAGTTGAATTTGCATTTGCTTATTCACTACTAACATGTTCAAAGTCTTAGACCACTACTAACTAGCATTTGCATTTTCATGTTCACCTACTAACTAGCACTATTAACAAAAAGCACTCATTTTGAGTGTATAGCATTTTCATGTGCATCATTCTTTGAGCATTTTCATGTGCATCATTCTTTGCTAACTAGCACTCATTCATTGTGCATCATTCTTTGCTAACTAGCACTCATTCATTGTTGCAAACTAGCACTCATTCCAAGTGTAACTAAGGCCACCGCTAACTAGCAGTTGAATTTGCATTTGCACGTTCAGTACTAACATGCTTTAAATTTGTAGGTGCTTCCACAGGTTCAAAGCATAATATCCAACTAAGAGCTTTCAAGATATTGAAACCATACTTTGCAGGTGCTTCCACAGGTTCAAAGCATAATATCCAACTAAGAGCTTTCAAGATATTGAAGCCATACTTTGTAGGTGCTTCCACAGGTTCAAAGCATAATATCCAACTAAGAGCTTTCAAGATATTGAAGCCATACTTTGTGCGTAAGCCAAAGGATAGATATGTATGCTATTGTGATTACCATGTGCAGATATATATGCTATTATGAGTACCATGTCAGATGTCATTCCTCAAAGATTGTTTGAACCAAATGCGATCAAAGCACTTTACACTACATGGAGCTTCACTTTGTGTACCTAGAAATGTAGCATTTGCACATATGGGGGTACAAGTGCCGCATGTACATCATCACACCAAACCTTCAATGGTGTCACAGAGCTTTGGGAGTCCATAATTTTCCCAAAACAAAAAGAGGCAATATTTTGCCAAAGATGTCTAATGGGTAAATGCAAAAAATGTGGTGTGAAGACTATTACCACCCCATGAGGGCATTTGAATATGTGGAGACTCTTGATGAGAGTGGTAAAACAAGAAAAGGAAAGATATCCTACAAAAAGGAGATACAATGTTGGGAATTTATAGAACGGTTAAAAAGGAAGCATGAGATACCTTGTTCAAGTTATATATCACAAACACTAAGGCAAGGAAGATGTAGTTACAGCAAGAGCTTCACAATGTAAAGATGAATAACTTGTGCATTGTTGATTATTATTTGAAGGTTAATGGGCTTGTGGATGCCCTTGGTTCTACTGGAGCCCTAGTCAAACGATGACTTTGGTGTCCACCTTGAATAGGTTTGGAGAGAGTATGTCCAATTTCAAACATCTATGAAACTCAAGAGAACTGGCCAAATTTCCAACACCTAAGAGCTGTATTAATCAGCAATAAGGAGATGAACTTGGGGACTAAGTCATCATCCAGCAGTATGCAAGAGTAGGTCTTCTACTTTGACATAGGTAGAGGTAAAGACATGTCACCAACAAATGAGGAGAATACCATTATGGAAATAGAAATCATGGGTAGCAAACAATAAGATTCGGTTTAATAAACAAATAAAAGAGGCCAATCTAGAGGCCAAGTGAGCCGTGGATGGCAAAGCAACCAGTAAATAGATAACAACATGGAGTTTTTTTTATTGTGGTGGAAAAACAGAACATATGGCAAATAAATGCTACAAAAGGTTGAATGACCTAAAGTATGGAAAATCATGCAAGGAAACTATATTTCACCAAAAAAATAGAGTGATGACAAAATTGACTAATTGTTTATGATGCATCACATGCTCGATTCTATGACAGGGTTTGTATCAAATACAAAAGTTGATATGTCGATTGGATGCCTCTAACCACATGACTAGTCATGGTGGTGAGAGTGGTTTGGAGATATGTAAAATTTAGAGAAATGAGGGTATGTAGAGATAAGTGACAATACAAGGCCCCCTATAATTTGCACATGTTGGTAAAGTGTCGTTATCTATGTAGGATGACAAAATGAAGTACCTTATGAATGTGCTTCTTATTTTGAATATCATAAGGAATCTGGTTTCTATATTAGACATGTGCTTCAGTAGGGTATGTAGGCAAGGAAACAAGATTGGTTTTTGCTTGGTTTTGTAGAAAAATATTTTGTAGAAGACTTGGTTTCCAAAGGAAACAAAAATGGCAGAATGTTTACTTTGGATATTAGCATGCCTAAACTATTTTTGTGCATGGGACAATGTCATTATAGACATTAGTATATAGAATAAGCGCATTAGACATAGTGACTAAAGTTTATGAAGGCCCAAAATATTGTTGCAGGTTTGTTAAAGTTTAAGATGGATGGTATGCGCATAAAGTTTATGAAGCATGCCAAACCTGATTTTTCGCATGATAAGCATGTAAGTGCAAGGCCATTGGATGTGATACACTCAATGTATGGGGACCAACGCAGACTATATCTATTGTGCAGGTTCTAGGTCCTATGTTACATTCATATGACTACACTAGGAAAGTGTGGGTCTATTTCATGAAGGTTCAAAAAGTAAGGTATTCTCTCACTTTTAGTTCTTCCATTGGTGCAATCGTTAGCCGGGAGATCAAAGATAAGAAGAAGGGCACCTACGACCAAGACTATGAGAACAACGAGTTGCTCAAGACCTTTGGCTACATAGGTGGCCAGAGAGTCATTGTCTTGTTGGGCAGCATCGCGGATGTGGTCATGGAAATGGCCATTCGGCGAGCCCATTTTGTCTTGACTTCGGTAGACAAGAAGGTTGAGGGATTTAGCACAGGAATGACAATGAGCATCAAGTTAAGCTCATGGTGTTAAATTAGTGATTTAGGGCGCATAGAATTTGTGCGTGATTTTATGGTTACCCCTCTTTTGTAGAAGAAAACATAAATTTGGGAATTCAATGGCTTCACAAGTTCCAGCCAGACATTGATTAAGATAATCACACTTTTCAGATTATCCAAAATGTGTCCAAAGCCCCAGTAACCACCATTACATGTGAGCTAGGAATCCCAAACTTTCATCTCATAAGCCACTTATAGGCTATACAAGAAATCAAGAAAGGCACACAATGTGTGATGATTTATTTCTAGATTACCCAAATGGTGGCCAGTGCTTTCAAAAAGTTTCAAGATCTCCATGAAAAGTTCCAAAGATCAATGAGGTTTCAATGAAGTTGAAGCTACCTCCGAGCTAGACTATGCACGATGTGTTCCATGTTAGTATGCTAAAACCATATGCAGATCCAATCCCTTCAAAAGTTAAAGAAAAGGAAACCACACATAGTTGATGAAGATGGAGTGATGGTTCTAGAACAGATCCTTTTGTAGAGCAGCACTGCTTCAAGCATGGCTCAAGCCGAAGACAAAGAAAGTTCCTCATGAAGTTTCAATATACTGAGGGTGTAAGATTCCTCCCTCAAACTTTTGAGGTGTACAGGTGTAAGAACCTCCCCTTCTGTTCTTGTAATTATTTCCCTCTTTGAAATAGAAGAAAGATTCTATTTTACCCTGTTTTGGCCTGGAGAGAGAAAATGTCTAGAGAGAGGTAATCTAAAATTGAGATATTTTTTGATATAAAAATCCTCCTAGTGTCTAAACTGGTTTTTTTTTTAAACAAAAATCAAAATAAATTTTCCAAGGTACATTAGGAATCAATTAAAAATGAGTTAAAAGACCTTAGCCTAACGGTCAAAATTTTTTAAAATTTTTGGATTATGGTCCAGTTAAGGTTCCTATGGGCCAATAAGAGTAATCCAAGTGTTGGGATAAGATAAATCCAATGAATAAAAGAAAATACCCAAAATGAGTAAATTCTCACATAAGATGAAGAGTTGACTGAGTACAAGATTTATTAGTTAAAAACTATGAGATATTACTAAAAAAATGAGATATTTTGGTATAATGAATTATTTTTGACACCTTGGTAAGGAGGGGGGGAGAATTTAAGGAGGCACCTATTTCACACATGTGAATGAGTTTTTAACTCAAAAATATTAAGATATTTTTAACTCTCCTCTCTCCTGGATCAAACCAAATACAAAAGGGAGCCAAACTGGTCTAAATCTTGTCCAAATTCAGCCAAACTGAAGCTGGAAAATTCTAGAACTTAGTTGGACTCAGTTAGTGGCCTCCCTCACCTATAAATAGACCCTCATTCCTTTGTATTCTAATCTGTGAACTAGACCATGCCAGTATTACGTTAGAATAAGTATATTTTCTATTATCCTTTAAAAATCCTCTACATTTTGGAGGGATTGGAGCTTCTCTCTCTCTTTAACCTTCATTGGAGCTTTCCTCTCAACATACTAACCAATTGATTGGTTGGGGGCTTCTTCTAAGAATAGAGAAGCAAGCAAATCAAGAGGTAAGATGTGAGTGTATGGTTTTTTCTCTAATATTCTAAACGTGTTCACTTCTCAACCCTTTTCAAGCTTGAGAATCTTCAATTGAATGGGTTTTCAATGCAAATTAAGCTTTTCTTAATAATTATAATGAATAATTAAGAAAATTTTACATTTATGCAGGATGCTTTTTATATTTATCTCTCTCTCCCCAAAAGAATGGTCATTCCTATGACCAATTCTCTATTCAAATGATGCTTCTCATTGATCAATTCTCAATTCACAAATCAAACTCCAGGCTTGTGAAGCTAGAGGTTAAGAAAGTGGCTTTTTATACTTTTATGCTTCTAAAATTATGATAATCTTATGATTTAAATCCATAAATTAGATTTAAGTTTAGAAGATAGTTATACTATGATAATTGTATTTTAAAAAATATTAAAAATTGTCAGTAATAGAGCTATGGCAAAATTTTTAAGAAATTGATACATAATTAATTCTTATGCTGCATAACGTGAAAAGAGGACTTTCTACCATATTCTAGGATTGGTCATCCTATGCTAAAAGAATGATTTTCATCACATTCAATGGAAAACTAATTTTTAAGATTTATGCATAATTAAATAATTAAGAAAAGAGAAAATTATGGTAATTTTATTTAAATGATAAAAGAGAAATTCCCATGACATTTGGAATTCAATCATTTAAATGGGAAAAATGGAATTCTTAGCATATTGGAATTAATGGATATTTTATTTTAGATAAATTTATTTTATGCATGAAAAAAATTTAAATGATAAAACAAGAATTCCCATGACATTTGGAATTCAATCATTTAAATAGGAAAAGTGGAATTCTTAGCATATTGGAATTAATGGATATTTTATTTAAATTTAAAGAGGAATTTTAGATAAATTATTTTATGATAAAAGAGGAATTCCCATGACATTTGGAATGCAATTAATTGAATGAAAAAAGAGGAATTTCCATGATATTTGAGATCCAAGAAATTAAATGAAAAAAGAGAAATTTTTAGCATAATTCAAATTATGAGTATTTATCAAAAGTGAAATTTTGAGCATTATTGTGAGAAATATGGGTAGAATTGATTTTTGTAAATCCAATGAATTCGTTTATTCAAAAGAAGAATATTGAACATATTTCGCTTGAGAAATTTGAGAAAGAATATGAAAATAGCCGTCTCAAGAAAAAGAACCTTTACCTAGGCCAAGCAATTGGCAGAAATTTAGAAAAAGTCCCATCGTTGGTATCGAAGTAGAAAAAGCTACTAAATGGGAATGAGATGTGATAGGATGTGAATGGATGTGATAAGATGTGAATGGGATGCGATAGGATGTGGTGTGATGTAAATGAATGTGGATGAGATGTGAAGTAAATGGATGTGGATGTGAATGATGAGATGAGAATGAGATGTGAGGTTATGTGAAAGGATGAGATGTAAAGTAAATGGATGTGGATGTGTATGTGAAAGAATGTGATGTAAATAAATATGGATAGAATGATGAGATAGGAATGAGATGTGAGGTTATGTGAAAGGATGTGATGTGATGTAAATGGATGTGGATGTTGATGTGATGAGATGTGATGTGATGTAAATGGATGTGGATGTGGATGCGATAAGATGTGATGTAATGTAAATGGATGTGGATGCGGATGTGGAATGAGATGTGATGTGATGTAAAGGGGATGTGGATGTGAATGGATGTGATGTGGATGTGATGTGATGTAAAGGGATGTGGGTGTGATGTGATGTAAAGGGATGTGGATGTGCATGTGATGAGATGTGAATGTGACTGAATGGATGGATGTGAGTAGTCGTGCATGTGAATGACTGGATGGATGTGGATGAATGAGATGGGATGTGTATGAATGAGATATGATGTGGATAGATATGGATGTGATGATGTAATGTGGATAGAATATATGTGATGGGATGGTGATGAGAATGAATATGTTAGATATGAATGGATGTGATGTGACTAGATGTGATATAAATGAATGTGAATGGATGTGATGTGATGGATGTGATGGATGTGAATGGATGTGATGTGATGGATGTGGGGCTTCCTTCTAAGATAAATAAGCAAGCAAATCCAAGAGGTAAGATGTAATTTCATGGTTTTCTTGAATATTCTCAATGTTTTCACTTCTCAACCCCTCTCAAGCTTGAGAAGTTTCAAATGAATTATTTTTCAATGCAAATTAAGCTCTCTATAAGAATTCTAACGATTAATCACAAAAATTTAGTTTTTATGCTTAATTAGGATGCTTTTTATGTATATCTCTCTCTCCCCAAAAGAAGAGTCATTCCTATGACTAATTCTTATTCAAATGGATGCTTCTAATTGATAAATTCTCAATTCAAAAATGAAACTCTATACTAGTTAAGCTAGAGGTTATGAAAATGTCTTTTTATGCTTTTATGCTAATAAAATTACAGTAAACTTATGATTTAATTCCATAAATTAGATTTAGATCCAAAGATAGTTATTCTATCATAATTGTATTATAAAGTCTTATTCTTTTCAAAAATATTAAAAATTATCAATAATAGCAGCGAAGCTATGGCAAATTTTTTAAGAAATCAATACATAATTCATTTTTGTACATAATGTGAAAAGAGGACTTCCTACCATATTCTAGGATTGGTCATCTGATGCTAAAAGAATGATTTTCATCACATTCATGGAAAACTATTTTTTAGTGTTTATGCATAAATAAGTAATTAAGAAAAGAGGTAATTTTGGTAAATTTTTTTTAATGCAAAAAGAGGAATTCCCATGATGATGGAGATCCATGTAATTAAATGGAAAAAAAGAAATTTTGGTATATTAAAATAATAAATATTTTATTTAAAGAGAAATTTAGATATTTATGCATGAGAAAATTTAAATGATAAAAGAGGAATTCCCATGACATTTGGAATTCAATCATTGAAATGGTAAAAGTGGAATTCTTGGCATATTTGGAATAATAGATAATTTTATTAAAGAAAAGAGAAATTTTAGATAAATTTATTAAATGATAAAAGAGGAATTCCCATGACATTTGGAATTCAATCATTTAAATGGTAAAAGTGGAATTCTTGGCATATTTGGAATAATGGATAATTTTATTAAAGAAAAGAGGAATTTTACATAAATTTATTAAATGATAAAAGAGGAATTCCCATGACATTTGGAGTTCAATCATTTAAATGTAAAAAGAGGAATTCCCATGATATTTGAGATCCAAGAAATTAAATGGAAAAAAGAGGAATTCTTAGCATAATTCAAATTATGAGTATTTATCAAAAGTGAAATTTTGAGCATTATTGGAAAATATGGGTAGAATTGATTTTTGCAAATCTCATGAATCTTTTACTCAAAAGAAGAACATTGAATAACATTTCACTTGACGAATTTGAGAAAGAATATGAAAATATCCATCGAGAAAAAGTACCTTTAACTAGGCCAAGCAATTGGTGGAAATTTTGAAAAATCCCATCGGTATCAAAAATAGAAAATGTTACTAAATGTGAATAAGATGTGAATGAAGAGATGAGAATGAGATGTGAGGATATGTGAAAGGATGTGATGTGATGTAAATGAATGTGGATGTGGATGTGATAAGATGTGATGTGATGTAAATGGGTGTGGATGTGGATGTGATAGGATGTGATGTGATGTAAATGAATGTGGATATGGATGTGATAAGATGTGGTGTGATGCAAATGAATGTGGATGTGGATGTGATAAGATGTGATGTGATGTAAATGGATGTGGATGTGGATGTGGATGAGTTGTGATATGATGTAAAAGGATGTGGATGTGAATGTGATGAGATATGGATGAAATGTGATGTGATGTGAATATATGTGGATGTGAATGTGTATGGATGGATGGATGTGAATAGACGTGCATGTGAATGATTGGATGGATGTGGATGAATGAGATGGAATATGTATGGATGTGGATGAATGAGATGAAATATGTATGGATGTGATGAGATATGGATGGATGTGGATGTGATGTAATGTGGATGGAATGAATGAGATATGATGTAAATAGATGTGAATGGATGAGATGTGATGTAAATAGATGTGAATGGATGAGATGTGATATAAATGGATGTGATGTGATGTGAAATAGATGTGATGTGATGTGAGATGGATGTGATGTGGTGTGATGTGAATCGGGATAGATGTGAATGAATGAGATGTGAATATAAGTGATGTGATGTGAATCGGGATAGATGTGAATGAATGAGATGTGATGTGATGTGAATCGAGATAGATGTGAATGGATGAGATGTGATGTGAATGGATGTGATGTGATGTGATGTGGATTGGGGGAGTTGTGAATGGATGAGATGTGATGTGAATGAATGTGATGTGGATAATATGGGTAGATGAGATGTGATGTGGATATGGGTAGATGAGAATGGATGAGATGTGATGAAGATAGATGTGGATGATGTGATGGGATGTAATATAATGTGATTGGATGAGAATGGATGAAGGACGGAATACATATGACTGAATGTGGATTAAGCAATGTGAATTGATGTAGAAGAATGTGGAATAAGCAAAGGATGCCACTGTTAGTATCTTTTATTGATGAGATCACACCTCACTACTAAGAAACCCTATGTATCATGTGTGTTCTAGGGGTATTTAAAAAACCCCATTACCTGTGAATTTTTCATAAATAAAATGACCCCCTTTTTCTTTATGGACTTATGGGTTTTTTTCAAAATCGATTAGAAAAACCCCTTTTGTAAATTTATTTCCGTAAATTTACCTTAAAATTTTCAATTAAAAATTGATTCATTTGAACTCATGTGGTATACTTACATATTTTTAAGTGAACCCCCTGAGGATCACACTAGGAAAGTGGAATGCACAAAGTATGTGAAGCATGCCAATTGGAAAAATAGTATTTTCACGTGATAGGAATGTGAGTCAAAGACCATTAGATATGGTTCATTCTGATGTTTAGGGACTAACAAGGATGGCATCAATTAAAGAATGCCACTGTTATGTATCTTTCATTGATGATTACACTAGGAAAGTGTGATCATCACATCAATTATTAAAGGCCACTATTATGTATCTTTCATTGATGTGATCACACTAGGAAAGTGCGAGTATACTTCATGAAAGAGAAAAGTGAAGTGTTTCTACACATTTAAAGCTTCAAGGCTATGGTTAAGAAAGATAAATATATGCACATAAAATTTCTAAGATTCGATAGTGGGGAATAATATTTCTCCACCGATGAATTAAGTGATTATCTAAGAAGAGAGCATGGGATAAATAGGAAAATCACATGCAAGAACACCCTGTAGCAAAATGGAGTTGTAGAAAGAAAGAACGTGTATATTGCTCTACAAAAGTTACACGTGCATTAACAAAAATGAGAAAGGGATGCCTCATTATTTTTGGGGTGATGCAGTAGAAACTATAAATTTATATTATGGACAAAGCCCGCACTTATGGCATGACACTTGAACATAAGTTTACTAGTAGAAAACCAGATTTGGCACACTTGAAAGTATTGGTTGCATTGCCTATATACATATGTCAGATAAAGTGACAATCAAACTGGATCCCAAGGGAGAAAAATGTATCTTTACTCAGATACTCCTTGAGTAGAAAGATTAATATAGATGCTATAACCCCACTACTCATGAGATACATGCAAAGGTATTATTTTTTTTGAGATGAGTGTAGAGCGATTCTCTCTACCGTGCAATATAGTGCTCATAGAGTACTACCGATCAACAAATGTATTGAGAAACACAATGTCAATCCGAGGACTCGACCCGATTAGTGCATGAAGGCTTATCCCTTTGCGGGAGAGCTCACATACACGAACCACCACTTAACGATTCAACCATTCAATCACCTCAATCAATCTCTCAATCCCTTAAACCCACTACACTAATCAAGAGAACAAACAATGCATGGCAATCTCTTAATCCCATTCAAACATTGATTAAATCTTAGCTTTCCCTAATGCCAGCAAACCCATAAGCGTGCATCTACTAATCCACAAGCTTAAGCAAGCATAGAATGTAACATTCACAAACCCACAAGCTCATAGAGAGAGTCTATCCATGAATAACTCATTGCCAATGAAGTGGGCAAGAGCTTACATCAATGGAGACTACACACACACACACTACAAGCATGCAGCATACACAAGAGAAAGAAAGAAGCATTCAACTAATCATAGATTAATCTACTTCAATGATGCTAAAACAGATTAAGAGAATGAAGTGGAGCTATACTCATTGGAGCTTGATGCTCATTAGAGTACAATAGAGAGAGAGTTAGAGAGTTGCCATAGCTTGAGAGCTCAAGAGCTTCACTCAATAGCTTATGAGAATGGCCAAAAACGTCCTCTTTCTTTAGCTAACATCTCTTTTATAGAGATGTCACTTACCCTAACCCTAGGCCTCTTTCACACATGGGCGGACAACCCCATAAGTGAGCCTTGCTTAATACACTTAGAACTCTCATTTAGAACCCACATTGGCCTAAAACGATTTACATTGCACTTCCGCACAAAAATATGGAAAAATTATGTGCGTCTTTATGTTCCCATGGCTACAATCCCGCTCTCTCGCATTAATTGCTTCCGACCTCCTTCCATAATCCGTGTTCCCATGAGTGAACATTCCCCCCTTCCTAAATCACGCACGTCCTCGGGCGCGGTAGAAACAAAAGCTGCAAAAAACAATGGAAGACAAGTAAAGCCTTTTGTTGAAGAAAAAAACCAGAAATGACAATCTCACACGTGAGCATGCAAGTGAAAGGCCGATTAGAGTTTTTAAAGAGTGCTAAAAGAAGCGAGTAAAGACTAGTTTATAATTTTTAGCTTGATAAAGAGGAAGGTTCCATCCCAATGAGACCCAAGTAATGGCCAAGAGACCTCCGCCAAGAGAATCTAAAGGCCGCTAAGTATTTCAAGGGCGACAGACCCTTTTCTTTCTTTTTGACATAAGGAGTACCCCATGAAGATGAGGGCATCGGTCTCAAGGGCCCATAATGTACCCAAGAGTCCTACCAGCATCTATCAAGGCGATAGAGTCCTTGTAGGTCTTCTTCTTAATCTTTTAGACGTCAGTGTTCACCCCATGGAAACCAAGGCATCGGCCCCAAGATGCTAAAACAACCCAAGGTCCTACCAAGCATTCCACATGGCCGTTGACACGTCATGTCTCAAGTCACTTCTATATATTTTTTAGGGCATGTGTTTCGTAAATTTTTTATTAATCCTAGCACCTAGCCCATACCTAAGAGGTAGCTACCACTAGGGATAACTAATATACTTCTAGAGCATAAGAACTTGGCATACTCCATTGGTATATGTCTTACACCATCTTCAAATAGAAATACCTTCTACTAAGTCCTCTAAGAATCTAGAAATCACTCGCCACATAGTAACAACTAATTTAAAACTTAAACAGCCAACTGTGTGTGAACATGCAAACAATATATGTAAAAGTGAAAAGCACATAAAGAACAAAAGATTATGATTTGAATACACCTGTTGTAGTGCTCGTTGATGTTGTGTGTTTGTCTTGATGCATTGCTGATGTGCAGATTGCTTCTCTTTGCTCTTTGTAGGCATTGCATGTCTCCCCCCTTCCTAATTTGTGTGCACAGTAGGTGGACTATTGGGGCGTGTTTGTATGCTCTTGTTTAACTGAGATCTTTGCAAAATGTCTTATTAACAAACAAGAAAAGAAAAGAATAAAATTTGTTATTGGTGCCAACCACCGAATATAGCCGAGGGGAAAAACCCAGTGGGAGAAAAGTGCCCTGGCTTGTTGATCTTATTGTGGTGTTGATGAGCTTACCCTTGCACTAGCGGTGGATTCGTGTCCACTTCTGCTAGAAAGATGGTATCAATCACTTCAGGATGCAAGGACAACCCTGTACAAAAGCCAGCCTCTGGAGAAAAGGTGGTAGAGGAAGGAGTGCTTCCTTGCTAAAATATGGCATTGGTTCTATGGGAAGGTTAAGCAGACAATTTTGATTTTGGAATTGCTCAATATAGATGCTCATAGTGATCCAAAATTGACATGTTGAGGCTAGAGGAAGAAGGGCTTGCAAGATAGGTGGTTGCAAGTCATTTATGCATGTATCCCTCCATTGTTGTGCTTGAACCTCCTCATGTAATCTACGTTGATTTGGTCCTCGGTCTGGTACTCTCACATCAAGAAGGTTATGGTGTTGGGGTGTAATTCCCACAATTTGTTTCATTAAGCCCATGCCATATCGTCGAAAGTAAGAGCAGCATAGCCAGCAAATGTGTGAAGCTTCTCCTAATACGAGTCGTGCACACTCTTGACAATGTGGAAATGGATGATGCTGTTGATAGAATAAAGTGACAAAGTGATGCCCACAGCAATTTTCACCTAAGGGAGCATAAAAGTACCTAGAATGAGTTTGAAAAGGAGGAGCACTATAACCCCCGCGATGTTCAGGTTGAGTACTATATCAGGGTCAATGCATGGTGGACATGTATCTCGCCAAGTATCCATTAGGAGGTATCTGGGCGTAGAACAATGAAATTTAGAAACTTCAAACTTTATACACTCATATCCATCATTACAATCCCTATCAAAAACAATGTAGATAAGATCATCTCAAAAAGAACACAATCTTGTAATGGCAGAAGGAACCACATTAGTAAAAGTGAAACTATTCAAACACTGATCTACCAAAGAGCTTCAATTGTAGTGTTAATGCCTTACCTTTGGTTTTGGGTATGTCCTTCTTAAGAGGTGGGAAGGATAGCAATTGTCAAGGAATTTGAGCAAGATAAGAGGATTTAGGCAGTGAAGTGCTAGAATCTATGCTCAAAGGAGACTCATGTAAAGTTGGATTTGTCTTAGGTACACAAGTTGATGTGGTGGAATTGTGTAACAAGGAGAAATTGGGACAACTGGTGATTCAATTCATGTTTGGAGAAGGTTAACACAAGTAGATTTGTAGGTGCTATTACAACCACCTATTCTATCTTGAAGAGGTTGTGTTGATTTCCTTTGCACCCACTGATATGAAAAACCAAGAGTGGCTTTTGGAATCTTATTGATACACTCTTCTAGCTCTAGCAAACCATGGCATTTGGGAAGCCAAAGTGCTGTTGCATCCTCATAATAGCCTTGTGCTTTAAGAACATGCTTTGGGACCCAATGAGTAACAATCTGAGGCTTAGGCTTGGAAAAGATATGCTTTTTAGGAGGTTTAGCAACTAGGCTAGATGGTACAAGTTTGTACGCATCTTTGGGTAGCCAAATTGACAATTCTTTCTTGCCTGGCCTTCTTTGAGTAGTGACTAGAGTAGTTGGAACATGCCAGCCATGGCCCTCATTTGAGGACTCATCGATTATCCACATCATTTGTCTTGGAGCTTGAAGAGAAGATGTTGAAAGTGGGTTGTGTAAGGTAGAACTACCACCCTTTTGACATGATAAAACTCATGGAGCAGCAGATCCCAAGATACAATCAGAATCAATTTGCAATTTGTATTGTCTATTCTTCCAATCTAATGAACAATTGGTAGCACTTAACCACGATCGACCAAGAAGCCTCTACCACTGCCTTGGACTTACTAGCCACATAAAAGGGAACTGACATCTGGTGATCCTGAATGGACATCATAATGACACATTTTTCCTCTATAGGGTTATCTTCACCTGAGAAGCTTCGTAAGTCAATAGGAGTGTGCACAAGTGTTGGTTGTCCCAAAGCTACCCATGTGTCAAATGAGAACATTATAATCTGCACCAGAGTCAATTAAGGCAGAGACAAAGTAGGTAGTCTCATGAAGATGAAGACACACGTGAATATTGAAAGGATCGACATATTGTTCATCAGTAGCCAATTGTAAGGTCAACACAGAAGCCTTGTGACGCTCCTTGGCTTTTGCAACTCTAGCTTTAGCTTCTTCTTGAGCCTGATGTTTAAGTAGGTCATGTGCTTCTTTTTGTGTGTGGGCAGCATGCATTTGTTGAAGCATGACTTCAGTTAATGGTTCATTGTATTTCTTGAGATGACTTCCATTAATGAAGTTAGGTATTTGCTCACCTTCTAGTGTCTCTAAACGCACTGCACCACTTGGAGTAAGCTCATTAATCACAAACGGTCCTAGGCCATGTTTCTTGAGCTTTCTCTTATGCTTCTAAAGTGTGTACAAGAGCACAAGGTCCCCTTTTTTGAATCGGCCATTTGTTACATTTCGATCATACCATTGCTTTTGTCTCCTCTTCTTGCGGCATACATCCCCATTACCGCCAATAAGCGGGTCTCATCAAGATTTTCCAATTCATCAATGCGTTGAGAAAGCTCATGACCAGTCCAGTCCAATTGTTTAGCAACTCGTAGAGTAGGTACAAGAAATTCAATGGGAAGAATTGCATCTAGCCCAAAAGCAAGCTCAAATGGGTTGTGCCCACAGATGTTTTATAGGTTGTTCTATATGCCCAAAGAATTGAGTGCAACTTTTGCTCCCAATCAGTCCTATGTCCCTCAACAATCTTTGTGAGTGCTGTGTAGAGAATCTTGTTAGTACTCTCAGCTTGACCATTGGTCTATGGATGATAGGGTGCAGAACGCTTGTGAATTACCATAAATTCTTGAAGTAAAAACTCTATGACCTCATTCACAAAGTGCACACCTTAATCACTAACGATTTCAATAGGTAAGCCATAGCGTGTAAACATGTACTCATACAAGAACTTGGCTGTGGTTCTGGCATTATTTTTTACTGTAGCCTTTGCTTCTACCCATTTGGTCAAATAGCGACTATAATATATTCCGCATGCGTGTGACGAGCTAGAGGTTTAATGGGACCGACAAAATCAATACCCCATTTGGCAAACGCACGTGTGCTTAACATAGGCCGCAATGGCATATTGTCCTTTGTGTGATGAGAGGTTTGGTCCTTTGACAATCGTCACAATGTTTCACATATTCTTTGGCATCCATTTGTAAGGTTGGCCACCAAAGCCCAGACCACCTAATCAACTTAGCTGTGGTATTGCCCGAAAAGTGTCCACCCCCCCCAACACCAGCATGTGCATGAGTCAAGATTTTCAAGTAGTCAGCTTCACATACACACATGCGCAAGTTTCCATCCTTGCCCCTCTTGTAGAGTTGGCCCTCTATCAGCATATAGTTGGCCGCTTCAACTTCAATAGCATGCTTTCGATATTTAGGAATTGTTCGATCAGTATAACCATGCTGAAGATAGTCCACAATATACTTACTCCAACTTGGTGTAGTTGAAATTTGGAATAATGTGATTATGAATTGGTTGTTGAATATGACATGAAGCACAGTTATGAACAAATTTTTCAGCATCCGCATGCATGGTAGGCCACCATTGCCCATCCTGAGTTATACGTCGCACACAAGTAGTAGCTGATGCATGGATTCCACCAATACCCGCATGTGCCCATTCCAAGATCTCCTCATATTGGTCAGGGTTAAGTATAAGCCGCAACACTCCATCATTACCCTGACGATATAATCTCCCTGAGATTAACTTGAATGGTTGCCATAGGTCCACATTAGGACCTGCTAGTTGTATCTGCCCACTTGTCAAAATTTCTAAGATGGGTTCAGACCATTTAGGAGCTGTCTCTACAAGGAAAAGTGTTGAATCTAACATATCATCATCCACACCCACAGGAGCTTCGCGAGAGGTGATTCGAGACAAATGATCTGCCCTAAGATGAGTTGTTCCTTTTCGGACTGCCACTTCAAAATCAAACTCAAGAAGGATGACAAACCACCTCACAATCCTTCCAGTTGCACAAGGCTTATTCACCAAATATAGCAGTGCTTGATGGTCCACAAAAAATATAAATTTGTTTGCCAAAAGGTAATGGCAAAACTTTTTCACTACATATATCATGGACAAACCTTCTCTTTCTGTTGTGGTATAATTCTTCTCAGCATTGTTCAACTGTCGACTAGCATATGAGATTGGAAAATCCTTATTATGTTCTCCCGATTGAGCCAAAATACATCCAATTGCAAAGTTTGAAGCATCAATATGGACATGAAAGATTTGGTTCCAATCTGGTGCCCGTAAGATGGGTGCAGACACTAATGCTTGCTTCAACTTTTCAAAGGATTCCTCACACTCGTCAGTCCAATTAAACTTTACAAGAAGAGCATACAATGGTTTGGCTAGGACAGCGTACATGTGATGAATCGACGATAATAGCCACAATGTTCCATGAATATTTGTACCCCTTTAGGGTTGATAGGCCAAGGTAATGAGACAATGGCATCAATTTTATCCATATCTGTTGAAATCCCATCGCGAGAAACAATATGGCCCAAAATTTTCCCCTGTCTTACCATGAATTTGCACTTGTCAGGATTCAAGCATATATGATAAACTTGACACTTTTGAAACACAAGTCTGAGGTGTTCTATATGATCATCACGCTCTTGTGAGTGAACACATAAATCATCCATGAAGATCTCAAGAAATAGCCTAAGGTACTCCTTGAATACATGACTCATTAACCGCTGAAAGGTTGCAGGTGCATTTGTTAGACCAAATGGCATAACACGATAGCCTAAGGTACTCCTTGAATACATGACTCATTAACGCTGAAAGGTTGCAGGTGCATTTGTTAGACCAAATGGCATAACACGATAGACAAAAATGCCATCTTCAGTTGCAAAGGCTGTCTTGTGTTGATCCTTCGGATCAATTGACACTTGATTGTAACCGGAGAATCCATCCAAGAAACTATATGCCTTTTTCCCTGCAACTCGTTCCAAAATATGATCCGTGATTGGAAGTGGGTAATGATCACGTACAGTAGCTGCATTTACCTTCTTGAGGTTTACACATACTCGATGTTTTCCATTTTTCTTGGGAACCACTACAATAGGGGATACCCATTCAGTGTGTTCAATCTCATAGATAAATTTTGCCTCTAAGAGCTTGTCTATTTCTTCTTTTATCTTTCGTGCAAAATTCTCATTGTAAGTATAAGGACGTTGCTTTTGGAAGGCTTTGCATCCTCTCGCAATGGAATTGTATGATGCTGACATATGCTTGGATCAACTCCTTTGAGGTCTTTATAACTCCAAGCAAAAACATCAAGATACTCCTTTATTGTTTGAATTAATAACTTCTCCTCATCTAAGGACAAGTCTATGGAAATCCACACATAGCGAGGCTCTTTTCCTGGCTCAGCGATATCAAATTTTTTTGCATCTTCTGGACCATCATATGAAACCCCTGGCATGCTTGGCTTTTGTCGCATGGGCTGTTGAAGAACAATCTTCCGATCTTGAAGAGTGTACTGTGTGAAGTTGGGGGGAACATTGAGACCTTGTTCTTGTCCACACGAGTCATCACTAATTGAAGACCATGCGGTTTTGAGCTCTCTCTTTTGCAATCTTGCATCAGAGTTTTTTGTTCAACCGTTATCTTTGCACTTCCGACACTCTCTTTTGGATCGGTTTGAGACTTGAGTTTTTGTTTTGGTCTCTTTGTTTTTTTACGATTTTTGCTAACAGTTTTTAGCTTTTCTCTTGGTTGGAATCCATCTGATCATTTTACTTGGTCTTTGATACTATCTTGTGCTTGGACATAGTATAGATATCCATTCTTTCCTGAGAAGTGAGATGGTGGTCGAGAGTGTTCATTCTTAAACTCCTCGTCTTCTTTTTGTATTCTCTCACATCATTCCCTCTCATCTTGTTTACGGATTCTCTTATGGCTCTCTCTTGCAGCATTTACGTTTAGGTCGGCTTCGAGGGATCTCTATTTGAACCTCCCTTCCTCTCAAGAGTAGGCGTGCCTTTCCTAACTCTTCCTCGGGGATTATCACATCATCATCAAAATCAGAGTCCCATCCGTCTTCCTTATCAGCATCATTAGCTGATTCGAGTGTTAAATCCTCCACCGAGACTTCCTCTACATGCAGTGCTGTGGATGCAACCCCATAGTATAAATCATCTAGAAGGTCACGTGGTTGTACCATTCATATAGGAAAAATGTCATATCCATCTGAGTCACAAAATTGAATTGGCTTAGGTAAAGCACATGTCGATAATGTTGCAAGGACATGACTCCATTCTAGGGGATTAATTAAGTACTCAGGAAAGGGTTGTGGAATGTATGCCTCATCTGATACACTTCGATTACCCTTAAGTCTCTCAGTGTTGAAATCCTTATATGAGGCTCCACACATCCACAGATCTTCTCGCCCATCTGACAATGTAACTCTTGAGCCCCTTAGATGAAGCAGAATCAAACTCATCTATTGGAGACCGCGTTACATCACGATATGAGTGATTCTTTAGGTTGACCCTTGTGATGACAGAACCATGTCGGAGGTACAAATAATTGTATCCCCAATCTTGAATCATTTGAAATTGTTGCATGAATGGTCTACCCAATATCGCTTCATAGTTTGGATGCTTTCCAAAATCCACTACTGCAAATGTGTGCTCATATTCAATCCCACATGTGGTGACCCAATATGTTCTCTAGCAGCCCAATGGGATGTTCTAAGCTTCCATCTGCTAGCTGCAACAAGCGCATCCTTGTACTCCTAATAGCTGGTTTGCCCCACTTTTCCCAAATGGACCTTGTCACAATGCCCACTCCTGCACCACTATCAAACTATCAAGTATTGCAATTGAAGCTACTTTTCGCACTTCTAATGGGAGGGTAGCATTTCCCTGATCGTCCTCACAAAATTTTCCTACTTTGTTGATAGGAACTGGCATAACATGCTTTGTCTTAGGGTGTATAGTACAATTATGGTGACCCTTTTGTAGCAATACCTGCTCTGATAAACATGTGGCATTATCATTCCACAATTCAGTTCGAAGCTTTATCAAATCAAGCAAAGGTAAGGTACAAGCCACTGGTGCTGACAAAATAGCTTGCACGATACCCATATCCATCTCCTTTGTCAACCTTCTATGCATGGAGGGTATCCTCAAGGTTTTAGAATAGTTCTCATATTCTCTCAAATAAGATGGTAAGGTTTTCATTGTATGCTTACTTCTAGGAGAAACAATTGTTTGAACTTCCTCCTGGATGCTTGGGCGTCTAAAGTTGTTTTCTGTGCCCCTGGTAAAATCCACTTCAGAGAATGGAGGTGAAATAATAGAGGACATATTCTCATTAACTTTCTCATGAACTGTTGGCCCACATCTCATTTGCCATGTCCTTGTTAGCATCAATAACTTCATCATTGCATGGGAAGGCAAGACTAGGTGGTGCAGAATGCCTTCTTTCAATGGGGCGTCAATTGGTGCAGACTTTTCGCTATGAGCTTGTGAGATCAGCTCACTTTTCATTTCCCAACTTGATGATACTTCTGGTATGGTTTCTAATGTTGTCTTAAGAGAGGTGGGGCCCCGAGGGATAGGTGGAGGTGGGCCCTCAAGTATTGATTGAGCTTCCCTAATGAGTTGCTGATGTAGAGCTAGATTGATCTTCTCCTCAACGAGGGTTTGGGTATTCTTGAAGCTTCTTGGGTAGCTCAGATAAAGCTGCAATGCAACTTCTATGAGCATCAATGATGGCATCTAGAGTCTCCCTTATTATCCGGTGCGGTGGCGGTCTTTATGGTGCGGTGTGTGGGTCTCTCCGCGCGGTGCGCTGTTCACACACAACCGCCTTCTTTTGTTATTATTATTTTTTTCTTTTTTGAAGTGCGTGTGTAGTGAACTAAATGTGTGTACAGCTGTGAGATTTGCAGCGAATTCAATGCGTGTGCAGCTGTGAGATTTGCAGCAAATTCAAAATGTTCAATCTTCATGCGTGTGTACAGATTTCAGTTTCTCTACAGGTGCAGGTTTAACAGAGAACTAAAATGCACAAAATTAAAGATGCAGAAAACTAAACTAAGCTAAGAACAGAAAATAAAATGAACACGTAGAAATTTGAAACTATAAAAATTATCCTCAAATAGAATGACAGAAATGCAAAAATAGACCTCTCTCTTTCGCACACAAATTGAAATTGGCAGGTTTAGCGCCTACCTCCAATCCTTCCCGTGTGTTGAATCCTTGTCCTAACCTCAAGGGAGAAGCGTATCTAGCCAATCGCACTCAAATTGCAAGACAAATAAAGAGAATTTAACAACATATTGGTCTTAAATAAGTACCAAAATTAGTCCCAAAGCCTGCTCTCCTATCCAACAGTTTTGCAACCGATTGGAGCTTAACAAGGAGTGGTAGTGTGTGTATGGTGCTCAACTAATGTAGGCACTTGCTCCCCGGCAGCGGCGCCATTGTAGAGCGGTTCTCTCTACCGTGCAATATAGTGCTCATAGAGTACTACCGATCAACAAATGTATTGAGAAACACAATGTCAATCCGAGGACTCGACCCGATTAGTGCATGAAGGCTTATCCCTTGTAGGAGAGCTCACATACATGAACCACCACTTGACGATTCAACCATTCAATCACCTCAATCAATCTCTTAATCCCTTAAACCCACTACACTAATCAAGAGAACAAGCAATGCATGGCAATCTCTTAATCCCATTCAAACATTGATTAAATCTTAGCTTTTCCTAATGCCAGCAAATCCATAAGCGTGCATCTACTAATCCACAAGCTTAAGCAAGCATAGAATGTAACATTCACAAACCCACAAGCTCATAGAGAGAGTCTATCCATGAATAACTCATTGCCAATGAAGTGGGCAAGAGCTTACATCAATGGAGACTACACACACACACACTACAAGCATGCAACATACACAAGAGAAAGAAAGAAGCATTCAACTAATCATAGATTAATCTACTTCAATGATGCTAAAACAGATTAAGAGAATGAAGTGGAGCTATACTCATTGGAGCTTGATGCTCATTAGAGTATGCTCATTAGAGTACAATAGAGAGAGAGTTAGAGAGCTGCCATAGCTTGAGAGCTCAAGAGCTTCACTCAATAGCTTATGAGAATGGCCAAAAACGTCCACTTTCTTTAGCTAACATCTCTTTTATAGAGATGTCAATAACATCTCTTTTCTTTAGCTAACATCTCTTTTATAGAGATGTCACTAACCCTAACCCTAGGCCTCTTTCACACATGGGCGGACAACCCCATAAGTGAGCCTTGCTTAATACACTTAGAACTCTCATTTAGAACCCACATTGGCCTAAAACGGTTTACATTGCACTTCGGCACAAAAATATGGAAAAATTATGTGTGTCTTTATGTTCCCATGGCTACAATCCCACTCTCTCGCATTAATTGCTTCCGGCCTCCTTCCATAATCCGTGTTCCCGTGAGTGAACAATGAGTAAGGTTGATGTAAATAAAAATGTGGCTACAAATGGAGACAACAGTTACATGTGCTTAGTAAGGTTGATGTAAACAAAAATGTGGCTACAAATGGAGAGCAAAAATCACATGTGCTTACTGAAGGCCAGGGGAATTATCTAGAAATGGGTTTATTGTTAGATCTTAGTTTGGAAGGTTGAGGAAGAATTTCATAATTTTGACACATCATTTGGTGGTACTAAAGGTGTTGAAAACTCAGCAAATTCTTATGTATCACAAAATGGAAAGAGAAGGTGGATTAACCTTTCATAATGCGTGATGTTTTAGCATATTGATTCATTTGTTGATAGGGATAGTGGCTCAAAATAGAGCCTTATTGAAGAGTTTAGGATCTTATATATTGTGACACCAAGTGTACAAAGAGCCAAATAAGTGTTTAGAACACCTGGTAGGTGTATGCAGGTCTATGAGGCTCGAATATCTGGTGGACAAGTTGAGATATGATTAGTATATAGCATATCATAATGCTTATATAGTCAAAGTAATATAATAGATAGATCCCACATGTCTTAAGAAGGAGGCACTTGGATATAATCATTGGGAAGATGCCATGGATGAAGATATGGCTATATTGGATACAAATAAGACATGGGAGTGAGTG
This sequence comes from Cibotium barometz, assembly GCF_041138505.1. Classification (NCBI taxonomy): domain Eukaryota; kingdom Viridiplantae; phylum Streptophyta; class Polypodiopsida; order Cyatheales; family Cibotiaceae; genus Cibotium; species Cibotium barometz. Next base: position 39,739,707 of record NC_141057.1, on the reverse strand, counting down.
CCTCTATTTAAGGAGAAAAAGACAATTGGATGCAAGTGGTTCTATAAAGTAAAGCAAAACTTAGATGGTCATCACCAAAATAAACATGCTTCCTTGCACAATAGAAAAAGAAGAGAAGAGGAAGAAGACTATGCAAGGGTCCATTTCAGGAACTAGCAATTAGCCAACCCTAATAAGGGTTAACTCCCCAATATGAGGCTACTTGGGGCCCATTCTACAATTGGAGGCCCAAACCTCATTCTTCTAGCTCTATGTACACCTAGGCTCATTCTCATGGTCGGCATTACACAAGTCATAAGCTCGATCATCCCATATATCTTTTACATGAAGCGCTTAGCATAGTTACATCAAAATGAGTTACATAAAGTGTAACCATGCTTTAAAATATTGTTAACTATTGTGGTTAACATACCCCCTTCCTAATTCAAGTCCTTCCTCGGAGCTAGCAAGTGAAATCGATGGTAGTAGGTGGAGTAGGTCCGGACAAAGTCGTACCACAATTTTGGATATGGGGGGGATCTATGAAAGGCCTTGTATAGCTCGTCTGGAAGGCTGTGTCCATCATATCTTCAAAGGTTTAGAGATGCCAAACATGCATTCATTGGATGCGCTCATAGTAGCTAAAGAGTTTCTCTAAGGTGGGGCCTTTGTTGTTGAGGTTGAAGGTGAGGCCTTGAGGTCCCTCTTGGTAGTGTTACCATTATGGAAAGGCATCCAGGCATGTGATGATGAGATTAAAAAATATGATGGTTGCCACGATTTGCTAGATCAGGAACTTGATCATATTTGGTGAAGGCATTCATCTTCTTGATCATGTTGGCCTCTCGGTGCATGGGCTCTAGGATGTAGATGGGGCAAACCATGGGAAGTTGAACTAAAACTTGGGGTTCTCCTTTTGCTCTGTTCAGAACAGGTCCAAGGCCCAGCGTCTTTGGATGGGGAGGTACGCGATATTGATTTGGAGTGCACGAGAGGCTTTGTTGTACTCCTCCCAAATGTATGGTTTGAGGAGGAAGGGGCGTCGCCATGCTCTCCCATGAGCTCGAATGTGATGGGCCTTGGGGGGTGCACTACTAAGAAACCCTATGTATCACGTGCATTCAAGGGGTATTTAAAAAACCCCTAACCTGTGATTTTTTCATGAATTTTTAAAATGACCAATTTTTTTTATAGATATATGTTTTTTTCCAAAATTGATAAAAAAACCCTCTATAAATTTACTTTAAAATTTTGAATTAAAAAACCCACGTGCTATACTTATATATTTTTAGGTGAACCCCCCCGAGTGATGGGCCGAGCGTTTGATGGAGATTGTTTGTACTTGCCACATTGGTGGTGTGGGTGTTGGCACTTCCTAGCGTCATGTTTGGCATTGAGGTAGAGCCGGGGGGACATGGATGTAGAGCCGGGGGACATGGATGTCCAAGCGGTCATGTTTGGCATTGAGGTAGAGCCGGGGGGGGACATGGATGTCCAAGCGGTCCGTGAGCCAGGGATGGGTGCACGCTAGAGTTGGTAGCCGAGTAGGATTCTAATGGCATGCTCAAACCCCATACAATCCAAAGGGTCACACCAATCGAGTGGGTTGAGGGGTGGATCCACATCTTTGTGCTCTTATGGGGGTGCAGGGGAATCTTGCCTTCCTAGTGGGGTGGGTCAAGGGAGGTCAGTTGGAGGTGGGGCAACTAATAAGGAGGCAAGTGTGCTAAGAGAGGCATTAAAGAAAGGAGGGGGTGTGTTGATGAAGAGGGTAGATCCTTGGGAGGTATAGGCAGTCCCAATCCCAAATTGAGCGAGGAAGGGGGTGATGAGGGTGAGGGAGGTAGAGAGGGGGTGATGAGGGTGAGGGTGAGGGTGAGGGAGGTAGAGAGGGAACATGAGTGGTTGTTGAAGAAGGTGAGGGAAAAAGAGCTAAGATGGTGGTTGAAGAGGTGGAAGGGGGAAAATTGGTGTCCCATAGGATTTTGGTGTGGAGGGTTGTGATGGGCACCAGTTGGGGGTGGGGGATGAGACAAAGGGCTAGTGGGGCCAGGTTGCAATTGGGAATGTGGGGGGGAATTCCCAATCCCCCCCCCGAACATGAGGTGGAGGGATCGGTGCCTTAGGGGGAGGGGGGTGGAGGAGGATGAGGATGTGAACATGAGGTGGAGGGATCGGTGCCTTAGGGGGAGGGGGGAATTGGAGGAGGATGAGGATGTGAACATGAGGTGGAGGGATCGGTGCCTTAGGGGGAAGGGGGAAATCATCATTGTACATGCTTCCTTGCACAAGGGAAAGAGAATAGAAAAGGAAGAAGACTATGCAAGGGTCAATTCGAGAACTATAAATTAGCCAACCCTAATGATGGTTAACTCCTCAATGTGAGATTGCTAGGGGCTAACTCCACCACCATTGGTGTCACTTAAGTGGCGCTTCCACAAGCTAGGTGGAGAGCAAAGAGAGAAAGAGCTGCTATGGAGAGCTCAACTTCTACTCATTGCCTTCATGTGTGTAAGAGTGGGAGAGAAACAGGTAGAAAGCAAGAAGAAGAAGAGGTAAGCAATGAGAATCTCACCAACATGCACACACCACAATCAATAAAGTAAGCATAAACATGCACAAGCTCACCACCATAGCCAAAAGAGAGAGAGAGAGAGAGAGAGAGAGTCCCTTTTCATATTTCATAAGTCACTTATATACATGAGCTCTCTTTTTACAATGGCTAGCCACCCATTCTATAATTGGGGGACCAAAACTAATTCTTCTAGCTCTATGTACACCTAGGCTTATTCTCATGGCCAGCATTACACAAGTCGTAAGCTCGCTCATCCCCTATATTTTTTACATGAAGCCTCCATGAAGCGCTTAGCGCAGTTACATTAAAATGAGTTACATGAAGCGTAGCCACGATTAAAAATAATGTTAACGAGTGTGGTTGTGAGATCCCTGTTCCCACCGAGCAACGGATTCAGGATACTGGCAGCGGAAGTAGCACTTCTCGCGTGGGACAGGGGTCCCACATTCGGGGCCTCACCCACGGATATCCGGATAAGAGACTAATCCGTCGGTTGTTCCAAAACCGAACCCGAAAAAACTTCCTTTACCGGAAAGCACGGGTGATTCCACCAGGATAACTTTTTACTCTAACGTAGTCAAGATCATTTCTGATCAAGCTGATCCAATTGTATCTACAAGATACTTGATCAAATCAAGGAAGAAACTTGCACTTGGATCATTGGGATCAACGCTTTTTTCTCCATTCAAGAGGCACAGCCGTTGATTCCTATCCATAGAACAGTTACTGTCCAGGATTTACTTTATCTATTGTAATAACAAAAGCTGAGTCTCGATTTACTGATCCATCAGTCCAGCCTAACCCCATCCAGTCCCATGGGTTAGCCAACCGACCACTGTAGTGATGGGATCCAATTAAGAATTTGGTTAGGTTTTGTCCCGGGTACCAAGGAAAAGAGTTCCAAGGCCCCCTAGCCAGAAGTTCATGCAATTATAAAACTAGTCACACCACTTACACACCCAATATGAAATTGCCTTTTTACAGATTCAACCAAAAACAATCCTTTAATAAAACCATAGTATCACTCATCACAATCTTCCAATTTATTCGGTTGATTCAATTTCCCATCATTCCTTCATCAGAGTATCTATGGCATCATTGGCAACTAGAACGCTCACCACCTGTCCACACAGGGGCCTTTTCAATAGTTCCTAGCCCATAATACTCGGTAATATAATCACTTATCAAGATGGACTCTCGTTGAAGATCAGCAAGATCAACCAACAGATCCATATAAAGAGCCATGGACTCATCCGTTGAGGACCAGCAAGGTCAGTCAACCAGATCCATGCCCGGTTTCAGAAAACAACTCTTACTCCTTGTTCCAATATCTTCCTCGACGCACGCGTGGGTATCCTGGGCGACCCAGAGCCCGAGCACTGTATGGTCAGCACCCTCTAGGATCCTTCGCAGGTGACCTAGCGCTTCACTCATAGGCCGCTTCCTTGGCCCCTCATCCACCGTACCGGAAGCTCACCATTTTAATTGCACCGAGGCTGGTCAAGACCTCGGCCGACCTTGCTGCGCGAGACGTCCTCCATTGACTCTCCGTCAGCAGTTGCAACTTTATCAGTTAGGTCTCCACGACCTTGATCACAAGACGGTCAAAATGCTTTCCCAGCATTCTTGACATAAAACAGTCATTTACAAACAGTCACAAAATACAGTTTCTATATCGAATTCCATCTTTCCACATTATCCCTCCTCAATCCACATCACTTATTCCACATTCCCTTCATATGTACTCGTTCTCATCCATTCATTCATGTCAACGACACATTATTTCCCATACACATTCACCTTCATTATTCTTCATACACATCTATGCATACATCCATTTTCACATCCTTACTCATACATCCACATCCACATACATACATCCATACATACACATCCACATGCATACATCCATACATACACATCCATATGCATACATCCACATCCTCATTCGTACATCTACATCTACATGCACATTCACATCCATACTCCACATACATACATCTATTTTTTTTTTCCTTCCCATTCATATAGCTCCATACGCCTTCACATCTATTCTTTTACATCACATCCATTTTCACCATATGACAACCCATATACATCTTATCTCATCACATACACTTCTTATCTCATTCCATACACATCTTATCACATCTTAACTCATCTTATCACATCTTAACTCATCTCATATACATCTTATCTCATCTTATCACATCTCATACACTTCCTATCACATCTTAACTCATCTTATCACATCTTAACTCATCTTATCACATCCTAACTCATCTCATATGCATCTTATCTCATCTCATACACCTCTTATCACATCTCATACACCTCTTATCACATCCTAACTCCTCTTATCACATCCTAACTCATCTCATATACATCTTATCTCATCTTATCACATCTCATACACTTCCTATCACATCTTAACTCATCTTATCACATCTTAACTCATCTTATCACATCCTAACTCATCTCATATGCATCTTATCTCATCTTATCACATCTCATACACCTCTTATCACATCCTAACTCCTCTTATCACATCCTAACTCATCTCATATACATCTTATCTCATCTTATCACATCTCATACACCTCTTATCTCATCTCATACATCTCTTATCACATCCTAACTCCTCTTATCACATCCTAACTCATTTTTTTTAATGCATACTTCTATACAAGAATTTCAATTGTGATAAAAGTAACACTTTTACAATAAAATAATTATTTTTTTTTGTAATATTTTTATAAGAAAATAATAATTTATTTATTTTTTTATTTCTATGCACGAAATTCAATTTGATGAAAATAAATTTTTATAATAAAATAATCATTTTTTTCTTTACAGTTTTATAATAAAATAATAAAATATTCATCTTTTATGCATACCTCTATGCATGAAATTCAATTATGTTAAAAGTAACACTTTTATAATAAAATATTTATCTTTTATGCATACCTCTATGCATGAAATTCAATTATGTTAAAAGTAACACTTTTATAATAAAATATTTATCTTTTATGCATACCTCTATGCAAGAATTTCAATTATGTTAAAAGTAACACTTTTGATATAAAATTTTATCCATTATGCATACTTCTATGCATGAAAATAAAAATGATAAAAGTAACACTTTTGATATAAAAATTTATCCATTATGCATACTTCTATGCATAAAATAAAAATGATAAAAGTAATACTTTTGATATAAAATTTATCCTTTATGCATAATATAAAAATTCAATTTCCTCATGATTCTAATGAAATTCTTTCAATTAATCTAGGATGATAATTCCTAGAATATGGTAGGAAATCCTCTTTTCATGCTTTGAATGAAATTATTTTATGTGTAAATTTTTATAAAATTTTGCCATAGCTTCGCTACTATAACTGATAAATCTCAATTATTTTTTAAAAAAAAATAAGGCTTAACTTTAAGAAAATGATTAGAATGATCCCTAATTGGATCATTAACCCTTAAAAAAATAAACATGGAATACATAAACTAAAAGCATAGATAAAAAAATCATTAATTTATTCTTAAGCATAGATTAATCTTGGATTAAGGAAAAGCTTTATGAAAAGTTTCATTTGGATTGAGAGTGGGTCATGAGTATGACCATTCCTTAAGTGAGAGAGAGAGAAAAACCATTAGAATTAAACATAAATAGAAATTTATAAAATTCTTTACTATCATTAATCAATTAACTTCAATAGCATTCAAAAACCATACCAATTAAGCTTCCCAAGCTTGAGAGGGGTTGAGAAGAGAGAAACATTGAGAAATTATAGAAAAAATCAAAAATCACCATACTTACCTTACAAATTGCTTGCTTCTTTGTTCACGGTAGAGGCCCCCAACCAATCAATTGGTTTAGTATGTTGATGGAGCCACCAATGGGGATTAAAGAAAGAGGGAAGTGTCAAAAACTAGTGAATTATTAATGAATTCACAGTTCTTGGCTTAGGTGGAGTAGAGTAACAATGCGCTAAACACTATATATTTTCAACAAGGGGGAGGCTCCTATTTATAGGAAAAATTGAGCTCCTAACCAAACAAACTAATTCTAGAATTTTCCAAGTCAGTTTGGTCACTTTTTGACCATTTTTAGGTCAGTTAAGCTAACTTTTTGGAACTAGACTTGAATGAGGAGAGAGGAGAGATGAAATATCTCAATTTTTATGAGTTTAAAACTCATTCAAGCATGTGAAATATGCACCTCCTTTAAAGAACTCCCCTTCCTTACATATGTATCAAAATGGAATCATTATACCCAAAATATCTCATATTTTTAATATTGCTCATAGTATTTTACTAATAAACCTTGTACATTTTCAACTCTTCATCTTGTGTGAGCATTTACTCATTTTTGGATACCCAAAATATCTCATATTTTTAATATTGCTCATAGTTTTTTTACTAATAAATCTTGTACATTTTCAACTCTTCATCTTATGTGAGCATTTACTCCTTTTTGGATACCCAAAATATCTCATATTTTTAATATTGCTCATAGTTTTTTAATAATAAACCTTGTACATTTTCAACTCTTCATCTTATGTGAGCATTTACTCCTTTTTGGATACCCAAAATATCTCATATTTTTAATATTGCTCATAGTTTTTTACTAATAAACCTTGTACATTTTCAACTCTTCATCTTATGTCAGCATTTACTCATTTTTGGATATCTTCTTTTACAAATTGGATTTATCTCCTCCCTACACAGGGATTGATGCTATTGGCCCATAGGAACCTTAATTGGACCATAATCTAAAAATTTCTGAAAATCTAGACCCTTAGACTAAGGTTCTTTATACCTATTTCAAATTAATTCCAATTGCACATTGGAAAATTCTTTTTGAATTTCTGTTTCAGGAAAATTCATCTTAATTATATGAGATATTTTTCTATCCAAAAATATTCAAAATTTGAATATTCTCTCTCTAGAATATTTTCTCTCTCTATGCTAAAACAGGCAGAAACAAGATCTCTTATATTTCAGAAAAGGGGATTGTTACAGGGAAATATGCTGGACATCAAAAAGGGGTTGGGGGAGGAATCTTACAGTGGTTAATAGTCTTGTCCAGAGAAGAGCATTGAAAAATCTAGAGAAACGTCTAAATAGGGATGCATTCATCACCTTGCATGATGACGATGATTTTGGTAAGTCAACCTTTGGCACTCTTACCTAGTAGTATGCAAATGTATTGTCATGTAGTGTTACACACCTTTCTTTCGCTACTTACAAAAGTTAAAGTTAAATTATAGTCAGAATAAACCAATGCAAGTAAAATTGGCTAGTGGGAAAATGCTCCTCACATGCCATGAGACTAATAGGAAAAGATGCACGACAAAAGAGAACTTGAGCTCTTGCAAGCACACACACACTCACAAAACCCTAATAGAGAACACACAAGGTGAGAGGTTGAAAATCTTCTTCTTCTTCAACACACCATATACAAAGATAAGAGTACACTCATATAAAAAGGTACTCAACCAAATACATACTAGGGTTCTCTATAGTGTGAACCCAACTTGAGCTGGCGCTATAACTATGCCAGTCTCTAGAATGGCTGTCACACTGCCTGTCATCCCACTGTGGCCGCATATCACCCATGATCTCACCAACCATGCCAGTGGTGTAAGTGTGGGGCCTATCCCCCAGGCAGGTCATCAATGTCCACCACCTCACTAGATGAACTCTGATACCATGAAAAGATGCAGGGGAGAAGAGAGCTTGAGCTCTTGCAAGCACACACACACTCCCAAAACCCTAATAGAGAACACACAAGGTGAGAGGCTGAAAATCTTCTTCTTCTTCACTCAACACTCAACACACCATATACAAAGATAAGAGTACACTCATATGAAAAGGTACTCAACCAAATACATACTAGGGTTCTCTATAGTGTGAACCAAACTAAATGAGCTGTCACTATAACTATGCCAGTCTCTAGAATGGCTGTCACACAGCCTGTCATCCCACTGGCCGCATATCACCCATGATCTCACCAACCATGCGAGTGGTGTAAGTGTGGGGCCTATCCCCCAGGCGAGTCATCAGTGTCCACCGCCTCACTAGATGAGCTCAATATCTCAACACTCCCCCTCGAGCTCAACTCCATCTCATGTACACCAAGCGAAGCCCTGAATCTGTGGAGCTTCTCTGTACCCAATGCTTTGGTGAAGATGTCAGCTACGTGATCCTGTGTGGTGCTGACATAAACAAGGTCAACATCTCCAGCCAAGACCTTCTCTCTGACAAAATGGTAGTGGACCTCTATATGCTTCGTGCGAGCATGAAAAACTGGGTTCCTGGCCAACTGTATACTGCTAATGTTGTCACTCACAGAAAATGACAACTTGTCTATCCATTGATAGACCCAAATCTGCAAGTAGCTTTCTCAACCAAGCTACCTCACATGCTGCCATAGCATGTGAGGTACAGAGGTGCTGCCACCATAGCAGCACCTCTGTACTGGATAGAGCAATCGTAGGCTGCTTCTTACTGCTCCAAGTCACAGCAGCACTCCCCAAAGAAAACATGAAGTAGTAGATCTCCTATCTGAGATACTACCAGCCCAATCAGCATCTGTGTACCCATGTACAAATATCTCTGTCCCAGTTTCATAAAATAGTCCACCATGCAAAGTAGACCTCACATACCTCAGTATGCGTCTCAATGCATCCAAATGCGGCTTCCGAGGAACTTGCATAAACTGACTCACCAGCCCAACAGCATAGCTCAAATCTGGCCTAGTGATCGTCATGTAGATCAAGCTTCCTACTATGCGCCTATACATAGTAGGATCCTCCAAAATCTCTCGTGAATCTGCACTCAACTTGCCATTCTGATCCAATGGCACTGAGATAGGCTTACAGCCTGTCATACCATACTTGGACAACATGTCCAAGCCATACTATCTCTACAGTAATCCAATACCATGTGGTGACCTAATCACCTCAATGCCCAAGAAATATCTGAGCTCCCCCAGATCCTTCATCTCAAACTTCTATCTAAGCAAGATCTTTACATCAAAGATCTCTGCATCATGGTCCCCCGTAATGATCAAGTCATCTACATAGATGACAACAAGCATAACCCCTCTATCATCGTGTCTCACATACAGCGAGAAATCTGCATTGGCTACATGAAAGCCAATAATGACAAGATATTCGAAAATCTTGTCAGACCATGCTCTTGGTGCTTGTTTTAAGCCATACAAGGCTTTCTTCAACCTGCAAACATGCTCAGGGTGACTCACATCCTCATAACCAGGTGGCTGTAATATATACACCTCTTCCTACAAACCCCCATGTAAGAATGCATTCTTTACATCCATCTGATGTAAAGACCATTGCTTTGACGCAGCCATTGCTATCACAACTGTCTCACTGTTGCCATCTTGGCAACTGGGCTGAAAGTTTCCTCATAATCAATGCCATATGTCTGCGCATATCCTTTGGCTACCAATCTAGCCTTGTACCTGTTTATGCTTCCATCACTGTTATGTTTTACTTTGTACACCCACTTCCCCTTCAGGCAATTGCACTAAATCCCAAGTCTCATTTCCATATAGTGCATCCATCTCCTCATCCATAGCTTTCTCCCAACACACATTTCCAACAGCCTCATCAATGCGTGTGGGCTCTACAACCTGCACAACCTTTGCCATGTATGCATAGTGATGTGCCACATAACCATCATAGGTAAACCTCTGCACAAGATTCTTTACTCTCCCAGATCTTAGCAGCTTTGCATTCATGGCTTCCATAGCCTTCTTTACAGCAGGTATTCTCATAGCCGGTATCCCAAGTTCCTCATCAAGGCTCATCTCTGAGCCACTAGACTCTCCATCAACATGAGAATGCCTTGCAGAAATGTCAGGCACACTAAGGGGCTCAACCACTTTCTCTTTGCCTTTATGTGATGTACTAATCACATTTGCAGGACTGGTATTATGACACAGCCTGCCACTTCATGGTCTATCAATTGAACCACTAGATGAGGACTCTCCTGGTCCACTCAAAGACTGTGATTGCTGACTTGTATTCTGTGCAACCACATTTCCACTCACATCAGCCCCAACAGCTTCCTTTTCAGTAGCATACCAGCTTCTTATCTCATCAAAGACAGTATCCTTGCTTACCCTCAACTCACGTGTAGTAGGGTTATAACACCTGTATCCCTTTTGCTCAAGGGAGTATCCAATAAACACACATTTTTCAGCTTTTGGATCTAGCTTAGTTCTGATTTCATCTGGCACATGCACATATGCAATGCATCCAAAAACTTTTAGATGAGACAAATCAGGTTTTCTGCCAGCAAACCTCTCCTCTGGAGTTACATCATGTATGGCTGCAGTTGGAGTCATGTTCATGATGTAAACAGCTGTAGAAATAGCCTCAGCCCAATAGCTATGCGGCATATTCTTCTCTTCCATCAATGCTCGCGCAATCTCAGCAATGTGCCTGTTTTTCCACTCAACAACTCCATTTTGCTGCGGAGTGTATCTGCATGTAAACTGACTCCAAATATCATTCTTCTTCAGAAATTCAGAGAACTCATTGGAGAAGTACTCTCCCCCTCCATTTGACCTTAGGCACTTTACATATTTCCCTGTTTGCTTTTCAACCATAACTCTGAAATTTTGAAAGTGAGTGAACACCTCTCACTCTTCTCCTTCATGAAGTATACCACACTTTCCTTGTGTGGTCATTAATAAATGTCACATAATACCTACAGTCTCCCATAGACATGGTCTTCGTAGGACCCCATACATTTGAATGCACAACATCTAGTGCATTTCTGCTCACATATCTGTTACGTGGAAATACATGCTTTGTTTACTTTCCAAATTGGCATGCTTCACATATTCTTTGCATACCTTCAACTTTAAATTTTGGCAGCCCTATTACAATTCCTTTAGTCTGCATAGACTTCATTCTCTACACATTCACATGTCCAATTCTTTTATGCCAAATGTCTGTGTCTGCAACAATTCTTGAACCATTTGCAAACATCGCAGCACTCACTTCAGGCATGTTTACATTTAATGTAAACATTCTGTCCACTCTGTTGCTATTTGCAACCAACCTGCACTTGTCTTTAAAGTCTTCAACAGAACAACCATCAGGGTTAAACCGAACTTGCAAACCTTGCTCAATCATCTGGCGAGCTGAAACCAGATTCTTTGTTATGTTCGAAACATGAAGTACATCTGCAAGGTACTTCACTTTGCCATCCTGCATAGACAATGGCACATCTCCAACATGGGCAATTGGATGAGCAGTGTCATCCCCTGTTTCCACAAAACCTGGTCTTTCAAGGTTTTTCATCTCCTTGAACCACTCCCCACCACCATGACTTGTCATGTGGTTCAAAGCACTTGAATCAATGTACCATACATCATCTTTATGTGCTGCTTCAACATTTTCAGACATGGCATAACGACATGCTGCATAACAAACAACCTTTTATTATCCTCGTTGTTTCTCCTCGAGGATGCATAGTTGTTTTTGTTGCAATTTCCCATTTTGCATGCCAGCCTGCTTCTTATAACAATCTGCCTTCACATGTCCAGGCTTACCACAATAAAAGCATCCACGTGTATCATTATACTGCCTTTGCCAATTTCCACGACCTCTTTGACTCCCCCTACCTCTGAATTGGCCTCTTCCACCTGCATGTTGTTGTTGTTGTTGTTGAGATTCAAGCTCGATGTCAGTGTGAGCCAGCTATGCTATGTGCTGGCATGTTAGGTAGGAACATGTGTGAGACATAAATGACCGCGTGTCTAGCTGGTCATAGTGTGTGGACATTAGCTAGGGTTAGATGAGTGTGGACACAACTCATAGTGTGTTGTGTGGATTATGGATTATGGCATTATGCTTTGTGTGAGAGTGGAGATGGCTTCCCTCTATGGTTAGGGTTTGCAATATACATTAGGGTTTGCTCCTGTGTGTGTGTCTCCTCCCCCTCTACCGTTCTTTCAACATGGTATCAGAGCCTTGTGCTGTCTATTAGGGTTTATGAGTGAGTGAGTGAAGAGGGAGAAGAAGCTGTGAAAAGAAGCTGTGAAGCTAGCCATTGGAGCTGTGAAGCTTGAAGCACACCGATTCTTATCAGATCTGAGAGCTTGGCCTACCGGGTAAGGTCTTCTAAACATCCTTGAGCGGATTGCAGGTGATACAGGCAAAAACAAAGCAATTTAGAGCAACTCAAAGCAAAGCAAAATTTTGGTTTTTGGAAGCTTTCCATTAAAGCTTGAAAGCATTGATGTATGGTGAAATAGAAGTGATTCTGGCAAAGGACACATGTATTTGACAAAGAGGATGTATTGGCAACTCCTATGCAAGCCCTAAACTCCCTTTGGAGCAATTTGGATGCATATGAATGTATGGAAATCTCTGGTTTTTGAGCTCTCACAAAACAGAGAAAAGAAGGTGAAGATTTGATGCATTTGGAGCATATTTTTGGTAAAAATCGAAGCATTGATGGGTCGACTCACACACTTGCCTAGGTGTGTTGGGCACTTAGTTCTATCATCAATTAATACTTCAAACACTCCCAAACCCTCCTACAGCAGGCGGCGCAGCCAGCACAGAGAAAACAGAGCAGAATTTGATATTTTTGAAGCGAGGAGGTCAATTATTACTCGGTTGCTTGATACATTTCACAATTGCTTTAGCAATTGGTTGCTAAAGCAATTGCTTTAGGAATTGGTTTCTTTACACTTTGGAGAAGAGGGCTATGTGATTGGATTGGTCAATTATGCCTAATTGAGCTGGGAATGAGCTGATTAAACAGGCTGTCCACCACTGGTGGTTGCAGAGAAACAGAGCAATTTTAATTGAGCAATTAATCTTTGGTCTTATACAATTGGACAAATTCCTCTTACATGGAGTTGATGGACACTATTGCTAAGCTAATGAATGCCTAGTTGCTCAATTTTGACAAATATTGAAGAAATTAGAGCCAAATTACTACTGGTTTTTTTGGTTTTTCTAGTTTTTCCCAAAACAGAGAAAGGGGTTTTCAAAAATTGATATGTACACATGTCAGATAGTGTTGATACTCTACATTGAGGTTGTTTAGGTGTCAATACAAGTTGTCCATACTTTATTGCACCACTACATTGTGATTTGGAGCCATGGAAGCGCATCAAAACAGGGTATCTCGGACTGCGTGAGTCAGTTCATCTTGGATGCATACAGGTTGATTTTCTACATCAAATTTGAATATTGGTGGTTACTTTGGAGTATCTGGAACACTCATTGGAGTGTGGTTGAGCTGAGGAAGGCTCGATTACAGATTTGGACGAGTGCGGAAGGTGCACATTAAGCAAACATGTCGGATAATCCAGTACAGATTGTTGGTGAAAAGCTGGATAGGAAGAACTTCCAGGCATGGAAGTACAGGATAAAAAGTTTCTTGAAAGGAAAAGGTTTTTGGAATCTCATTACAGGTGCTGAGCCCAGAGCCTGAGCTACCTCGACAACCTACGCAGCAGCAGCGTATTGCTCATAAGAAATGGTCAGAGAGAGCATTCAAAGTGCTGCATTATCTATCTATATGTATTTCTGATGCTATGCTCATACACATACAGGATGCTGAGAATCCCAAAGATGCATGGGATACTTTGGTCAAGATGTTTGATACAGATACGAGTGCTCGCAAGTCTCAGTTGCGACAGCAGATACACAATGTGAAAAGGAATAAAAGGAGCATACATGATTATGTGCAAGAAATCAAGAAGTTTGCAGATGCATTGGCCACAATAAATGCCCCCATGCCTGATGATGATTTGGTGGATATTACCTTGCGTGGTCTTGGCAAGGAATATAAATCTTTTGATACATCTATCTCAGTGAGGAGTACAGGTTTACCAGACTTTGATGAGTTGGTTTCACTCTTACTTGTTGAGGAAATCAAGCTCAGTGATTCATTTCTGGATGCATCTACTAGCCATGATGATAATGGCAGAAATCATGCTTTCTATTCTCAGAGAGGCTTTAGAGGCAGGGGAGATTCGCATCACATGGAGTGGTGGTAATGGCCGTGGGATGGCAGGACAGGTCTCCACAACAGAATTTTCAGCCTTCATATGGTGCTCGAGGTGGTCGTGGATATACCCCTCAAAGAGGCAGAGGAAAACCCCGTGGTAGAGGACGTTGGCAAGGCCAATAAAATTCTATGCAAGATGTTGAATGCCATTATTGTGGGAAATATGGTCATATGGCGAGAGATTGTTTCCGCAAACAGAATGATTTGAGAGGGGGTAGAGCACAACGTGGTGGTCATTATGGTGGAAATTATGCACAACATGGTGGTGGAAATTATGCATCAAGCAACAATGATGGCACTGCAAATCATTTGTTCGCCACCATGAAACATGTTGTGGGTTCTATGATGACAAATGCTGAGAATGATGACACATGGTATATGGACTCAGGAGCATCAAACCATATGACGTGTCATGGTGAATGGTTTGAGCATATGAAGCCTATGGATGTAAAAGGCTATGTGGAAACAAGTGATGATACCCAGCATATCATTACACATGTTGGAAGTGTACCATTGGTCATGCACAATGGACAAACAAAATCTATGTCTAATGTATTGTACGTGCCTTCTATCACAAAGAGCTTGGCCTCAGTTGGTCAAATGGTGGAACAGGGATTACAGGTTCGTTTCAACGAGCATGGTTGCTTCGTTGAGGACTTCAAACATGGTTGTAGAGTCATTGCTAAAGGCAAGAAAGAAGGCAGGTTGTTTAAGCTGGATGCTCGAATTCCTGAGTCATTGCTAAAGGCAAGAAAGAAGGCAAGTTGTTTAAGCTGGATGCTGGAATTCCTGAGCTAAAATTAGCCATGTTCTCCAAAAGTAAAAATGTGGTATAGGACATTGATATTTGGCATAAGAGGATTGGACATGTCAATATACAAAGGTTAAAGAACATGCAGACAAGAGGCATTGTCAGTGGATTGCCTAGATTCAAATATAATGGAAATATGCATGTTTGTGAAGCCTGTCAGTTTGGAAAGCAGGCAAGGTTGAGGTTTCCTAGAGAAGGAAATATGAGTAGCATGCCACTTGAGATAGTACACAGTGATGTATGGGGTCCTGCACAAAACCCATCTATAAAGGCAGTTTATACTATGTGACATTCATAGATGATTTCAGCAGGATGACATGGATATACTTTCTGAGAGAGAAGAGTGAAGTGTTGGAAAAGTTCATGGATTTCAAAGCTTTTGCAAAAAAGCAATATGGCTATTGGATTAAATGTTTGAGGACAGATAGAGGTAGTGAATACACCTCAAAAGCTTTTGAGCATTTCTTGAGGAAGCATGGAATAAGAAGACAGTTGACTTGCAGGTATACACCTCAGCAGAATGGTGTGGCTGAGAGAAAGAATAGAGTCATATGTGAAGTGGCTAGGGTGATGCTCAATGAAAAGAGCATGCCAGATTACTATTGGGCAGAAGCATGTGCTACTGCAGTGTATATTCTGAATAAAACACCTACAGTAGCCATTCATGGAAGCACGCTAGAGATGCAGCTTACAAGTTATAGGCCAAACATTGGACACCTCAAAGTTTTTGGATGCATAGCTTATGTACATGTGCCTGATGAAAGAAGAAGGAAGTTGGATCATAAGGCAGAAAAATGTGTATTTGTTGGATATGCACAGGATCGAAAGGCATACAAATGTTATAATCCACAAACTAGACAAGTGGTCATCTCACGAGATGTGGTGTTTGATGAGCTTGCTAGTTGGTACAAAGCAAAAGATGAGGGTGTCATTGAGTCACTTGAGGCAGATGTGCCTGTGAACTTGCCACAAGCAAGTTCTAGTTCTACTACTATGTCTGGGCCAACAGTCAACAGAGGCTGAGAGTAGTACTGTACGTCCATGGTCAGGACATTTGAGGCATGAGAGTGTGAGCACTCGGAGTAGTGCTATGGATAAAGGAAAGAAGAAGGTTGAAGGAATTGGAATCACAGGTTATGAGTCATCGAGTTCAGAGAGTTTGGATGAGGAGCTTGGCATACCTATTTTACGCACACCTGGTGCTAGGCAGGATAGATATGTGCCACCACATGCTAGAGTTACAGGTGTATAGAGTGACCCGCATGCATTGCAGAGATCCCAGAGAGTCAGTTGACAGATTGACATATCGAGATTTTGCTATGCACTATGCATATATGATATCTATGGTAAAGCATGTGGAACCTACATGCTATACAGAAGCTATTGGAGAGCATGTATGGGAGAAAGCAATGGATGTTGAGATGGACGCATTGGTTCATAATGACACATGGGACTTGGTTGCATTACCAAAGGACAAGAATGTTATTGGATGTAAATGGGTTTACAAAGTGAAGTGCAAATCTGATGGTTCTATATTGAGAGACATAAAGCAAGATTGGTGGTTATGCAGAGACCCAAGGTTTGGACTATGATGAAACCTTTAGTCGAGTGGCTAAGATGGGCACAGTGAGAGCAGTCATTGCTATGGCTACAGCTAATGGCTAGGAAATGCATCAAATGGATGTCAAGAATGCATTTCTAAATGGAGATCTACAAGAGGAAGTGTACATGGCACAGCCAGAAGGGTATGTACACCCAAGATATCCCACTCACGTATGCAAATTGAAAAAGGCATTGTATGGTTTGAAGCAAGCACCTCGTGCTTGGAGTGATAAGATGAGCAGATATCTTATCTCACTTGGTTTTCAAATTTCTACCGTAGATTCTTCACTCTATGTGAAGAAGACAGAGCATGGGATTGTTTTACTCGTCATCTATGTGGATGATTTGATTATCACAGGTGATCATGGTGCAGATGTGATGCATGTCAAGAAAGCTTTGAGTGGGCAATTTGACATGAAAGACCTTGGTGAGTTGAGATACTTTCTTGGAATTGAAGTGGTCAAAGATCATGCAGATACATGGTTAGTACAGCGCCAATATGCATTGGATATGTTGGCAAAGTATGGCATGAGACAGGGTGTAAGCCTATGAGTACACCTTTGGAGCAAAATGTGAAGTTGCGGGCTGATTATGGCGAGGAATTAGATGATCCATCTATGTACAGAAAGATGGTTGGTAGTCTCATTTACATGACTATCACAAGCCCGGATTTGAGTTATGCTGTGGGGCTAGTCAGCCAGTTCATGCAGAGCCCCAGAAAACCACATTTGGATGCAGTGCGATGCATTATGAGATATGTGAAGACCACTGCACATTATGGTCTACTTTATGAGAGTGGTAAAAGCTTAGATATACATGGTTACACAGATGCTGATTGGGCAGGTAGCTCCTATGAGACAGGAGGTCTACTAGTGGATATGCTTTTACACTTGGAAGTGTTGTGGTGAGTTGGAGTAGCAAGAAGCAACCTACAGTTGCTTTATCCAGTATAGAGGCTGAGTACAGGGATGCAGCCATTGCTACTTGTGAGGCTATATGGTTAAAGAGTCTCTTGACAGATTTGTGTGAGCCTATTGATGACAAAGTTGTCATTCATTGTGACAACATGAGCAGTATACAGTTGGCAAAGAATCCAGTGTTTCATGTGAGGACCAAACACATAGAGGTCCACTATCACTTTGTGAGAGAGAAGGTGCTGGATGGTACAATTGATCTGCAGTATGTGAAGACTGATGAGCAGGTGGCAGACATCTTTACAAAGCCACTTAGCAGGGAGAAGTTTGAGTACTTCCGTACTATGTTGGGAGTACATGGGATGCGCTTGAGGGGGAGTGTTGAGAGCTTTGATATCCGTTGAGAGCTTTGATATCCCAAGCTCATCTACATCTTCATCGGCAGTACATCGTGAGCTTGAGAGGGGCTGTTGAGATTCAAGCTCGATGTCAGTGTGAGCCAGCTATGCTATGTGCTGGCATGTTAGGTAGGAACATGTGTGAGACATAAATGACCGCGTGTCTAGCTGGTCATAGTGTGTGGACATTAGCTAGGGTTAGATGAGTGTGGACACAACTCATAGTGTGTTGTGTGGATTATGGATTATGGCATTATGCTTTGTGTGAGAGTGGAGATGGCTTCCCTCTATGGTTAGGGTTTGCAATATACATTAGGGTTTGCTCCTGTGTGTGTGTCTCCTCCCCCTCTAGCGTTCTTTCAACAGTTGTTGTTGTGAATTCTGGGACTGTTGTTGTTGCTACTGGCCATAATTTTGATTACCTATTTGGCCACCTCCTTGACCGTATCCAGGGCCTCCTCTACCTCGTCCTCTTCCTGAACTTGTGTAGAAGGCCTGTTGCTCTGAACTATTTTTGTTTTGTGAAGATTGTTGGTCTTCACCCAAGCTCTTCTCTTCTATAATCAACATAGACACCAAATCTGTAAAATTGGAAGTGTTTTCCCGAGTCTGAATAGACGTCTTGAATGCCTTGTATTGTGGCCCAAGACCACGTAGACAGACTTCCACCTTGTCATCACTCATCATCTACTGAAATGCCAATAGATGCAAAGGGATTCCACAATACCCTTGATCTTCAATGCATAGTCATTCACAAACATACTCTTTTTCTCCCACAGTATGAAGTTCATTCTTCAACTGTATCTTTCGTGCCTTGGTATTTGTTTCATAGAGTTTTACCAAGGTGTCCCACGCCTCCTTGGGGGACTTGGCATCCTGAATGTGCCCAATCATGGTGTCCTGTATACTGATAGAGAGCCAATACATAACTTTTATGGCTCCTTGGTTCCAATCCTTAAACTCTTTCACATCTGTAGCAATTGGATTGATCTCTTGTATCTTCGGTGCCTCTTCATGCTCACCTTCTATGTAGTCCCAATAACCCTTTCCCATCAGGAAATTCGTCAACCTGAACCTCCAAGCATGGAAGTTGTTCTTATCGAGCTTCTCAGCAACAATCTGGTTTATGCCATCATTTGACATCTTGCAATTTACCAGAAACAGCACTCTGGTTTGTCCTACACAAACTGTTGTATTTCCTGCAGCAGTACTGTACTACACTCAAATGTCACAACCAGTGACCTCAATGTGCATACATACACCCAATGGCAACTGTTGACCTCCTTGCAGCACACACAGTGTCTGCACAGCCAATATGTCTTCTTGCAGTTCTTAAAACAGAGTTCTGCAGAGAATCGATGACTTACCTGCAGTGCTCAAAATGGCCTGCTTTCTGAAAAATGGAGGTCGAGACGCACCCGAAATGCATTTTTGACCCAAAAAATTTCGTCCAATAAGATAGTATAGTTGCCCTATAGCTTTACTCCCCCGAAAAAGCTCCTCATCAGAGATCGTTTGTCGGTGCCTCACGTAGAGCTCCCGACAAGGGTGTAGTCGTCGCCAACACAAATAGGGAGGAGTAGTTGAAGCTCTTACCCTTGTACCGCATGAACTAGGCTACTCTGATACCATGAAAAGATGCAGGGGAGAAGAGAGCTTGAGCTCTTGCAAGCACACACACACTCACAAAACCCTAATAGATAACACACAAGGTGAGAGGCTAAAAATCTTCTTCTTCACTCAACACTCAACACACCATATACAAAGATAAGAGTACACTCATATGAAAAGGTACTCAACCAAATACATACTAGGGTTCTCTATAGTGTGAACCCAACTAAATGAGTTGGTGCTATAACTATTCCAGTCTCTAGAATGGTTGTCACACAGCCTGTCATCCCATTGGCCGCATATCACCCATGATCTCACCAACCATGCCAGTGGTGTAAGTGTGGGGCCTATCCCCCAGGCGGGTCATGAGTGTCCACCGCCTCACTAGATGAGCTCGATATCTCAACATAATAATCTTCAAGGTTTTATCTTTAGGTGTGTATGATATAGTTCTCAAGATGGATTGGCTCACCCAAAATTAGGTAGATACACACTTCCATATAATGGTGCTATCTATTTTTTGGACCTGCACAATAATAAGGTCCAAGGGATTAGAAGTATTGGGACTCCAACAACTGTACAGCTTGTGAGGTGAAGGCATCTAGAATTTTATCATGTTCAAGAAAAAAGGGGGCAATTTATCTTGCCATGATTAATCCCACTAGGAAGGAATCACGTTCTTATAAAAAGCATGAGTGACTAAGTGAGTATTCCAATGGGTTTTATCAAAGAGTTGACAGAAATGTTCCGAGTCCAAGAAGTGGACCATGAAATAGAGCTAATACCTATAGCACAACCAACTTCTAGGAGATATTATCCCCTTATGGCAATATATATCTGCCTGATTTTGGGTGAGCCAATCCATCCCAATAATTCCATCATACACAACTAAAGGTAAAAACTTGAACTTACATTCGGTCAAGTTGTCTAAAGAGAATTAAAGATTATCTGTCTCATGGCATGTGAGAAGTCTTTTTCCACTAATCAATCTAACTTGCATAGGTTTACTTTGTCTCTAATGTAACTCTAACTTTCACAAAGTGGCCTCGGGCGGTGCACTACTAAGAAACCCTATGTATCACAAGCATTTAAGGGGTATTTAAAAAACCCCTTACCTGTGAATTTTTCATAAATAAAATGATCCCTTTTTCTTTATGGAATTATGGGTTTTTTTAAAAAAATCAATTTTAAAAACCCCTTCTGTAAATGTATTTCTGTAAATTTACCTTAAATTTTTTAATTAAAAAACAGTTGGCACCTGACTTGTAGTCCCTAGCCTTTTTCAATTATTTTGCATAGGATATCTTTTAGTCTAATATCAAGATAAAATCCACCACCAAATGCCATAATCAGTGATGTCATCTAGAAATGTATCAAGTCACATTGAGTGTACCTCTCATGGCTATATAAGCACTATGTACAAGCTCATTTGTATCAATGCAATCATATCCTTTTTTTTATCATGAATGGCTCACTTTTCTTTCTCCCTTAATTTATCATGATATCAGAGCATAGGAGACTTCTATTTTGGAGCTTTCTAGAGTAGACTTTTATTTTGGAATTTTTAGCTTGGAGTTTATCCTTTTATTTTGGAATTTTTAGCTTGGAGTTTATCCTTTTGGAGCTTTTTAGAGTATACTTTTATTTTGAAATTTTTAGCTTGGAGTTTATCCTTTTAGAGTTTTGTATCTATTTTCCTTTTGTAACATCTGCCACCTACCACTTAGTTCATTGGGCCAGCACCCCACGTCCACCAAGCTGATGCTCCAAGTAGAGAGGGGTAGCATGTGCTTCTAGATCAAGCTGTTTCCGAGCAGCACCTCTACCAACAGCAGCACTGTGATGGCTCTCCGCTTGATCTATATCCTCATCTTTGCTACGACCTAGGGCACATCGCTCTGGGTAACCTTTAGATCATAGACACGTGGCTCAACCGCTTCTATGTTAAGATATCAAGCTCAACTAGTTCTACGGCGGACATTGATAACCAGCCTGGGTGATAGCTTCCACATCTACACCACTGGCATGGTTGGTGAGATTATGAGTGATATGCGGCCAGTGGAATGACAAGTTGTGTGACAACCATTTTGGATTACTAGAGACTGGCATAGTTATAGCACTAGCTCATTTAATCGGGCTCACATTATGGACCGACTCTTTTATGTTGTATTAGTTGAGTACTAACCCATATAGTGTGTACTCTTATCTTTATCTTATGTTGGTTGAGTAGAGGAGAAGAAGATAGAAGAAAATTCAGCTATCCATCTCTCTTGTGTCTTGCTCTCTCTTGTGTGTGTGTGTTTACTTGCAGGGTTTGAAGCTCTCCCTCTCCCCCACATTATCTTTATGATATCAGAGCCTGGTTCATGTGAGAGCCAAGGAGGCAAGCAAGAGGAAAGAACAAGCAACGAAGGAAGCGATACTACATGGGTAAGAGCACCATCATCTCTTTCCCCTTCTTGGTTTAGGTACAACACCCCCTCAGTAGCTCTGGGAGCTACACATCTTTAATTGAGGAGTTGTCTTCACGGGAGCGGAGCTATAGGGCAAGTATATTGTCTTATTGGACAGAGTTGTTTGAGCTAGATTTGCGTTTCGGGCACGTTACGGGTCTTGTTTCGTCACTGCATAGTATTTTTGATAGTTTTCTCGAAGTTCTGGTAGAGAAGTGTTTCTGCTCGAAATCTAGTTATTTTGCAGTGCAGCAGTATATTTTGGAAGTGCAAACAAGGTTTGCACATGTATTGTTGATACGGGGTATGTACATGTACTCTGGTCACATTTGGTGACACACAGGCTATGCTGAAGTATCGTTGTTGTAGCAATTTTATAGGAGATACTGCTGTATTACACGTTGCATACAGAAGTTGTCTATTTGCAGGGGTTATTTGATAGCTACAGGAAAACATATCTGACAAAATTAATCAAATTGTTAGTGAGAAGCTGGATAAGAATAACTTCCATGCTTGGAAGTTCAAAATGACCAATTTCCTAATGGGTAAAGGATTTTGGGATTATGTAGAAGGAGACAATGAGGAGCCTCTAGAGCTATCTGACGAGAATGCCACTCCTACAGATATAAAGGCATTCAAGGATTGGAATTAGGGTGCAAGAAAAGTCACGTACTGGCTTTCAATTAGTGTCACAGACACATACAGGATGCAAACACTCCAGCAGCTTGCATGGCAGAATATCTGGTTCAGATGTTCTTCCAGACTAACACAAAGGTAAGGAAGTTGCAGTTAAAGCAAGAGTTACATATTGTGGAAAAGGAAAGCATATCCATCAATGAATATGCCTTAAAGATCGAGGGCATTGTTGAATCCCTTAGGTCTATCAATGTATCAATGGAGGATGATGATTTGGTGAGTGTCTGTCTGAATGGGCTTGGCAAGGAGTACAAGCCATTAAAGACCTCCATTGCAGTTAGGGAGAGTATTCCCAACTTTTGGGACTTGATATCTATGCTGATCATAGAAGAAAAGGCTTCAGGTGAGGATTCTTCTTCACAAAGCAAGAACACATCGGAACAGGACTTCTACTCTAATTTAGGTAGAGGCCGTGGTCGAGGCCAAGGTGGTGGCCGACAAGGAAATCAGAATTTGGACAACAATAGTCCAATGATTCACAGCAACAATCATACATAGGTGGAAGAGGCCAGTCTAGAGGCCGGGGGAGCCAAAGAGGCCGAGGTGGTTGGCAAAGAAATCAAAATGCAAATAGCATAGAGTGCTATTATTGTGGCAAACCAGGACACATGGCAAAGGACTACTACAAAAAGCAGAATGACATTAAAAGTGGGAAGTTACAGCAAGGCAACTGTGCATCATCTCTAGCAAACATGGAGGTGATGACAGAAATGAGCAGCTGTTTGTGATGCAGCACATGCTTAGTTCCATAAAACAGGGGATGTGTTAGGATCTCAAGATATATGGTATGTGGATTCTAGCGCCTCTAACCACATGACCAATCATGCTAAGTGGTTTAGAGATATCCAAAAAATGGAAAAACCAGGTTATATAGAAACAGGTGATGATACTGCGTATCCCATTGCGCATGTTGGTAAAGTGCCATTGTCTATGCAGAATGGTAAAGTGAAGTACTTGGTTGATGTACTTCATGTTCCGAATATTACAAAGAACTTGGTTTCCGTTGGACAGGTGGTTGAGCAGGGTCTGTAAAGTGCCATTGTCTATGCAAGATGGTAAAGTGAAGTACTTGGTTGATGTACTTCATGTTCCAAATATTACAAAGAACTTGGTTTCCGTTGGACAGGTGGTTGAGCAGGGTCTGTAAGTGAGGTTTGATCCTCAAGGATGTTTTGTGGAAGACTTCAAAAATAAGTGTCGCTTGGTTGCAAAGGGTAACAAAAATGGCAGGATGTTTACTTTGGATGTTAACATGCCTGAGATAAAGGCAGCCATGTTTGCGTATGGAATAGGTGTCATTGCAGATATTGACATATGGCACAAGTGCATTGGTCATGTGAATGTACAATAGCTGAAGTCTATGCAGGCCCAAAATATTATTGCAGGTTTGCCAAAGTTTAAGGTTGATGGTATGCATAAGGTATGTGAAGCATGCCAACTTGGTAAGCAGGCCAAACATGCTTTCCCGCATGAAAAGCATGTCAGTGCAAGGCCATTAGATGTCATACATTCAGATGTATGGGGACCAACCAAGACTGCAACAATTGCAAGTTGCAGGCACTATGTTACATTCATTGATGACCACATTAGGAAAGTGTGGGTTTATTTCACGAAGGAGAAAAGTGAGGTGATTGCTCACTTTTAGAGATTTAAATCCTTGGTCGAGAAGGAAAAAGGCATGCAAATAAAATGCCTAAGATCAGATGGTGGGGGAGAATATTTCTCCAATGAGTTTAGCGATTTCCTGGACAAAGCATGGAATCACGAGACAGTTTACATGCAGGTACACTTTGCAAATAGAATGGTGTTGCAGAAAGGAAAAACAGGCACATTGCAGAAGTGGCGCATGCCTTGATGGATGAAAAGAATATGCCACATTACTTTTGGGTAGAAGCAATAGCAACTGCTGTGTACATTATGAACAGGACACTCACACACTGCAGAAGCAGCTGTTCATGGTATGACTCCTGAACAAAAGTTTATAGGCATAAGACCGGATGTGTCTCACTTGAAAGTGTTTGGGTGTATTGCATATGTACATGTTCCTGTGATGACATGAGAACAAAGCTGGATCCAAAGGCAGAGAAATGCATCTTCATTGGTTATGATATGGAGAAAAAAGGTTATAGATGCTATAACCCTACCACTCGTGAGATGCGAGTAAGCAGAGATGTTGTCTTTGATGAGATGAGTATCTGGTATGCACCAGTTGTGAAGGCAACATAAGATGCAAATGTAAGAAGTGCTGATGTTGCACCACATGTAGAGCAGCAATCATCACAGGTACTAAGTGGACCTGGGGAGTCCTCAAGCAGTGGATCCAATGTTGGCCCATGGTCAAGCATGTTGAGGAATGATGCAAGTACACATGTATCATGGAAAGGGAAGGAAAAGGTAGATAACCCTTTTGTGCATGATGTGTCAACAGGTCACTCATATGTGGATGGTGACTCTAGTGGCTCTGAGCAAAGCCTCGATGAGGATCTTGGCATTCCGTCTGTGGTTGCTCATGGTGTAAGGAGAACCACGGCTATTTTGAAGACACCTGGCACTGATCCAGGTGTACGCAGGTCTACAAGGGTTAGATACCCTGTTGACAGGTTGAGATATGATGGATATACAGCCCATCATTATGCTTACATGGTAAAAGCAATACAAGAGGTTGAGCCCACTTGCTTTGAGCAAGAAATTTGAAATAAGAAATAGGAAGATGCCATGGATGAGGAGATGGCAGCATTGGACATGGGAAACAGAGAGAGAGAGAGAGAGAGAGAGAGAGAGAGAGAGAGAGAGAGAGAGAGAGAGTGTAAGATTCCTCCCCAGCCTCTCAGGATGTCCAGTATCTTCCCCTGTAGTCAAATCCCTCTTCAGAAATATCAAAGATCTTGTTTCTACCTGTTTTGGCCTAGAGAGAGAAAATATTCTAGAGAGAGATTGTTTAGATTTTGAATATTTTTTGATAAAAAAATTTCTCATCCTATTAATATAAGTTCCCCTAAAACAGACGTTCAAAAAGATTTCCAGAAGGTGCATTAGAAATCAAGTATAATCTGCTCAAGAGGCATTATCCTGAGGGTCAAGATTTTTTCAAAATTTTAAATTAAGGTTCCTATGGGCCAATAAGATCAATCCATTTGTAGGGAGGAGATAAATCCAATTTGTAAAAGAAATTACCCAAAAATGAGTAAATGCTCACATAAGATGAAGAGTTGACTATGTACAAGGGTTATTAGTAAAAAACTATGAGTATTACTAAAAAAATGAGATATTTTGGGTATAATCATTCCATTTTGACACATATGTAAGGAAGGGGAGTCCCTTCAAGGATGTGCATACTTCACATGCTTGAATGAGTTTTAAACTCAAAAATAATGTGATATTTTTATCTCTCCTCTCTCTTGGATCCGAATCAAATCCGAATCAAAAAGGAACCAAACTAGGTCCAAAACTAGTCCAAATTCAACCAAACTGAAATCTGGAAAATCTAGAAATCAGTTGGTCTTGGTTAGAGCCTCCCTCTCCTATAAATAGAACTTGAGTCTTTGTAAAAAAAGATGAGAGTTATACTATGCTAAAATTATGCAAAAATAATTTTGGCATAGTAAAAAAAAAGATGAGAATTATACTATGCCAAAAATAATGCTAGTTTTTACTATTCTCTAAAATTCTCTCCAAATTGAAGAAATTGGAGCTTCCCTCTTTCTTCAATCTCCATTGGTGACTCCATCAGCACACCAAACCAATTGATTGGTTGGGGGCCTTGTGGAAAGGCATAGTTCTCTTAAGTCAAAATGTTGCTAAGTCAGATATGTAGTTAGTCAGATATGTGCTAAGTCGGATATGTGCTAAGTCGGATATGTAGTTAGTCAGATATGTGCTAAGTCGGATATGTAGTTAGTCAGATATGTGCTAAGTCGGATATGTGCTTAGTCAAATATGTGCTAAGTCGGATATGTGCTTAGTCAGATATTTGGTAAGTCGGATATGTGCTAAGTCAGAATTTTAAGGCGATAGGAATGTATGATGACTTTCTTGGGATCTTGGAAGTTAAGATATATAACGGTTATTCAAGAATAACGTTCTGGGGGAAAGCGTAACATTTTTGGGCAAGGTAGAAAAGAAGGGAAGCAATGTAATGTGAGGGGAGAAAAAAAGAAGAGAATGAAGCACATTTTTAGGGTTTTATCTCTCTTGTGTGACTTTGCTCTGTCAAATTTCTGTCTGCATTATTAAGTTTTTACTGTATTTGAATCTCTGTTTTCACCTAATCAACATGTTTCTTGTGGAGAAATTGTATCTGCTTAACTGCTTGGCTGTGTAACCATTAAACACTGGCGATTCACGGTGGTTTCAACCACAATGGTTGATTAGGATGGAGCCTACAATAGGAGCATGCAAAGCAAGTGCTGCAGATTCAGGCACTGCTGCAAATTTAGGAGGCGAAATCAGATTCAGGAGGCGAAATTAGAGGCGAAATCAGATTTAGGAGGTAAAATCAGATTTAGGAGGTAAAATCAGATTTAGGAGGCAAAATCAGATTCAGGAGGCGAAATCAGATTTAGGAGGCGAAATCAGATTGACATAATCAGTTATGGTTCTTGGAAGTCAGATACTGAATGATTGCTCTGATCTTGTAGAAAGTAGACTACTCAGAATTTGCAGACTGCTCTGATCTTGTAGCAGGCTACTCAGAACCTGCAAGTGGAGCAGAATCAGAATCTACAAGTGTAGCAGAATCAGAATCTGTAGGTGCAACAGAATCAGAATCTGCATATCCTTGGATGGGATGGTGGAATTCCTCATTCAAAGTGCTACTTCACATTGGGAGTTGACGTGTTCCAAGTAAGCCATCATTCAGATTTTGCATAATAAACACCTCAAATTCTGATTTCAAAAAGTTTTTAGCAATGTTTGAGCACCTATTTGTTATGAGTGGGGTGGATCTCGGTATAGCACCGCAGCTCTCCATTCCAAGCATACATATGGGCTTTATTTGGTGTGGTGCATTGAATATGAGAGCTCACATAGCTATCTAATTTCTAACTTCAAATATGGGTAAAAAGAAGAAAAAGAAGTGTTTGATTTGCATGAGGCATAACCATGCCACAAATGAATGCTCATACATGTGTGAGCCATGTTCAAAAGGAGATCAATGCATGAAGTTTTGCATGATTGATCTATGCACAAAATTTCACAAAATCATCAAGCATTTTCATAAAGCATCATCATGTGAGAAGATGAAGAGAGCTAGAGAGAAGCTAGATGTATTTGAAGGAGTGTTGGAAGATGCATATGAGTATCATAGGGATCATGAGGGTAGAATATGTAGATCTTGTTCTAGCAAGAAGGGTGTGAGAATGTTGCATAAAGCATGTGAGAATTTGCAAGAGAAGTTTGAGAGTGATGAGAGTAGTGATGATGAGGAAGAGGAGTGGAGTTACCCAATGGGAGTGCCGGTGATTGGAGTGAAGGGAATGCATTCGGGTGTGGGCCAAAGTAGCCAACAACAACCCCTAGGACACCCTAAAACAACATCAGGCACCAACCAAAAAGGGGAATGTCTTCAACTCCATGACCTCAATCACATGGATGATGAGGGGAATGCATGGGAAAGTTGCATTTTATCATTGGAAAACCAAATATCTGATTCTACAAGTAAGTCAATTCAAAATCAGGATCAGGAGGGTCAAAATGACTACTTTGACAATCAAGAAGCTGAAAATGAGCACTTTCACATCCACAAAGCAATTCTTTTTGAAAGTTTTCTTCACATTGCAATGCAAGGTGATAGGAAGAAGTTAGATGAAGCTGAATTTGCTGATTTTGAAGCCAATTTCTCTCAAATTGAAGATCGAGCATCGTTGCCTGAATGAAAACAGAGCAACCTCATGTGGTAGGTGTTAATTCAGAATTTTCTAGAGTTCAAATTTAGTTATAGAAGGCTGAAAGTGGTTCAAAGAAAGCTCACATTAAAGAACTCACTAATCTACTTGATTTTGACTCAAATTCAGTTTTTTATGATGCTGATTTTTTTTTTGCCAAAAGTGTGTGAAGAAGAGGCTAATACATCGATTTTTAGCCCTGAATCAAATCAGATTGGGTCTGAAATAGATCGGACTGGCAATTTCATGAATAGGAAAAATCAGGAACAAAGGCTTTTGGAGCCTAAATCAGGTTCTGAAGTGAGGGATTCACATTTACAGATGTTGCAAATGTTGAAGAAGCAAACTTGGATGGTTGCAAAAGTGTTTTTCAACATTGAACCTTTCTTATGTCACTTTGAAGGGAAATCTAATTTGTCTGAAGTGTTATTTGTTGCTAATTGGTGGTTGAAGATTATTTTGGAGATGTTTTTGGGCTGTATGAGCATGATTGCTAAGCCTAAAATTACAAAAGTTGCAAAAGTTTCTAATTTTGGAAGGTTTGAGGATCAAATTTCTATGCCTGAAGAGCAAATTTCTAATTTTTTTATTTCAAAAGTTGAAGATCAATTTTTGCAGATGCAAGTTGATGAGTTTGATGATTCATTTGTCCATGTTTCATATGGTTTGAATAAGATTTTGCAGACTGATGATCATGCAAAGAGGGTTTTATGCATGATTTTGCAAAAAACTTGTGGATTTGATAGAGATGTTATGTTTTGGATGTTGTTCTTACTTAAATTGCAGAGTTTGATGAGTGGGATGATTCAATCTCAAGGAAGGTGTTGTTTTGAGTCACCAATGCCCAAAATGCTTGATTTTGAAGAGGAGATGATTGTTGTTCATTTGAAGCAAGTTTTCTTTACTTGTTGTTGGGAGCATTATTCTCATTTGCAAAGGTGTTTTGAGACTGAATATGCAGATATTTTATGGAATCAAGCTGATTTTCACATGGAGGTGGATATTCCAAAATCAGATTTTCAGGTCCTGATGCCTAAATTGCAGAAATCTGATTTTCAGAACCAGATTTTGATTTTGCAGAGGTTCCAAAGATTGATTCTACTCATGTCCACTTCATTATCTTCTTGGAGAAGGGACATACTCATTGAATTTTGGTTTCATAAATTCATTTTGTATGATGTACATTGGATGTTGATCTATATGAAAGGTTCCCAGCCTTGGCATGTTGACTTAAAGTGGTTCACATGTATTCACGTACTCATAAGGGATGCACAATGGGTATGCACTTGTAATGCCTTTAAGCTACATCTTTTTGAAGAATCAAGGGGGAAAGTAATTATCAAGCTAGTTGTATGTTTAAAGTATAATAAAGCTGAGGAGATAGCAGTCAAATGGGTGGATGTTGTGCTAGAAGTTCTAGTGGAAGATTCAGCGGATGTGACTGATTATCAAGGCAGAAATGCTGACATATGGCTGCGGAGTTGCAGCGGAATGCAGATTGGATGCGGACAGGAGGATGTTGAGAAGGTGGTAGTGCTGATTGAAGACAGGGAGGTGGAGCCAGGTTTAGTCGAATGTCAAGCAGCGGATGTAGTAAAGAAGTCATCGGAGGCTGCTGATAAAGAAAGTGGCTGAGCTAATCAAGGGATATGTGGATCCGAGTCAAATTTCTTTGAAATCTACCACCGAGACGTGCCATGTGTTGAAGGCATAGTTCTCTTAAGTCAGAATGTTGCTAAGCTGGATATGTAGTTAGTTAGATATGTGCTAAGTTGGATATGTGCTTAGTCAGATATGTGCTAAGTCGGATATGTGCTTAGTCAGATATTTGGTAAGTCGGATATGTACTAAGTCAAAATTATAAGGCGGTAGGAATGTATGATGACTTTCTTGGGATCTTGGAAGTTAAGATATGTAACGGTTATTCAAGAATAATGTTTTGGGGGAAAGCGTAACGTTTTTGGGCAAGGTAGAAAAGAAGGGAAGCAATGTAATGTGAGGGGATAAAAAAAGAAGAGAATGAAGTAGATTTTTAGGGTTGTGTGACTTTGCTCTATCAAATTTTTGTCTGCATTATTAAGTTTCTGCTGTATCTGAATCTTTGTTTTCGCCTAATCAACATGTTTCTTGTGGAGAAATTGTATCTGCTTAACTGCCTGGCTGTGTAACCATTAAACACCTCTACCGTGAACAAAGAATCAAGCAATTTGTAAGGTAAATGGTGAATTTTGATCTTTTTTATAAATTCTCAATGTTTCTCTCTTCTCAACCCCTCTCAAGCTTGAGAAGCTTAATTGGAATGGTTTTTGAAGGCTATTGAAGTTAATTGATGAATGGTAGTAAAGAATTACATAAATTTTTATTTATGCTTAATTTTAATGGTTTTTATGTAGTTTCTCTCTCTCACTCAAAGAACGGTCATTCTCATGACCTATTCTCAATCCAAATGAAGCTTTTCATAAAGCTTTTCTTTAATCCAAGATTAATCTATGCTTGAGGCCAAATTAATGGCTTTTTTCTATGCTTTTAGTTTATGTATTTCATGAATATTGATGATTCAATCCATTATAGATTAATGATCCAATTAGGGATCATTCTAATCATTCCCTTAATGTTAAGCTTTATCCTTTAAAATAATTGAGATTTATCAATCATAGCAGCGGAGCTATGGTAAAATTTTTGTAAAAATTACACATAAAATAATTTCATTCAAGCATGAAAAGAGGACTTCCTACCATATTCTAGGAATTATCATCCTAGATTAATTGAAAGAATTTCATTGTAATCATGGAGAAATTTATTTTTATGTTATGCATAATTGACGAATTAAGAAAAAGAGGATTTCTAGTAATTAAATTTTATGTTAAAAATAGTAATCCCCATCGTATGGGTATTCTTAAAGGGTTATTTTCATTCTAGACATAGAAAAATATATACTAGAAATATTTTATTATAAAAGTATGATTTTCATCATAATTGATTTTTATGCATAAGTAGATGCATAAAAGAATTTTTTATATATTAAAAGTGTGATTTTCATCATAAAGGATTTTATGCATAAATTAGATGCATAAAAGAAATTCTTTTATATTAAAAGAATGATTTTCATCATAAATGAAAATCATAAATGATTTTCATCTTAAATGATTTGTATGCATAAACATATGCATAAAAGATTTTTTTATATTAAAAGTGAGATTTTCATCATAGTTAGATTTTATGCACAAATTAGATGCATAAGAAAAATTCTTTTATTCTAAAAGTGTAATTCCTACTAAATTGGATTTATGCACGGAAAGATGCATGAAGAAATTATTTTAACCCAAAAGTGTTATTCTCATCAATTTTGATTTTATGCATAGAAAGATGCATAAAGAATTTTATTTTTAATTCAAAAGAGTTATTCTTATCAATTTTGATTTTATGCATAGAAAGATGCATAAAGAATTTTATTTTTAATTCAAAAGAGTTATTCTTATCAATTGTGATTTTATGCATAGATAGATGCATAAAAGATTTATTCTAAAAGTGTTAATTTCATTAAGATGAAAATTTATGCATAGAAAGATGTATAAAAGATTTATTTTTATTTCGAAAGTATTATTCTCAATAAATTAGAATTTATGCATAGTAAATTACATAAAAGGATTATTATAAAAGTGTTATTCCCACTAAAGTTATCTTTATGCCTAATAAGATGTGTATGAGATGTGCTAGGATGTGATAAGAGGTGCATGAGATGTGCTAGGATGTGATAAGATGTGCATGAGATGTGATAGGATGTGATAAGAGGTGTATGAGATGTGATAGGATGTGATAAGATGCGTATGAAAAGTGATAGGATGTGATAATATGTGTATAAGAAGTGATAGGATGTGATAAGATGCATATGAGATGTGATAGGATGTGTATGAGATGTAATAGGATGTGATAAGAGGTGTATGAGATGTGATAGGATGTGATAAGATGCATATGAGATGAGTTAGGATGTGATAAGATGAGTTAGGATGTGATAAGATGTGTATGGGATGAGGTAAGAAGTGTATCTGATGGGATAAGATGTATATGGGTTGTGATAGGGCAAGAATGAATGTGATGTAAAAGAATAGATGTGAAGGCGTATGTGGTTATATGAATGAGAATGTAAAAATGGATGTATGGATGTGGATGTGGATGTGGATGTGGATGTGGATGTGGATATGGATGTAAGAATGTGGATGTATGTGAATGTGAATGTGGATGTGTGAATGTGGATATGGATGCATGGATGTGGATGTATGAATGTGAATGCAGATGTGAATGTATGATATAGATGTATGGATGTGGATATGGATGTGGATGTATGGATGTAGATGTGAATGTGGATGTAGATGTGAATGTGGATGTAGATGTGAAAATGGATTATAGATGTAGATGTGGATGTGGATGTGGATGTGGATGTGGATGTATGAATATGGATGTGGAAATGGATGTATGGATGTGGATGTATGGATGTGTATGTATGAATGTAGATGTGAATGTGGATGTAAGAATGTGGATATAGATGTGAAAATGGATGTATGGATGTAGATGTGGATGTGGATGTATGGATGTGGATGTGGATGTGGATGTATGAATATGGATGTGAAAATGAATGTATCGATGTGGATGTGAAAATGGATGTATGGATATAGATGTGAATGTGGATGTATGAATGTGGATGTAGATGTGGATGTATGAATGTGGATGTATGAATGGATGTATGGATATAGATGTGAATGTGAATGTACGAATGTGGATGTGTATGTGAAATAATGAATGAAAAAATGTATGTGAATGGATATGAAGTCGATATGAGCGAATGGATGAGATGAGACGTCATGTGAATCAGAATGTGAATGAATAATATAAGATGTGAACGAATGAGATGTAATGAGAAATGGATGTGATGAGGCGTAATGTAAATTAAGAAAGATAGGAATGGATGTTATGTGAAGTGAATGAATCTGATGTGATGGGATGGAAAATGATGTATCTGGTCAAGAATGGATACACATATGATTTGGAATTGGGTTAAGTAATATGGATTGATGTGGAACAGTCTGGAAAGACGTGAGTTCATTATAGAAACTGTATTTGTGACCTGTTTGTAAATGACTATTTTATGTCAAGAATGCTGGGGAAGCATTTTGACTGTCTTGTGATTAAGGTCGTTTGGAGACCTAACTGATAAAGTTACAACTGCTGACGGAGAGTCAATGGAGGACGTCTCGCGTAGCAAGGTCGGCCGAGGTCTTGACCAGCCTCGGTTCAATTTAAATGGTGAGCTTCCAGTATGATGGATGAGGGACCAAGGAAGCGGCCTATGAGTGAAGCGCTAGGTGACCTACGAAGGATCCTAGAGGGTGCTGACCATACGGTGCTCGGGCTCTAGGTCGCCGAAGATACTCACACGTGCATCGTGGAAGATATTGGAACAAGGAGTAAGAGTTGTTTTCTAAAACCGAGTATGGATCTGGTTGATTGACCTTGCTGGTCCTCAACTGATGAGTCCATAGCTCTCTTATATGGATCTGTTGGTTGATCTTGCTGATCTTCAACAAGGATTCCATCTTGATTTTTATAAGTGATTATCTGTCGGGTACTATGAGCTAGGAACTATCGAAAAGGCCCCTGAGTGAACAGGTGGTGAGCGTTCTGGTTGCCAATGATGCCATAGATACTCCGATGAAGGAATGACTGGAAATTAAGATTCAACCATATACTTGGAAGTTTATGATCAGTAACACTATGATTTCATTAAATGACTGAATTAAATACATTGAATCTAGGAAAAAGGCAATTTCATATTGGGTGTGTAAGTGGTGTGACTGGAGTTGAATTTGCTTGAAAATCCGGCTAGGGGGCCTGGGAACTCTTTTCCTTGGTACTCGGGACAAAACCTAACCAAATTCCTAATTGGATCCCATCACTATAGTGGTGGCGGTTGGCTAACCCATGGGATTGGATGGGGTTAGGCTGGACTGATGGATCCGTAAATCGAGACTCAATTTTTGTTTAGTTCAATAGATGAAGTAAATCCCGAACAAAAATTGTTCTATGGAAAAGAATCAACGGCTGTGCCTCTCAATGAGGAAAAAAGCATTGGTCTCTATGATCCAAGTACAGTCTTTTTCCCTGATCTGACTATGGGACTTACGGGTTCGGTCAGATGAGCTCAGTTAGTTAAGGCTTTTGACTACGTTAGGGAAAAGTTATTGTGGTGGAATCGCCTGTGCTTTCCGGGCAAGAGAAGTTTTTCCGAGTTTGGTTTGGAAGAATCGAGGAATTAGTCATCACCTGCCCCGAGTGTGGGACCCTGCCCCGTGCAAGATGAGCTACTTCTGCTGCTAGCACCCCGAATCCGTTGCACGGTGGGGACGGGGATATTACAAAGAGAGAGAGAGAGAGAGAGAGAGAGAGAGAGAGAAGAGGACACGGTATTGAGTCCCAAATAACCTCTGTAGGACCCCCACCACGAATGGTGTATATGCTTTATTAGAATGATGTAAAGCTTTCGCCTTGGTGGTTGTCTTGGCCCTTGGAATGCAACAATCTCTTGTGAATTATGAGATAAACTAATCGTTTTCTTGGCTAGGCTTTATATACTCTCTCACGCTTCAAGTCAGCCAGCAGATCCACTTGTTTCAGTCTTTGCTTCATAATCCGAAGATAAAACCAGTCTCCTTCCGAGAACTTCACATCCCTTCGGTCTTTGTTGGTCTTTTGAGTATAGGCCTCCTATGCTCTAGCCAACGTGTCTTTAATTGATTCCAATATCTCCTAGTAAAACTCCGACATTTTGTTCGCTTCAAGTATTGAAGATGAGGTTCTGGTCAATAGTGATTGGAACGGTCTTCCAAACGTTGCTTTATATGGAGTCCTACCAATAGATGAAGAAAATAAATCAGTAAAAACTACTTGAACTAAAGGCAAATATGATTCCCACTTATCTTGCTAATTGTGGGACATAACACTTTAGCACATCAAAGGCCAACTGGTTGTAGATCCTGTCTGGCCATCATTCTGTGGGTCAAATGCATTGGAAAAAATCAGTTTAGTACTACAGATATCAAACAATGCCCTCCAGAAATGACTGGTAAACTTGGTATCTTGGTCTGACACTATGGTCCTAGGGATCCCGCCAATCAGGTACCAATGCTGAATGAACAATGTTAACCTATGACGGACATTAAGACGTACTATGTTTTACTTCATTAATTTAAATATTCTGAGTCATGGGCCGGGCTTGTCGGCACCATATGTTAAGGATGAAGGGATTGGGTGATCGTCGATGAGAGGCGCACCTTGGATATCAGTAGGATAAGGGTTAGGGTCGGTCGGCCATGTATGGGCGCCCAAGTGTGAACGGCCAAGTCACCTATAAGAGTCAAATGTAACCCTAAAATCCTCATTCTCATGTGTTGTGAATAGAAGAGTGCTCTTGCCTTATCTCCTTGGTTTCCTTCTCCTGCGTGTGTGTGTGAGAGAGAGAGAGAGAGAGTGAGAGAGCGATCGAGCACTGTGTAGCGGCACGGCGGCGGAGAGGCGGTAGAGCGACGACGGCGGCTCCTCCTTCACGGCTGCGACCGTGGGAATCCTTCAAGGCAACAGTTAAGCGGTGAGTGACACACCTTTTGCATTCTGTTTGAGCTTGCCTTCCTGGTTGTATGCTTGCAGCCATTCGTGGCTCGCGTACGGTGTTCGGCAAGTCCCCAGCTACAACCTGTGCGGTAAAAGCGCACATTTTTGGCGCCGCTGTCGGGGAGTTGCCCTGCACCAAGCTCCAGTTTGCAGCTCGGCTGCTACGTGAAGTTTAATCTACACTGCAGGAAAGCGACTGTGTGTTTGTTGTTGAGGTGTTTCTGTGTTTTGCAATCTGTTTCTGCAATTTGTCTTCTGCATTTCTGTTTCTTTTGTTATTTTTTCGCTCCGCGTGTGGGCGTGCGTTTTGTTATCTGGTTATCTGCGTGCGGGGGGGGATTTCTGAATCCCCAAATCTGTGCTGTGTGTGAACTGCGCCGTGGCCAAGGCTGAACCCTAAGGAAACCCTAGAAAACTTATCTTTAAAAAAAATAGAAAATAAAAATTAAAAAAATAAAAAAGTAAAAATTAAATTTTATTTTCAAAGAAAGAACCAAACGTGTGGAGAGGAAAGATTTTCTAATTGGAGAAAATTTTTTTGAAAAGAAAGAACCCCAATTGACCCACGATCCCGGCCTCGGTCTCAGCCTCGGTCTTTTGATATATATATATATAGGAGAGTGAGCCTCCATAGCTTTCTTTCAAGGGAGAGCTTATGGGAAGTTGTGCCCTATATGTAGCCCACTCCCCAAGGAGTAAAGTGAGCATGTGGGATAAAGCCCTCACCCTTTCCTCCACAAGCAAATAGGCTTTTGTCCTTTCCCCCATAGGGAAACGGATTGTTTTGAGGATTACAGGAGCTCTGGATAGGCAAACACGGTGCTGTAAAGCACGCTAAGACCTTTTAAACGATACGCTCGTTTCGAGCTATCACATGCCCTAGTCCAAGTTCGACCGTAAGTAAGGGGGTCAAAAACGAGTTAAAAACAATCTAAAAACAAGTAAAAACGAGGTGCGAAATACCCAAGAAACCACTTGTGTGGGCTTTAAGGGTAGTTACCAACGCCCGTAGGGTACCCACGTCATATGCATCTACGCTCTGGTCGGGTGCTAGAGCCTGAGCCACTAGAAAGCGTTTCAGTCTACGCAGGCTCACACCATCCCTCCACGTTAGCATCTTGGCCTTCGGCTGGAACCCAAGGGAGTGCAACCCAAGATCCACGAATAGTGGATAGTGACTCGTCCTCTGACTCAGAAGGCCATGGAAGGGCACCCTACCAAGAATCTTGAGGAGACAAGCCAAAACATGCCAGTGTGGGCCCCACAACCCGGATCTAGCATGTTTAGTCGTCTAATAGAGACCTTTAGTAGAGCTACATGCTCTGAACATGCGACAAGCGAAGTAAATGAAGAAGGAGGGGTAGTGGATTCGCCATTCACATCTTATGTAGACCCTACCCTCCCAAAGAGTGTCCATGTGGATATTCTACCCACTTCGTTTAATGAGGGCCCTACTGAGCTACCACATTCCGATGCTCTTCCTAAAGTAGAGGTCCCTAGAAGCCAATCCATAAGAAGTGACATTGCGTACACTTCAAGAGAACCGTTTGGTACACCAAGTCTAGATGGGATATTTCTCAATGAAAATTGGGAATATGATCTACACACAGAGACTCTAACTGACCTATACACGGGCTACACATACCATGTAGGTTGGTTAGAAGTCCTACGATCTACATCTAACGCCACTAATCTAGAGGAGCAGCAACAAATGATATGTGAGGTTATTCATAGAATTATCCAAATTGAGAGGCAAAATAGGGGAGTGAACTTAGTTTCCACTGGCCCTATGAGATTTTTGGATACGGGCAAGGCCAAACAACCAACCCTATCACAATTGGAGACTCCCTCGGTGAGTCCCATAGACCCTTCGTATGTTGTTTCGCCTGGAGTCTCAATGCAGGTTGAGCCCACGAGCAGTAACTTTAGCTTTCCAACCTTGGCTCAACTTTCCATTAAGGACTCCACAATGCCTACCCCAATGATGAGCATGACAGAAAGCGCACCTGTTACCACTATAGTTAGTACGACACCGCTACCTAGTGAAACAGTAGCTACAACAGTGCGTGCCAATGCCTATCGACCATATGTACCTATCGCTACTCATGCTTATGTAGCTCCTACGCCTCTTAGTATGCCAATGGCGTATGCTCCACAACCACCTTATCACAACCCTTATCCAAGAGGAGCTAGGCCTAGCCACATATCATATCCTACGTCATTTGCCAACATACTTAGACCAACGCCAACTCCTATCAGCCAGGCTATCCCAGAAGTTCCTCCACCAGCTATGCCTGCTCACCTAGGTGATCTCGCAGCGTTTGCTCAGACGATCGGACGATCTATTGTGGAAAACATGCGGGGTATGCTTGAGAGAGAACCTAGAAGCAAGGCAGTCTAAGTGGCTAAGCTCACTCAAAACTTCAGTGGCAACGAGGATGTTAGGAAGTACATTGAAGTCTTCGAACACGTGTGTGATTCCTTGGAAGAGCACAATGAGCTGCATAAGTGTAAAGCCTTAGGCTTAACCTTGAGTGGAAAGGCCGGAGATTGGTATTGAACCTTAAGGGTTGAAGAGCGCACTCACTACCCCACTCTCAAGAGATTGTTCTTGAAAGAATACATACGTGAGGGTGTGCTTTGGGGAGTAGCATCTCAACTCCAGAAAGCTGAACGCGAGGAAGGGGAGTCAGTGAAAGACTTTATAAGTCGATTGAAGCATCTAAATTCTCGCTGCACTCCCGATGAGCGCTTCAATAATAACCAACTGCTCGATAGATTCATCTGAGGATTGCGCCACGAGGACATTTACAATGGCCTAGTCATTAGAGGTCTTACAACGTGGGAAGCAGTCACTGCCAATGCAATCCAGTTAGAAGACAACTTGATGATTGCAGGTAAAAAGGTGTCTTCGAAAATAAAATCCGTTAGTTCGCAAGTATCTGGGCACGAGCCAATGACGGTGAAACCTATTGCCAAGGAGCCCAAGATATCTGAAATGTCTGTGACCGACCTTACTAAGGCTCTCCAAGAATACTTTAGGGGTAATCGAGCTCCTCAAAATAGCCATATGTACCCAAGGAGAGAGCAACAATGGTGTTCAGTGTGCTTAGGACCACATAGCACGAGTGAATGTCCCACATTGAGTCAAATTCAATGGGAATTGTAATGCATGTGGTAAGTACAGCCATCAATCTAAAGATTGCCTAGTACTTAAGCGAATGTTGGCAAATCAGGCACCACTGGCCTGGTCAAACACACCTCAAGTACCCGCGTTGATGCCTGCACAACCTGTCAAGCAACCGTCACAGCACATAGTTCCAAGGAATCCGAATGTAGTCCAGTCTATGCCGTTACCACCACCAGTGCTAGGACCACAACCTCCACATCCAAGGATTACCCCAATAAACCAGATGGGTTGTGAGACACATAGTGCGTGTGGGGATTTTGAAGAGGAGATAGACCCCACTGCTCCATATGGGATTGATGCGTTGGAAATGATTCCCCAGTACTACATGGAGGATCATTTCGGGCAAGTCAAGCCTGTATATCAAGCGGCTACTCTCGCCACAAGAGGGCAAAACCTTAATACCTTGGCGAGGAGACCACCTCTTCAATGCTACGAGTGTGGCGGACCGCATCGTGTAGCGGAGTGCCCTAATAGGCTACAGAAGATCGCTACTCAAATGCAACCAAATCAAGGGAGTACATCGGGAATGCCGGTACTTACATGTAATCGTTGTGGCATAGATCATTTGATCACTCAATGTCCACATAATCCTAATTCACCCAAGATTACACCATTGAATTTGGTTGAGGTCACCAACCAAGCACGAGGAACCACACCCGTTGTACCCGCGAATGTAGTTACATGGTCAATGCTTCAAAATCAAAACTACATTCTTAAAGAGAGGGATACTGCATCAATCTCTCAGGCAAAGAAAAAGAAAACATGACGGAAGAGATCGCTTAATGCCACAAGCTCCAAGCCTAGTTCAAAGACTAACATAGGGACAGGAGACGACCCCGTGTATATGAATGATCCGGAAGATGATTCCGATTCAATAGAAACCATGGGGACCAAAGCCACTATCTTAAGGGAGGAACCCACTCGGGAGCTCAATGAAGGAGAATCAAATGAGTACATAAATAAGGGAAAACAGAAGGAAACTTCCTCGGCCCCACAACCAAGTCAGTTAATGCCCTCTCAACCACCCAAACTGACTGAGACTCCCCAAGACAAGCCACGTGGGCCAAAAACCCTCAAGAAAAAGATTGGAACTTACCCAAACCCAGTTGAGGAGATTGAACAAGTGCAACACTTAAGGGGTTTGGTGGAAGAAACACAAAGAGAACTGGAGCCAAACCCTAGAAAAATCA
Source organism: Cibotium barometz (assembly GCF_041138505.1). NCBI lineage: Eukaryota > Viridiplantae > Streptophyta > Polypodiopsida > Cyatheales > Cibotiaceae > Cibotium > Cibotium barometz. The sequence goes on along the minus strand of NC_141057.1, from coordinate 39,698,665 downwards.
ACATTCCAGACACAGTGTTTCCTACGCAAGTTCAGCCTCACAGGAACCATAAACCACTAGCTATACCTAGTATCGTTCGGGAAGAAAGTGAGGATAGGACATCAGGAAGTGGGCAAACACCCTTTTTGCTTGAAAGAATGTTTAGTGAGGGAATGCCTGACCCCATCGAAGAGGAAGTGATTCCATCTTCACCAGTTCCTAGTCAAGGGGCGATATCTCGAAAAGTACCATTGAATGTGTCCAAGCTAATGGATTTCATGTCCTCTGAAATCAGAACCACGATCATATCCAAATTATATGGAGATCCTGAGCTATTCTTAGCTCTTCGGGCATTTCTCAATGGAGAACTAAAGGCGGGGCTACCACAATTTACAAATATGGATAGACCCGACACGCTTCAAGATGAAGGGGAGCATTGGGATCTACAACCCAACTTAGATGAAGATTCGGTCGTTGAAATACCTATTAACAAGTTGGGACAGTACTTTGAAGGTGACGAATCTAATGCAACCCTCCCCATTACTACCAAGGGATTAACTCTAAAGGGAATCCTTGATGGTGGTGCTGGAGTGAGCATTGTGACTAAAAACTGTTGGGAATCCATGGGGAGACCTCACCTCGAAGTCACAAACATAGTGGTTAAGATGGCAAACGGAACTATTGCTAAACCTATTGGAATGTTAAGGGACCTTAAGATCAAGGTTCTGGGATACAAGGTAAGACATACCTTCATTGTAATGGATTTCTCCAAGCATCCTATGTCAAATGGTGCATGACTATGTCGAAAAACCATGTCTATCTATAATTCCAGGACTCTGTCATTCGAGTTGATCTTGAGAATGGTCGTGCACATCCTTTAGGAAGCAAGGTTATCATCGATAATCGATCGGATACCACTATTCACTCAGTCCCATTAAGGTATTGCTATACATGCAAAAAAGAGACTGATGATGGGAAAGATTCTCCTTATATGGATATCCTACCGGGTATGACTAAGTCGGATATAACATGGATTGGGTACACCTAGCGGCAACCATAGACACATGGGAAAATAGAGGCACAAGTTGGGTAACACCTGAGGGGCAAGATATGCCACCGTTAGTGCCAATAAACATGATAGGTGTTATGCACTTGACTCCTGATGGCAAGAAAGTGGCAAACTCACCTGACAGTAGCGAAGACTCTGACCAATGTAACTCTGAGTATGAATCTCAAGAACAAACTGACCAATGTAACTCTGAGTATGAATCTCAAGAACAAACTGACTCTGGGCCTGATGGGGGGAATGAATCAAATATTCACCCAAATGTGGAAGCAAGGTGCTCAAGGCCTAGGACAGTGACCTCCTGCAGTTCATCCGAAAGTGAAGATCGACCAAGTGAGTCCGAATCTGATAGAAACAAAAATCAAAAACTTGGTAAGAAGAAAACGAGACATAAGCGCCAACGCTATCGAGCTAATGTACGCACTGCAATAAACAAGGAAAGATCCACTGCAGAATGGCTTAGTTATGTAGGAGCCATTGACGCTCATCGGAAGTTAGCGGATAATTGGGGACAATACCTCCAAAGTGTCATGTGGTGTATTCTGCAACCTCATGACGTCGCCCAATTAGGAATCGAAGAGAAGCCGAAACTAAGTCGTACTGCAAGAAGGCGGCAAAACCAAGAGTTGGCTCAGCAACAAAAGGAAGCGGAATTGAAAGAAAAAAGCCTGGCACAACAAGAACCAGTAGACTTACACCCCGCACCCGAGCATTTCAAATCATTTACCACAGGGGAACGTAAAGTGGTCTACACAAAAGCCCAACGAATGCCTACCAATGGGAGTAGCGGTGTCTACGATGGCCCTGCGGTAGTTAAGGAGATAGACTTAGCAGATCCGGGTGAGGAGTCTAAACCAGTTTTTATTGCTCAAGACCTCACCAAGGCGGAAGAAGCTGCACTTACGAAGCTTCTCAAAGAATTCAAGGACATATTTTCTTGGACATATCATGATATGAAGGGTGTTCCACCCTCGGTGGTGCAACACACGATTCCAATGATTAGCACTGCTAAACCAGTCCAGCAACGTCCCTACCCAATAAATCCTAAGTACGCAAAGATTGTACAAGAGGAAATTGAAAAGCTTGTAAAATGTGGATTCATATACCCTATTGAGCACTCAGAATGGGTTTCTCCGATAGTCATCGTACCAAAGAAGAATGGGAAACTCAGAGTGTGCGTTGATCTCAAAAAGGTTAATGCAGCCACCAGAAGGGATCATTACCCCTTGCCATATTCTGAACATGTGCTTGAAAGAGTGGCAGGCAAAGAGGCATATAGCTTTTTAGATGGGTACTCGGGTTACAATCAGATCACAATTGCCGTCGAGGACCAAGCTAAAACAGCATTTATCACGGAATTTAGAGTGTTTGCCTTTCGCGACATAGCTTTTCGCTTGACCAATGCACCTGCAACATTCCAACGATTGATAAACACGGCCTTTAAGGAATATCTAAGGGACTTCTGTGAAGCTTTCTTAGATGATCTTTGTGTTCATTCCTCTTGGGACGAGCACTTGATGTGTTTACGAAAAATATTTGAAAGGTGTAGATTATATCGCATCTCATTGAATCCTTTCAAATGCCAATTCTGGGTTAAACACGGAGTTATCTTAGGGCATATAGTGTCCAAAAATGGGATTTCCACAGACGAGAGTAAAATCAAGGTCATCCTGGAATTGCCCCCACCCACCAACTATAAGGGAGTCCAACGCTTTATGGGCCACGTTGGTTATTATCGAAGATTTATTCTATTCTTCGCGGAGATCGCTCGACCATTGTATAAGCTTCTCATCGAGTTTATTTGGACCGAAGAATGTGACTGTGCCTATGAGCTATTAAAGAAGGCCTTGGCGAGTGCTCCAATCTTGAGAATGCCTAACTGGGATTTACTCTTCCATGTGCATATTGATGCATCAAACTTTGCTATTGGGTGTGTGTTAACTCAACTTGGAGAACACAAGCTAGACTACCCCATTAGCTTTGCCAGTCGAACGATGTTGAGATGAACTACACCACTACGGAGCGAGAAGGGTTGGCAATGATATATGCAGTAAGGAAATTTTGTTATTACCTCCTTGCCACCAAGTTTGTTTTCTATGTGGATCATCAAGCATTGTTGTATCTGGTAAACAAACCATGCTCCACAGGAAGAATCACACGATGGCTATTGATTCTTCTTGAGTTTGATTTCACTGTTGTTGTGAGACCTGGCAAAAAACATGTTATGGCTGATCATTTGTCTTGCATACCTAATGGTGAGCCCCTACGGGGGTTGATGATGACTTACCGGACACTTCCCTGTTCATGGTGGAGACAATGCCTGAATGGAGTGAGAAGATTGTTAACTTTTTGGTTAATGGCTTTCCACCCAAAAGGAGCTTCGTAAAGATCTAGCTCGAAAGCTGATCAAAGAATGCGAACCCTATTGCCTGATAGCAAGGACTCTTTATAAAAGAGGAAAGGATGACGTTCTTAGGCGTTGTGCCCGAGAGGATGAGTATCTATACATTTTGCAAGAGGCACATATGGGCGTAGCCAGTGGTCACTTCTCAGGAGACTTAACTGCGCGAAAGATCTTACAATCAGGGTATTGGTGGCCCACTATGTTCCAACATGCATCACTCTTTGTGAAGGGTTGCGATGAATGCCAATGATACAAGAAACCCCAACGGAAAGATCAGATGCCCCTACATCCAATCAAAGTAAACCAACCATTTGAAAAGTGGGGTTTAGACTTTGAAGTCAATATTAGATAAAATGGGAAAAATCCCTCAAAATGGGAATGTATTTAAAAAATTTGTTTTGGCCATAACTTGAACATGCAAACTCCAAATTTGTCGGACAAAGTAGATCTACATTCTACTTTTCAAGCTCTTTCCAATGATATGTCACATGAATATGTTTTGACAAACTTTTGGATGAGTTTACCATACCCCCACTTTTTTCATGGGAATGGGATTTTTTCCACTTTATCTAATATTGACTTTTTGTAGGTCCAATTAGCCTAGCGGCCCGAAACACACAATCTCGCTATATTATTGTGGCCACTAACTATATGACCAAATGGGCTGAAGCGAAAGCGACACGTAAAGCAGATGCGAGGACAACAGCCAAGTTCCTCTTTGAAAATATAATCACACGCTTCGGTTGTCCTTTTGAACTTGTGAGCGACAATGGGACGCATTTTATAAATGACGTGATTAAGGAGCTCACAACAAATTTCATGATATCCCATCATAAATCTACTCCTTATTATCCGCAAGCGAATGGCCAAGCCGAGAGTACAAACAAGACATTAATTTCTGTTTTGACAAAGACAGTTGAAGCTCATCGCACGGATTGGGATCTAAAGCTTATGGCAGCTTTATGGGCCTTTCGTACTGCGTACAAAGTGGCTATTAATTGCACACCATTCAAAATGGTATATGGCCAAGAAGCAGTCATGCCGTGGGAATTTGTCATTCCTAGTCTTCGTGTTGCTACTGAAGAGGGTTGGGATGGTAATCCCTTAGTAGAGCGTCTATATATCCTTGAGCAGCTAAACGAAGAAAGACAATTGGCTGTATACAATGCCCTTATGGAGAAGGATAGAAGGAAAAAATGGTTTGATCGCCATCTGAAGGACAAGGACATCAAGGTTGGGGATAAAGTCCTGATGTATGGAGTGCGTAACGAAAAGAAGAAGCTCAAATACGCTGGTAAGGGACCGTATAGAGTATGTAAAATTACCCCGCAAGGTACCATTAGAGTGGAGACTCTCGACGGAGTTGAAACCATTGGATTCCTTAATGGGAGTAAATTCAAAAGATACTATGACCCCCTGAGCCAAGAAGAGTTACATGCAATCCATCAAAAGAAGGCAGCTAAAGAACAAGCTGAGCTTAAAAAGATACAAGCGAGAGTCGAAGCCAAAGAACATCAACAGCGTGCTAGGCGACAACGAGAAGCCAACTTGGGAATTACGCAAGTATTTTTCGAGGAAGCAGAGGAGGATTCACTGGAATCCGACCCACCTCTAAGATACCCAATTGAGTTACAGAGTCCTTATGGGGAGGTGCTGCATAATGCATTATTGGATACAGGAGCTCAACACAATTTGCTATCATATGGCGTGTGGTGTCAACTTGGGAAACCACCTTTATCCAAGAGCGCTATCCAAGTTCAAGGAATCAACAAGAAGAAAACCCCTGTCTCAGGAATTCTGCACACTCCGGTGGCCTATGACAAGGGGACCATAATTCAAAGTTTTTTGGTTATGCCTGCGGGTACTATGGAAGGGACTGTAAACTTAGGGCGCAAATGGATGATGGCCACCAAGTGCAATATCGATTGGGTAACTAGACGAGTCACAACGTAAGAACCAACACTAGGTCTGACCACTTAAAATCCTGCACCTAAGTCATCCACTCAAATATTAGATAATGAAAAATCACAAAGTCCAGTGGCAAAACCATCTTTGATTGTTTGCCATCCCTCTAACACTTCAACGCCAAGAATGGAAACAGGCAAGGTGGTCTCAAAGGTTCCGCTTACTATGCCAAAGAGTATATACAAATGGGTCCCAAAAGCTTCGATAACAGCTACTTCCCCTGCTCAATCTCGTTCAGCCACCAAGAAGCCTCGTAAAAGGAAAGCAGCTAACCACCCGAGAAAGGGCAATGTAACATCGCGATGGATCCCTAAAAAATTATTAGTAGCCCAAGGGTACTACGAGGGGAATGACCAGATTTGGGTCCCTAAACATAAGCTGAATCCCTCTACATCACCTGTAAAACCTTGCAAACCCATTGTTGCCTCCCCAATGACAATTCAAGACCGTGGTAAGGGAAAGGTAACAGAGTGCTCCGCACCACTTCTTCCAGAGTTAGTTTGGATTCCCAAACGATATCAATCATTACCACCTAGCTCAGGAAGGGGGGAGCCACATGAAGCTTCTAGCTCCTCATGCTAAGCACACGTTGATACGGAAGTTTCTACATGCTCTACACCTACTCTTGTCAACACCCAACAAAAAACCGATGAGTCTACGTCTCCCCTTGTAATAGTATCGTCGGAAACCATTTCCTCCATTCATCAATGGGAGCGTACACTACCATCTTTGCAATTGGATGTGGCCACAAGGGTCATAAAAAGCTATCTGCCCACATCACAACCTATGACCTGCTGGACAAATTGGTTCCAAGAGGCTGCAACATCATTGCAAATAATATGATCTACCCAAGGAAAGGGGGAGCATGTACTCACGCTCGACATTCTAATGCTTCCTCCTTAACCTTCTCCCCTGACCATGTAATTGCCAAATTCAAGGGGATGTATATATATAGCTTCATACATTTATAATTAAAAAAAACAAAGAAAAGAAAAACAAAAAATAGTAAAAAGAGCAAGAGCACAAAAAAAGGAGAAATATCCGTATCCAATTAAGAACTAGATTGACCTGTCATAAACCTACTGATGCTATATCTGTGTTTGCAGATATGGCAGATGCACGATCATCATACACTTCATCCACTCCCACCTTTGATGAGAGGTATCATCTGTACCTTTCTCAGATATTTCACATGTGCTATCCTGTAATTAAAACTGAATGGGATCATATAGATGTACTAGCCAGAGAGGAAAATGCTGAGGAATTAGAATGGCTAATTCGCCTACTATTGACCATAACTGACCCCTACTCCGTAGAGGAAATATCCCCGATAGCCCAATGCTTTAATTTTCCACAAGATGACTATCCTCGCATGGTTACATTCTTGATGAGTTTATGTGGATGGGAAAATGAAAAGGAAATATCTGACAATGATGAATGGATGGATGAAACTCATGGCACTACTAAGGTTGACTTTATTTATTTGGATGATGCGGATAGAGGCTTAGCCTTAGGGTTAGAGCCAGGACTCTACAACATCCTCTTACCGTACCCTCAGTAGTAGTGTGGTGACTGGTAGGTAGGTTAGTGTTTTCAAGTTTTTTCTAGTTTGGATTCCTTAAACGACTCTTTAATTTTTCACACTGATGTGCCTCTCGAGGTATAGTGCTTGTTAGTTGATTATACAGGTTGAAAAGTTTGAGGTGGGTTTGCTTTCAAGTCCTGAGATAGCCGCAACGCTCATACATAAATATCTCATCAAATTGCGGGCATTTCTCTCATCGAATCAAGGAGATCTCCAAAATACAGGTGTAATTCTTCCATACCCACTCTCTTTCGTTTTTCTTGTTCAATTAATTGCATGAACTATAATGCATGACCACATGGAAATTGTCAATGTACTACTTAGTTTTTGAAGTTGCTTGACGTGCTAGTGTAAATCATTAATGAGCTTAACCTTATTGGATATATTCTTGAGAATGCATGACGTCTTTAGTTAACCTTGGAATACGATTGTCTTAGGTCTAGGGTCAAACCATCTTAATGTTTGACACCTGGCCATGTGTGTGTTGACCTCTAGGACATAGCTTTTACCCCTTTGTCGAAAGGATGCAAGATAAATTATAGTTCAGGAGAGCGAAACAAAAGAAATTATTTTTAAAAAAAAGAGCCTAAAATAAATGGCAATACAAGTCTATGATGTGCTTTAATGTTGGCCTATCGCCTTATTGATACTTGGTAGGCGAGGAGTATTCTACTCCGATGCCTTGGTTGGTAGGGGGTAGCCTTGCCTAAAGTGAGCTAATAGATTCCTGGATAATGCCTTGTGTTAAACATGGCACCAGAATCGATGTTAGTTTTGCCTTAGGAAGGTCGCCATTGTGTATAAAAATTGTCACGTGCGTAAAGAAATAAAGACAAAAAGCTCCTGTAACTCTGATGTTTCTTGTGTCCCTAGGCTCGTGGTATTAACTTGTTCTTAGAGTAGACACAGTGTGGTCATCTGTTTATTTATTAAGCTTGGTTATTTTCCTTGACTTAGGCCAGTTATAAACCTTGATTAACCTTTGACACCTTGCTAACTCTTGATTTACTTTCAATAATTTTAAACTCCTGTTAATTTGCTACACTAGCTCATTCATGTGACCCTTAAACTAAGTTCTCATAGCAACATCCATTGTGGTCTAACATGCTTGAATTTATACACTTTATATCTTTTGAATTCCAGCATACTTTCACTCTACTTTCCTATTTTGCAGACGGTCCACCACAACAACCCTATCGAGCTTACCATACCATAGCTTCCGAGGACGGAATCTACATCAGGAAGGAGGGCATGTTAACCTATGACGGACATTAAGACGTACTATGTTTTACGTCATTAATTTAAATATTTTGAGTCATGGATCGGGCTTGTCGGCACCATATGTTAAGGATGAAGGGATTGGGTGATCGTCGATGAGAGGCGCACCTTGGATATCAGTAGGATAAGGATTAAGGTCGGCCGACCATGTATGGGTGCCCAAGTGTGAACGGCCAAGTCACCTATAAGAGTCAAATGTAACCCTAAAATCCTCATTCTCATGTGTTGTAAATAGAAGAGTGCTCTTGCCTTATCTCCTTGGTTTCCTTCTCCTGCGTATGTGAGAGAGAGAGAGAGAGAGAGAGAGAGCGATCGAGCACTGTGTAGCGGCACGGCGGAGAGGCGGTAGAGCGGCGACGGCGGCTCCTCCTTCACGGCTGTGACGCGGGAATCCTTCAAGGCAGCAGTTAAGCGGTGAGTGACACACCTTTTGCATTCTGTTTGAGCTTGCCTTCCTGGTTGTATGCTTGCAGCCATTCGTGGCTCGCATACGGTGTTCGGCAAGTCCCCAGCTATGACCTGTGCGGCAAAAGCGCACAAACAAATAGACAACATTTTCGGTGGTCACATTGCCTGCATGGAATAAGCATGACAAATTTGCTTAATCTACCAACAATAGTTAAGCACTGAGCATTATGCTTACTGGGATTGGGAGGTAGATTTGTGACACAATCCATCGATGTATCTTGGAAAGGTTCTTTAGGAATGGGTAACGGCTGTAACATCCCAATCTTCTTCCCACCATGAGGAGCTTTCATTTTCGGACAAACATCACATTGTTGCACATGAGTGAACACACCATGAGGATCACTTTCTGAAACGTCACATTGTTGCACATGAGTGAACACATAGCACCTCATTCTCGCCAATAATATTACCTTTCTAGCTTCTCCAGAGTCAAATTCATGCTCCGGTGACCACCAGTGGTGGCGTCATGGAGAAGAGCTACCCTAAACGACTTCATGACAAAAAGTTAGTCTTTGTAGAAAAGCCAACGATCTTGTATCAAAAAGTGGCATGGTCCTGTGGCATTCAATGCTTGCTCCCACTATGTACCAAATTCCTCGGAATCCGCGTATGTGTGATCTAGTCCCGTGCCAACAAGGTCGAGTCTAGTGGTTTGAATCAATGTCAATGTTCCCTTCCTGCTCAAAGCATTGGCCATTGGGTTGGCCTTCCCTGGAAGGTACTCAATCATACCACTAAATTACTGTGGAAGATTTGGCTCCAACAGTGTTGATGGTCACTCCACTCTGCACTTGGCATTATCTGAATCCAGCGCAATGCTTGATGGTCAATGCGAACCTCAAATTCACGGCCATAAAGGAAATGCTTCCAATTTTTAAGGCCTGAACGACTACTAGGATTTTTCTATCATAGACCGAGTAATTCTTTTCTCTGGGGCAGTAACTTACGAGACATATTTTGTTGTAACGCAACTCCAATTGTGGTGTTACTTGCATCGATGATTACTTGGAACGGCTCGTCCCACGAGGCAAGCGCTAGACAAGGTGCTTCTGACAAAGCCACCTTGAGGTTCTTGAATGCCTCCAATGCTCATGGAGTCATTCGAATCTGTTGCCTTCTAGTCTTGACACCCTTTAGTAGATCTGTGAGATCCGCTGAGAGGTCAAAGAATTTGTCTATGCCTGGCATATACCCACAGAGGATTTGATGTCGTACACGGTCTATGGTATCTCTCAATTGACAATCTTGGCCACCTTGGCCGGATCAATTCGAATGCCCTCGCATTGATTATGTATCCAAGGTAGTGAACCTCGAACAAATAAAATTCCGACTTCTTTTCATTGACGTGGAGCTCGTTGCTTTCCAATAACTTCAAGGCTTTCTCCACATCAATGTCATGCTGCTCAACCGTAGTTGAAAATACCAGTATGTCATCCAAAAGTATGAACACATTAAGTCCTTGAAGATCTACATCATCATGCGATTGAATGTGGCTGGGGCGTTTGTTAAGCCAAAAGGCATGACTACAAATCCTTAGTGAGCCTATTTCGTACGGAAGACTGTCTTGGGTTGTCCCCCTCAACAATCCTAACCTGATGGTACCCACTCTTCAAATCCAATTTCGAGAACATCTTGGCTCCATTCAACCTCTCGAGAATGTAATCTATTTGAGGCATCGGGAATTTACTTTTGATAGTCAGTTTAGTGAGTGCACGATAATCGACACACAATTAGGAAGACCCATTTGAGGCATCGAGAATTTACTTTTGATAGTCAGTTTAGTGAGTGCACGATAATCGACACACAATTAGGAAGACCCATCTTTCTTCTTGACGAACAGGATCAAGGCTGCAAATGGCGACACACTAGGGCGTATGAAGCCAGATTGCAACAGTTCTTGGAGTTGGCGGTCCCCCAACTCCGATTCCATTGCCTTGGATAGGCGGTATGAAAACAGATCCGAGCTTGCGAGGAGGCCTATCTTGTGGTCCTCCGGCCTAGACGATGGGGGGAGCTGGGGAGGGAGATTGTCCCAAAGAAACATCTTTTGAAACTTTTCATGGAGAGCCTGGTACTTTTCGTAAGCATTGGCCACCGTCTGGGTAGTCTGGATATAAATCATCGCATATTGTGCACATTTCTTGATTTCTGGTTTAGCTTGCAAGTGGCTTATGAGAGGAAAGTTTGGGGTTTCTAGCTCACATTTAATGGTTACTGGGGCTTTGGACACCTTTCGGATAATCTGAGAAGTGTGCCTATCCCAAACAATGTCTGGCTAGAACTTATAAAGCCGTTGAATTCCCATAATTATATCTGCTCCTATAAAAGGGACAACCATAAAATCGTGCACACTCTATGCCCTGAATCACTAATTTAGCACCTTGAGCTTTAAACTTGATGCTCATTGTTGTTCATGTGCTAAATCCCTCAGCCTTCTTGTCTACCGAAGTTAAGACGAAATGGACTCGCCGAGCGGCCTTTTCTGTGACCACATCCTCCGTGCTACCACTGTCAAACAAGACGACTCTCGCCACCTATGTAGCCAAAGGTCTTGAGCAATTCATTGCGCTCATACTCATGGTCTTGGGTGCCCTTCTTCTTATCTTCGAGCTCCTGGCTAACGATTGCACCAATCGAAGAACTGGGATCCGAAGAACTAGGGACGACCGCTAGGGTCTGTGTGGGAGCTGGGCTCACCACCACGGAAGCCGTGGAGGCTGGGGTGGTTGTATGTGGAGTGGTAAGTCTTCTTTGGACAATCCTTAGAAGTGTATTCTTTTGTGTGACAAAAGAAACACCTACCCTTCTTGTACTGAGATGCCTCCTCAGCACTTAGTTTCCCACTGGTCTTGCCTGCGCGTGAGCTTTCTGGTCTAGAGTAAGCTTGGGTGTGTTGGTCGAGTTCTTGAAGCCAAAGGCTCCCATGCTCTGTCCTGGGGAAGACCTCGTTTTGGTTCTAGCCTTCCCAACCCCCACCGTGAGGTGGGTGCCTTGGCTGGAAAGTCTTGGGCTTTCCACCATTGTACTTAATTTCAGCACTCTGTGCAAGTGAGAGTGCATCCTCGAACGTGATTGAGTGAAACATACGCACTTCCCACCACTGGATTTGTGTGTCAAGGCCATAAAGGAAGTGCCCTTTCTTGTCCTTGTCAGATATGCCCAATTGCAAACATAAGTTTGAAATCCTATTGGCAAACTATAGGACTTGTGGTGCATTTTGACGCACCCCCCTAAACTCGTCTTCGAGTCACTCAAAGTAATGGGATGGTAGAAACTACCGCTTAAGATCGAGGACAAACTCGTCCCAGACATAAGCTGCCATACCTAATCTAGTGTGGGCATGAGCCCACTAGGTCCACCAAGAAACGGCCTCACCTTCCAAATACCCAAATACCACCTAGCTAAGATCACTCTGTTAATATCATTATTTCTAACTATCATTCTTTCTAACTGCAACAAAATAAGCTTCAAATTGATGCAACCAAGAATAAAGTGTTGTGGGGTTGATTACCATTATACTTATTACTTACTGAAGTTCATCCTCTTCTCGAGAGGATGACTTGAGGAAGCCGTTGGTGTCGCTCTTGTGTCTAAATGCGCAAGAAATCTTTCGTGCTCTAGGCGTCACTTGGCGTCATCTTGTGTAGCAGCACGGGATGTTGTCGCACGGTTTTCTATCAATTGAATCTCCATTGCTCGCATCTCCAACTTGAAGGTTGAACTCGGCTACGGTTGTAACCCTTTAGAAGAGTTATCTGGTAGAGAATCTGCTATCGGGATCTGGAAACAGAAGGAGAGGGAGGAGGAGATGAAGAAAAAGGGGCTGGAAAACGGGTTCGCTCTTCCAGGGCCAAGATTTGCGCCTTCTGCTCTTCCAATTTGGTGCTCTAGTCTGCGAGTGCTCACATCATCATCTGGAATATGTCATGCACACTCATGTTTGTTGCCCTCAAAGGACTATCTGGTGCTCTTTGTTTCGAAGTTTGTCGTTCTCTCTCTTCATTGAAGCTCGCCATAGTGGGAAAATGCACTTCCTTTCCAGAACACAACCTGACCATCCACTATACGTGTGGGAGACTTTCCGGAGGCTAAAAACCAACCGTCCTTCTTGGGACAGGAGTCACACCGAAAGGGGTTGTTCGCCGGAGTCTAGAAACCAACCACACAAGTGAGAAAAAAATTCTTTCTTTTTTTCTGGTTTTCTGGCTGAATCTTCATACTTGAAGAAGGCTTTGATACCAATGTAACATGCGGAAGCTCGGTGGATAAGATCGGTAACTTCAATCGGTCTCGCGACAACGATAACGCAGAACAGAGAAAAGAGGTGTGCAGAAATAGAGGGAGAGAGAGAGAGGGAGAAGAGGACATAATATTGGGTCCCAAATACCCTTTGTAGGGCCCCCACCACGAATGTTGTATTTGCTTTATTAGAATGATGTAAACTTGTAAATAAAGACTGGTTCTTGACTTGCACTTTTCACCTTGGCTGGAGCACTCCTCTTGGCTGGAGCACTCCTCTTGGCTGTCTTGGCCCTTGGAACACACTAGCCCTTTGTGAATTATGAGATGGAATGACTGAATTCTACCTAGGGTATTTATACCCACAGATTCTGTTGGTTGATGTCTACAGGAGTCGGCCTGCCTGCTCTGCTGAAAGCCCCATGACCAGGTCAAAATGCAAAATAAGCCCTTTTTACGTAGCGCTTTCACACTGCAATCCTTGGTCGCCTTGCCCATCCTGCTGGGCAGCACCCAGGCTTGGCCGACTGGATAGGCAAGGTCTCTGAGTGTCATGTGCAAGACATGTGCAGGGCTGATCTCAGAGTGAGTCCTGAAGGGCAACAGATAACATAACCAAATAAGAACCTGATTTTGGAGCATGTGGGGCTTGAGTGGGCAAAGGAAGGACTTGTGTAGGACATCAGATGACTGTCGGCCAGTGCTGGAAAGAGACACCTATCAGCTGCAGTTTATTTGGGGAATTGTGTCCAAGACCTGGATGACCAGCAATTGCCCAGTCCACTAGGACTTCCCAGGCCTATAAATGGCACTAGTTGCTCATCGTTTAGACTATTCAGTCCTCCATGGGCTGGATCATAGATTTAGGAGATTAGAATAGGTTTTCTACCTTTTCATGAAGGCAGCCTATGGCTGTAAAGATTGTACTACCTTTTTGTACTATATGAATCTACTGAATACTCAGCTGTCTCTCTTTGTCTCTCTTCTCTCTCTTTTGCATGCGGCGTTTTGCATCAGCATGTTGCAGAATGGTGTTTAGGGGGCTGAAGAAGACTCTCAAAGCTTCTGTATGTAACATTGGTATCAGAGCTTTAGGTTGGTTCTGAGATACTTTTGCTGCCCATGTCCCACCCACCCTTACTCCATCGCACATGGATGAAGCATCGCCCGTTTCTTGATCTTTTGGTGGTGTGGGGACCAGGCAACATTGTTTCAGCATTAGGCTCAGCAAGGCTAAACATTGATTCAGTCCTAGTAGATGAAGGTGCGTAGGTCCAAGGTACAAGAAAGTGCACAGGTACGAGGCCCAAGGAAAGGAACACAAGACTTGGAAGAATTCCCAGGAGGTTGGTTGGTGGTGTTCCACAAAAACCCAAGGGAATGGCAGCCCTGTGAGTCGGGTGCCACTGGGGCACACCAAGAAAGGCTTTCAAGCAATGCTTCTTCTAGGGGAGGTTGATCCTCCAAGGGGTGGGGTGAGAGTGCCAGACACAATACTCAGGAAAAAAGACCAGAGACACTGTTCAGGGACATGGCAAGAATGGAAAGAGGACTGGATGGAACAGATGCATAGATCTTCATCAGAGTTAGAGTGGATTTGGAGACCGGGCCGGGTTGTTGTTAGTGAGAAAAGGTTGCCAGAGAGGGAAGGATGACAGGGGGACTCTGTGAATAGACAATGGGATGATGATAGTCATCCAAGAATAGAGGTTGGAATCCCGTCATCAAGATTAGCAGAGGGGGATGTCATGTGCAAGACATGTGCAGGGCTGATCTCAGAGCTAGTCCATGAAGGGCAATAGATAAAAGAACCAGATAAGAACCTTATTTTGGAGCATGTGGTGCTTGAGTGGGTAGGGGAAGGACTTGTGCAGGACATCATAGGACTGTTGGCTAGCACTGGAAAGAGACACCTGTTAGCTGTAGTTTATTTGGGGAGTTGTGTCTAGGACTTAGCTGACCAGCAGTCGGCCAGTCCACTAGGACTTCCCAAAGCCTATAAAAGGAACTAGTTGCTCATCGTTTAGACTATTTAGTCCTCCATGGGCTGGATCACAGATTTAGGATATTAGAATAGGTTTTCTACCTTTTCATGAAGGCGGCCTATGGCTGTGAAGATTGTACTACCTTTTTGTACTATATGAATATACTGAATACTTAGCTATCTCTCTCTCTCTTCTCTCTTTTGCATGTGTTTTGCATCAGCTTGCTCCAAGATGGTGTTTAGGGCTAGAAGAAGACTCTCAAAGCTTTCGAATATAACACTAAGACCTATTGGGCTACGTGGCCAAGCCTCTTGGGCTGGCTAACAACCTGCCCATCCCCTTCTATGGGCTAGTGGGCAAGGCCTAGGGCCTTCCTGGCCCTTCTTGGGTGGCCTAAGCCCTACCCAATGCCCACGTCAAGAGTCGACACTCCTTTTGGGGTAGCCCTAAGGGCCGGACCCCTTCTACATGCAATCCTACATGTTTCTATAGATGCCTCCCTAGACCTGCCTGACAAGGACTCTCATCAAGTCTCCCCAACCCATCAACAATCTTGCAATCCCAGCCCCTATCATGTGCATCCCGCACTTGGATGCCATGTGGACATATCTGAGCAAGAAGGTGCATGACCTGGAGTGGAAATTGGTCCCATGTGAGCCCAATCCGGGATGAGTCAGCTGGGTTCTTGTGATCCCTCTACCCCCTCCGCGCACCAGATTCCCGGTAGCTGAGAGCGGAAGCAGCCCCCTCATGTGCAGGGTTTCTCACTCGGGGCCTCACCCACGAATGTCCGGGCACGAGACTAGACTGGTGGTCACTCTGAAAACTAGAACCGGGAAAATTTCCCATGCCCAGAAAGCGGGGATGATTCCACCTTTTTAAATTTGTCTTAACGAGTTTTCTAACGAGATGAAAATCTAAACTATCCTCTACCTGAATAAACCGGATAGAAGGAAACTATTACTGATATAATTTGATCATCTGAGCAATTCAACGCTTTTTTCCTAATCAAGATTAGGCACAACCGTTGATCCACTCAATCGAGAAATTTATCAGGGAATTAACTATCTACTCGAATCCTAGCGTAATCCTAAGATTTTTCAGTTTGATTATTAAAACTCCATGATTCCAGCCTAACCCCATCCGACCCATGGGTTAGCCACCACCCTACCACTAGAATCGGTGGAACCAAACAAGTACTCACCCACCCATAATTGAAATGCCTTTCTTAACTTTAGCTTTAGAAAACAGATACGCACACACTCCTCTTTAAAACTTTAATAAAAACAATCCATTGACAAACAAATTACTGGTTACGCATGTCATACTTCAAAATTTCCATTGAGTCTTTGTTTCTCACAAAACATTATCACTCTGGACTCTCCGTTGAGACCAGCGAGTCAACAACGAGATCCAGTGATAGATTACAATAACATTGGTCTGTCATACAATATCTTCCTCGACATACGAATGGGTGTCCTCGACACCGCGAGCCCGTGCATCGCCTGGTCAGAACCCTCCAGGATCCTCCTTAGGTGTCCTGGCACTTCACTCAGGGACCGCTTCGTCGGCCCTCGTCCATCGTACCGGAAGCGTACCATTTTAACCATACCGAGGCTCGTCAAGACCTCGGTAGGCTTTGCCGCGTGAGCTGTCCCTCGAACACTCCCCGCCAGGTGTTGCAACCGAACTTCCCTTAGATAAACATATATGCCAAATGCTCCCTCTAGCATTCTAGCGTAAGATAGTCTTTTAAGAAAACAGGGTTTCTATGCAAGTTTTGCTTTGATTTTTGTTTTAAAACCATGAATAATCTTAAATCCGTATCTCAATACTTCTAGTTCCACGTGTGAATTCCAAACAGAATTCCTCGAATTCTGTTAACTTGATTCTCGGACCAAAATCAAAAGTCTTAACTTGGTTTTAGATTCGGTGGGGGATTTGAGTACATTTTTCCTAAACTGGGCACATCGTCATTGGTTGAATTTGACGAAGGAATTAGGTCTTGGTCAATAGTTTGAATCTGAGTTTGAGTCTGGAAAGGTTCTTCTTAAACTATCTCTCTCGAAGGTACTATTTCAATTTCTCTTTTTCTAAATTTCATTCGACGAATATTTGCTTACAGGTTTCTAAAACATGAATTTCTTATGAGGAATAAGATAGTCATTTATCTCGATCTCTGACTTCAATAGTTTTATTGAATTTTTTCATTATGGTAGCATTTCTTCTCACAGATTATCTACTTATTTATTTTTCTAATTTTTACGAAAATTAAATAGAGGATTAAGGAGAACCCTTATTTAATTATAAAGATTCTATATGCATCTAATCATGCATAAAATCCGATTCTGATGAAAGTCACACTTTTATCATCATAAAAAAATTTATTTATGATGAAAATCACTATTTTAATAAAAAAATATCTTTTATGCACCCATTTATGCATAAAAACCATTTATGATGAAAATCACACTTTTAATATAAAAAAATATCTTTTATGCACATATTTATGAATAAAAACCATTTATGATGAAAATCACACTTTTAATATAAAAAATATCTTTTGTGCACCTATTTATGTATAAAAACCATTTATGATGAAAGTAACACTTTTATAATAAAATAAATTTCTTTTATGCATACTTCTATGCATGAAATCAAATATGATAAAAGTAACACTTTTATATAAAAAAAATTAATCTTTTATGCATACTTCTATGCATGAAAATCAATCATGATAAAAGTAACACTTTTATATTAAAAAAATAATCTTTTATGCATACTTTTATGCATAAAAATCAAATATGATAAAAGTAACATTTTTATTTAAAAAATTAATCTTTTATGCATACTTTTATGCATGAAAATCAAATATGATAAAAGTAACACTTTTATATATATAAAAAATAATCTTTTATGCATACTTTTATGCATAAAAATCAAATATGATAAAAGTAACACTTTTATATTAAAAAAATTAATCTTTTATGCATACTTTTATGCATGAAAATCAAATATGATAAAAGTAATACTTTTATATATAAAAAAATCTTTTATGCATACTTTTATGCATAAAAATCAAATATGATAAAAGTAACACTTTTATATAAAAAATAATCTTTTATGCATACTTTTATGCATGAAAATCAAATATGATAAAAGTAACACTTTTATATTAAAAAAATATACTTTTATGCATAAAAATCAAATATAATAAAAGTAACACTTTTATATAAAAAAAATATTCTTTTATGCATACTTTTATGCATAAAAATAAAATATGATAAAAGTAACACTTTTATAATAAAAACATAATCTTTTATGTCTAAAAATTCCATTTTGATGAAAGTAACACTTTCATAAGAAAATTATTCCTTTGTGCATAAAAATCTATTTTGATGAAAGTAACACTTTCATAAAAGAAAATTATTCCTTTATGCATAAAAATCTATTTTGATGAAAGTAACACTTTCATAATAAAAGAAAATTATTTCTTTATGCATAAAAATCTATTTTGATGAAAGTAACACTTTCATAATAAAAGAAAAATTATTCCCTTATGCATAAAAATAATAATAATCATTATGCATCTTTTATGCATGAAAATGACACTTTTAGAGTATAGAATTGATAGGAATTACTCTTTTAGCATAATAAAATATAATTCTTATTTCCAAAAATTTTACCATATATGGCTGACCATTTTTCAAATTTTTTTACTTGATTTTGTCATAAAAATTAACTCTAATTGTTTTAAAGTAATCTATACTAATCAAAATTTACTTATAAAAGAGAAAACATTATAAAAAGTTCAATTCCATCAATTATCACTTAGCTAGGATAAAGAAGGGTTGATTTACTAGAGAAGAGAGGGGAATGTTTTTTACAATGAGGCATAACATCATTTGCAACATAGGGAAGACAAAAATCATAAAAAAATTCATAAAAAACCATGAATTGAATGAAAAAGAGGAGAATCTCCAACTTACTAATGAATCTGAGAGCTTTCCTTTGGCTTGATGGTTTGAGGGTTCAACTCTTGTTTGAGACAAGAGTGGCCACCAATCTTTTTGGAAGAGGGAAGGTCAAAAACTAATGAATTATGAATTAAATTCACTGTTTTTGGCACTTGGGAGAGGCAGGGTAGCAATGCATAACACTATTAAGTTTCAACAAAGGGGAGGGCTTCTATTTATAGGAAAAAGTGAGCTTCTAACCAGGCCAACTGATTCTAGAATTTTCCAGATCAGTTTGGTCAATTTTTGACCATTTTTGGGTCAGTTTTGATCACTTTTTGGATCTAGCTGAAACAGGAGAGAGGAGAGATAAAAATATCCCATTATTTGGGAGTTTAAAACTCATTCAAGCATGTGAAATAGGTGCCTCCTTCATGAGGGGAATCCCCCCATGCAGAGGTGTCAAAAATGCATCATTTCACCTAAATATCTCTCTTTTTTAACTATTAACCTTGTCCTTAGTCAACTCTTCATCTTCTGTGAGTATTTACTAATTTTTGGGGGATTTTTCTTTTATTCTTCTATTTATCTCCTCCCTACATTTGGATGAATCTTATTGGTCCATAGGAACCTTAATTTAAAATTTTGAAAAAATCTTCACCCCCAAGATAATGCCTCTTGAACAGATTATACTTAATTTCTAATGCACCTTCTGAAAATCTTTTTGAACTTCTGTTTCACGGGAACTTATTTTAATAAGATGAGAATTTTTTCTATCCAAAAATATTTAATATCTGAATATTATCTCTCTAGAATATTTTCTCTCTCTAGACCAAAACTGGTAGAAATAAAATCTTTTATATTTCTGAAGAGGGATTTGATTACAAGGGAAGATGCTGGATATCTTGAGAGGCTGGGGAGGAATCTTACATTCTCTCCCACTTGAAAAAACACGAGATGCCCTCATCTCGCAAACTGGGGGGTGATCCCGCAACACAGATCGACTTCATTCTCCCAGGTGGCATCTTCAAAAGGATAGAACTTCCATTTTACCAATAATTCTCTGAGAATTCTGTTCCTGAGAATATTTTCTCGAACATCAAGAATTTCTTCAGGTTGGAGTTCCATCTGCCCTTGGGTTGAAGAGGTTAAGATTTCATCATCAAGCACATGATTTGGGCTTGGCACATATTTCTTTAGAAGGCTTACATGAAATACATTATGAACTTTGAGATGAGGAGGCAGAAGAAGCTCGTAGGCTAAGTGACCTACTTTCTTTGTAATTAGATATGGCCCACAATATCTGGGGGATAACTTCTTATACTTCCCAAGAGATAAAGAACTTATTTTGGGCCGTACTCGAATGAAGACCATATCTACTTCTTTGAATTCTCTGTCTGTCCTCTTCTTATCTGCATACTGCTTCTGTCGATCCTGGTGGGTAGCTTTAATATCTTTACGAATTGCCTGCATCTGCTGCTCCATGTCGTCAAGCATTTGTCTGGACATCTCGACCCTAATCAATGGGTCAGACCAAGTTAATGGAGTTAAGCAATCTTGTCCATACAAAGCTTTGAAAGGGCTCATCCCAATACTTCTGTGATAAGAAGCATTGTAGGCGAACTCGACTAGGTGCAGATAGCTTAGCCACTTCTTGGGTTCCTTGCCACCACAGCATGACCGAAGTATATCTTCGATTACTTGGTTTACCCTTTCAGTTTCACCAGCGGTCTCAGGGTGATAAGTTGTGCTGAGATCCAAGAAAGTTCCCTCTGCTTCGAAAAATGCAGTCTAGAACCTTGAAGTAAACTTGGGATCTCGATCACTTACTATTCTCCTGGGTAGTCCATGCAATCTGAAGATTTCCTTGAGAAACACTTTGGCCACATCTACTGCAGTGTAGGTGTCTTTTACTGGGATCAGATGGGCAACTTTGGTTAGTCTGTCAACTACCACGAAGATGGAGTTGTAACCTGATTGCACTGAAGGTAATCCAGTAATAAAATCCATACTAATACATTCCCACTTCATCTGGGGGATGTCCAATGGATGTAACTTCCCACGCATTTTTACACTTTAAGCTTTGACTTTCTGGCATGTCAGACATTGACGTACATGATTCAGTACAACCTTTTTCAGACCAGGCCAAAAGAAGCTTTTCTTTACAGACATGTAGGTTTTGATGAAACCTGGATGTCCTACTATAAGGCTGTCATGGGCTTCATTCAAAATTTGATCCTTGGTTCCCTCATCATTGGGAATGCATAGCTTGCGATTATAATACATAATGCCATCATCCAGGCTGTACCCTTGAACTCTGTTCAACTACTGTGGAGTTTTGCTTTCCTGCATAAGTAGGGTAGCAATAAGGCCAAAGAATCTATCCTGCATGATCTTCTCTCTTGCTTCAATAATCAAGGGATTTGATATTACAGTAATTGCAAGCAAGGAGGCTTTTCTGCTGAGGGCATCTGCTACCACATTCTCTTTGCCGGGGCGGTACTTGATTTTAAAATCAAATTCCTGCAGGGTTTGCATCCACCTTCTTTGGCGCATGTTGAGATCCTTCTGAGTGAAGATCCACTTTAAGCTCTGATGATCTGTCATCAAAGTGAATCTTTGTCCCAGTAGGTAATGTCTCCACAACTTGAGGGCATATACTACTGAAAGTAGTTCCAAGTCATGGACAACATAATTCCTCTCATGCGTTCTGAGTTTTCGGGATTCATAGGCCACTGCATGACCTTCCTACATAAGTGCACCTCCCAGGGCAAAACCACTTGCATCAGTTACTACCCCAAAGGGTAGAGAGAAATCTGGTAGCTTCAGAACGGGATTGGTTACCAAGGCGGTCTTCAACTTATCAAAAGCACTCTGGCACTTTGCAGACCACTGAACTGGGGTATTCTTTTTGAGAAGGTTAGTCTGGGGGGAAGCTATGAGATCATACTTTGGTATAAAAATCCTATACCAACCAGTCAATCCCAAGAATCCTCTGACTTCTTTCACTGTCTTTGGTTCAGGCCAATCTATGACTACTTGGACTTTTGCGGAATCTGGAGAAATTCCATCTTTGGATACCAGAAAGCCCAAGTATTCAATGTGGTCGTTGATGCTTCCTTAGAATCTCAAGAACTTTTCTGACATGAGTCTCATGGTCAGCTGCATTCCTTGAGTAAATTAGAATGTCATCAAAGAAAACTAGAACAAAATCATCCAAGTATTCTCTGAGGATGTCCTGCATTGGGCGTTTGAATGTAGCTTGGGCATTTGTCAATCCAAACGGCATGACAGTAAATTCATAATGTCCATAGCGCGAGTATTCATGGCTGTCTTTGGGATATCTTGCTCATTAATCCTAATTTGGTAATACCCAGATTTGAGATCTATCTTTGTGAAGATCTAGGCTCCATTTAGCCTGTCCAGAAGCTCATCAATTCTTGGAATAGGATATTTATTCTTAACTGTCAGCTGGTTTAGACCTCTGTAGTCCACACAGAGTCTAAGCGTTCCATCTTTCTTTTTCTGAAAGAGAACTGGCGCTCCCCAAGGTGAAACACTGGGTCTTACAAACCCTTGTTCTGACAGCTGCCTAAGCTCTTCCTTGAGTTCGATGGCTTCAGGAACGGGCATTTTGTGCGTGCGCAGGGCTACTAGCTAAGCTCCGAGGGTCAATTCAATCACATGATCTACTTCCCGAATTGGAGGCATTTCAGTTAGCTCTGCTAGGAATAGATCATCAAATTCACTTAACCATTTTGGTTCTTTAGCCTTAAGCTTTGAGTCTACTGGGTTCATTTTGACAACATAAATTTGCTGCTTCTTCCTAAGTCCTTTCAACAACCTGGAAGCTTTTACTAACGGAAGGTCTGGGGATCCGGAAACTCCAGTTCCTTGAACTTTGTTCCCGTGAAGGTCATGGAAGGATATGGTTCCATTGTGACAGTGTATGTCAGCTTGATTTTTGTGGAGCCAATCCATTCCAGGGATCCCGTCAAGAACTCCCAGAGGTAAGACTTTAAACTGACAGTCGGTTACATTACCATCTAGATTGAACTGGATAAGATTTGTCTCATGGTGAGTGAAAAGAGTCTTCCCACTGGCCAGTTCAACTTGCATAGGTTTCCCTGATTTCTGTTCTAAGACTAGCTTACGCAAGCATCCAGGGAAAATGAATGAATGAGAACTGCCTGAATCAATCAAAAGTTTAAAAGGCTTACCCTGATACTCTGCTGGAGTATGGATGACTGAGAACTGATGGTTAGGCCCTTGATTTTCAATTGCAGCATAGATCTGCCCTTTTTCCTCTTCTACTACATCTGAAATTGTGACTGCTCTGGCTGCTGCAGTCTGAGGTGGAACTCTTTCTCTTTGGTTGCCCCAATTCTGGGAAGGAGTTCTGAGATTACTCTGGACAGAGGCAGATGGCTGAGCTGGAGTTCTTCTGGGGTTTCCCTGGCTTGGGCGAGACGGACCCTGATTAGACTGGTATGAAGGGGTTGGTCTCTGAACTCAGGATCCTTGACTTCCCTATCCCCTTGACATGGTAGGAGTCGGGCAGTCTTTTAACTGGTGACCAAAACCCTCGCATCCAAAACATTGGTTTTCAGTTCTGAGCTCATCCCTCTGATTTCTTGTGAAAGAGGTGGGGCTCCTAAGAAAGTACTATGGGGGAAGGGTCTTCCTTCACTTCGGAATCTTCCTGAATCTTGATTTTGATTCGGGCCTTGCTGCCTCTTCGAGGGTGGAAAGTTTGAAGTACTTCCCTGGGCTTGGAATCTTTTAAAGTTAGAGGGTGCAGGCTTTGGCGGGACCTTTACTACAAAGGCTTTGGCAAAATCCTTTGCCATTCTTACTACTTCAACCATGGACAGTGGCTTGGCATTTTTGACCAGTGTGTCCAAGGGTTCGTTCATTCCCCGAATGAACCTGGCCATGAGTTGCTCTTCATCTAGAGGTGGTGAATATTTGAGTAGAAGAGCAAAGGCCTGGTGATATTCCTCGATGGTTTTGCTCTCCTGCTTTAGCTCTAAGAATTCGTTCGTTTTGGTTTCCAAAAATCCAGGAGGACAAAATCTCTTTCTTAGATAGGTTTTTAGGTCGTTCCAGGACTGAGTATCTCTGTCCAGACGGTTAGTGTCACAGTGGTTCCTCCATGCTACCCTGGCTGTTTCCACTATTTTCAGCCGGGCAAGAGCCATTTTGCTCCGCTCATTGTAGCCTGTGACGTCAAAATACTCTTCCATGGCTTCCACTTATTTTTCCACTATTTTCAGCCGAGCAAGAGCCATTTTGCTCCGCTCATTGTAGCCTGTGACGTCAAAATACTCTTCCATGGCTGCTTCCACTTATTTTTCCATGGCCTCGCCCAGGTTCTCCCCTTCTCCTTTGAAGGGTCGTGGCTGAGTCCTATGAAGAGCCTTGCGAACATCAGGGTCAAGCTCGTCATCTTCAGAGAGAGGGTCTGGCTGACGGGCCACGGTTTTCCCGTCTCATGATTCTGTCAAAAATTTATATATTATTAAATTTTTATTTTGATATCATCCACAAGATTCTAAGACTTAAGAGGTTCAAAAAATAATTTCTTAAACAAGACAATGATCTTATTGGAGATCTATGACATATGTTTGATAACAGGTTTCTTTTTATCAGATTGTCTATAAACAATCACTTATACAAGAGGAAACTTTTCTTCGAAAACATTTTTATATTTATATAAAAGTTGCAATATGTACATAGAGCAGCTCGGGCTCCAGAATCACTGCCTCAGACGTAATCGTCGTATAAAGAAGCGAAACTGTGAAGAAGTCATACCATGGTACATACGATTCATTACACAAAGAGGTGCTCTAATTCTATTTCTCGGGATAAAGCGGCTAAGAAGTCTAAAAAATCGGCATGAAGTTCTGAAGTTCCTTGGTGAATGATCACAGAGTAGAACGTGCTGAACAAGCCCTAGTCTTATCAGAATCATGGCCAAGGAAATATTTCGCCTGAGCCTCTGACGCTGATTGGTACTGACATTAATGCACCGTCCTCCATTAAACCACATATACCGACGTTGCTCAAGAGGATCAGGAAAGCAAAGACTCTCAAAATGGCAAGCGAGTCTCACTCTACTCATTCGGGTCGTCGCAGAGTTGATGAGGTGATCAAACGCAAAAGCTATCATATCCTAACTCTGAGAGAGTCCAGGAATTCCAGATAGATTTGGGGTGTCTATCTAAAAATTTCCAATTCAATTTATAAGTTTTCAATTTTTGAAGTTCATTCACATAGTATTAACAAGTGAAAAACATTTCTTTCCCAAATTTCTATTTAAAAATTTAGGCAATTTCCGCTCTGATACCAACTGTGAGATCCCTCTGCCCCCTCCATGCACCGGATTCCCGGTATAGCTGACAGCGGAAGCAGCCCCCTCATGCGCGGGGCAAGGTTTCTCACTCGGGGCCTCGCCCACGAATGTCCGGGCACGAGACTAGGCTGGTGGTCACTCCGAAAACCGAAACCGGGAAAATTTTCCATGCCCGAAAAGCGGGGACGATTCCACCTTTTTGAATTTGTCTTAACGAGTTTTCTAATGAGATGAAAATCTAAACTATCCTCTACCTGAATAAACTAGATAGAATGAAACTATTTTACTGATATAATTTGATCATCTGAGCAATTCAACGCTTTTTTTCTAATCAAGATTAGGCACAGCCGTTGATCCACTCAATCGAGAAATTTATCAGGGAATTAACTATCTACTCGATCCTAGCGTAATCCTAAGATTTTTCAGTTTGATTATTAAAACTCCATGATTCCAGCCTAACCCCATCCGGCCCATGGGTTAGCCACCACCCTACCACTGGAATCGGTGGAACCAAACAAGTACTCACCCACCCATAATTGAAATGCCTTTCGTAACTTTAGCTTTAGAAAACAGATACGCACACACTCCTCTTTAAAACTTTAATAAAAACAATCCATTGACAAACAAATTATTGGCTACGCATGTCATACTTCAAAATTTCCATTGAGTCTTTGTTTCTCACAAAACATTATCACTCTGGACTCTCCGTTGAGACCAACGAGTCAACAACGAGATCCAGTTGATAGATTACAATAACATTGGTCTGTCATACAATATCTTCCTCGACATACGAATGGGTGTCCTCGGCACTGCGAGCCCGTGCATCGCCTGGTCAGAACTCTCCAGGATCCTCCTTAGGTGTCCTGGCACTTCACTCAGGGACCGCTTCGTCGGCCCTCGTCCATCGTACCGGAAGCGCACCATTTTAACCATATCGAGGCTCGTCAAGACCTCGGTAGGCTTTGCCGCGTGAGCTGTCCCTCGAACACTCCCCGCCAGCTATTGCAACCGAACTTCCCTTAGATAAACATATATGCCAAATGCTCCCTCCAACATTCTAGCGTAAGATAGTCTTTTAAGAAAACAGGGTTTCTATGCAAGTTTTGCTTTGATTTTTGTTTTAAAACCATGAATAATCTTAAATCCGTATCTCAATACTTCTAGATCCAGGTGTGAATTCCAAACAGAATTCCTCGAATTCTGTTAACTTGATTCTCGGACCAAAATCAAAAGTCTTAACTTAGTTTTAGATTCGGTGGGGGATTTGAGTACATTTTTCCTAAACTGGGCACATCGTCATTGGTTGAATTTGACGAAGGAATTAGGTCTTGGTCAATAGTTTGAATCTGAGTTTGAGTCTGGAAAGGTTCTTCTTAAACTATCTCTCTCGAAGGTACTATTTCAATTTCTCTTTTTCTAAATTTCATTCGACGAATATTTGCTTACAGGTTTCTAAAACATGAATTTCTTATGAGGAATAAGATAGTCATTTATCTCGATCTCTAACTTCGATAGTTTTATTGAATTTTTTCATTACGATAGCATTTCTTCTCACAGATTGTCTACTTATTCATTTTTTTTAATTTTTGTGAAAATTAAATAGAGGATTAAGGAGAACCCTTATTTAATAATAAAGATTCTATATGCATCTAATCATGCATAAAATCTGATTCTGATGAAAGTCACACTTTTATCATCATGAAAAAATTATTTATGATGAAAATCACTATTTTAATAAAAAAATATATCTTTTATGCACCCATTTATGCATAAAAATCATTTATGATAAAAATCACACTTTTAATATTAAAAAAATATCTTTTATGCACATATTTATGAATAAAAACCATTTATGATGAAAATCACACTTTTAATATAAAAAAATATCTTTTGTGCACCTATTTATGCATAAAAATCATTTATGATAAAAGTAACACTTTTATAATAAAATAAATTTCTTTTATGCATACTTCTATGCATGAAAATCAAATATGATAAAAGTAACACTTTTATATTTAAAAAAATTAATCTTTTATGCATACTTCTATGCATGAAAATCAATCATGATAAAAGTAACACTTTTATATAATAAAAAAATCTTTTATGCATACTTTTATGCATAAAAATCAAATATGATAAAAGTAACATTTTTATTTAAAAAATTAATCTTTTATGCATACTTTTATGCATGAAAATCAAATATGATAAAAGTAACACTTTTATATATATAAAAAATAATCTTTTATGCATACTTTTATGCATAAAAATCAAATATGATAAAAGTAACACTTTTATATTAAAAAAATTAATCTTTTATGCATACTTTTATGCATGAAAATCAAATATGATAAAAGTAACACTTTTATATAAATAATAATAATCTTTTATGCATACTTTTATGCATAAAAATCAAATATGATAAAAGTAACACTTTTATATAAAAAATAATAATCTTTTATGCATACTTTTATGCATAAAAATCAAATATGATAAAAGTAACACTTTTATATAAACAATAATCTTTTATGCATACTTTTATGCATGAAAATCAAATATGATAAAAGAAACACTTTTATATTAAAAAAAATCTTTTATGCATAAAAATCTTTTATGCATACTTTTATGCATAAAAATTAAATATGATAAAAGTAACACTTTTATATTAAAAAAATAATCTTTTATGTATACTTTTATGCATAAAAATCAAATGTGATAAAAGTAACACTTTTATAATAAAAACATAATCTTTTATGCCTAAAAATTTTATTTTGATGAAAGTAACACTTTCATAAGAAAATTATTCCTTTGTGCATAAAAATCTATTTTGATGAAAGTAACACTTTCATAATAAAAGAAAATTATTCCTTTATGCATAAAAATCTATTTTGATGAAAGTAACACTTTCATAATAAAAGAAAAATTATTCCCTTATGCATAAAAATAATAATAATCAATATGCATCTTTTATGCATGAAAATGACACTTTTAGAGTATAGAATTGATAGGAATTACTCTTTTAGCATAATAAAAGATAATTCTTATTTTCAAAACTAATCAAAATTCACTTATAAAAGAGAAAACATTATAAAAAGTTCAATTCCATCAATTATCACTTAGCTAGGATAAAGAAGGGTTGATTTACTAGAGAAGAGAGGGGAATGCTTTTTACAATGAGGCATAACATCATTTGCAACATAGGGAAGACAAAAATCATTAAAAAAATCATAAAAAACCATGAATTGAATGAAAAAGAGGAGAATCTCCAACTTACTAATGAATCTGAGAGCTTTCCTTTGGCTTGATGGTTTGAGGGTTCAACTCTTGTTTGAGATAAGAGTGGCCACCAATCTTTTTGGAAGAGGGAAGGTCAAAAACTAATGAATTATGAATTAAATTCACTGTTTTTGGCACTTGGGAGAGGCAGGGTAGCAGTGCATAACACTATTAAGTTTCAACAAAGGGGAGGGCTTCTATTTATAGAAAAAAGTGAGCTTCCAACCAAGCCAACTGATTCTAGAATTTTCCAGATCAGTTTGGTCAATTTTTGACCATTTTTGGTCAATTTTGGTCACTTTTTGAATCTAACTGAAACAGGAGAGAGGAGAGATAAAAATATCCCATTATTTGGGAGTTTAAAACTCATTCAAGCATGTGAAATAGATGCCTCCTTCATGAGGGGAATCCCCCCATGCAGAGGTGTCAAAAATGCATCATTTCACCTAAATATCTCTCTTTTTTAACTATTAACCTTGTCCTTAGTCAACTCTTCATCTTATGTGAGTATTTACTCATTTTTGGGGGATTTTTCTTTTATTCTTCTATTTATCTCCTCCCTACATTTGGATGAATCTTATTGGTCCATAGGAACCTTAATTTAAAATTTCGAAAAAATCTTCACCCCCAGGATAATGCCTCTTGAACAGATTGCACCTTCTGAAAATCTTTTTGAACTTCTGTTTCAGGGGAACTTATTTTAATAAGATGAGAATTTTTTCTATCCAAAAATATTTAATATCTGAATATTATCTCTCTAGAATATTTTCTCTCTCTAGGCCAAAACTGGTAGAAACAAAATCTTTTATATTTCTGAAGAGGGACTTGATTACAGGGGAAGATGCTGGACATCTTGAGAGGATGGGGAGGAATCTTACAGTTCCACTCTAAGCATCCAAGGTCAGGTGTGCATTGTCTTGCACATGAAGTAGTGCCAGTCCATACTATGAGTCCTCCTCTGGAATGATGTCAAATGATCAAAGTGTTGGGTTTGCAACCGGTGTGAACTTCTTGAGAAGCCTTGAGAGGTCTAGTGGATTGGCATGAGTGCATGGTTAGGACTGTTTAGAGGCCAGCCCCAGCTGCAGCTATTATCTGGTGCCTCCCACTGAGGACCTCATTGGCTCTAGGGTTGGAAGCCACTCTAGAGCAGGCTCAAGCATGGATCATATGGGTTTTGCTAAGTTTTCAGGGAGAAGATGTCTCAAAGTTCTTAAGGAAGCTTTTCTTTTTGGCAAAGAGGGATGCTGATGAATACAGATTGAAGGTGTTGCCCTTGGACCCTCGGTGCTGGTGGGTCCAGCTCAAATCTGGTCGGAGAGTTTGGGAAATGAGGTGAAACAGGAGTGCTCTCAAGCCAAGGATAAGTTGTTGAAGGCTTTCACTCAGCGTGAATCTGCTATGAGGTTTTGGAGAGCCTATCCATGGCTGGGAATGAGTTTGTTTCAGTGTTTTGAAGGAGGTTTGACTAATGTCTGGAGGAGATTGGAAGAAGCTGTAATGCATGTTGAAGAATTAAATTTGCATGAAGTGAGAAGTGCTCGTTAAGCTGAGAACCTTCATTACTCAGCGCAGCCCATGGTTGAGGGAAAAAGTGGAACTGAAGGGTCCCAAGAGCTTGGGAGAAACCCTAACGTTGGCATGCGAGTGTTGTGGCCAGAGGTTTCCTTGTCAACCGCAGTGGGCATGTGCCCCAAAGCATTAGTTGAAGTGTGAAGCAAAAAGGATGTGCATCATCTTCTTTGTTGTCAATTTTTTTTTCAAGCCATTTAAAACGAGCAAAAAACCCAAGGTTTCAGGTATTTGCGCATACTCCAATATAAAGGGTGTGTTCAGAAACAAGGTGGAAAGTGGGTTTTCTGTGAAGGCCTGCCAACCAAGGCTGTATAAATTTCCAAAATTGGTCAAAGAGGTATGATTAGCTCACTAATCTTCTTGTTAATCAATATTAACAGGTTTTTTCCATTTCAAACCTTGCCTTGGGCTCCCATTTGCTAAGGGATCTTTTCCTTGCCCTAGTTGAGATCAACTCTTGTTTCTTGAGAGAGAAGCCCCTGGACTCCCCCTTCTTTTGGGTGCTTGATTGAGAGGGAGAGTACTTTGTTGGTTGCCTTGATTAAGCATGTTAAGGAAGTGCCGAAGTGCCATAGGTCCCAAAAGGGCAGCCTCCCATGCCCTTCTGCTTCATCTGTGCGACTTAGTAGCCCCCTGTAGACACTGCTCCTTCCCAGATTGCGATGCCCTCGCTGTGCCGAGCCATTGGAGCCTTCCCCACTGCCTAGCATCAATTGGCCTACTTACACCGGTGAAGTGACCGCTTTGTACGACGGTCTTGAACGCTTGGCCAGCTGCTAGCCATAGCACTCATTCACTGTTAGCTAACACTTTTAACTAGCACTCATTCCAAGCGTAATCTCAGACTAGTGCTAACTAGTTGCATTTGCATATTCACTACTAGCTAGCTAATTCACTGCTTGTTAGCTAGCAATTTTAACAAGCACTCATTCGGATTGTAATTGCAGACCACTCCTAACTAGCATTTGCATTTGCATTGTTCTTTGCTAACTAGCACTTTCACCTAGCATTCATTTCGAGTGTTATCAAGACTACTTCTAACTAGCATTTTTTGCATTTGCACGTTCACTGCTAACTAGCACTTTTTTTTTCGGGAAAAGGATCTTTATACTAGTTAACAAAGAAACAGCCACAAAGGGCTAACTACAACCACGAAGGGCTACATACAAATTCGCCTCTATGTACATCAAAGAATCAAAAGGTGGAGAAAGATGCACTTCTCCTTCGGCTGGCGGCTCTATGAGGAGAAGGCTATCTCATATAGGGGGAGGGGAGGAACAACTACACATGTGGTCTGTAATGCCAAGTGCGATCACCACCTCTATTTGTGAGAAAAGGGCCCGGTCCGCTACAGCCTCAAGAAAGCTTCCTAGTGCTTCCGCATGTGGTCAGAGCCACCTTGCAACTTCTTGCACTGACCGCCGCAGAGTGTATGAATGATGTCAAGCCAAATGCTCTTGATGGACTCCGTAGGCAGAGTGTGGGTACCCTCGATGGCTTCCTTGCATCGAGCTCTCCATATGTGCCAGGCTGCATTGCTAATACAAATCTCCCATCTTTGGCACGAGCTCAGAGTCCAGTGATCAGTACACCAAGTGTTGAAAAGAAGGACTCAACAAACTATGCACATGATGTTATGATCCTTATGTCCATGATTTATGCATGTCAATATAGGTTAGCATGTCTAGTACTTGGTATTGTCAAAATGCGAAGGTAAGAGACCTGAAGGGCTAGCCCCCCACCTTCCTCCACATAAGCCATGACAACCTCAATCTCTATGGCCCAAGCGACAATGCCCCATGAAATAATGATACAGGTCGACCATCGTGCAAAGAATCCGCTGCCAAACTTGCTAAGCCTTCAGGCAATCGCAAAGACAATGTCGTTGAGACTCTTGAGGGTGGCCGCGCACCTGGGACAAGCTGCTGGGCCGACCAACCACGTGCCAACCGCTAAGGTCTTGTGTGCCATCAACCAAAGAAACATGGTGATCTTTTGAGGCCAAAAACTATCTTAGAGACTCTTCCAAAAGTCTGAGAGAAATTGTTGTTGTGAGAGGCCTTGTTACTGTCAATGTGCTGCTGTTGCCAGGGTGCCATCAACCTCTGGCATCTATATCTTGCGGCCTAGTTGCGCTATGTATGCGAAAAAGGGATATCTAGAGTCTCCTCCCGATTAGCAAGATCACGCGAAGTACACTCCCCCGGGTCCCACTGGAGGTGCGTGAGGGGCCGGCTCTCCCAAATCCATAACCACCAGAGTCTCTCCTTGGCCACCTTGCTCGGTGGGGGGTCTATGTGCCACTCATGTGCCTAAAATCCGATCACCCTCACCCTACATAAGGTGTAGCCATTCAAATCCTCCAAAGGGGGCTTTGATCTCTCTAATACGCCATGGGGACTAACAAAAAAAGTGAGCAAACCACAACCCTCATCCGCACCATGGATTGCCAAGAGAATATCATGCCTAGTAAACACGCCTAGCCATTGTGGGGAGTTTCAGGTCTGGGATAGGTGTCAGCCACTCCTGGGGAATAGCAGAGTCGATGTCGAGGTTGAGTCTATCTATACCCCGAATCCCAGCCAAGCCTCTCTCTTGAGCCTCCGAGGGCAGTCTCCTCTGTGCAAGCCAATCACCAAGAGACTTGGCAGGTCCTATGCTCAATGCTCCTCATGATATATGAGGTCAGACCCTCAACATATGGCCACTAGGTAAATGGATCAGGGGCTGTCAAAGACACTTCTCCAAAGTTACTGGAGCTAACTGCCTAAGGGCTAGCCTAAGGTGTGGTCCCAAGCTCGGAGTAAGCTGGCTACAAATCTATCCTAAAAAATTGTGCTAAATCCATGGACTTGCATCTTTGCGAAGGTCCATCTAGTGCTCTGTGGCCAGCAGGTCCCCCCCGGGCTCAGGGTACGGGCTGAAATTTGGGCCAAGAGAAAGTCCTTCCAAGGCTCACCACCTGGAAGGAGACCTCTAACAATCAGCTTGCCCAGTATTGCACGGCTCTAAATGGCAGGGTCAATGATGCCTAGGCTCCCTTTGTGTCGCAATTGAATGATCACTCTCCAAGCCACCTAGGCTCAGGTAGGCCCCCCATCACTGTCGGCCCACAAGAAGTTCTAGATCAACCATTGAACCTAGCCAATGCATGCTCGGGAGAAGGCCCAACAAGAAGTAATGTACCACATGGTGGCAAGAAGGACCTAGTTCGCCACCACCTTTTGACCAGTTAAGGAGAGCCTTGCAGAACTCCATTACAAAAGCTTCTTCCAAATGCTCAGAAGAAGAGGGATGAGCTACTGCTTCGGGTAGATATCAATGCCCACGTGGCATCCCAAATAGCGGGCTAGAGTGCCCCTCGGGATCCATTGGAAAGCCTCAATTAGGCACCAAGTCGGGGCGGGTGCATACCCTACCCAAAAACCACATGATTTGTGTTGATCTACGCTCTTAATGCGTGACAAAAGATCTCAATTGCCTCTGTGAATCTCTGGAGATTCCCCACATCTCCAAAAAGGTATGCTATTGTGTCATCTACAAGTAGGTTGTAGCTCCTCCTGAGTAGATCTTGTGTAGAGAAATGAGACAGGTAATGCCCTATGATCCCTTAGTGAAACTAGCTCTGTCTAAAGATGATTTAAAGAGAATACTCATGCCTTATGCACCTTGCATGACTAGGCAGGTCCTCATGTAGTTATGGCTTTCATCAGGAGCAAAATCCCTCTAGGATGCAATGGTGAGGAATGCTAATCTCTCAAAGTTTGATCTTGTAGTGAAGATAAGATTGGTTACATTCATCATTCGTAGGTGCTTTATATAGAGAAATTGGAGGAGAGTGAATTTGAGCCCCTCGTAAGCTTCTACTTTCCACACACACATGAGAGTGGACAAGGATCTATTTTGAGACACTATCCCCATCAACATAGGAATGACTTGTTGATACATCAGGCATCACAAAATGGTGATCAACCTTCTTGTTTTATTTGCATGATACATGTGAATCTATTGAATTTTTGCACATATAGTACCACTAAATGATGTTTAAGAATGTCTCGCATTCTACCTCAACCAGCCTACAGGTGCATATCAATTTCTCATATCATTAAATGCAACATCCTTGCTTATCCTTATCTCACATCATGTAGTAGGGTTATAGCATCTGTACCATTTTACTCAAGGGAATGCCCAATAAAAATGCATTTCTTTGCTTGGGGATCTAGCTTAGCTTTGACTTCATTTGTCACGTGTATATATGCAATTCACCTGAACACCTGCAAATGTCCTAAATTTGGTTTTATGCTAGTAAACTTATGTTCAAGTGTCATACCATGAACTACTATAGTGGTGGTTCTGTTCATAATGTACACATCAGTTGCTACTTCTTCAACCCAAAAATAATCAAGCATTCCTTTCTAGCTCATCAATGTAAAAATAACTTTTTTAATATGCATGTTCTTCCTTTCTGCAATACAACTCTATTGCACGATGTACCTACACGTAAATTGCATCTTCATTTCTTGCTCTCTCAAGAAATCACTCACTTCATTATTGAAGAAATATTCTTCCCCACCATGGGCATTTAATCTGCATGCCTTTCTCCTTAACCAAATCTTTGAATGTCTAAAAATGAGAGAATACCTTGTTGAAATATACAAGTGAATAGGGTGTGTGTGGGAACAAGCTCTTGGATAGAGGCTGTAAAAGAGGAGATGTAATTGTGAAAGAACCTGTGAAAAGGTTAGAAGAATCTACTGGGAGAGAATAATGGGTAGCATGAGGGAATTTAGGAGTGTGGAGATATTCTGGGAGATATTCAGGGAAAAGAGAAGAGGTGGAGAGAATCAGGCAAAAGGTGGAGATATTCTGGGAGTAAATCATGGAGAAATCAATGGGATTTGATGCTTGATGTAAACTCTATAAATTGAGGCATAGCCCTAATGAGAATTTGCTGGATTTTGAGTATCCATGCCTACATTAATCTATCTGCTAATTATTCACTAATTACATCTTAATCATTTCTTAATCACTTTATTAATCATGTTGATTCTAGTGTATGATCCACCCTAGCTCATCATTATGCTCAAATTTCAACATGGTATCAGAGCCATGCCTAGAATCAACCAGATTTATGAGCCCATTAGTGAATTAATCAAGATTAGTAGGTAATTAGCAAAAAAATCAGTTTTTAGTGAGTTTTTCATCTTCCCCTTCACCCCCAGCCAGTGGAGGGTCTCTAGCATCTAGCACACTCAGAGTTAGGGCATAATCTTTTAGCACTAGCTAGGTAACATCTTTGGCTTCAAGCCTATGTAAAAAACGCAGCAAACCGCCGTCAGGATGCGCCGATTTTCGCTGATTGCTGGGCGCCGTTTTTCTGAAGCATTTTGAAGATTTCTCCTTGTGCAAGTCAAATTGATTCAATTCCTCCTAGCCCAAGGTGTAATCAAGCATGCTCTACAAGCTGGTGAAGAAAGAAATCAATTTCATCAAGTCTACATTGACATCAAAGCTCTTCATCAAATCTGCAGGTGACTTTGGTAAAACAGAGATTAAGCTTTCATTATTTGGTCAAATCTTGTGTTTCTTGGCTTAATCCTCTACTAGACTCATTGCTATTGATGCCTTTGAAAGCATTTGAGCTCATTTGAAGTGGAAGGCACCAGATCTGAGCTCCCCGCATACTCTGTTTTCTGCACACAAACCAGAGCATTAATTTGCTAATCAGTGATTAATCAATGCTAATCATTGTACTTTGGTGCAATTGAGGGTTCAAATTAACCATTAGGTATCTGATACAGATCCCTATAACTTCAGATTTCAAATCGGAGTTGGTTTGATACTCCAACCATCCCGTACAAATTGGTTACCCTTAATTTAGTGTAATTTCTGGGAAAATTGTGCTGATAAAAATTATGAAAATCATCATTTTGCATTTAACCCTTGGTTAATGCCTGTAAATCTCACTCAAATACAAGATTATTCACATCCAGAGTTGCATTTGGAATGTGCATGAGAATGAATGCTATACGCATTATGTATTGGGCACATTTTATCAGTGTAAAAATGGGAACAGACACTGCCCTCGTCCAGATTAAGGCAAGAGGTAAGACCTCCCGCATAAATTTGGGTTTGCATTGCATAAAGATACAAAATAAACATAAAAAACCCAAAGGAACTGTCAGCAAATCATTTGAATATGTTGCTCACATTGAGCAAAATGACCTGACGGACGAGCTCATGGCCCCAGCCATGGAAGAAGAAGAGTATCTCTTCCCAAGAAGAGGATCCACACCGAGAAGAAGATCTGAAGAAAGACATGGACACGAGAAGAGAAGCTGCCACAAGAAGAGAAGCTGCCCTGAGAAGACTGGAAGAAGAGACGGACGCGTGGAGAGATGCTGCCACGAGAAGAAGACTGAAGAAAAGAGAAGATGTGAGGCTCCAAAGAGTGAGGAGCCATGTGAAAATCTCTGAGAGAGAGAGAGAGAGAGAGAGAGAGAGAGAGAGAGAGAGAGAGAGAGAGAGCCCACAACCCAATGTAACCTGCCCCAATAAAGTAAAACCACCTCTGAGCCACCGATGATGTAGGCCACGTGGTAGATGTATGTGTGAGCACTTTAGTCAAGGTCGCGGGCACTTATAGTAGCCTTGGACACATAGAGAGAGAGAGTGTCAAGGACTATGGAGTTTAGGGACTTGAGGCACTGGTCGCGGACTGTCAAGTAAGAAAGAAACTTGATATAGGGTCCAGGTGTGCTGAGATAACTTGAGGGGAGGAGTAGACACTGGTCGCGGACTACCAAGTAAGGGGAGGCAAACTTGGTATAGGGTCTAGGTGTACTAGGAGTATTCACTTGAGGGGAGGTGTTGAAATATACAAGTGAATAGGGTGTGTGTGGGAACAAGCTCTTGGATAGAGGCTGTAAAAGAGGAGATGTAATTGTGAAAGAACCTGTGAAAAGGTTAGAAGAATCTACTGGGAGAGAGTAATGGGTAGCATGAGGGAATTTAGGAGTGTGGAGATATTCTGGGAGATATTCAGGGAAAAGAGAAGAGGTGGAGAGAATCAGGCAAAAGGTGGAGATATTCTGGGAGTAAATCATGGAGAAATCAATGGGATTTGATGCTTGATGTAAACTCTATAAATTGAGGCATAGCCCTAATGAGAATTTGCTGGTTTTTGAGTATCCATGCCTACATTAATCTATCTGCTAATTATTCACTAATTACGTCTTAATCATTTCTTAATCACTTTGATAATCATATTGATTCTAGTGTATGATCTACCCTAGCTCATCATTATGCTCAAATTTCAACATACCTCACTTTGAATCTTGATGAAATAGACCCATACTTTCCTAGTGTAGTCATATGAATGTAACATAGCACCTGAAACCTGCAATAGATATAATCTTCATTGGTTCCCATACATTAAGTGTATCATATCCAATGGCCTAGCACTTACATACTTATCATGTGAAAAATAATGTTTGGTATGCTTACCAAGCTGGCATGCTTCATAATAAGTTTATGCATACCATCCACCTTGAACTTTGATAAACCTGCAACAATATTTTGGCCTGCATAAACTTTAACCACTGTATATTTACATGTCTAATGCGCTTATGCCGGCACCAACTCTTTAAAAAAAAAAGAGCAAATGCACTTTCTCTGTCGACCATGTTGAATACTTGGGCTTTCTGGTATCCAAAGATGGAATTTCTCCAGACTCTGCAAAAGTCCAAGCAGTCATAGATTGGGCTGAACCAAAGACAGTGAAAGAAGTCAGAGGATTCTTGGGATTGACTGGTTGGTATAGAATTTTTATACCAAAGTATGCTCTCATAGCTTCCCCCCTGACTAATCTTCTCAAGAAGAATATCCCATTTCAATGGTCTGCCAAGTGCCAGAGTGCTTTTGATAAGCTGAAGACTGCCTTGGTAACCAATCCCGTTCTGAAGCTGCCAGATTTCTCTCTACCCTTTAAGGTAGTAACTGATGCCAGTGGTTTTGCCCTGGGAGGTGCACTCATGCAGGAAGGTCATGCAGTGGCCTATGAATCCCGAAAACTCAGAATGCATGAGAGGAATTATGTTGTCCACGACCT
This sequence comes from Cibotium barometz, assembly GCF_041138505.1. Taxonomy (NCBI): domain Eukaryota; kingdom Viridiplantae; phylum Streptophyta; class Polypodiopsida; order Cyatheales; family Cibotiaceae; genus Cibotium; species Cibotium barometz. The sequence continues at coordinate 39,660,427 of NC_141057.1, read as the reverse complement.
GGAACTACTTTCAGTAGTATATGCCCTGAAGTTGTGGAGACATTACCTAAACTGGGTCAAAGATTCACTTTGATGACAGATCATCAGAGCTTAAAGTGGATCTTCACTGAGAAGGATCTCAACATGCGCCAGAGATGGTGGATGCAGACCTTGCAGGAATTTGATTTTGAAATCAAGTACCGCTCGGGCAAAGAAACTGTGGTAAGAGATGCCCTCAGCAGAAAAGCCTCCTTGCTTGCAATTACTGTGGTGTCAAATTCTTTGATTATTGAAGCAAGAGAAGATCATGCAGGATAGATTCTTTGGCCCTATTGCTACCCTACTTATGTAGAAAAGCAAAACTCCACAGGAGTTGAACCGAGTTCAAGGGTACAGCCTGGATGATGGAATTATGTATTATTAATTGCAGGCTATGCATTCCCAATGATGAGGGAACTAAGGGTCAAATTCTGAATGAAGCCCATGACAGTCTTATTGCATGACATCTAGGTTTCATCAAAACCTACATGTCTGTGAAGAAAAGCTTCTTTTGGCCTGGTCTAAAAAAGGATGTGCTTAATCATGTACGTCAATGTCTGACTTGTCTCAGAAAGTCAAGGCCGAGAGAGTAAAAATGCCTGGGAAATTACATCCATTAGACATCCCCCATATGAAGTGGGAATGCATCAGTATGGATTTTACTACTAGATTACCTTCAATGCAATCAGGTTACAACTCCATCTTCGTGGTAGTTGATAGACTAACCAAAGTTGCCCATCTGATTCCAGTAAAAGAAACCTACACTGCAGTGGATGTGGCTAGAGTGTTCCTTAAGGAAATCTTCCAATTGCATGGCCTACCTAGAAGAATAGTAAGTGATCGAGATCCCAAATTCACGTCAAGATTCTGGACTGCATTTTTTGAAGCAGTAGGAACTTCTTGGATCTCAACACAGCTTACCACCCTGAGACCAATGGTCAAGCTGAAAGGGTGAACCAAGTAATCGAAGATATACTTAGGTCATGCTGTGGCAAGGAACCCAAGAAGTGGCTAAGCTATCTGCACCTAGTCGAGTTCGTCTACAATGCTTCTTATTCTCACAGAAGTATTGGGATGAGTCCTTTCAAAGCTCTGTATGGACAAGATTGCTAAACTCCATTAACTTGGTCCGACCCATTGATTAGGGTCAAGATATCCAGACAGATGCTTGACGACATGGAGCAACAGATGCAGTCAATTTGCAAAGATATACAAGTTGCCCAGGATGGACAGAAGCAGTATAGCAGATAAGAAGAGGACAAATAAAAAATTCAAAGAAGCAGATATGGTCTTCATTTTCGAGTACACCCCAAAAGAAATTCTCTATCTCTTAGGAAGTACAAGAAGTTATCCCCCAAATACTGTGGGCCATATCTGATTACAAAGAAAGTAGGTGACTTAGCCTACGAGCTTCTTCTGCCTCCTCATCTCAAAGTACATAATGTATTTCATGTCAACCTTCTTAAAAAGTATGTACCAAGCCCGAATCATGTGCTTCATGATGAGATCTTAACTTCTTCAACCCAAGGGCAAATGGAACTCCAACCTGAAGAAATCCTTGATGTTCGAGAAAAGGTTCTCAAGAACGAAATTCTGAGAGAATTATTGGCAAATGTTGCTTTCACCAATATTGATTTTTATGCATAAAATGATGCATAAAAGAATTTTTTTAATTACAAAAGTGTTGCTTTCACCAATATTGATTTTTATGCATAAAATGATGCATAAAAGAATTTTTTTATCAACATAAGAGTTCACTTTAATCCTATGTTTAAATCCCATGAATATTGGAAAAATAAATAAGTAAATACTCAGTGAAGGAAAATTATACCGTTTTATATTCTCTAGGATGGTAATGAGAAAACTCAAAAAAACTATCGAAGTGGAAATTTAGATAAATGACTAATTTATTCCTCATAGGAATTCGTATTTAGTTTTGAATTGAATAAAGTAGTAATTGATATATTACCTTCGAGAAAGATAGTTCAGGGAGAACCTTTCCAGACTCAAACCCTGAATCAGACTATGACCAAGACGTAACTCCTTCGTCAGTTTCAAGAAATGATGATGTGACCAGCTCAGTAATCTACACTCAAATCACCAACCGAATCTGAAACTAAGTTGAGACCTTTGATTTTGATCTGAGGATCAAGAATTCAGAATTCGAGGAATTCTGCTTGGGAATCTAGACCTCTGATCTAGAAGTCTTGGGATACGGAATTAAGATATACTTATTGTATTCAAAAGAAAATCAAAACTGAAAACTTGCATAAAAACCCTGTTTTCTTAAAGGAGTGTCTGGAGGGAGCATTTGGTATATATGTGTTCTAAGGGAAGTTCGGCTGCAACAATTAGCGGGGAGTGTTCAAAGTACAGCTCACGCGGCAAAGCCTGCCCAGGTCTTGACCAGCCTCGGTATGGTTAAAATGGTGCGCTTCCAGTACGTTGGACGAGGACCGACGAAGTGGTCCCTGAGTGAAGTGCTAGGACACCTAAGGAGGATCCTGGAGGGTTCTGACCAGGCAATGCACGAGCTCGCGATGCCGAGAACACCCATGCGTATGTCGTGGAAGATATATATGTATGATGACGAGAAACTTATTGTAATCTGTTACTGGATCTCGTTGTTGACCTGCTGGTTTCAATGGAGAGTCCAGAGTGATACTGTTTTGTGAGAAACAAGGATTGAATGGAAATTTTGAGTTGTGATATCTGTTCCCAGTAATTGTTTGTCAATGGATTGTTTTATAAATTAAAGTTTAAAGAGGAGTGTGTGAGTATCTGTATTCTAAAGCACAAGTTAAGAAAGGCTTTCAATTATGGGTGGATGAGTACTTGTGTGGCTCTACTATTCCAGTGGTTGGGCGGTGGCAAACCCATGGGCCGGATGGGGTTAGGCTGGAATCAGTAGAGTTTTAATAATAAAATTGATTAATAAGATTACGCTTAGAACTCGAATAGTTAAATAATAACCTGAAGACTTCTCAAATGAATAGATCAACAGCTGTGCCCCCTATTCAATTAGAAAAAAAACATTGATTCCTTCAAGTTAAGTCTGTTATAGTTTCCCTTCTATCCGGTTTATTTAGATGAAGGTTAGTTCAGTCTTGACCTCGTTAGAAAAATTTGTTAAGAAATTCAAAATGGTGGAATCATCCCTGCTTTTCGGGCATGGGAAATTTTTCGGTTTCGGTTTTCGAAATGACCACCAGCTTAGTCTCGTGCCCGGATATTCGAGGGCGAGGCCCCGAGTGGGAAACCCTGCCCTGCACAAGAGGGAGCTGCTTCTGATGCCAGCAATCGGGAATCCGGTGCGCGGAGGGGGCAGTGGGATCTCACATATGCTTAATAATGAACAAACTTGAATTTTTCCTAAGCTTACTCAACAAGTTTCTAATTCTTTGCAAAGTCTTTTGCATGAATTTCATGATGTTTTTCCAAGCAACTTGCCATCTAGTTTTTCCCCTGAGCACAATTTCTTGAAGTGATCAAGGATACTAAACCAATCTACAAGCCTCCGTATCGGCTTAGCGTTAACAGAGCCAGTGAGGTAGAGTGTCAGCTTGCTGAGTACCTCGCCAAGGGCTTCATTAGGCCTAGTAATTCACCATGGGCATCACTAATTTTATTGCTGAGTACCTCGCCAAGGGCTTCATTAGGCCTAGTAATTCACCATGGGCATCACTAATTTTATTGGTGAAGAAGAAAGATGGGTCTATGCGTTTGTGCATGGACTATCGTGTTTTGAATTCAATCATGATAAAGAATAAATATCCATTACTGCAAGTTGATGAGCTTTTTGATCAACTACAAGGTGCGCGATACTTTAGCAAGATTGACTTAAGATCAGGCTATCATCAAGTTTGCATCCGCATAGAGGATGTGCCTAAGACAGCTTTTCATACCAGGTTTAGAAATTATGAGTTTTTAGTTATGCTGTTTGGTCTACCTAATGCTCTAGCTAGGTTTATGATGCTTATGGATAGTGTCTTATGCTTGTATCTTGGTCGATTCGTTGTAGTATTTCTTGATGATATTTTGATCTTTAGTCGCATCAAGGAAGATCATTTGCAACACTTACAATTAGTGTTTGACTTGTTAGGGCAAAACACACTTTACGCTAAAGAGAGAAAGTGTGAGCTTTTAACCTCAAAGATCCATTATTTGGGTCACATAATCTTGGTAGCGGGAATTCAAATGGATCCTACGAAATTAGAGGCAATCCTTAAGTGGCCTCATCCAACCAATCTAGAGGAATTACAAATATTTCTTGGGTTGGCAAGGTTCTATCGTAAATTCATCCGGGATTATGCTAAATTAGCGGTTCCAATGACGGACCAATTAAAATCTAAGGGTCACAACTTTATTTGGGGTGCTAACCAACAACAAAGTTTTGATCATCTTAAGGTTGCCATAGCTACCGCACCTATGTTGGCAATAGTAGATCCTAATCAACCATTTGTGGTTGAAATAGATGCTAGTGACCATGTAGTTGGTGTTGTGCTTCTTCAAAGAGGAAGACTAGTAGCTTTTGAGAGAAAGAAGATGGATAGAGCTCAGTGGAATTATTCTGCACATGAACGTGAGCTTTATGCCATTATTTATGCTCTAGGGAAGTGGATACATTATCTCTATGGTGCTAAGTTTGAGATTGTCTTTAATCATGAGAGTATGACAACTCAAACTGATTTGAAAGGTCGTAAAGCTCAATGGGTAGAAATCCTCCAAGAATTCAACTTTCAATTAAGGTATCACAAGGGCCGATACAATGTCATGGCTGTTGCCTTAAGTCGCATGCCTCAAGCCGACTCATTGAGTTTCACTGAGTTGAAAAGTGAATTTTTAGATTCACTCAAAGGAAAGTGTGAAAATGATCAGTCGTATGCAAAGGTGTGGACATTTGTTAACGTAGGGCCGATACAATGTCATGGCTGATGCCTCAAGTCGACTCGTTGAGTTTCACTGAGTTGAAAAGTGAATTTTTAGATTCACTCAAAGGCAAGTGTGAAAATGATCAGTCGTATGCAAAGGTGTGGATATTTGTTAAACGTAGGGATCCCTCCCACTCCGCAGTCCGCAGTTGGGAGTGCAGATGATACTTCCACACCCAGCTCTTCTCTTTCTAGGGATGAGCTTAATCATTGGAACCGCCTGCGAAAACGACCAGGTGAAGATGCCAATGTGGTGGGTGGATACAAGTGTTCTTCTAGATTTAATTAAGCCTTTGGTTTTACCACACGAGCTAGAGCGCATCTTGGATTTTCAAGAGAAGCAAACTCGTCACAGAATTAGACAATAGTGTCTAGTTAAGTGGAAGGATAGACCAGAAGAAGGTTCAACTTGGGAGGACGTTAGTACTCTCAAGACCCGATATCCTACCTTTGTTTTCAAGGACGAAAACTCTTCCAAAAGGGGGGAGTAATGTTAGGACAAGGGTAGGACTAGGGGGAGTCAGGCAGTTCAGGGGATTCCGAACTAGTGTGGACGTCCAGCGCTATAGTTAGCCGGCTAGGGTCCCTATATCCGGCGGTTGGGTGGAGAGTTGCCCTATTCTCTTCTAGGAGTCTTCATGGAGGTCTCATGGTGATCTCATAATTGTCTTCCCTGAAGGCAACAACAACATGGTGAAACTTGAGCTCAGTCATCGAGGCACCCCTTGAAGAGGTTCTAGGTGCAGTAGGGAAAAAAGCAAGTAAAGCAACTCAGTGTGTTTATAAACACAATAGGGTGCAATGGGAAAGAAAAAGAGAGGAGTAGTCTTTCCTAGTGTTTTTAAAAACCATGCCAAGAAAAATAATGGCACAAAGCTCTCGAACAACCACTAATGCAATCATGGAGGGTAGTAGCCATGGAGAACAAGCAATGTTGAAGGCTAAAGATCTTACAGAAGGGATGACAAAACCATGGCAGCCATGGAAACCCCCATGGAGGTGTCAAGAAAGCAAGGTGACACTCCTCTAGGCAATACTTCTTAGAGGAATTAGCACTTACACAAGCATTCTATAGCCATGTAGTGGTGGCCAAATGAACGACGACATGCAAAGAAGATGCCCCAATGTTACGGTGTGGTGTAAGCCAATGCAGTGGGAGAAACACGTAAGGATGCCTTCGATGGTGTGGGGAAAACGATTGTTTGTTGGAGGCTACCCATCAAGAAGGGCAAGTGCATGAAACTATGGTGCAGCTTTCAAGGATGCTTCAATTTCTTATCATTTTCATGGGCTTATATAGCCATGCTTTTGTAGTTAGTGTTATGATCTAGTTGGTGCATATAAACATGGTTTTGGATGTTTGTGATGATGGAAGGAGTTTCATGTCCTCTAGAAGAGATGAGAACTTGGTGCGTAAGAAGGGGCATGCCACACAATGAGTGAGGGTTGGTGTGAGGGCCCATTAGCATGCACATTCTCATAAGCACCCTTAATCTATTGGTGAACAATTTAACTTGTGGGATAACTATAGATGGCCATGGTAATCCCCCTTATTTAGGATTTTGGATCATGCCTTTTGGGACTATGGTTGGTGCCTTTTGTGGAGAAAATAGGGCCCAATGTGGATGGCCAAGTATGGGCCTTGGGCATTTGGGGTTAGGGTTAGGAGGGTGGAAGCCCTAGCCCTATCTTTTTGTATTAATTAGGTACCTTGGCATGGGATGGACATATTACATCAACACTTGGTTTTGGCTATTGGCTTGCCTTGTCTTCCCCTTTCCCATTGTGCTCTCCCCTCTCTCCCTCTTGTGCTTTATGCGATTAGTGTTTAGGATGCTTGTTTAGTGATCTTAATTAGTGATGGGATTAGTGTTCAAGATGCTTGTTTAGTGATCTTATGCAAGATTAGTGTTTAGGATGCTTGTTTAGTTATCTTAATTAGTGATGGGATTAGTGTTCAAGATGCTCTTCATTAGTGATGTGATTAGTGTTTAGAATGCTTGTTTAGTGATCTTAATTAGTGATGGGATTAGTGTTCAAGATGCTCTTCATTAGTGATGGGATTAGTTTTTAGGATGCTTGTTTAGTGATATTATGCAAGTTTAGTTCATTTTAAGTGTCTTATTTGAGCAAGAGTGATAAAGGGCTTGAGAAAGTTATCTACAATAACCATGACCTAAGAGTGCTCTTCATTAGTGATGGGATTAGTTTTTAGGATGCTTGTTTAGTGATATTATGCAAGTTTAGTTCATTTTAAGTGTCTTATTTGAGCAAGAGTGATAAAGGGCTTGAGAAGTTATCTACAATAACCATGACCTAAGAGTGCTCTTCAATAGCATGATTGGATTCATATTACTCACTTAACTTTTATCACAAAATGGTTTGTGCATTGTTATGTATCCCCTTCACTACATGTACACTTATATCACCTTGTCAAAAGTTTAATGCTATTTATTAATCATCTTTCATGACTAAGCATGTGGACATTATCTCTAAGAATGAATAGAACAACTTTGGAATAAATCACTATAAAAAACCAAGGAATATTTTGTAGTATAGTAAGATGCTTTTGGATGAGCATAATGTGGAGTAAGATTTTGTTTTTTGGGATTCCATAAATCTAGTATGTAGGGAAAATCATAGAATAAAGGTAGAACAAAGGTAAAGCATAGAATAAAATCTAATAGGTAGGGCAAAACATAGAATAAAGGTAAAGTTGTCTTGTGAAATGATTTTCTTGCAGAAATGAAGGCTACACCAAGTTTCGAGAAAAGATGGGTTCGCTTCATCCTTGGGCGGTTCAATTTAAAGTTTATGTAAGAAGAAAAATTGCCTCGATAGGCAAATCTATAAAATGCCTTAGATTATGATAGAATAAAGTGAAGTTGAAGTGTTAATGGCTGGTGGGATAGTTGAAAATCATGTTTAAAAAATATGTGTGCGTACATATATATATATATATATATATATATATATATAGATAGATAGATAGATAGATAGATAGATAGATATAGAGAGAGAAAGAGAGATTGAGATTGATTGAGATTAGAGGCATGAAAGTGGAAGTGTAGAGAAGGTTTAGACATAAAAAGAAGAATACCAACACATCTGGAATCGCTCAAAACTTCATGGCCTCCATGGGCTCGAGAGTAAGATTAACCCCCTTGAATTTAAATAAGATTAGCAACTTTTCCATTAACCTTACTAAGGTTAACACGCTTTCGATTAACCTTAATTGCCAATTATAGTTCAATTTGTATAAATCAACTCGGTTGCCTTGGAACTGTTGGGCTTATAAAACTCTTTTTGTGTGTGTGTGTGTGTGTGTGTGTGTGTGTGTGTGTGTGTGTTTGCAGGGCTCACCTGGGCTGGAGATAAATCAAGAGCCTGTGGAGTAATTTGCTAGACGACATTGCATCTCCCGAGGCACCTCTAGGTGAGAGCTTAGGCCATCATATCCCGTGTTTTTACAGCATGCAGTTCCTCATAGAGGAGAGTGGAAGGTTTGGGGAGTCCATGGACACAAGAATGAGAGACCTTCTTATAACTAGGTCTCTTGAGCAAGATGAGAAGCACATAAGCGCAGTCCTAAGCAGGTACTGCAAAAAGGAGGTCTACAAGCCTAAGTCCTTGGCAAGAGGCACACCTGAAGGAGATGAACAAACAGAATGCTCTGTTTGCTTGGAGAGCTTTGAAGCCAATGATGGGGTTTGCAAACTCCCTTGTAAGCACATCTTCCATCCTGATTGCCTTGTCCCTTGGATAAAGAGCAACCATGACCGCTGCCCCTTCTGCAGGGCTCAAATCCTACCAAAGGCTAGCCCTTCCAATATTGTTAATCCTAACCCTGGCATTGCCATTAGAAATGTGCCCACTCCTATCATCAACATTCCCTACCATGATAATGGTTATACTATTATTACCAATACCCCTAATGCCACAAGAAATGTGCCCATCAACCTTGGAATACCAACATCAAGCAACACCCTCACACATGCCCCCACCATCAACTATGGAAGACCTCTTAGAGATGTTCTCGTCTCCGAGGGAGGACTACTCAATTACCCTCACCATGCATTTGTTGCAAGAGGTGGAGATAGAAGGAGGGAGGATGATTACATTATGCTTGCTCTTGCAGAGATGGAAGCCACATTGTACAGAGTAGGCTTTCGAGGATAAACGAAATCTTTAAAGTGTGTTGTGAGGTTGTAATTTCTCATCAATGTAACTTGTTCATCGTTGCTCTTTTGTAAATCCATATGGAAAATGTAAGGTCAAAAGTAAAAATGACTAAACTGCAAGCTCCAATTCATGTAAAGTTTGTAAAAAAAAGTAATAATTTCTTATGTTCTAAAGCTCTCTCTCCATTTATGTAAATTTTGATTTTTCACATGTATGCATTTCTCTCCCTTTTTGTGTGTGAGCATGCACACATGTATGTCTTTGTGTCTCCCTCTCTCTCTCTCTCTCTCTCTCTCTCTCTCTCTCTCTCTCTCTCTCTCGCACACAAGGGTGTGTCCCTTGTGTGCTTGAGAGAGAGAGAGAGAGAGAGAGAGAGAGGTCTTTACTATCATGACACTTAAAAGCACTGTCTTTAGTATCACAACACTTGTGTGCTTGAGAGAGAGAGAGAGAGAGAGAGAGAGAGAGAGAGAGAGAGAGAGAGAGAGAGGTCTTTACTATCATGACACTTAAAAGCAGTGTCTTTAGTATCCAAGTGTTGTGATACTAAAGACACTGCTTTTAAGTGTCATGATAGTAAAGACCTCTCTCTCTCTCTCTCTCTCTCTCTCTCTCTCTCACACACACACACACACACACACACTATGTTTCATTCTACCTTGTCTAGTGGCTTTTCATCAGGCCTTTACACTAGGTTCAATTGTTCCTCACCCTAGAGTTATACTAGAGTTCTTTTTTGTAAAAAAAATCTTCCTATTTTTGAAATTTCCCTTATTTCTTTGTACTTAGTCAGTTTTCTCTCGTTGATCCTAATCGGTGTTTCTTTCACATTCACTTCATCGGATAAATTGTTAGCTCATGAATGTGGTTCTAACCTACTTGGTGATGCTACCACCAGAAGTTGTTTTAATACATGACCTTATTCAATCTTCCATGTATTCATTAACTTCGATTCGAAAGTGACCTTTTCGTTTCCTTGGGCAACATCCTCAAACAAGATTGCTTGGTTTGGATTTTGGTCTATGTGTTGTTTGAATGAAATTTGACCATTGGATCTCTTCATGAATGAAAGAAGGGTACTTTGGATTGGGAGTAATCGATATTGAATAGTCGGGTCCAATGAGGGAGATGCATGATGAATGCTTGTCGGGGTTGCACACGAAGAAAAAAACCTAAGATGAACCGAATCTTACTACTAATATCATGACCATGTGACTCTCAATTTTTAAACAACCTTTATTTGCTATACTTAAATAGCATTCACATCATCTAATTCTAAGCAATATAAGTTATTGGTGGTGGGGGTTTAGTTTGGTAGCTAGTCTTCGTCCTATCATTTAGATCATTATTAGTGTCCTTTTCGGCTATGCATCATACACCCCATGTCAATTTGGCTTTTACCAATGTAGAACACATTATGAGAGATGTGAGGTTGCTTTGTTACATGTATCCCAATGGGACTAGTATGTTCCTCATTGCACCCCATGTCAATTTGGCTTTTAACAATGTGGAACACATTATGAGAGATGTGAGGTTGCTTTGTTACATGTATCCCAATGGGACTAGTATGTTCCTCATTGCAGTTTATATTTATATTTTTCATGGTCCATATCATGTAGCATATAAGAGTCCTAGAGAATTCATTTGGTGCCTCAAAGTGGTCACCCCTCTATGAATGTGTTACTGTTTTTATAGGCTATGTACCCTCTCAGGGTTAAATGAGCTTTCGAGGAGCTGTAGTTCCTACCAACTTAGCTAGTGCTGTATCAATATTAGGAGACACCATAGTCACTCGGCTTTTAGGGTAGTTTCTCTATAGAACATGACACCCCAAATCATTTATGTATCACTCACTCCTTTTGTAATTGCATGCACTAGACCTATCCACTTGTGTTGTATCAATACAGATTTAATCATCCATTAGGTATAAATTCCTATTTGGATAAAATTGTTTTTTATCCCTATTTTTAAACCAAAGATTTAGTGGGTCGGGTAGCAATTTTCATCTTCTTCTCAATCTAGCTCTTGTATACACCTAATTTCTTGGGATACTCTGGCAATTGTCATCAGGTGTGTACTAGCATAACCAAGGGAGCACAAATTGGATTAACCTATTGTTTTACAAATAGGCAGGTCAATGGTGTGGAAATGAATTACACCATCATAGAAACAAGGGTTGGCCATGGTTTATACTGTGAAAAAGTATAGATACTATCATTTTTCCAATAAATTTGTATTCTTTGTGGATCACCATGCCTTATTATATCTTGTTAATAAGCCTTACACTACAAGAAGATGGTTTCTCCTGCTCTTAGAGTTTGACCTCACAGTCATTTGTAAGAAAAAGAACATAATATTTACTAGCTGATCATTTCTCTCACGGATACCTAATGGTAAGCCTACCCACATGAATCAATGAACGATGATCTCCGTGAATGATGGGCGAGCTTAAGATCTACATGGTACCTAAGTGGAGTGATGAAATCTCTCAATATCTTGCTTACGGTTTTTTGTAAGATCAACCATTGAATAAAGATAAGATGCAATGGCTTATCAAGTTAACGTCACCATTGAAGAAAGATAAGATGCAATGGCTTATCAAGTTAATGGCACCATATAAACTAATAAGAGGACAACTATACAAGTTGGGTAAGGATGATGTTTTACAAAGATACATGCAAGAAGATAAATTTGTATAAGTATTGGAGGAATCACACTCTAGAGTAGCTAAAGGACACTTTGTTAGGAAAGTGATAGCACGGAAAGTTCTCAAAAGCAAGGCTATGGTGGCCAATGTTGTTTGGTGATGTGGCTGAATTTGTCAAAGGTTGCGGCGATGAGTGTCAAATGATTTGATGTACCTCAGTGAAGGATGCCCCTTGCCCTAGTAATAGTCCAACAACCATTTAAAAAATGGAAAATTGATTTTGTAGGACTCATTACTTTTATCACACAAAGATTCCAAGCTCACTCTAGGTCATAGTATTACTTCACAAAGTGGTCTCAAAAGCTAGGGCAGCTAAGAAGGTCAATGCTATTACCACTACTAAATTTCTATATGAGTAGGTCATTTCTAGATTTGGATGCCCTTTGGAGATTGTGAAAGCGTGCCCAAGGGCAACTAAGAAGGTCAATGCTATTACCACTACTAAATTTCTATATGAGTAGGTCATTTCTAGATTTGGATGCCCTTTGGAGATTGTGAAAGTGTGCCCAAGGGTCACACTTTGTTAATGAGGTGATTAATCACCTCATGAAAGGATTTATGATAGTGCACAGAAAGTGTGACCAAGGGTCACACTTTGTTAATGAGGTGATTAATCACCTCATGAAAGGATTCATGATAGTGCACAGAAAGTGTGACCAAGGGTGAGTCATACTTCATCCAAACTAGGTGATCCAATCACTTCATGCAAGGCTTTATGATAGTGCATAAAAAGTCTTCACCCTACTATCCACAATCCAATGGTCACACAGAGAGCATGAACAATATCTTATGTGGCATTCTAACAAAAACTATTCAGGTAAGTAGAGTAGACTAGGAGCAGCAACTTACAACTCCTCTATTGGGCTTATATCAAACATTATACGAGGTGTTACACCCTGTTTCGGTTGACCTAGGGGGTTGATGTAGTGATGTCTATGGAGTGAGAATATCTCTAATGACAGTAAAGTCTCTGCCCAGCCATGCAAGGTTTAATGACAAGATACAACAAAACTTGATGACCCATGTAGAAGATAAACGTGTTAGCCAATAGATAATGTCTATACTTTTTTATTGCATATACCATGGCTAATTCTTTCCTTTCCATTGTGGTGTAGTTCATCTCTACTTCAACTACTACTATCAACTCACAAAGCATATCAAATAGTCTAATTTATGCTCTCATGGTTGTGCCAAAACATACCCAATTGCAAAGTTTGATGCATCAGTATGCACATGAAAAACGAGGTCCCCATTTAGTGGTCTTAGGATAGATGCACTGACTAATGCCCTCTTCAATTCATTGTTATCCTATTGATATTCATCAGTCCATTCAAATATAATAAAAAGCTTGTATAATGGCCATTGTAGAATCAAAAGCTTTCACAATGGTAGCCTATCAATATCAGTATAGAACACAATGAATCTTTGTAGGTAATAGTCTACATGACCCATAAACCATTGCACTCCTATCAATATCAGTATAGAACACAATGAATCTCTATAGGTAATAGTCTACATGACCCATAAACCATTGCACTCCTTTGTAATTGGTAGGTGGTGGTAATTCTAATATGAATTTCACCTTGCTGTCATTAGTGGAAATCCCATTCCTAGACACTATGTGCCCTAATATAACTCTATGCTTTACCCAAAATTAGCATTTTAAAGGATTGAAATATATATGATATAATCAACACCTTTTAAAGACTTTTCTCACGAAAGCTAAATGCTCCATCCATTACAAATGCACATAGAGATCATCGATGAAACACTTCTAACCACTTTTACAAGTAGTCCTTGAAGGCTATTATCATTAACCTTTGAAATGTTATAGGAGCATTGGTCAAACTGAAAGGCATGACCCTATACCCAAAGGTTCCCTATGTGGTGGTGAAAGCTACTCTGTGTTGGTCTTCCAGGGCAATGGATACCTGATTATATCCCAACAATCCATCTAAGAACTGAAAGCTTCATCCCAACCACTCTTTCCAAAACATGCTCCGTGTGTACGGTAATGGTAGTGATCTCTATGGGTAACCGCATTCACCTTCTTCAAATCAACACACACACACGAAGCTTCCCATTTTTCTTGAGTACAATAACAATTGGTGATACCCAATAAGTGTGCTCAATCTTGTAAATAAAATTTATAGCAATGAATTTGTCAATTTCCTCCTTTATAATTGTTGAGTACTTTGGATTCATTTTGTAAGGATGTTGCTTGATTGGCCTTGAGCCTTACATGATAGGGATGGTATGATAGGGATGGTGTGATAGGGATGGTGTGCTGAACCACTTCTAGTGGCATGCCTTCATGTCCTTGTTGTAATTCAAACTCTTTTAAAAGACAAATCAATTTTTTCTCTTCCTCCTATGAGGTTAGGCCCGTGTCAATGAAGAATGGCTTGGGATCTTCACGAGGCTCTAAGATATCTACCTCCTTCACCTCCGTAAGTCCATCATATGAGACCCATGTTTGTTCACCCCCTTTGAGCATTGTTTCCATAGATGACCTACCTTCCTCTCATCTATATCAAAAGTTTTGAAATGATTAGGAACTTTTCATAATTCCGCTCCTCTTCATTCTTCTCCTTTCTTACCAATGCTTTTTTTTTGCTTCTTCCCATTCAGCTTCAACCAATGTTTTGTTTCTTCTCCTTCTTTCCAATCTTATGAGCTTGAGGGCTTCTTGGATCACTATTGGTTCTTGAGGTGTTTGCAGCATTATCTGACTTAGCTCTTCTCCCCAAAACTTAGAGAAATCCTCATGAATTTCTGTGGACTCAATGTTCTTAGCCATTGAGCATCCATAGGTCTTGTTCTAAGAATGTCACTACGGTTAGCACCACTTATTTGAACACCACACTAACTCCCATTTGGGATACAAATGTTGGTTCATGTGGGAACATCGGTTGCCTCTTTTAGCTTTATCTTGTTTAGAAGTGTAGTTCTTAGCTCATCTAAGGTTGTATCTTTAATTTTCCTCTCCGAGGTTATCATACTCATTCGGCCTGATGCATGCAATGGAGCTACCAAAGTGACAAATTTGGTGTCATCAGGCTCTGTGGTAACTCAAGCATGTTATCCTCAAAGTTGATGGCTAGTTTGCAATAATCATCAAGTGACATCAACTTAGCCAACATCACGTAGTCATGCATCCTCATGTCTCTTACTCCCCTATGGAAACAGAGTAGCAATTTCTTATCTGTGTTAACCTTTCCATAGGCTTACACCTTGAAACATCAAGCTTAAGTTAAGTCACCACTAGGATAAAAAGCGATAATACAGTCATGACTAAAACATAAAAAAGTTAAGTCATCATTGATTGTAGCATCAAGACTATAAGCCAAAAATTGAATATGTCAACCAATAATAAAAGCCCTAAAGTAATTATGTCAATCTAATAAATATCTTCTTCAATAGCATCGTCCACAAAAAGAGACCTCACATGCCTTGTCTCTCGTAAAGGCCGATCAAAATAGCCATCTCGTGCTGACATAATTTCGCATCTGTTGCCGCATCTATTGCATAACATGGTAGTAACCTTCAATTAAGAAATATCCTAAAAACTAAAGGTAAGAGGTTTTTGACAATCACATATAACACATTTTAAAGTAACTCACCAATCCATAGGAGCATCAAGCTCCAAGACAGTATTTACATCATCATCAACATGAGAAATGGATGGCCCAACATCATGGGTAAAAGGTGTCAAAAGACAATCACAAATCTCCTTGTCATTATCTATGTCCAAGCATATCCTACTAGTATGTAGTGCTACTTGCATTACAGGTCTTGTGCCAACCTCAAGCTCTAATAGAGTAGCAGAACTAGGAGAAAGGAACTTAAGAAACATCAAGATAAATGTAGGAATCTTCTCCATAAAACCTCTCCACATGATCCAAGCTTCCCTACAAGCCTTGATCCATAAGAAGAAAAAAGGTAATGAGCCAACATGTAGGATTCCAATGATTGCTTCTTCAACTCATGAGCAATGGCCCGGCCTTGGGGTTCATGCACCAATGGCATGCAACCAAGGTTACGCAAGGCCATCACATGGAATGCATTCTCATGTTCAACCCATAGACCATTTCACATTAATTATAAACAAGAAGCTTAAAAATTTTAAGAACGCAAACAAAAACATTAAATTTTAATACTTCTTCATCCTAAAGCCACATTTCTCATTGATAGAGTAAGGTTGACAGCTGTTGCAATCCACTTAAAACATATCTCCAACTTCACACGTACTGCATAGCATTCTACCATCGGCACACTTGATGCACAACACATAACAAGTGTGCAACCATTGTCATCTATTGATGCAACAATAGTAGCCACTCCCAAAGGAATAAAGGTAGTGATCATCTGTCAAGGTATTCCATGGTGGGACACCTTGAATACCTCCCACCAAAGATACTATGGGCAAATCTATGACACACAAATCTATGCTCCATGCGCATGCCTTGTTGCTCCTTTGCCTACCATGACCTCTACTTTCCAAGAAGCTCATCATCTCATTAAACCCTTCTATAAGATTTCCTTGCAAAATTTGTTTTCCTAGAGCTATATAATCATAACACAAAACCTTAACATTGTCTTTGATGTTATGCATGACACTAATGGTGGAAAAACAATATGGGGTAGTGTACCATGTCCATATCATATGTTTTCTTTCTCTTCTCTATCTCTCCCATGTCCACATTTAACATCAAGAAATGTAGTAGATCACATTCAATGATTAAGTGTAAGAACTCTTAAGAAAATTTTCTAAGTATATTTTTCTTTAGATGTGGAAGAATATGCAAAAAATCCATTTATCTAGAGTGTCAAGACTTAAGGTTCTTATTTTTTGGTCTTCCTTTGTAGTTGTTAAGAAAACCCCAACGTATTTTGGAAAGTTACCGATCCGCCAATAAGCTTGAGCAATGCTCAAGAGCTCCACCATAGCCGCTTGTCACCACCATCCTCCCACACTCGTCACACTCAGATCATTGCTAATCCAAGGAGTGGAGCAACCTCTCTCGCAAAGATCGTGTGGGATCTCTACGGAGGAAGACGATCGCGATGGTAGCCCAATCACTCAAGCAAGATGGAGAGAAGAAGCAAGACGGCGGAAGCATGAGAAAACATGTGATTAGCACTAATCACTCCTAAACCCCAACCCTAAGCACACCACGCATGCTGAATTGGAGTTGCAAGAGAGAGGGAGAGAGACTCGAGGGGTACACTACTAACAAACCCTATGTATCACGTGTGTTCAAGGGGTATTTAAAAAACCCCTTACCTGTGAATATTTCATGAATAAAATGACCCCCTTTTTCCTTATGAACTTGTGGGTTTTTTTCCAAAATTGATTTTAAAAACCCCTTTTGTAAATGTAATTTCATATTGGGTGTGTAAGTGGTGTGACTATCTTGAATTTTGCCTGAAGTGCCGACTATACGAGGCCTGGGATCTCTTTTCCCTAGTACCCGGGGCAAAACATAACCAAATTTCTAAATGGATCCTATCAATATAGTGGTTGGGGCGGTTGGGGCTAACCCATGGGATTAAGCTAGACTAATGGATCCCTAAAATGAGACTCAATTCTGTTAAGTTATGATAGTTAAAGTAAATCCCAGATAACCCTTGTTCTAAGGAAAAGAATCAACGCTGTGCCTCTTGATGAGGAAAAAAGCGTTGGATTCTATGATCCAAGTGCAAGTCTCTTCTTTGATCTGACCATGAGACTTACGGGTTCGGTCGGATTAGTTTGGTTAGTGAAGACCTTGACTACGTTAGAATAAAATATCTTGGAGGAATCGCCTATGTCTACTCAGTGAGGGAAGTTTTTTCGGGTCCGTCGATTTTGGAAGAACCGAGGGATTAGTCTCTTGTCTGGATATCTATGGGGGTGAGGCCCCGAGTGAGAGGCTCTACCTTACTCAAGAAGTGCTACTTCCGCTACTAGCACCCCAGAATTTATTACGCAGAGAGGGGGCAGGGATCTTTCAATTGAGGGTTATGCTACCGTGGGATCCAAATGATGGAGTTACCATCATTGTAGCCTTGGGCATCTAAGAGACGTTTTGGCACCCATCGTTGGTTGAGTGATGATGAAGTCCCATTGTTAACGAGGCTTCTTGGTTTTTGGTTGACAAGGCTTTGAGCTATAAGTAGGTTGCCGACGCTGAGGGTATGCTTTTGATTATGCCTTCGGGAGCCATAGGTGTGTGTTGCCCTCATGGAAGCCTTGAGATTTAAGTGCATTAGTAGGCACCCACCAGTGTCGTTGGCTTCGCTATGCTTGGGGTTGCCTAACCTTTGCGGCCATGGGGCCTTTGGTCTCGCAGATTCCTGGGGACGTGTTGTGGGGGGGATGAGCACATACGGCGTTCTTAGGTAGCCAAAGGTGAGTGTTGCCTTCATAGTAGCCTTGTACTCATAGAGCAGGCAGTCAGGGACTAGCCAATGTTGAAGCTTTGGCATGGGGTTGGTTTTTGTTAGCTTAGTTTGCTTCTTGCACTTAGGTTTCAGAGATGGCTATTTTGGGATACAGATTTTTGTGTAGCCATCGTAGAATCCTTGAGCTACAAGAAGATTCTTGGGCACCCACCACTGATTGTCATGGTAAAGGTATGAGGTCAGGGTGCTTGCGGTGTGGGTGGTCAAGGATGTAGAGTTGAGGGGGAATGTCGACGACACGAGGCTTAATTGTCATTGTTGTTGGGGTGGAGGGTGTGACAGTGTTCTTTTGACCGGCTTTGGTGAGTTATGGGGTGGGAGAATAGGGGAGACTGTCGGTGATGAGGATGGGATGTGAGGAGGAAGGGTAGTCGAGGGTGAGGGTGTGTGTATGATGTCCTCTTGGTTGGGGACACAAGAGGATTTTGGCCTTTTTCTCGTTGACTTCCATGGTGGCTGTTTCTTCTCACTAATTGATTTGGCAGTGAATGGCATCAATCCACTCTTTTCTAATCTTAATCCGGCCTTGGAGTGCTCGTACATCTATGACATGAAATATGCACTCCAACTCGTTATTTCCTATAGAAATTCTAGGAATGAAATACCCAACACTCATTAAACGCATTTCATGTGAGATTTGAATGTAAGTGTTTTCTTTTATAAGTGTGGGTTTTCTAAGAGTTTTCCACGCCTCCAAGAATATGAGATTGGTGTACACCATAGGGTATATGTGGGCTTGCCATTGTTGTAGAGACCATTCTAGTCAAGAGCCCAATCCATATTCTTACTGGTAGTTCGAGGGCGCTGGAAGACTTAAAAATTATTGGGAGTGAGAGAGTACCATTTGCGGAAGCAATTGGTGCGAGCATTGGATTCTGTGCACTCCCCATCCCAGAGGATCATCATAACCTTGCCCTTGGGAAGCACAAGTGTAGCTATGTTGTCAGCTGACTTGATTGTACTTGTAGCATTCTTGATCCAGCTTCCTCCAAGGATGACTGCTTCTTTAGTCTCACCTGTGGGGTAACCACATAAAACTTACAAGCCAATGGGTTAGAGATAGTATGTACAATTTGTGTAAAAGACGCAAGGCTTTGTATATGTTATCCACTAGGCAGTTAAATTTTAGCATGGGCACTATGAAGAGAGAGTTTGCCTAGGGAGACCCAGATTTCCCATGGCAAAAGATTGTGGCTAGTTGTGGGAGATAGCAAGGCACGTTTTCTTTCCATATTTCTACCAAAGGGGAAATCTAGCCATACCCAAAGGGTGGTCGTTTCATGTTGGGGGCTATGCTTACACTCAAGGTGTTAAGTGAGGCAAGGGCCTTATAGGGTTCAAGAAGGTACTGGTCGGTTGGGAGCACAAATTGCGTGCTAAGTTTGCAATCTGGGAGGGTATCAAGTGTACAAGGATTTTCAGCTAGTCATGGGTGATGTCATCATCGTTGACAAAAGCGACTGTGTATGGCACCCATGCATCATCATTGATAGAAGCAGCTGTGTATGGCACCCATGCATCATCATTGATAGAAGCAGCTATGCATGGCACCCATGCATAGCTGTGTATGGCACACCCACGCATCATCATTGATAGAAGCAGCTGTGCATGGCACCCATGCGTCATCAAGGGTTTAATGATAAGCATCGCAAACAAAGAGATCGTCAATCCTAGCGGTGGTCACATAATCTTTGACAAAGGGACCTTTGACCATGGGATGTGGGTGCCAACAGGTATGTAAACTCACTTTAAGCATTTGATTCCCTTTATGCAAGGTAGACATGATTTGTGTCCCAACCATGGATCAGTCATGTTTGTCGCATGAAGAGTCATCCCAGGATGTTGTCATAGATGCTAGTATGAAAATCCATGACTACAAATGTGAGTTTGAAGGTCATGTCACAGACTCTAATCTTGAGGTCATGCGCTAGGCCAAGGGGTTGTGCACATGTCTGTTAACCACTCTAGTTAACATTACCTTTAGCATGGCTACACTCTTTGTAATCTATCTTTTGTAACCGCACAATGTGCTTATTGTACAAGATACATGGGATGATCGAGATTACGGCTTGTGTAATGCCGGTCATGAGGAATAGTTGTGCATAGAGCTAGAGAGACTAGGAAGACTAGTTTTGGGCCTCCAATTGTAAATGGGCAGCTGGCCATTGTAACTATGAGCTCTTTTATATAAGTTATTTTATGAAATATGAAAAGGGATCCCATTTGTTGCTTTCCTTCTCTCTCTCTCTCTCTCTCTCTCTCTCTCATTTGAGCTTGTGGATGCATGTTAGCTTGTGTTCTTGCTTGCTTGCATGTTTGATTGTTAGTGTATGTAAGTAGGGATGGTAATTCTCTCATTTCTCTTCTTCTCTACCCTCTCTTTGCTATCTACCAAGTCCCTTTTGCATGCTAGTTACATGAGGTGAAGATTGAGCTCTCCATATCTCCCTCCTTCTTGCTCTCTAGCTAGCCATTGGATCTCTTCTTGGGTGACACAAGAAGAGGTGGAGTGAGCCCCTATTGCGGCTTCACACATCGAGGAGTTAACCCTCTTAGGGTCGGCTAAGTGTAACTCGCCGGACTCGACCCTTGCATGTATCTCTCTTCTCTTCTCGTTCTATCTTGTGTGCAAGGTAGCATATTATCCTTAACATCTTTGGCGCCGATGCTAGGGAATGCATTTGGCTTAGGGTCTTCCACTCTATTCATTTGCTAGTGTTTTTGTTTAGCCCAGTTGGAGTGCAAATCCATCGATTAGCTTTTTGGTTTTGTGTTTGTTTCTATTTTGATGGTGATTACCCGAAGCATTGGAGATTAATTGAGCATCGGAGCGTTGAAATATTCACCGAGTGCAGGAGGAGAAAGTAGGTGCTCTCACATTGCCCTTAACATTCATGAAAAACTTTAATTTTCTGTTCTTTCTTCTTTTAAGCTGGCATATTGGTTTAATCAGCAAACTAATCTCAATTTGTTAGTCTTAATTATGCATTTTAGGCACCAATAGATAGCTAGAGACCAGCTCTAGCTCTCTATTGAATCAAAAGCATGAAAAATCAGTGGAAAAAACACCTAAATCAGCAAGAATTGGAGGAAAAAACGAGGTGAAACTGCATTTCATTGGCTGCTTTGAGAAGCGAATGGCCATTTGCTTTATAGGTCTCACGGGTCATAGCACATCTGCCATGCTCGTTCCCTTCCATGGCTAACTAAATCTAGTAAGATTTTCTGCCTGAATGTGGTAGTTGCATTAAAATTGGAATATTTGCATTAAATTGAGCATAAAGTGCATTTGATTGCATTCAATCAAGTGGGTGTAACTAAATTTCTAGAGAATATTCTAGGGGGCTATCAGACCTGCAGCCTTAAATTCCCAAAGAAATCTTTAAAATTCCCAAATTTGAGAGTGCCACGGTCGTTCCAAAAGTGCCATGGTCGTTCCAAAACTGCCACGGCCGTTCCAAAAGTGCCACGACCGTTCCGAACATGCCACGCCCGTGCTATTCCCTCTGTCACCACCTAATTCAGGAAGCGAATGCGCGTTCCCTTCTCCTCTAAGAGCAAACGTCTGTTCCATTCACCTTTGGAAGCAAACTTCCATGAATCTTTGCTACACTCGTTCAATTCTTGACCCAACTTGGAACGCGTATTCCTTTCCATTCTCGATCGAACTTCCTTCCTTCATTTCAAAAGCGCATGCCCGTGTCCTTCTGAAAGCAAACATCCATACCATCTTTCCCTAGGAATCATACGCCTGTTCCCTTCTCATGTTAGAAGCATACGCCTGTTCCACTTCAAAGTGTACGGCCATACCATTTCCCAAAAAAAAAGCCTTTTCACATAGGGTTCTACATAGCAGTTCCATATTTCCATGCACCATTCGATCGGGTAGATTGGTGCGAAATAACCCTCTTTTTGATGAAGTAAACTCTCTTGAAGCTCCCATGTTTATAAGGTCTAACCCATCGGTCAATACCACGTGGAGTCAAGCGATGCTTGTCTTTAACAATACCAGTGAAAGCAAAGACCACCCGAGTACTAGACGAGTAACTCCTGACCTCGAGAAAGAAGAGCCTGAACTTTAGTGCATGGATAGACCATTCGTCTATAAAGCTCCTATGTCTCCCACACATTTGCAGAGAAGCCTCGCTTTGAGTCTCCATAATTTTATCCTGGGAAATACACAGTCAGAAGAACTACAACCCAGGGTGAGAGGCATGGACCAACCACAAGAAAGCAAGTCCAGTCCATCTTTAGATCCTAGAGCGGAAGTAGGGCAAAGTGAAAGCCAACAGACCCAGACTAAACCACCAATTTGGAGATTTGTGCATGTCTCAGGTGTGGCTTGTGAGGTCCCCCGCTCGCTCCGGGGCTCCTGTCGGTGACGGAAGCGGCGTTTGCCTCCTGCGCAGGGCGGGGTCCACACACTCAGGGCCTTGCCCCCACGGATGTCCGAGATGAGAGGCTAGCCCGGGCGGCCCCTCAGAGACCGGTGGGCTTGGAAGACTCCCCTCGCCCAAAAGGCACGGGCGATTCCGCCAATTGGGAAAAATCTTCTAACGGGGAAATTACTCTAACGAGTCAAGTCTTAACTAGATAAACTGATCTGACCAAACCTGAAGTCACATGGTCAGATCAAGAAGAGACTTGCACTTGGTCCATGGAATCATCGCTTTTTTTCTCATTTACGAGGCACAGTCGATGATCCCTTCCCACAGAACAAGGTCTTCTTAGGATTTAAAACTAAATAACATAACTAATCGTATCTAGTTGTTTCTCAGGAGTCCTCTGATCCATCCGACCCATGGGTTAGCTAACCACCCGACCACTGAATTGGTGGGATTCCTTTATAAAGATTTGGTTGGGTTTTTTTCTAGCCCGGGTACCAAGAAAAAGAGTTCCCAAGTCCCCTAGCCGGCGATTCATGCAAAAATCAAGGTAGGCATACCACGTACACACCTAATATGAAATTGCCATTTATAACAGATTCGACTGGCTTTAAAAACAATCCTTCAATAGAAATCATAATATTTTTTATCATCATTTTCTAAAATTTTGAGTCCATTGTATTACAAAAATGTATCCTCTGAACTCTCCTTGAAGACCAGCTGGCCAACCAACGAGATCCAGTATCAAAATTTGGTTCTCAAAAATCTTTCTTTTTTGTCCATCTAAAATCTTCCTCGACGTACGCATGGGTGTCCTAGAAACCGCGAGCCTATGCATTGCCTGGTTAGAACCCTCTAGGATCCTCCTTAGGTGTCCTAGCACTTCACTCAGGGACCGCTTCATTGGTCCTCGCCCATCGTACCGAAAGCATACCATTTTAACCGTACCAAGACTGGTCAAGACCTTGGTAGGCTTTGCCGCGAGCAACGTTCCTTGACAACTCCCCGCTAGCTGTTCCAAAACGAACCTCCTCTTAGAAAAACATAAGCCAAATGCTTCCTCCAGTATTTTGGCGTTAAACAGTCCTTTGAATGAAAAAAACACAGGTTTCAATGCAAGTAAAATTCCAATTTGAGATTGGTTCCAAAAACCCTTTTTCCATAATTTTGAGTTTCATAATGAGGATCCTTGATCTCTCATTAGGGTAATCCACCCATCATTTTGTCCATTTGTCCAACTAGATTCATGGTTAGTTTGGTCAGGAAAAACTAGTTTAGTTCCAGTAGTCTATTCTTTGTGATTAGGATTGGAATTGGTCACACGAAGTCTTTACTTGATTCAGATCGAGAGATGGACAAGTAGGTTTACTGTCCGTCCCTCTCGTAGTCTAACCAAATTCATTCGGTTTAGTTCTACAAGGATTTCCTTCAGATAAACATCTAGTTTTGGGTAAATATACATTTAGTGATTTTACCAATTAAAATATCTAAAGATATTCTTTATGCCACATAATTTCTCAACCTTAATTCATTAGGTAGAATTATGGTGGAAATTCATCTTTTGATACTAAAATTTAATTCAAATCCATCTTTTCTTAAATATCATAAAAATTCTTCTTTTGACTAAAATATCAATACCTATTTTTTGAATAAACTTGAAATCCTTCTTTTTCTCATTTCAATGAGTGCAATCGAATTATCATGGGAATTCCTCTTCTGCCCCATAAATTAAATCTACTTAAAATTCTTCTTAAAAATTACATAAAAATATCCATTAATTCCATTAAGCTAAAAATTCCACTTTTCTCATTTAAACATGTGATATCCAATATGGTGGGAATTCCTCTTTCATCATTTAATCTTATCTATACAAAAAGATAAATTTAACTAAATTTTCTCTTAAAATTTAAATAAAAAACTTCATTAATTCCTTTACACTAGGAATTACACTTTTCTCATTTAAATATTTGGATTCCAATATAGTGAGAATTCCTCTTTCATCATTTAAAATTTATCTATGCAAAAAGATATATTTAACTAAATTTTCTCTTAAAATTTAAAAAAAAATCTTTATTAATTCCTTTACACTAAGAATTACACTTTCCTTATTTAAATATTTGGATTCCAATATAGTGGGAATTCCTCTTTTATCATTTAAATTTTATCTATGCAAAAAGATAAATTTAACTAAAATTTTCTCTTAAAAATTTAAATAAAAATCTTCATTAATTCCCTTACACTAGGAATGACACTTTCCTCGTTTAAATATTTGGATTCCAATGTAGTGGGAATTCCTCTTTTATCATTTAAAATTTATCTATGCAAAAAGAATATGCATTATTTTAGCATCACAATTTTTCTCTTACTTCATTGGAGTACATGGATTTCCATTGTCATGGGAATTACTCTTTTAACATAAAAATGGATTCCTAGAAATTTCTCTTTTTTGTAATTAACTATTTATGCATAAACATAACAATCAATTTTTCATGATTAAAATGAGAATCATTCAATTAATCTAGGATGATTAATCCTAGAATATGGTAGAAAGTCCTCTTTTCATAATATAAATGAAAATAATTTATGTGTTTATTTTTTAAAAATTTTACCATAGCTCCGCTACTATTTCTGATAATTCTCAATAAATTTGAAGGAATAAAGTTTAGTATTATTCATGTGATTAGAATAACCATTAATTGGATCATTATCCAATTATGGATTGATTCTTAATTTTACCATAAATTGAATAGCATAAAAGTATTAAAAAGGCCTCCAATTAGACGAGCATAGAAATTACTTTTAGATTAGAGAAATGCTTCATGAGAAGCTTAATTCGAATTGAGAATAGGTCATAGGAATGACCATTCTTTGGGGGAGAGAGAGAAATGCTTAAAAAATCATTATAAATTAAGCATAAATGAAAATTTATGTGTTTCTTCATTACAATACATTAAAGAACTTCAATAGTATTCAAAAGCCATTCAAATTAATGCTTCTCAAGCTTGAGAGGGTTTGAGAAGAGAAATATTTGGAGTTTTAAGAAAAAGAAGTCAATAATTCACACTTTACCTCCTAAATTACTTGATTCTTTGATCACAGTAGAGGCCCCCAACCAATCAATTGGTTTGGTATGTTGTTGGAGTCTCCTAGGAAGATTGAAGAGAGAGAGAAGCTCCAATCTCTTCAATTTAATAGAAAATAAGCTTAACTTAGAGTAATACTGGCATAGTTTAGTTCACAGATGAAAATACAAAGGAATGAGGGTCTATTTATAGGTGAGGGAGGCCACTAACTAAGTCCAACTGAGTTCTAGAATTTTCTAGCTTCAGTTTGGCTAAATTTGGACAAGATTTGGACCAGTTTGACTCCCTTTTTTATTTGGTTTGATCTAGGAGAGAGGAGAGATAAAAATATCCTATTATTTTTTAGTTTAAAACTCATCCACACATGTGAAATAGGCGCCTCCTTGAAGGGCCCCCTTTTCCTTACCAATGTGTCAAAAATGAATGATTACTCTAAAATATCTCATTTTTTTATCAATACTTCATAATTTTAAACTAATACACCTAGTACTTAGTCAACTCTTCATCTTATGTGGACATTTACTCATTTTTGGGTATTTTCTTTCATTCTTTGGATTATCTTGTCCCAACACTTGGATTAATCTTATTGGTCCATAGGAACCTTAATTGGACCATAATCAAAAAAAATTTGAAAATCTTGACCTTAGGCTAAGGTCTTCTAAATCAATTTTTATTAATTCCAATTGCACCTTGAAAAATCTATTTTGATTTTTTGTTTCAAGGAAATATTTTTTAAATATCTGTAGAATTTATTTATCTAAAAATATCCCAATATTGATTTACCACTCTCTAGAAATTTTTATCTCACTAGGCAAAGTAAGGAAAAATAATATTTTCTTATATTCAAAAACATAGAATGATTACACGGGATTGAAGTAGAGGCTTAATCAATATTCAGCCTGAGGAGGAATCTTACATGGCTGATCCTTATAGGGCCCAATCACTTGTACAAAGCCTAGGACCAGGTTCATCATCCCAAGGACCAAAACGTCTCACCAAAGGGAAAGGGTCTACCCAGGCCCTTCACATCAACCCGATCCTCTTGTATATCAGCAGTACCCACCACCACAAGGCGTCTCCCTTGGGTACCACATGGGACCACAAGGGGTACCTGTATATCAGACAAGGGCCTCCAATGGTATACAGGTACCCCTGGCCCCTCTCCTCCACCAACCCACTCCATGGCAGGGCTGACACCAGAAATGTTGAGATTAGCCATGGAAGTAGGAAGGGGGGTGGCTACGGACATCATACCGCCAGCACTAGTACAACCTACACTTGTACCAACATTACAGCAGAAAAACCCGCTAACATCTTGAAGCTTATCACTAATTTTGATGGGACTATCCACACTTGGAGATGTTTAATCATATTTGCGAAGCCTTTGGGCATGTAAATGATCAAGTCAAGGTGAGCGCCTTCAGCCTCACCCTTGTTGATGGCAAGGCAAGCCAATGGTTCAAGTCCTTGAAAGCCAAGGATAAGGCCACCTTTGAAGCCTTGAAAGGTAGGATATTCTCACCAAGGAACCAGATGGAGCCCAGTGGAGCAGCTGCATAACATCAAACAGAAGGTGAAACCATCAGAGACTACATCAATAGAGTTAGATATCTCCACTCACGTTACACTGCCAGAGACAAGTTCTATAACGAAATATTAATAGGGAGATTTCTAGAGGGTTTTGATGATGTGCCCTTACACAACTCATTTTATGCCTTGGGCGACACCTCCTTTAAGTAATGCTGCAGGAGTGCTATGGATTTTGAGGACAACTTCAAGGGAACACGTTCCCGAGAACTTCATGAGGGCACATCAGAAGCTTCTTTTAAGACCACCAACACCAAGTCCAAGAGGAAAGGCAAGGAGTCCATGTCTGGATAGTAGTTGAGCCACTGCCTTAATAGCAAATGATCCAACAATGGAGAATCGGCCAAGGTTGGGATCAAGGAGGTCAACCCCATCTCTATCCAACGAGGGAGCTTATATGGTGCCCAGTCTGTCAAGCTAACCATACTGGCATGGAGTGTCCACATCTGAGACCCCGTCCTAACCTCTACTACACTTATTGTGTAAAATGAGGAAATCATGAAGTCTCCAACTGCTATCATCAAAGAGTTGCCTTAGCTTGAGCTCTACCTCAAGCTTTGCCAGCCAACCCCAGGCAACCACTAGCTTTGCCAGCACTAGTGCTCCATAGCACACCTCAACCCGACCAAGAAGTGGCCCAAAGAGGAATCCTAAGGGTGCCCAAAATGCCCTTACCACCCCTTGGTTCTTCCATCTCAACCCCCACTTCCAAGAGTTGCACCAGTTTGTCAGCTAACTTTTATTGAAATCTTTAGATGGGAACGAGGGAAAAATTTTGGAAGTTCCTAATTATGAAACCCAAGATCCTATGAGCCCACACCCTCAAATATTAAGTCACTATGTTATGGAGAGAGACCAAATGTACCCAGTGTCCTTAGCAACACCAATGTTATGGGATAGAGACATGAATAGGATGGTTAAACGACCACCCATATAGTGCTATGATTGCGCGAGACCTCACCGAGTGGCTATGTCCCAACAGGAAAGGGATGGCGAGTACCTCGATAGGTGCTTCTGCCTTGAATCCATTATGTGTAGGGTGTGGTATTGATCACATGTATAAGGATTGTCCGCCAAGTCCTGGAACAACAAGATGGGCTCACGTAGCCAACAGCCTTAACTTGCTAAGTGTAAACGACGGCTTAATTAAAGCAATCCCACTTAATGTTGTAACTAGACTGCAAAATGGGCAAAGGGCCATAGCTCATGTAGCAGAGCAGAGACATCAACCTCACGAGACCAAGGCCAAGTGACTGCCCCTGAAAAAGCACGAGTGACTAGACGCTTAAGAAAGAAAGCCACAAAGATAGAGTTGAGTGGTTATCAAAAGTGGTTCAGAAGATGGCACGACAATTCATGCGTCAACTTCTTCATCTAAAGAAGAAGATTTGCTACGCTCTGTCGCCCGAGCCAGAGAACCTATTGACACGCACCAACTACCAAAAAATCTCACTGAATATCCTAACCCTATGGAGGAAAAGGAGAGACTCCTGGTGGCAGCCCAAAAGTTGGTCAAGGAATGCCAAGTGCAAATGGAAGATGAGCCTCCTATAGCCTGTCTTGAGCCATGCCCATCGGTGTTAAATCTGAGACTTACGAAAGAAGCTCAAGTATATCCTAGAGAGCTCCTAGACCAAACCACCCCCACAAAGGCTAGCAGAAGCAACAACTTCCACTGTCAGTGGGTGTTGAATATCTTAGAAACCTTGAGGATAACCATCTTAGGGGAAAGAGCACAGAAATCCCTATTCCCATCCCATACACTCATCAAAAGATCTTAAGGCTAAGCCAAACCAACCTTCCACGTGGAACAACCCCCGCTCCAAGAGACATTACAGGTCTCTCCTCCTTCCTCTCTTCGTAGATCCAAATCCCTATCAACACCTTGCTCCAAGGTAGCCCAAGTTTATGGAATGATCTAAAGGATTGGATGGAAGGACACCTCGGGGCAAGCATGCACGAATCTATGGAGCCTGACAACTCTAATGAATTTGAGGAAGAAGAATTTCTTGTACCCCATAAGGTAACTGGCACCCCTACAGTTTGAGTGAATAAAATTGGTAATACTTTGAAGGTGATAAACTCAATGTGGCTTTACCGTTAACCTTTTATGGCCCCCAAGTTATAGCAACCTTGGATGGAGGAGCAGGAGTGAACATTGTTACAAAACAATGCTGGGAAAAATGGGGAGCACTTACCTCGAATGGCACCACATTGTTGGTCAAACTTGCTGATGAAGCCACAGCTAGAGCCACAGCTAGACCCATTGGTCTACTGAGGGATCTCAAAATTAAGATCCTTGGAGCTACTTACCGCCACAAAAATGATTCATGATTGGGATACCGACCACATATACATTCTGAGAAAAAATCAAACATTTAAGATCAATCTATGCACATAAAAGGTACACCCCATGAGTGGCAGACCATTCGTAGAGGACTCTGTCACAACAATGCGATCCACCACAGTCCATCTGTGTCAAATGTGTCATAAGACACTTGAAGATGAGAAGGATAGTGAGGAGTGTGCACCTCTCTCGGAGCCAAAAGACTCTGAGAAATCGATGCATATCCTTGCTACCCTAGACATTTTTCCTAGGCACACTGGTACAAGGTCTGCTACTATGGCACGGGCAAGAGATTACATCTCTATACATGCTTAGTTTAGTATATCTTCCCAGTCGCCACCCAAGAACTTGAACAAGCTATTAGAGCAAAGCCATCAAGGGGCACATATTCTCGTAGAACTCACAGGTCTAAGGGATTCCTTGGGCCAGAACGGTACGTCTTCCCAGACGATTCAGATACCCACTGACTGAAGTATGTTGGAGCGGTGGAAGCACATGACCACTTCAATGAAATGTGGCAAAAGGAGTTTGCTAATATCTCCCTTTTGATCCACATCACCATCCCACAGCCAATAGGATCCATCAAGTCCAAATTAGAATCAGAGAAGCTTTGCCGCTCAACATGCAGAGAACACAACAAAAAGTTAGCACTGGCTGGAAAAGGAAGCCAAAAGACTAGCTGATGAAGAAAGTGCTAAAGCCGAAGAGACCAGACAGGTGCCTAAACATTTCAAGACCTTTCAGATGGCCGACCAATTTGTCCAATATGATTCGGCTCAAAGGTCTAATAGTGGGCAACCAGGGACCTCTTATGATGGTCCAGCCAAGGAGATAAATTTGGCAGGCCCAGGCGAGGACCCGAGGCCGATGTATATTGGAGAAGACCTCTTTACAGAAGAAGAGACTGAGCGTATTTCTCTACTAATGACAAAATTCCAGGATTGCTTTGCTTGGAAGTACACGGACATGAAAGGTGTACCTCGTGAAGTAGTCCAGCACACCATTCCAATGGTTGATGGAGCCAGGCCGGTCAAACAATGTGCTTATCCGCGATGAGCCCAAAATACTCCAAGATGGTCTACAAAGAAATCAACAGACTCATTTATGCCGGATTCATCTACAAGATTAAGCATACAAAATGGGTATCACCCATTGTGATAGTGCCCAAAAAGAACAGAAAAATCAGAGTGTGCGTCGACCTGAAAAAGGTCAATGCTGCCATCATCGGGGATCATTATCCCTTACCTTTCACAAAATATTTGCTAGAACGAGTAGCAAGAAAGGAAGCCTACTATAAGATTCCTCCCTCCAGCTTTTGACATGTAAAGGTGTAAGAACCTCCCCTTCTGTCTCTTGTAATCATCTCCCCCTTAGAAATGGAAAAAGATCTTGTTTTACCCTATTTTGGCCTAGAAAGAGAAAATGTCTAGAGAGAGGTGATTCAAAATTGAGATATCTTTGGATACAAAAAATTATCCTAATGTCTAAAATGGATTCCCTTGAAACAGAGGTTCAAAACAAACTTTCCAATGTGCATTAGGAATTAATTGAAAATGTGTATAAGGGACCTTAGCCTAAGGGTCCACATTTTCAGAAATTTTTGGATTATGGTCCAATTAAGGTTCCAATGGGCTAATAGGATTAATCCAAGTGTTGGGATGAGAGAAATGCAAAGAATAAAAGAAAATACCCAAAAATGAGTAAATGCTTACATAAGATGAAGAGTTGACTGAGTACAAGGTTTATTAGTTAAAAATTAAGGTATATTAGTTAAAAAATGAGATATTTTGGTGAAATGATGCATTTTTGACACCTTGGTAAGGAGAGGAAGACACTTGAGGTAGGTGCCTTTTTCTTCATGATTGTTTGGGTTTTTTAATTCAAAAAAATGTGATATTTTTATCTAATTGGATCAAAAAGGGAGCCAAACTGATCCAAATCTTGTCTAAATTGGGTCAAACTAAAGTTGGAAGGCTCTAGAACCCAGTTGGACTTGGTTAGTGGCCTCCCTCACCTATAAATAGAGCCTCATTCCTTTGTATTTTTATCTTTGAGCTATACCATGCCAGTATTATCCTCAAAATTAGCATATTTCTATTATCCCTTTATTTTGCCTCTCCTCTTGGGAGCTTTGGAGCTTCTCTCCTCCAACCTCTCTTGGAGATTGCTCTCTCTCTCTCGCTCTCGCTCTCTCTCTCTCTCTCTTGGGGGCTTCACTTCTAGCCAAAGAATCAAGCCTAATTCAAAGGTAATCCTATTTTAATGATTTATTTTCAATTATCTCAATGATTTTCTTCTTCTCAACCCCTCTCAAGCTTGAGAAGCTTTCAAAGTAATGGTTCTTTCTTCAAATCAACTTCCAAAGATTCATAATGTCTAATTAGAATTATGTTAATCTTTATGCTTAATTATAATATTTTCTTTAAGAAAACCTCTCTCTTGAAAGATTAATCATCTTTATGGCTAGATCCTTAGAAAAAGGATGAATTTCAATAATACTCTCTTGTTTCAATCTAATCTCTTGGCTTGATGAGCTAGAGAATGAGGATTGATATTTTCATGATTTTTAACTTAGTAAAAATAATGGTTAATTCTTTTTAGCTTGATTATGAGTGGGAAAAATCACATTAACTCCTTCTAAATTGAAAGAGGAATATACTAACAATTTTAGAAATGAGGAATGGTTAACTTAGTTTAATCAAGGAAAATAATCATAATTATGCTTATCGAAACAATTAAATGTTAAAAGAGAAATTTTTGGCATAATTCAAAATATAAGTATTTATCAAAAGTAGAATTCTGAGTATTATCATTTTCTCAAGAAAAATGGATAGAATTGATTTTGTAAATTCCATGAATCTTTTATTCAAAAGAAGAATATTGAATATATCTTATTTTGAGAAATTTGAGAAAGAATGTAAAAATATCCATCGAGAAAACTTGGATAATTCTTAATCAGAAAAGAGAATCTAGAATCCTGGGAGGATCAAAGATCTAATAAGTAAACAAAATTTTAGATTTAGTGGATGTGATGTGATGTGGATGGACGTGAATGGACATGATGTGATGTGGATGGATGTGAATGGGCATGATGTGATGTGAATGGATCTTAATGGATGTGAATAGATGTGATGTGAGGTGAATGGATATGAATGGATGTGAGTGGATGTGAGAATAGATGTAATGTGAGATGAATGGATCTGAATGGATGAATTAATGTAGAAGAATGTGGAATAATGAGAAATGATGAGAAATGATGTGGATAAATGGGAGTTGTTGGAAAATGTAATTGTATATGGAACTTGTTTTTAAAAGATCGTTTTATGTCAAGAATGTTGGGAAGCATTTTGACTATCTTGTAGATTAAGGTCGTGGTAAACCTAAGTGATAAGGTTGCAACTAGCTGACGGAGAGTCAATGAAGGACGTGGTGAACCTAAGTGATAAGGTTGCAACTAGCTGACGGAGAGTCAATGAAGGACATGGTGAACCGAAGTGATAAGATTGCAACCAGCTGATGGAGAGTCAATGAAGGACGTGGTGAACCTAAGCAATAAGGTTGCAACCAGCTGACGGAGAGTCAATGAAGGACGTGGTGAACCTAAGTGATAAGGTTGCAACCAGCTGACGGAGAGTTAATGAAGGACGTGGTGAACCTAAGTGATAAGGTTTGAAGGACGTCTTGCATGGCAAGGTCGAGGTCTTGACCAACCTCGGTTCGATTAAAATGGTGAGCTTCTGGTATACGATGGATGAGGGACCAAGGAAGCAGTCTATGAGTGAAGCGCTAGGTGACCTGCTCTGCGAAGGAGCCTAGAGGGTGCTGACCATACGGTGCTCGGGCACTAGGTCCCCAAAGATACCCATGCGTGCGTTGGGGAAGAAAAATGAGTTGGAGTTGTTTTCCGATCATGGGCATGGATCTGGTAGATTAACCTTGCTGGTCTTCAATGGATTTTTATATGACTATATTCTCGAGTACTATGAGCTAGGAACTATTGAAAAGGCCCCTGATGAGTGAGCAGGTGGTGTGTGGAGGAGTTTTAAACTCATAAATAATGAGATATTTTCATCTCTCTTCTCTCCTGTTTCAGCTAGATCCAAAAAGTAAGCTAAACTGACCCAAAAATGGTCAAAAATTGACCAAACTAATTTGGAAAAATCTAGAATCAGTTTGCTTGGTTAGAGGCTCATTTTTCCTATAAATAGAATCCTCTCCCTTTGTAAAAGGTTAATAGTGTTTATGCACTGTTACTATACTCCTCCCCATAGCCTAAAACATTGAATTCACTTGATAATTCAATTGTTTTTGACTAAATCCTCTACAAAGAATTGGTGGCCATTCTTGATCCAAACAAGAGTAGAACCCTCAATCCCTGTAAGATTCCTCCCTCCATGTTTTTGAGGTGTGCAGGTGTAAGAACCTCCCCTTCTGATCTTATAATTATTCCCCTCTCTGAAATAAAAGAAAGATTTTGTTTTACCAGACAAAATTCTTTAGTATAGAGGGAAGAGACAATGATGAAAAAGAAGGTACCTAGGTGGAAAGACCCTGAAACAAATTTGTCCAATGCTTTTACTCTATTTTTTGATGGAGCCTTTAAGAGAAGTTCAAGGGTAGCCATTGGAGGTGTTGTTTTGCTAGATCCAGAAGGTACAATAGTATTTCAAGAATGGATTAAGTTGCAAGTGCAGACCAACAATGAAGCTGAGTATGCCACTTTAGAATATGGGCTTCAACAGTGTCTTAAGAGAGCAATTAGAAGGCTGGTTGTCAACAAAGGAGATAGCTGACAACTTCAAAATGTTTGGAGGGCCAAGAATTCTAAGTTGAAGTAGTGGTGCTTTCAAATCATAAGGATACTGTAGAGATTTCAAGAGGTCCAGATTCAACATGTGAAGAGGGGACAAAATCCGGCCACCACAGACACATTAGTAAAAGGGGGTTTAGGCAAGGATTTGGATGCATATGCCATGAGTGTAACCCATCCTAGTTATGTTGGAAGGGAGAGTTTACAAGAAGTGGAAGAGTTTTGGCACATAGGTCTGATACCCTCAAGCTTATCTAGAAAACAAAGATATAGTTTCATAAGAAAAGCTCTGCAGTAGAGTGTTGTAAATGGTCAACTTTACATGAAGGGAAAAGACTTGATTTTTGTTAGAAGGGTTCCAACTAGAGAAGAAATCTTTGCCATAATGGCTTCATGTCATGAAGGAGTTTGTGGAGGGAACTTTGCCCTGAAGTTAACTTTGAGAAAGATTCTCACTACAAGTTATGTGTGGCCAAGTTAACTTTGAGAAAGATTCTCACTACAAGTTATGTGTGGCCAAGTTTGAGGAAGGATGTTTATTGGTGCAGAAGTTGTGAGCCATGTCAAAAGCAAGGAAGGATAGTGCTACATCATGAGTTAAGGAAAACCATTGTTTCATATGGAGATTTTGAGAAATGGGGTTTAGATGCAATTGGTCCTCTACCCACAACTGTTAGGGGTAGGACCTACATCTTAATTGGAGTGGATTACTTAACCAGGTGGGCTGAGGCTAGATGTGTGAAGAGCATTACTGTGCTAAGGAAGTGGCCAGGTTTTTCTTTGAGGATATTTGTGCAAGATTTGGTATGCCATTGCAGTTGTTACAGATCAAGGACCTAGATTCAAAGGCCAAATTGTACAAGAGCTTATGCAAAAGTTGCATATTATACATAGGTTTTCAACCCCTTACTATCCACAACTGTAATGGGCTGGTTGAGAGATTCAATGGGGATCTGTGAGCCATGTTAACAAAGTGTCTAGAAGAACATCCCAAGCAATGGGACTTACATGTATCTGAATGAGAGGTGAATAGATGTGATGGGATGAGATGTGAATCAGATAGATGGGAATGGATGGATGGATGGATGGATGTGATGATAATAGAGGTGATGAGATGTGAGGTGAAGATGTGAATCAGATAGATGGGAATGAATGGATGGATGGATGTGATGTTAATAGATATGATGAGATAAGATGTGAATCAAATAGATGATGAATGGATGGATGGATGTGATGATGTGAATAGAAGTGATGAGAATGAGAGATGAATAGATGTGATGAGATGAGATGTGAATTAGATAGATGGGAATGAATGGATGGATGGATGTGATGTGAATCAGATAGATGGGAATGGATGGATGGATGGATGTGATGTGAATAGAAATGATGAGAATGAGAGGTGAATAGATGTGATGAGATAAGATGTGAATCAGATAGATGGGAATGAATGGATGGACGTGATGAGATAAGATGTGAATCAAATAGATGGGAATGAATGGATGGATGGATGGATGAGATGTGATGTGATGTGATGTGAATAGAGGTGATGAGATGTGAGGTGAATAGATGTGATGAGATGTGATGTGAATCAGATAAATGTGAATGAATGGTTGAGATGTGATGTCATGTGAATCAGAACATAAATGAATGATATGGGATGTGAGTGAATGTATGTGATGATAATGGATGTGAATGTATATGTGAAAGAATTGATGTGAATGAGTATGTGAAAGAATGGATATAGATGTGTATGTGAAAGAATGTGATGTGCTGGAAAGTCATGTGATGTGTCATAAATATATGTGGATATGAATGTGATGAATATGAAAGAATGTGAATGTGATGAATATGAATGAATGTGAATGTGATGAATATGAATGAATGTGAATGTGATAAATATGAATGAATGTGAATATGATGGATTTGAATGAATGTGAATATGATGGATATGAATGAATGTGATGTGATGGGATGTGAATCAGGATAGATGTGAATGAATGAGATGTGATGTGAGTGAATGTGATGTGGTCTGAGTGGATGAGATGTGAGTGATGTGAATGTGAGTGATGTGGTCTGAGTGGATGAGATGTGAGTGATGTGGTCTGAGTGCATGAGATGTGATGTGAGTGAATGTGATGTGGTCTGAATGGATTAGATTCGAATGAATGTGATGTGATGAGATGTGGATATGGGTAGATGCGAGTGGATGAGATCTGATGAGAGGATAAATTGAGGAAAGATGTGATGAGATGAAAATTATGTGATGTGATGGAAAGAGATGTGATGTGTCATAAATATATGTGGATGTGAATGTGATAGATATGAAAGAATGTGAATGTGATGAATATGAATGTGATGAATATGAATGAATGTGGATGTGATGAATATGAATAAATGTGAATATGATGGATTTGAATGAATGTGATGTGATGGGATGTGAATATGACGGATTTGAATGAATGTGAATATGATGGATATGAATGAATGTGATGTGATGTGAATTGGGATAGATGTGAATAAATGTGAATGTGATGTGAATTGGGATAGATGTGAATGAATGTGAATGTGATGGGATGGGATGTGAATTGGGATAGATGTGAATGAATGAGATGTGAGGTAAAATGAATGAGATGTGATGTGAGTGAATGTGATGTGGTCTGAGTGGATGAGATGTGGTCGAAATGGATGAGATTCGAATGAATGTGATGTGATGAGATGTGGATATGGGTAGATGCGAGTGGATGAGATCTGATGTGGATATGGGTAGATGCGAGTGGATGAGATCTGATGAGGATAAATTGAGGAAAGATGTGATGAGATGAAAATGATGTGATGTGATGAGATGAAAATGATGTGATTGGATGAGAATAGGAATACTTATGAAAATGATGTGATTGGATGAGAATAGGAATACTTATGAAATGGTTGTGGAAGTAAATAATGTGGGTTGATGTGGAGCAATGTGGAAAGACGAGAGTTTGTTATAGAAACTGTATTTTTGAACTGTTTTTAAATGACTGTTTTATGTCAAGAATGCTGGAGAAGCATTTTGACCATCTTGTGAGGTCATGGAGACCTAATCTGATAAAGTTGCAACAGCTGAGGCAGAGAGTCAATGGTGGACGTCTCACGTAGCAAGGTCTCGGCCGAGGTCTTGACCAAAATGGTGAGCTTCTGGTACAGTGGATGAGGGACCAAGGAAGCGGCCTATGAGTGAAGCGCTAGGTCACCTGCGAAGGATCCTAGAGGGTGCTAACCATACGATGCTCGGGCTCTAGGTCACCAACGATACCCACACGTGCATCAAGGAAGATATTAGAACAAGGAGTAAGAGTTGTTTTTTGAATTTGGGCATGGATCTGGTTGATTGACCTTGCTAGTCTCCTCAACAGATGAGTCTATGGATCTTTTATATGGATCTGTTGGTTGATCTTGCTGATCTTCAATAGAGATTCCATTTTGATTTTTATAAGTGATTATATTGCCAGTTACTATGAACTAGGAACTATCAAAAAAGGCCCCTGAATGGACAGGTGGTGAGCGTTCTCGTTGCCAATGATGCCATAGATACATGATGAAGAAATGATTGGAAATAAGGATTCAATCGGAGATTTTGAGGATTATGATCAGTGACACAATGTAAATGATTATTTTTAAAGACAACTGATTCTATGGAAAAGGCAATTTCATATTAGGTGTGTAAGCGGTGTGACTAGTTTTAAGTTTGCATGAATATTCGGCTAGGGGGCCCTGGAACTCTTTTCCCTGGTACCCGGGACAAAACCTAACCAAATTCCTAATTGGATCCCATCACTACAGTGGTTGGCAGTTGGCTAACCCATGGGACTGGATGGGGTTAGGCTGGACTGATGGATCCCAAAAAATGAGACTCAATTCTGTTATGGTATGATATATGAAGTACAAAAATTGTTCTATGGAAAAGAAACAACGGCTGTGCCTCTCAATGTGGAAAAAAGCGTTAGTCTCTATGATCCAAGTGTAATCTTTTCCTTGATCTGACTATGGGACTTACGGGTTCAGTCAGATCAGTTCAATTAGTTAAGGCTTTTGACTACGTTAGAGAAAAGTTATCTTGGAGAAATCGTCCATGCTTTCCGGGCAAGGGAAGTTTTTCTGGGTTCAGAAGAACCGATGGATTAGTCTCTTGTCCAGATATCCGTGGGCGAGGCCCTGAGTGTGGGACCCTGCCCCGCGCAAGAAGTGCTACTTCCGCTGCTAGCACCCTTGAATTCGTTGCATGGTGGGGAGAGGGATCTTACATGAACCGCCAGCCTAGGGGGCCTAGGAACTCTTTTCCCTAGTACCCGGGGCAAAACATAACCAAATTTCTAAATGGATCCTATCAATACAGTGGTTGGTGGGCGGTTGGCTAACCCATGGGATTGGATGGGGTTAGGCTAGACTGATAGATCCCCCTAAAATAAGACTCAATTCAGTTAAGTTACAATAGTTGAAGTAAATCACAGATAATCCTTGTTCTATGGAAAAGAATCAACGGATGTGCCTCTTAACGAGGAAAAAAGTGTTGGTCTCTATGATCCAAGTGCAAGTTCCTCCCTTGAACCGGCCATGTGACCTGCGGGTTTGCTTGGAATGAAAAAGGATAATTTAAGGCTCTTGACTACATTAGAATAATTTTTCCTGGAGGAATCGCCTATGCCTTCTGGGCAAGAGAAGTTTTTCAGGGTTCGGTTTTGAAAGAATTGAGAGATTAGTCTCTTGTCCAGATATTCGAGTGAGGCCCCGAGTGGGAGACTCTGTGTGCGCAAGAAGTGCTACTTCCACTGCTAGCAACCCTGAATTTGTTGCGCGGAGGGGATAGGGATCTTTCACCTACAGCTTCCTTGATGGATTCTCTGGATACAATCAAGTGTTGATTGATCCCAAGGATCAGCACACAAAACAACCTTTGCCACCGACGAATGGGACACATATGCATACTGTGTTATGCCCTTTGGGCTAACCAACACCCCTGGTACCTTCCAACATCTTATGTGCACGGCTTACAAGGAATATCTTTGGAAATTCCTTGAGGTCTTTATGGATGACCTTTGTGTCAACTCTTCATGGAAGGAGCACCTTGCATGTTTGCGTGAAGTGCTAGAAAGGTGCAGGCTATATTGCATCTCATTGAACCCACTTAAATGTCAATTTTGGGTTTGACACGAAGTGATCCTAGGACATATCATCTCTAGGCAAGGAATCTCAACTAAAGTGTGGCTCATCTTGGAGCTGCCCCCACCCTCTAACTTCAAAGGAGTCCAGTGCTTTATGGGGCACGTTAGCTACTATCCGTGATTCATTTTTATGTATGTTGACATTTCTCGACCTCTTTATGGACTCTTAATCGTCTTTGAGTGGACTGAAGAATGCTAACGGACTTATACAACACTCAAAAAAGCCTTGGCAAGCGCTCCAATTCTCAAGTCCCCCAACTGGGACATTATTTTCCATGTCCCCATCGATGCCTCAGCTTTTGCTGTTGGCTGTGTGCTGGCCCAAACCGAGAGAACACAAGATGATTTCCCCATTAGCGTTTCCAGTTGTGCCAATTCAATGAAGTGGAGAGAAACTACACCACGACTGAGAGAGAGCGACTAGCCATGGTCTATACTGTCAAAACGTTTTGCCATTATCTTCTGGCAAAACTAAGTTTGTTTTCTTTGTAGATCATCAAACTCTTATGTACTCGGTAAACAAGCCATGTATGACAGGAAGAATCACTAGGTGGCACTTATATTGCTTGAGTTTGACTTCACCGTCACGGTGAGGAAAGGCTCTCAGCAGTGACCACATGTCAAGGATCCCCAACAATGAACCACCGGTGGGAGTAGATGATGATTTACTAGATGCCGCCCTATTCCAACTATGCTTGATTCTTGAAGAGGGTGAGGAGGTGGCACACTTCTTAGCCAATGGCTTACCTGTAGATCTCCTCCTCAACAAAGACCGAGCCCACCGTCTAATCAAATAAGCAGCCCCCTATCAACTCATCGCGCAGGCCAACTTTATAATCAGGGAAAAGATAAAATTCTATGCCGTCGTGTCCGGGAAGATGAGTATGTGCTCCTCCTTGAAGAGGCTCACTCTACCTATGCTGGGAGGCACTTTGTAGTAGATATCACTGCATGGAAGGTCCTCACAGCTGGGTTATGGTGGCCCACTCTAATGGGACTGATGCAGAGAAATACGTCAAGCGGTGTGATAACTGCAAGTACATCAATTCCCCACTTCAAGGACCACATGCCCCTGAACCCAATTGTGTCCCTACAATCATTTGAGAAATGGGGTATAGATTTCATTGGACCCATCAGTCTAGCAAGTAAATACACTCAAGCTCGATACATAATTGTTACTAAACGAACTATTTCACCAAGTGGATAGAAGCTCGGATGACCCGCAAGGCCGATATGCGAGGTTGATTGCTAAATTTCTTTACGAATCAGTCTCATTACATGCTTCAATTGCCCTCTCAAGCTCGTCAGCAGCAATGGGACACATTTCATTATTGAGGTAATCCAATTCCTCTTGCAAGAGTTCCTTGTCACTCACAAGAAGACCTCCCCTTATTACCCACAAGAGAATGGCAAAGTGGAAAGCACGAATAAAATTTTGTGTGCCATTTTGACTAAAACTATGGAGGCCAGCTGCAATGATTGGGAACAAAAGTTGTCGGCTGCACTTTGGGCTTATCGACCTTCCTATAAGACAACATGCCATGCCTTTCAGTTTAACCTATGGTACTAAAGCTGGCATGCCCATGGAGTTCTTAGTCCCCAATTTGCATGTTGCAGTACAAGAAAAGCTCACTAGAAATGTCTTAGGTTGTCGCCTACTTGAAAAGCTCAATGAAACACGCCTTTTAGTAGTGTACAGTATGATTGTTGAGAAGCTAAGGCATAGACAATGCTAGCAACATAGCCTTTGGGTACAAAACCTAATTCAGGGTGCCCACCCCAAAAAAAAGAGAGAAAAAAATCCACAAGCATTCAAATTTCGCCATGGCTGTTCCAACCCACGCAGTGAAATGCCTCAGACAGGCATTCGGAATGTGCCACTGCCACACCAACTGTTAATCAAAAGCCCCGCCCGTTCCCTTCTCAACCAATTCAGTACATCCATTCCTTTCAACTTTTGGAAGCGAACACCTGTTCCCTTCTTCATTTCAAAAGCCTGCACCCATTCGCTCCTATTTTGCAACTGCACGGTTGTCGCTTGAGTCGCTCTTGCATCCGTTCGCTTCAATTGCCATGTCCATTCGTTCGACTTGCCATGACCATTTGCTGGCAATGCCACAACCGTACCCTTATGCAAAACCTATAAATATGGGCCCCACTCCCTCATTTCCTCACTTTCAACTTTCTCTCTAGCCAAACTCTTGCAAAATTTTCTCTTGAGCTCTCACATCCTCCCACCCTTTTCCACCATGACTGACACTTCCAACTCCTCCTCCAGGGAGGTTCTCCACCATACCTCCATCTAGAGGAAGCGAGGGGGCAGATTTGAGGAGTATGCCTGGCATCCCACATGATTATCCCATCTGGCAGAGGCCCTGATGAAGCAGGTGACTGGCCACACCGTGCACTCTCTCATGAAGAATAAACATAAGGTGGAGCATAAGCTCCTATATTTCACAAGGCCATAACATCCAACCCTTCTATCGTAAAGAAGCTAGAGTAGCTAGGCCTTAGCAAATTGCTTACTTTGGAGCCATGGGACTTCAGCTTATATTTTGCAAAGACCTATGATGCCAATCTTCATACAGGCAAAGTTTTGGACAATGACAGCTAGTGGCACAGGGTTTAGCTCAGTGTGGAACTTATTAGAGATGCCCTATATCTCCCCCACATGGACCAGCCCTATGTTAGGCTCACCAATGCCCTCAAGATTGTAATATTCCTCCCCAGTCCTCAAGATGTCCAGTATCTTCCCGTGTAATCAATCCTCTCTTCAGAATAATAAAAGATCTTGTTTCTACCTATTTTGGCTTAGAGAGAGAAAATATTCTAGAGAGAGATTATTCAATTTTTAGATATTTTTGGATGGAAAAATATCTCTTCTTATTAAAATAAATTTTCTCAAAAAAACAGAAGTTCAAAAAGAATTTCAGAAGGTGCATTAGAATTAAATTATAATCTGTTTAAAAGGCCTTAGTCTAAGGGTCCAGATTATCTAAAATTTTTAGATTAAGGTTCCTATGGACCAATAAGATTAATCCAAATGTAGGGAGGGGGAGGAGATAAATTTTAAAATAAAAGAAAAACTCCCCAAAAATGAGTTAATGCTCACATAAGATGAAGAGTGGACTAAGGACAAAGGAAAATAGTTTAAAAACTGATTTTTGACA
The DNA here is from genome assembly GCF_041138505.1 of Cibotium barometz. Classification (NCBI taxonomy): domain Eukaryota; kingdom Viridiplantae; phylum Streptophyta; class Polypodiopsida; order Cyatheales; family Cibotiaceae; genus Cibotium; species Cibotium barometz. The sequence goes on along the minus strand of NC_141057.1, from coordinate 39,617,562 downwards.
CCTCAGGATAGGGATTCTCCCTCATGAAGTAGGCACCTTTTTCTCATCATTGCTTTTCAATTTTAAATCATTAAAATTAGATATTTCATCTCTCCTCTCTCCTAATTCAAAATCAAAACTGGATCCAAAAAGTGAACTAAATTGACCCAAAAATGGTCAAAAATTGACCAAACTGATCTGGAAAATTCTAGAATCAGTTTGCTTGGTTAGAGGCTCATTTTTTCCTACAAATATAAGCCTCCCTCTTTGTAGAAGCTTAATAGTGTTTTATGCACTGCTAGTCTACTCCTCCCCAGAGCCAAAAACATTGAATTCATTGATAATTCACTTGTTTTTGACTAATCCCTCTACAAAGAATTGGTGGCCACTCTTGATCCAAGCAAGAGTAGAACCCTCAATCCCTCAAGCCAAAGGAAAGCTCACAAAACTCCATGTAAGTTAGAAATTCTACTTTTTTTTCATTCTATTCTATGGTTTTTTGATTTCTTGCTTTTTTAAAATGTGAAATTGGATGTTATGCCTTGATGGAAAGGCTTCCCCCTTCTCTTCATTGTGAATTCAACCCTTCTTTATCCAAGATGTGTAATCAAATAAATAGAGTTAAACTTTTCGTATTGTTTACTCTTAAAAAAATGAGAATTGATTAGATTAGAGTGCTAAATTCATCTTGGGGTAAATTCTAAGTAGATTTAGAATGTAAAAAATTAAGAAATGGTCAGCCATACAAAGGAGGTTATGGCAAAATTTTCTTAAATTTTGTGGAAATAAGTTTTATCTTTATGTTATTCAAAAAGAGTAATCCCCTCCGTTTTTGTGTATTCTAAAAGCGTTATTTTCATTCTATGCATAGAAAGATGCATCTTGGAAATATTTTTATTATAAAAGCGTTATTTTCATTATATTTAAATTCTATGCATAGAAAGATTCATATGGAAAATATTTTTATTATAAAAGCATTATTTTCATTATATTTAAATTCTATGCATAGAAAGATGCATATGGAAAATATTTTTTATTATAAAAGTGTTGTTTTTATTAGATTTAATTTCTATGCATGGAAAGATGCATAAAAGATTTTTTTAAATTATAAAAGTGTTACTTTTATCAATATTTATTTTTATGCATAAAGTGATGCATAAAAGAATTTTTTTATTATAAAAGTGTTACTTTCATCAAAATTGATTTTATGCATAGAATGATGCATAAAAGATTTTTTTAATTATAAAAGTGTTACTTTCATCAAAATTGATTTTATGCATAAAACGATGCATAAAAGAATTTGTTTTATTATAAAAGTGTTACTTTCTTCAAAATTGATTTTATGCATAAAATGATGCATAAAAGAAATTTTTATATTATAAAAGTGTTACTTTCATCAAAATTGATTTTATGCATAAAATGATGCATAAAAGAATTTTTTTACTATAAAAGTGTTACTTTCACCAATATTGATTTTTATGCATAAAGTGATGCGTAAAGAAATTTTTTTATTATAAAAGTGTTACTTTCATCAAAATTGATTTTATGCATAAAATGATGCATAAAAGAATTTTTTTATTATAAAAGTGTTACTTTTATCAAAATTGATTTTAAACATAAAAGAATTTTTTTATTATAAAAGTATTACTTTAATCAAAATTGATTTTATGCATAAAAGAATTTTTTTATTATAAAAGTGTTACTTTCATCCAAATTAATTTTATGCATAAAAGAATTTTTTTTATTATAAAAGTGTCACTTCATCAAAATTGATTTTATTTATAAAATGATGCATAAAAGATATTTTTTTATTATAAAAGTGTTACTTTCATCAAAATTAATTTTATGCATAAATTGATGCATGAATAATTTTTATATCAAAATTAGGGTTCTCTTTAACTCTATGTTTAAAATTCCATGAATAATTGATAAATGAATAAGTAAATACTCTCTGAGAGAAAAATTCTATCGTTTCATATTCTCTCGGATCGTATAATGAGAAAACTCAGAAAAAAAAAACTATTGAAGTCAAAATTTCAGATAAATGATTAATTTATTCTTCATAGGAATTCGTGATGATTAGTTTAGAAATCAGTCAAGCTAATATTCAATGAATGAAATTCAGAAAAATAGTAATTGAAATATCACCCCTTTTGAGAAAGATAGTGCAGGAAGAACCTTACCAGACTCAAATCTTGAATCAAGCCATGACCAGGACCAAACTCCTTCGTCAATTTCAAGGAAAGACGATCTGTGTGACCAGTTCAAGAAAAATACACTCAAATCACCCACCTCCAAGCCTACGAAGACAGCTCCTCAATCGTAGATGCATAGCTCTCGGAGCTACTTAGGGGTATTGTACCTAAACCAAGAAGGGAAAGAGATAATGATGCTCTTACCCTTGTACCGCTTCCTTGCTTGCTTGTCCTTCACTCTTGCTTGCCTCCTTACCTCTCACACGAACTAGAGCTCTGATACCATAAAGAGAATGTGGGGGGGAGAGAGAGAGCTTGAGTTCCTTGTAAGCAAACACACACACAACACAAGCGAGTGCAAGACAAGAGAGATGGATGGCTGAATTTTCTTCTATCTTTTTCTCTTCTCTACAACCATATAACTAAAAGATAAGAGTACATACATAAAGGAAAAGTACTCTCCTACAGCAACATACAAAAAAATGGTCGGTCTATAGTGTGAACCCGACTATATGAGCTAGTGCTATAACTATGCCATAACTCTAGTACTCCAAAGTGGCTATCACATAGCCTGTAATCCAACTGGCTGCATATCAACCATAATCTCACCAACCTTGCCAGTGGCATAAGTGCAGAAGCTCTCACCCAGGTGGGTCATCAATGTTCGCCATAGCACTAGTTGAGCTCGATATCTCAACATCTTGAGAGCAATAAGAAGAACAAAATTTCAGCCTTCTATCTCTGTGTGTGTCTTATCCATTGTTGTGTGAGTGTGTGTGTGTGCTTTGTAAGAGCTCAATCTCTCTCTCCTCTCCCAATATTTTCATGGTACATAGCTTGGTCTATGCTAAGGAGTTGAGTAGTAAAGCAAAGGAAGCTCTCTCTCCTCTCCCCAATCTTTTCATATTTCATAGCTTGGTCTATGCTAAGGAGCTGAGCAGTAAAGCAAAGGAAGCTCTCTCTCCTCTCCCAATATTTTCATGGTACATAGCTTGGTCTATGCTAAGGAGCTGAGCAGTAAAGCAAAGGAAGCTACGAAGGCAAAGGAAGTGGTACACATGTGCAAAAGTACTTGTATTGTGTGTAGTACTTTGTACTAATTTTTGGGGCCAAATTTGCATTTTGGGCATGTTTTGGTCTCTGTTTGACCAATGAGTTTTCAAACACTTCTGGGAAGTTTTATTTTAGAACTATTTATGTCTCAACTGCTTATTGTAGGAATTTTGGGTGTGTAGATAGTGATTGCACATATATTGTTGATTATGGGTGTATGTACATGTACTATGGTCACATGTTGTGATATATAGATTGTGTAGAATTATTGCTCTCTATAAGAGTTACAACTTTTGTGTGATAGGTTTCATATAGAAATTATCTGTTTGTAGATTTCTAGTTATTGCAAGTAAAGATGTCTCTGACAACATCAACCAAATTATCAAAATGAGAAGCTTGACAAGAACAACTTCCATGCATGGAAGTTCAAAATAACTAATTTCCTGATGGGAAAAGGATTTTGGGACTATGTTAAAGGAGATAATAAGGAGCCTCTGGAATCACATGAAGAGAATGCTTCTCCAGCAGAGATAAAGGTATTCAAAGACTGGAACCAGGGTACAAGGAAAGTCATGCATTGGCTTTCAATCTATATGACAAATAATATGATAGTGCATATACATGATCCCAACACTTCAGTAGTTGCATGGCAAAACTTGGTGAAGATATTCTAAACAAATACAAAGGCAAGGAAGGTGTAGCTAAAATAGAAGCTACATACATTGGAGAAGAAGAACATGTCCATCAATGAGTATGCATTGAAGATCAAGCGTATTGTTGAATCCCTTGGATAGCGAAAGATGATGACTTGGTGAGTGTCTGTTTTGAAAAGGCTTGGCAAAGAATACAAGCCATTCAAGACCTCTATTGTTGTAAGAGAGAATGTTCCTAACTTTTGAGATTTGGTATCTATGTTAATTTAGAAGAGAAGGCTTTGGACAAAGACTCTTCCTCCCAAAATAAGAACACTTGAGAACATGCCTTCTACTCAAATTTAGATAGTGGTAAAGGTCACGATCATAGTTGAGGACAAGGTGGTAGCCATTTTGGAAATCAAAATTATGGACAGCATAGTCCAATGATTTATAAACAATAGCACACATGGATGGAAGAGGCTAGTCTCAAGGCAAGGGGAGCCATAGAGGCCGAGGCAATTGGCAACAATAGCAATTGGGATCAAGTTCAAAGGATTGCTTTTTTTGTGGCAAACTAAGTCACTTTGCAGCAAAATGCTGCACAAGAAGTAGAGTGACATAAAAGTGGCAAGTTGCAATAAAACAATTATGCTTCTTCAAGCAAGCAAGCTCAAGATAGATGTGAGCATTTATTTGTTATGCAGCACATGTTGAATTCTGTGAAACTATAAATGTGTCCACAAATGGTAATAATATATGGTATGTGGATTTGGGAGCCTCTGACCACATGACTTGTCTCACGGTGATTGCCTACACCCCCCTTAGTGTCAACATGGCTACTTAAGGTGGCGAGGTGTGGTGGGTAAAAAGAAATGACATAAGATGGGTGTCTACTCATATGGTGACCCCTTTTTATAACATGTAGGCTAAAATATAGGTGGGTAGTGAGTTTTGTCGGATTGCTTTCTTAGAGGATTGAAGTTCTTGTGGTCTCCTCTACTTTGCTTAATGAAGACCTTATATGATTACCTTCTTGCTTCTTCATGCAACTTCATCCTTCTTGTGGTCTCCTCTACTTTTCTTGATGAAGACCTTATATGATTACCTTCTTACTTCTTTAAGCAACTTCATCTTGTTGAAATATGCAAGTGAATGGGTGTGTGCGGGAACAAGCCCTTAGCAAAAGACTGTAAAAGAGAGTCTGTAGTAATTAAGTGGGTAGCCGTGAAAAGGTGAGAGGAATCTATTGATGAGAGAATCAAGGGTAGCATGAGTGAATATAGGGGTGTGGAAAGATTCTAAGAAAAGGAGGTGGCATAAATCAAGGAGAAGCCAATGGGATTAGATACTTGGCATCTTGTGGATGTACAAACTATAAATTGAGAGGCATTGGCATTATGAGAAATTGCTAGTTTTTGAATACCCATGCCTACATTATCGTATTAGATTAATTATTCACTAATCTCATCTTAATCACATGCTAAAAATTATGTTGATTCTTGCATTTGATCCACCATAGCTCGTCACATTGCTCTGCAAATTTAATATGGTATCAGAGCCAAGCTTAGGATTCATCTGATTTTTGAGCTTAATTACCTTGCTAATTACTCTACTAATCATAATTAGGAGTTAACCCAATTTTAAGCTCTTTTTCAACGAATTGCCTACACCCCCAGCTGGTGGAGGGGCTTGATCTCCCTCCAGGCTTAACATTAGGCAACAAGCACTTAGGCACACATAGCCACCTTGTCTACAGTCCAGCCCATCAAATCAGTGTGTCAAACCACCACGAGCAGCTTCTACAGAAATCGGCGATTTTACTAGCGCCTACTTTTCTGAGGAAAATTACAAATTGCTCTTCACTACTTGGAATTAGGAGAAAAGGAGATAGCCTAAGGGATTTTTGGATGCTCTAAACATGTTGGTGATTTTGGTCAAATCTTTTTTTTCTTGGCTTGATCCTCTACTAGACTAATTGCTATTGATGCTCTTGAAAGGATCTGCGCTCATTTGAACTCTAAGGCACTAGATCTGGCCTCCCCGCACACTCCATTTTTTGCACACAAAACAAGGGATTATTTTATTAATCAATGATTAATTAGCACTAATCACTCATTTTTGGTACAACTAATGGTTCAAAGTTACCATTGGGTATTTGATACAGATCCCTATCACTTCAGATTGCAATTTGGAGATGGTTTGATATTCCAACCATTCAGTACAAATCAGTTACCCTTGGCCTTATGTAATTTTTGTATGTAATTTTTGGTGAATTCATGCTGATAAACTTGTTGTAATCATCATTAAACATCAGATTTGAGTTGTAAAAGGGTAGACACTGCCCTTGAATTTTGAATTGGAATCAAGAGGTAAGACCCCCTTCACATCATCATGAGAAATGCACAAGAAATAGCTAAATTTAATGGGGAGCAGTTTCATACATGACCATGTATTTACTCATGAGGAAAAATCTGTGAGGACTAGTTGAGGGAAGAGATGAATGTCCAGAGGAAATTGGGGAGAATGAGTGGAAGAGCAGGAATGAGAAAGCACTAGGGCTCATTGCACTTAGCTTAAATGATGAAATCATTCACCACATTGCGGGGATACAACGGGCTAAAGATGCATGGGATGAACTTAATAACTTTTATTTGGCACTCAAGCAAAAAATTCAAAGATAAATCTACTAATCCAATTCTATAAACTTGACATACACTTGAACAAATACAAAAGCATTAAGCAACAACTGCACCATTGGGAAGAAGATAGAGGATGATGAGGCACTAGCAGTGCTTCTGAAGAGTGTGGACAAAGGAGAATATGAGAACATTGTGGCAACCTTAAAGAATGTACCAAAATTGAAGCTGCATAAGATAGAAGGAGCTCTACTAGAGCAAGAGAACAAGGTCAAAGAAAAGGAAGGGTTGGACCCAACAATTGGAGAAGAGAGAGAATTCTACACCCGAGGAGGATTCTCACGAGGATGAGGATGAGGAAGAGGCAGGGGAGGAGAAAGGACCTTCACTTGTCACAATTATGGGAAGCCAAGACATATGGCTAGAGGTTGCTTCAGCAAACCCAATGAAGAAGCATCGACATCGGCAAACTTCATGGAGACTCCTAAGGAAGAGGAGTCAGGATATATTTTCTGCGAGAGAAAGAGAGAGAAACCCCACAACCCAAGGGAGTCTATAATTGAGTGGGTAGTAGCAGTAGTGAAAAGGTGAGAGGAATCTACTGAGATGAGAGAATCAAGGGTAGCATGAGTGAATATAGGGGTGTGGAAAGATTCTAGGAAGAGATGCCCCCAAATGTAGGGGAGGTGGCACAAATCAAGGAGAAATCAGTGGGATTAGATGCTTGGTATCTTGTGGATGTACAACCTATAAATTGAGGCATTGGCCTAATGAGAAATTGATGGTTTTTGAGTACCCATGCATACATTATTGTATTTGATTAATTGTTCACTAATCTCATCTTAATCACATGCTAATTATGTTGATTCTTGCATTTGATCCACCATATCTCATCACACTGCTGCAAATTTAACACGTCCTTGTCATGGTAGCTCTTTGTCTCATCCTTTCTCTTGTTGGATTCTTCTTGGATCTTGGTCTTTGCTCCTTGGTTTGATTCCTAGCTCTTTGACAGCTTTGTTAATGTGGACTTGATGCTCTTTCACTCTTATGCTTAATGCTTCGTGATTGAGTTTTACTTCCTTAAGTGTCTTTGATGTATTATGTGTGGATGTCATGGTTTATAATGCGGTCATCTCATGCACTTTTACTTTTGGCATGCTTAGAATAATGATTCATGCATATATTCTTTACTTTGTGAGGTGCTTCACCCATGTGTGTCCCTTCCCCAATGAGATTATCTATGTACATTGAGCTTAATGTCATGTGCATCGAATTTTCGTGCTTAGTGCCATTTGTGAAGGTCTTACCATGAGCTCTTCTTGAGTCTCTATGGTAGTTTCTAGTCATGTGGGGTGAAAGCAAGGGTTGGTGGTACAAGAAAAGGGCCAATTTTTTTTCCACCTTTTTGGTACTTTGGGGGGGGGGGGAATTTGAGGGTAAAAGGTTTGTATTTAGGAACTATTTTTAAGATCTTTGATGTGCAGTACCACCCCGTGAGAGTAGTGGTGTCATTAGTGGTGGTAGTGGTTTCAATTTTTTATGGTTTCAATTTTTTATTGTTTTTGCTCATTTCTGTTTGAACTAAGCGGGCGTCGTCTGGTCGCTCTCTCTCTCTCTCTCTCTCTCTCTCTCTCTCTCTCTCTCTCTCTCTCTCTCTCTCTCTCTCTCTCTCTCTCTCTCTCTCTCTCTCTCCCCCCCCCCCCGCATTCGATTGTAGCAGAGCTGCTCTGCTCTAGAGTAGTTGTCTAGCCATGAGGACCCCAAAGGCCAAGGGAGCTGCTACCAATAGAGCGTCACCTTCAACATGCAAACCGAAAGCGAAGGCAAAGGAGGGCATGGTGCCTCCTGGTAGCAGCAACAAGAAGGGTGCTTCCACCACAGTGCAAGGTCGACTCCGAACGGACCTCACTCCTCTTTGACAACGATGAATCAAAATCTACCAGCAAGTCAAGATGTGGTACGCTATTCATTGGCATATGCATGTGCTAAGTAAATGGTGCATGTTAACTCCCTGCACTGACATTTGAAGTTAAATGAACAGTACTATATTTGGGAGCGTCACCTTCAACATACAAACCGAAAGCGAAGACAAAGGATGGCATGGTGCCTCCTGGCAGCAGCAACAAGAAGGGTGCTTCCACCACACCCCCCCAACAAACAAAGCCGGAGCACATAGCCAGTCCCAACACAAGGGCAAGTGCAAAACAGTGCAAGGTCGACTCCGAACGGACCTCACTCCTCTTCAACGACGACGAATCAAAATCTACCAGCAAGTCAAGACATGGTACGCTATTCATTGGCATATGCATGTGCTAAGTAAATGGTGCATGTTCACTCCCTGCACTGACATTTGAAGTTAAATGAACAGTACTATATTTGGTACTTTGCAGTAGCAAATTTGGTACTCTTTGAGTACCACAATTGGTTCTGTAGGGCATCACCTCACATTAGACATAATGTCGGGCACCACATTTAATCTATAGGAGTCAGCAATTCTCTGATTTGTTTTGAACACATTTTAGGTAAGAACAAAATGGAGGAGTACCCTCAACAAACCAGGTTCTGTTACACGGCACAGGACCTGCATGAAGAGTACGGTCTCAGTCTTGAGGGCAAACTCTTCAAGGACTTGACTGATGAGGACATGCCACCCGACCAATGGTTAACTGTATTCAAGTTCAAGTACTAAAAGAACAGCAAGATCTATTTAAACCATTTGCAGCCACAACTGGTGGAAGACTGCAGACTTCTATTCTCCAAAGTTTATCAGGGGCCCCCTTCATGTGGTGAATTGACAAACAAATTTGCTACGTGCTACGCTTTTGAGAAATGCCATGCAGCGAAAAAAGACCCAGCAGGGCATAAAGTAGCATGGGCCCGGTTTGGGGAAGGAGTGTTGCAGATGATATCATCTAGGAGTGGCGGGCTTGAGCGTAAAATTGAGGCATGGAGGAGGCAAAATGCTTCCTCTCCTGGCAGTGTCCTGCATTCAGATAAGAAGGCCCGGATGACTCAAAGTGGTAGTAATATCTGCACAGAACCAGATAATGCTTGCAGAGGGGTAATTGCTGACTACCTACCTGATTTAGAGGCATTGCTGCAAAGACTGGCAGACCCAGTGTCACATCCAGGATGGTCAAACCTCAAAAGCGTGAAGGCCTCTATTCAAGCAAACAAGGACCAGCTGCTGGTATATGAAGGTAGAAAGGATGTGGCGAAGAGTTTGATGGAAGACATCGATACCCTAGAAGCACACATTGTTCAGCTTCAGCAACAAATCCCTGTTCCGGATGAAGAGATCAGAGAGGTGGAGGCTGAGCTGGGAGCAAGTCGGCGCTTGTTGCGACGGGGTTTTCGAAAATATCCAAAAGCTCCAAGCGAAGGTTGAACAGCAGGAGGTATTGTATTTCTGGCCTATTGCATTGTGTTTGACTGTTGATAGTGTTTAATTTGCACATGGTTTGGCAATTTGGCATGTTTCACTTCTTGATTGGTTTATCTGCTGACATTTTTGGTGGTTTTGGAACTTCTTGAACTGTTTTGGTACTTTCTTTACTTGTTTTGGTATTTTTTATAACACTTGGTGTTGTGCTGCTGCCTTTCTTGGTACTTAATGGTGCTTCTTTATTTCATTTGGTACTCTATTGAACTATTTTTGTGCTGTTTTGGTACTTTCAGGTTACTGAGTTTAGTCTAATAGGGCACCTTTGGTTGTCTTGGATAATTGGTTGCACCCATGACTGGTACTTTTGGTGCTTTGCTGTTCATTTGAAACTCTTCTGACCTATTATGATACTGCTTTGGTACTTTCTAGCTACAAGTTTTAGAGTCTTTAAGGTATTGCAGTTACATCTTGGGTTCAATGTTGGCACTAACTTTGGTACTTTTTGTGCTTCTTTGCTTCATGTGGTACTCTTTTGAAGTGTTTTGGTACTGAAGTTGAGCTTTTATTTGGTCTTATATGGTAGTGCTAAATATGTCTTGGGTGCTATCTAGGTATTATCTTTGGTATTTTTTGTTTTCTTTGATTCGTTTGGTACTTTTTGCACTATTTTGGTACTAGTTTGGAATTTCACTGCGACAAGTTTTTGGGTTTTTTGGGCATTTTTGGGAGTCTTGTGTGTTTTTGGTACTTAATTGTACCAAATTATTGCTGTTTACAACTGTTTTGGCATAATTTATATGTTTTGGTACTGTTTAGTTACCTTTTGGTACTTTTTTGAGACTGATTTGTTAACCTTTTGGTACTGTTTTGGTTTGTCATTGGTTTGTCTTGGTACTGTTTTGTTACCTATTTTGGTACTATTTTGCTACTTTTTGGTTTTGTTTTGGTACTGTTTTGTTTCCTATTTGGTGCTATTTTGCTACTGTTTGCTACTATTTTGGTACTGATTTGCTACCTTTTTAGCACTGTCTGTAACCTATTTGGTACTATTTTAGTAGTATTTGATACTATTCTGCTACTATTTGATATTATTTTGGTACTGCTTTGCTACATTTTTGGTATTGTTTTAGTAGTTTTTGGTACTTCATGTACCAATTTTGTGTTGTTTAAAACTATTTTGATACAATCCAACCTTTTTTAGTACTGTTCTGGTAGTTTTTGGTACTTCATGTACCAATTTAGTGTTGTTTAAAACTATTTTGGTACAATCCGACCCTTTTTAGTACTGTTTTTATTCTGCTTGGGTTTGGCTTGGGAGTTGTTGAAACTTCATTGTACCCATTTAGTGCTGTTTAGAACTGTTATGGTACAATTTACCTGTTTTGGTACCTATTCTGGTTCAGTTTTTGTACTGCTTGTGTACTTCCTTGCTAATTGTTTGTTTTGGTGGATAAGTAGATAGAGTATGTCTGTTTTGCAAATGGAGTATGTGAAGCTCCACAATGAATGCTTGGAGACCCAAGACCATCAAGAATTTGTACATAAGTTGCGTGCTGAAGTGAAGAGGGGGATGAAATATACATTGACTCCAAGGCCTCATGTTGTGGACCTTGCAAACACAATTCAAGTGTTTGGTAGATAGAGTATGTCTGTTTTGCAGATGGAGTATGTGAAGCTCCACAATGAATGCTTGAAGACCCAAGACCATCAAGAATTTGTACATAAGTTGTGTGCTGAAGTGAAGAGGGGGATGAAATATACATTGACTCCAAGGCCTCATGTTGTGGACCCTGCGAACACAATTCAAGTGTTTGGTACTTGTGTTGCCTGTGGGGAGGCTTTGGAGGCTTCTTACGTGGTTGGTACCTTCATGCTTCCCTACAGGCATCAGTACCATCCATTGTGTTTTGCAGCTGTGTTGAGAACAAGAGATATGTGCGTGAAGGCACGTTGCAACACCGCAATCCCTTCGGAGGCAAAGGCCTGGGTGTCAGGGAGGTCATTATTGAAGAGTAAGTGGGGTGTTTGTGTTGGACACTGTATGTTTATATTGTTTGAACTGATGATCTAATCTTGTCTTTCATCTTTGTGCATATGTAGGTAGAGAATCTTTCGGTGCGGACACCCATGACACCACCCCAAAGGATAGGAAGGATCTCCCTGGTCACAGTAAGTCAGATGCCACTTACATGTTTAAAGAAGATCCTTACAAGTCAGTGCAGAAAATACTGCAAGACCTTGATGCCAACACAAGGGAAGGGAATGGGGCTGAGCCTGCTGCTGTAGACTCAAGCATGGGGGAAGATGTGCAGGAGAGAGACAAAGACGAAAAGGGACCGGAGGAGAAAGAACAGGGGGGAAGTGATCTGATTGAGGAGGTTGCTGAGCAAGAGACTGACCAAGGCGAGAAGAACAATGAAGAGATGCCGGCTGTTGAGGAGGTGACAGTTGAAGTTCTCTCAGAGAGGCAGAGGTTTTGGCTACGGCATCAACATCTGCAAAGGACAAGGCAGGTAGAAAGAGGAGGAAGAACAGAAATAGGGCAGCGGAAGCTACTCAAAGTGCACAGGAGGCTGCAGGTGCAGAGGAGCCCAAAGATACTGAGGAGGCTAAAAGCAATGAGGAGGCCAGAGCAGCGGGGGAAGCTACTGAAAGTGCTGAGGAGGCTAAAGGTGCAGAGGGGGCTGAAGGTGTAGAGGAGGCTAAAAGCGCGAAGGAGGCCAAAGAGGCGGGGGAAGCTACTGAAAGTGCAGAGCAGGTTAAAGGTGCAGAGGAGGGTGAAGGTGTAGAGTTGCCTAAAGGCACGGAGGATACAAAAGGTGTGGGGAAGGACAGAGCTACGAAGGAGACACCTGATGCAACGCCCTTAGAAACAGGTGATAGCAATGATTCAGCCACCCTCTTCGAGCTCTTTGCTATGAAATGTAGAAAGCGCCCCGTTGGTGGTGGTCTCAAGCCGCAAGGCTACAAAAATTAGCTGATGTTACAGAATTTTGTACTTGCTTCTGGACTAATTTGAAATACCAGCCCATTTTGCTTTTGTCGATGCGTTTTGTGTCATGCCGCTCTACTCTTGAAAGGTGTCAATGTGTTTGTAAACTGTCATGTCCTACTGTCACTGTTTTGTAACCTTTTATTGGTGCCCAATGTCTAACTTTGCTTTTGCAAAAAGGCTGTGTTCTTCTACTCATATAGTTTAGTGGTACTACAACATTGGTGGCTACATGAACAACCACCGGATACATCATTGCCGATACATGTAATGGCAAGCAATAGGCGCCTTGTTGTTTTGGATGTCAATGGAGTGCTACTGAAGGATTATGTTGAAGCACCCAAGGATTTGTGGCAGCTCCCGTTCCCAGGTGGAGTTAGGCCCCGAGGTGTGCAAGTGTCTCAATACAAATATTGTGTCGTCAGACCTGATGCAGAGGACTTCATCATCAACTTGAGGAAGCGATGCGACGTGATGCTCTGGTCATGTAGCCAAAGGAAGAACCTGATGGCCATAATGAATGCTTGCTTCCCTCGGTTGATGAAGATGAAAGGCCTCTTTTTAGGTATTTATCCCTAAACTTTCACAACTGGTTTTATTGATTTTGATACTGTTTGGCTAGCTTTGCTACTGTTCTATACACAATCTGGTACTATTTGGTAGTTTGGTACTTTTGGCACTGCTAACACAATTTGGTACTTTTTGGAACTTTGGTACTCTAGTGCTATGCTGCTTTGGACTATGTTTGTTCATGTGTACACAATTTGGCCTTAATTTGGTACTCTTTGGTTATCTTTGGTACTTTGGTACTCTGATGCTATGGTAGTTTGAAATTGTGTTTTTTATTTTGTACACAATTTGGTACTGTTTGGTGCTTTGATACTATGGTACTTGGTTCTGTGCTTGGTAACATTTGTGTACACAATTTTATAATGTTTGGTACTTTGGTTATTTGGTACTTTGGTACTGTGTTGTACCAAGTTTGGTACCTTTTCACTGTTATGTACTGTTTGTTAGCTTTGGTACTCTTATTTGTGCTGCTATTCTAATTGCTTGGTTTACCTGTTTTACAGATATTTTTGACCAGTCTCATTGTGAGAGGTGGGCTACCAAACTCAGAGATGTGCCAGTCCTTGCGAAGGAGTTCGGTAACAAGCCTATTTTTCTGAAGCTCCTAAGAACAGTGTGGTGCAAGTATCCGCAATTCAATGAAATGAACACCCTCCTTGTGGACGACACGAGATACAAGTCCTTGAAGAATGATTACGACTCGTGCTGCTGCATTCGGTCATATGAGCCTAAGTATTATGACCTCGACAAGCCGAAGTATCTTATGCATGTCATTTTCCCGTGGATCTCCGGGTGGCTAGCTGATAAGTTCCCCACTGCTTACAGCCACCGGAATCCCTTGTTTGATGTTGAGGATGACATTTCCTCGTTCGTTGTCAACTACTTTGTATCTATGGAGGGGTATTCGTACCACTTTGACCCCGATTCTGTATGCTTGTACATTGCCTTTGGCATTTAATGATAATTATCTTTTTGTACATGTATTTTTTTTGGCTACTGCTTTTGTACTTTTCTGTTACTACTTGGTGAAAACAAAAAGGAACAGTACCAAAATTTGGTACTGCAAAAACACAGCAGAGCTAAAAACAATAAAGCACAGTACCAAATTGATAACACAGCAATAGCATTAGACAGTACTGATCACAAGTAAGATTCTAATTAAGAGAATTAGACAGTACTGATCACAAGCAAGATTCTATTCAAGAGAATTACAACTGTTGCCAGTGGTTAGAATTGTAGTTGGGGTAAACACTGTATGGCTCCCGTCCTGGTCACTTCCGTCTTCATATGGCATACTGTTGTAGATATTTTCATATATCTCTGAGGATAGTTTAAAGTGGTGATGGAGGCCAGGGATAGCCTCCATGGGGAACCGTATGGCTCTAACAAGATGCGAGTAGATCATCACCGGTGGTGTCTGATCTAATAGGGTATAGGTATCAACTTTGCCCTCAACCTGGGCATAGTACAAGCCCTCAACTAGCAATCCACCTCTTACGATCTTGTTATGCCAAAGGTCCTTCAGTACTCTTGGTGCTACATAAACGGTTTTTGTGCACTTAAGAAGGTAAAAGTCCTCCTTCTCCTCGGCTGTGTTCACTGCAAAGTTATCCCCAACATGGACAATAATTGGCTCAACACCTCAGGGTCTCCTTCATACATAGGCATGCTTAAATCCTTACTCACATGGGAGGAAAACAAATCATTGTAGTTCTCCTCATCATCGTCGTCCTCATCACTATTTGTAGGTTGTACTGACTCTGTCAATGGCTCGATGGAGACATATTTCCATTCTTCAATGTGCTGTTTATTATTGCATCTCCTCCACTGCCCATTCACACATGGATCACAGAAGCATGACAGCGTACGAAAACGCACATCACATGGATTGTGCATTGAGTAGCCGTCAACACAATGGAATGAGCGAGAGCCTGCAATTGGTTTACAGTCCCACAACGGAAAACGCAGCACATCATTCGGTGAAACCAACCAGAACACCCTCCTTGTGCTGGCACTTCCACCTTTCATTGTCGGTTGAAACCTCGCGTTCAAAAAATTGACCACATCAGCCGCACAGTTCATGGACCAGCCATCGGGTTTTAGCTCTTCGTGCGTCAGGGTTCTCTTGATAATAGCACCTGCACCATCATGCTCTCCTTTTCCATGCCCTGAAGCAAAGAAGTTATGCATCATAAGCAATCCTATCAAACTAATAATACCTGGCTACGAAATAGTGTGGTCTTCGTGCCTTGAACTGTGAAGCGGCACCATCTGACCATACCCAATGATAACGCAAACAGTGTCCTTGCTGTTTCATCCAGTTGTCATGCAGCATAAAACAATGCTGAACAAAGAGCGTGTCGTGGAGCTTATCATCTGATATGTAAAAATGCACAGTCTTCTCAATAGCTCCTACTGAATTTCTGATATAAGAGATGTGTACCGGTATTGTTACCTGTGTTGACCACCAATGCATGGACTGGATCTCATTTTGCACTTTAAAGCTGTAATTCTCTGCAAAATCAACAACAGATACCACAACATCTCTGGGAAA
The DNA here is from genome assembly GCF_041138505.1 of Cibotium barometz. NCBI lineage: Eukaryota > Viridiplantae > Streptophyta > Polypodiopsida > Cyatheales > Cibotiaceae > Cibotium > Cibotium barometz. The sequence goes on along the minus strand of NC_141057.1, from coordinate 39,601,560 downwards.
CTTAAGCAAGCGATCTTTGAATTGTTGGGCCTGCCACCTAAACATAAAGTTGTGCTTAACGAAGCTTTTCAGATGATCTGAAAAGAGATGAATGAAAGTTGCACTTTTCATCCTTTCCACGACCAAGTCCTTTCGCTTCTTCTCTTTTCCATCACCATTAACCTGTCCAGTGCCCACATCCTGGAATATCTTAACAGTCACCTCCTTGCTATCTGTTGCAATCTCGGCTGGGCAGAATGACAACTTTCGTACGCCGCATTTGGGGCACTCTCCAAGCAAGCATCTCTTTACATGATATTCACCCTCCTTAGGGCGACAGCACAATATAAAATCCAGCAAGTTACTTATGTGTTGAAAAACAGCCTGGTTTGCAGAACATTGGCCTGCCTCAGTACGTGTACCACAAATGGAGCATGTACATGGATGTTCTTTGCCGTGATGCCCAAACTTATTTTGGCGCATTTGATTGAAAGCATCCTTGAAGTATACCATCTGGATATGGTAAATACAGCAGCAAGTATAGCGTTCTTTCAATCTTCGGACAAAAAAAGGCTTGAGTGTCTCAAAGGACCTAAGTGACAACTTCACCGCAGGATACATGCTCTTGAATCTTTTGTAGAGCTCCACCATTAAACGAAAAATGAACCACGTTAGAGCTCAAAATACTATCAAACAAGAGTAAAGCACCAAAGCTATTTACAGTACAAAATTTGGTACTGTAAACCACCAACTCATTCTAAAGTACCAAATTTGGAATTGTAGTGCCAGATAACAGACTATAGTGCCAAATTTGATGCAGAAAAGCACCATATTAGGCTTTATTTATTACCAGGCGGACCATAGTACCCAATTGGATACTTTTCTACATTAAGCATGGTACCAAATTGGATCATAGTAACAAATTGGGTGCTTTTGTGAATACAAAAAAGCACCAGATTTGGTTCTATGTACCAAGCTGGAACCATAGTATCCAATTTGGTACTGTTTTACATACTGCATATTACCAAAATGGATCCATAGTGGCAAATTGCGTACTTTTTGGATACAGAAAAGCTTTAAAATTGGTACTATGCATCCAGTTTGGTACTTTTCTGTATTCACTAAAAGCACCCAATCTATTTCCAAAACACAATTTGGTATAATACTACCAAGTGTGAGTGGTGCCCAAAAACACCAAATTGGATTTGTGGAACCCCTTAGGTACTATGTAGGCACACTTAAAGCACTCTGCATAGTACCAAAATTGATCCATAGTACCAAATTGGCTATTTCTCTGTATACTTCACAGTACCATAATTGGAAGCTTAGTACAAAATTGGATACTTTTTTGGATACAAAGAGCGCCATAATTGGTACTATGCATCTAGTTTGGTACTTTTCAGTATCCTCTAAAAGCACCAAATCTGTTTCCAAAACCCATTTTGGTATTATACTACCAAGTGTAAGTGGTGCCCAAAAAAACCAAATTGGAGCTGTGGCACACCTTAGGTACTAACCAGGCACACTTAAAGCACCCTGCATAGTACCGAACTTGATCCATAGTACCAAATTGGCTATTTCTCTGCATACTTTACAGTACCATAATTGGATGCTTAGTACAAAATTGGATACTTTTTTGGATATAAAACGCTCCAAAATTGGTACTATGCATCCATTTGGTACTTTGCAAGATACATTGAAAGCACCAAAAAACCTAATTTGGTATTACACTACCAAGTGTGAGTGCTTCTCAAAAGTGCCAAATTGAGACTGTGCTTCCTTACTCTTGGACATTGCAACCAAAAGTTGTACCGTGAATCGTGTTGGTTACAATGCAAAATTTAGAGACGTGCCAAATTTAATCCTATGGAGGTGGAATTGGTACCTACAATGATACTATTATGGAGCTGGGAATTCAAACAATGGTAAGTACTTGGATATGGGAATTGGTACCTACAATGATTGCAGTACCAAATTGGTACTTATGGCCTAGAGTGATTGCTGGTAAAAAACTACCAGTTTGGTACTGAACAGCCAAGCTTTCAGTGCTGCCCAAAGACTACAAATTTTGAACTATTCCCACAGAAATCAAGGCCACCATGGATTGCATTGTAGCAAAAACATATAACTTGAGAGTCATCTAGAAGATGAATTGGATGTTTGATGACACATTTTGCCTCGATCCTCTGCTTACAAATATCCTTTTTGTTTGGTGAGACTCTCGTCTCAGATTTCCAAAAAGCGGTCACCAAATCTCTAGTTTCACTTGTGATACTTGTATACAAAGGCAATTGTCTGTGTGACAAGCACTAAGTGGCAACACTTCATTCTCATCTTTCGTTTCCAGTCGACTGCTTGCTGCCGCTATATTCCGTCGATGAACACCCAAGACAGCAGCAATTTTGGACTGGTTCACTGACATTATTCTATGATCACCATTGTTCAGTATCATCATCAAAAAGGCTCTCTTTACAAACAGCTCACTTGCAGAGTGAGGTACTTTCAATTGAGTCAATGTTTTGCGAACGTTGGAAAGAAGACTCGATTGCACATCCGAACTCCTCAACTTGGAAAACGGCTGATGATGCATGAGCTGCTCTAGAATTTCCTGTTGTTCTACTGTTGTTAGTCCTTGGGTCTGTCGACGCCAACATCTAGCCATGGCTTTGCATATATTGTTCCTTGACCTGGTTCTTGAAAGGCTACCTTCCCTAGCAGGGTTGCGCTCCTTGCATCGTTGCTCATGCTTCTTTTGCGCCCAATAGCCCCGGAGAAATTCTTGGTTGCCGACAGGTTCGTGAGCAGCTTGGGTTTCATTGATAGTATCCTCTGTAAATGCAGGTATCCCTGACTCAAGGTTAGTGAAGGAATCACACTCAACCTCTAGCATCGTCTCTGTAAATATGCTGACGGCCTAAGCTGCCATGTTTATACAGAGAGAGAGAGGGCTATGGTGTTCCGCAGGGGATAGAGGATGTGCAAGAGAGAGGTCTGAGAAAGAGAGAGAGAGAGAGACAGAGAGGGGAGGTCTGAGAGAGAGAGAGAGAGAGAGAGAGGTCTGAGAGACAGAGAGGGGAGGTCTGAGAGAGAGAGAGAGAGGGAGAGAGAGAAATCTACTTCCTTGCGTCTCCACCCACGTCTATCTGTTATGGGATGTTTCAAAAAAAAGACTAAAGTATAACACCTCAGGGAATTTTCACAGCTTAATATTTCTCCTTTATTTCCTTTTTGCCCTCTTTTTCTTTACTCTCGTTCTACCAAGCCTAGGTGGTGTCAAGGACAACCAATTTTGTACCACCATCCCTTGCTTTCGCCCTGTGTGGTGAAACATGACCAATGTAGTGAAAAAAATAGTGCAAAGAAATGAGCTAAAAATAGCTAAAATGGCTAAAAGTGCTTAAATGTGAGAAGCCCTCTCTTTGATGCAACCAGGTAAAGTGGATTTGAAGATGAGAGATGTTAACCCATTTCTAGGGTTAACAAGAGCTACTGTCATTATCTTACATCAAGGAGTCAAGGTAGATACACCAAAAGGTCATACATTCAAGATATGAAGCAAAAGTGTCCAAGTCTACAAACTTGGACCTCGTAATGGTCCAATGGAATACGTATGGCGATTTCCGCTTCAAGAGCGTGTGGTAGCAAGTTAGGATGAAGTCCCAAGTGATGTACTTCATGGATATATTAAGAGAGTAGTCATTGTAATAGCATTAGGCCTCTTATGAGCCTAAAGTACCAAGTTGGCCACATTTTAAGATCTCTCATAATAAAAGGAACTCTCCCATTGTGCAATAGAGCCTTGCTCTTGCTAATCTCTCTCTAATCCATGCTAGTGAGGGTGTGTGTGAAGTGAGGTGAGAAGAGGGATGAGTACATGCAGTACAACACTACAATGTGACAACGCTCGTCTCGCGAGGCGCAGTGGAATTGCTTCTCAAGGAGTTGTGGAGCTTGGAGACCTCAAGGGTTACAATCTTAGCCAATGGAAAGATCCCCACAATAGTTGCGATTCACTAGGTAATCTTCTTGTTGGATGTGTTTCAAAGGGGGTTTGGGTGAGCCGCCATAACATTTTTTGGCGCCACTGTCGGGCGAGGAGCCATCCATTGGCTTGTTCCACGGTTTTCTCTCTAATCTATGCAAACTCATTGCCCATGAAAAATATGTGGTTAATATGGAGATTTGTGTGTGATTTTTTGAGAAATAGCTCTCTTTTTTGTCTTTTGAAAGATTGCATTTTTAGCTTAAATGTGTTGTTTTGTTAGTTTTAATCTAGTTTTTAGTGTTTGTTAAGTGTGCACATAGAGTGTGTCAGGTTCAGTTTGCATCCATTGCATCGAAAAATGCAATGGATTGCAATTTTGTGATTTTTAACAACTAAACATAGAGCTAAAATAAATTTTTTTTGCTTTTTTGTTTGATTTGTATGCATTAGAGTGTTAGCAAGTATTAGGGGTAGCTTAATCATTTGAAAATTTTCACAAAAACTTTCAAAAACTCTTGAAATTGACTAATCTTTCTTAATTGACTGGTTTTTGCCATTAAGGTGTGATTACTTCAGTTCAAGAGGCAAAAAAAACTAGAAAATGTGTTTTTTGGGGTCAAAAACGATCTTGTAGGGTGTCAAAATTAATGTTTTAGAGTGTTTTGGGAGCATCTAGATGCATCAAAACATCTAATTACATAAATTTATTCACCAATTGAGATTTTTTCTCTCTTTGTTCTAATTTGCATAAAGAAATAACCAAAATTAAGGGCTTAATTAATCTTTGATTATTAGTTAATTTACACTTTAGATTAAGCACAAAGCTTAGCAATCCAAGGATCTATCAAATGATGTGCTTAATGGTGAGAATTAATTAATCTTTAATTAATTCTTAAGCACTTTTTTCCATAACTCATTAAGGCTAATGAGCATTGAATCAAAAGATGCCCCTTAATTGGCAAATGGCCACTTTTGGGAGTCATTTATGAAAGGGGTAAGTGGATGTCATAAATGAGTTGACTTTTTGGATTCCCTTATTTTTGAAAAACCCACGCGTGAACCCATTTCACGCCGTGAAACCTAGGGGAAAAAAGGAAAAAAAATTAAAAAATAAATAAATTCCAAAAAAGGGGAAAAAATGTGTTTCACACTTCACAACTTAAACATTTCATGCTTCACGCTTCACGGCTTAATCATTTCATGCTTTACGGCTTAAGCGTTTCACACTTCACGGTTAAGCATTTCACACTTCATGCTTCACGGCTTAAGCGGTTCACGCTTCATGGCTTAAGCGGTTTAGAAGATACTACCTTTATAGCTCCATCCAAAGCACACCACTGTGAGAGGAGAGTACTACAAGCACCATAGCCTAGCAGAAACAACACTAGAAGGCACCATCACACCTAGCTAACATCCCCTGGTCCTTAGTTGCCCCCATTGGATACTTCAATACCCTCCCAGCCTCCCTACTCAATCCAACTACTTTCTCAGGTTGTCCTCTAAGTTCATCTCCTACTCCAATTCCTCTTATCTACCACCTCTCAGCCTCCCTACTCAATCCAACTACTTTCTCAAGTTGTCCTCTAAGTTCATCTCCTACTCCAATTCCTCTGATCTACCACCTAACAGTCTCTCTTGACTATAGCTGATATCCAGCTATGGGAAGAATTGCTCAGATTCTGCCTCCAAATTCCTCTCTTTGTTTCCTACAAGAAATTTGCTCTCCAGAGTCCCAAAGTGTCCTCCACCATTAGATAGCTTCAAATCCCAGTCCTAAAACCTCTCAGAACTAAGCAGTTTCCCTCAATTGTGTTGAGATATCGAGCTCGTCTAGTGAGGCGGTGGCCATTGAGATGACCCGCCTGGGGGATAGGCCCCACACTTACACCACTGGCATGGTTGGTGAGATCTTGGGTGATATGCGGCCAGTGGGATGATAGGCTGTGTGACAGCCATTCTAGAGACTGGCATAGTTATAGCACCAGCTCATTTAGTCGGGTTCACACTATAGAGAACCCGTGTATGTATTTGGTTGAGTACCTTTCATATAGTGTGTACTCTTATCTTGTATATGGTGTGTTGAGTGTTGAGTAGAGAAGAAGAAGATTTTCAGCCTCTCACCTTGTGTGTTCTCTATTAGGGTTTTGTGAGTGTGTGTGTGTGTGCTTGCAAGAGCTCAAGCTCTCTTCCCCCCTGCATCTTTTCATGGTATCAGAGCCTGGTTCGTGCTAAGGGTTGAGCTGCAAGCAAGAGAACCACAGGAAGCCGTACGAGGGTAAGAGCTGCAACTACTCTTCCCTATTTGTGTTGGTGACTACACCCTTGCCGGGAGCTCTACGAGAGGCACCGGCAATGATCTCTGATTGAGGAGCTTTCTTCGCGGGAGTAAAGCTATAGGGCAACTATATTGTCCTATCGGACGAATTTTCTGGGGCGAAAAAGCGTTTCGGGCGCGTCTGGACCTCCGTTTTTCAAAAAGCAGGCGATTTCGAGCACTGCGGGTAAGTCATCGATTCTCTGCAGAACTCTGTTTTAAGAACTGCAGGAAGACAGATTGACTGTGCAGACACTGTGGGTGCTGCAAAGAGGTCTACAGTTGCCATTGGGTGTATGTATGCACATTGAAGTCACTGGTTGTGACATTTGAGAGTACTACAGTACCGCTGTGCAAAAAATACAGCAATTTGTGCAGAAAAACCAGAGTGCAGTTTCTGGTAAAATTGTGTGTTTGGCAAGATGTCTAATGATGGCATAACACAGATTGTGGCTGAGAAGCTGGATAAGAATAACTTCCATGCTTGGAGGTTCAGGTTAACGAATTTCCTGATGGGAAAAGGCTATTGGGACTACATAGAAGGTGAGCATGAAGAGGCACCGGCGGAGATACCGGATATAAATCGGACTGCTGTGCAGATGTGAAAGAGTTTAAAGACTGGAACCAAGGAGCCAGGAAAGTAATGTATTGGCTTTCCATTAGTATACAGGACACCATGATTGGGCACATTCAGGATGCCAAGTCCCCCAAGGAGGCGTGGGACACCTTGGTAAAGCTTTATGAAACAAATACCAAGGCACGTAAGATACAGTTGAAGAATGAACTTCATACTGTGGAGAAAAAGAGCATGTCTGTGAATGACTATGCGTTGAAGATAAAGGGTATTGTGGAGTCCCTTGCATCTATTGGTGTGTCAGTAGATGATGATGACAAGGTGGAAGTCTGTCTACGTGGTCTCGGGCCACAATACAAGGCGTTTAAGACGTCTATTCAGACTCGGGAAAACATTCCCAACTTTACAAATTTGGTGTCTATGCTGATTATCGAAGAGAAGAACTTGGGTGAAGACCAACAGTCTTCACAAAGCAAAAACAATTCAGAACAACAGGCATTCTACACGAGTTCAGGAAGAGGACGAGGTAGAGGAGGCCTTGGACGCGGTCAAGGAGGTGGCCGGACAGGTAATCAGAATTATGGCCAGCAGCAGCAACAACAACAATAGTCCCAGAATTAACAACAACAACAACACGCAGGTGGAAGAGGCAAATTCAGAGGCAGGGGGAGCCAAAGAGGCCGTGGAAATTGGCAAAGGCAATATAATGATGCACGTGAATGCTATTATTATGGTAAGCCTGGACATGTGCAGTCAGAATGTTATAAGAAGCAGGCTGACATGCAAAATGGGAAAGTGCAGCAAAACAACTATGCATCCTCAAGCAGAAATAATGAGGATAATGAAAGGTTGTTTGTTATGCAGCATGTTGTGAATGCCATGTCTGAAAATGTTGATGCAGCACAAAAAGATAATGTATGGTATGTGGATTCAGGCGCTTCGAACCACATGACAAGTCATGGGGAGTGGTTCAAGGAGATGAAAAACCCGGAAAGACCAGGTTTTGTGGAAACAGGGGATGACACTGCTCATCCAATTGCCCATGTTGGAGATGTGCCATTGTCTATGCAGGATGGCAAAGTGAAGTACCTTGCAGATGTACTTCATGTACCGAACATAACAAAGAATCTGGTTTCAGTTGGCCAAATGATTGAGCAGGGTTTGCAGGTTTGGTTTAACCCTGATGGATGTTATGTTGAAGATTTTAAAGACAAGTGCAGGTTGGTTGCAAAAGGCAACAGAGTGGGCAGAATGTTTACATTGGATGTAGACATGCCTGAGATGAGTGCTGCGATGTTTGCAAATGGTTCAGGAGTTGTTGCAGACACATACATATGGCATAAAAGAATTGGACATGTAAATGTGCAGAGATTGAAGTCTATGCAGACAAAAGGAATTGTGACACGGCTGCCAAAATTTAAAGTGGAAGGTATGCAGAAAATATGTGAAGCATGCCAATTTGGGAAGCAAACAAAGCATGTGTTTCCACGTAACAGATATGTGAGCAGAAATGCACTAGATCTTGTGCATTCATATGTATGGGGTCCTACGAAGACCATATCTATGGGAGGCTGCAGGTATTATGTGACTTTCATTGATGACCACACAAGAAAAGTGTGGGTATATTTCATGAAGGAGAAGAGTGAGGTGTTCACTCACTTTCAGAATTTCAGAGTTTTGGTTGAAAAGCAAACAGGAAAATATGTAAAGTGCCTAAGGTCAAATGGAGGGGGAGAGTACTTCTCCAATGAGTTCTCTGAATTCTTGAAGAAGAATGGTATTCGGAGACAGTTTACATGCAGATACACTCCGCAGCAAAATGGAGTTGTTGAGCGGAAAAACAGGCACATTGCTGAGATTGCGCGAGCATTGATGGAAGAGAAGAATATGCCGCATTGCTATTGGGCTGAGGCTGTTTCTACAGCAGTATACATCATGAACAGGACTCCAACTGCAGCCATACATGATGTAACTCCAGAGGAGAGGTTTACTGGCAGAAAACCTGATTTGTCTCATCTGAAAGTCTTTGGATGCATTGCATATGTGCATGTGCCAGATGAGCTGAGAACTAAGCTGGATCCAAAAGCTGAAAAATGTGTGTTTATTGATGAGATGAGCAGTTGGTATGTTGCTGAAAAAGAAGCTGTTGGGGCTGATGTGAGTGGAAGTGTGGTTGCACAGAATGCAGGTCAGCAATCACAGTCTTTGAGTGGACCAGGAGAGTCCTCATCTAGTGGGTCTGTTGATAGACCATGGAGTGGCAGGTTGCGTCATAATACCAGTCCTGCAAATGTGATTACTACATCACGTAAAGGAAAAGAGAAAGTGGTTGAGCCCCTTGGTATGCCTGACATTTCTGCAGGGCATTCTCATGTTGATGGAGAGTCTAGTGGCTCAAATATGAGCCTTGATGAGGAGCTTGGGATCCCAGCTATGAGAACACCTGGTGTAAAGAAGGCTATGGAAGCCATGAATGAAAAGCTGCGAAGATCTGGGAGAGTGAGAAATCCTGTGCAGAGATTTACCTATGATGGTTATGTGGCACATCACTATGCATATATGGCAAAGGTTGTGCAGGTTGTTGAGCCCACATGCATTGATGAGGCTGTTGGAAATATGTGTTGGGAGAAAGCTATGGACGAGGAGATGGATGCACTATATGGAAATGAGACTTGGGATTTAGTGCAATTGCCTGAAGGCAAGAAAGCCATTGGATGCAAGTGGGTGTACAAAGTTAAACATAACAGTGATGGAAGCATAAACAGGTACAAGGCTAGATTGGTAGCCAAAGGATATGCGCAGACATATGGGATTGATTATGAGGAAACTTTCAGCCCAGTTGCCAAGATGGCAACGGTGAGAGTTGTGATAGCAGTGGCTGCGTCAAAGCAATGGTCTTTACATCAGATGGATGTAAAGAATGCATTCTTGCATGGGGATTTGCAAGAAGAGGTGTATATGTTGCAGCCACCTGGTTATGAGGATGAAGGTCACCCCGAACATGTTTGCAGGTTGAAGAAAGCCTTGTATGGCTTAAAGCAAGCACCAAGAGCATGGTCTGACAAGATTTCTGAATATCTTGTCAATATTGGCTTTCATGTAGCCAATGCACATTTCTCATTGTATGTGAGACATGGTGATAGAGGAGTTGTACTTGTTGTCATCTATGTAGATGACTTGATCATTACGGGGGACCATGATGCAGAGATCTTTGATGTAAAGATCTTGCTTAGACAGAAGTTTGAGATGAAGGATCTGGGGGAGCTCAGATATTTCTTGGGCATTGAGGTGATTAGGTCACCACATGGTATTGGATTACTGCAGAGACAGTATGGCTTGGACATGTTGTCCAAGTATGGCATGCCAGGCTGTAAGCCTATTTCTCTGCCATTGGATCAGAATGGCAAGTTGAGTGCAGATTCAGGAGAGATCTTGGAGGATCCTACTATGTACAGGAGCATAGTAGGAAGTTTGATCTACATGACGATCACCAGACCAGATTTGAGCTATGCTGTTAGGTTGGTGAGTCAGTTTATGCAGGTTCCACGGAAACCGCATTTGGATGCAGTGAGACGCATACTGAGGTATGTGAAGTCTACTATGCATTGGGGACTATTCTATGAGACTGGGACAGAGATATGTGTACATGGGTACACAGATGCTGATTGGGCTGGTAGTATCTCAGATAGAAGATCTACCAGTGGCTTCATGTTTTCTTTGGGGAGTGCTGCAGTGACTTGGAGCAGCAAGAAGCAGCCTACGGTTGCTCTATCGAGTACAGAGGCCGAGTACAGAGGAGTTGCTATGGCAGCATGTGAGGTAGCTTGGTTGAGAAAGCTACTTGCAGATTTGGGTCTATCAGTGGATAGACAAGTTGTCATTTTCTATGACAACATTAGCAGTATACAGTTGGCCAGGAACCCAGTCTTTCATGCTCGTACGAAGCACATAGAGGTCCACTACCACTTCGTCAGAGAGAAGGTCTTGGCAGGAGACCTTGACCTTGTTTATGTCAGCACAGAGGATCAGGTAGCTGACATCTTCACCAAAGCATTGGGTACAGAGAAGCTTCGCAGATTTAGGGCTTCGCTTGGTGTACATGAGATGGAGTTGAGCTCGAGGGGGAGTGTTGAGATATCGAGCTCGTCTAGTGAGGCGGTGGCCACTGGTGGGGGATAGGCCCCACACTTACACCACTGGCATGGTTGGTGAGATCTTGGGTGATATGCGGCCAGTGGGATGATAGGCTGTGTGACAGCCATTCTAGAGACTGGCATAGTTATAGCGCCAGCTCATTTAGTCGGGTTCACACTATAGAGAACCCGTGTATGTATTTGGTTGAGTACCTTTCATATAGTGTGTACTCTTATCTTGTATATGGTGTGTTGAGTGTTGAGTAGAGAAGAAGAAGATTTTCAGCCTCTCACCTTGTGTGTTCTCTATTAGGGTTTTGTGAGTGTGTGTGTGTGCTTGCAAGAGCTCAAGCTCTCTTCCCCCCTGCATATTTTCAAATTGACCACGACTGACAATAACCTCTCTCAATTGCCACAGACAAGTTAGTCTCTCACTGTTACCTGCCTCCAAATTTTGATGGCTTTCCTAGTCCAGAATTGATCCTCCAATGTTCTCTACGGTCCTTCAACGTCCATAGACCTTGTAGCTACACTATGTATACCTTCCTAGTTGTCTTGCCAACCGTCCTTTTCTCCTGCAAAGTCCTTCCTCAGAATTCTACCCCATAGAACCGTCTGGTCTCCAAAATCTTATCTAACACAGGAACTTCTCCAAACATCCCCATACTTCTACAGTCCCTCAAGCACTTCTAAGCTCAGCAAGAGATCACCTTACAGGCTCTATGTGCTGACTACCACAAACCTAAGTTGCCTCCAAATGAACTGTTTCCACCCCAACTAGCTAAATTGACTGGCTGGCACATATTATGTCTCCTTTTAGTCGGCTAACACCACAGGAGCCTCAAAACAGTTAAACAAAACCAAAACCAAGCTTGAGAAACTCTCAGCTGACTACTAGTGTCAGACTGCTACCACACAGAAGCCCTATAAAGACAACAAGCCTTTTGATAGCTGTCCTCAGACAGACCTAAAACCATCAGTTGTGCTTTACAATTTCTTCCCTTGAACCCAAACATGACAGAATAGGATCCCCATATGCCTTGTTGACTATTCTAATGTCTAGCTGACAATGATTGTCCCCGACACAGGTTGACTATCCCAGCATAGACTCAACCAAAGTTAATTCTTCACCTACAGCCTTTTCTTCAATAGAAATCCATCTAGCCAACACAAAAATGAACCAAAACCATAGAGGAACTCTTTAACACCACCACACAACTTGATTCTCTGTGGACCACGCAGCAAACCCTGAGATTTGAGAAGATGAATGAAACCAACAAAAGATCATAAGAAACTCTCACAAAAAAGACCACAAAAGAAACCCAAACATATATTCTCAACTTCAAGAAGATCATCAACAACTATATAATCTAGAGAGCCACACCTTGTAGGCTTCAACTAGCTAATACAACTAGGAAATGCTTGTGAGGAATCCTTAATCTGGCCCAAGTTCCAATAGTATTGCACTCAGTAAGGTTTTGGGACACAATCTCCCATACAAAACCTTCAAACCACTCCTGCAATCCCCTACTCTGGACATATTTAAGTCTTCTCAACAATCACCTATTGCCTTCTACACTAAACAAGCCCACATATAGCTAACTAGCTTCATCGTAATCTTCACAAAACGAAACATTGCTATCTCAGCAAAAACTTCTTCAACACACAAAAGCTCTCTCAATTCTTGCAACACCATCCTTCTCAATGCAAAAATGATTACACCACTCTCTTCCTAGTCCTCTTTGTGCAACTATGCTCTATCTCCATACATACCTTCACCTACTCTACCCAATCCTGTCAGCTAGTCACCATGCGCAACAGCCCACAACAACTTGTTACAACTAGTTTACAAGTGCGCAGCTATCCATGCAAGAATCCTATGTTTCCTAAGGTACCTAACCAAGCCCAATTTATTATTTTCTTCTCTTGTGGTTGAGGTGAGCATGTCCTCGGCCACAAAAAATCATATCATCTTTTGCCAAAGCCCCCATGGTTAGAGCATTTTGTTGAGATTCAAGCTCGATGTCAGCTTACACCACGTCGAGCTGGTCATAGTGTGTGGACATTAGCTAGGGTTAGCAGTGTGTGGACACAACACATGTAGTGTGTTGTAGATTATGGATTATGACTTTATGCATTGTGTGAGAAGGGAGATGGCTTCCCTCTATGGTTAGGGTTTGCTTAATACATTAGGGTTTGCTCCTTTGTGTGTGTCTCCTCTCCCTCTACCTGTTTTTCATCATGGTATCAGAGCTTGGTGCTCTCTATTAGGGTTTATGAGTGAGTGATAGAAGAGGGAGAAGAAGCTATGAAGAAAAGCTGTGAAGCTTGCCATTGGAGCTGTGAAGCTTGGAGCACACCGATTTTCATCAAATCTGAGAGCTTGGCCTACCGCGTAAGGACTACTAAACATCCTTGAGCGGATTGCAGGTGCAAAAACACAAACAACACCAGATTTGAATTGGCCAAAGCAAAGAAAAATTCTGTTTTGCAAGCTCTCCATTGAAGCTTGAGTGTGGTGAATGTATGAGGCAAATGGTTGCAAATCTGACAAAGAATCATATATCTGGCAAATGGGAATGTATTGGCAACTCATGTGCAAGCCCTACATTGAATTTGAAGCAAAGTTGATGCATATTAGTGAGTGGAAATTCACTGGTTTGAAGTCCTCACAAAAACAGAGAAGAGATGTCCATTGTGGATGAAATTAAAGCTGGTTTTTTACAAAAATCACCTCATTGATGGATTGTGCACATGACTTGGAGTGTTGGGTAACTATATATGCCCTCAATTATCACAACAAACCTCTCAAATCGCCCCTACAGCAGGCGACACAGATAGAAGTGAAGAAACAGAGCAGTTTTTTCATCCTCTTGCAAAGTGGAGGCCAAATTCTAGTTGTGTGATTGATTAAACCCAAAACTTTCTTTGCAATTTTGTGATAAACATACTTGAGAAGGTTGCTATGTGATTGGTTGGAACAATTCTGCATTATGGAGCTGATTATGAGCTGATTAAATAGGCTATCTACAGTGATTAGTGAATCAGAGGGTCATTAATTGGCTAATTACTCTCTCGACTTTTACAATTGGTCTAATTTCTTTTACATGGAGTTAGTAGACATCATTGATAAGCTAATGAATGCTTTGTCTCTCAGTTTGGACAAGAATCAAGGAATTGGAGCACTTTTACTACTAGTTTTTATTGGTTTTTCTCAAAACAGAGAAGGGGATTTGATATTTTTGGTATGTACGCACCTTGGTTGGTGTTGATATGCAACATTGAGCTTGTTTAGGTGTCAATGCAAGTTATCCACACTTGATTGAACCACTACATTGCAATTTGAAGCCTTGGAAAGCATGCCAGAATAGGGTACTTTGGACTGCATATACCATTTCAATTTGAATACAATCAGTTTGATTTTCTACATCAACAGTGAAGTTCGTTGAGTACTTTGGAGTATCAGAAATAGTTATTAGAGTGTGGTTGAGCTGAGGAAGGCTCATTTATAGAATTGGTTGTATGCGGAAGGTGCATTTGTATTGAGCAAATATGTCAGACAACCCAATACAGATTGTGGGTGAGAAGTTGGATAGAAAGAACTTCTAAGCATGGAAGTACAGGATTAAAAGCTTTCTGAAGGGAAAAGGATTTTGGAACCTTGTTACAGGTGCAGATCGAGAGCCCACAGAACTACCCCAACAACCTACACAACAACAGGTTGTAGCTTATAAGCAATGGTCAGAGAGAGCATACAAAGTTTTGCATTACTTGTCTATATGTATCTCGGATGCTATACTCATACATATACATGATGCTGAGAATCCCAAGGATGCATGGGATATGTTGGTAAAGCTATTTGATATAGATACTAGTGCTCGTAAGGCTCAGTTGAGACAACAGATTCATAATGTGAAGTGGAAAGGAAGGAGTATTCATGATTATGTTCAAGAGATAAAGAAGTATGCAGATGCATTGGCAACTATCAAATGCCCCCCCCATGCCTGATGATTTGGTAGACATTACCTTGCGTGGTCTTGGCAAAGGAGTACAAGTCTTTTGATACATCTATTTTTGTTCGGAGTACAGGTTTACCAGATTTTGATGAGTTGGTTTCACTCTTACTTATTGAGGAAATCAAACTCAGTGACTCTTTTCATGATGCATCTACTCTCCATGATGATAATGGCAAAAATCAGGTTTTCTATTCACAAAGGGGATTTAGAGAGGCAGGGGGAGATTTGCATCACGAGGTCGTGGTAATGGTTGTGGATGGCAGGATAGGTCACCACAACAAAATTTTCAGCTAGAGGTGGTCATGGATATACACCTCAGAGAGGCAGAGGTAATCCTTGTGGAAGAGGACGTTGGAAAAGCCAACAAGCATCTATGAAAAATGTGGAATGCCATTATTGTGGGAAATTTGGTCATATGGCACGTGATTGTTTCCGCAAACAAAATGATTTGAGAGGGGGTAGAGCACAACATGGTGGACATTATGCACAACATGGTGGAAATTATGCAAATGGTGGAAATTTTGCATCAAGCAGCAGTAATGATGGCACGCAAATCACTTGTTTGCCATGAAACATGTCATGGGATCTATGATGACAAATGGTGATAGTGATGACACTTGGTATATGGACTCTGGAGCATCAAACCATATGACTTGTCATGGCGAATGGTTTGCACATATGAAGCCAATGGATGTGAAAGGCTATGTGGAAACAAGAGATGATTCCCAACATTCTATCACACATGTTGGAAGTTTACCATTGGTTATACACAATGGTGAAACAAAGTCTATGGTGGTAGATGTCTTGTATGTGCCTTCTAATACAAAAAGCTTGGTCAAATGGTGGAACAGGGTTTACAGGTTCGTTTCAACGAGCATGGTTGCTTCGTTGAGGATTTCAAAAATGGATGTAAAGTCATTGCCAAAAGCAAGAAAGAAGGCAGGTTATTTAAGTTGGATGCTAGGATTCCTGAGTTGAAATCAGCCATGTTCTCTAAAAGCCAAAATGTGGTACAGGACATTGACATGTGGCATAAAAGGATTGGACATGTGAACATACAAAGGTTAAAGAACATGCAAGCAGGAGGCATTGTTAGTGGGTTGCCTAGATTCAAGTATGATGGGAATATGCATGTCTGTGATGCTTGCCAATTTGGAAAGCAAGCAAGGTTGCCATTTCCTAAAGAAGGCAACATGACTAGCAGGCCACTTGAGATAGTTCATAGTGATGTATGGGGTCCTGCACAAAACCCATCCATTAAAGGCAGCTTGTATTATGTGACATTCATTGATGATTTCAGCAGAATGACATGGATTTACTTTCTCAGAGAGAAAAGTGAAGTATTGGGAAAGTTTGTGGACTTCAAAGCTTTTGCAGAGAAGAAATATGGCTCTTGGGGATAAAATGTTTGAGGACAGATAGAGGTGGTGAATACACCTCACATGCTTTTGAGAATTTCTTGAGAAAGCATGGCATAAGAAGGCAGTTAACTTGCAGGTACACCTGCTGAGAGAAAAAATAGAGTTATTTGTGATGTGGCCAGGGCGATGCTCAATGAAAAGAGCATGCCAGATTATTATTGGGCAGAAGCGTGTGCCACATCGGTGTATGTACTTAATAACACCCACAGCAGCCATACATAGAAGTGCACCAGAGATGCGTCTTATAGGTTTTAAGCCAGACATTGGACACCTCAAAGTGTTTGGTTGCATAGATTATGTGCATGTGCCAGACAAGAGAAGGAGGAAGTTGGATCCTAAGGCAAAAAAGTGTGTTTTTGCTGGGTATGCACAGGATCGCAAGGCATATAAATGTTACAATCCACAAACTAGGCAAGTGGTTATCTCACGAGATGTGGTGTTTGATGAACTTGCTAGTTGGTACAAGGCAAAGGATGAGGGTGTCATTGATTCCGTTGATGCTGATGTGCATGTGAACTTGCCACAAGCAAGTTCTATTTCTATGTCTGGGCCAGCAGAGTCTGAGACTAGCACTATACATCCATGGTCAGGACGCTTGAGATATGAGAGTGTGAGCACTGGGAGTAGTGCTGTGGATAAAGAGAAAAAGAAGGCTGAAGGAATTGGCATTATAGGTTATGAGTCGTCAAGTTCAGAAAGTTTGGATGAGGAACTTGGCATACCAGTTTTACGCACACCAGGTGTAAGGCAAGATAGATATGTGCCTCCACATGCTAGAGTGACAGGTGTTCAGAGTGATCTGCATGCATTGCAGAGATCCCAAAGGGTTAGGTATGTAGTTGACAAGTTGGCATATCGTGACTTTGCTATATGCATTACATATATATGACCTCTTTGGTGAAGCGTCATAGACATACAGAAGCTATTGGGAAGCATGTATGGGAGAAGGCAATGGATATTGAGATGGACGCATTGGTTCAAAATGACACTTAGGATTTGGTTGCCTTACCACAAGGCAAAAATGTCATTGGTTGCAAATGGGTTTATAAGGTGAAATGCAAATTAGATGGTTCTATTGAGCGCCATAAAGCACGGTTGGTAGCTAAGGGTTATGCACAAACCCAAGGCTTGGACTATGATGAAACATTTAGTCCAGTTGCAAAGATGGGAATAGTGAGAGCAGTCATTACTATGGGCTGTAGCATATGGTTGGGAAATGCATCAAATGGATGTGAAAAATGCATTTCTAAATGGTGATTTACAAGAGGAAGTTTATATGGCATAGCCAGAAGGATATGTACACCCGAGGTACCCCACTCATGTATGCAGATTAAAGAAACCATTATATGGTTTGAAGCAAGCACCTCGTGCTTGAAGTGATAAGATAAGCCAATATCTTATCTCCCCTGGATTTTAGGTTTCTTCAGCAGATTCTTCACTCTATGTGAAGAAAATAGATCATGGGATTGTCTTACTTGTCATCTATGTGGATGACTTGATTATCACAAGAGATCATGCTACAGATGTTATGCATGTCAAGAAGGTATTGAATGGGCAGTTTGATATGAAAGACTTGGGTGAATTGAGATAATTTCTTGGGATTGAAGTGATCAAAGACCATGCAGGGACATGGTTAGTGCAATGCCAATATGCATTGGATATGTTGGCAAAATATGGGATGACAGGGTGGAAGCTAATGAGTACACCTTTGGAGCAGGATGTGAAGCTACGGGCTGACTTTGGTGAAGTTGGATGATCCATCTATGTATAGAAAGATGGTTGGCAGTCTTATTTACATGACTATCACACGCCCGGATCTCTGTTATGCAGTGGGGCTAGTAAGCCAATTTATGCAAAGCCCCAGAAAACCTCATTTGGATACAGTGAGACACATTATGCGCTATGTAAAGACCACTGCACATTATGGTCTTCTTTATGAGCATGGTAAAGGCTTAGATGTACATGGCTACACAGATGCAGATTGGGTAGGTAGCTCGTATGACAGGAGGTCTACTAGTGGTGGTTATGCCTTTACATTTGGAAGTGCAGTGGTGAGTTGGAGTAGCAAGAAGCAACCTATTGTTGCTTTATCTAGTACAGAGGCTGAATACAGGGGTGCAGCCATTGCTACATGTGAAGGAGTATGGTTAAAGAGTCTCTTGGCTAATTTGGGTGAGCCTATTGATGGCAAGGTTATCATTCATTGTGACAACATGAGCAGCATATAGTTGGCCAAGAATCCAATTTTTCATGCGCGGACCAAACACATAGAGGTCCACTATCATTTTGTCAGAGAGAAAGTGTTGGATGGTACAGTAGATTTGCAGTATGTGAAGACTGAAGAGCAGGTGGCCGACATCTTTACAAAGCCACTTAGCAGAGGGAGAAGTTTGAGTACTTCCGTACTATGTTGGGAGTACATGGGATGAGCTTGAGGGGGAGTGTTGAGAGCTTTGATAGCCCAAGCTCATCTACATCTTCATCTATGGTAGTACATCATGAGCTTGAGAGAGGCTGTTAGGATTCAAGCTCGATGTCAGCTTATGCTAGCTGCACTATGTGCTGGCATGTTAGGTAGTAACATGTGTGAGACATAAATGACCGCGTCGAGCTGGTCATAGTGTGTGGACATTAGCTAAGGCTAGCAGTGTGTGGACACAACACATATAGTGTGTTGTAGATTATGGATTATGGCTTTACGCATTGTGTGAGAAGGGAGAGAGAGATGGCTTCCCTCTATGGTGAGGGTTTGCTTAATACATTAGGGTTTGCTCCTGTGTGTGTGTCTCCTCTCCCTCTACCTGTTTTTCATCACATTTATGCTCAACCAGATACTATGGATTCATTGAAACAATCCTCAGCAAAAAATATATCGAGATCCCAACAAGTTTCTCCATGATCTTCTACAGCAGCTTCATCATCAGGCAGGTTGTCATCCACCATTGTCTCTAAATCTTTCTGGGTTGTCATGATTTTGCACCAATATGGCTTTAATCTGTAGCCATTAACTCTCTTTGAATGAAGTTGATCATCCAGATTTGCAAGCTGGTAATAATAAGTACCATTCTCATACATGTGTACAACTTTAAAAGGACCTTCCCACTTGATTTGGAACTAAGTTTGGAAAGTGTTATCCAATTTGCTATTGTACCTAAGCACCAGATCTCCCTCTTTGTGATACCTTTATCCTTTACTATCTCATTGAAAAGCTCAGCTCTTCTATTGCCAACTGGATGTAGTGATCCAAAGCCTCTTCCCTACATAGCTGCAGCTCTTGAAGATCCAGCAACCTTTCTTCACATCCACATCTACATCCATACATCCATTTTCACATCCACATCCACATCCACATTCATACATCCACATCCGTACATCCATATCTACATCCACATTCATACATCCATATCCACATCCACATTCATACATCCACATCCACATCCACATCCACATCGGTACATCCATATCTACATCCACATTCATACATCTATATCCACATCCACATTCACATCCATACATCCACATTCATACATCTATATCCACATCCACATCCACATCCACATCTACATCTACATCCACATCCACATCCACATCTACATCCATACATCCATTTTCACATCCACATCCACATCCACATTCATACATCTACATCCACATCCACATCCACATCTACATCCATACATCCATTTTCACATCCACATTCACATCCACATCTACATCCATACATCCATTTTCACATCCACATTCATTTATCCACATCCACATCCACATTCATACATCCACATCCATACATCCACATCCATACATCCATATCTGCATCCACATCCACATCCACATCCATACATCCACATCCACATCTACATCCATACATCCACTTCCACATCCACATCCGTACATCCATATCTACATCCACATCCATATCCACATCCATATCCACATCCACATCTACATTCATACATCCACATCCACATTCACATCCATACGCATCTTATCACATCCTATCACATCTCATACACATCTTATCGCGTCATCTCATCCAATCACATCCCGTACACATCTTATCACATCAGATACACATCTTATCACATCCGTTACACATCTTATCACATCCGATACACATCTTATCACATCTTATCACATCTTATCACATCACTTTTACATGTTATTACTATTTAATAGCTTTTTTCTAGATTGATACCGATAATAGGACTTTTTCCAAACTTCAGCCCCACTTGCTTGGTTTAAATTAAAGATTCCTTTCTGACAACTATTTCCATATTGCTTCTCAATTCCTCAAATTTTATTTTATTTCAAGCTTGGTGATAGGGCCTTTCAGCCTCAACTTGTTCCGAGGGGACAGAATGCATCAATTAGGAGGAGATTTTAACCCCATTTTTGGCTTAACAAAGGTGCTCCTCATTATGCATGAGAATAGCCAAATTAGTGTTATGTAAATGGAACTCTAAAAGCTATATATGCTCTATGAGAAAAAGATGGCAAATGACCAACCTTAATAGATTAGGTTTAAGTTTGGGTGCCCAAGGGTGAATAAAGGCTAGTTGTATATAAGAAATTTTCTCATAACAAAAAATCACAATCCCCCTTTGTGCTAATTGAGGCTTGCTTATCTACTTGCTCTTATCTTGTGGAGAAAGAGAGAGAGTTGAGAGTAGAGTGCAAGAATCTTGGTGCATGTGCCTCTTATTCGTTGTGTGAGAGTGAGTGTGTTAAAACCCTAAGATCTCTCTAGATAATTGTTATGCATAAACATGCATAAATCAGGCATAAACTCAACCACCCCCAAGCCCAAGGGATGCACACAAGAATTATAAATGAAATACATCATACCTCTACCTTGATGTCCCATACTATCAAAAGGTATAACTCCAATCCAATAGCATGAAGCTATAGTGTGAAATGGTAGGTGAGTAGATATGACCCTCTACACAAGAGAGCATAACATAACCTAGCCTCAAGGCCTCCTTGAGTGTGCCCCATGCCCTTATTATATAGGAGGTCCCTCAAGTGACTCTTGACTCTCCATTTCCCATGTGTGACCCTTCGATGCCTGACCCTAACCTTAACCCTTAAGGTTAATCCTAGCCCATGTTCCACTAGAGCTTGTTCCCATGCTCCCATGCTCACAAGCCTAATGTGGGTTAGCCTCCTAGTATATGCACACATAATGTGCATATAACATACTTCCCCTCTCTCAAAACATTGCACTCTTGCAATGAAAAGAAGGAGAACTGCGCTGAACAATCTCAATCGAGTCCCAAGTCGAATCCTCTATTTTCTTATTTTTCACCTAATTTTAACCTCAAGGATTAGTCAACTACAAAGTTTCCTTTCCCTGAATTCAAGTACCTTATCAGGTTCATGTGGAACATAGGATAATTCTTCGACTTCAACGAGTTCTTGAGGAGTAACTATGTTATCCTCACCTCCCAATTTCCCTTTCAATCTATTGATATGAAAGACTGGATAAACTCTAACAATTCGAGGTAGTTTTAGTTTATACGCAACCGTGCCAATCCGATGTATAACTCGAAATGGGTCCACCACAATATCTAGGAGATGAACTCGAGCATTTTCCCATTGACAAAGTCTAAAAATCTTAAGAACTTTTAAATAAACCAACGCTCCTAGTTCAAAAGACCAAATTGAGCATCCTCTATCAGCATAGAACCGTGCCCTATATCCTGAGCACTCCTGATAGAATCCCGAGCTTCGGTCAGTATTTCCTACATATCACGTAAGAAATCCCTCGATGCATCAAGCTCGATGTCCTTAAGACCGACATCAATAGGTGCTCTGGGTTGATACCCATGCATAAGCATGAACGGACTAAAACCAATAGCCGTATGTTTAAAACTGTCATAGGCAAATTCCATCATTGGAATATATTTTTTTCAATTTGATGCTTTTTAAGAGACATATGCATGAAGCATATCCTCTACCCTGTTTAAGAGACATATGCACGAAGCATATCCTCTACCCTGTTTACCCATCAGACTGTGGATGATTAGAGCAATTCATACTCAAAGTAGTTTCCTCGTTGTAATAAAGTAGGAAACATGGCATTATAATAGCAAGAACTAGGGATTCATCTCAGCGCCCCAACGTACCCACATCTGTACATGGAATTATCGGTGTCCCGAGTTACCCATATCAACATAGAGAGTCATCAATGTCTCGATGAGTCACATATGTCCATCCGTAAACCATCAAGTTGACTGTATAAATCACCTAAAGTATGGAACTAGAGAAAGAAATGCCAACAAAGGAAAAATCCAAATTTCCTTAATCGGAACACAACAACATAAACTCATTGAACTTTAAAGAAAACTATTTCAACCAGTGAATATGCCGACAAGATTACCCTCATCATGTAGGCTATAGATAAAAGAAGTTTATCTAGAGAATGCCCATGATATAACTTCTAGTGAATTTAGAAAATGAGATTGTCTTTGAATGTTGAGGTCAAGATGCTAAAAGTGATGTAAGCAAAGAAACAATCTTGAGCCCAAATTATCCCATAAGATAATATATGTGAGGGATCACTAGCGTCCCATACCACCATGATACCACCTATACATACGATCCTTATAAAACCATAGATAAAAGCATAAAAGCTCCTCGAATCCATAAAAACCATAGTTGATCATAAAAATCAATGCATACCATCTAATGGACATTAATCATGCCAAAAGAAGCATACCATCTAATGGACATTAATCATGCCAAAAGAAGCATTAAAATTAGTGGCCAACTCATCAATCCGGAGTATATGAACGTGTTGTTGTTCAAGCAAAACTCCAAAGTAAGCAAGTGAAACACATGTGTGTAGCACTCATTAAAAAACCCCTAGACACAAGTGACTTTAGGCAAAACCTGATGAGTCCATATAAAACTTGGAAAACATCTAATAAAATCCACCAAAACAAACCGATCAACTAACCCATAGTGAATTTGACTTAGGTTTAAGAAATTAAGCACAAACCACACTTAAATAAGTGCAAAATAAATTATCATGGAAAAGTGTGAAAGGTGAAACACACTTTGAACGCAGATTATAGCCATCAAAAGTATGGAACATGTCCAAAAAGAATGGCTAAACAATGGTAAAAAATCATGAAAACATCGTTCAGAAAAAATCCAAACATAAATAACTACTAATATGAGGTACAATCATATTAATAATGTGCGAATAACCTGCATCTATCTAATGTCAGCACGTGAAAACATACTTTAACATTAAATAACCCTCGAAAATATTAAATTCTCGAGAAAAAAATTATCATAATTTTTTTAAAAATTTTTCTAATTTTACAGGGCCTCAAAATTCGATAATTTTGAATTCCACCAAACCTATCTTATGGCATTCCAAACCTATATTTTTTCAAAACAAAATTAGCAATTTAATTTGCCAAAATACCATTGATATTTTAAAAATATCAATTTTTAGGATTTTAAAAATAATTTTTTGAATATTCTTAATTTTTCCTGAGAATCCCATCGTTCAACGAAATTTCCAATTCTGCCCGACAATTCTCAAATCCAATGAAAATTTTAATTTTAATGGATTTTTTATTTTTTTGGGTTAAAAAATATATTTTTAAAGAAATTTGAATGGTCACGGGCGCCCGAATAGATACACCACATGCCAAACACCAACCCCACATTTTCCCAAAATTTAAAATAACCTTCGTCTAATTTTTCACTAATTTTTAAGAATTTTTTTAAATTTTTAATTAACCCCGAACGTATTTAGAATACGAACGGTCAAAAAATTTCGGAATTCCAATGGTTTTCCCGGAATACGGAAAGCCAACAGTTTCAAGAAAATGAAAAGACCAAAAAAAATCGGAATGTGAAAGGTCAAAAGTTTCCAGAATACGGAAGGTCAAAAGTTTTTCCAGAATTCGGAAAGCCAAAAGGTTTCGGGAGAGCGGAAAGCCAAGAGGTTTTCCCGAAGATGAACAGCCAAAAGAATTTTAAGAGAAAAAATATCAAAAATTTCTTGAGATTTTTTTTTCCAAATGTCAAAATTTTATTTATTTTTCTAGCCTTTTTTTCAAGCTTTTTTTGGTAAAAATCAAAAGCTTTTTTTAAATTAAAAAAACTATTTTTAAAAAAATAAATAAACCAATTTAATAAAGCTTTATTCAAAGCTTAGAATTTTATTTTTTTTGGGGAGGGGGGAGGCAATTTTCTCTCGGCGGGCTGTAGCGCAGCCCCCCCCCCCCCCCCCCCGCGGCGCCCCACGTGCGCTTGTTGAAGAGATGAGGATAGAAATCAATTCTCCTCTACTCTCCTTCTCTAATTCAACTCTTCTCTTACCACCCCAACTCTTCTCTCTCTGTGTTAATCATTAATCAAAGAGATTAATTTTTTATTAATCTCCTTAATCTTAATTATGATTAATATTAATAAAAAATGTAATTTTTTTAAGAGGTGTTTTATAAATGCAAGAGAAAATAGAAGAAAATTCAGAATTGAGAGATGGAGAGGGTCCCACGCACACGGGAGAGCATTTCATGCATCAACATGCTGTCCCCTACTGCATTTCAGCAGAAAATCGGCAGAAATTTGATAGCATACCCGCGGAAAAACCCGCAAAAATGTATTAAAAATATATTTTTAATCATGAAAATGCTTTAAATTTTTCTAAAAAATTAGGAAAAAATCCCTAAAAATTCTAGAAATTTAGGGAATCCATTCTACCAAAAATATCCACAATAAAATATGTGGAATTTTGGTAAAAATTTTCATTAATGCTTATTTTAAACGATAAAAATAGGAAAAAATAGCATTAAACTCACGGAATTCCCCGCAACATCCATTCGTCCGCCATTGAATAGTAGTAACATCGCCTGAATAGTAGTAACACGCGTTCCAATTGCCATATTGATGATCCACATGCAAATCATCAATATAAATCAATAAAATAATATTTTTATTAGTAAATATTAAAATTTACTTCAAAAAAATCAACAACAATTAACTAGAGATTGCTTTGATACCACTGTTAAAACCCTAAAATCTCTCTAGATAATTATTATGCATAAACATGCATAAATCAAGCATAAACTCAACCACCCAACCACCCCCGAGTCCAAGGGATGCACACATGAATTATAAATGAAATACATCATACCTCTACCTTGATGTCCCATACCATGAAGAGGTATAACTCCAATCCAATAGCATGAAGCTATGGTAAGTGAGTAGATATGACCCTCTACACAAGAGAGCATAACATAACCTAGCCTCAAGCCCTCAAGTCCCCCCTTGAGTGTGACCCATGCCCCTATATAGGAGGTCCCTCAAGTGACTCTTGACTCTCCATTTCCCATGTGTGACCCTTGGATGCCTGACCCTAACCTTAACCCTTAAGGTTAGTCCTAACCCATGTTCCACTAGAGCTTGTTCCCATGCTCCCATGAGAGTGAGAGTGAGAGAGGTGAGTCCTTGCAAGGAGGTGAAGCATCTTCTTGGTCGTGACAATAAGGAGGAGAACATGGGAGCTTGGAGTTAACAACCACCACTGGTAGGGCTTGCTGGTAGGGCTTGGAGGCTAAGAATCTTGAGCCGGAAGCAAGCTAAGTGCCCTCAACAATGGTTGTTTCTTATTTCATAGATTCCTAGAATGGTAGAGTTCTTGTGAGGCTAGGGTTAGTGGCTAATGGAGAAAAGGCCCTCTATCTACTAATGGAATGTCATATGAGCTTGCCATAGTTTTGTCATTATCCCTAAGCGTTTTCTTGCATTCTTATTAAGTCAAAATGTTGATAATAATCCATTAGCTACACTCTAATCCTCTCTATGTATGAAATTCAACTAAGGCCCACAAGCAAAGACATACTAGATGACCAAGACCCAAGGTCGAAAGTGAACCCACATGCAAGCAAGGTATGATTGTGTGGAGAGACGTGGTGAGGTCTCCAACTTAGTAAAATTTCTTCAAGGTTGTAACCAAATTATGATAAGAAAACTTTAAAATATTTGAAATGTCTTTAAGGTTATCATCAAATTATTATAGGACAATGATAGGACTTAGTAAACATGTGTCGTTCCCTTTAAAATAATTAAGATGCCTTCAAGGTTATAATCAATTATGATAGGACAATGTGGGAGGTTAAAATTTAGTATCAATAATTGAATGTGTCGCTATTTGGTAGAGAATGAATATTGCCTATTGTAATGATAATGAGTCATTCAGTAGGGTAAGTACAAGTCAAGCAAATCTAAGTACATGTTATAAACATTTTGGTAGAATGAACCTTGTCTATTGTAAGAATAATGACTCATTCATAGGGCAAGCCAAATAAAGGAAAAAAATCTAAGTCCACATTATAAACATGAGAATAAAAATTTAATTATGCTTCACTTATATTTACTACTACAATAAAATTTAGAGGTGACTTGTGAAACTTTTCTAACTTATGTTATGAAAGGAACTCTCTCTCTCTCTCTCTCTCTCTCTCACACACACACACACACACACACACATTCTTTGTGTGCATTCCTAATCAAGAAATCCCAAGTTTAAGTGCCATATGCTTCACTTTCATGCCATGATCCCCCCTCTTTTACATCCCTTCTTTGTATGAAACTTGGGGAATGTGCAAGAGGTGGAGGGAGAGAGGCCACGTATGTGTGCATGCATGTGTACACACACACACACACACACACACAGAGGTGGTTGAAGATCTCTCAAGTTAAGGTCATGGAAAATGATAGCGGAAAGGATCTTAACATAGCACAAAGGAGACAAGGTTGTGGATGCACTTAGATTCATTTTCTAACTTTATCGGTTTACTTTCCCTCATAACAAGAACTTCCCACCTTCCATTGATGTAAGTACAAAGTATCATGAGATCTTTTAAAATAGCACAAAGAACATCATTTAAGATAGTAACCTTAGTTTTCAAGATGGTAAGAGTGGTGAAATTAAGCCATAAAAGAAGTAGTCATGTGAAGATGTATATTTTATATCTCGTCTTATTTTAATGCTGCCACTCTCACCATGTTCCTTTCAATGTTGGCACTTAATGAACCCCAAGGTTCAAAAGGGAACTCAAGGTGTATTCAAAGTGTGCTGCGTAGGTGGTTGAACGAGCCTCGACAACCCCCTTCATTTTGTCAAAACAACTGTGTGTAGAATATGTGAACCTAGCCGATTACACCTTGTCTCCAAACATCCTTTTTATGTATGTTGCAAGGAACTTTATGGGGACGATCCCTATGAACACTTTTGCATGTGGATGCCCATGTTGAATCATCAATGGATATTTTTGGAGAAAACTTCTTCTTTGGGGTAGAGAGGTGTTAATAACCTAGTTGAAGACTTGCCTTTTCTTTCACACCCTTGTCTTTCAGTCTAGTTAACTTGGCCATGGGATCTACATATGCTGACTTTTTCTTTTGAATGCCCTTGTACTTTTCACATTCCCATAGAGAGTTACTTACATCATAATGATATAGGGGCCATGTTTTTGCAAAGGAAGTGTTACATCTTAAATAGCCAAGTTGCATTTAAAGCTCCCATGGCCAAGTTTACTAAGCCATAAGAAAAGGCCTTAAAGACAAGGTGAAAACTTCTCTTGTATAATAGAGAGAGACTAAAGTGCAACAAAATGAAAGCTAAGTATGGAACTAAGAAAACACAGACATAGAGACTAAAAAATCTAGTTAAGCAGTTAGTGACCAATCTATGTTTTTTTCATATTCAACCTCCATATCACTATTCTCCATCATAACAAGAAAACACATAGACATAGAGACTAAAAAATCTAGTTAAGCAATTAGTGACCAATCTATGTTTTTTTCATATTCAACCTCCATATCACTATTCTCCATCATAACAAGAAAACACAGAGACATAGAGACTAAAAAATCTAGTTAAGCAGTTAGTGACCAATCTATGTTTTTTTCATATTCAACCTCCATATCACTATTCTCCATCATAACAACCACAATATACAACAAGAACGCAAACAAAGAAACCGTTTTTAAATAAATGTCATATAATGAGGGAAAAATGTCTTCATTCTAAAATTAAAAATTTTAGTCATATATGTAACTCCTAGCACCTATTTACTTGAAGAAATAATTAATAATGAAAAAAGCTTCAAAAAATAAAAAACCGAGTGGGGAATTGAACCCCATATGCACACACGGTGCATCAACCAAGAGACCCTCCTACAAGAGAAAAAAAAGGAAAAATAAATAACATATAATACTATATTATTTCATAATCACAAAAGCAAGAAAACATGCACTCCCCCCCCTTCTCTCTCTCTCTCTCTCTCTCTCTCTCTCTCTCTCTCTCTCTCTCTCTAACCAAAACATTAAATCTATAGAGTCATAAACTTTTCAAGCCTAATAAATGCAATTTAATAAAATAAAGCATTAACATGCACTCTCTCTCTTTCTCTCTCATAGCGCGCACACACACACACACTCTCTCTCTTTCTCTCTCATAGCGCGCGCACACACACACACACACTCTCTCTCTCTCTCTCTCTCTCTCTCTCTCTTTCTCAACACATGAACTCAGCTTCATCATGCTTTTTCTCTCTTTCTCTCTCACACAACATGCTCTCTCTCTCTCTCTCTCTCTCTCTCTCTCTCTCTCTCTCTAACCGATGCTCACGATCTCATCGGCATGTAGCTCGACATGCCTCACGATCATCGGCATACACAATGTATAGACAATTTAACACCATCATGTGAAGGTTTGCCCCAAAGTGGGCATGCATAATGGCCAAGAGCTATGCCATCATGCCACAAGTGAGGAGAACTATACCATCATGCCATAGTAGGCGACAACCTCCATAGGTGGGCCACCATACAATAGGCCACATTCACTCCACAACCACACTAGGTGGCCAACTAGCAATGCCACCACAACAGTGGCACCACAAAGAACCAAACCACACCACCACATAGAGAGCAAGGGCACACGACAATGCACAAAGGCACCCAAGCTGCCAACGGTCGATAGAACGACACAAAGCGAGACATTACATGACATTGACGTGGCACCCTCATCGATATAAACGAATGGGGGAGGTTGGGTCAAGGCATGTGGAGCGGCTTTCTCTTTTGTAAGCATGACATCGTTGGCCTAACGAGCCCAGTGGTCATGACACTTCCAATGCTGTTAACATCGTGCTGTCTGCAATGGCAAAAAGTAGTGGGGCTAGAGGACAACCCTGTCCAATGGATCTGCATGGCTCAAATGGCTCTGTTAGATTACCATTAACTGTGACCTTGGCCCTTGCATTACCAATCAAGACATGCACCATTTTAACGAAGTTACCCCAGACCCATGTCTTTGAGGGATTGTAAAACAAAATCCCATTCTAGTCTATCATAAGCTTTGTCGAAATCTTAGTGATTGACAGATGAAGAGGTGGATCTCTCGATCAAAGACTCATATTTGCAGAATTATATTCTCAACCTTACGGCAATGAGAAACGAACTAGCGTAATTTGAAGTTAAGCTTCTTTATAAAAGCTTTGATGTAATCGCAGTCTAGACAGTATGGTGCGTTTTTGTCTTCTCGTTCCTTCTCTTTGATGTATTTCCAGCTCTTTCTTTTAAAAGAAGAGTACGAAGAAAAAAAACATTTTGGCCCTAAAATTTAGAGAATAATTAAAATACAGTTGGGAGACACACAATCGGCGCACCATGCCATCAAGGAAGAAGGGTCGTAGGGGATAAGCTAGCCTATAGGCTAGCTACACACACTCTTGGACCTTTTTAGGTGGTTGGCGCACACAAATGGGAGAAGTGGACACCAAACTGGTTTTGATAGGGAAAGGGCAAGGGCTACCGACAATCGAGCGTGGATCCAACGGGACGTGTGGCGGTGATTTGAGAGTGTGGTGGGCGGTCGCTCTCTTAGTGCATGGAGAGCCACGTACCCGCAACGCCCTTGTACATCTTAGACATGAACACGCTCGTGTCTACACCTGGCGTAAAGGAGCCTTTTTTTACACTCAAATAGTTCACCTTCTTCTTCATTTTCCATCACCATACCTGATTTTTCTCTGTTGTTAGCTTTTCTATTGGTTCTGTGCTCTTTTTCTCATCTCCAAACTCTCGCTATGGAGCTCTGCATTCTTCATTAAGTCGATTGAAATGAGCTTATTTGAGTTTGAGCTCTGGCTATGGCGTTAAGCACGCTTCTTTAAGCTTATTGTAAAAGGGTTTTCCGCCACCATGAATGGGCTGGGTCGCCTGCCTAAGCACACATCAGATCATTCTGATGGCCTTGCTTCTGCTAACTGGATTAAGCGGCTATGGTCGAGGTACGCCTACTCTGCACAGAGGGCTTCGCCCCCTCCTCGACTCCTGCTTGTTGTTCTGTTGTCTGCACAGATACTGTTTCTGGCCATTGTGAGGTTAGGACCTGCCGCATCCATATGGACTTCAAGGACATCAAGCTCCTCTGATTCCTCTCCATCTTCATTCTCATCTGCTTTGTTAGTGGGAAGTACTCTCAAGTTTCTACCACAGGAAAATCAGGAGGGTTCATCTCTCCCGGTTGGGAAAAGCAAGCCAACATCATCATCATCATCATCTGATGTTAATGATCTTACCCTTACCCCTAAGTATGATGATCCCCCCTCATCAGATGAGCAGAACCCTCTCTTCCAAACATTCTCAGCAGTAGCAGCTGAGCAAGCCTCTCCTTCTAAGAAGAAACCCACCACTAGGAAGAAACCCAGCTCTAAGAAGAAACCCAGCTCTAAGAAGACACCCATCTCTAAGAAGAACAAACCCCCAGTAGTTGCCTTTACAGGGGATAGCAGCCATGTGCCGTCCCTAGATGAGCAGAAATCTGCTTATGAGAGCGATAGTGTCTCCATCCAGAAGACAGAAGAGACACCCACCATTACTGAATCCACTGATTACCTTTTGCCCTCTGTTGAGGAGAAGCTTCTTGCTGAACCAGCAAGCAATGGAGCTTCCGCCATTGATTCAGAAGATAAATCAAGCGGTTTAGAGGAAAGAGCTTCACTACTTGACACATCCTCACCCACCATAGAGGACAAAGATGTACAAGAGCAGGCCACTATTGTGAAAACAGAAGCAGAGTTTTCTGCAGAAGCTCAGAATGAAGCAATGACTACTTCCTCTATTGAGACAAAAGCTCAAAGTGAGCCAGTGGTGAAGGAAGAGCAAGCATTGGTTGTTAAGAGGGTAAATGAAGCTGTTACCGATACAGAAGTTCGGAGTGAACCAGTGGTGCAGGAAGAGCAAGCAGTCTCTACAGAGAAGGTAAGTGAAACTGTTACTTATACAGAGAGACAGGCTGAAAAGGACCCATTGGTGAAGGAAGAGCAAGCAGTTGTTGCAGAGAAGCCAAGTCAAGCTGCTACTGAAGAAGAAGCTCGGAGTGAACCAGTTGTGCAGGAAGAGCAAGCATTATCTCCGCAGAAGGTTAGTGATATTGTTACTTCTACTGAGATGCAGGGTGGAAAGGAACCATTGGTAAAGGAAGAGCAAGCATTGGTTGCTGAGAAGGCAAGTGAAGAAGCTGCTGTTTCTTCTGAGAGTGAGGCTCAGAGCTCACCAGTGGTCAAGGAAGAGCAAGCATTGATTGCACAGAAAGTGAGTGAAGAGACTAGCTCCTCTGAATGTGGATACGGTTATATCTATGTGTATGATCTGCCTCCAATTTTCAATCATGACATCATCGCTAATTGCACTGCTCTCAATCCATGGCTAGATGTTTGCCCCACTTTATTGAATGGTGGCCTTGGAGAGTCACTCGGTGATGCTTCCCCTCTTGGACAGATGGGATCATGGTATGTCTCTGACCAGTTTACAGCTGAGGTGGTGTTCCATAACCGCATTTTGCAGCACCCTTGTCTCACTGACAAGCCAGAGCTCGCCTCCGGTTTCTATGTGCCATATTATGCTGGGCTAGATGTGGGCCGGTACCTGTGGTCTGGTTTCTCCGCTGAACGGCGGGATAGGGTCAGCAACCAGTTGTTGGGTTGGTTGGGTGAGCAGCCAGCTTGGAAAAGAAGCGGAGGGTGGGATCATTTTATGATGATTGGGAGGATCACGTGGGATTTTAGGCGGTCTAAAGATGAGGATTGGGGTAGTGGGTTCTTCTACAACCCAGCAATGCAGAACATCACAAGACTTCTCATAGAGAGGAACCCTTGGGATGACAAGGAGATGGCGGTGCCATATCCTACGAATTTCCACCCTCAAAGCGACTCTGATTTGGTGGCATGGCAGAACCACATTAGAAGCTTTAAGAGAACCAGCCTGTTTTCCTTTGCTGGGGCTCCGAGGAAGAGGTTTCTTGATGACTTCCGGGGCATTCTATTTGAGCAATGCCAACAAGCAGAAAGTTGTCGGTCCTTGGATTGCTCTAATCGAACATGTGATGACAACCAGAAGACATTAGAGCTTTTTATGGACTCTACATTCTGTCTGCAGCCCCGAGGGGATAGCTTCACCCGCCGGTCGACTTTTGATTGCTTGCTTGCTGGGTCTATCCCAGTCTTCTTCTGGCATAGGAGTGCCTACTTGCAATACAAGTGGCATTTGCCAGCTGATGAAGCCAGCTACTCAGTTTTCATCTCCAAGGAGGATATGAGAAATGGTACCAAAATTGAGGAAGTTCTCAATGCTCTCTCACCAGAGAAGGTGCGGTCCATGCAAGAAGCTGTGATTAAAATGATTCCAAGGATAGTGTATGCGGTGTCGGGTTTCTCTTTGAAAGAAGAGAAGGACGCCTTTGATGTAGCCATTGAAGGTGTGATGAGGAGGTTCAAAGAGCTTAGTGTAAGCTCAGAGAGATGAGGTCAAGGTATGTTGTTGCAAATGTGGAGGATGATGAATGCTGCAAATCTTGTACAGAGTCTGTGACAAACATATAATCCTCTGTTGCATTTTGCTTCTTTTTGGTGGAAATTGCCCTCTTTTTGGCTCATTTGGGGCAGCAGATTTCCTTATTTAGAGATGCAACTCCAATCCGTGCCTGGTATATGTCTGTAAAGAGCTTTAGTTGGGACCGAGGGGTCCTTAATTGTAAGGCTCTTCACATTAGGGACCAGGGTCTTGTTACCTCTTGTGAGCTTTTTTGGCTGTCCTGACTCCTGGAGCCTCTAGTAATAAAAGCTTTTATTGTGTTTGGTAGTGGGCCTTTTGGCTTGAGAATTGTGTTTTCTGTCAAGTGATTTTGTTGGGAACTTCTATGCGTGTGGCACGTGCTTGTCCCACATATGGACTTTTAAAACTGTGTGCAGGCTTTGTGAAGGTATTCAATTGATGTTTATGTACCAGCTGTGGCGCCTAGCACTGGTGTTCACACTCTAGACATGTTCAGGACGTCCTTGAACGCACACTATGGGCGCTTGGGGGCCCAGATGACTCCATCACCAGCATAGGCTGGTTGGTCACACTGTTATGCAGATTGTCTGGTGTTCACACTCTAGACATGTTCAGGACGTCCTTGAACACACACTATGGGCGCCCAGATGACTCCATCACCAGCATAGGCTGGTTGGTCACACTGTTGTGCAGATTGTCAATGATATATTAGTCGACTTTGTGTTTTGGCATGTGGCTCGCATTTCTGTGTGAACTGTACCAAAACCTCTACACCTCGTTTGTGAGGAAGAGAGTCCTTTAGGGAAGCATGTGTTGAGCAATGTGGAGCTGTTTTTTTTTAAAGGATTCTGGTTCACCAATATGAGTTTCTTGGTTCACCAATATGAGTTTCTTCTTCATAAACCTAAATGGCTCAATAAATCGCATTTCAAAAGCCAAGAATAGAGTGGCCTCCTCTTCGAAGCTACTCCTTTTAAAAAACCATGGAAACCATACCTTGTCAATTGGACCCAATGTGTTATTAATGGCGACATATAACACCCCTTTGGTGTACCTCTTATATGATACCTGGAATTGGCCCGTAACCCAATGTGTTATTAATGCCAACATATAACACCCCTTTGGTGTACCTCTTATATGATGCCCCTAACCAAATGTGTTATTAATGGCAACATATAACACCTTGTCAATTGGCCCCTAACCAAATGTGTTATTAATGGCAACATATAACACCTTGTCAATTGGCCCCTAACCCAATGTGTTATTAATGGCAACATATAACACCCCTTTGGTGTAGCTCTTATATGATGCCTGGAATCAAAGATAGAAGTGTGTTGTGTTGCATGTGTTGAAGCTTTATTGTATTGATCCATTGTATTGATCCACAATTCTAAGCTTGATTAAAAACAAGATGTGGATGAACATGATTAAGACATTGGTGTTAGAGTAGAGAAGAGAGGGAGAGTTGGTGTCAGGGTTTTATTTGTATTATAGTACAAAAAGGTGACATAAATACATACATCTTCAAGGCCCTTGGTCTACCTAGTAGGGTGACCTCTAGCCTTCTACATGCTTGTCGGTAAATCTTTGCGCTTTCTTGGGATGCTTGTTTCGAACCTTGCCCAACTAGCTTCAATTTACCATTTTATCAAAGCCCAAATATTCTCCATGGTGTTCATGAAGAAACGTTTGTTGTTTTTTTTGCTATAATCAGTCCCAAAACCCTAAACCTAGGCTTCTACATGCATCCTAGGCACCGTAGAACCATGCTAGATTGAAATCTAGACTTTCTAGTACTATACTATGTTGACAATGAGCAAAAAGCTAATGCAAAAAGGTTGATTTAGTGTAAAAATGGAAACCCTAATTTTGCTTATAAACCCTAAAATGCAATTTGTTGATTTACAGGCAAACCCTAGCATTGATACATAACTTTTCCTAGAAACAACCTAGCAATAGAGATTAACGCTAATCAAATGCTCATGACATAGAGAAGTAGAGAGAAGGAGAAGGGAGACATTCTTCACCTAACCTACTCCTACTATACATTAGTGAATGAATGAGTAATTACAATGATTGTCATAGATCCAGTGTAGATTTAGACTATGAATGTTGTGCTTGAACTAATGCTTACTATCCTCCTTTGTGCATTAATGGAAAACGCTGATTTGGAGATGTACTTGGCTGATCCAAACTATTAGACTGTGTGTCTTTGGTCTTGGCTCTGCAATCTCTATCTTTGAATGATTATGAATGTCCATGACCTACCTTTATATAGGAAAGTGATAGCAAGTTGTAATTAGGTTGGTTTTCACCTTTCAGGCCATAAAAGTCATCAAAAATGTCATAAGTTGTGTTCATATTGTGCCCATAATATGTCCCAACCATTGGTGCATGTCGTGGGCACCTACGGGCACTTATAGGGCCACCAAACTTTGTCCTTACGGCGGCTATAAGGAATAATCATGTTTACATGTTACCGGATTAATGTGTGCATGTGATATCTCCTCTTGCTAAACTTGGAGCTCGCGTGCACGTGATGCGCCTTTGCTCCATGCTGTCAATTTGACTGCGGATTAGATCTCCCATATGGTGCCTCCACCACTATCTCCTCGAGAACTGTGGGCAATGGAATTGGCCCCTTTGCCTTTGGAATCTCTATTGGCCTGGTAAACCTCATAAACTGAAGTACTTATCTTCTCCTACTCATCATTGGATTTAGAGATAATTGTGGGAATCTCGTGAACTGTCACCTCCTCGATAGCTATGATGATCTCGGGAGAACTCACATGGAATCTAGAATTGTTTGTGGCTCTGCATGCTCTAACAATTGTACCTCTTCGTTGACCTCAACCTGCAGATCCAACATGGTTTCTAGTGCCTCTTTGGTATCCCTTTGTCCTTGGTCTTCTACTGCGGTACTCTTGTCATCTTTCTTGGTCTTTACCACACTTGCGCGAAAGCTTTATTGTATTGATCCATAGCCCTAAGCTTGATTAAGAACAAGATGCTAAATGAACACGATTAAGATACATGAGAGAGAGAGAGAGAAAGAGAGAGAGAGTCGGTGTTAGGGTTTTATTTGTATTATGGTACAAAAAGGTGACATGAATGTTTATACATC
This sequence comes from Cibotium barometz, assembly GCF_041138505.1. Taxonomy (NCBI): domain Eukaryota; kingdom Viridiplantae; phylum Streptophyta; class Polypodiopsida; order Cyatheales; family Cibotiaceae; genus Cibotium; species Cibotium barometz. Next base: position 39,565,148 of record NC_141057.1, on the reverse strand, counting down.
TTCAAGGCCCTTGGTCTACTCAGTGACCTCTAGCCTTCTATATGCTTCTACTAACTTCTAACTTCTTCAAAAGGTGATATGACACATGCAAATGATGACTTCTACTTATATATGTCAAGAAGTTGCTGGTCGGCCCATTGCTACTGTTGTCGGCTAGTTCTAGACAAAAATATTCATAAAATATCTTGTAAATGCTGCTCTTACTTCAATGCTTGCCCCATCTGCTAGCCGACTAAATGAGATTGGCCGACTGCTTGCTTGGGTCCCCTTTTGCTGCTGTCGACTGCTATAGGGAAACTCCTTTGGTTGTCGACTGGGTAGCCATTCCCTCCATGATGCTTATCATGCTGTCCTAAACAAGAAATATACTATTCATGCTGAGGTTTTTGCCATGGCGCACGGTTGTGCATGTGCCATTTCCTCCTGCTAATCTTGATGATGGGGTGGACCGTCTATCATCCTTCCTCCCTAGATTTCTAACTTTGACCTTCTACTTTGACTTTGACTTTGACTTTGACTCTGAATTTGACTTTGAATTCGACACTTTGTCTGAACACCTTCCACTTATGATCTCCACTTTCAAGTCTTGCTAAAGAACTGAGCATCTTTTCCACTATTGTCCCCATGCATGCTCTCTCTTTCCCTTAACAAAATAGTGGGTCAGCTGCTCTGCTAGAATTGATTGTGCCTTGCTAGGCCTTTGGAACTAATCTGAGAGCTAATGATGTAGTGGTTCTACGTACATACCCCGATAGAATGCTTCCTCCAGCTTTACCTATTGTTGTAGACCACTCCATATGCTACCCTGGCTACGTTCTTCTAATGGATCTATGTACCTCCTTGGGACTATGTACCTCCTTGGGACTATGCTTAGTGGCTGATCCCTGAATGCTACCCTGGCTACGTTCTTCTAATGGATCTATGTACCTCCTTGGGACTATGCTTAGTGGCTGATCCCTGAATGCTCTGATACCAATGTTGCATGCGCGGAAGCTTTATTACTTAATCCATAATCCTAAGCTTGATTAAGAACAAGATGCTGAATAAACATGATTAAGATAGAGGAGAGGAGAGAGAGAGAGAGTTGGTGTTAGAGTTTTATTTGTATTAAGATAGAGGAGAGGAGAGGAGAGAGAGAGAGAGAGAGAGAGAGAGAGTTGGTGTTAGGGTTTTATTTGTATTATGGTACAAAAAGGTGACATGAATGTCTGTACATCTTCAAGTGGTCTACTCTAAAGGGGTGACCTCTGGCCTTTTACATGCTTCTACTGACTTCTAACTTCTTCAAAAGGTGATATGACTTATGCAAATGATGACGTCTACTTATATATGTCAAGAAGGTGCTGGTCGGCCCATTGCTGCCTCTATCGGCTAGTTCTAAACAAAAATATTCATAAAATATCATGTAAATGCTGCACTTACTTCAATGCTTGCCCCTTTTGGCAATGCTAAGAATGGGAACACAACAACCTTTCAAGTGCACTTTAAAAAAAAGGACCTTGCATGAGGAGTATAAGTCAAGTTTACTACCTTGAGGGCTAGATCACCTACCAGGCATGGTTGGCATGAAGGATTGAACCTAGGACCTCTTAGTTCTAGGCACATCCCTTAACTAGCCACCACAACACCCGCTAAAGGGATCTTGAGAAAGGAAAAGCTTTTGGCTTGGAGAGAGAAAAATCTTTGAGAGAGCCATTCAAATTCAGTTTACTACCTACAAACATTAGGGAAGTACTTCTATTGTAGTTTCTTTTTTTAAGAATTGTTGCTAACATAAAAAATGAAACTTGAAAATACAACTTTAAAAATTCCACTTGTAGAAAGGGTAAAGAATTGATGGAACAAGCAAAAGAAAAGGAGTTATGAGAAATTATGAAGGAAGAATACGGTATGGATATTTTAAAAGGATCAAACCATGTTGTTCATAAACAAGAAATTATGAAGTCTATGGGTCTCCTTTATAGAGAGCACCTTAAACTAGAGGGTTGTACTACTGTGTGGTCATAAGAAGTTAGTAAGTCTTTGAAGTCGTTGATTGAGGTAGTTAACAAATTGATAGTGTTTCATAGCTTTCAAGAATTACTTGCAAAAATGCTTTGAGGTATAAGAAGTTAATAAGTCTTTGAAGTCGTTGATGATTGAGGTAGTTAACAAATTGATAGTGTTTCATAGCTTTCAAGGATTACTTGCAAAAATGGTTTGAGGTGTTCATTGACGATCTCTTTGTGCATTTGCAATCTATCCAAGTTCCATTGCTTGTGGCATGTCCCCTGCCAAAGGATATGGAAGATTGATTTCTTGGGAAGTTGCATAGGCATCTACTTGAATTATTGTTGTGGGATTAAAGGGAATTATTTGTAAGAGGGCCTATCGCATCATGAGATGGGGCTTAGCTCCCTATCCAATATACTTGCCTTATTAGTTATTGTTAGAATATCACATAATATCTTGTTTGTGCTTTATGGCCTTTCATAAGGTGATGAATCACCTCGTTGATGAAGTGTGACCCTTGGTCACTTACAATCTCTAAAGGACATCCAAATTTGGAAATGACTTGCTCGTATGAAATTTTAGCATTGGAATGAGAGTGTCAACCTTCCTAGTATAGCTCTAGCTTTTGCCCACTTGGTGAAGTAATATGTGGCTACTATGATGTAGCAGGCTTGGGTTCTTTGTGTGGTAGGGGCTAACAAGTCCTACAAAACCCATTTTTCAAAGGGGTGTTGCACTATTATTAGGGTGAGGGGAATCTAGCCCCTCTATTATGTGGTACAATGAATCACACTCATCACAACCTTTGACAAATTCAATCGCATCACCAAACAATGTTAGCCCACCATAAGCCTACTTGGAGAACCTTCTGTGTGGGGCTGTCACTACCCAAAGTATATTAAGAGACTAAGGTTTTGTAAAAGGGGAGGAGAAGGGTGTGTGTGTGAATGGACTTATGGTCCACTAGCTCACCTATTTAAAGGTGGAGCTAGAAGGCATTTTTTGTATGGAGCAAGAAGCCTAGTTGTGGGTCAAGCATGGTATTATATTGGGACATATTTTGTCTAAAAATGGTATCTCCATAGATGAAAGCAAAGTGAAGTTGATTTTAGAACTTCCACCACCCACAAAAATTAAGGGAGTTTAAAGGTTTATGGGACATGATGTCAGGTACTACATAAGGTTCATAGTATTCTATGTAAAGTTTACACGGCCATTAAATCTAACTACTTGTAGTCTTTGAATGGACCGAATAATGTTAGCAATATGATGAACTTAAGAAGGCCGTGGTGCACCAATCTTGAGATCCCCTAATTGGAACATACTCTTCCATGTGCATATTGATGCATCAAACTTTGCCATTAATGGATGTGTGCTAGCACAACCAGGGAAACACAAATTGGACTACTCTATTTATTTTGCTAGTAGGCAGCTCAATGAGGTGGAAATGAACTCCCCTACCATAGAAAGAGAAGGGTTGGCCATGGTTTCCGTAAAAAAGCACAAATATTATCTTCTAGCCAACAAATTTATATTTTTTTGTGGATCATGAGGCCTTGTTATATCTTGTTAATAACCTTAGACTACAGGAAGGATCACGAGGCCTTGTTATATCTTGTTAATAAGCCCTACACTACGGAAAGGATTATAAAATGGTTGCTACTCTTGGAGTTTAACTTTATGACTACTATAAGAAAGGGAACATAACATATACTTAGTTGATCATTTTTCATGGATTCCTGATGGTGAACTTGCCATAGGAATTGATGATGATCTCTTAGACCCGTGTTTATTTAAGATCGACATGGTGCGCCTAAGTGAAGTGATGAAATTTCACAATACCTTGCTTATGGTTTTCTTCTGCAAGGTCGACCATTGAATAAAGATAAGATGTGATGGCTTATTAAGCTAGAGACACCATATTAACAACTGCTGATAACCGGACAACTATACAAGCTGGGTATAAAGATGATGTTCTATAGGGGTGTGTATGTGAAGATGAATTTGTGCAAGTTCTAGAGGAAGCACACTCCGGAATTGTTGGAGGCTACTTTGATAGAATTTTGTGGTGCTCATGCTAGATCATTATGTGGAGGAGAGAGACTCACAAAATACAAGAAAATATCTTGTTTATTAAGTTGCTCAAAATACAACTAGGCTTCTTGCTCCATACAAAAAATGCCTTCTAGCTCCACCTTTAAATAGGTGAGCTAGTGGACCATAAGTCCATTCACACACACACCCTTCTCCTCCCCTTTTACAAAACCTTAGTCTCTTAATACCCCCCCCTCAATACCAACTATGAAAGAAAATTGGAATAGGTGGTATTGGACATAGGTTGCCTTTATAACATTAGGCGTACAAGGTTAGGAATATAGGTGAGGTTACATTGAGATTTAGAACAATTTCTCAGAGGAGTTAGAGGCTGATACAAAGTTAGCCTCTGACTCTTTGTTAGGACATTTAGAAGTGATATGTCCCGTTTGTTTACACTTGTTACATTTCATTTTTTTGGGATATTTGATCCAACAAAACTAGAAATTTTGATATTTTGGCTTAAGTAGAAAGAGAGAGGCTTATGAGAGTGCAACAACCCTTGATCAAGCCAAGGATGTTACATAAAAAAGGAGATTAAGATGGTAAATTTTATGGTTTAGCACTTAGGGTTTGTGCATAACCACTAATTTTGATGGAGATTAGCTTCATTAGAGTCAAAGAACACTTTGTTTGGTGATTAAGATCACCATTAGTGTTAAAAAACATGATTAGTGCTTAAAAGCACTAATCTAGCATCTAATGACACTTGCATTGATGATTAGATTCACCATTAGTGTTTAAGAACACTCTTAGTATTTAGAAACACTTTGGAATGACTCCCCTTTATTGGATTAGAAGCCTCATTAGTGTTAATCAACACTATTAGTGCTTATAAGCACACTTTGAAAAAGCTTTGTGCACTTGAAGATGTTGTTGATGAAGCTTGATGAGAATGAGGCTCATGAATACCTCATGGTGTATGTCCACCACTTCAAACTCAAAAATAGGATCAGCAACAAGCCCTCACAAGAGCACTTAAGTGATTAGAGCAAAGAAGAGGAGATAAGTGAAAAAGAACACTATTATGAAGCTTTTATGCAAGCTTCCATGGCTTCCTCACAGGGGCAGCCTGGTTTTTCTCTTATTCCAAGTGCATCAGGCCGCCATTAGGGCTCAGGTCTTGAGTGTAGACTCTTGAGGTTATGGGCTTCAAAAGCCCTAAGCCCACACATCTTGCAACAATCGCCTACACACGACGAATGCGTGTACGACATCGACGAGACAGCCAGAAAACTGCGCTGGCATGCTCAGACGGCAATGCCACGGCAGAGAAAGGAGAACTCGCCTGATTTCTTGTATGACCCTAAGCGCCCAGAGGTCCTCTTCAAGTTCTTAGTTGAAAGCTCCCCGAGTTGTTGCCTCCACGAGTTCTTGGAGCTACTCCACTGGCAGGAGGTTCAGCTCCACAAAGAAAAAGATAATAAAGTTGACCTATTCTACACCACAAAAGTGACCTAATCTTGCCAAGCTCTAGATACCATGATAGAATTTCGTGGTGCTCATGCTAGATCATTATGTGGAGGAGAGAGACTCACAAAATACAAGAAAATATCTTGTTTGTTAAGTTGCTCCCACTTACATGTTAGAGTCACTTCTTTTCTTGTAGCTCTTTGCACAATATACATTTTGCACACCCTGATGATACCTTTACAACAAAGAGAATTGTTACCATATATATATAGGCAGTGATGTGTGTAAACACACTTAGGACCACCGGGGCACTTTTTCCCTCTTTAGGAGGTTTTTTCCCCCGGCTTGTATATACGCCCATCATTCTAGGACTAACTGATCTTTTGTACATTGACACAATCTAATACATTGTGTGTTGTGTGCATTCTTGCTTCTTCTTCTCCAAGCTTTGTGTGCTTTTATGCAACCCTATTTTCAACAATTGGTATCAGAGCAAGCATCGGCTCCCAGGGCTACGCCGCTCTAGCACCCTCCGACTTACGTTCTCAGAAATTGCATCTGAGGTCGTTTCGGGCTCCGTTTTTGCATTGCAAGTTATGTACAAGTGTTTTCGTCATTTTGTGCAGAAATTTCGACAGTGTAGTTTTCTGCAAAACAGGCATACATATTCTATTGTGGACCGTGCTACATAGCACGAGTTGTTTTCTGTTCAGTCTTTGCTCCATTACAGGTAGCTTTTGCATCAGTTTCAGTCAGTGGCCATGGCTGATAATAGCGATGTATTTCGCATGTTGTCTCTGCTGATGTGACAAACTGGATGGAGACAGCAACTACCCACTTTGGGCATACATGATGCAGCATGTTTTGGTTGCAAAAGGAGTGTGGAACATTGTGCAGGGTATGGATGTACGTCCAGGTTCTGTGGATGTAGGATCTGTTGAGGATGTTGCTAGTTCTAGCAGCTCTACTGTTGCTGCTATTTTACCCACTGCTGAACAAGCTTGTTGGGATGGTAAAGATGCACAGGCTCATGCCTTGATTGCACTTTGTGTCAAACGTATTCATTCAGCTAAAACAGCAAAACAGGCTTGGGATATTCTAGCTGGTTTGTATGGAGGTCGTAATGAGGCAAAAATCTCTTACCTGCGTAAAGAGCTAGAATCAAAGATTATGCAGGAAGATGATGACATGAATGTTTTTCTTGCTGAGATTAAAGATCTCAAGGAACAATTGATTTCTGTAGGTGAGATTATTCCTGATCATTCTCTTGTCCAGACTGTTCTTGATGCTTTACCTGAGTCATATCAGACTTTTGCTTCCACGTGGAGGGGACAGACCTGATGTCAAGTATGATACTTTAGTCAACAAGCTCTTGCAACAAGAAGCGCAGTCCAGGCAAAACAGGGCTAGGCAGCGTGCAGTTGATCAAGCATTTGTTGCTGCCCAGCAGAGAAGAAGTGGTAAGGCAGTCCCTTCCACTGTTTCTTCTCCTATTAGTAGGTCTGCAACTTCTTCTCCTTCCACAGGTAGCAACAATAGGTCTGAGAAGGCTCTTGATAAAGGCAAGAAAAAAATGAGGTGCAACTATTGTAAGGCAACTGATCATGTCATTAAGAATTGCCCTAAGCTAAAGGCTAAAGAGGCAAAGAAGAAAGAGTCAAATGCAGCCACAATAGCAGATGCTTCTACAAATGCAGATTCTGCAAATGTTGTGCAGGATACAGAATGGGCATTTAGCGTGTATTGCGAGTATGACCCATCTAGACATGATGCATGTTTGGCAGTTTTTCTGTTGACTCTGATGTTGTATGGTATTTTGACAGTGGTGCTACAAAGCACATTACCTCGCATCGTGATATGTTCACTTGTCTTGAGGCCGTCCCTATTGGGAATACTGTCACATGTGCCAATAATGCTTCTTACCCAGTGAAGGGTGTTGGTAAAATTATGCTTACTGCTGCAAATGGTAGCGCTTTCACACTTTCGGATGCTTTGTATGTGCCAGGGATAAAGAAGAATCTATTGTCTCTCTCTGCGCTTGCTAGACTTAGACTTGTAGTCAAATTTATGGATGACAGATATACTGTTCATGATTTGACTTCTGGTGATAAGATTATTGTACCTGGCACCTTGTTTCGTGGGCTATATAGGCTCAATTCTTATGACAAGTGTGTGGAAGATTCAGCAAATGTAGTTTCTGATGAAAAGGCAGTTTCAGATGCAAAACTATGGCATGCTCGTTTTGGTCATCTGAACTTTGCTAGTTTGCTGCGTTTGCAGAAATTTGATATGGTTGCTTCATTGCCCCCTCTTGAGGCACCATTGAAACATGTTTGTGAAGGCTGTATTTTGGGCAAAATGCAGCGTTCTATGTTTTCAAAGGATGGTTCTGTGTGGGCCACTCGCAAATTGCAACTTGTACATAGTGATGTATGTGGGCCTATGCAAACTCCATCATTTGGTAAACACTTGTACTTCATGACTTTCATTGATGATTACTCAAGGCATGCATGGGTATATCCACTAAAGGCAAAGTCCGAAGTGTTTTTGTGCTTCAAACAGTTTTTACTTATGGTTGAAAATGTATCCAATTGTACTGTGGGCACCCTCCGTTCTGATCGAGGGGGGGGGGAGTACATGTCTAAAGAGTTTGATGCATTTCTGGCTAGTCGTGGGATAAAACACCAATGTACAATGCCATATACCCCTCAGCAAAATGGTGTTGTTGAGAGGAAAAAAAGGTCACTTATGGAGATGACACGATGTATGGTCAAGACCCAAGCTTTGCCACATGTGTTTTGGCTTGAGGCTGTCATGTGTGCTGCATATGTACTCAACAGGTGTCCCACTAAGACCTTGCAGTAGTCTGTTACTCCATACGAAGCTTGGCATGGCAGGAAGCCTTCTATTGGTCACTTGCGTGTCTTTGGTTGCTTGGCCTATGCTTTAGTGCCTGTGCAACAACGTAGAAAATTGGATGATAAGGCTGTTAAATGCATTTTTGTTGGTTACAGTGCTGAGAGCAAGGGTTACAGATTGTATCATCCGCAGTCAAAGCATATCTTGATTAGTCGAGATGTTGTTTTTATGGAAGATGCTGTGCAGCCTTTGTTATCATGTAACAAAGAGACAGGTGTGAGCTCACGGGATGTATTTGATATGTTGTTGCCTCTGTTTACAGGTGGGAATTCAAATGTAAGTCCTAATGAGGCAAATATTCAGCCTATGCAGATTTCAAACGACATTATAGGTAGTGATGTGTGTGAGCACACTTAGGACCGCCGGGGCACTTTTTCCCTCTTTAGGAGGTTTTTTCCCCTGGCTTGTATATACGCCCATCATTCTAGGGCTAACTGATCTTTTGTACACACAATCTAATACATTATGTGTTGTGTGCATTCTTGCTTCTTCTTCTCCAAGTTTTGTGTGCTTTTATGCAACTCTATTTTCAACAATTGGTATCAAAGCAAGCATCGGCTCCCACCAGGGCTACGCCGCTAGCACCCTCCGACTCACGTTCTTCGATTGAGGTGAGCTTTCACATGAGCACTTGCAGGTCCCTATACTTTGCAATTAAGCCCATAGGGCTTAACGTTCTCAGAAATCGCATCTGAGGTCATTTCGGGCTCCGTTTTTGCATTGCAAGTTTTGTACAGGTGTTTTCGTCATTTTGTGTAAAAATTTTAACAGTGCAGTTTTTTGCAAAACAGGCATACGTATTCTATTGTGGACCGTGCTACATAGCACGAGTTGTTTTCTGTTCAGTCTTTGTTACATGTAACAAAGAGACAGGTGTGAGCTCACGGGATGTATTTGATATGTTGTTGCCTCTATTTACAGGTGGGAATTCAAATGTAAGTCCTAATGAGGCAAATATTCAGCCTATGCAGATTTCAAATGACATTATAGATCAGCCTATTTCTGATGCAGATTTACAGGATGTAAGTTATGAGAATAGGGCTGAAAATGATCAGGCTAGAGGTATGCCTAAATGGCTGGTGCAAACCTTGCATGATAGTAAAATTGATGCACCTATGTCTAGTCGTACTCGTTCAGGTTTTCAGCATGCCTCTTATGCATCAGATTGTTATGCTTTGGCTGTGTCTAGTATGTGTGAAGATGAGGCACAAAAATCAGAAAATTGGTTGGCTGCAATGCAAAGTGAATATGATGCTATAATGAAGAATGGTACATGGTCTTTGTGTGATTTGCCTATTGGTAAAATTGGTTGGCTGCAATGCAAAGTGAATATGATGCTATAATGAAGAATGGTACATGGTCTTTGTGTGATTTGCCTATTGGTAAAAAGGTCATTGGATGTAAGTGGGTTTTTTAAGTTGAAACAAAAGCCAGATGGCAGTGTTGATCGCTATAAGGCTAGACTTGTTGCAAAGGGTTATGCTCAACAAAAGGGCATTGATTTTGATGAGACCTTTGCTCCCACTTGTCGTATGACTATCATTCATAGCATTTGTGCATTGGCAGCTCATAATGGTTGGAATGTACATCAGTTGGACATAAAGACTGCGTTCTTGAATGGAGATTTGCATGAGGAGCTGTATGTATCGCAGCCTCGTGGTTTTGTTCAAAGAGGGCAGGAAAACAAAGTGTGCAGGTTGAAAAAGGCTTTGTATGGTTTAAAGCAAGCTCCACGAGCTTGGTATGAAAAGATACATGCATATTTGACTGCACATGGCTTTCAAAATAGTCCAACAGAAAGCACTTTGTATGTTAAACGTGTGGATGATGAACATCTAATCATTGCTCTCTATGTCGATGACATGTTGCTCACAGGACCAAATGAGAGTCATATTGATGATTTTAAGGCTCATTTGAATGCCTCTTTTGAGATGTCAGATTTGGGGCATTTGCATCATTATTTGGGGATACAATTTAAGCAGTGTGATGGAGGTATTGCTTTGTGTCAGACAAAGTATATTGAGACATTGTTGCGGAGATTTGGCCTTGAAGACTCGAAGCCTATTGCTACTCCAATGGAGACAGGTTTGAAGTTGAGTCTTCATGATGCTGGGGATCACTTTGATGTCACACTCTATCAGACAGCTATTGGTTGCCTCATTTATGTATGCATTACGAGGCCGGACATTCAGTTTGCAGTCTCACAGGTGAGCAGGTTTATACGTAGCCCCCCAAGGTCTCAGCATTGAAAGGCAGTTAAACGCATCTTTCACTACTTGAGTGGCACCATACATCTTGGGTTGTTTTATCCCAAGGGGGGATCATTGCCACCAGATTTACATGCTTTTTCGGACTCAGATTGGGCTGGTTGCTATGACACAAGAGTGTCCACAAGTGGTTTTTGTTTCATGCTCGGTAGCTCATGCATATCTTGGTTGAGCAAGAAGCAACCTACTGTGGCCACTTCTAGTTGTGAAGCTGAGTACAGGGCAGCTTTCACAGATACGGTTGAGTGTGTGTGGCTCAGACAGCTTATGACTTGGGTGTTGGACAGGAGTCTGCCACCTCTATCTACACTGACAGGTCAGAGCGCATTGGCAGTTGCAAGAAACCCACTTTTTCATGCTCGCACAAAGCACATTGAGGTGCATTATCACTATGTCAGGGAGAGACTCTCAGTAGGAGAGATCAGCTTGGCCTATGTGCCAACACAGGACAACTTCGTCGATCTTTTCACAAAGGCGCTTCCTCGTGAGAAGTTCAAAGCTTTCCGCAAAGCTTTGGGCTTGCTCCCCTTTGTGGATTGATCTACTTCGGGCATGGCACTTCCCTATACATGAGTTCCAGCTCTCGTTCACACCATCCCAGGGGGGATTTGTTGCCATATATATATAGGCAGTGATGTGTGTGAACACACTTAGGACCGTCGGGGCACTTTTTCCCTCTTTAGGAGGTTTTTTCCCCTGGCTTGTATATACGCCCATCATTCTAGGGCTAACTGATCTTTTGTACATTGACACAATCTAATACATTGTGTGTTGTGTGCATTCTTGCTTCTTCTTCTCCAAGCTTTGTGTGCTTTTATGCAACCCTATTTCCAACAAGAATCATGTCAAAAACTAGCATGTTATGCATCTTGAGATTCATTGTTGGCTCATTCATTTACATCCTTGTTTTGTACTCTAAATTAAAATTCAAAGGGTAAATCTATTTGGCTCTCATCAATGATACCTTCTCTTTGTTGAAGAATGTTGTTATCGCGCCAATAGTGATTGTTGAAATTACTCTATCATTGAATTTGACAATAATTCCAATTAGAAGAGAAAATTACATTTTTCTCTTCCTTTCTATCCCATCCTTCACTGAGGATTTCAATCATATCTCTCTCCTACGTGTTTTCACATACAACCATTATCTTCACAACTCTTATTATTATTGACTTTGCAAACAAATGAAATAAGCTTACAATTTGGTTTGTGTTGTCGAGGAAGATCTTGTGGACAAGAATCTGTTCGATACATGTTTTGTTGATCCCATGTCTGAATCCTTGGACTCTTTCTTTCCAACATGATATAAAATCGTTGGTGATGGCTGATCCTCTTTGCTTTCTTTTCTATAATGGCTATAAAAAAATCAACCTCCCCTTCCACTGTCAAGGGATTCCATGCATTTTCTACATCAAGTATGTTATAGATTGTAATCATTTGGAAATTTGAAGATGGCCTTCTAGATTATGTTTCCATATCAAGGAATGCAAGAGCACAAACGGGAAATGGCATTTGGTAGTGAGATGAGAGTGCAAAAATTTGAGAAAATCACGTGTGTGTTGTTAAATGTGGGAAACGTGAGTTGAAAAATATAGGTAGGAAATGTACATTCAACCTTACAAAAATGTTAAATGCTGACAACATCTAACATACGAAAGGGAAAGAAAGAGAGAGATGTCCATTTTAGTTCTTTTTTTAGAGCAAAGAAATCCGCCTATTTTCGTATATTTTCCTCATTTTTGTTGCATTTCTGCGTTACATAGGCTTGTTGCTCATTGGTTGGGTGTGTATTTTTCTTTTCGCTTTTAAAAGGCCCAAGAATGAGTCCCATTTTCCCCTAATGTTGGTGCCAAAAATGTTTTAAAAAATGCCACATTTTAATCACTTGTATTGGATTTGGATTAAGCTTTGGACCAATAGAAACACGTCATTCAACCATAAATTTGACATTGGGTGTTACATCTACTTTTCACTAACTTCACTAGTTTTGGCTATTTTAGGGGGTTATCACTGTTGCTTAATGTAATCTAGCATGGCTATTTGTGGGGTTTCAACTTCAAAACCTACTCTCATGTATCAAATGTCAGCACTTAAGAAAATAAAATATTGAAAATTAGGTTCCTCCCATAATGAGTCGTACATTTGAGTAAATGCATTTCAAATTTCATAGTCTATCGTGATTGCACCTCTTCTTCATCATCTTTCTGCATCATCCTCTCCTCTATTCATCATCAAACAATGTCAAGACAATAGTCTAACCCGAGGCGCACTCCTAATGCCATTTCATCATGCATTCTTCACAATGTTAAAGATGATCAGGCTGTGTGGAAAGGTATAAACTTCAAGCTAAATGATTGGGTGACTATGCAACCATTGTGCAAAGGTCCTGAGATAGGATAAAAAGGTAAAGAAGAGGCTTACTACAATACCATTGGAAGGGACGTATCTTGAAATTCAAGATAGCAAAAGATGGGTGGAAGGCGAAGGTACAACGTCTGTACACGATAGGAGACATGCACATGCATCCTTTTGCTCCAACATCTTGCAACCTAGAAGCTGGTGAATAAGAATAACTTACATGCTTGGAAGTTTAGAATCACCAATTTTCTAATGGGTAACGGATTTTGGGATTATGTAGAAGGAGACAATGAGCTGATCATAGAAGAAAAAGCTTTAGGTGAGGATTCTTCTTCACAAAGTAAGAACACATCGAAACATGCCTTCTACTCTAATTCAGGTAGAGGTAGAGGTAGAGGCCGTGGTCGAGGCCAAGGTGGTGGCCGACAAGGAAATTAGAATTCTAGACAACAACACTCCAATGATTCACAGCAGCAATCATACACAGGTGGAAGAGGCCATTCTAGAGGCATGGGGAGCCAAAGAGGCCGAGGTGGTTGGCAAAGAAATAAAAATGCAAATAGCATAGAGTGCTATTACTATGGCAAACTAGGACACATGGCAAAGGATTACTACAAAAAAGCAGAATGACATTAAAAGTGGGAAGTTGCAGTAAGGCAACTATGCATCATCTAGCAAACATGGAGGTGATGACAGAAGTGAGCAGTTGTTTGTGATGCAGCAGAAAATGGAAAAACCAAGTTATGTAGAAATAGGTGATGATACTGCGCATCCCATTGCGCATGTTGGTAAAGTGCCATTGTCTATGCAGGATGGCAAAATGAAGTACTTGGCTGATGTACTTCATGTTTGGAATATTACAAAGAACCTGGTTTTTGTTGGACAGATGGTTGAGTAGGGTCTGCAGAGCAAGTGAGGTTTAATCCTCAAGGATGTTTTGTGGAAGACCTCAAAAATAAGTGTCGCTTGGTTGCAAAGGGTAACAGAAATGGCAGGATGTTTAATTTGGATGTGAACATGCCTGAGATAAAGGCAACCATGTTTGCGCATGGAACAAGTGTGTCATTGCAGATATTGAAATATGGCACAAGCGCATTGGTCATGTGAATGTACAACGACTAAAGTCTATGCAGGCCCAAAATATTGCTGGCAGGTTTGCCAAAGTTTAAGGTTGACAGTATGCATAAGGTATGTGAAGCATGCCAACTTGGTAAGCAGGCCAAACATGCTTTCCCACATGAAAAGCATGTCACAGGCCATTGGATGTCATACATTCAGATGTATGGGGATTGACCAAGACTGCAACAACAATTGCAGATACTATGTTAAATTCATTGATGATCACACCAGGAAAGTGTGGGTTTATTTCATGAAGGAGAAAAGTGAGGTGTTTGCTCACTTTCAGAGATTTAAAGCCTTGGTCGAGAAGGAAAAAGGCATGCAAATAAAATGCCTAAGATCAGATGGTGGGGGAGAATATTTTTCCAATGAGTTCAGCGCTTTTCTGAGAAGGCAAGGAATCAAGAGGTAGTTTACGTGCAGGTACACTCCGCAACAGAATGGTGTTGCAGAAAGGAAAAATAGGCACATTGCAAAAGTGGCACATGCCTTGATGGCTAAAAATAATATACCACATTAATTTTGGGCAAAAGTAGTAGGCAACTACTGTGTGCATTATGAACAGGACACCTAACTGCAGCTATTCATGGTATGACTCCTAAACAGAAGTTTACAGGCATAAGACTGGATGTGTCTCACTCGAAAGTGTTTGGGTGTATTGCATATGTACATGTTCCTGATAAAGTGAGAACAAAGTTGGAGCCAAAGGCAGAGAAATTCATCTTCATTGGTTATTCTATGGGGCAAAAAGGTTATAGATGCTATAACCCTACCACTCATGAGATGCGAGTAAGTAGAGATGTTTTCTTCGATGAGATGAGTAGCTGGTATGCACTAGTAGTGAAGGCAACAGAAGATGCAGATGTAAGGAGTGTGGATGTTGCACCACATGTAGAGCAGCAATCACAGGTGCTGAGTGGACCTAGGGAGTCCTCCAGCAGTGGATCCAATGTCAGCCCATGGTCAGGCAGGTTGAGGAATGATGCAGGTACACATGTATCACAGAAAGGGAAGGAAACGGTAGATCAATCTTTTGTGCCTGGTCTGTCAGCAAGTCACTCATATGTGGATGAGGACTCTAGTGGCTTTGAGCAGAGCCTGGTCTGTCAGCAAGTCACTCATATGTGGATGAGGACTCTAGTGGCTTTGAGCAGAGCCTTGATGAGGAGCTTGGCATTTCGTATGTGGTTACTCCTGGTGTAAGGAGAACTAGGGCTGTTTTGAGGACACCTGGCAGTGATCCAGGTGTACACAGGTCTACAAGGGTTAGATACCCTATTGACAGGTTGAGATATGATGGATATACAACCCATCATTATGCTTACATGGTAAAAGCAATACAGAGGTTGAGCCCACTTTCTTTGAGAAGGGAATCGGAAATAAGAAATGGGAAGATGTCATGGATGAGGAGATGGAAGCATTGGATGCAAATGCAACATGGGAGTTAGTGCCTTTGTCTAAGGAAAAGAAAACAATTGGATGTAAGTGGGTGTATAAAGTTAAACAGAATGCTGATGGTTTAGTTAGAAGATACAAGGCAAGATTGGTTGCCAAGGGCTATGCGCAGACTTATGGCATAGACTATGAGGAGATATTCAGCCCGATTGCAAAGAATGGCAACCGTGAGGGCTATCATTGCTATGGCTGCCAGTGAAGGGTTGGTCTCTACATCAAATGGATGTAAAGAATGCTTTCTTGCATGGTGATTTGCACAAGAAGAAGTGTACATGATGCAGCCACCAGGTTATGAGAGTGATGCACATCCAGATTTTATGTGCAGGTTATGCAAACCCTTGTAAGGCTTGAAGCAGGCACCCAAAGCATGGTCAAACAAGATCGGGGAGTATCTTGTTACCATTGGATTTCAGATATCCAATGTAGATTTTTCACTATATGTGAAAAAGATAGATAGACGGATCATGCTATTAGTCATCTATGTGAATGACTTGATTATCACTGGTGATAGTGATGCAGACATACATGATGTCAGGATGCTTTTGAAGCAGAAGTTTGAGATGAAGGATTTGGGTGTGCTGCGGTATTTCTTGGGCATAGAGGTGGTGAGACCACCTCATGGCATTTTGCTATTGCAGAGGCAGCATGGCTTGGACATGTCCAAGTATGGTATGACAGGCTGTAAGCCTATTTCAGTGCCATTGGAGCAGAACACAAAGCTTTCCACAGATACAGGTGAGCTTTTGGAGGACCCCACTACATACAGGCGCATAGTCGGTAGTTTGATCTACATGACCATTACAAGGCCAAACTTGAGCTATGTTGTTGGACTTGTGAGTCATTTTATGCAGGCCCCTAGGAAGCCACACTTGCATGCGGCTAGAGGGATCCTCAGGTACATAAAGTCCACAATTGATTATGGACTTTTCTGTGAGGCTGGTACAGAGATACAATTGCATGGGTACCCAGATGCTGATTGGGCTGGTAGTATTGCAGGACAGGAGATCTACCAGTGGTTTTATGTTCTCATTTGGGAGTGCTGATGTGAGTTGGAGCAGTAAGAAGTAGCCAACAGTTGCCTTGTCAAGTACAGAGGTAGAGTACAGGGGTGTTGCTATGGCAGCTTGTGAGGTAGCTTGGTTTCATAAGCTACTTGGTGACATGGGAGAGCTCGTGGATAGAGCAGTTGTCATATATTATGACAACATGAGCAGCTTACAGTTGGCCAGTAACCCAGTATATCATGCTAGAACGAAGCACATTGAGGTGCGTTATCACTTTTTGAGGGAGAAGGTTCTAGTAGCAGGAGATGTAGATCTAGTATATGTCAGCAGCACAGAGGATCAGGTGGCTGACATCTTCACGAAGGCATTGGGCATAGAGAATATCCACAGGTTTAGGAGCTTACTTGGAGTGCAGTGTGTGGAGTTGAGCTTGAGGGGGAGTGTTGAGATATTGAGGGAGAGTGTTGAGGGGGAGTGTTGAGATATTGAGCTCAACTAGTGCTACGGCGGACATTGATGACCCGCTTGGGTGGTAGCTTCCGCATCTACACCACTGGCATGGTTGGTGAGATTATGGGTGATATGCGGCCAGTGGGATGGCAGGCTGTGTGATAGCCATTTTGGATTACTAGAGACTGGCATAGTTATAGCGCCAGCTCATTTAGTCGGGTTCACATTATGGACCAACCCTTGTATGTTGTAGTAGTTGAGTACTCACCCATATAGTGTGTACTCTTATCCTTATGTTATGTTGGTTGAATAGAGAATAAGAAGATAGAAGAAAATTCAGCTATCCATCTCTCTCTTGTGTCTTGCTCTCTCTTGTGTGTGTGTTTGCTTGCTAGGGTTTGAAGTTCTCCCTCTCCCCCACATTCTCTTTAATGTACTGCTTTTGCACACATTCTTATATTGCCACAAACAACTCCAATTATGTGTCACTATTGTCGGACTCCTTCTTCTTCCAAGGCTTCAAAGTACCATTCTTCTCATCTACTTTCTTCAATCTACATCCTTTGACCATGTGACCAAGCTTGTCGTGCAATAGAAACACTTTGCATTAGATTTCCTCTTCTTTTCAGAAGCATGAGGGTTACTATAGCCCTTCCCCTTTCCTTTCTTTGCATTTGTGGAGAATGTCACTCACAAAATTAGTGAAGCTTGTGACAATGGCACATTGTGTATCTGCATTCCTTCGCCTCCACACCAAAGCGAGAACATGATCTAGTAGTATGATCTATAGTGGATCCGCTAGATCTAGAGTAGACCCGGCTTTACATTAACCCCTGTTGTAGTTTCCCACAACTCATATAAATTGAAATTTGACCTAATCTTGAACTTACAAAGAGTATAATTTGTTCCATCTAGCATGAATAGATGTGTTATTTGTAGGTTGGGCCATCTCTCCAAATTTTTCTTCAAAATAGTAAACTACTAGGTTGGGCCATCTCTCCAAATCTACCTTCAAAAAACAAGATTTTCTTAGAGGCTATGTGAAAGATCCCTGCCCCCTCCGCGCAATGAATTCGGGGGTGCTAGCAACAGTGGAAGTAGCACTTCTTGCGCAGGGCAGAGCCTCTCACTCGGGGCCTCGCCCGCACGGATATCCGGACAAGAGACTAATCCCTCGGTTTGTTCCAAAACCGAACCTGGAAAACTTCCCTCGCCCAGAAAGCACCGGCGATTCCTCCAGGATATTTTTATTCTAACGTAGTCAAGAGCCTTAACTAACCAAATTAATCCGACCGAACCAGTAAGTCGTATGGTCAGATCAAGGAAGAGACTTGCACTTGGATCATAGAGACCAACGCTTTTTTCCTCGTCAAGAGGCACAACCGTTGATTCTTTTCCATAGAACAAGGACTATCCGGGATTTACTTCATCTATCGTAACATAACAGAAATGAGTCTCATTTTAGGGATCCATCAGTCCAGCCTAACCCCATCCAGTCCCATGGGTTAGCCAACCGCCCAACCACTGTAGTGATAGGATCCATTTAGGAGTTTGGTTATGTTTTGTCTCGGGTACCAAGGAAAAGAGTTCCCAGGCCCCCTAGCCAACACTTCAAGCAAACTTCAAGATAGTCACACCACTTACACACCCAATATGAAATTGCCTTTTCACAGATTCAGCTGTCTTTAAAACAATATTTTAATGAAACCATTGTATCATTAATCATAATCCTCCAAAATATCCAGGTTGAATTCTAATTTCCAATCATTCTTTCATCCGTGTACCTATGGCATCATTGGCAAACCAAAACGTTCACCACCTGTCCACTCAGGGGCCTTTTCAATAGTTCCTAGCTCATAGTACCCGGAAAGAGCCATGGACTCATCTGTTGAGGACCAGCAAGGTCAATCAACCAGATCTTATCCACATCCATATCCATTTACATCACATCACATCCTTTCACATATCCTCACATCTCATTCTCATCTCATCATTCACATCCACATCCATTTACACCACCTCACATGCCATCAAATTAATTTACATCACACCATATCTTTCTCACATTTTATCACATCCCATTCACATTTTATCACATCCCATTCACATCTTATCACATCCATTCACATCATATCACATCTCGTTCACATCTTATCACATCCATTCACATCTTATCACATCTCGTTCACATCTTATCACATCCATTCACATATTATCACATCTCATTCACATTTAGTAGCTTTTTCTACTTCGATACCGATGATGAGACTTTTTCTAAATTTCTGCCAATTGCTTGGCCTAGGTAAAGGTACTTTTTCTCGATGGATATTTTCATATTCTTTCTCAAATTTCTCAAGTGAATATATTCAATATTCTACTTTTAATTAAAAGAATGCATGGGATTTACAAAAATCAATTCTACCCATATTTCTCAATAATGCTCTAAATTCTTCTTTTGATAAATACTCGTAATTTGAATTATGCTAAAAATTTCTCTTTTTCCATTTAATTTCTTGGATCTCAATTATCATGGAAATTCCTCTTTTTAAATGATTACATTCAAATTTCATGAGAATTCCTCTTTTATCATAAAATAAATTTATCTAAAATTCCTCTTTTCCTTAATAAAAATATCAATTATTCAAATATGCCAAGAATTATACTTTTTCTATTTAAATGATTGAATTCCAATTGTCATGGGAATTTCTCTTTTATCATTTAAATTTTCTCATGCATAAAATAAATTTATCTAAAATTCCTCTTTGAATTTTAATAAAAATATCCATTAATTCAATTATGCCAAGAATTCCACTTTTAACATTTAAATGATTGAATTACAAATGTCATGGGAATTCCTCTTTTATCATTTAACTAAAATTACCAAAATTTTCTCTTTTCTTAAATATTTAATTATGCATAAACTTTAAAAATTACTTTACCCTGAATTTGATGAAAATGATTCTTTTAGCCTAGGATATTCAATCCTAGAATATGGTAGGAAGTCCTCTTTTCATATTATGCATAAAAATGAGTTATGTATTAATTTCTTAAAAATTTTGCCATAGCTCCGCTGCTATTACTGATAATTTTTAATATTTTTGAAAAGAATAAGACTTTGTGGTACCATTATGATAGAATAACTATCATTAGACCTAAATCCAATTTATGGATTTAAATCATAAGCTTACTATAATTTTATTAACATATAAGCATTAAAAAGACATTTCTTTAACCTCTAGCTTAACTAGCATAGAGTTTGATTTTTAAATTAAGAACTTATCAATGAGAAGCATCATTTGAATAGAGAATTGGTCATAGGAATGACCATTCTTTTGGGGAGAGAGATATATACATAAAAAACATCCTAAATTTAGCATAAAGATAAACTTTTTTTAATTATTCATTACAACTCTTAAGAAAAGCTTGATTTGCATTATAAACACTTAATTAGAAACTTCTCAAGCTTGAGAGGGGTTGAGAAGTGAAAACATTCAGAATAGTAGAGAAAAACCATGAAATTACATCTTACCTCTTGATTTTACTTGCTTCTCTATCTTAGAAGAAGCCCCCAAGCAATCAATTGGTTAGTGTGTTGAGAGGAAAGCTCCAAGGATGGTTGAAGAGAGAGAGAAGCTCCACTCTCTTCAAAAGTAGAGGATTTTTAAGGGATAATAGAAAATATGAGCATTTTAATGTAATACTGGCATAATACTGGCATGGTATAGCTCAAAGATGAGAATACAAATGAATGAGGGTCTATTTATAGGTGAGGGAGGCCACTAACTGAGTCCAACTAAGTTCTAGAATTTTTCAACTTCAGTTTGGCTAAATTTGGACAAGATTTGGACCAGTTTAGCTCTCATTTTGATCCAGTTTGATCCATGAGAGAGGAGAGATAAAAATATCATTATTATTTTTATTTAAAAACTCATCCACATGTGTGAAATAGGCACCTACCTTAAAGTCTTCCCCCTCCTTACAAAGGTGTCAAAAATGTATCATTATTCTAAAATATCTCATTTTTTTAGTAATATCTCATAGTTTTTAACTAATAAACCTTGTACTCACTCAACTCTTCATCTTATGTGAGCATTTACTCATTTTTGGGTATTTTCTTTTATTCTTTGGATTTATCTCATCCCCACACTTGGATTAATCCTATTGGCCCATAGGAACCTTAATTGGACCATAATCAAAAATTTTCAAAAAATCTTGACCTTTAGGCTAAGGTCTTTTAAATCATTTTTAATTGATTCCTAATGCACTTTGGAGAATTTATTTTGAACTTCTGTTTTAGGAGAAACCATTTCAGACACTAGGAGGATTTTTATATCCAAAGATATCTCAATTTTGGATTATCTCTCTCTAGATATTTTCTCTCTCTAGGCCAAAACAAGATAAAACAAGATCTTTCTTTTATTACTACAGAGGGGAATAATTACAAGAACAGAAGGGGAGGTTCTTACACCTTTACACCTCAAAAGCTGGAGGGAGGAATCTTACATCCTATCCCACTTAAAAAAACGCGAGATATCCTCATCTCTCGCAGGTGGAGTATATCTCTTTCATCTTCTTCTTCTTCAATTACTTCTAGTGTTACTGCCTTGGAAGTGGACGGCTGATTCGGGAACATCTCTCTTTGACTTTCCCTATTCTGAGGCGGAGGTCTTGCATTACTTTGGATTAAAACTAAGGGTTGGTTAGAGGGTCTACCTTTAGGATTTCCCTGATTTCGACGGAAAGGAACCTGATTACTTTGGAAGGAAGGAGCTAGAGTCTGGAATCTTGGTGCCTGATTTTCCCGCCCCAAAAACCTTGATCCAAAAGGAGTTGGGCAATCTATACTGCGATGTCCAAATCCTTGACAGTTATAGCATTTCACTTCCTTGTTCAAGGGTGGAACTTCTAAAGTTGAATTCCAGGGGATCGAGTTCCAGGAAAAGGACCTTTCTTTCATTCTGGAACTTTCCATATTCTGAGCTTAACCTTGTTGTCTCTTAGTAGGCGGTGGAAGGTTGGAGTCACCTTATGTTGCTAGAAATCTTTTAAAAGATGATGGTGCTGGCTTCGGCAGGACCTTGACATCAAAGGCCTTGGCGAAATCCTTCGCCATCCGTACTGCTTCGGCCATGGAAACTGGCTTGGCATTCTTCACTAGGATATTCAAAGGTTCGTTCAGTCCCCGAATGAACCTGGCCATCAGTTGTTCTTCATCCAGCGGTGGTGAGAACTTGAGGAGAAGAGCGAACGCTTGGCGATACACTTCAATAGTTTTGCTTCCCTGGGTTAACTCTAAGATTTCGTTCATCATGGTTTCCAAAAAGCCGGGAGGACAGAATCTCTTCCTTAGGTAAATCTTGAGATCATTCTATGTCTGGGTGTTCCGATCCAGACGGTTTGTCTTGCAGTGGTTTCTCCTTGCCACTCTGGCTGTTTCTACTATCTTCAGCCTTGCAAGAGCCATTTTACTTTTTGCGCTGTACCCAGTGACATCGAAGTATTCTTCCATTGCTTCGATCCACTTCTCCACAGCCTCGCCCAAGTTTTTCCCTTCACCCTTGAAAGGTCCAGGCTGCTGCGATCTATGAAGAGTTTTACGAACATCCAAGTCGAGCTCTTCCTCATCGAGTTGGGGGTTATCATTCCTACCACCACGACGACATCGATCCATGATCCTATGAATACGAAAATTCTTGTTAAGTCCCTTTATTTATAATTCAAATCCGACTTTAGATCCAACTGATTCAGGGGTTCTTTAGATTGGTCAGCCCCCCACGGAATCATGGGATAAAGATCCCTTCTAACAAAAGAACATACAAAACTCATTATTGGAGAATAATTCATTCATATTCTTAACACAGTAATGGTCCATTTAACCAAAAATTCCATCTGAACATTCCTCCACGGGAATTTCAGTTATGTAGATTCTCAATTTGTCATCCCTTAATTAAAGTCACTGGGTTAAGGTTAACAGTAGCAATCAAGGTCAACGGTAGCAATCTGTCAACACAATCCACTAATCTCATAGTGATTTGCTGAAGTCATAATCATCATTCTAGTTACTATCATCATCACTGGGATTCGTCCCATTCATCCTTATTGTGGCTTTGTTAAACTTATCTTCTTTCAACTAGAATTTAGGAATCATTATCTTTCAATCAGAATCCAAATTAGCTCATCAATTCTCAACCAGAATTCTAAAATCATATCAACCAGTATTCGAATTCATCATCTTGATAGCATTTTTGCTTATAATTTCAAGGTCTTAGATTTACTCATATATATTATCAGTAAAGAACTGCAGTTATACCCACAGTATATACGGGTAGTCATGGTCGTTGGAGTTATAAGGTAAATACCATCATATCTAGGCCTCAAGCAAGTCAAGGATTCCATACAATTGCGGTACTTCCATCTGAAGACCCACTTACCAATTTATGAATTTTTATTTTGAATATCAATTTGTATGAATTTCATCTCACAATTACAATCTTTTACTAGTACTTCATAAATTTTTGACATTTCTTGCTTCTCGGTTGATCCACTTTAGCCAATTTGCTCTGATACTAGCTAAAAGATCCTTGCTCCCTCCGCGCAACGAATTCGAGGGTGCTAGAGCAATGGAAGTAGCACTTCTTACGCAGGGTAGAGTCTCTCACTCAGGGCCTCGCCCATGGATATCCGGACAAGAGACTAATCCCTCGGTTTGTTCCAAAATCGAACCCGAAAATATATTCTACGTTGAAGATCAGCAAGATCAACCAACAGATCCATATAAAAGAGCCATGGACTCATCCGTTGAGGACCAGCAAGGTCAATCAACCAGATCCATGCTCGAGTTCAAAAAACAACTCTAACACCTTGTTCCATTTTCTTCTTGACGCGAGCGTGGGTACCTTCGGTGACCCAATGCCCGAGCATGCCCGAGCATTGTATGGTCAGCACCCTTTAGGATCCTTCGCAGCAGGTCACCTAGCGCTTCACTCATAGGCCGCTTCCTTGGCCCCTCATCCACCGTACCGAAAGCTCACCATTTAAATCAAACCGAGGCTGGTCAAGACCTCGGCCGACCTTGCTACGCGAGACGTCCTCCATTGACTCTCCGTCAGCTGTTGCAACTTTATCACTTAGGCCTCCCACGACCTCATTCACAAGATGGTCAAAATGCTTCCCTGGCATTCTTGACATAAAACGGTCATTTAAAAACAGGTCATAAATACAGTTTCTAACGAACTCTCATCTTTTCACATCGTTCCACATCATTTCCCGTTATTCCACATTCTTCTAAATCAATTCACTTTGCTTAATCCACATCCAATATCATATGTATTCTCATCCAATCACATCATATTACATCTCATCATATCTATCCACATCTATCCTCATTACATCTCATCCATTCTCATCTACCCATATCCACATCACATCACATCACATCCATTCATATCATATCTCATCCATTTATATCTATCCTGATTCACATCACATCCACATCACATCTATCCTGATTCACATCACATCATCTCATCCATTCACATCTATCCCGATTCACATTACATCACATCACATCACATCCATTCACATCTATTTACATCACGTCACATTCACATCCATTCACATCTCATCGCATCTATTCACATCCATCACATTCATTGCATTCCCATCCCATCACATACATTCTATCCACATTACATCACATCCATATCCATCCATACATTCACATTCACATCCACATGTATTCACATCACATCACATTTCATCCACATCTCATCACATTCACATCCACATCCCTTTACATCACATCTCATCACATTCACATCCACATCCCTTTACATCACATCACATCCTTTCACATCCACATCCACATCCATTTACATCACATCACATCCACATCCACATTCATTTACATCACATCACATCCTATCACATCGACATCCACATTCATTTACATCACATCACATCCACATCCACATTCATTTACATCCCATCACATCTTATCACATCCACATCCATTTACATCACATCACATCCTTTCACATATCCTCACATCTCATTCTCATCTCATCATTCACATCCACATCCATTTACACCACCTCACATCCCATCCACATTCATTTACATCACACCACATCTTATCACATCCACTCACATCTTATCGCATCCCATTCACATCTTATCGCATCCCATTCACATCTTATCACATCCATTCACATCCTATCACATCTTATCGCATCCCATTCACATCTTATCACATCCATTCACATCCTATCACATCTCGTTCACATCTTATCACATCCATTCACATCTTATCACATCTCATTCACATTTAGTAGCTTTTTCTACTTCGATACCGATGATGGGACTTTTTTTTTAAATTTCTGCCAATTGCTTGACCTAGGTAAAGGTACTTTTTCTCGATGGATATTTTCATATTCTTTCTCAAATTTCTCAAGTGAATATATTCAATATTCTACTTTTGAGTAAAAGAATTCGTGGGATTTACAAAAATCAATTCTACCCATATTTCTTAATAATGCTCAAAATTCTTCTTTTGATAAATACTCGTAATTTGAATTATGCTAAAAATTTCTCTTTTTCCATTTCATTTCTTGGATCTCAATTATCATGGAAATTTCTCTTTTTAAATGATTACATTCAAATGTCATGAGAATTCCTCTTTTATCTCATAAAATAAATTTATCTAAAATTCCTCTTTTCCTTAATAAAAATATCCATTATTCAAATATGTCAAGAATTCCACTTTTTCTATTTAAATGATTGAGTTTCAATTGTCATGGGAATTTCTCTTTTATCATTTAAATTTTCTCATGCATAAAATAAATTTATCTAAAATTTCTCTTTGAATTTTAATAAAAATATCCATTAATTCAATTATGCCAAGAATTCGACTTTTACCATTTAAATGATTGAATTCCATGGGAATTCCTCTTTTATCATTGAAATAAAATTACCAAAATTTTCTCTTTTCTTAATTATTTAATTATGCATAAACCTTAAAAATTATTTTATCCTGAATTTGATGAAAGTCATTCTTTTAGCCTAGGATATTCAATCCTAGAATATGGTAGAAAGTCCTCTTTTTATATTATGCATAAAAATGAGTTATGTATGTATTAATTTCTTAAATATTTTACCATAGCTCCGCTGCTATTACTAATAATTTTTAATATTTTTGAAAAGAATAAGACTTTGTGGTACCATTATGATAGAATAACTATCATTAGACCTAAATCTAATTTATTGATTTAAATCATAAGCTTACTATAATTTTATTAACATATAAGCATTAAAAAGTCATTTCTTTAACCTCTAGCTTAACTAGCATAGAGTTTGATTTTTGAATCGAGAATTTATCAATGAGAAGCATCATTTGAATAGAGAATTGGTCATAGGAATGACTATTCTTTTGGGGAGAGAGAGATATACATAAAAAACATCCTAAATTAAGCATAAAGATAATCTTTTCTTAATTATTCATTATACAACTCTTAAGAAAAGCTTGATTTGCATTATAAACACTTAATTAGAAACTTCTCAAGCTTGAGAGGAATTGAGAAGTGAAAACATTGAGAATAGTAGAGAAAACCATGAAATTACATCTTACCTCTTGATTTTACTTGCTTCTCTATCTTAGAAGAAGCCCCCAAGCAATCAATTGGTTAGTGTGTTGAGAGGAAAGCTCCAAGGATGGTTGAAGAGAGAGAGAAGCTCCACTCTCTCCAAAAGTAGAGGATGGTTGAAGAGAGAGAGAAGCTCCACTCTCTCTCCAAAAGGATGGTTGAAGAGAGAGAGAACCTCCACTCTCTCCAAAAGTAGAGGATTTTTAAGAGATAATAGAAAATATGAGTATTTTAATGTAATACTTGTATGGTATAGCTCAAAGATGAGAATACAAAAGAATGAGGGTATATTTATAGGTGAGGGAGGCCACTAACTGAGTCCAACTAAGTTCTAGAATTTTCTAGCTTCAGTTTGGCTGAATTTGGACAAGATTTGGACCAATTTTTAGCTCCCATTTTGATCCAGTTTAATCCATGAGAGAGTTCTATTTAAAAACTCATCCACATGTGTGAAATAGGTGCCTACCTTAAAGTATTCCCCCTCCTTACAAAGGTGTCAAAAATGTATCATTATTCCAAAATATCTCATTTTTTTTAGTAATATCTCATAGTTTTTAACTAATAAACCTTGTACTCAGTCAACTCTTAATCTTATGTGAGCATTTACTCATTTTTGTGTATTTTCTTTTATTCTTTGGATTTATCTCATCCCCACACTTGGATTAATCCTATTGGCCCATAGGAACCTTAATTGGACCATAATCTAAAATTTTCAAAAAATCTTGATCCTTAGGGTAAGGTATTTTAAATAATTTTTAATTGATTCCTGATGCACTTTGAAGAATTTATTTTGAACTTCTATTTTAGGAAAAACCATTTCAAACACTAGGAGGATTTTTATATCCAAAGATATCTCAATTTTGGATTATCTCTCTCTAGATATTTTCTCTCTCTAGGCCAAAATAGGGTAAAACAAGATCTTTCTTTTATTTCAGAGAGGGGAATAATTACAAGAACAAAAGGGGAGGTTCTTACACATTTACACCTCAAAATCTGGAGGGAGGAATCTTACACTACCAAGTAAGAACACACAATAGCAAAAGTTGGATCAACACAATACAAAGCACTAAATTGCTGAAAGAAGTGCAGTGTAAACAGTATTGTTTCTTGTTGAAAAGTTTGATGGTACATTGGCTCGTGGGCAAAGGGTTTTGCACATATTGAAGGGTTTGACTTTTAGGAGACGTTCACCCCCACAACTAGATTGACCACTATAGTACTTGCCTTAGCCACTCATATAGAGGAAGTGGCTAGTATTGCAACAAATGGATGTAAAGTCGGGTTTTCTAAATGGGCATATCAAGAAGGAGGTTCGTATGGCATAGCCACCCGGATTTAAGATACCCAGTTTAGAAAATAAAGTGTGCAAACTCTAGAAGGCAGTCTATGGGGGCTGAAACAAGCCCTTGGACATGATACTAGTAGATAGATGCTTTGTAAGTATTGGTGTTTCTAAATGCCCATCAGACGTAAATTTGTATATTTTCTATGAGCAAGGTAGGTACATGATCATTGTCCTATATGTGGATGACCTCATTATGAATGAGGAACCATGAAGAGAAGATCCGTAGACACAGGAGATGTTGAGTTCAAAGTTTGACATAGTAGACTTTGGGCTTATGCATTTCTATTTAGGGATAGAGATTAGATGGAATCTTCATTTTTGAGCAAAAGTGTGTAGGACAAATTCTGAAGACATTTGGAATGGAATTGCTGTATGAGATAAAACAAGCCCCTTGGGCACGATAATAGATAGATGTTTTCTTTGTAAGTATTGGTCTTTCTAAATGCCCATCAGATGAAAATTTGTATATTTACTCTGAGCAAGGTAGGTACATAATCATTGTCCTATATGTGGATGACCTTATTACAAATGAGGAACCATGAAGAGAAGATCCGAAGACACATGAGATGTAGAGTTTAGAGTTTAACATGATAGACTGTTAACCCATTCCTAGGGTTGACAAGAGCTACTACCATTATCTTCTATCAAGGAGTCAAGGTAGAGACACCAAAATGTCATACATTCAAGATATGAAGCAGTGGTGTCCAAATCTATAGCTTGAACGGGCGCCCGTAATGGTTTGATTCCCGCTTTAAGAACATGTGGTATATTAAGCGCGAGGATCAAGTCCCAAGTGATGTAATTGAGGGATATATTATGAGAGTAGTCATTGTAATAGCATTAGACCTCTTATGAGCCTAAAGTGCCTGGCCGGCCACATTTAAGTAAGTGTGAACACTTATGGCCATGTATATAAGTGAATATCTCTCATAATACAAAGAACTCTCCCATTGTGCAATAGAGTCTTGCTCTTGCTAATGTTTTTCTTAATCTCTCTCTAATCCATGCTAGTGAGTGTGTGTGAGTGAAGTGAGGTGAGAGGAGGGATTAGTACATGTAGTGCAACGCGGTGATGTGACAATGCTCGGGAAGGTGTGGTGGAATTGATTCTCAAGGAGTTGTAGAGCTTGGAGACCTCAAGGTTTACGAGCTCGACCATTGGAAAGATCCTCACGAGACAGTTGCAGTTCACCATGTAATCTCTTGTTGGATGTGTTTTAAGGGGAGTATAGGTGAGCCATAATCTTTTTGGCGCCGCTGTCGAGGAGCTATCCCTTAGCTTTTTCCACTTTTTGCTCTCTAATCTATGCATAACCATTGCCCATTATCTTGATTAGTGGTTTACCATGAAAAAGATGTGGTTTTGATGGAGATTTGTTTGTGGTTTTGTGAGAAATAGCTGTCTTTTTTATTTTGTAAAGAATGTTTTTTTTGCTTAATTTGTAGCTTAAATCATTGTTTTTGTTGTTGTTAAATTGGTTTCTAACATTCCTAGGGCTTGCACATAGAGTGTTTTAGGCTTTGTTTGCTTCCATTGCATCAAAAAACACAATAGAATGTAAATTTTGGTGATTTTTAGCTCTCTTTAGAGTTAAACATAGAGCTAAAATCATTAATTTTTGTTTGATTTGTGTGTTTTTTGTTTGATTTGTATGCATTAGAGTGTTAGTAAGTATTAGGAGTAGCTTAATCATTTAAAAAATTTCTCAAAAACTTATAAAAACTCTTGAAATCGACTAATCTTCCTAATAACTAGAAAATGTGCTTTTTGGGGTCAAAATTGATCATGTAAGAGGTCAAAATTAGTGTTTTTAAGTGTTTTGAGAGCATCTAGATACATCAAAATATCTAATCACATCAATTTCTTCATTGATTGGAGGAATTTCCCTCTCTTTTGCTTAATGTTGCATAAAGAGAAGAGACTAAAATTAAGAGTTTAATTAATCTCTAACTATAAATTAATTTACACGTTAGTTGATGCACATAGCTTAGCAATTTTATGCTCTATCCAATGATGTGCTCAATGGTATGAATTAATTAGTAATTAGTGGTTAATTAGAATCCTTGATTAGTCCAAAAGAGAAAAAGATTAGTGAAAGGATTAATCTTTGATTAATTCTTAAGCACCTTTTTTCATAACGTATTAAGGCTAATGAGAATTGAATGAAAATATGCAATGAATTGTCAATTGGTCCATTTTGGGTGTCATTTATGAAGGGTGTAAGGGGGTGTCATAAAAGTGGTCTTTTTTTATTCCCACTTGCCTTTTTGGAAAAATGCACATATCTCCCCAATTTAAAGTTCAAAAAATATTCCCTCCACATAAGGAAACACGAATTTCCCA
Organism: Cibotium barometz; assembly: GCF_041138505.1. Classification (NCBI taxonomy): domain Eukaryota; kingdom Viridiplantae; phylum Streptophyta; class Polypodiopsida; order Cyatheales; family Cibotiaceae; genus Cibotium; species Cibotium barometz. The sequence goes on along the minus strand of NC_141057.1, from coordinate 39,534,747 downwards.
CTAGACTCCAAAAAAAAAAACTGTGAACTACCCAGTTCACGTCGTGAACCGCACCTAGTTCACGTCATCATAAACCAGGCCCCTACAAAAAAATAATCCGTAAACTACCCAGTTCACATTGTGAACTAGTCCCCCACCAAAAAATAATAATAATCCATGAACTACACAGTTCACATCATGAACCGCACCTAGTTCACGAGCCCCACTTAAAAAAATAAAATCCATGAACCACCTAGTTCACGTCGTGAATCGCGACCTACTAATTCACGTCGTAAACTAGGCCCTGCTAGCTAGTTCATGCCCGAAAAAAAATCCGTGAACTACCCAGTTTACATTGTGAACTGCACCTAGTTCACATCGTGAACCAGTCCCCCGTAAAATAAAAATAAAAAATAAAAAAATAAAAAAATTCCATGAATCACCTAGGTCACGTCGTGAACTACAACCTGCTACTTCATGTCGTGAACCAGGCCCTACTAGTTCACGCCCAAAACAAAAAATCAATTTAATTTTTAGCATGAGATCCAGTTCATGTTTGTGAAACCCTGCTATTTCACGTCTGTGAAATAAAGAGGTCCATGGGCAAAAAAAAAAGTCTGGAAAATAGCCATGTTTGGTTCATTTCTCCTAAACCGTGAATCCGATGAACACGTTGTAGTGTTCACATCATCGGAAGCCTACATCGAGCTCTTCAAAATTGGTATTGAGTGTCCGAGGGCAAAATCCATCATTTTGGCCTTCGATAGCAGCCTCAAAATTTGACCCAAAAATCAAGGCAAAAAACGAGCCTTGAAGCATTAAAAATCACCCAAAATAGCCTTGAAAAATATTACGTACCATATTTGAGCTATTTCCCTTTGGAACACATTCAAAAACGGGTGTGAAACAAGAAAAATATTTCCAGATAAAATTTCATCTTGAGACAGTGATGGAAAATAGGTTTTGAGACCTCTTCCATTTGGGATGCTACTGGGACACACTTTTTTCGAAAAAGTTCATCCTAAGAGGGCATTCACATGTGCTTTTGAGACCTCGGCTTCCATCAAGGATATCAATGGCACACACTTTTTCCGAAAAAATATCTCAGAGGTCATTCACGTGTGTTTAGTGCCTAAGGAAATTAAGGCAAACGAACACTTGTTTGACCCAGAGAAGGGTGTGGCAGGCCTCCTGAGGAAACAGGCTCTAAGAAAACCTTTAAAAAAAACACATGTGCTTGCTCACTAAGGAGCAAGTAAACATCAAGATATGGCAACGGATAGAGGGATTACATGGGCTCACACCCAGAACTAAACCTAATCGCTGAAATCTTCGAGTCATTAAGATCCATGCCCCAAATGCATCTCCCAATTCCATTTCCCATGCCAACAACAAGTGTGTCATCGGGTTCTACACCCCTTGTCACATCAATCCCTCCAGTATTCGGTCCCTTTCCTAGCACTACCACAGGACCTAAACCTTTAGAAATGCTAAGAACCAACCCTTTGCAACCCCTAAATGCCCATACCTTGGACATATTGACTAATCTAGGAAGGGGGGTTGCCCAAAAAACACAACCATATAGATTTCCAAAATCATGGGGGCAAGTATGATGGAATGACTAATCCTGTTCAATTCATACAAATGTGTGAACAAAGATGCCAAGTCTTTGGAAATCCAAACTGCCCCATTGAGAACCTTTGCTTACTAGGAAAGGCTAGTTGATGGTTCATCACATCGATGCTTCCCCTTTCAAGAGGAAGATGTGCTCTCTACTACAGAAGAGTCATTAGAGGCAAATTGCACAAATGATGCGGTTGAAAAAGCACGTGAGGAATTCGATGAATCCCTTACAAAATTAAAGCAGTATCTCAAATCCTCATTTGGAGGAGTGCTCTTCTCTCATGGTGGTGAAGCCTGCATAATGTCAGCACTTGCACCTTTAAAGGCTAAACATGAGTTGTACCAAGATTTCAAGAGCTACATAGAACAAGACTGTGAGAATTCACAAGTTTTCAAACAGACCTCAGTTGAAGTTGTCAAAGGACCAAGTGTACCATTGTACACATGGGCACTCTTGAAAAAGCTGAGATCCAAGAAGAGGATGAAAGTGAATGGGAATATGAAACCAAAATGGGATCTGAAGCTGAAACAAAAACGGAAACATCTATGGGTCCTCTTAAAGATTCTATCATGATATGGTTAGATTTTCCTATGGGAAATAATGTTAAGCGCAAACACGCATTGATTAGCCCTCGAGCTAGTCATAACATCACGATAATCGACACTTGGGTGTCATTGGGACAACCTAAAATCATCCCAATGACACTTGGGTGTCATTGGGACAACCTAAAATAATCCCTAAAGATAATGGTCTTGCACGAGGTGCCAATGGATAAAACATTGAAGTTCCATGATGCTTTAGCTATGCTACTCAAACAATCATTGAAAATGTGGAATTTATTTTGCATGTTACCCCATATTCCCTTGAGTATGATGTCATCCTTGGTGGAACTTGGGTACATGACTCGTTGTATTCAATTAATGAATCCATGCAAACAGTCACCTTGAACACTCCTGCATGCACTGTGAAATTGCTATTACACGGGAGGGAGAGACCTTGGAGCTGGAACTTCCAACATACCTTACTCAGAATATCCCAAGAATTATGGTTGGATTGGAACTTTCCAATAAAATCACCAATCCAAGCACAGCTTTATCTACAATAAGAGAACAATCTCATGACCCTCGAGTTATAGGATTTGTTAGGTCAACCAACACTCATCATCTCGACTCATCCCTGAAAGAATTCTATTCACACAAGACTTGAACATGCCATGTTTGGGGTACTTTAAACATACAATGTATATTGAAACTAACCCCCTTACTTGCAAGTTTTTGTGGTTGAGTATGTGTTGGAAGCAGATTTGATCTTGAGGCATAAATGGACTATTGTTGCCCAAGCACCACTATGCTTTGCTATAGCGATAGGGTCATCATGATGGTCAACGACACAAAGTTGACAATACCATATTGCACAGAAGAGGATCCAACCCTAATGGATTTCTATGATGCTTAACACAAAAGGCCACAAGCCTCTTCCTCGGAAGCCCCTCTACACAATGACCTAAAGTTTGCAGCATCAATGATCAACTCCGATAAAGCATCTACCCCTTCAACTCCATCCTCACTAACAAATTCCAATGCCAAAACCTCGCAATCAACAGCTATTCTTGAAGAATTACCTCAAGTGCAATCATCTATCTCTAAAAAGGAACTCAAAGGAAAAGCCTCAACCTCTCCAAAAGAGCGGGCTGCATACTCAAAAGCCTCATCCTCGAATGCCACTCCACTAGAGACTCAAGCCTCATCGTCAACAATGCCCATGAGTCTCAAAACCTTTACCCCGAGCGTCAACCAATGTGAAGGAGGGCCCCAAACCTTCCATTTCCACCAAAAAGAAAACTCCACCACACGACAGCCAAAATCAAGGTATCTTAATGGTATCAGAATGTGGGCGAAGAAGCAGCTACTTGTAGCTCAGGACTACTACAAAGGTGCCAATCCAATTTGGGTGCCTACAGCCTTGCCAACACTTGAGCCAAAAATTCAAGAATCAATCCCCACATTTGCAACATATGAGCACATCAAGGACAAACTAACAAATCAAGGACAAACTAACAATGCTCTTCTCACCCCTTTGGATAAGAAGCATGAGTGCAGAAGCTACGCGGCAGCAAACATAAGAACCTATTCTCTCAAAAAAGAGAGTAGCCACAAGATCTTGTTGCTCGCAAGGTGGTAACAACATTTTTTTTTAAAACAAAGAAAAAGAAAAAGAAAAAAGACAAAAACACAAGGGAGTCACACATTTAGCCTACCTTAAGGGTAGAATATCACAAGAAACTCCCAATGATCTTCAATAGCCCATACATTTTTGTTAAGGCTATAGCTTACTATTCTTTTGGCTAAGTTAATGTAACAGCTACTCCGTGAGTAAAAATCCATACTCATGCATTGGAGGACATTTTCACCAAAGCCTCATCATCGATAACTTTTCAGGTATATCTCTGGATAGGGGGGCCATGGTGAGCGATAGCCTGGTCAATAGTACAACCCATCGCCTCTGAAATTTTCCTTCAAATTTCAAACTTCTCCAAACAAAGATAAATCTTCACACCACATTCATCTCTAATCCTTAGTGAAGCTATCTATATTAGCCTCGCAAGTCACTAATTCTTTCATACCTAGCCAACAAGTGGCTACTTCAACAAGCAACAGCTCAATAAGAGTCCATTTGACTCATTTAATGTACTTCATGATTATCTGCTTCATAGAGCAATTAAATATATTTATATGCTTTTTGTCGAGAAGTACTATCTTGAAGTATGATAGTACCTTCATAATAAGTTTCAAATGAAGGATACTCTTGATGGAGAATGAACAAGTTGCTTTTTGATGGGCATCACGCCCATTTTTTAGCATTTTGGCATAAAATACTTGCAAAATTTTAAACTACCCATCAAAAATTACACTAAAATTAAAAAAACCAAAACCTTGCTAACTCTAGGTGCTGACAGGGGCAGGCGCACGGGTGAGGTATCCCATCTGTCAGCACATGAAACATGGCCCCAGAAGCATGGGGAACTCCACTTGCAGTTGAAAATGTGATCCGTCAAGGCGGGCCGTGGGAGATTACCGAGGAGATTATAAGTACTTGGAGTGTGGAGAGGACTGTGGTGGCTGCCACTGAACAACGGCAAGGCAGGGGTTGGCCCAAGGTAGCCAAGTATTCCTTAGGGATTCAAACTCCAGAGGAAGCAAACAATGGCCATGAAGGTGGTGCACCAGTGACTCCAGTCTACATCTGGTAGCTCCATCTAGCAAAGAAAGCATGTCTCTCGAATCATGATCAAGCTCCATCTAGCAACAAAGAAAGCACATGCCTCTCGAATCATGATCGGGCTCTGCAACATGGTACTTTAAACTTGAAAGTCATCATGTCTACATTACCACACTTACATATCGGGGTAGTCTAGTCCTTTTATTAGTTTGCATTTAATATAAGAGTATCTTCATACACAAAAAAAAGTTTTTGTTTTACTTAAACGACTAATCTAGAAATATCATAAAACTTATAATGCAATTGCAAAACCTGTATGTGCATTTGTTCGTTAAACAAGCTTGAGATTTGAACCCTAACCCCCCCCCTCCGGATGTTGTCATCATTGTTTTGATATCCCGCACCTTCCCATGAATACACAATCTCTAAGTTCCTCATGGGCATCCTAAGAAGATTGGTATAGAGAGATTCTCATTACCCTACTATACAGAGAGGTACTTGTAGTGATTGGCCCCTATGAAAGAGAGAGATCTCACTTTTTCCCTCTCCAATAGAAAGAGACAAAGATAGGAAGGCAGACATCCCTACTCTACAATCGTGCTCCAGTACAGAGTACTTGTACCCCTACACAAATGAGAGCATGAAATCTAGGGTTACATAGAGAGAGAGAGAGAGAGAGAGAGAGAGAGAGAGAGAGAGGCAATACCTTCACCTAAGCAATCTAGTATGAGATGCTTAATTTTGTTAAGATTCTACAGAAAATGGTCACATTTTGAGGCCTGAATCTTGAAAAACATTGGTGCAATCTCAAGAGTACGTTAGACACATTCTTTGGCTTGAGGCACCAACAAGGAGGCTATTCATCAGCTTCAAACATGCATTAATCCAATTATCCAAGCGTGCAAATGGACCCCAAAACTCCACACAAAACTTTAGTCTCAAAAGGCACTTACTTCAAAATTTAAAAATGCTCTCTTGGTAATCTTTCCAAATTCATGTATGAACTAGCTCCCATAGCTAAGGTGAAGCCACTTTAGATTTCTCACAGCTCAATCAATAAATCCTACAACAAAGCATACGATTGTTTTGGATAAGGACATTTCTAGAAGATTAATGCATCAAAAACCAAGAAAATTTATCAAGGCATTATACCATACCATCCCGAACAATTGGACCTTTCACATGCATAGATTTTACGCCATTACATTCTTTACTTAGGTGAGCCATGTATAGCTATGAACGACTATGTACCTGACAACCTCAGGGCATGAAGCATTGGATTTGGAGAATTAGGTCTGGGTGGCATCCATCTTAAGCACAAACTTGTGGCAAAGCACGCTTTTTGATAACTCAAGCAGATACCATGAAGGCAAGGCAGAGTATACAGAAGTTGGCCTCTTCCTGGCATATCATTCTGACCAGCTGTATTGCATATTGCATTCTATTGTTTTTGTTTTTTATCTACCATGGGGTGGTGCTAACAATCTATTTGGCCACTCACCTGTGCAGTCTATGCTGCCAATTTTGAAATCCATAAAGCAAATAAATTATATACAAAAAATACACCAGTCATACAAGAAGCTTAGCTGACTGATCCATATTTTACAGTTCACCACTAACAATTTCGGTAATGACCACGCTCCCTTGCCAATCCAATTGTGTAGGCAAGCACTCAACAATTTCTGTAACAACCAAGCTCCCTTGCCAATCCAATCGTGTAGCCAATGGCCAGACAGGAAACAAGGCAAGTCTCCAACGCCTGGAAACTGTGACAGGAACAAATGTTCAATGGTTTGGCAAAAGGTCTTGATGTAACTCAGAGGTGCTGGGATTAAACAACATATGCCATTTCAACTATGCAAGTATGGCGTCTAAGGCTGGTTACAGAATATTCCCCACAACCAGGGAGTTTAACAGGCAAGATTGCCTGTCCATCCTTAACGGGCGGACTGCATGCCCGTATGTTTGGAAACCAGCCTGAGAACAAGCAGCCAGTGTTGATACCTATCAAGGACAGAAAACTATGAACACGAATCCAATTCTTTGTACATAATAGGAGATCGAAGCAGTGATCAAGCAACACTGATTGCACTGCCCAAGGTCCCTTGACTATCTAAATCCGTAGTGCCAACTGAAGACATGGCATGGAATGCTGAATGCCTGGAGCCTTCTTCCAACAGCTTGAAAGACAGAGGTGTTGGCTCCATCACAGGCCGAGTAGTGTTAAGGCTTAGCTCAGAGATTTTCAAAGACTCGTCAATTCTAATTGGGGCTTGGGGAACTACAGGAATGGGCTTTACGATGTTTGGATTTGCCGGCCATAACCCTTGGTGGTCAAAGCTGTTCACACCAGCCCATTGGTAATAGGGGAATGAAGAAAAACGGTGGGGATCCAAGCTGGGAACGCCCTCGTACCCCACAGGAAATGATGAGATAGGAATGCCTCCTGGTTGCTGCACCCCATCCATGCTCTCAACGCCCCCAGCTTCTGCAGGTTTGCCATGTTTTTTAGCTATTTTGGGAACTGGCGGCACCTCAGCTGGCCCATCACAGTGCAAGCATGATGCTAAGGGCAAAGGGAAACCTGCTACAACATCAGAGTCCATGTCACCGCCATCATTGTCCAGTGGCTTATGTCCAAGGCACAGATCAGTTCCTTCTGGCAAAATGTCTTCTTTGCCTGTTTTCTCTTGACCTGTCACACTTGGGACCTGGAACAACACACCACATCAATGCTTGAACCTAGTACGACAACTACACATCGAGCTGCAAAACGATGAACACCTGAAACTACATGACCTGATCCCCAGGAATCTGGTTACGTTAACAAGTATCTAGACCACAAACAGAGCTGGTTTATACAGATGTCCCAACTGCACCCCATCCAGGCCACTCATCAAGAATAGACGAGGGAGTCTTGCCCATCCAGCTCCCGGCCTATCTGATGGACGGGTCATGTCAGTGGATACATCAGGCTTTTGGCTCACCTTATCTGGCGTGATATCAAACAGACTAGAGCGGCGCCTCCTTTTGTTGATGTTACTCTGCCGCAAAAAATATTTCTGTGCATGGCTGGCAACTTGAGTGGGAGTTCTGGTCTTCACAAAATTCCTGGAAATGCCTCTCCAGTCGCCTTTTCCAAGCCCTTGGAGCCCAATCAGGAACAGACCGTGCTCGTCCTCAGTCCAAGGCACTCCTGCCAAACAAGGAATGCATAGCAACTACTGCTGTAAGACCACCAACAACACAACGCATTTGCTATGTTGAACCTAGCTACATATACATGCCTCACATGACGCCAACTACCTTTCTTTCTCTCCCGGGTGCTGCTGGTAGTCTGCACAAGATCATCAGAGGCATAGCCCTCCTGCTGCAGGTGGTGGTCAAGCTGTGCAGAAGAGGGAGACGGGGCCTCAGGGGAGGCACAGCCGGCGAGGTTTCCCATGCTCACACTCTTTCTCATGGCCAAAGGGCTGTTGAGCCGAACGCCAAAGAGCTTGATACTCTTGTCCACCCTTTTGTGCAACATGGCCATAACCTTGTATCGAGAAAACGAAAAAAACTGGCAGAGACAGAAACCCTAGCGTGGCGAAAACGGCAGATCTCTGAAACCCTAAGCCGCCAGATTTGGCAAATTGGCAGATCTCTAAAAAGAAACCAACCCTAACTTGACAAATACCTACACAATAAAAACCCCAATCTGACAGAGATTGTACAAGCATCGAAACCCTAATACGACAGAGATGGAAAACCTCTAAACTACATGAACTTATCTGACAAAACTGAGCACAGCAATTCTAATCTGACAAAAAGACCACAGAAACCCTAAGTCGGCAAAAATGACAGGATCTCCAAAACACAGAAACCCTAATCTGCCAAATTTTCTAGGGACAAGAAAGGGGGACAATTTGATTCAAGATAAATAATAAGCCTAATCTTGGGAAAGATGAGGAAATCTTTTCTTCAATGTATCAAGTCTGCACGAAGTTAGGGCAGGAGCTGGCATGGGCAGAAGCCGGCAAAACCCTAACGACCTAAAACGACGCCCTGCTCTGCAGCTCTTGGACTCTGTGCTCCTCTGCTTGGCGGATGGTGCAGAATCCAGAATTTTGTTAATGTTTTTATTTCATTTATTGACCTTATATTAATACCAAAAATTAGGATGTCTTCTTTTCCTCAATTATTTTCACTATTTTTGTCCAATCATTTAATGTGTTTTTCCTCACAACATCTTGGTGCCCTATTGTCCCTCAATCATCTTATTATTAATATTTATTAATTTTGTGAGATCTTTGTCAATTTTCACTATTTACTTTATTCAGCCCCAACCATTTTTAAATTTTGTAAAAATATTTGTCTATTCTCACTATCTATATAGTTGCTTTTTTACAAAATTAGAACACCTTGAAAATTTTGTGATCACACCAAGTGAAACCGCTTTACTTTCAAGGATTGTCGTTCTTTTGCTTGATATAAATGTTACAAGCCATATTATTAATACATCCTTCAAGGATCTTTCTTTGTTTTCACTTAGATCTTTCTTTAAAGCAATTTCAAGCACTACCCTCCATTTTTTTTTCTCAACACAAAATTACAACCAAGGGTGGATACTATGTATAATAAAAGCGTAAAAGTGAGACTATAACTAACTTTTAACAATGTGATTCTAAATTTTGATCAAGAGTAATAGCACAACTAAGCAAAGAAGTTTCCAGAGGCTTTGGCCCCACCCTTTGTCCTACAAGGTTATGAGGTTAAATCTTATGCACATTCCTTCCCTTGTTTACGTAGAGTATTGAATCATGTGGTCTACAGTGTGTTGTATACAATTGAGATACTCTATGGACATTGTCAAGTTCACCCTTGCATTCTTGATCTATTTTAAGATAAATTGGTTGCATCAACTTGTTTAATGTAGGAGTCCTTGCCCAACACTAGATCTATAGAATGGACAAGTTCACCCTTGCATTCTTGATCTATTTTAAGATCAATTGGTTGTATCAACTTGTTAAATGTCAGAGTCCTTGCCCAACACTAGATTTCTAGTATTTGGATGGTACCTCGAATCACTTGTATCAATTATAAAACTATTGGCTACAATTTTATGTGTGGATGATGTTATCTTTAAGTCTATATTGTGATGAGAGGTCATTAGCTAACTTGGTTCTTAGGGGCACTTGTGATCTTTATTCTTATGATGAGAGACCAACAATGACATGTCCCTATGGACACTTGTCAAATACATTTTTGTTTGTAGATGTTGTCTGTCAATAATAGTCTTACAGTACTTCATGATTATATGTTATAACCCATCAACTCAAGCTTAAAATCTTGTGATCTTTCTTCAGAAAATAATAGGCAAAATCTTTAATCCATCAAGCTTTTCTAGTCTTGCTTGAACACTAAGAGTTTTTCACCAATATATAATTAACCCGAAATTATGTTAGTTGACCAAAAGCCTTGTGTTTCTTAGTGGTGTTTATCACAACATGCTCATCAACTCTTTATCATGACAAACATTTAGTTTGGCTTCCCATAGTGTGTTCCTTGGGATCATCAATAAATATATTCAATAAAGTTATTCACAAAACATGGAATGTTCAAATATTAGAATGATCTCAAATTTGAACATGTATCCCTTGAACACATACTTTCTTAGTTCTCTATTTACTCATTTATACATTGAAGTACAATAATAGCATTCTCTAATTACCCATCTTATGCATTTTAGCATGTAAGACATTTGTATAAACCTGGCTTGATCAATATTGATCGTAACTAGTAGGGAAACCATGTGGACCACATAATCTTTGAAATGCATGGCGTTAACAAAAAATAAGATTTTATCCCTTTTAATCCTCACCGCTTACTTCAAATAAATTCAATTTATGGTCCAAATAGAGCTTATGGTCACATGTTTGCTCTTTTATTATATATAGTAAGATATGTAGGCACTCAAACACACATATACAATGTTATAATCAATCTTTATATAAGATATGTAGACACTCAAACAAATACATTGTTATAATAAATCTTTATATTACGCTCTTATATCAATTTCAATTACATTTACTTATACTTTGAAATAAGTAAAATATTAAATCTTTAACATGTTATTGAAGTGTTAATGAAGTTAATGTCTTCAAAATTAAATCTTCAACATGTTATTCAAGTGTTAATGAAATTATTGTGGTACTATCTTCAACTCATTGTTCTTATAGATTGATTATACATGTGCCATGTCTTGTAGTACTATCTAGATTAATTATACACATGTGCCATTTCTTGTAGTCTTTAGTATTGCTCAGTTTAGTGTGTATGCACGTGATAGTGCACACACACACACACATGCAATTTATTTGAGTAAGTCATAATGTGCACATACATGATAAAGTTTGACCTTAATGTTAGGTTCAAAAAGTAATGTCCTAGATTCATTAGCAATATATCCACACCCCTCCCCCCAAAAAAAAAACTTAAAGTCATGTGCCTTGGCACATTTCAAAATTACAAGTGGGTTGGTTTTTCATTTTTGTCTTAGAGCCTATGATAGTATTAGCACCTCGTGTCATTCAAAAAAATATTAATAATCTCTTTTAAGTAGCCAATCTTAGCCACCCATTTTTAAAAATATCAATAATCTCGTTTAAGTAACCAATATTAGCCACCCATCATTAAGGGCAAGGGTCCTTGTGGTACTTAAAGTAGTTGAAAAAAATATCATGAAGGAGAAAAATGGAAAGAAATGCAAAAGGGGAGAGTGGTGAGATAAAGAAATGTGAGAAAGTCCATTGGCTAACAATTATCTTCCTTAAAAGATATTGCACACTCATATGAATGCCCTACACTTGGAATTTTAATTTCCTCTTAAGATGCATTCACTTTACACGAGGAAGTAATGTGCCTATTTCACTTAAGATGCATTCACTTTACACGAGGAAGTAATGTGCCTATTTCACTTTACACAAGGGAGTCGTGTGCCTACTTCTAGATCTTTGCATGATGAAAGATCTAGAAATAGTGTGCCTATTTTCACTTTACACAAGGGAGCAGTGCGTATATTTCTAGATCTTTGCATGATCAAACCATCCACTTGGCAAGATCCTTTTCACTATGTTTTTATGATGTTTTTGGCATCTTTTCAACCAACACCTATGATACACACAATGCATGTGCTCCACTACTTCTTGTACTATTTCAACTCAATCAAATATGATTGTGTGTTTTCTCCAGACTATTTAATGCTATTTTTGCCTCTTCAATGGTTTTTAGGTCTTCTCGTTGCTATTGATGCTAGTGGGTGGTGGTCGTATGGAAACTTTTGACTTATTGGTAAACACATGTATTGGTAATTGCTCCTGTAGCATTATATGGTAGTGATGTGTGTGAACACACTTAGGACCGCCGAGGCACTTTTTCCCTCACTAGGAGGTTTTTTCCCCCGTGCATATGTACACCCTCTTATCTACTCATTTTGGGGTGTGTACTTATCTTTGGTATCTAGCACACATTTGTTCATTCTAATCTAGTGAGTTTGTGTGCTCTCAAGCTTCTCTATCTTGTGTGTGTGCATTGTTGCAACCCTAACCCTAATTCCAACAATTGGTATCAAAGCTAGCTTCCTTGACACTTAATTCGGTAGTTTACCTCTCTCCTCACGATCCTTTTTTTTGTCTCTGATTGAGATACCCTCTTAGGAGAAGAAGGTATATACTATTCTATGTTGTATATAAAGTATACAACATTTTTGGGGTCCACGACGCAATTTGGGTGTGTTTCGAGTACCGTAAGGTTTCTACAAACGTTCTGTAGAGGCATCATTTTGGATTGGTTCTACTCGATTTTGGGTGTTTGGGATGTGTAGCAGCAAGGATTTGGTATGCAGCAATATCTACAGTGTCTTCAACAACATCGACCATCATACTTCCGCCAGTAATACTCTATTCTCTACTCTGTGTTATTTTTCATACACTTTGTAGGTGATTCACTCAGTTGGCAGCCATTCGGGGTTGTATTCAGTGAATACTAAGTACTTGCAGCGTGTTGAAAGATTTTGCATTTGGTAGACAGTCAGTAACACACTATTATCTACTCTGTGTTATTTTTCATACACTTTGTAGGTGATTCACTCAGTTGGTAGCCATTCGGGGTTGTATTCAGTGAATACTAAGTACTTGCAGTGTGTTGAAAGATTTTGCATTTGGTAGACAGTCATGGCTAGCAGTAATGATGTATTCAACGTGTTATCTACTGAGGACAAACTTGATGGGACTAACTACCCATTGTGGTCCTATATGATGAGGCATGTACTGGTTACTAAAGGCTTTTGGAATGTGGTTAGTGGTAGTGAAACTCATCATGTTTCACAACTACTAGTGCAACTAGGTGCTGCAGGTACATCTGAAGTAGAATCTGATACAGATGTGGCTCCTCCACATGCACCACCAATACCTCCTATTGCTGCTCAAACAAGATGGGATGGAAGAGATGCACATGCATTGCTTGCACTTTCTGTGAAGCGAAGCATTATTCCTCATATTCGATCATGTAAGGCTTCAAAAAAATAGGTATGGGATGCACTTGCTGCATTATACCATGTGCGCAATAAAGCACGTGTTGCATATCTGCGCAAACATTTGGCGTCCGAGCACATGAATGAGGGAGACTCAATAAGAATCGGGCATGGTTGTGGCTAATGCATCTACACCAAGTGCAGAGAAGAAGGCAAGTTTTTCTCAAGATGATTGGGCATGGACTGCACATTGCAGTTATGACCCTTCTGTTCATGATGTATGCATGTCAGTGGTAGAATCGGATGCTTGGTACTTTGAAAGTGGTGCTAGTAAGCACATTACTTCACAAAAAAATTTGTTCTCATCTCTGGAATCTGTCCCAAGTGCAGGAACCGTCACATGTGCAAATGGTTCCTCATATCCTGTCAAAGGAGTTGATAGAGTTGTGCTCACTGCTGTAAATGGGGACGTATTTACTCTTTCTAAAGTTTTATATGTGCCAGGCATTAAGAAGAACTTGATGTCAGTTTCAGCCTTAGCCTTGTCAGGCGGCTTGATGGTGAAAATTGTGTATGACAGATGTACAGTTCAGGATAGAAATGATGGTTATTCTATCATTGCCTCAGGTACCTTATTTCATGGCCTATACAAGATGGATGTATTTGAGAAGTTGCAGCATGATGCTTGCTCAGTCTCACGACTCGTGCTATGAGTGATGCAGAATTATGGCATTCATGATTTGGCCATCTGAATTATGGCAGTTTGTTACGCCTTCAAAGGCATGATATGGTGTCTGAGTTGCCAACTCTTGAGACATGTATGTAAGGGTGTATTATTGGTAAAATGCATTGGGCATCATTTTCAAAGGATGGATTTATGAGAGCTGTTAAGAAATTACAACTTATACATAGTGATGTATGTGGTCCTATGAGGACACCATCTATTGGGAGATATCTCTACTTCGTCACTTTTATTGATGATTACTTTAGATATAGCTGGGTGTATCCATTAAAGTAGAAGTTAGAGGTTTTTATGTGATTTAGGAACTTTGTATCCATGGTTGAAAATGCATGTGAATGTAAAGTTGGCACCTTTCGTTCAGATCGAGGGGGAGAGTATATGTCCAAGGAATTTCATGCATATATGGCTGAAAAAGGCATAAGGCATCAATGTACGGTGCCATACACACCTCAACAAAATGGTGTGGCTGAGAGGAAGAACATGTCTCTCATGGAGATAGCACGATGTATGGTGAAAGCCCAAGATTTACCTCATGGTTTTTTGTTAGAGGCAACTATGTGCGCAAACTATGTGTTGAACAAATGTCCTACCAAGGCCTTGCAGTCTAAAACTCCTTATGAAGCTTGGCATGGCAGGAAGCCTTTTGTGGCTCATTTGCATGTTTTTGGTTGTCTTGCTTATGCTCTTATGCTTGAGCAACAACACAGTAAGCTTGATGATAAGGTAGTTAAATGCATATTTGTGGAATACAGTTCAGAAAAGCAAAGGATATAGACTCTATCATCCGGCCTCAAAGTGGATTTTGGTAAGTAGAGATGTTGTTTTTGTCGAAAACTCAATTCAGCCCATGCTTTCATGCAAAAAACAAGAGAATGTATGCTCACAAGACATGTTTGATTCGTTCCTACCTTTGTTTAATGGAGGGCAGCCATATGTAAAGTAATTGAATGCTCAACCAAGTGCTAAAATTCAACCTTTACAGACATGTTTGATTTGTTTCTACCTTTGTTTAATGGAGGGCAGCCATATGTAAAGCAATTGAATGCTCAACCAAGTGCTAAAATTCAACCTTTACAGATGCAAAATCAGCCTTTTGATGAGGCAACTATTGAGGATGTAGTGGATGAGGAGAGACCAGCCATACAAGAATCTAGGCGTATGCCAATATGGCTTGTGCAGACATTGAGGGATAGCAAGTTGGCAGCTCCTTTACCTAGCAGAACTCGTGTAGGTTCTCATCATGCAGATTATTCTCTTGTGAATCATGTTCTCATTTCTACTTTATGTACTAAGTAGGAACCTGTTTCCTTTGAGGAAGCACAAGATTATGATCATTGGATACATGCTATGCACGATGAGTATAACTCTATACTCAAGAATGACACTTGGTATTTGATAGATCTACCTCTGGCAAGAAGGCCATTGGTACTAAGTGGGTTTACAAGTTAAAACGCAAAGCAGATGGTAACATTGATTGCTACAAGGCCAGACTTGTTGTAGAGGGGTATGCCCAGCAAAAGAGCATTTATTATGATGAGACCTTTGCACCCATATCTCGTATGACTACCATTAGGTGTCTCATTGCTTTGGTAGCACATCATGGGTGGAATGTACATCAGTTGGACATTAAGACTACATTCTTGAATGGTGATTTACATGAGGAGGTGTATGTATTGCAGCCTCCTAGTTTTGCTCTGAAAAGAGAAGAGTCTAAAGTATGCAGGTTGAAAAAGGCTCTTTATAGCCTTAAGCAAGCTCCTAGAGCATGGTATGCGAAGATTCATGCATACTTGGTTGCAAATGATTTTTGCAACAGTCCAACAGAGAGTACCCTCTATGTGAAGAGGAGTAAGGACACATTTTTTATCATCATTCTATATGTTGTTTGCCCAAAAGGAACGAGAGGCTAAGGCTAAGGCTAAGGCTATCAAAGTAGCTGAGGAAGAGAAAAAACAAGAGCCTGACTTATGCTTGGTACTAGAGCATTACAAATCATACACAATAGGGGATCATAAGTTAGTTTTTGAAAATGCAGAACGAGGCGTGCTTATGAGTGAGAAGAGTGAGGTTTATGATGGACCTGTTGAAGTGAAGGAGGTAGATGATAGAATTTGGTGAAGATTCTAAGCCAGTTTACATTGCTAAATACCTCACTAAGGAAGAGGAGGTTGAGCTTGTTACTCTCCTTAAGGAGTATAGGGATTACGTGGACATACCATGACATGAAAGGATTTCCCACCACACAGAGGTGGTATATCACACCATCCCCATGGTACCCAATATTAAACCAGTCCAAGAGAGACCCTATCCAATGAATCCCAAATATGTAAGCATTGTGAAAGAGGATATTGACAAGCTCATTGAGTGTAGATTTATTTATGAGATTGAACACTCAAAATGGGTCTCACCCATTGTGGTTGTGCCCAAGCAAAATAGAAAACTTTGAGTATGTTTCGATCTCAAGAAAGTGAATGCTGCCACACGTAGGGATCACTAACCCTTGCCATATTCGGAACATGTGCTTGAATGGGTGGCAGTCAAGGAGGCTTACAACTTTTTGGATGGATACTCAAGATACAATTAGATTTCTATTGCACCTGAGCACCAAGCTAAAATAGCTTTTGTCATGGAACATGGTGTGTATGCTTACCGAGTTATGCCATTCGGCCTAACCAATGCACCAGCCACATTCCAAAGACTTATGAATACTGCTTTTAAGGACTTCTTAAATTCATTTATCTTGGAAAGAGAACCCAGCATACCTAAAAAGGGTGTTTGAAAGGTGTCAATTTTATCGCATATCCTTAAACCCTTATAAATGCCAGTTTTGGGTGAAGCATGGAGTTATTCTTGGGCATATGGTGTCCAAAAATGAGATTTCCATTGATGAGAGAAAAATCAAGGTCTCTTAGAATTACACCCACAAACAAACTACAAGGGAGTCCAAACATTCATGGACCATATTGGCTACTATTGTTGGTTTATTCTTTTCTATGTAGAGATATCTCGTTCTTTGTATAGGCTATTGGTTGTATTTATATGGACCGAGGAATGTCAATAAACCTATGACACATTTAAGTACGCTTTGGAAAATTCTCCAATTTTACGAGCACCTAACTTGGATGCCATCTTCCATGTGAACATTAATGCCTCCAATAATGCAATTGGATATGCCTTAGCATAGCCAGGGGAACACAAAGCAGACTGTCCTATTAATTTTCCAAGTCATCAACTAGATGCTAAAATAAATTATACTACCACTAAAAGTGTGAAGGGTTAGCAATGGTTTATGTTGTAAAGAAATTTTGGTATTACCTTCTTTCTGACAAATTTATTTAGGCTATGTCGATTGAGCCTTGTTGTATTTGGTGAACAAACCATGCTCCACGAGAAGGATCACAAGGTGGTGGTTGATTGTTCTTGAGTTCGATTTTACAATAGTTGTGAGGCCTAGTAAGAAACATGTTATGGTGGATCATCTATCCTGCATACCTGATGGTGAAGCACCAATCGGAGTTAATGGTGAGTTACCAAATGCTACACTATTCAAGGTAGAGCCTATTTTAGGGTGGAGTGAGAAAATGTTAACTTTTTAGCTAATGGTTTTCTAGAAGGAAAGGAATTGAGGGAAGATTTAGCAAGAAAGTTGCTAAAAGAGAGTGAGCCTTACCAACTTATTACTAGAACTCTTTATAAAAGAGGTAAGGATGACATTCTTAGATGCTACCCTCGGGAGGATGAATATCTCATAATCCTAGAACAGGCACACCAAGGGGTAGCATGTGGACATTTTGTGAAAAAAAATCACAGCCATGAAAATACTCCACTTGAGGTATTGGTGGCTAACACTTTTTAAGGACTGTGCACTATTTGTAAAAGGTTTAAAAGTATCATGACTTCCATATTGTGATAACTTGTAATGATCATAGCTAGTGTTTTTGGCATGTAAAATTTGCTCTCTTGATTAATAGAATGATCATATCTTTTTGTTATTTGGTATGTTTACACATGAATAATCATGATGTGAGCCATTTTAAAATTAATAGGTTTGAAATATATTTTCAAAAAAGAGAGGAAATAATATGTTGTTGGTATCTATGATTTTTTTCTTGGGCCTTGGAATGCACTTCAAATCCCCCCTTGTCCTAAAAGCCCTTCAAGTAATTTTGTTTTGTACTCAAATGTTTAATTAAGAATAACATTAGGTCACAATACTTTCCAAGCCTTCAAGTATTTTTTGGACATATTTTTGGGCCTCCAATCCTTCCCTAAGGCCTTATAGGGGGGTTGGATGGGCTCAGATAGCACAGGGGCCTAGACAAGAAGCCTTGTCTCAGCCTAGGTCACCTCGTGCTATGGCTCGACACTTTTGAGCCCATCCAAAACCCTCCTAAGGCCCTGGGAAGGGCTTGGAGGCCCAGCAATATTTCAAAAAAACTATTTGAAGGCTTGGAAAGTATTTTTCTCTTAATTTATCATTTTAGTGCCTTAAAAAATAATTGAAGGCTATTCAGGGGGCAAGGGGGGCTCTAGGTTGCATGTGCCAAGGCCAAACATTATTTTCACCATCATGTATATCGATGCATGCTCTGGTTCTATTATACACTCTTGTGTGGCCCCTACGAGCCATGATATACTGAGAGTGGAATTGGGAGTGTAGGATAACAAAGTATGTGTGCTAATAGTAGAAATGACAAAAGTAAGGGAAGGCTCCCTATTTATGGTAAATTTTAGGGTATAGAGTCAACCGTTTCACACTAATTAAAAAATTATCAACTGCCCAAAACACTTAAATGTGACTATTGTATTTCTATTCAATTATTAAAACTTCATCAAAATAGTAATTGCATCCAAACGTAATGAAACAATACTTTTAGAACAAATAGTAACTAGTCATTGAAAGTGTCATCAAATATGACATACAATAAAAATAAAAAATATAATTACAAGTCTAATTACATTCCCAATTGTGGTTCTACACAATCAGAGAGGGAAAAATATTAGTAGGGCATGGATGCCAAGAAAGTTAAACTATTAACATTAATGAGGAAAAAGTTATTCTATCTTGAAGCTTGCTTCTTGTACGCCCTCAAATCCCATGATTAGCAGGTGTTCTCAGATGTCTGCTAGGTTCCACTCCTTACTAGCATTGACAACGTCAATTGAGCCATCAGTTAGTTTGATTGATATTCTATGGGTGACTCAACACCCTCACATGATGACGAAAATGGTATCCCCAATTTTTCTTCATTTATCACTCATAGTAGAACTAGATGTATAAATTTGAGCGTGCCTTCACTTACAATTACAAGGGAACTTGAATCACACCATTTGGTAAGGAAGGTGAATGTCTGAAGCCATGTAAACATGTTGAACCATTGCCACCACACCTTCATTCCTTTTCTTAAAAGCCAGCAATCTTCCCTTCTAATGAAGGTTCTAATGAAGGTCTAACCATAAGCTTTAACCCTCTGTAGCCCTCTTGAACTTGGTTGTAAAAAAACCTAATCATAAACATTAAATATCTCTCCAACACACACACCTTTCTCATCCCTAGAGTTTTGAAGAAGATACTCAGAGATGGAGTCATTAGGCCTCTTACTAGAGCTTGCCATGGCTGAGAACTAGCTTAGATAGCTTAGTCATTAGGCCTCTTACTAGAGCTTGCCATGGCTGAGAACTAGCTTAGAGGAGGATAAAATGACTTGAGTGGATATAGAAGAGGAATAGGGAGGTTAGATACAAAAGGATTAATGGATTAGAAAATTTACAGATAGATTTAAAAGTACTTAGAGAGTGATTAGAGAGTTTAGATAGATATGGATGCTTATAAGAAGATGGTTAGAAACTTACAAGTTGTAGAAAGATTAAGGAGAGAGGTTAGAAGCTTGCAATAAGATTACATAGAGGTTAGAAGCTAGAAGTAGTTAGAGAGTTTAGACAGATATGGATGCTTGTTTAGAAATTTGCAGCAAGATTAAGGAGAGAGTTTAAAAGTTTGTAATAAGTTTATAGAGAGGTTAGAAGCTTGCAACAAGATTAAGGAGAGAGGTTTGAAACTTGAAAACATTTAAGAGAGAGGTTAGAAGCTCGCACAACAAGAATAATGAGAGGTTATAAACTTACAAGAAAATAAGGTTAGATAAAAATTAGATAAGGATTAGAGAGCTCTATAAGGAATTTGCAATTGTAATTAGTTAGAGAGCATAAAAAGGGGACAGAGAGCTTGAAATTTATTTTTTCACTAATAATAGAATAATGAAAGTTCCTTTTTTAAGGTAAAATGGATTTTTTGGAGG
This sequence comes from Cibotium barometz, assembly GCF_041138505.1. Lineage (NCBI taxonomy): Eukaryota > Viridiplantae > Streptophyta > Polypodiopsida > Cyatheales > Cibotiaceae > Cibotium > Cibotium barometz. The sequence goes on along the minus strand of NC_141057.1, from coordinate 39,514,369 downwards.
GAAACTAAAATTTTCAACTTTTGGGGTTATGTAAATTGGCCAAGCAGATATTATGGGGCCCAAGGGAAGTGAAAAAGGTGATATGACCCCTAAGGGCACGAGTAGTGGGGCTACTAGATAAAAAAGGTGATGTGATTGTGATTAGTAGGAGAAAAAAGCTAGAGTAGAGCAATAAATACCCCTCCTTTAAGCCCAAAGCTAGTGGATAGAATGTGCACTCCCCCCTCTCCCATTGGTCCAAACTCGATCAAAAGGTCGTTAAAATAAATCCTACAGGGGCTTTTTTTGTATTCCATATTCCACTTAATGGAACACTTCTAGATTAGGCATCTAAATATTCATGGGAGCCACTGATTTCAAAGACTTGCTATACATCTAGATCAACGTCTGAGTCGACTTTTAAAACCAAGGCCTACAATAATATCACAATAAATCATAAGTTATTTACATTGTGAGGATTTGCTAACAAAGATAATTAATTTGTTTTATTTTAGAAACTTTTGCACAAAGAGGTCTTTAATGCAATGAGGCAATATAATCTAGATAATGTGCCTAATGCAAAAATCCAAAGTGGTCACTTTCCTCTACCTACCCATACAAGTAACATGTGATGTGTTCACAAGGTGCATGGAGAAACTAGTAGAGGTGTTTTTGCAAACAAGGCCCAAAATGGAGTGGTTGAAGAGACAAACTCAACTATAAGAAGCCTTTGCAATTGATTACATCCTCTCTTCCAAAGTGGTGGCTAGTAGGCCAAGATAGTATGGACAAGGAAAGGTAGAGAAAAAACAATATAGCAATCTAGAATGCAAAAAAGACACCTTAGAGCTTGTAAATTGGACCTAGCTCAAGCAGAGTAAGAAAAGCTACAAAGAACTTAAAGAATTGTGTAGCCAAAGAACAATTCCAAGAAAAGGTCTTACAAATCAATAATGGAGATAAAGTAGCTCCACAGAAAAGGAACTTTTATCCAAGAACCAAACAAAGGTCTACAAATCAAAGTGGACATGCTTATGGAAATCACGACAAGCTTGGTTGAATCCCTTATATTTAGTATCTTTTCTATTTATTACCTTAACTCCAAAACCTTTGGTCTTTTACTAAATTATCTTTCCAAAGTTTCTCACCCACCATAGTGATGATTTATTTAATGACACCATTTTTCTATTATCTCCTTCGCTCATATTATCTCTCCCACTTTATCCCATCACCATAAATTTCTAGGGCTAGTGTTGTTGTGCTCTAGAACCACTATCTTGATATTTCTAATTATCTTGAGAGAGAGAGAGAGAGAGAGAGAGAGAGAGAGAGAGAGAGAGAGAGAGAGAGATGGATGGACAAGTGTACATGAATACAAGGAATTTCGTGTGTTTATAGTGGGCACCCCACTACACAATCAGGGGTCGTGATTGCAGTGAAATCTCAATTTAAGCTATCATTGGTTATACACGATGTTTGGGGGCGGATCATTATTGTGGAAGTGGATTTTATGGATGAAACATTATGGCTTGTGGGGTTGTATGTGTCTAATGGTGTTGCACAACAGCGCCGTCAGTTAAGGGATAATTTATTGTGTTTGTGCAACGCTAAGCTTGGCTTTGTGTTGGGTGATTTCAATGTATGTGAATTGCTGGAGCATGCTTCTACACCTCACTCTATTATGGATGGACTAGAGGGGCTCAGCGCTGGAATGTGTTTGCCAAACAATCAAGTTTTGAAACAAGATATGTGGTCATGGCTAGAGAGGATTTACATATGCCTCTCAACAGTAGCTTGTTTGGACCGAATGTATATTTTCTAGCATGATTTGTTTTTGCCAAAGATATTGTCCATGTAGGTGGATATAATCATATTTTGTCAGATCATTTCCTTTGGTATTGGAGATGCATAGCCATTCTATGGATGCGTATAGGCCATTATTGGGAAAGTTCCTCTTAAGGTTAACTAGACTTTCTTGGAGCATACTATTTTCCATCAGTTTATGTTGCAAGTGTTACAAAACTTTCAAGGCCATGTAATCTCTATTGGGGTGTCAGCTTGGGAGTGTTGTATGTTTAATATTCAAAAGCTTTCTTACACTAGTATGGGATTCATAATGTATCATATTTTAGGGAGAAGTATGCTTTGCTGATTTGCAGCAAAAGCATGCATGTGAGAATATTGTCAGGATGCAAGATAGGCAAGGAGTATTGATTACTGATCCTCCTTGTGTTCTAGATGTGTGTATGAACTTTTATCGCCATTTGTTAGGTCCATGAGGTCATATCTCCTGATGTCATTGTAGCTAGAGAGTCTTTGTTTCACTGGTTCATCACCAGGTATCAGACATTTTTGTAAATGAATTGGAAAGAGATATTTATATATGCGGATGAGGTGGAAGATGTGTTGAAGCATTTTCCTAAAAGGAAAAGTCCAGGATGGGATGGGCTCCCAAATGAGATTTTCACGAAGTATACTGATGAGTTGAAGGTCCCTCTCGCTTCTATTTTTAAGGAGGTGTGGAATACAGGTATCATGCGTGCACGTTGGAAGATTGGGCTTGTACATTTATTGCCTAAAGTTCCATCCCCAGTTAAAGTTACATTAATGGAGACCAATCACATTGATGGGGGACATGTATAAGACATTTGCAACAAAGGTCTTGGCCAACACTTTGCAATGATTTCTTCCTACTTGGATTCATCCAAGGCAATATGGATTTATTAAAGGTCGAAATATTTTGCATAATATACTGAGTGTACAAATTAGAACTGATTATGCAAGGGTTTCGATGCAAGAGGTGGTTATGATTCAACTGGATATTGAAAAGGCTTATGTTCATGTTAGTTGGTCTTTTCCTTTGCAGCTTATGCAGGCTACGGGATTTGGTCCTCGGATGTCTTCTTTGATTTATACTATTAGCCAACATACAGTGGCTAGGCTTATGAGTAATGGTGGGGTGACTGAGCCCATTCATTTGACGAGATCGGTCAAGAAGGGATGCCCACTTAACCCTCTCTTGTTTGCAATTGTTACACATCCAATCTTATCACGATTGGATAAGCTAGTGGAGGATGGTGAAGTTGTAGGGCTTACTCCTCTTTAGCCTTTAGCTTAGGGCAATTCTTAATGACATGATCATTTGCCTTACAATAGTTGCACCTGGTCTTTTTCTTGCCTTTATCAAGAGCCTTCTCAGACTTATTGTTGCTACCTGTGGAAGGAGAAGAAGTTGCAGATCTACTAATAGGAGAAGAAACAGTGGAAGGGGCTGCCTTACCACTTCTTCTGGGCAGGAATAAATGCTTGATCAACTGCACGCTGCCTGGCCCTGTTTTGCCTGGACTGCACTTCTTGCAAGAGCTTGTTGACTAAAGTATCATACTTGACAGCATCAGGTCTGTCCTCATTAAGAAGTCTCCACGTGGAAGCAAAAGTCTGATATGTCTCAAGTAAAGCATCAAGAACAGTCTGCACAAGAGAATGATAAGGAATAATCTCACCTGCAGAAATCAACTGTTCTTTGAGATCTTTAATCTCAGCAAGAAAAACATTCATGTCATCATCTTCTTGCATAATCTTCAATTCTAGCTCTTTACGCAAGTAAGCGATTTTTGCCTCGTTACGACCTGCATACAAACCAGCTAGAATATCCCAAGCCTGTTTTGGTGTTTTAGCTGAACGAATATGTGGGGTGATGTTACGTTTGACAGAAAGTGCAATCAAGGCATGAGCCTGCGCATCTTTACCATCCCAACAACGAGCTTGTTCAGCAGTGGGTAAAACAGGAGCAACAGTAGAGCTGCTAGAACCTGCAACACCCTCAACAGATCCTACATCCACAGAACCTGGACGTACATCCATACCTTGCACAATGTTCTACACTCCTTTTCCAACCAAAACATGCTGCATCATGTATGCCCAAAGTGGGTAGTTGCTGTCTCCATCCAATTTGTCATCAGCAGATAACATGCGAAATACATCATTGTTGTTATCAGCCATGGCCACTGACTGAAACTACCTGTAATGAAGCAAAGACTGAACAGAAAACAACTCGTGCTATGTAGCACGGTCCACAATACAGTACGTATGCCTGTTTTGCAGAAAACTGCACTGTCGAAATTTCTGTAAAAAATGACGAAAACACCTGTGCAGAACTTGAAATGCAAAAACGGAGCCCGAAACGACCTCAGATGCGATTTCTGAGAACGCGAAGTTCTACGGGCTGATTTGCAGAGTATAGGGACCTGGAAGCGCTCGTGAAAGCTCACCTCAATCGGAGAACGTGAGTCAGAGGGTGTTGGTGGCGTAGCCCTGGGAGCCGATGCCTGCTCTGATACCTCTTTTGCTTAATCTTTGATGGCTTTAGAACCCTCTACATGAGCCAAAAACCTCTACCATTGTTCCTTCCATAATATTGGCCATTGTCTAAGCTACAAAGAGAGCCTAACCATGCCATGGAGGTCGCGTTTTTACCCGTGAGGTTGGAAGTCAAGAATCATAGCTAATCAATGTCTACAATGTAATGCTAAGTCTTCTACAAAGAGTAAGAAAGTTCCCATTCCATTAATGCTTCTAATTTCTTCCTCCTTTGCATATTTTGGAATCCATGGGGAAATTAGGGTTTCATTCCATTTAATTCAAAAATTACCATCATAATCCACTTCCTCGTACTTTACTCTCCCCATACATGTGCTTGATGTTTGATTTCAACCTTGATTTAGGGTTTCTTTGCCTCTTTGAGTGATTTGGGGCTTTCTTGAAAATTAAGGTTTCCTCTCAAATCTTTTGTGATCCAAGATGTTAATTCTCTTCTCCTATCTCTCCTCTACCCTCTCATATTAATGATTTGCAAACAATAATGATCATAATTTTTAGGGTTTTGGAAAGAAACAAGGTTTAGGGCAGATTCTTGCATATCATGGGATTCTCATCACTTCCATGCATATTTACATTCCCTTGAGCCTTTACTTGTTCTCTATCATTTACACATAATTCTCTAATCAATTTTGCCCTATACATGTAAAAGGGATCAACATTTGGATTGAACTAGAGAAGAGTATGCAGTTTTTGATGCTTCTTGCATTGGTCATGTCTTGGTATTGTATTTCTTCTCTTTGACTGGATGATTATTTCAAGCCTTGTAGCAAAGAAGTTTGATGAAGAAGGTGTACAAGGAGCATAATGGAGCATAATGCAAGCGTGATTACATGCTAAGGTTGTAATGTACATGAGCATGAGTACATGCTTTGAATTGTAAGCCCTTAAACATTCTTCTCTCTTTACGTTGATAGATTCTCAATCAATTGTATAAGCACTAGAATCTAGCATGTTGAGAGGGTACCCTTGGCATTGGTGGAGAGGCCAAGGGGGAGCATGGCATGAACTTTCCTTGTCATGAGTGCTTTTGGAAAAGCAGCAAGGCGAGGGGATTAGGTATAAGGAGAAAAGACATGGCCTTAACTCTTGCCATCAAAATTCAAATCTTGGTAAGAGGGTGAGAAGGCTTGGCTGGGAGAACGGCAAGCAAAGGAGCTTCATTGAATAATCAAGTGGGCACTCGTTTATGCATGTAAAAGGATTGGAATGTAGTTGCTAATTAGTTAGTGGGTTTTGCAAGGATTAATGATGCCAAATGCATGTTGCTAAGTGGATCAATAATGCCTTAATGCCTTAAGTGAGTTGGAAATTACAAAATCCATTGTAAGAATGCTATTGCACTTGTTTGGATATTGAGATTTCGTCCATCAAACAAAGGAGGTTATGGTAAAATTTTCTCAAAATTCTGATCCATGGAGTTAATCGATTGTATACACTTGATCAATGGAGTTTTTTGGGTGGACATTATACATTGGAGAGAGAAGGAGGCAATGCTTTGCAAGTGGGAGTACAAATTGAGCCAAATAGAGCCACTTTTGGGCATAAGCACTAAACTCCAATTCAGTTTGAGCACATTAGGAATGAAGTTTAGGTGCCTACATAGGCTCAAATTACTCATTTAGGCCTACACAACAAGTCCTTAACCTCTCCATTTTGACTTCATTTGGGTAGTCAAACCTAGGTGGTTGACCTTGACCAAAAAGTAAATAGATCATATCTATACTTTGACTTTGGTCAAACCTGTTGGAATTAGGGTTGCAGGAAAGCACACAAAGCTTGGAGAAGAAGAAGCAAGAATGCACACAACACACAGTGTATTAGATTGTGTCAATGTACAAAAGATAAGTTAGCCCTAGAATGATGGGCGTATATATAAGCCGGGGGAAAAAACCTCCTAAAGAGGGAAAAAGTGCCCCGGCGGTCCTAAGTGTGTTCACACACATCACTGCCTATATATATGGCAACAAATTATGATGGGCATATATACAAGCCGGGGGAAAAAACCTTCTAAAGAGGGAAAAAGTGTCCCGGCGGTCCTAAGTGTGTTCACACACATCACTGCCTATATATATGGCAACAAATTAGGGGAAAAAACCTCCTAAAGAGGGAAAAAGTGCCCCGGCGGTCCTAAGTGTGTTCACACACATCACTGCCTATATATATGGCAACAAATTATTATTTGTTGCCATATATATAGGCAGTGATGTGTGTGAACACACTTATTATTTGTTGCCATATATATAGGCAGTGATGTGTGTGAACACACTTAGGACCGCCGGGGCACTTTTTCCCTCTTTAGGAGGTTTTTTCCCCCGGCTTGTATATACGCCCATCATTCTAGGGCTAACTTATCTTTTGTACATTGACACAATCTAATACACTGTGTGTGGTGTGCATTCTTGCTTCTACCTCTATTATATCCTCAACTAAACTTAATGAATAATTAATTAATTATCACATAACCAATATTATATTCTCAACTAAACTTAATTAATGAATAATTAACAAATTCCCACATAATTTATAAGAAATAGAGAAGCTAGGGACATACCTTATCCCTTAAGAATGATAAACAATTGAAGAACTTTTTAAAAAAAAAGCATGCCTTACAAAATTTATAGAAATTTATTTTGCCAATAACCAGAGCTCCTTAACTCAGAATTTGACAAATTATTATTTAATTTGAAAGCTCACAAACAAGTAGCGCCACAACTTTGTAGTTTTTTCAGAGCTAATTTGGTCATTACAATGGTGCAAAATGTGTGTTAATAGAGGGGTGTCTAGAAAATAGTATTCTATGGAGGAGAAAAATGAATGTTTCTTGGCCCTTCCCTTAGCCTTATTATATAGGCAAGAGGGCAGCCCACCATGCAACGGAAAGATCTCATGCAATCCATGCACACTCAAGTTAGGTCACCATGCACTCAAGTTAGAGCCTCTATGCACTCAGGTTAAGCCTCCATGCACTCAAAGTTAGAGTCTCCATGCATTTTCAAATTTGAGTTATGTGGAGTCTACAAACACAAACAAATTTCTTATTTTCTCATTTTTACCTTCTAAAATGTCCCTTTCATATCAAGGTTGGATATATCTTACTTTTCAAGCTTATATTCTCATAAAAAATGCACATTTGTGGTGGTTAAAAGGCCCATGTGTATACATTCACGATTCTATCTACATTTACGGATGTCCATGCCTCTACATCTTATCAACTTATGGCTATCACATCAATTGAACATATAAATATATATTACTTTAACCTTAGAAAACTTCTAGTGTGCCACACATCAACCCATTATTTTCCAGAGGAATATCTTCTAATTAAGAGCATAACACTTGCCATTGAGTGAGAAATCTAATTTATTGTTGCCTTGTATTTAATTATTTATAATTTCTTAGTGTACATATGACCATCTGGCTTAGGGAAAAATTTTATTTTACTCATATTCAACATTTATAACATCATAAAAAGGATATTCTTTCCCCTTAAATATATTTATAAAACTTTATTCATATAGTAGAGAGAGAGGGATCATACGTTCTCCCCCACTTGAAGACACGAGATGTCCTCATCTCAGTTATTGATATATGAAAGTCTAAGATGATGCTTAATTAATTGTAAAAACAACATCAATATGATTTTTAGTATAAGCTATACTTTTTGATCCTATTTACATTTACTAATGATTTATTAGACCTTTTTCTTCCACTAGTAGTTGTAACAACATTAACAGGCTGATTGATTAGGATTGTTCCTTTTTTGATTCCCCCAATCCAAGGAGCAGGTCCTTGATTACTTTGAATGGATAATGCAGGTCTCTCATTTGGGATCTTTGATAAGTGGGTGCAATAGGTCTTGGAGGGTTTGGGAAATTTCCTATATGAAAACATCTATAGCACATGTACTCTGTGTGGATTCATTTTCATTGTTCATTTGTCTATGAAGGCATATCCAAAGATGGTGACTGAGAATAAGTTCTTCATTCAAAGTTTGATCTAGCTAGCCCCCCTGATTCTAACTTCTTTCTACATCATGGTTCTGCTTGGACCAATTTAGGGGAATCTTGTGGAGTGAAAGGCCTCTTTCTTTGAGTAACTAAAGGCAAAGGTTTTGATACAACTGGAAAGGACTTAGCAAAGTCTTCAGCCATTAGCTCAACTTCTAATATTGATGAAGGTTTGGTGTTCTTAACTAGCTTATTTAAGGGTTCATTAAGATTCCTAAACAAAGCGGTTTAAGAAGGTTATCTCATCCATTGCAGGAGAAAATCAAACAAAAGCCTAATGATACTCTTCAGTGGTCTTCCCTTATTGGGTCAATTATAAAAATTCATTAACCTTTTCTTCCTCAAATCCTGGGGGAAAAAACCTATACCAAAGATATCTCTTCATATCATTCCACTCTAGCTGGCTTTAGTATAAGTGATTGGAATCACAATAATTCCTCCAGCCAGTGCAAGCATTCCCTATAACATTGAGATAAGCGAGGGCCATTTTTCTTCTCTCATTTTGTAATCGGCCACTTCAAAATATTCGTCCACTGAAGTTATCCATGTTGTTTCAATGGACTCGACAAGGTTCTTCCCCTTACCCTTGAATGGACCGTGTTGGGCCGTGTGAAGTGCCTTCTTAACATCATCATCAAGCTTATTGAGACTAAGGCTGGTCCATCTTTTCTTTTTCTTTGTAACTCATGATTACCTAAGCATGAATGATGATGTATGTTAACCTTTTTTGTGACATTTATTCTAATCTAATCACCACAAAAATGAGAAAAAGAAAACTCTCATTTTATTGACCTTGTATAAAATTATTACATTATTTAGAGCCTTCACTCCTAATTTCAAACACTCTATAATGATAACATCTTCCTTGGTATAGAGACCAAGATGATTTAAGTTAACAATAAATGGAGAAGCTAGGACCATACCTCAACCCTCAAGAATGATAAACAATTGCAGAACTTTTAAAAAATCATACCTTACAAAATTTAGTAAAATCTGTTGTTCAGTGTTTTTCCCATAACCAAAGCTTCTTAACTCAAAATTCCACAACTTTTTAGCTGATTTGAAAGCTCACAAGTAGCTCCACAAATTTGTATGGAGGAGAAAAATGGATTTCTTTTGGCCCTTGCCTTAGCCTTCTTATATAGGAAAGGGGGTAGACCACCATGCAAGGGAAAGATCTCATGCAATCCATGCAACCAGCCATGCAGTCAAGTCTTGTCTTATCAACTTAAGGCATCTTACCACTTAAGGCTATCAACTTTATTCATCTTATGTGTACCATAGGTAGTACAATGGCATCACGTGTAAGATCTCTCTCTCTCTCTACTTTACAAATAAAATTTGAGATAAAAATTTACCCTAAGTTAGTATAAATAGATAATTAAATACAAGGTACCAATAAATTAGATTTCTTAGTTAATGGTGGCAAGTGCTACCCTCTTAATTACAAGAGATTACCTTGGAAAATAATGGGTTTATGTGTGTCTCACTAAAATTTTTCTAAGCTCAAATTAATATGTCAAATTATTGTGATAGCCTTAAGTTGACAAGATGTAGAGGCATGGACATCTTTAAATGTAATTAGAATCCTGAATGTACACATATGGGCCTTTTAACCACAAATTTATGTTTTTCATGGGAATATAATCTTGAAAAGTAAGGTATATCTAGCCCTGATATGATTATGTTCATATGAGTGATTAGTGAGGGGTAGGGGTCCTCACGTTTGTGCATACTTGGCCGGATCCATCGATCTAGTGGTTGGGAAAGGTGAGCTAGACCCATGGTGTTGATCGGTGGGGCTAGGCTGGGTCATCAGATCTGGTATAAGTAGAAAAGGATTTAACACTAGAAAGTGGGTGGTAGGGTGGACCTAAGTTGTGGGTGCGTTCTTAAAATTTGAGACTGAACCCCTCACTAATCACTCATGTGAACACAAATACAACGGAAGGCTGATGTGAAGGTAGAGATACTCACTCGAGGCCTACGACACTAACTCGATACTAGCTTTCTAGCAGTTTTCTCTCATTATTGGTCTAGAGTAGCTTCGGACTAGTAAATGTGTACGATTTGTCCAAGAATGTGTCCCTCCATAATTATCATGGGTGGATAGAAGTCATATCGATGGCTCATCGACCCCTTGCTCAAAAATGATGTCAAGTAGGCACTTCACAAGGCCCAACTCTGTCCAATCAGGGTGACGGAAAGAACCTTGCTGAGTCCATTGAAACATGGATAACTTTAGTGGACGAATATTTTGAAGTGGCCAGTTATTACAACAAGAGAAGCAAAATGGCCCTTGCTCATCTCAAGGTTATAGGGAATTCTCACACATTTATGGTTTAAAGGCCCACATTAGGGGAATTTCGGAATCCAAATGGGCCCTTTAAGGGATTTCTTTCTCCTCCTAGAATCCCAAAAAAGTGTAAAAATAATATATTATATTGGGTTTCTCTCTCTTCTTTTTGAATCTAAATTCACCTTTTTCCACATTTTCTAAAAAGATTCAATTCTTATTTTATTCTAAAGAGATTCAACCACTATGAGTGAAAATTCATAAATGTAAAAAGTGAGTACTCTATAAAGTAAGAAAACAAGTACTAGGATATTTCTGACATATATAACTATGCAACTATATTTTTGACATAAGTACATCATGGAATTAGAAGATGTTGATTGAAAATAGTGGCATTTTTTAAAAGAACTCAAATATATCTTGAAGCAAACTTAGTATTTTGAAAAGTTCTTTTTTTTTAGCGCGATTAAACATACTTAAGTTCTATTCTAGTGAATTTTCATGAAGTTATGGTGGTTGTCATTGGGCGAGTTTTCCTCATTCAATAGCCACTCTTCTCTATTTAAATTTCCCTCCATTTAAATCTTCAATCTCTCAAGAAAGCCTCTAAGATTTCACCTGAATCTCCTCTTTCCTCACATACTATTTATGCATGGATAACCATGAAGAGAGATTTGGCTTTCTGATGCCTTCAAGTGGAACTAGAGAGTCATATTTGCCTTCATTGATTTTCTATACTCGATTATTTTGCTACCAAGAAGTATTATTGCATCAAAAAGTGTTGCTATAGTGCTCAATGGAGCTATGCACATGTTTAGAGGGCATTAATTTTTATGTTATTTGAAATGCAAGTGTCTGAAATTAATAATAATGTTTTACTGCATCGTATATTTTTGCAAAGAAAGGAGTTAATTGTAATTTCAATATTGTTTTACGGTCTTTAGAACATCAGAGATAATTCTAAGAAAAGCGATTTATACATGTGGACCTGGATGATGAGTATGCTCCTCCTCTCTATAAGAGAATAGAGGCCTCTAAGGTCAACCCTTATGTAATGCAACAAGCCAGGGAATTAGGGAGAAAGCATGTTGATATATGGGTGGAAGGATCAATTTACCCACCTGATTCCTTGACCCAACAACCACCTAAATTTTCAGGCCTAACTTATTTGATCAAATATGTTTGCGAGGGAAATGCTAGCTTGCTTGGTTACACAAGTCAGGTGCAAAGTGTTTTGATATTTCCACAAAGGATGCTAAAGCTCTAAATGCTTGACTATCTAACAAGGAGAATGAATACAATGAGCTGGTAGAAGTTGTTCATGCTTAGCATTTGCAGAACCATGAATTGGAACAAAAAGCAAAGGATCTAAAGGCCAAGAACAAAAAATTAGAAGGGGTATTAGAGAAGACAGTCAAACATGTGCCCACCTCTAATTTGGATGCACATGAAGGAGTAAGAGAACAAATACTACTTACTGCATTGTCAAAAAAAGTGGAAACTATAAATGCCGTATACTTGCCGAGACTGATAACCTGAAGAACCTTAAACAAGAAAATGGAGCACTCTCAAAAGTCTTGTCAAGACAGATGTTGAAGTCTACACTTTCTTATTCAAAGTTCAGAACAATTAGTGATGATCTTGTACATGCACGATTGCAAGATGTGAAGAACGCATTTACTGCAACTAAAGCTCAAGGTATTTGTGACAAAGTTGGTTTAAGTAGAGAAACCTATGCAATGATCTACATACAAATGGATGCAGGTTTTAAGTTCGTGTTACAAAACAAAAGGGTAACTTTGCTGCCGTGCCCTTTTAGTGTCAGAAAAGCCTGGCAACAATTGAATAACAATGTCTTGAACTCAAATTTGGTAAGCCTAAACACATTGTTCACTCACATGTATTCAAGCATTGTGCTAAAGAAGTGACCTTCGATCTGAGTCTGAATAACAATGATGTCTTGGATGTGTGCAAATTGCAAGCTATAATGGTGAAGTTCTATGATATGTCTGTTCAAGAATGTGGTGGCACATGAAAATTTGTACTAAAACTATATGAAAGTCAAATTGTAAAGAATTAAAAGATAGAAAGAGTAAGTTTGACATTGATGAATAGGAATGGATCCTTCAATGAAGCCATGTGATCCTCAATACTTCAGTGTTCAATCTGAAAAATGAAATCTGGTGGCTTGCAGCATTTGAGATTCCAAAAGAGGACCATGAGATCCTACAGATGTTTTTCAATATAACAAAGATTCCTACTATGGTTCAACGTCAAAAAGCATGTGAAATTTTACATGTGGATGGTTTCAGAGACTACTCAGTGGAATGGCATCTTGCAAGTGATCTAAAGACACTAAAGTGCATGTTTGGTGTCTCAAATGTTGCAAATGCAGAGTTCGCTTGCTTGTATTGCATGCGCTCAAGGAAAAAGGGTAAGAATGAAAAAAAGACGTGGAATATAAACAATAGGAAGGATGGTGCACCAACTCGTGATGAGTTCATATGGGATGGCATAACAATGGTTAGGGTGGATCCAAAGTGAGAACCTATACTTGACATTCCTTTAACATGAGTCCATCCTTGTACACTACATGCCATTTTTGTAGAATTGTGGAAAAATTGGTTTATGAATATATATGTTTTGCATATAAGAGGCCCAATCAGTGTCAAAATTATGGGGAGTATGAGAACTTGGCCTTTGCAAGGCTTTGATAATACCATGTCAAAATTATGGAAAGTATGCACAACGGAAGCAATAGTTGATGGCAAGATAGAGCAACATATATTAGAGAGAGCAAGAATACAAGATGTATAGAAAGCTTCTATATTACCTTCTATTTCAGTCACTCCAAAGTTGGCTTGACCTTCTTCTTGTGAATGTCTTGATTGTGTTACAAAAAGTGAGGCCTCCTACCCTTTATATAGGGTCCACCAAGGGCTAGGGTTGGTGGGCTAACCCTAGATCCCTTTTTCACCCACATGCCTACTTTATTTGGGGTGTGTTCACACCTACATGACCTCTTTCTCTCACCCTTTATCACTAATACATCATATATTTCAACACCCCCTCTCAATGCCACCATGGGACAATGCCAAACATGGAGCAAGGTGAGCATTGGCCATACAAGAACAAAATGACCTCCGCTTAACCATAGGATAGATGACAAGGTAGGTAGCCTTTATACGATAGGATTTTACAAAGAGATGAGTTATAGAGTAATGTGGTTCACTCCCAATTCTAGTAAGCATGCTTCACGCCGCCTCAACTAGAAGAGTTACTCGGCATGTGAGGAACTTAAAAAATTACCCTCAACCTTAGTAACATCTTTGGTACCATCTCTTCCATAGTGGCTTCGTGTACCACCTTTGTTGCTCCTTCGCTTTGATGAAACCATCTTCTTGCAAAAGACTATCTTCAAGTGGGATTTGGATGTACCATTCTTCATTAATTGGCTTCATTGGTTGCATATTTGTGCTTCTTCAATCCTTTCTCGTGGTAGACACGATTCATGCGTACATATCCTAATAGCTTATACATATGCTTCTTGCTTCCACCTATCACTTCATCATGATGTAGAAATTCATACACCAATGTGAACATTGATTTAGGAGAGATCTTATCATTTGTTTATCAACACAAGGGCAGTGTCTAACTCCATCTCCATTACAATACGGTAGACGACTTCCATACACATGAGTTCATAAAAAAAAAATTGGATCGGATTTCATGCTTGATGCATTGATTTGCTTGGTTTGAGAAATTATGCATACCTTGTTATTCCCAAGAAAGAATGGTAAAAGTAATTTCTTCCTCCGCTTACCTCGAGCTTGAAAGAAAAGATGGAAAACCTTTGTACAACCTTTGAGAAAAAAGGTTGAGAGAAAAAACCTTATGGAAAGGTTTAAAAAAGGAAGGTTTTAAAGAACCTTTAAAAGAAGGGGGGTTTAGTTTTTTTTTCTTTTCTTAAAAAAAAACATTGATGAAAAAAACAAAGGTTTTTAAACCTTAGAGTGCATTTTTTTTTTCTCAAAAAAACGCACGGTGCTAGCTGCATCAAGGCAGCTTTGCCAGCAGCCAAGTAGCATCCAAGATTACAAAGATTGTTGGTTCACCACCATACAAGGCGGAAAGCGACAGAACATTGAAGGCAGCGGACGATGTCGACAGAACCAATAGAGTGGACAGAGACAGCGCTGACGGACGGACGGACGGACAGAAGTGCTGCGTTTTTTGATTATGCGCCTCCAACCCCTTGTGTTTTCTTGTTAGTGGAGCTTCTCACCATGAACACACGTTTGAGATCTTCTTCTCTTGGCCACCTTAAGCTCTCCTCCTCTCTTATGGCTCTAGCAACAAGCTTCTATGCTTGCGTTTTGGAGCTTCTGCATTTTTAATGTTGGATTTTCTAGATTTGAGGCCTTTTATGACCTCTCCTCCTTCCACAAGCGTTTCCACATGCAAGCCAACACAAAAAACACAAAACCCCAAAACACTAATTTCTTGCTTTAAAGAACTTCTATACCTTGATTGATACTCTTTTGTTGCCTTCCTTCTTGATGCCTTTTTTATTATCACTTTCTTCTACCAACGCCCTTCTTGATGAGGATGTGAATGGCTTACGTTGGTGAGAGAGAGAGAGAGAAAAGAGGATTGAAGGGGAGCTTGGCAAGGCTCTGATACCATATCAAAATTATGGTGGGGAGTATGCACAACAGAAGCAATAGTTAATGGCAAGATAGAGCAACATATATGAGAGAGAGAAAGAACACAAGATGTGTAGAAAGCTTCTATATTACCTTCTATTTCAACCACTCCAAAGTTGGCTTGAATAAATGTCTTGATTGTGTTACTTTGTGTTACAAAAAGTGAGGCCTCTTGCCCTTTATATAGGATCCACCAAGGGCTAGGGTTGGGCTAACCCTAGATCCCTTTTCCACCCATATGTCCACTTTATTTGGGGTATGTTCACACCTACATGACCTCTTTCTCTCACCATTTATTATCACTTGTACATCATATATATCCACATAAGAGAGTGGAGGAGGTTCTTTCATGCGTGGGTCTACACAAAGGAAAAGTGGAAATCAAGAAAGATGAGAAGAGGTCAGGTGCAAGTGGAAATGTGCCATCATGCAAACCAAATATTGGTGTAGCAAAGTCTAGAATTTTTTTGTCATCACCAAGGAACCATAAAGGTAATTTATTATTTCTTCAACCATGGAAGCATGAGGCATGGAGGAAGTTACACATGGTTGTCCCAAATCATAATAATAACGGCAAGACTAGAATCACAAAGGCTAATTTAGGGATTGCCTTTGATAAGGTTGCTACACTTCTACAAAAAAAGACATTTAATGAAAAGTATGACAACATCTTTAAAGAAGCTATGACTACGTTTTACAAGTACATGGTGGAAGCATGGACATCAAGTAGCATAACACATTATATGGTAAGATCCCCAATTTTGTATGTTCTTATGTTGTTTAGTGATTCTCATTGAAAATAACCAATGTGTATATGCTGTTGTCATTTTTATTCCATAACATTTTGGAGGCTTGTGGTCCCTACTTTGCAAATCAGGGAAGCTTAGCTATCTAGTCGATCCAAGGCATGGAGCACTCACAATGGCAATCTCATTTGTGGGTTTCAGAAGGCCACGAATCCATCAAGTCGGTGCATTGAGGCAATTACTCATGTGTGGTGGTATAGGAGGATTGCAGTTAGGATAGAGGAGAAAGAAGCCAAAGCCAATAGAACACATTGAATTCACGAGGCTTAATGTTTGGATATTAAAAATTTTATTTTTCAATAAACTTCACAATTACAAATCAATGACTTGAATAAAATTTTTATTTGTTTCAATTTTCTCTATATTCACCCAAGAGCAGCAACAAGCAAGAGCTTAAGTTTCCCGCATGTAGATTATATGTCTGAGGCCTTGAAGATGAAAGCATTAATTGAAGATGTAGAAATAAGAATGAGAGAGGCCAAGGATGCATATGCAATTTGTGAGAAGAAATTGGAGGCTGCAAAAGTTCAGAAATTGAGTGAGGAGAAATTTGCCAAAGCCCTCAAGCTGTTAAAAGAATAAATGAAAACAACACAATCCAAGTTGGCTTCCTTGCCTGATGAAGACTCTGCCACAAGAACCACACTTAGTGAGCAGCTAGCAACACAGGAGTCGATGTTACAGGTTCTTGGCAGAGGATCAACAGATTTTGTCGACCTGTCTGTGATTGAGGTGAATTTATTAGTTTTTATGTTTTTAATATTTATTGTATGTGTGTACATTTTGATTGACTACCTTATGTGTTTTTTCTATATGGATATTGATTGACTGCAAGTTGATATGGAGCTACAGGGGAGGCTGATGTAATCAAAGAGCTAGAAATGCATCATGCTTTTCTTATAGAGATGCTTAGTAGAGTCGAAGCGGGCCAGCAAGTGTACCTCTTCCTATCTCCACCTTCTCTGGTCTCCCACACCAAACACAACCTTACTATAGCAGGAAAGTGTGCTAGGTGTGGGCAGGGTTTCAACGTCAACAAAACCCTGATGTTATCACTCAATGTGCTTTGCATCATTATGCACTCTTAGGGATCGATGTATATTTTCCTATTGTACTTTGGTGATTCCACGTAGTGCTCATTTGAGTGTGGCTTGGAGAGCAGATAAAGACCTTTGTTTCATTTTTACAAGTATATAATTTGTCACCAATATGGTAGTTAACATTCACATGTATGGTAGTTGATAGGATCTAGTATGCTAGTTTTAACAGTCACTAAGATGCTAGTCAACAATCACCTATGTTAATTAGCACTCAACATTTCCTAGTTAGCCAGTCACCTATTCAATAGTATGCTAGTCAACAATCACCTATATGCTAATTTATAATTTGTATGCTAGTTAACATTTACCAATATGCTAGTTAATAGTGCCAAGTATGCTTGTTAACAATCACCTGTTAACAACATGATAGTTAATAATGCCTAGTATGCTTTGTTAATAGTCACCCATTAACAACCATAATAGTTAACAGTGACCAATATGCTAGTTTATAGTCCCCACTATGCTATTTTATAGTCCCCAGTATGCTAGTTAACACTTATTAGTATGCTAGTTAACAATGCCCATTATGCTTGTTAACATTCACCTGTTAACAAGCATGATAGTTAACAGTACCCAGTATGCTAGTTAACACTTCCTAGTATGCTTGTTAACAATGCCCATTATGCTTGTTAAAAGTCACCTGTTAACAAGCATGATAGTTAACAGTACCCAGTATGCTAGTTAACACTTCCTAGTATGCTTGTTAACAATTTCCAACATATTATTTAACAATCACCTGTTCACTAGCATGCTAGCCAACAATCACCCATGTTAGCTCTAGCACGTAAATATGTTTAGTTAACAGTCACCTGTTCATTAGCATGCTAGTCAATAGTCAGCTATGCTAGTTAGCACTCGAGTATGTTTTGTTAACAATCACATGTTCACTAGTATTTGACTAGGTCTGTTAGTTAGCACTCATATGTAGATAGCACCCATACACTAGTGTAGTCAACTATTCCCTAGACGAATCATATGTTAGATAGAAAATGCTTTCCAGTTTGTACTTATGTTTTCTAGTTGGTTTGTCTATTTTTGTAGCTCCGTTGACATGCAGCTCATCATCACGAGACGAACAAATGCCCAAAATATGTTTTCATGTGGGAAAATGGAGAGCAACATAACAACGGGTCATATGCACATGCAGGAGAAGGGTGGTGAAGACAACGACTCTTCTGTAGATTTGGCCAATTTGAAGAGAATGCTACTAATAGTGTCGGTGTTGACATACACCCTATTTACAACATGTTAAATTTGGAGTAAAAAGGTGACATACAGGACTTGAATTATAGTGAGACACAAGAGTTGGAGGAGAAAAAGGTACAGGACCTAAATTATAGTGAGACCGTCAAGAGTTGGAGGAGGAAAAGGTACAGGATGAATCAGACCACCGGCAAGAGGACGCACTACGGTCTGCCCCATATGAAGAAATTGCTAATGTCCTGGAGTTGGAAAGTCAAGGGTATGATCCAAAGATTGTGAATGTAGGAGATGACTCTCCCTTGGCCACCTTGTAGGTCAAATTGCAAAAGGAAGAAGGGTCGTGAGCACATGGTGAGCCGAGCATCTCCTGCAAAGAAATGGAAGGTAACAGTAGGTACAACAAAATCTCAGAAACCAAAATCACCTAGTGTAAAAGTTGGCAAAACTCGTGCATGTAAGAAACTGTGAGGTCACAAGGCTAGGTCTTTCATTTGTCCATCCTAGTAGTTGCACACCTCATGGAGGAGGTGGTGTATTTTGTAGTTCTCAGTTATATTGGTTTGTAAACCAACGATATAATAAAAAATATCATTTTTTAATCTGTGAGTTCCAATTTTGTGTATGAATGCCTAAGTAGTACAACTTTGTTTGCAGGAGGATACTTTGTTCTAGTGATGTGGGTGCCCCCATATTTATGTATTGCAGTTGACTTGTCAGTAGGGAGTTTAATGCATGTTCTTTGGGTGTCTCACGTTTTGTGTTTGGATGCAAGTTTTCAAGCCTGCAATCAGTTTAGTGAGGTGTTTACACATCTAAACATACCGATCATAGTTGATGATGAACAGTTAAAGCCATTGTTGGCCCCTGGGTCATAGCCAGTAAAGAAACAAAAATAAAAGAAAAGAAAACAGGTAGTCAGGCAAGTGAAAGAAATAGTGATTGATCGAGTGCTACTTGCGGTAACATGTGAAGAGCCGGATTTGAACCGGAAACCTGCTTCAGAGGAGAATGATTGTTGCAGAGCATTGATACTAGATCTTAATGGTGTGCTGTTGTGCCATTTTAGAGAAGGTGAATACATTCCAAGGTATATAACATGGATGAAAGAGGTGACATATGCCCCTGGAGAGCGAGTATTTGTCCATGAGGGAGCCTCTGCATTTTTGCTATGGTGCATGGAGAACTTCATTGTGTCTATATGGAGTTGTGCGAGGTCAAAGAATGTAAACAGGTTGCTAAGGGTAGCATTTCCAGAGTCTGCAACCAAATTAGCAGGCCAAATTTTGTCCCAGTAGCATTGTCAAAGATAGGACAACGCAAAAGATAGGACAACACAAATTTTGTCCCAGTAGCATTGTCAAAGATAGGACAACGCAAAAGTTCCTGGAACAAAATAGCTGATTTTTTATAAGTGCATGTATGATTTCTAGAGCCACTACAAGCAGTTTAACAATTCGAACACTTTAATAGTTGATGATTTCAGCTTACAAGTGTTTCAAACACCCACGTCACTGTTGTTTAATCATTCCAAAGCTTGTAGACGTGGAAATGTCAGAAATCGCAGGGTTTCTTAATGACAAGATTCTTAATTGGATTTGGCATTGGTTGCTCTTGCAGAGAACCATCCAGAGCATGCAATCGCCGATCTTATGTATACACCCTTGGATAAAGAGAGCCTGGAAGTGTTTTACATGGTAACCAAAAAGTAGCTTTAGAGGGATTTTGTAAATTTGTGGCCCAATATGTAATCAATACTTCTTTTCACCTCTTGCGGCCTTTTTGAGGGGCTTTTGTAAATTTTTGGCCCAATATGTAATCATTACAATGAATATACAATGAATATACATTCAAAGAATGTGTAGTCTATTAAAGTGTGTATAAACTAACATGTACAGTTTATGAAAGTGTTACAATCCTTCAATGAAAATCATAGTATTACTGATCATAATCCTCCAAAATATTGAGTCCATTGTATTACAAAATATGTCATTTGGACTCTCCGTTGAAGACCACGTAGACAACCAATGAGATCCAATATCAAAATTTGATTCACAAAAGTCATTCCCTTTTTCCTTAATCCATAATTTCATAATGAGAATCATTGATCTCTCATCAAGGTAATCTACCCATCATTTGACTGAATGTCCAACTAGATTCTTGGTGATTTCGGTCAAGGAAAAACTAGGTTAAAAAAACGGTAGTCTATTATTTATATTAAGAACTGGAATTGGTCTCACAAGGTTTTTGCTTGATTCAGATCGAGAGATGGACAAGTAGTTTATTGACCATCCCTCTTATAGTCAAGGGAAAACTAGGTTAATTTAATGGTAGTCTATTATTTATATTAAGAACTGGAATTGGTCTCACAAGGTTTTGGCTTGATTCAGATCGAGAGATGTGTTGCCATATATATAGGCAGTGATGTGTGTGAACACACTTAGTACCGTCGGGGCACTTTTTCCCTCTTTAGGAGGTTTTTTTCCTCGGCTTGTATATACGCCCATCATTCTAGGGCTAACTTATCTTTTGTACATTGACACAATCTAATACACTTTGTGTTGTGTGCATTCTTGCTGCTTCTTCTCCAAGCTTTGTGTGCTTTCTTGCAACCCTAATTCCAACAATTGGTATCAGAGCAGGCATCGGCTCCCAGGGCTATGCTGCCGGCACCCTCCGACTCACGTTCTTCGATTGAGGTGAGCTTTCACGATTGCTTGCAGGTCCATATACTTTGCAAATCAGCCCATAGGGCTTGGCGTTCTCAGAAATCGCATCTGAGGTCATTTCGGGCTCCGTTTTTGCATTGCAAGTTCTGCACAGGTGTTTTCATCATTTTCTGCAAAAATTTCGACAGTGCAATTTTCTACAAAACAGGCATACGTATTCTATTGTGGACCGTCCTACATAGCACGAGTTGTTTTCTGTTCAGTCTTTGCTACAGGCAGCTTTTACATCAGTTTCAGTCAGTGGCCATGGCTGATAACAGCAATGATGTATTTCGCATGTTGTCTACTGAAGACAAACTGGATGGAGACGGCAACTACCCACTTTAGGCATACATGATACAGCATGTTTTGGTTGCAAAAGGAGTGTGGAACATTGTGCAAGGTATGGATGTACGTCTAGGTTCTGTGGATGTAGGATTTGTTGAGGATGTTGTAGGTTCTAGCAACTCTACTGTTGCTACTGTTTTACCCACTACTGAACAAGCGGTAAAGATGCGCACGCTCATGCCTTGATTGCACTTTCTGTCAAACATAACATCACCCCACATATTCGTTCAGCTAAAACAGCAAAACAGGCTTGGGATATTCTAGCTGGTTTGTATGCAGGTCGTAACGAGGCAAAAATCTCTTACCTACGTAAAGAGCTAGAATTGAAGATTATGCAGGAAGATGATGACATGAATGTTTTTCTTGCTGAGATTAAAGATCTCAAAGAACAGTTGATTTCTGCAGGTGAGATTATTCCAGATCATTCTCTTGTGCAGACTGCTCTTGATGCTTTACCAGAGACATATCAGACTTTTGCTTCCACGTGGAGACTTCTTACTGAGGACAGACCTGATGCTGTCAAGTATGATACTTTAGTCAACAAGCTCTTGCAAGAAGCGCAGTCCAGGCAGAACAGGGCCAGGCAGTGTGCAGTTGATCAAGCATTTATTGCTGCCCAGAGAAGAAGTGGTAAGGCAGCCCCTTCCATTGTTTCTTCTCCTATTAGTAGGTCTGCAACTTCTTCTCCTTCCACAGGTAGCAACAATAAGTCTGAGAAGGCTCTTAATAAAGGCAAGAAAAAGACCAGGTGCAACTATTGTAAGGTAAATGATCATGTCATTCAGAATTGTCCTAAGCTAAAGGCTAAAGAGGCAAAGAAGAAAGAGTCAAATGCAGCCACAATAGCGGATGCTTCTACAAATGCAGATTATGCAAATGTTGTGCGGGATACAGAATGGGCATTTAGCGTGTATTGCCAGTATGACCCATTTGTACATGATGCATGTTTGGCAGTTTCTGTTGACTCTAATGTATGGTATTTTGACAGTGGTGCTACAAAGCACATTACCTCACATCGTGATATGTTCACTTGTCTTGAGGCTATCTCTAATGGGAATACTGTCACATGTGCCAATAATGCTTCTTACCCAGTGTGAAGGGCATTGGTAAAATTATGCTTACTATTGTAAATGGTAACATTTTCACACTTTCAGATGCTTTGTATGTGCCAGGGATAAAGAAGAATCTATTGTCTGTCTCTGCGCTTGCTAGACTTGGACTTGTAGTCAAATTTGTGGATGACAGATGTACTGTTCATGATTTGACTTCTGGTGATACGATTATTGCATCTGGCACCTTGTTTCGTGGGCTGTATAGGCTCAATTGTTATGACAAGTGTGTGGAAGATTCAGCAAATGCAGTTTCTGATGAAAAGGCAGTTTCAGATACAAAACTATGGCATGCTCATTTTGGTCATCTAAACTTTGCTAGTTTGCTGCGTTTGCAGAAATTTGATATGGTTGCTTCCTTGCTCCCTCTTGAGGCACCATTGAAACATGTTTAAGAAGGCTGTATTTTGGGCAAAATGCAGCGTTCTGCATTTCCAAAGGATGGTTCTGTGTGGGCCACTCGCAAATTGCAACTTGTACATAGTGATGTATGTGGGCCTATGCAAACTCCGTCATTTGGTAAACACTTGTACTTCGTGACTTTCATTGATGATTACTCAAGGCATGCATGGGTATATCCACTGAAGGCAAAGTCCGAAGTGTTTTTGTGCTTCAAACAGTTTTTCTTATGGTTGAAAATGTATCCAATTGTACTGTGGGCACCCTTCGTTCTGATCGAGGGGGGGAGTACTTGTCTAAAGAGTTTGATGCATTTCTGGCTAGTCGTGGGATAAAACACCAATGTACAGTGCCGTATACCCCTCAGCAAAATGGTGTTGCTGAGAGGAAAAATAGGTCACTTATGGAGATGGCACGATGTATGGTCAAGAGACAAGCTTTGCCACATGCGTTTTGGCTTGAGGCTGTCATGTGTGCTGCATATGTACTCAATAGGTGTCCCACTAAGGCCTTGCAGTCTATTACTCCATACGAAGCTTGGCATGGCAGGAAGCCTTCTATTGGTCACTTGCATGTCTTTGGTTGCTTGGCCTATGCTTTAGTGCAACAACGCAGAAAATTGGATGATAAGACTGTCAAATGCATTTTTGTTGGTTACAATGCTGAGAGAAAGGGTTACAGATTGTATCATCCACAGTCAAAGCATATCTTGATTAGTCGAGATGTTGTTTTTGTGGAAGATGCTGTGCAACCCTTGTTATCATGTACCAAAGAGACAGGTGTGAGCTCACGGGATGTATTTGATACATTGTTGCCTCTGTTTACAGGTGGGAATTCAAATGTAAGTCCTAATGAGGCAAATATTCAGTCTATGCAGATTTCAAACGACATCATAGATCAGCCTATTTCTGATGCAGATTTACAAGATGTAATTTTTGAGGATAGGGCTGAAAATGAGCAAGCTAGAGGTATGCCTAAATGGCTGGTGCAAACCTTGCATGATAGTAAAATTGATGCACCTATATCTAGTTGTACTCGTTCAGGTTTTCAGCATGCCTCTTATGCATCAAATTGTTATGCTTTGGTGGCTGTGTCTAGTATGTGTGAAGAGAAAGAACCTCTTTCATTTGATGAGGCACACAAATCAGAAAATTGGTTGGGTGCAATGCAAAGTGAATATGATGCTATAATGAAGAATGGTACATGGTCTTTGTGTGATTTGCCTATTGGTAAAAAGGCCATTGGATGTAAGTGGGTTTTTAAGTTGAAACGAAAGCCAGATGGCAGTGTTGATTGCTATAAGGCTAGACTTGTTGCAAATGGTTATGCTCAAGAAAAGGGCATTGATTTTGATGAGACCTTTGCTCCCACTTGTCGTATGACTACCATTCGTAGCATTTGTGCGTTGGCAGCTCATAATGGTTGGAATGTACATCAGCTAGACATAAAGACTGCGTTCTTGAATGGAAATTTGCATGAGGAGGTGTATGTATCGTAGCCTCATGGTTTTGTTCAAAGAGGGCAGGAAAACAAAGTGTGCAGGTTGAAAAAGGCTTTATATTGTTTAAAGCAAGCTCCACGAGCTTGGTATGAAAAGATACATGCATATTTGACTGCACATGGATTTCAGAATAGTCCAACAGAAAGCACTTTGTATGTTAAACGTGTGGATGGTGTACATCTAATCATTGCTCTCTATGTCCATGACATGCTGCTCCACAGGACCAAATGAGAGTCATATTGCTGATTTTAAGGCTGATTTGAATGCCTCTTTTGAGATGTCAGATTTGGGGCATTTGCATCATTATTTGGGGATACAATTTAAGCAGTGTGATGGAGGTATTGCTTTGTGTCAGACAAAGTATATTGAGACATTGTTGCGGAGATTTGGCCTTGAAGACTGCAAGCCTATTGCTACTCCAATGGAGACAGGTTTGAAGTTGAGTCTTCATGATGCTGGAGATCACTTTGATGTCACACTCTATCAGACAGCTGTTGGTTGCCTCATTTATGTATGCATTACGAGGCCGGACATTCAGTTTGCAGTCTCACAGGTGAGCAGGTTTATGCATAGCCCAGGGTCTCATCATTGGAAGGTAGTTAAACGCATCTTTCGCTACTTGAGTGGCACCATACATCTTGGGTTGTTTTATCCCAAGGAGGGATCGTTTGCCGCCAGATTTACATGCATTTTCGGACTCAAATTGGGCTGGTTGCTATGACACAAGAGTGTCCACAAGTAGTTTTTGTTTCATGCTCGGTAGCTCATGCATATCTTGGTTGAGCAAGAAGCAACCTACTGTGGCCACTTCTAGTTGTGAAGCTGAGTACAAGGCAGCTTTCACAGCTATGGTTGAGTGTGTGTGGCTCAAACGGCTTATGGCTGACTTGGGTGTTGGACAGGAGTCTACCACCTCTATCCTCACTGACAGTCAGAACGCATTGGCAGGTGCGAGAAACCCAGTTTTTCATGCTCGCACAAAGCACATTGAGGTGCATTATCACTATGTCAAGGAGAGACTCTCAGCAGGAGAGATCAGCTTGGCCTATGTGCCAACACAGGACAACCTCGCTGATCTTTTCACAAAGGCGCTTCCTCGTGAGAAGTTCGAAGCTTTCCGCAAAGCTTTGGGCTTGCTCCCCTTTGTGGATTAATCTATTGCGGGCATGGCACTCCCCTATACATGAGTGCCAGCTCTCGTTCACACCATCACTCCCAGGGGGGATTTGTTGCCATATATATAGGCAGTGATGTGTGTGAACACACTTAGGACCGCCGGGGCACTTTTTCCCTCTTTAGGAGGTTTTTTCCCCCGGCTTGTATATATGCCCATCATTCTAGGGCTAACTTATCTTTTGTACATTGACACAATCTAATACACTTTGTGTTGTGTGCATTCTTGCTGCTTCTTCTCCAAGCTTTGTGTGCTTTCCTGCGACCCTAATTCCAACAAGATGGACAAGTAGTTTACTGACCATCCCTCTTATAGTCGTGGTCTAACCAAAATCATTTGATTTAGCTCTAGCTTTGATTCCAAGGATTTTCTTCATATAAACGTCTACTGAACTTCTAACCGAAGAAAATTCCAACTTTATGAATTTCATTCCTTCTTAACTATAATAGATTAAGAAATGGTTTTACATGATAATATCAGATTTTAATGAAAATAATATTCTTCCATTTTGGAAAAATATCAATGTGGTGAATTATCCACATATATATCTAAATATTCTTTCTACTAATTTAATTTATCAACTCTAATTCTCTAGGTGGAATTATGGTGAAAATTCCTCTTTTGTCACCAAAAATTAATTCAAATCTTTCTCTACTTAAATACCATAAAAATTCTTCTTTTAACTAAATACAAATATCCATTTTTTTGAATAAGCTTAAAATTCCTCTTTTTCTCACTTAATGATTAGATTCCAATTGTCATGGGAATTCCTCTTTTATCATAAAATAAATTTATCTAAAACTTCTTTTTAAATTAAATAAAAAAATCATTAATTCAAATATGCCAATAATTCTACTTTTACCATTTAAATGATTGAATTCCAAATGTCATGGGAATTCCTCTTTTATCATTTAAATTTTCTCATGCATAGAAATAAATTTATCTAAAATTTTTCTTTAAATTTAAATAAAAATATCCATTAATTTAATTATGCCAAGAATTCCACTTTTACCATTTAAATGATTGAATTCCAAATGTCATAAGAATTTCTCTTTTATCATAAAATAGATTTATCTAAAATTTCTCTTTAAAATAAATATATTCATTATTTCAATATACCTAAATTTCTCTTTTTTCATTTAATTACATGGATCTCCATTATCATGGGAATTCCTCTTTTTGCATAAAAATAAAAATATCAAAAATTTCTCTTTTCTTTAATTAATTATTTATGCATAAATACTAAAAATTAGTTTTCCATGAATGTGATGAAAATCATTCTGTTAGCATAGGATGACTAATCCTAGAATATGGTAGGAAGTCCTCTTTTCACATTATGCATAAAAATGAGTTATGTATTAATTTCTAAACATTTTGCCATAGATTCGCTCTGCTATTACTAATAATTTTCAATATTTCTAGAAAGAATAAGACTTTGTAATACAATTATGATAGAATAACTATCCTTAGACTTAAATCCAATTGATGGAATTAAATCATAAGTTTACCATAATTTTGCCATAGCTTCGCTGCTTGCTATTACTAATACTTTTCAATATTTCTAGAAAGAATAAGACTTTGTAATACAATTATGATAGAATAACTATCCTTAGACTTAAATCCAATTGATGGAATTAAATCATAAGTTTACCATAATTTTATTAGCATAAAAGCATAAAAAAGCCATTTTCTTAACCTCTAGCTTAACTAGCATAGAGTTTGATTTTTGAATTGAGAATTTATCAATGAGAAGCATCTATTTGAATAAAGAGTTAGTCATAGGAATGACTATTCTTTTGGGAGAGAGATATATACATAAAAAGCATCCTAATTAAGCATAAAGACTAACTTTTTTGTCATTAATCATTAGAATTCTTATAGAAATCTTGATTTGCATTGAAAATAATTAATTTGAAACTTCTCAAGCTTGAGAGGGGTTGAGAAGTGAAATCTTTTGAGAATAAACCATGAAATTACTTCTTACCTCTAGATTTGGCTTGCTTCTTTATCTTAGAAGGAAGCCCCCAACCAATCAATTGGTTTAGTGAGTTGAGAAGAAAGCTCCAAGAGTTGTTGAAGGGAGAGAGAAGCTCTAATCTTTCCAAAAGTAGAGGATTTTTAAGGGATAATAGAAAATATGATTATTTTAATGTAATATTGGCATGGTATAGCTCTTCACAAATGAGAATACAAAATAATGAGGGTTTATTTATAGGTGAGGGAGGCCACTAACTGAGTCCAACTAAGTTTTAGAATTTTCCAGCTTCAGTTTGGCTAAATTTGGACCAGTTTAGCTCCCATTTTGATCTAGTTTGATCCAAGAGAGAGGAGAGATAAAAATATCTTAATATTTTTGAATTAAAAACCCTCCCACACATGTGAAGGAGGCGCCTACCTCAAAGGTCCCCCTCTCCTTACCAAGGTGTCAAAAATTCATCATTCCTCCAAAATATCTCATTTTTTAGTAATATCTCTTAATTTTTAACTAATAAACCTTGTACTCAGTCAACTCTTCATCTTATGTGAGCATTTACTCATTTTTGGGTATTTTCTTTTATTAATTGGATTTATCTCATCCCAACACATGGGTTAATCCTATTGGCCCATAGGAACCTTAATTGGACCATAATCTAAATTTTTTTGAAAATCTTGACCCTTAGGCTAAGGTCACTTATATCATTTTTAATTGATTCCTAATACACCTTGGAGAATTTATTTTGAACTTCTGTTTCAGGGAAATATATTTTTGATATTTGTAGAAATTTTATATCCAAAAATATCTCAATATTAAATTATCTCTCTCTAGAATTTTTCTTCTCTCTAGACAAAAACAAGGAAAAATAATATTATCTTGTATTCAAAAATAGGGAATGATTACAGGGGATTAAAGTAAAAGCTTATTCATTCTGATTGATTCATAAGTACCACTTCGCATGAAACTAAGGCACCATGCCTTAGGGGACCAAGTAATCTCACGCGATACTTCCGTCGGAATTAAGTCTATTTCGGGTGACTGTTTCATTTCGAAGTCGGTTGGAAAATGAAACACCCCTTTTCTTGTAGATTTGGAAGAATGACTTGTATAGATTATATATGAATAGTACTTGGGTTCAGTAGGAGAAGGAAAAGAAAGACTATTATTGTATCGACTTTTGCTTCTACAAATTTCTGAACATGAGAAATCCTTCGAAAGGTTCCACACGCTAGATTAAACTCATTCTCTACAAGTTTATCAATAACAATGGAATTTTATTTAGGCTCAGGAGGAATATTACAAGAAAGAAGATTAAAGGAATATGCATCTCTCTGCTTGTAATACAAACCCTTGATGACATATGTTCCTTTAGCAATTTTATTATGCCATTCATCCACATAATTGTCTTCAGCCTCATCCTTCTCTGTAATATATTTGATGAGGTAAAATTTAACTGCCTTTGTATTGGTTACGGCATCTGGTTGTATTGCAAAAGTGTCACCAATTTGTAGTGCATCGCTCAACACATCATGATGTCCCTCATATGACACTTCATCATATGCATCTTTGTTCATCAGGAAGGGGTTCGGAATCAGGCAAGGGTTGCAAAATATGATAATCCTAGGAAGGAACATGTGCTTTGTTGACACATCTATTCTCCAACGACCATGCATACATGCATCACAAAAGCAAGCCAAATGTCTGATGGCAAGTCCTGTAGAATCCTGTGGGTTATGAGCATAAATGGCATGCACAGAGCGTGACTTTGGGATAGGTTCATATATCTCCCTATTTACATCTCCTACTTTGACCTCCCAAAAGACACGGGCACAGTTTCTTTGTTTTGAAGAATAGCAAGCTTCAGCACCCTTTGATGATAGGTTGTCCCTACAGTAAGCGACTACATCAACAACACACTTTAAGGTAGCACCGTTTTGCTCTTTATTTTTTCATGTGTCAACGTTCTCTTCATCATAGCTCTTGCTCCGTCATGTTCTCCCTTGCCATTCTTGATGCTGAGAAGAAATGACTCATTTGTATCCAAGTCAAACTTGCATACCTTGCTACAAAATAGAATGACCTGCGTGCCTTGAACTGTGAAGCAGCACCATCAAACTACACCTAATGTGATTTAATTGTTACCCCTAGTTCCTTCAACCATTCAAAGTGCAACATAAAGAAATGTTGCACAAACAAGGTGTCATGAACTCTGTCATCTAAAATGAATAAGTGGACAATTTTGATGAGTTCACCTGCTTTCCTGTAGTAAGTTCTGTGTACAAGTATGGTAACTTGTGTCGAATGCCAATGCATAGACTGGATCTCATTATTCTCTTTAAAAGCATAGTTTTCAACAAAGTCGATCACAGATACAACCACATCATTAGGGAAATTTTGAATACATTCTTTAAACTGTTATTCTTGCCACGAGGCAACGTAATTGTGAGTAATGAAGAAACGTAGCTTGGATTTCAAAAGTGCAAGAAACTCCCAATACTGCATCTCTTTGTTCAAAAGATCTTTCCTCTTCCTTTTGTTTTCTTCTTTGTCCATAGTCTCCACAAATGCAAATATCTTCACAATCATAGAATTCCCTCCCTTTCTTGTCTCCAAAGGGCAGCATGCCAAATTCTTCACACCATAGTTTTTGCATTGCCCCATCAAGCACTTTCTGTTATGGAAGGACTCATCTTCTTGCTTCGGGCACACTATTGACTCCCACAACTATGTGATGTTGAAATTACAGCAATGTGATGAGCTATGGTGGATCAAATACTAGAATCAACATCATTAACAAAGTGATTAGACGATAGATGTAATTAGTGAGCAATTAACTAATAGCTTAATGTAGGCATGGATAATAAAAAACCAGCAAATTCTCATTAGGCCAATGCCTCAATTTATAGAGTTTACATCCAAGCATCTAATCCCACTGATTTCTCCTTGATTCCCTCCACCTCTTTTGCATGATTCTCTCCACCTCTCTCAGAATATCTCCACACTTCCTAATTCTTCTCATGCTATCCTTTATTCTCTCCCAGTAGATTCTTCTCACCTTTTCACAGGTTCTTTCACATTTACACATTCTCTTTTACAGCCTCTAACCAAGGGCTTGTTCCCGCACACACCCTATTCACTTGTATATTTCAACACCTCCCCTCAAGTGAATACTCCTAGAACACCTGGACCCTATACCAAGTTTCCCTCTTACTTGATAGTCCGCCACGAGCGACCAGTGTCTAGCACACCTCCCCTCAAGCTAACTTAGCACACCTGGACCTTGTACCAAGTTTCTCTCTTACTTGATAGTCCGCCACGAGCGACCAGTGTCTAGCACACCTCCCCTCAAGCTAACTTAGAATACCTGGACTCTATACCAAGTTTCCCTCTTACTTGATAGTCCGCCACGAGCGACCAGTGAATACTCCTAGAACACCTGGACCCTATACCAAGTTTCCCTCTTACTTGATAGTCCGCCACGAGCGACCAGTGTCTAGCACACCTCCCCTCAAGCTAACTTAGCACACTTGGACCTTGTACCAAGTTTCTCTCTTACTTCATAGCCCGCGACCAGTGCCTCAAGTCCCTAAACTCATAGTCCTTGACACTCTCTCTCTCTCTATGTGTCTAAGGCTACTACAAGTGCCCACGACCTTGACTAAAGTGCTCACACATACATCTACCACGTGGCCTACATCATCGGTGGCTCAGAGGTGGTTTTACTTTGTTGGGGCAGGTTACATTGGGTTGTGGGGTCTCTCTCTCTCTCTCTCTCTCTCTCTCAGAAAAGATGATCCAACTCCACTTCCTTTGAGCCTCCATGAAGTTTGCCGATGTCGTTCCTTCTCCACTGGGTTTACCACGTGGCCTACATCATCGGTGGCTCAGAGGTGGTTTTACTTTGTTGGGACAGGTTACATTGGGTTGTGGGGTCTCTCTCTCTCTCTCTCTCTCTCAGAAAAGATGATCCGACTCCACTTCCTTTGGAGCCTCCATGAAGTTTGCCGATGTCGTTCCTTCTCCACTGGGTTTGCTGTAGTAGTCTCTTGCCATGTGTCTTGGCTTTCCATAGTTGTGGGCAAGTGAAGGTCCTTCCTCCTACTCTGCCTTTTCACTGGGGGGTTTGCTGTAGCAGTCTCTTGCCATGTGTCTTGGCTTTCCATAGTTATGGGCAAGTGAAGGTCCTTCCTCCTACTCTGCCTCTTCCTCGTCCTCGTCCTCGAGAGAATCCTCCTCGGGTGAAGAATGCTTTTTCTTCTCCTACTATTGAGTCGAGCCATTTCTTCTCTTTGCCTCTGCTCTCTTGCTCTAGTAGAGCTCCTGTGTAGCTTCAATTCAGGTACATTCTTTAGTGTTGCTACAATATTTTCATATTCACCTTTGTCCACACTCTTCAGAAGCACTGCTAGTGCCTCATCGTCTTCTACCTTTTTGCCAATAGCTGCGAGTTGTTACATTATGCTTTTATATATGTTCAAGTGTGTGATTAAAGGTTCACTTTCCTTCATATCCAATTTGAAGAATTGCTTAACAGATTTATCTTTGAATTTTTAGCTTGTGTGCCAAATAATTTATTGAGTTCATCCCATGCATCTTTTGCCCATTGTCTGTGATGTGATGAATGATTTCATCATTTAAACTGAGTGCAATAAGTCCCAATGCTTTTTCATTTGTGCTCTTCCACTCATTTTCCCCTCTCGCCTATGGGCATTCATCTCTTCCCTCAACTAGCCCCCACGGATTTTTCCTCATGAGCAAATACATGGTTTTTGTCTGCCATGTGTAAAACTGCTCCCCATTAAAGTTGACTATTTCTTGTGCTGTACTCATGATGATGTGAAGGGGGTCTTACCTCTTGATCCAATTTCAAGATTCAAAGGCAGTGTCTACCCTTTTACAACTCAATCTGGTGTTTAAGAGATGATTACAATAAATTTATCATCATAAAATCATCAGAAATTACATTAAATCAAGGGTAACCGATTTGTACGGAATGGTTGGAGTATCAAACCAACTCCGAATTGCAATCTGAAGTTATAAGGATCTATATCAGATACCTATGGTTAATTTGAACCCTCAATTATACCAATATACAGTGATTAGCACTGATTAATCATTGATTAGTAAATTAATCCTCTATTTTGTGTACAAAAAAAGAGTATGCGGGGAGTCCATATCTGATGCCTTAGACTTCAAATGAGCTCAAATTCCTTCAAGGCCATCAATAGAAATTAGTCTAGTAGAGGATTAAGCTAAGAAACACAAGATTTGACCAAATATTGAATGCTTAAGCTCTGTTTTACCAAATTCACCTGCAGATTTGATGAAGAGCTTGGATCTCACTGTAGACTTGATCAAATTGAATTCTGACTTCACCAGCTTGTAGAGCATGCTTGAAAACACCTGGGGCTAAGAGGAATTAGACCCGATCTCAATTTTTCTCCCAAAAATAGGTGCCTGCAAAAAATGCGATTTGTGGCGGTTTGCGCTTCTTTCTTGATGGGCTGGATCATGGAGAGGCTGGCTATGTTGGGCTAGAAGGGTTTGGCCTAATGTTGAGTGTGCAAGGAGCTAGAGCTCCTCCACCAGCTGGGGGTACAGAGGTTAGTTGAAAAAAAGAGAAAAAAATTATAATTAGCTACTAATCTTAATTAGCAAAATGATTAACAAGATAATGGGCTCACAAATTGATAGATTCTAGGCTTGGCTCTGATACCATGTTGAAATTATAGCAATGTGATGAGCTATGGTGGATCAAATACTAGAATCAACATCATTAACAAAGTGATTAAATGATAATTAAGACGTAATTAGTGAGTCATTAACAAAGTGATTAGATGATAATTAAGACGTGATTAGTGAGCAATTAACAAAGTGATTAGATGATAATTAAGACTTAATTAGTGAGTAATTAAGATGTAATTAGTGAGCAATTAACTAATAGCTTAATGTAGGCATGGATAATAAAAAACTAGCAAATTCTCATTAGGCCAATGCCTCAATTTATAGAGTTTACATCCAAGCATCTAATCCCACTGATTTCTCCTTGATTCACTCCACCTCTTTTGCTTGATTCTCTCCACCTCTCCCAGAATATCTCCACACTTCCTAAATCTTCTCATGCTACCCTTTATTCTCTCCCAATAGATTCTTCTCACCTTTTCACATGTTCTTTTATATTTACACATTCTCGTTTACAGCCTCTAACCAAGGGCTTGTTCCTGCACACACCCTATTCACTTGTATATTTCAACATGTGACACCATTGAAGGTATGCCCTATAGATGAGCATGTTTTGTTGGTACCATCTCCAGCACAAATCTCGCAACTGCATGGACATCTACACCCATGAAGACCAAACTTCTGAGAGCGCATATGTGATTGAGTGCATCTTTCAAGAAAGACATCTGCACGTGATATTCACAGCAACATGTATATCTATCCTTCACTCGACGAACAAAGAAAGGCTTCAAATACTCAAATGAATGCAATTGAAGTTTACATTTTGGATGAGAAGCTTTGAATCTATGAAACAACTTAACCTGCAGATAAAAAAACTCAACACCCAAATATAATTTTTATACCCTGTATGATCCAAAATGATGAGATTTTTAACCAATTAAAACGAACCAAATTACTTGGATCAATTTTTTGCTCACAGTGAAAAAATAGAGCAACTTGATGAAGATCAATCAGGCTTCGAATGAGGGTTATTTTGTGATTTGATGGTACACTAGGCTATAGCAAGTCCCCAATGGCACTAATGAATCACCAATGCTTCCAATTGGTGGTTAGATGCAATTAATTTGTGTTTATCTCTGCTCACTGTGCAGAAAATTGGTATGCTTGGAGCACTCAATTGATCAATTTGCACTTATCCAACTTCAAGGGGCTCTTGGGGGAGTCTATAGCTACAAGTATACTTGATTTTGAAACCCAATATTACCACATAATCTTTAATAATCAAGGAGATTTATTACCTTCTTCCCTGGTACTCTGCAAGACATGCGCATGCGTCTAATATTTCACTGATTGTGTGTAGCTCCCTTCACCATTGGCTTTGAAACTTTATGAGATTCTTGTACACTCCTAGGAACCCCTCCATGTGTGAGGAATTAGGCCAATTGCTTCTGTGTAAGTGTAGATCTGAGATCTTCTCCAGAAAAAAGGCACCTGAGAAATCGTGATTTTCGGGAGCTCTCTGCGTTGAGAAACACCGATTGCTTTGGGCACTGCGTGGAGAGCCTTGAGTGTAGTTTATGCCCCTAAAAGAGCTAGGGCAACGAGTATATGTGAAAAGAGAGGGAGCTCCTCTACCAGGTGGGGGTACACTTTGGCTATGGAGAAGAGAGGAGCTTAATGCTTATAATTATGATTATGGGCTAATGAAGTGAATAAAACACTTGATGATGGCTAAGATATGTTGGGCATGGATCTGAGACTCTAATACCATGTTAAAATTTACATGAATACCATCACTAATGCAATGAAATGAGCTATGGTGGGTCAAATTAATCACTTCATAATGGCATAAGTGCGGATTAACACGAGATTAAACAGCAATTAAAGATGGTGATTAGAAGCACAATGTGGACATGAGATTGACACAATAACCAACTAGATCTTCATTTTAGCACAAGCTCAATTTATACAAGTTTGTCCATGATCTACTCCACTGATTGCTCCTTGATTTGTGCCACCTTCCCTAAATATAGGGGGACAGCTCATCCTTGATTCACTCCACCTCTTTTGTTTGATTCTCTCTACCTCTTCACTTTTCCCAGAATATCTCCACACATCCTAGATCTTCTCATGCTACCCTTTATTCTCTAAGAGTAGATACCTCTTAGCTTTTCACTGCTACCCACTCTTTTACATACCCGCACACACCCATTCACTTGCATATTTCAACACCTCCCCTCAAGTGAATAATCCTAGCACACTTGGACCCTATACCAAGTTTCCCTCTTACTTGGTAGCCCGGACGACCAGTGCGTCCCTAACTCATAGTCCTTGACATGCTCTCTCTATGTGTCCAAGGCTACTACAAGTGCCCATGACCTTGACTAAGTGCTCACACATACATCTACCACATGGCCTACATCATCGGTGGTTTAACTCTGCTGGGGGGGCAGGTTACATTAGGTTGTGGGGTTTCTATCTCTCTTCCTTACAGATTTTCGCATGGCTTCTCACTTCTTGGAGCCTCACATCTTCTCTTGTCTTCAGTCTTCTTGTTGTGGCAACTTCTCTTCGTGTCCATTTCTTCCTTCAATGCTTCGTCTAGCTCTTCTTCTGGTGTTGATCCTCCTCTTGAAAAGATATGTTCTTCTTCTTTCATGGCTGTGGCCACGAGCTTGACCTTCAGCTCTGTCTCCATGTGAGCAACATATTTTAATGTATTGTTGACAGATCTTTTGTGCTTTTGATGTTTATCTTGTGTAAATTGTGTCATTTTTTTAATCATGCAATGCAAACCCAAATCTATGTCAGAGGTCTTACCTCTTGTCTTATTCTAGACAAGGGTAGTATCTGATCCCATATTTACAATGATGTAGTTACCCATGTGTGCCCAATACATAATGTATATAGCATTCATTCTTATGCACATTCCCAAATGCAACACTGAGCTGTGAATAACTTGAATTTGAGTGATTTGCACGCATTAACCAAGGGGAAAATGCAAGATGATGATTTTTAGAGTTATCAACACCCAAATATAATTTTTAAACCCTGTATGATCCAAAATGATTAGACTTTTAACCAATTAAAACGAACCAACTTACTTGGATCAAATTTTTGCTCACAGTGCAAAAAATATAGCAACTTGATGAAGCTCAATCGGGCTCCGAATGAGAGATCTTTTGTGATTTAATATGGTACACTAGGCTGTAGCAAGTCCCCAATGGCAATAATGAACCACCAATGCTTCCAATTGATGGAGATTAGACGCAATTAATTTGTGTTTAGCAGAGGCTTATCTCTACTCACTGTGCAAAAAAATGGTGTGCTTGGAGCACTCAATTGATCAATTTGCACTTATCCAACTTTAAGGGGCTCTTGGGGGAGTCTATAGCTATAAGTACACTTGATTTTGAAGCCCAATATTACCACATAATCTTCAATAATTAACGAGATTTATTACCTTCTTCCCTGGTACTCTGTAGCAAAACAGGTGTCTGATATTTCACTGAGATTGTGTGCAGCTCCCTTCACCATTGGCTTTGAAACTTTATCTTGTACACTCCTAGGAACCCCTCTGTGTGTGAGGAATTAGGCCAATTGCTTCTGTGTAAGTGTAGATCTGAGATCTTCTCGAGAAAAAAGGCACCTGAGAAATCGTGATTTTGGAGAGCTCTCTACGTTGAGAAACACCGATTGCTTTGGGCTCTGTGGAGAGCCTTGAGTGTAGTTTATGCCCCTAAAAGAGCTTGGGCAATGAGTATATGTGAAAAGAGAGGGAGTTCCTCTACCAGCTGGGGGTACACTTTGGCTATGGAGAAGAGGAGCTTAATGCTTATAATTATGATTATGGGCTAATGAAGTGAATAAAACACTTGATGATGGGCTAAGACATGTTGGGAATGGATCTGAGGCTCTAATACCATGTTAAAATTTACATGAATACCATCACTAATGCAATGAAAAAAGCTATTGTGGGTCAAATTAACCACTTCATAATGGCATAAAAGCGGATTAACACGATATTAAAGAGCAATTAAAGATGGTGATTAGAAGCACAATGTGGACATGAGATTGACACAATAACCAACTAGATCTTCATTTTAGCACAAGCTCAATTTATACAAGTTTGTCCATGATCTGCTCCACTAATTGCTCCTTGAATATTTGTGCCACCTTCCCTACGTATGGGGGGACAACTCATCCTTGATTCACTCCACCTCTTTTGTTTGATTCTCTCCACCTCTTCACTTTTCCCAAAATATCTCCACACATCCTAGATCTTCTCATGCTACCCTTTATTCTCTCCCAGTAGATACCTCTTAGCTTTTCACTGCTGCTACTACCCACTCTTTTACATACTCTCTTCTAAAGCCTCTTGCTAAGTGCTTGTTCCTGCACACACCCATTCACTTGCATATTTCAACACCTCCCCTCAAGTGAATAATCCTAGCACACTTGGACCCTATACCAAGTTTCCCTCTTACTTGGTAGCCCACATGACCAGTGCCTCAAGTCCCTAACTCATAGTCCTTGACACGCTCCCTCTATGTGTCCAAGGCTACTACAAGTGCCTGTGACCTTGACTAAGTGCTCACACATACATCTACCACATGGCCTATATCATCGATGGTTTAACTGTGTTGGGGCAGGTTACATTAGGTTGTGGGGTTTCTATCTCTCTTCCTTACAAATTTTTACATGGCTCCTCACTTCTTGGAGCCTCACATCTTCTCTTGTCTTCAGTCTTCATGTTGTGGCAGCTTCTCTTGCGTCCATGTCTTCCTTCAATGCTTCGTCTAGCTCTTCTTCTTGGTGTTGATCCTCCTCTTGAAAAGATATGTTCTTCTTCTTTCATGGCTACGGCCACGAGCTTGACCTTTAGCTCTGTCTCCATGTGAGCAACATATTATAATGTATTGTTGATAGATCTTTTGTGCTTTTGATGTTTATCTTGTGTAAATTGTGTCATTTTTTTAATTATGCAATGCAAACACAAATCTATGTGGGAGGTCTTACCTCTTGCCTTATTCTGGAAAAGGGTAGTGTCTGATCCCATATTTACAATGACTCGTAGTCACCCATGTGTGCCCAATACATAATGTATATAGCATTCATTCTTATGCACATTCCCAAATGTAACACTGGTTGTGAATAACTTGAATTTGAGTGTGATTTGCAGGCATTAACCAAGGGGAAAATGCAAGATGATGATTTTTAGAGTTATATCAACACCCAAATATAATTTTTAAACCTTGTATGATCCAAAATGATTAGATTTTTAACCAATTAACGAACCAAATTACTTGGATCAATTTTTTGCTCACAGTGCAAAAAATAGAGCAACTTGATGAAGCTCAATCGGGCTCCGAATGAGAGATCTTTTGTGATTTGATGGTACACTAGGCTGTAGCAAGTTCCCAATGGCACTAATGAACCACCAATGCTTCCAATTGATGGAGATTAGATGCAATTAGAAGATCTAGGATGTGTAGAGATATTCTGGGAAAAATGAAGGGGTGGAGATATTCTGGGAAAAATGAAGGGGTGGAGAGAATCAAGCAAAAGAGGTGGAGTGAATCAAGGATGAGGTGTCCCCCAGATGTAGGGAAGGTGGCACAAATAGGGGAGCAATCACTGGAGCAGATCATGGACAAGCTTATACAAATTGAGCTTGTGCTAATGAAGATCTAGTTGGTTATTGTGTCAATCTCATGTCCACATTGTGCTTCTAATCACCATCTTGTATAAATTGAGCTTGTGCTAATGAAGATCTAGTTGGTTATTGTGTCAATCTCATGTCCACATTGTGTTTCTAATCACCATCTTTAATTGCTCTTTAATCTCGTGTTAATTCGCTTTTATGCCATTATGAAGTGGTTAATATTTGACCCACCATAGCTCATTTCATTGTATTAGTGATGGTATTCATGCAAATTTTAAATTGGTATTAGAGCCTCAGATCCATGCCCAACATGTCTTAGCCCATCATCAAGTGTTTTATTCACTTCATTAGCCCATCATCATAATTATAAGCATTAAGCTCCTCTCTTCTCCATAGCCAAAGTGTACCCCCAGCTGGTAGAGGAGCTCCCTCTCTTTGCACATATACTCATTGCCCTTTTAGGGGCATAAACTATACTCAAGGCTCTCCACGCAGCCCAAAGCAATCCAACGTAGAGCTCCCGAAAATCACGATTTCTCAGGTGCCTTTTTTTGGAGAGAAGATCTCAGATCTACACTTACACAGAAGCAATTGGCCTAATTCCTCACACACGGAGGGGTTCCTAGGAGTGTACAAGAATCTCATAAAGTTTCAAAGCCAATGGTAAAGGGAGCTGCACACAATCAGTGAAATATCAGACACCTATCTTGCTCTACAGAGTACCAGGGAAGAAGGTAATAAATCTCCTTGATTATTGAAGATTATGTGGTAATATTGGGCTTCAAAATCAAGTATACTTGTAGCTATAGACTCCCCCAAGAGCCCTTTGAAGTTGGATGAGTGCAAATTGATCAATTGAGTGCTCCAAGCACACCAATTTTTTGCACAGTGAGCAGAGATAAGCCTCTGCTAAACACAAATTTATGCTACTCTTTATTCTCTCCCAGTAGATACCTCTCACCTTTTCACTGCTACCTACTCTTTTACATACTCTCTTCTACGGCCTCTAGCTAAGGGCTTGTTCCCGCACACACCCATTCACTTGCATATTTCAACAAATGTAAGAAGGCTAATGGCTACTAATGACTTTCTAGACTGACCACTAACAAGTCTCGACCTTGTAATTGGATTACAACATCAATTATGGAAGAGTGAGTTCCATCACACATGTCTTGATCCAAGCTTTGCCAGATGCCTCTCCATAGTCGCCATATCTTTTGTAACAAAATCAAATGCATAATGTTTGCCTCCCAGATGAAATACCTGTTCATAAAAATAATCAATGCTAAAAAGTAACGAATGTCACCCTAGCAGAATTTGCTACAAATACAAACAAACTTTATGTTAAAAATAAAACAAGTTAGAACAAACCAATGGATTTGCATTCTAACCAGGCAATAAAAAAACACCAAACACTAAGTATAGCTAGAGAGTCCTAAGCTAGGGTGGCTCTATAGTAAAGAGTGGTGGCACCAAATATTTTCATCGATTAGGAATACTTGAGCCTTAGACACGAGAGAGAAGAAATGAGGAATGTAAGGGTCTTTGCTAGTTTACACCCTTAGTCGTTCATGGTCGAACAACCTTCTCTTGTGGATAAGGTAAGGCCCTCAACCTTTTCTCTCTTGGTGTCACCATAAGGGAGCTTAGCCAAAGAGCAAAGAGGGAGAGAGCTATGGAAAGCTTTATCTCAACCTCAATACCAATGTGAGTGTGAGAATGGGAGAGAGATAGGGGAGAGGGAGAGGGAGAGGGAGAGGGAGAAGAAGAAGAAGAGACCAAGCAAAACCACTCCACACACTCAACATACAATCTAAAAAGGTAAGCATGCATCAAAGAGAAAGCAAATATACAAGCAAACATCAACACAAGAGCACAAAAGCTAGACTCAATTGTGATAATGGGGTTATGTGCGTTCTCATTAGTCATACAAGCCTCATGAATATTTTCAATGTCTGATTGCCCATGACATGTTTGGGGACCCGAAACTATACAAGTCGTAAGCTTGATTAATCACTATCCTTTGGAATTACACAAGTCATAAGCTTGGAGTAAAATATCACGGAGGTTCACACTTTATGGCATCGCAGGCTTTAGATTATTTCAATGGGTGGGTCGAAGTCACTAGAGACTGGCAGCCCTTCGGGCTCAAGATATCACAAAATTTGTTGTACAGAATGATGGCAAAAAGGGTGTAGCCAAGTAATGTTAATTAATGTGGTTAACATTTCATACTCATAATTTTTTAAACTAAGAATCCATATACCACGATTGATATGAGATATTCATTTCTCCATTTTTTTTGTCCATTTCCATCTTGTGACTTTTATATGTCAAGGAGTAGTTTCTTTCATTATGGATGGAGTGAAGCATATAATAATGAAAGAGACATTGACTATTAAGATTGGACACATTGATCATTAACATCAAACTAATGTATTAGTCCCAACTATCATGTAGCCATGCAAAACATTTAGCCTTCACTATCAAAAAAACATGTTAATTATTATCAATTCACTTTACAATACTTTAAAGACGGTGAATAAACCTTAAACTCGATAATTTACTGTACACACTTGCATGCATTTAAAAATTACATGGATGAACCTTAAATGTATCAATCTCTATGTGATCGATTGCTTCAAAAAGTAATAATCCTTGTTGATGACCACATATAGTCCACAATATCCTTGAAGAATGTCTATGAAATTCAATATCTTTAGCATCACAACCAACTAGAGTCTATTATTTATTTTTGTTGTAAAAAGAAAAGACTCATAAAAGTCTCAAAATGAGAGAAAAGAACAAAAAGAGTTTTGAAAAACTAAAAAGCAAAACAAATGAGTTTTCTGCTTTATCATGTACCAAGATCTGTCCCATGCAAAGTTCAAAGAGTGCTTAAATAACACGCAAGCATAGAACAGGTTGATACGTTCCATGCAAGAAAATAAGATTTAAAATCAGAAGAGAATAGTTAATTTTATTAAATATCGAAAATTAAACGTTTTGGATACAGAGTAATTGAATTCGTTAAACATAAGTACATAGGGTAGAGAAATATTCTAGAAGTTGATTTTTATTTTTTGTAAAAGGGGGGTGGGGGAGGAGGAACGGTAGGGAGGGGCGTGACGGGAGGCAGGATGACGGAGGAGGGTGGCGGGATAGCATAATAGTAGTTAGGGGGGAGGGGAGAGAGCGGCAAAACAGGAGGTGGTACGACCACCGGGGCGGCGTAGACGGGAGGTGGTAAAACGACAGGCGGTACGACTGCCGGAGGCGAAGGGACGGCGTAGACGGGAGGTGGCAAAACAACAGGTGGTATAACCACCGGAGGTGAAGTGGAGACTGGAGGCGGCAAAACGAC
This sequence comes from Cibotium barometz, assembly GCF_041138505.1. Lineage (NCBI taxonomy): Eukaryota > Viridiplantae > Streptophyta > Polypodiopsida > Cyatheales > Cibotiaceae > Cibotium > Cibotium barometz. Next base: position 39,471,970 of record NC_141057.1, on the reverse strand, counting down.
AGGCGGTGCGACTACTGGCGCCGTGGTCGCGCCCGCCGGAGGTGGTATGGCATAGTAGAAGTTGGGCGGCAGCGGCGGGAATATGGTGGGCAGCACCGGTGGCGGCGGCGACTTGTAGTCGTAGATGATAGGCGGCAGTAGGGCGGCAGGCGGCGGGGGTGACGGCGGCGGGGGCGACTTGTAGTAGTAGATGATTGGCGGCAGCTGGGTGGCGACCGGGGGAGGCGGCGATTTGTAGTAGTAGATGATGGGCGGCAAGGTTATCGGCGGTAAGATGGGCGTCGAGTATCCCGGAAACAAGCGTCGCATGAGGCGAGTTACTGGAGAGGCTACAGCTGCCGGGGAGGGAGGTTTCTCCGTTCGGAGCACTGCTGGCAACGGAGGCGTCTGCGTCTTGAGCAGGGCCGAGGAGGGAGATTTTACCGTATGAAGCACTACAGACGACGGAGTTTTGTCTGTCGGTAGGAAGCCGACGGGATCGACTGCACGCCAACCGCGTCGAGCGGCGCCAAGGACCGCCACCCCGTGTGCGGAAAGGGCAACGGCCAAAGCCAGCAAATAAAAACAGGAAGACATTTTGGCTAAGAGCTACTAGCATGCATGGAGCTCCGATCCCTTTTTATTCATGCAGGATGGCATGGCAGCCTTTGAGCCCTCCATAACAAATGCTCAAAAGAGCTGGAAGCACATAATTGTCGTCGTAGCTGTAGTCCGTCACCCACCGCCCCTCCCCTTCCTCGCAAGTTGTTGTTGACGTCCTGGTCGCATAATCGAGTGCTCGCTTCATGGCATTTAAAGTGATTTGAAATCTTCTGCTCTGAGCGGACAGAGATGTGTACAGCCCTTTTCACATGTGTCAACCCAGGGCAATATTGCCCGCCCATGCTCAACGAGGGTCTCCCTTTAAGAGAGTTTCACACTCTGATGTATCTCGTGGCCCACATCTTCCGCCTTGTTTCACAACATTTTTCCTCAAAAGTTGTCCCAAGATGAGCATGGACACCGCACATGCATTGTTTACAATTGTTTAGAGAGACCAACTTTCTCAACCTCATGACTTCCACTTTTTCATTAAGAAATATGTATAATTTCTAGCTAAATTATAAGTAAAATCCACAAAAGTTTGCTCTTTTTTATTTGAAATTGAGGAAATAGTTTTACTAGGTATAGTTGTGAATTTAATTTTCTTTTCAGAAAGGAGACTTCTATTAAGTATGAATTTTTTTTACAAAATGGAGATTTCACACCAAGCAAGGTGGAGATCTCAACCAATCAGGAGCCCTGTGCTGCCAATAGGGTCCCGAATGAGAGGATGTGAAAAAGATACCAATGTCTCGCTCTCAACTGCCGTGCTTCCTCTCCGCCCGCAGCCCTCGAAGATCCCTAGATTCTGGCCCAGGTAACCATAATGGTGTGAATAATATCACGCCAAATCTTGCAAAGACATTGCGAAACAAGAATGGGAGTACCCTCAATGGCCTCGGTGCATCTAGCCTTCCAGATATTCCAGGCTGAGATGCTAGCAATAATCTAAGAGCTGTCTAACCTCTGTGCCGGAGGGACAAAGTGTGAAAGTGGCAAATCCTGAAGACAACACTGCGGAGCAACTCCTTGCCTAACCATAATGGCCAAGCTCCCCTCGAATCTCAGCTGAGGCCCAGACTAGTCAACCAAATGATAGAACCAAAAGAAATGATAGCATCCCTCTTAATCCTACCAAAGAGGTGTGCAATCTCGCAGACCAAACCCTCTGTGCTTCCTTGCATTCCCATAAACAATGGTAAACTAACTTATGCCAATTGATAGTAGCTCCTGCTGCCAACAAAAGACCTTCAAGGCTGTCCGGAAAGCACATAAACAAGCATGTAAAGCCTCAAGGAACAATGTCGTATCATCTGCTAACTCAGAGTCCAAAAACTCTTCCTCCGTGCATAAAGGCAGCCTGAGACCCCCAACACCAGCAGGGGGCAACCCGAAGAAACCTACTCATAGCCTCCACTACAATGAGGTATAGTAAAGGGGTGAGGGGACAGCCCTGCCTCAGTGCGTGAAGGAATTCATCCTTCGAGAAAGGGGCATCCATGGAAGAACACATAGCATCTGTAATGAGCCTCGGCATGCACTCCCAAACTTTCTGTCGTGCCACATCTCTCTGAAGGAGAGGGCACCTCTCCTTCAGAGGGCACCTCTCCAGTCACAAAGACCGATAAAAATCTGAAGCAGTACTCCCACCTTATCAGGCTCAATCTAAACCTCACCCTGTGAATCCTGCAAGTACCTCACAGAATCCCTGCTATGCAATGAGGGTCGTTTTGGAGTCTTTCTCTATTTCGACGTAGAGGACCGCGAGCTCGGCCTTGGAAAAAACAATGGTTCGGTCAAGGGAGATTGATTTGCCATGATGCTAATCGAAGAAAAAGGTCGACTTGAACCCGGATGAGGAGCAATCTAAACCAAGGGGAAGAGGCAGGCAAGGAAGCGGAGGAAAGGAAGAGAGTGTGGAAAAGGGCAAAAAAATAAAAAATAAAATAAAATAAAATAAAATAAAATAAAAAAGAAGAAAGAAAGAAAGAAAGAAAGAAAGAGAAAGAAAAAAAAGAAAAGAAAAAAAGAAAAAGAAGAAAAGAAAAGAAAAAAGAAGAAAAGAAGAAAGAAAAAAGAGAAAAAAGAGAGAAAAAAAACCAGGCGAAGAAGGGCGGGGGAAGGGCAACGTAGCAAAGGCTACGCAGAATGGAGGCGGCGAAGGAAGGAGCGGAGGCGGCAGGCGAAGAAGGGCTAGGGAAGGGTTGCACCGAATGGAGGAGGCAGAGAGAGGAGGGGAGGCGGAGAGAGGAGGGGAGGCGAACAAGGAGAGCAGGAGGGGAGGCGGAGAGAGGAGGGGAGGCGAACAAGGAGAGCAGGAGGGGATGGGGCGCAGACAAGAGACAGCAGCGAGAGGAAGAGGGGCGGGCAGAAGTAGGGGCGAACAACGGGAGAGGAAGGAGGGGGGGCAGAGGAAGGAAGGGGGGCGACAGAGGCCGAGGTTCGGGGAGCTCACAGGTCTTCAGCCTATAGTTGTGAATTTTCTAAGGCCATTGTATATAGTTTGCATGTACATTCATATGCAAACAACATAGGTCAAACTAGCTTTTAAACTCTCAACCTCTTTATATTAAGACACTCTCACAATTCGAATTGATAGTATTAATTTACAAACATTTAACCTAAAGCATGCAAGGAAGATGATGAGCCTTTGCCATAGAAGAGACCCAATGCCTAAGTGCCTTTGAGATAAGTGAAAGACATGTTTTACAGCTTGCCAATGTTTTGTGCGGAGGTTGTGCATAGATTTACTCTAGGAAACCCTAAACTGAATATCCAAACAAGCATTGCACAAGTAAATTATGCATCATGCCATAGCCTATTGATCAAACATCCTCCAGTGATAACCAGAATCAGGTTTCTACACGTGTAGAAACAAGCTTACAATCTTTAAATTGAAACCTCTGAAGAAGCTATCCACCAATGTACTTGGACTCATGCATGATAAGAACCCCTGAACTGTTGATAAAAATGGTATGCTGAGATAATAGTGTAAGACATAGATCAATCACATCAGCGCTACAAGTCAGCCTTGAGTTTTGTGATTTTCTCCTCATTGGGATGAGTCAAGAGCATGTCGTCCACATAAAGTATGAGAATAATCAAATCCTCACTAATTTTGCGAACATAAAGTGTGCTCTCTATCAAACTATTGCTGAATCCAAGAGTAATCAAGTGAGCATGAATTTTCTAGTACCATGCCTGTGGTGCCTATTTCAGACCATACAAGGCCTTACTCAAACAACATACCTTGCCCCCTCTGAACCCTTCTAAACAAAACCAAGAGATTGGGTGACATAGACTTCTTGTTGTAAATCCCCATTTAGAAAAGATGTTTTGGCATCCAACTGATGCACTTGCCAATCAAAGTGTGCTGCTAATGCAATGACACAACATATGGCAAGTGGTTGCAAAGGTTTCTTCATAGCCTTTAATACCTTATCTTTGAGCATACATTTTTGCAACGACTAGCCTTACCTATTACTCACAATGATGTACCATCTAATTTGTGTTTAAGCTTGTAAACCCACCTAGTGCCTATAGGATGCTTGCCTACGTCACATGCAATTCACATGACTCCCAAGTGCCATTTTATGAATGAAATTGATTTTCATTTGCATGGCAGCCATCCAATGCTCACTTTTTGAAGCATCTTCAAAAGAAATAGGCTCCTTGTAGCTATGAGTGCATGTTTAACAAAATAGCTATGTGCATGGTGAGTTGATTGATTTTCGATTGCATGGCAGCCATCCAATGCTCACTTTTTGAAGCATCTTCAAAAGAAATAGGCTCCTTGCAGCTGTGAGTGCATGTTTAACAAAATAGCTATGTGCATGGTGAGTTACTAATCTTGTTCTGCTAGGTAGAGGAGCGGACTATTTTTTGTCCCACAAAGTGTCTAATACTCGTCTAATAGTCATTTCGGGGCTGCTTTGGCCTCCTTGATAGTAGCTTGTCATTTGACCACTACATCATCAACATCTGCCTAATCAATGGGCTAAAACTTAGGCTGACCATTTAGAGGTGTTTGAGCCTCAATAGGTTGATTCACATGGTCAGAATCTGGTGCACCACTTTGGAACAAAGGAAACAAAGAATTAAACACATTCTATGGACCCACAATGGACTGTGATTTACATTCCAACAAGGACTATGTGAGTATTCAGTAAAAACCACATCTCGACTTACTATCATATGTTGTATTAAGTAAATACCACATTCCAACAAGGATTATGTGAGTATTCAATAAATATCACATCCCGCGACTCTGTGAGTATTCAATAAATACCACATCCCACGACTATGTGAGTATTCAGTAAATACCACATTCCAACAAGGACTATGTGAGTATTCAATAAATACCACATCCCGCGACTATGTGAGTATTCAATAAATACCACATTCCAACAAGGACTATGTGAGTATATATTTCGTAAATACCACATCCTGACTTACTATCATATGTTAATATAAATGGTACCCTTTGCTTTTGGAAAAATAACCCACAAATATGCATTTCATGGCCTTGTCCTAAAGCTTGTGTCGATGTTGTGAGTGATGGCACAAGAGCATATGCTAATCAACCAAACACATGCATATGAGTCACCACTGGCTTCCTTCCATTCCAAGCCTCATACGATGTCAGAGGCATCTGTTCAAAACATAAGCTGCACACATGATTGCCTCCATCCAAAATTTATGAGGTCGGCTCTTGCCTTTAACCACACAACATGCCATCTCCATAAGAGACTTGTTCTTGCGTTCAGCCACACCATTTTGCTGAGGTATATGTGGCACAATACATTGGTGTATAATACCCCTCTTTCAAGAATGAATTGAGCTCATGTGACATGTACTCCCCCCTCGATCTCTACAAAGCGACAGCAATAGCTTATGAGACCACTAAAATTTTTAGCAATGGCTAAGAAAATTTTAAAGCATGCAAAAACCTCTAATTTTCTCTTTAATGGATACACCCAAGTGTGTCACACAACATCATCAATGAAGATAACAAAGTATAGATAACCCCTAATAGATGGGATCCGCATAAGATCGCATACATCAGTATGGACAACATGTAAATTTGTGGGCAGCTCCCACAAATATAGATAAACGAGATCCACATAGGAATGCATACATCACTATGGACAAGTTACAAATTTATGGGCAACCCATGTGAGGCGTGTTGCATTTTGTTAGGTATGCATTTTTCACATACATAATTTATGGGCACTTTAAGTGATGGCAAGTCATGCACCATGTCATGCCTTTTGAGGGGAAGTAAACTATTAAAGTTTACATGGCCAAACTGAGCATGCCACAACTTTGTGTCAGTCATATAACAAAACTGGCAAAGCATCTTCTGATGCACTCCTCTCATAAACATCCAACTTATATAAGCCATGGCATAATGTACCAGTAATGACAATGGTATCCCCTTCGCAAACAATCATGCACTATGTATCTATCATCCGCAAACTGAACAACAAAGCTTACCTGCATAATTGTCGAAATCGAAATAAGGTTTTTCTTACTGTCGAGTACATATAAAACATCTTTGATAGTAATGACATCTCCATTCACTACAACAAGTGAAATTTGACCAATGTGTTTGATGGCATATGATGCATTGTTGGCACACACGATAGTCCCCCCTTAAGTGCATCTCGTAAAGAGACAAACAACCCTCTATATAAGGTAATGCTCTTAGAAGCACCACTATCAAAGTACCAAGCATGTTTGGTACTTTGCATCTCGTAAAGAGACAAACAACCCTCTATATAAGGTAATGCTCTTAGAAGCACCACTATCAAAGTACCAAGCATGTTTGGATTCTACCCCCACTAACATGCATTCTGTGTGCTTGGAAAAATCATAAGCATAGGTGACCACAAATTCCCAATCACATTGAGCTATGTTCATTGACTCATCCTTCACAGCATCTAATGCGCCATCTGACTAACATGTTGTTTTGCTTCTTCTTTTTCTCATGGATTTTTGGCATTCTTTAATGAGGTATCCAGGCGTCCGACAATAGTTACAATGCTTCTTCTTCTTCTTCAATGAGGTATATGGGATTCTGACAATAGTTACACTGCTTCTTCTTCTTCTTCTTCTTCTTCAATGAGGTATCCGGGCTTCCGACAATAGTTACACCGGTTCTTCTTCTTCTTATCATCATCCTTGGTTAAGGCTGAGTCAGTGCACAAAGTGGCCTTGCCCCTAAGGGCAGCTAGTGGCTTTCCTGACTTGCCCTTACCTTTATGTGACGCAGCAAAGGCCTAATCTTGAAATCATGCGTGATCGGTGGTTTATACTCGGGATTATTCCTCCTGTAGCAATATAGGATGCCAACTTATCAAAGAAGTACAAATTGGCATTGCTCTTGGAAAACCAAATGGAGGGTGGTAGCAAAGTTCTAAAAGGAATCTGGTAATCTATCAAAACTATCTAGAATAATCTCATCTATATTTTCTAGCAAACCTACTCCTTGAGGTCTTTGATCCTCGTGATGTAAGCATCAACAACTAAATCCCCCTCTACCATGTGCTCTGTCTCTAACGATTTTTTGAGATAAGCCACACGTGCCTCATTGTGCAACTGATATAATGAAGCAAGTACATCCCGTGCCTATTTTCCAAAGGATACAACCATATGTGTGGGATGATGTGCCTCTTGCATGATGGGACAATCAATGCATGTGCTTGTGCATCCTTGCCATCCCACTTGGCCTGCTCCTATGAGGGAGGTGTAAGAGGAACTAAAGTGGACAATGCACTTAAAGCATCGGTAGTCTCAAATGTTGCCCTTGACAAATGATGCACTTTGAGCCCCATACATGGGCCCAAAGATGTTTTGTCACTAATACATGTTGTATCATATATGACCACATAGGATAATTGGTGCCATCCAACTTAACCTCCGTCAACAAGCATGGTAAACAAAAAAAACTACGTCCTTCCATTATGTTGTCCCAAAAATTACACACACTACTACAAATGTATGCAGCAAAGTATGAACAAAAGCCATGGAAAAAGAGTGAGTATCGACTGGAAAATATGCTTGACACGTTGTAGCTGTTACAGACTGTGTGTAGGGATCGAACGATCGGCGATGAGGGGAAATCGGAGACAAGAAATCAGACAATTGGACTCGAGCAATCGAATGATTGGAATCAAGAAATAGGACGATTAGAGATGAGCAATTGGGTGATCGCCGCATGAGCAATTGAATAATTGAACTCAAGCAATAGTGCAATTGGGTGATCAAAGACGTTACAATCAAGCGAGCAGAGATGAGCAGTTGAGCGATCGGGGGCAGAGACGAGGAGTCAAGCGATCGAAGATGATGGATTAGACGATCGAAGGGCAACAATCAGATGTTTGTCAATGTGCAATCGGATGATAAAACCTTAATGATTGGACTACTGCAATCGAGCGATCGGACTTTTCCAATCACGATCCGACATTTCCAATCGTTGATGAGCAAACATGCGATTGGACGAGTGTAGGTAGGAATGCCATTGATTGGAGAATCAAGCGATTGCAACCTATGATTGCACAACCAATCGGGAAATTGGAGAACCTGTACCACCGATTGGACAATCGATGACTGCAAAAAGCCAGTGAGATTGTAGATTTTGGTGACTACACAGAGACGAGCGATTGAATTAACTATCGTTGCAAAAGCTAGAAATTGCACAACCAGCCGGGCAATTGGAGAGTCGTGATTGTAGAGCTAGCCGATTGCTTAGGTGGGTGATTGCTTAGCGAGGTGATTAGACAACTGTTGAATCAAGCGGCGATTGCAAACACGCACCTTTTTTTTGACACGTGCCACATTGTGGTGGTTATATGATGGGAGCAAAATGGGGATGGAAATGGATAGATCTAGATGAACTGCACATGATTTGTCAATTAATCAACAAATTTTGATCGACGCTACCACTGTTGGGGGGGCTGTTTATGTGAAACCAACTGCAGAGTTGAATCGTTTGGGCTGCCAACTGTGTGGAGATAGGAAAGCTATGGGTGGCCACCATCACTTGAGTCAATGGAGATGAAAACCACCAACTGTAAGGCACAAAAACTACTCTTATACCTCTTTTGGGTTGAGGGAGACTAAAATCTCTCTCCCACACACACACACACACACACACACACACACACATATACGCATGCAGCTTGAGACACACAGAGAGCAAGAGAGCTAGAACAGTGCTTTTGGATAAGAAAATGTGAGAAGCAATAGTACTCTAGGATACTCAAGTACCACCACCTAAGAGGGTGATCCCACGGGGCAAAAACCCTTCCCAAAGAGAAGGTAAAAAGTGCATGTGTGTACAAGAGTTTGTTCACACGAGAACGACCATGAGAATATACACAACACATTGTGCATCATCAAAAATCACTTTTCTTCTTAGTTTAGTACTCCAATTTACTCTTCCACCAAAATAGAGTATTTATAGTTTTTGAAATTGGAAAGTATTAATCATATGAAATGCATATCTCTACCTTTGTAAGAGACTAGACACTGGCATTGGGTCACTCCATTGCAAAGACCTTCCCATCCCCACCATAAGGAAACCATGACAGCTCCACTCACATAGCTCATAAATTTCATGTGATGGTTTCCATACATGGCAAGTAAAACTTAACGTTGTTCTCATGAAAGATGGGCTTTAGGGAATAGTAATGGAAGGGAGAAGTGTCTCAGATTAGAAGGGGAAGAGAAAAGGTTTTAGCTTGGAAGAGATGAGAGATCTCTAGTCATCATTGCATTAGGGCTAGGAGATTGTTTCATCCATCATATTGCATTGGAAGAAAACTCTAAAGGAGCATTGGATGAATTAGAGAAGCTATTTGGTGCCAAACAAAAGAACTCTAAAATTAGTCTAAAAATTCAGCTTTTTGGACTGGACATCAAAGAGAGTGAGTTACTCCAAGCTCACTTAAATAAAATGAAAAATGTTATGCAACAACTTGCATGTGTTGGGTCTCTAAGTGGAAGTGGAGGAGGATTTCATAGCAATTCTTCTCAAGAGCATGACGTTAGAAGCATTAGCCAGTTGGCGGCAGTTGCCTTAAAGAATCTACTAGAATAAACCTTCACCAGCATTGAAAGAAACCTTGATCAAAGAGGAGAAAAGACTAAAAGTCAAAGAGGGTGGACCTTCATCACACTATGAGGAGAAAACATACTTCACTGAAGGACAAAGATCCAAAGTGAAGTGCATTTTTTGTGCAAGCCATGCCACATAGAGAGAGATTCTTGGAACAAGAACAAGACTCCAAACAACACTCAAGAAAATATCATGATCAAATAAGAGCCAAGTGAAGTGGGTTCCAAGAAGGAGGCCAATCATTAGAATACCTCTTCTAGTTGATAGAAGAGGGCACCCCTCTCACCTTGTGTTAAACCAAATCATTGTATTCCTATGCTTATGTAAAACTATAGGCCCTAAGCTAACATTGTAGCCTATGGGGAACCCGTGATAGACCACTCTACCAAATGATTAAGAGTGTAGATTTAGTGTATCTATGGAGGTAGCTCGTCACTTGATGGGGAGTGTTGAAATAGCAAGTGATGTTGGGTAAATATTAGGAGAAAGGGGAAGTGGTATGTGACCCTCAAGCATTTGTATGGTTGCATAAGTCACGGAATATGGTTCAAAGTCTCAAAGCAATCCCAAAAACAAAGGAATGTGTGGAATGGCAGAACAAAAGTAGGCACCTAGAGAAGAAGGTGGGAAATAGGCCAAGTGGGTGCTCACTTCAAAGAAGATGGTCTTTAAATATAGGAAAGATTAGGGGTAGCTTAATCAAGCTTATAGACTGTGATTAATGGTTAATGGAGATATATTCAAGCCTATAAAAAGGCACTCTATCTAATGGATTAACACATGAGCATTATGCTCTATTTTTGTCATAATTTAGCTTTATCATTCATGTTAATCTCTTTCTTACAGTTCTAGCAACCATTTCCAAAGCTTCATTGAGAGGACAAGTGGGCAATACAAATAGAAAGGGGGCTAGAGGGAGGGTATCCTTGTTCTATAGACCTAAGAATGGAAAAGATTCCCACCAAAACCCCATTAAGAAGAAAATTGGAGAAAGCTCCTTTACCAAGTACAAATATTATAGAGCTGACAAGATTTCCAAGCCCTAATATCTCTAAAGCTTTGCTGATAATGACAAATGTATTTTATCATTTTCTAGATCTAGTTCAACATTATACATTTATATCTATACATTTATGTCTAGATTAAATTGCCCTCTCTTTCCTATTGAGAACAATAAAGTAGATGTTAGCCTAGGTTGATCTACCTTTGATGAAACCATGCTATCTTTCTGAAATGCAAGTTTTCAATATAAGGTGGTAAACCTAATTGCAATAACTTTAACCAAGATTTTGTAGTGCCACATAGCCCCAATACGGTAATGGGCCTCAAATAGTTTAATTAATCCCATGCAATCTAAGGCTGATCCTTTCCTTCACACAATTTCCATGTAGACCACATTTGAAAGCTCTATTCAAGAGATGTGTAACCAAGTTGTGTAGTTGAGGCAATAATTATATGAAGAACTTTACTAAAAGCCAATTTTCCACATGTTTATTAAGAGCCATGTTTAAAAGCCCATCCCAACTAAATTTCTCCTTTCCCAAAGACTCTAAAGATTTGTCACCATTTTCTTGGTGGTTAGTTCTAGATTCTCATTTCATAGATTATAACATTTTGTTAGGCTAGACCATTGACTTTGTTTGTGCTAAGAATGACATTATCGGTTGTGATCTTAATAGCATAGCATGTTATACCATTGATTATGGATTAATCTTCCAGTTAATTTATATCCCTTCCCACCAAGTATACAACCTTAACATTTGAGATCAGCATTAACTATATCCCTTCCCCAAGTGATTATGGTTTAAACTTCTAATTGATCGATATCCATTCCCCAAGTGCACAGGCTTAATCTATATCCCTTCCCCAAGTTTACAACCTTAACATTTGAGATCAACATTAACTTGGCCTTTGCAGTAGGCTTTTCCACCATTTCTCGACTTTACTATAATTTGAAAATTGAAGCATAATGATTTCCACATGTAAAGTACATGATTTATAAATGGGTTCAGTATTCCTTTGAAATCTAGCTCTACATATAAGATCTTAGCATGAGAGAATCCCCTTGCCACACAAACATAACCAAAGTAATAATTGTATCAAGGTAACATGATGAACTAAGGTCAAGAAAAGAACTTGCATGCTTAAATAGATTTCATTATTATTAATAAAATAGATTTCATTAAAATTTTACATGTAATTCCTTGCCCTAATAAGGCTAAGCTGATAATGTTATACATATATATCACTTTTTTCAAAGCAATTCTTCTTTCTAGTTACCTCCAAAGTTAGAGGTACCTTAAGAACACAAGTATTGTAAATTAATGTACCAATGATTATTTTATTGAGAAATAGTGGCTTTAAGATCTTACAAAGCCTAAGCAGAGGGCAAGAAGATGAATTGTATGTGAGCTTTCCTTCCTCCATGACAAGGTATATTAGGAAACTTTTAATAACTTTGGAGGTGGGCATGTCCTTTACCCATAGCTTTTCATTGGATCACTACAAGGTACATCCATCCATGGCATCCTTTGACATGGAGCAATGGACTTGTGCATGGGCTATATTACTGAGGAAGCCATGGACTTGTGCATGGCTATGTTACTAAGGAAGCCATGGACTTGTACATGGGCTATGTTACTGAGGAAGCCCATGGACTTGTACATGGGCTATGTTACTGAGGAAGCCCTGGACTTGTGCATGGGCTATGTTACTGAGGAAGCCCTGGACTTGTACATGGGCTATGTGAGGAAGCCATGGACATGTATCCTTTGACAAGGAGCAATGGACTTGTGCATGGGCTATATTATTGAGAAAGCCATCGACATGTGCATGGGCTATGTTACTAAGGAAGCCACGAACATTGTTGAAATGTGTGGAATAATATACACAAAGAAAATGGTGCCTTGGGTAAGCCTTCTGTAGGAAGTGGGCGTGTTTTTTCACATAGAGTGATCTTAAAAATTCTTCTTCCTTGGGAATCACTACTATAACACTAATATTACACACTCTCTACCATTGGCACTAAGTATCACTAGCAATATCGCCAGCACCAGCCACATCACAGCACTGGTAGCAACAATAATAACATGAAATAGCAATAAAATTTATCATAATCATTGGCTCTTGCACTAGCTATAGAAATATCATAATCATTGGCTCTTGCACTAGCTATAGAAATAACAACACTAGCAATTTCATTAGTAATTTAACTAGTAAAAGCACCAACATTGGCTCCACAACTAACACTAGTAAAAGCACCCACATTGACTCCATTACTAGCACTAGCATGGTGCTACCACTACCACTACTACTACTAATAGAAAAGGCAAAGTAAAAGTAATAGCACAACAATTGGAAGCCAAGCTGTAAATAAGTATGTGGCTATAGCGTTTTGTTACCAACTGAACTAGAGAACAATGTATTGATAGAAAGTTTCATGGGAGGTACACATCTTTAGGTGTCACACCATAAATAGAGATGAAGTCCTTCCTCACTTGTAAATTTTCCATCCTTCATTAAAACTAGTAAATTCTATCCATAATATGTAGAAAAGTGATTTTGCCAAGTAGGGTCTTTCCACAAGACAAATGGCCTAGAAGACCATCCCTCATAATATTGGGCATGCTTGATGGGTTCAAATGTACTTGTTATCCTAGATAGCATTCTAAGTTTGATGGGACTGCCAATGGATTGGTGGAAGTTTCTTAGGAAGCTAGAAGAATAATTTACCACATAGAAAATGATGTTCAAGAGAGACAAGAAAAGTTGTGACTCAAATTGTACTAATGATATTAGTAAAATTATACAGGTGATGCACACTATGTACTTAGTAAAATGGTAGTATCTTTCTCTTGGTTTTAGATGCATTTCTTAGATCATTAAGAAAGCTGATAGTTGCACTCTCATCAACAGAATCTAAGTACAAAGCCGATAGTTGCACTCTCATCAACAGAATCTAAGTACAAAGCCAATAGTTGCACTCTCATCAACAAAATCTAAGTACAAAGCCATATGTTTTGCATCATGTGAGGCATGGTGACTAAGGAGGATCTTGTAAGATATGGGAATGGTGCAAATGCACCCTATGATGTTACATAATGTTACAATATGAGGCATGGTGACTAAGGAGGATCTTGTAGGATATGGGAGTGGTGCAAGGGCACCCTATAATGTTACAACGTGACAATGAAAGTTGCATTTCTTAAAACCCCATGTTTTATGCTTACACAAAGCATGATTTAGTATCTCTATTTTGTGCAATCTCATCATATCTAGGGAGTTCAAGTGACCAATGATATAGAATTATCTATGTTTGGCTTTTTTCCAATTCATCTCATCTTCCCATTCTAGAATTCCCATGCCTTTCTCAAAGTTCTCAGGTCCCAAGAATAGACATCAAGTATGATTTAAATTTACAACTATGATTTAACATGTGCATTATCATTAGATTATATTTATTGTGGCATTGTAATCTTTTATCTTTCAAATCTAAAATGGTAGTATGGGATCCAAATTACTCCTCAAAGTAAAGAAACTTTTGAGATATCAAGGATAAGACCCAAGTGTGCAAGTAGACGTAAAGTTTACTGCTCTCTTAGAGTAGTCGGGCAAATGGGGTTGTCAAAAAGGAGATCTCAAAATTTCCTCTTTATTTGTTTTTTTGGAAATGACTTTACTCCTCCTAGAGTAGTCATGCAAATGGGGCAGTCAAAGTGGAGACTTCAAAGTTTCCTCTTTATTTTTATTTTGTTTTTTGTTTTTTTAAAAGAAATGACCAAAAATTAAAAAAACGTCAAGTTTATTCCTCCTAGAGTAGTCATGCAAAAGGGGGACGTCAAAATGGAGACCTCAAAGTTTCCTCTTTATTTGTTTTTTTTGTTTTGTTTTGTTTTTTAATAAGAAATGACCCCAAAAAAAAAATTAAAAGGGGCGAAAGGTAGTGTACTTTTGAGAAAGGGCTCAAATTAATTTCTACTAGCAATTACGAGGGTGGAGTTACTAGGCTTTGCAACATGTTACAAGGTGTGCTTGTTGGGGATATGATTGATGGTTGGATGATGCTAAGGCTTTTGGTGGTTGGTAAGCTGGCAGAAAGTGAATGCAAGTGGATAACTCCCCCCCATTATCACTGACTCCTCCGCTAGAGTGTTCCTACAGGCCATCATTACACACCTCGCTCTCTTAATTTGGAACCCTCCCCTTCACAACATGCCTTTGAAACATAGCCTTCATTTTGCTACCAGCTTTTCTTGCAATATTTAACTCACCATCCTTTCGGTGGGAATAGATCTACGGTTGAGAACAGCTGAGAGAGGTGCTTTGTAAAGTCTTGGCCGGATTAATGAGCTCCTACAATAATCAATCGAAATAAGGACACCTCATTTAATCAATTGGCTTTTATCACAAAAAAAGTATACTACATGCCACTTTTATAACTAAAATCTCTTTTGTTTTTTTTTTAAAAATCTTAGATTGAGAGTATAACTAAAATGTTTTGTACATTAATTTTTTAAATAGGGACTTGAAAAACATCATTGGCCTATTTTCAATGATAAAATTACATTATGTAATGGCCTTTCTTTTCTAGCACTTCCATGGGGCCTAGTTATCATTGATGCCATTGACCAACCACCATGCACAAGCGTCCCATTACCAAGTATGATAGAGTGAAGTAATGACATTGACTCTTTCCCAATCATAGTGCATATAGAGAGGCCTTGCATCTTTTGAAGCTCGATCTCAATCTATGGACGACATGCTAATTAACAAGGTTCTAATCCATAGAAGATGCCTTTGACATCCCATGCTAACACTAATGTTGGGGATGACTATCACGACCTTGTTCTTCTCAGTTTTGTGAGGCCTTCATTTAAATCTACTTTGCATCCATAGGTGGGGCTTTTAGGGTTATTTAAATAGTTCTCATTAAGGCTTAACTTGCCAATAATGTCATCACACTTCATGGTTCTTAAGAGTTGCCCCCTCTCCTCTCTCCTTACTATCACTATGTTAAATAGATTATCTCTTAAGGAAAGAGCATCGAGTTCTTTATCTATAATGGATGTCAATTTTTAGCAAATCAAACTAGGCCCATGACCTTACCAAAATAAGGCCATGATTAATTGGCTTTATTATGGAGATTGGGTCATATGTGCCATGGGTGAGCACACCACTGTGAAGAAACACATAATATAATAAGGGCTCTCCTATTGGGGCTCTATGCCTACATGAGTGGGTGGTGTGCCCATAACTAAGTGTCTCCACATGGGATTATTCCTAGGAGATCATGCATTTGTCTTGCCTGAGTTTAGTGCTAGCTCTACAACATAACGTTGAGCTTGGATGGTATAGGACAATGGGTTTTGTTGTAGCATTGGTAGGTTGATGGTTGAATTAAGAGCTTTGTTTCAACAAGTTTAAGATTAACAAGCCACAATGACACTTGACAGTTGCACTTGGGGAGCAACAATGGACCACTACTCCACAGGTGGGGCCACTGAGTTCATTGACTGCTTATCCTCCTTTCAAACCTATATTGTACTTCCTCAGTCAGACTATTCAGTTGGGAGGGAGGACTGTTGATGAATTCACTCAAGAGATTAGAGAGCTTATCACTAAGTTCTGTGACCTCCCTGCTGCTGTTAATCTATGTCCATTTATAACCACTTCCGAGGGATTATCAAAATGAGCTGCAAAGGAAATACCATCCAACTCTTTTGAGGATACATTACACTTCGCACATATCTATGCTGATATAGTGACGGTTGCTCAACAGGATAACACGGGTCATTTAAAAACAAAAGAAAATTGAAAAACAAATGTCAAGCTGTAGTAGCAACCCCCCCAGAGACCTAGCGGGCGGCAGGTCTCTATTCCAAAGCAGTCACAGTTGAGACCTCCAAGTAGATTTTGTTATGACCCATGAGGCTTGCAAAGGGACATGTTTTAAATTTCATAGACTTGGCAACTATGCTTTTTTAGTGTCCATTCAACAACGTGGAGGTGGTGGCACAGTTGTGCACCCACAAGCACACACACTCTTGGTATAGTCCCAAGTAATCCGTGACTCATTGATAGTGTTTATGTCTATTCTTTCAATAAAAATTATGAGAATTGTCGTCTTAACATGGGGATGTTTGATCCACATGATTTTATCCCTATGTGCATGGGAACCCCTAAGCATGTTTTCTTCGATGATGGTGGTACTCATGATGCTTCTCTTGTCCAGAGATTACATATCTTGATGGCATCAAGTCACCATCGCTACATGGTCAACCTTGCTCTCAAGGTGTTACCTAGTGTTGGTGAAGAAAGAAGGTTCCTCAAGTTTCTCTGAAGATTCAAGACTATGAGAAAGCTTTAGATTTGTTTAAATGTATCTTATTCTAATAGCCTTATGTGTGTTCTTCTTTTGAAACTAAGGAAATTCTTTGCAATGATGAATGTGATGTTCTTTATTGTATTCTTGAGAATGAAGTGCCATTTAGTAATAATAATATTTGTACATCTTTCACTTATGAATAAGTTTGACACGTTTCATGATCCTGAAAGCTAGTTGTTTTCCACAATGTGAATTTGATGCTATATGAGCATCAACTACTAGAGCTATGAGTTTTTAGCTCTTAAGAATAAGTTCAAAGCATTTCGTGATCCTAAAAGCTATTTGTTTTTCACATGGATTTGATACTATAAGGAACCTTGATGTAAGTCACCAACAAAGATAGAGAGAAGAGAGAGAGAGAGTTTTATTTTCAATATATTATATAGTACAAAAAGTGTCAATATGACTACACAAATATATGGCCTTTGGCCTTTCAAAAGGAAAATATATGGCCAATAAAGCCCTGACTCTTAACCTACCCCAAAAG
Source organism: Cibotium barometz (assembly GCF_041138505.1). Taxonomy (NCBI): domain Eukaryota; kingdom Viridiplantae; phylum Streptophyta; class Polypodiopsida; order Cyatheales; family Cibotiaceae; genus Cibotium; species Cibotium barometz. Next base: position 39,454,396 of record NC_141057.1, on the reverse strand, counting down.
GGGATCTGATGATCTAAATTATGGCCTAGCCTTTTTATAGGCTCTCCACATGCCCATAACTTTAGCTAACTCTTAACCTACCCCAAAAGGGGATCTGATGATCTAAATTATGGCCTAGCCTTTTTATAGGCTCTCCACATGCCCATAAGTTTGGCTGACCTACTATTGGGTGGCCAATAGCAACAAGGACAAATCCCACCAATAATGTAAGATTCCTCCTCTAACCTTTGAGGTGTATAGGTGTAAGAACCTCCCTTTCTGATCTTATAATTACTCCCCTCTCTGAAATAAAAGAAAGATCGTGTTTTTCCCTGTTTTGGCTTGGAGAGAGAAAATGTCTAGAGAGAGATAATCCAAAAATTGAGATATTTTTGAATAGAAAAATCCTCCTAGTGTCTAAAATGGTTTCCCCTTAAACAGAAATTCAAAAAGAACTTTCCAATGTGCAATTGGAGTTAATTGAAAATAGGTATAAAGGACCTTAGCCTAAGGGTCTAGATTTTCAGAAATTTTTGGATTATGGTCCAATTAAGGTTTCTATGGAGGCCAATAGGATCAATCCAAGTGCGGGGAGGAGATAAATCCAATTTATAAAAGAAAAATACCCAAAAATGAGTAAATGCCCACATAAGATGAAGAGTTGACTGAGTACAAGGTTTATTAGTAAAAAACTAAGAATATTACTAAAAAAATGAAATATTTTGGGTATAATGATACATTTTTGACACCTTGGTAAGGAGAAGGGGGCTCTTCAAGGAGGCGCCTCTTTCACATGTGTGGAGTTTTAAACTAAAAAATAATAAGATATTTTTATCTCTCCTCTCTCCTGGATCAAACCAAATCAAAAAGGGAGCCAAACTGTCCAAATTCAGCCAACCTGAACCTAGAAAATTGAAGAAACTAGTTGGACTTGGTTAGAGGCCTCCCTCACCTATAAATAGATCCTTAGCCCTTTGTAAAAAAATATGTGAACTATACCATGCGAGTATTATACTGAAATAATGATATTTTCTATTATCCTCTAAAAATCCTCTACAATTTGAAGAGATTGGAGCTTCTCTCTCTCTTCAACCTTCTTTGGAGTCTTCATCAACATACTAAACCAATTGATTGGTTGGGGGCCTCTCCTTAGACTAAAGAATCAAGAAAAATAAGAGGTAATGTTTGATTTATGGTCTTTTTCTTAATCTCTAAATCTTTCTCACTTCTCAACCCCTCTCAAGCTTGAGAAGTATTCAATTGAATGGCTCTTTAATGCAATTGAAACTCTCTAATGGATTTTAGTGATTAAACACATCAAGTTTTTATTTATGCTTAAATTAAAATATTTTTTTAAAGCATATCTCTCCCCCCCAAAGAATGGTCATTCCTATGACCTATTCTATATTCAATTAATGCTTCTCATGGGGTGAAATTCTTTATTCACAAATCAAACTCTAGGCTTGTGAAGCTAGAGGTTTAAGAAAATGGTTTTTATACTTATATGCATGAAAAATATGGTAATATTATGGGATAAATCTATAAATTGGATTTAATGCTAAAAGATAGTTATACTATCATAATTATTTTACTATGTCTTATTCTTTTCATAAAAATTAAAAATTGCCAGTAATAGCAAACGGAGCTATGGTAAAATTTTTAAGAAATTGATGCATAATTCATTCTTATGCATAACGTGAAAAGAGGACTTTCTATCATATTCTAGGATTGAATATCCTAGGTTAAAAGAATGTTTTTTGTCACATTCAATGGAAAACTAATTTTTAAGTTTATGTATAATTAAATAATTAAAAATGAGAAAATTATGGTAATTATATTTAATTATAAAAGAGGAATTCCTATGACGTTTGGAATTCAATCATTTAGATGGAAAACGAGAAATCCCTAGCATAATGAAATTAATGGATATTTTATTTAAATTCAAAGATAAATTTTAGATAAATTTATTTTATCTATGTGAAATATTTAAATGGTAAAAGAGGAATTCCTATGACATTTGGAATTCAATCATTTAGATGGGAAAAGAGAAATCCCTAGCATAATGGAATTAATGGATATTTTATTTAAATTCAAAGATAAATTTTAGATAAATTTATTTTATCTATGAGAAATATTTAAATGGTAAAAGAGGAATTCCTATGACATTTGGAATTCAATCATTTAGATGGGAAAATAGAAATCCCTAGCATAACAGAATTAATAGATATTTTATTTAAATTCAAAGATAAATTTATTTTATCTATGAGAAATATTTAAATGGTAAAAGAGGAATTCCTATGACATTTGGAGTTCAATCATTTAGATGGGAAAAGAAAAATTCCTAGCATATTGAATTAATGGATATTTTATGAATTTATTTTATGAGAAATATTTGATGATAAAAGAGGAATTCCCATGGCATTGGAATGCAATGCAAAAAGAGGAATTCCCATGATGATTGAGCTCCAAGAAATTAAATGAGAAAAAGAGAAATTTTTAGTATAATTCAATTTATGATTATTTATCAAAAGTGAAAATATGGGTAGAATTGATTTCTGTAAATCCCATGAATTCTTTTATTCAAAAGAGGAATATTGAATATAATTCAATTGAGGAATTGAGAAGGAATATGGAAATAGTCGTCGAGGAAAAAAAGAACCTTTAATTAGGCCAAGCAATTGATAGAAATTTAGAAAAAGTCTCATTATCGGTATCAAAGTAGTAAAAACTACTAAATGGGAATAGGATGTGGAACGGATGTGATAAGATGTAAATGGGATGTGAATGGATGTGATAAGATTTAAATGGGATGTGAATGGATGTGATAAGATGTAAATGGGATGTAATAAGATGTGAATGGATGTGATAAGATTTAAATGGGATGTGAATGGATGTGATAAGATGTAAATGGGATGTAATAAGATGTGAATGGATGTGATAAGATGTAAATGGATGTGATAAGATGTAAATGAGATGCGATAGGATGTGAATAGATGTGATAAGATGTGAAAATAGGATATGATAAGATGTAAATGGGATGCGATAGGATGTGAATAGATGTGATAAGATGAAAATAGGATATGATAAGATGTGAATGGGATGTGATAGGATGTGGTGTGATGAAAATGAATGGGGATGAGATGTGAAGTAAATGGATGTGGATGAGAATGATGAGATGAGAATGAGATGAGAGGATATGTGAAATTGTGAGATGGGAAGTACCTGGCTGTGGATGTGGATGTGGATGTGGATGTGTATGTGAAAGAATGGATGTGGATGTGTATGTGAAAGGATGTGATGTGATGTAAAGGGATGTGGATGTGTATGTGAAAAAAATGGATGTGGGTGTGTATGTGAAAAAAATGGATGTGGATGTGGATGTGTATGGATAGATGTGGGTAGTCGTACATGTGAATAATTGGATGGATGTGGATGAATGAGATGAGATGTGTATAAATGAGACATGATGTGGATAGATGTGATGTGATGTAATGTGGATAGAATGTATGGGATGGGATGGTGATGAGAATGAATGTGATGGATATGAATGAATGTGATGTGATGGATGTAAATGGATGAGATGTGATGTGATGTGAATCGGGATGTGAATGAATGAGATGTGATGTGAAATGGATGTGATGAGATGTGATGAGATGTGATGTGAAATGGATGTGATGAGATGTGATGTAAATTGGGATAGATGTGAATGGATGATATGTGAATGGAATGACATGATGTAATGAGATGTGGATATGGGTAGATGTAAGTGAATGATATCTGATGAGGATAAATGAGAAAAGGTGTGATGAGATGGAAAATGATGTGATGAGAATGGGAATACATATGAAATGAATGTGGATTTGACGTGGAGCAATGTGGAAAGACGAGAGTTCCTTATGGAAACTATATTTATGACCTGTTTTTTAAATGACTGTTTTATGTCAAGAATGCTGGGGAAGCATTTTGACCATCTTGTGAATGAGGTCGTGGAGACCTAACTGATAAAGTTGCAACAGCTGACGACGGAGAGTCAACGGGGGACGTCTCGCGTAGCAAGGTCGGTCGAGGTCTTGAGCACTGATTTAAATGGTGAGCTTCTAGGTGGATGAGGGACCAAGGAAGCGGCCTATGAGTGAAGCGCTAGGTGACCTGCGAAGGATCCTAGAGGGTATTGACCATACGGTGCTCGGGCTCTGGGTCACCGAAGATACCCACACGTGCGTCGGGGAAGATATTGGAACAAGGAGTAAGAGTTGTTTTCTGAATTCGGGCATGGATCTGGTTGATTGACCTTGCTGGTCCTCAACGGATGAGTCCATGGCTCTTTTATATGGATCTGTTGGTTGATCTTGATGATATTCAACGGAGATTCCATTTTGATTTTTATAAGTGAATATATTGCCGGGTACTATGAGCTAGGAACTATCGAAAAGGCCCTTGAGTGGACAGGTGGTGAGCGTTCTGGTTGCCAATGATGCCATAGGTACACCGATGAAGGAATAATTGAAAATTAGGATTCAACCAGATATTTGGGAGGATTATGATCAGTGATACTATAGTTTCGTTAAAAGATTGTTTTAAAGACAGCTGAATCTATGAAAAAGGCAATTTCATATTGGGTGTGTTTACAAGTGGTGTGAGTAGTTTTAAGCTTGCATGAATATCCGGCTAGGGGGCTTGGGAACTCTTTTCCCTAGTACCAGGGAAAAAACCTAACCAAATTCCTAACTGGATCCCATCACTACAGTGGTTGGTGGGCGGTTAGCTAACCCATGGGATGGGATTAGGCTGGACTGATGGATCCCTAAAATGAGACTCAATTCTGTTATGGTACGATAAATGATGTAAATCTCGGATAGTAATTGTTCTATGAAAAAGAATCAATGGTTGTGCCTCTCAATGAGGTAAAAAGCGTTGGTCTCTATGATCCAAGTGCAAGTTTCTTCCTTGATCTGACCAAGTGACTTACAGGTTCGGTCGGATCAGTTTGGTCAGTGAGATGACCTTGACTACGTTAGAGTAAAAATATTTTGGAGGAATCGCCCGTGCTTTCCGGGCAGGGAAATTTTTCCAAGTTCGATTTTGGAAGAATCGAGGGACTAGTCTCTTGTCCAGATATCCATGGGCGAGGCCCCGAGTGAGAGGCCCTGCCCCACGCAAGAAGTGCTACTTCCGCTACTAGCACCCTCGAATTCGTTGCACGGAGGGGGCAGGGATCTTTCAAATAAACATCATCTCGACTTTATCTACATGCACTTATCCACCTTGCCGACTACTGTTGTCCTAACCTTACAAGGATTCTTCTACATGCTTCTGAGCCTTGCTAGTGCCCTAAGCCTACCATTTATCTACAGCCCAACTGTTGTCCTAACCTTACAAGGATTCTTCCACATGCTTCTGAGCCTTGCTAGTGCCCTAAGCCTACCATTTATCTACAACCCAAATCAAGGATTAGCCTAGAGATTAGCAATATCCATGTGTGAACATGACATCCCCTCCTATTAAACTTGATGACAAGATTCCAACCTTTGACCTTGGATGACTGTCATCATCTCTTATCTTATCTCCTACGAACTCCCAAACTTGTCATCCCTTCTTGGCTAGAGCAGAGCAAGCTGCCTTGTACCAGCCTTTTACTTAGCCAGTGAAAACCTTGTCATGTCTTATATTCCCCTCTAAATATGGTGCTGAGATTTGAGCATCTATTCCTCTTTTTTATCCCCTTGCCTTCATACCATACCCATGAACACTACAATGGTCTCTTTCTCGAGGTTGATCATGACATCCGTGCTCCACTCCCTTGGAACCGTTTTCCTGAGAGCCTTCCTTGGTCTCCCCAAATGGCATTTGACCCGTAGGGATACCATTCCCTTGGCTTTTGCTGACACCGACCAACCCCATGGGATTTCTACCGTAGTTGTGTTACTCTCCTTAGACCTGTGCACCTTCCTGAGACACCTTAAACACTTAGCTTTGTTGAGCTTGATGCTCTGATTCCCATGGGGGATGGCCAAAAAGCGAGCAATTGAGCGAGCAAATTTCCTTTTTTTAATGGTTTGGATTTGTGAACATGATTAAGCGAGCATATTTGAGTTTTGTGATTGATTGCACTCTTTCATGAAGTGCCTAGACGAGACAATGCCAATAGAAGTATTAAGCAATGTTTAAGATCATAAATCTACTTAAATCATAGCAAATGTCCACACTAGCAAAACTGAGATAATGTCCATAATGTTTGAAGCTGTAATAGTAAAAGGAGCTTCTTAGTCATAAACAAAGGCAAGAAAGCCGGATTAATCATAACAAATGTCTACAATAGTGAAAATGAGATAATGTCCATAATGTTCAAAGCTCTAAGTGTAAGAGAAGCTTTTAAATCTAAAGAAACAAACACAAGAATCAAAACATGGAATGGTGACCCAAACAAGAAGGCATCAATGGTATTCTAGGTTGTTTGGCTTTGTTCTAAATCTGCAAAATAAATATGTATGTTAGTTAGAGGAAATTATATTTCAATGCACATTAGTGGGAATAACTTTACTTATGCTTGGAAATACTTATGACCTTAGCAGAGTAGGGTTCTAGTAGGTTCTTGCAAATGCGCTCATCCTTCTCTAACAATATCATATTGCGATTCATATATACTACTGCAAGACCAAGTGTCCCAGTTCCAAAGAACAAATCCATAGTAGTGTCCCCAGGCTTGCTGAACAATGAAACGATATACTTGCAGAACTTCTAGCCTCTCTGGCAACCACCTCTCCAAGAAGAGCCCTTCCTTTTGACCAAATCTTTAAGGGGAACTCTGGTGATTCAATAAATTATCATTCAAAATCAAACTACATGATAAACATAAAGATAATAATAAGTAAGTACATACATGTTGAAACGAATTCAAAATTAAACAAATTCTTGACAGAAACAAAGATAATTGAAACTAAATACATACATATCATGAATTAGTTTATGCTCCACATCAAGTTCCTCTCCCAAGGTTCAAGTCTTTAACTTGATCACTATGAATTGAGAATACATTTTTTAGTGAAGAAGAGCATACTAATGTAGATAAGATAAGGCATGTCACCTGTGTTACGCATTTATTAAGATAATGAAAATAAGTATTATATGAAATTAGCTTCTATATAGACTTCTATGCAAAAAGGTTACCTTTGTTGCCATTAGTCTCTTTTTTCTTTCCACCGGTGGTGTACACTTCACAACCTGGCGATGCACCACTACAAAACCTTGAATTGAGGGACAATGCTCTACCTTTGTAGCCTCCTCCATTGTGTATAGGCATGCAAAGAAGCCAGCATCAGAGAGACAAAAGTCGACAATTTTAAAGGCTGAGCTATATAGATTATCATCAACTCTATTCCAAGATGGAATCTTATTTATGGAACAACCCTGTACAACAATGTCAGATGGTAAGTCACCAAATATTAGCTTAATACAATGATCCACCATCTTTCCTTTCACCTTGCCTTTATTAAAAATTATATTCAAGTCTTCCATAATTCCATTCATGATGGGGGAGGGTTGCTTCCAATTCTCAACATCCAAAGCAAGATCTACAATGCTTGCATTAAAGGCAAATATAATTCCTGTCACAATTTTAAATGTTAGCATGGCTAGATCAAGTAGGGATCTTTCATTGTGATGAGATTGTGATATGTATGGAGAGTCAACTCACCTTTTGGTTCCAAAATGTCTATTGGTGGATCTCCAACATTCTCAGTTTCCTCTCCACAAATGCTACTACTCCCTGCTTGTGTTCCTTGCCTCTTGCTTGCCTGCAAGGCTTGTTCTACAAGTTGTACAAGAATGGGAGTATTCTAAACATATACAACACACATTAAAAATACATGTTACATAATGTTATTATATTATAACACATGAATGACAAACGATTCTCACTTACCTCATCTGTAATCTCAGGCTGTGCTTGTATAAGTAATACAAACTCATGTTGTTGATATAGATCCATCTCTTCATCTGGTGGTATATTTTTTCCCATGTCTAACCACCATGGACAATGATCTCTCTCAATACTAGAAATAGCCTATGTATAGGTGTAACAAGAATAAGAAAAAGTTACAGTTGATTATGGTATTACAAGAACTCAAAGAATAAACACTTACTCTTTCCAATTACAAGTCTTCATACATATATGATGGTGTATCGTTGCAAGCCCATATGGTTGCTAGCGGAGGTATGCTCTCAAGTGAACCCAGACTCACAAGCTTAAGAACCCACCTGCTTATTACATAAGCTAATTTCAATAGGTGTCATTAATGATTAATTTAAGAGTTCAAGAAGTATATAGGAAGCAGTTCACCTACAAATAACACGTTGTGTAGCCTTGCGAAGATTGGGCTGATGCTGGTGTCATTGTTGAATCTAATGCTTACTTGATGAGTCTTGAAAGTACTTTCTTCGATTGGTCATGACATGCTCTATGTACACATTGTCATTAAGAAGCCTCACTCTATCTACATTACGTATGTCATGCAACAAAGATACCCCCAATTCGAAAATTTGAAGCCAATAAACAAACATGTGCAACCAATATCGTATCTTCCTCTTATCATTAGGTAAGTACTCCAAGGTGCGTTTAAGAGATTGAGAATTGTCAAGCATCCCCACAAGAAACGATTTGTCTTCATCTTTAATGCAGCCAACACTAATCATGTTCAATTTCTCCTCTGTGGTAATGTGTTTGCTTGGCTCATTCCAAGGTAAAGAAAGGACAGCATGCCAGTAACACTCACCATTGCAAGGATCTGCAAGCCTCGCATACTTCCATGCTTTTCCTCTATACAACACCTCCACCTCTCTTATGACCTTTTGTCTGGCCTCATCATCCATGCCCTTTATCTTTTCATCCACTTTTTGTTCCATTTCATCCTTTGATAGAAAACATAATATAATAAAACAAGAACAATTAGTGTAAGTTCATGTTTTCACTTTGCAAATGGAAGACATATATGTAATCTGACATTTAAAAATTCACGTTACGAGTAGAAAATTACCTTGAAAACAAGTTGTGTGAGTATTTGAATTGGAGAAAAAATAGCTCAACATGTTTTGAAGGACATGCTCATAAAAGCTATAAGGAGCTACCCTTTCGCTTCACATTAGGCCAGAGTTCCTTATAGCTCAACATGTTTTGAAGGACATGCTCATAAAGGCTATAAGGAGCTATAAGGAGCTACCCTTCCGCTTCACATTAGCCCAGAGTTCCTTTGCCTCCTTTTATGTTATACTCCTTTTTGGTAGACAGGAATAGCACTATTTTTTGATGGTAGAAATACCAACATAGGCATCTCCATGTGGTAGAAATTTTAACTTTTTGAAGTTATCATGAAATGCCAGTGTCTCAGATTCTCCTAAAAACTGGCACTATAATGTTACTGTTCTTGCCTCAGTATTACCACTGGTATATTTTTTATGTTGTATTATTTGTAAATTGCTTGTCAATTCATGATCAACTTGCCATTTGATGTTAGTAAATATAGGTAGTTCAGTACTCCTTTATGATGAATTATTACATTTGTACATATCAATACATCTTTAAGCTCACTCTTGCTCGCTCATGCACTAGTAAGTTGTCAATAACCCAATCTACTCTCTAACTCGTGCTCGCTCCACAGACACACCCATGCCCATGTCACAAGCACGAAAGCACTATGTTCCTTCTTTTAACCCTAAGTATGCTGAATAGGAACCTCAATGCAAGTCACCAACAAAGCCAAAGAGGAGAACAAGAGCCATATTTTCAATATATTATATAGTACAAAAAGTGTCTATATGATTGTACAAATCTGTGGCCTTTAGCCTTCCAAAAGGTAAATCTAAGACCTATAAAACCTTCACGCTTGACCTGCCTAGCCTATTATTATAGGCTCTTCACATGCACATAACTTGGCCGACAAACAATAGCAAGGACAAATCCCACCAATAAACATTATCCCGACTTTATCTACATGCCCTTGTCCACCTTGCCCAGCTGTTGTCGTGAACTTACAAGGATTCTTATGCATGCTTCTGAGCCTTGTTAGTGCTCTACGCCTACTATTTATTTGCTTCCCAAATTAGGGATTAGCCTAGAGATTATCCATGTCCATGTGGAGGCTTGGCAAAGAGCGAGCTTGGTAATAGGAACTTTTGGAGGGAGATTATTATGTCAAAGTCTCTCTTAAAAACTAATATTCTCTCACTAGCCTATCATAGCTCAACTCCTCCACTACCACCCACCACTATTGTCGCTCAACCCAGATCAGCTTAGCTTCGTCCCCACCACGACTACCACCCACCATGACTACCACCCAACCAGCCAAGCTCAACTCCTCCTCCACCAACTCCACTCTCTCTCCCTTTTTGTGGCTCTCTCTCTCTTGTTCTCACTCTCTCTCCCTCTTTTCTCTGTCTTTCTCCGTGTCTCTCCTTCTTTTTCTTTGTCACCCTTCTAATAATGTGTCTTGTCCATCAGGAAGTTCTAATTTTTCTCCAAAGAATGCATCGATCATGTTTTATATCCCTTACCAGCTTGTAACTCTGGTTTTCAACAGAATTATTCTCCATTTCTCTTACAGCAAGTTCTTGGTTTTATGAAGATTCTACGCATGCTGTATTATTTTACAAAAATTTGGCATTACCAAAACTAGTTTTGCAATTACCCCACTTTAGATAGAAAGAAGTAAAATAAACCAACTTGCTACAACAAACACTCATTTTTTGTGAAGAACTTCACACTAGGATCATATAAAGCAATCCTTCATTGTCATTAAAGAAGTTTACTACCCAACTCTATAAAAAAAATAAGATCGACATGATTATTATATTCTAGAAAGAAGGTTTTCAACCTCATTCTAGCCTTGTCACCTAGATGAAGGGAGTGGCTGCACACATAATATAACAAAGGCAAATAAAAGCATATATAAAGTATGATATCCCCTTCAAAATTGTGAAGGCTATTAAGCCTCTTGAATGATCATTTTACTTGGCATAGGTATCTGTTAAATTATCAAACACCCTTTCTAGTCCTTGGTTTGCATACATACTCCACTTTAGTATCCTACACAACTCATGTGTATGGGGGAAGGATTCTAATTGATGGCTTCACATAGCCTTGTGGTTGCACCTAGTGTCACATGCACACACGTGGACATGTGATTTGGCAGTAAGTTTAGGGTAGTCCTAGGGCACCAGCAGGCTCTAACAAGCAAAGAAGAAGCTAACATGGTTAAAGGATTGGTCATCCATATCATAAGCTTATTATACAAGGGAAGTTGGCAACATTAAAATCATATTGTTATCCCTTACTGGATGAAAGTAGTCAGCTATTTGTAGGGGCTATCTATGAGCCTATAAATAGCTAGGCTAATCTTAGTCTGGTTAGGTCAACAGTAAGTCTAGGTAGGGTCTTAGTTTGCCATTTTGAAGGCCAACGGGCACAGAAGATGCAACAGCAGTACCCACAACTTCTTTGACTCACCTTCACAAGAAGGTGAATTTTAGTAAGTATAACGGGTAAACTCGATCCCACAACTTTGTACTCTTGTATTTTCATTAGTTTGAAGCCTACTTTGATGTTGGTAGGAAGTCAGACATAGTGAAGGTGGTGTTAGCTAGTTGCTACATCGAAGAGGAAGCCATCTCTTGGTGGAATCATTCGGGGCCTAGGCCAATTTCAATTATGGAGTTGCTGCCTATAAGTGGGAACAATTTGTCACTAACCTCAAGAAGCGGTTTCTACCACCTCACAATCAACGATTGCACCAGAATGTGATACCAATCCTCCAGTTTGCAAATAAAGTCATTCACCTAGACCCAATCAGCCCTGGGAGCCTCTAGCTCAAAGAACTTAAACAATGGATGTTACCTTACTCTAGACCAGAAGGCTCTGGCCGGCAAGACAGGTGGTAAGCTCAATCCTGAAGAGCACAAACAATACAAGGAGGGGCGATGTTTATTTTATCATACAAAATGATATACTTCTAGCGCATGCTCTAATAAGAAGACCCCTGCTCAAACTACCACCCCAGACTTGAAAGCTTCCATGGTGAGCCAGACTCCCACACCAACCCCCCAAGTTATCACTAGTCCTCCAGCTCCCAGAGCTATGGTTGCCACCATTGTCAGCCAAGAGCTCTAAGATGAGAAGAAGAGAAACCATGACCAGGAGTATGTGGGAAATGAATTGCTCAAGATAAGAGTCATTATCTTGTTTAGCCAGTGGTGGGCGGCTGTATAAAGGACATGGTCACATAACAAATCGCTTGAGGAGTCCGTTTTTTCATTGACCTTGGTAGATAAGAAAGTGGAGGGATTTAGCACAGGTATGATAATGAGCATCAAGTTTGAAGCTCACCGTGCTAAATTAGTCATCCAAGGCACAGAATTTGTGTGTGATTTCATGGTTTCCCCTCACATAGGTGCAAGCATCATCTTAGGGATCCAGTGATTTCTTCACAAGCTCACCCCAAACGTCGATTGGGACCAGCACATGTTCTGGATTACCCGAAATGTGTCAAAGGCTCCCGTGATCAGTAAGTGTGAACTAGGGATACCTAACTTTCTGATCATTATCCCCATAGAGAGGCTAAACAAGAGATTTGGAAAGGTGCACAATGTGTGGTGATCGATGTTCAGACTACCTCAATAGTTACAAGTGCTTCGGAGAAGTACCAAGCCCTACTCTTTAGGGCAACCTGCCTCCTAAACTTCCCCCATCTAGACCGAAGGACCACAAAATTAAAATCGTCTCAAGTTCTGAACCCCCAAGTAAATTTCCATATCGCCCACAAACGACCGAATGTCATATGTAGTTTTTGTAATCTCCCAATTAAGGATTTCTGCCACCTTTGCAAGGTCTAATCGAATGCCTTCGCACTAATTATATATCTAAGGTAATGATCCTTGTATAGATAAATTTCTAATCTTTTCTCGTTGGTGTAAAGCTCGTTGCTTTCCAGCAAATTCATCACTTTTTCCTTGTCAATGTCGTGCTGCTCTTAAATTGTAGCTTAAAAAATCAGTATGTCATCCAAAAAGATGAAGACACGAGTCAATATGTGTGCTAACTGAATCAAAATCCTCATCAGTCTCATTCATGTAGACTGATTCATTGGTGGATGCTCCCAAGTTTACCCATTCTACTTTCTCCTTTAAAGATTTCTTTCTTCTATGGCTCTATTTCTTTTTGGATCCTGTTGAGGTAACTTGGGTTTTTTATTCCTTTATACAATTGGTGTGTTTTGAGCCATGAGTCTTGTTATTGCATTTACAGGTGGATTGTTAGGGTTCTTTAAGATTGTTTGGATTATCGAAAGGAGATTGCCTATATCTCTGGATCATGAAGCAAAGGTTGAAACAAGTAGGCAAGCGATGCCCAAAGTTATCATTTCGGAGCTTCAGCACCCAAACCATTTGGGTTTTAGAGATGAAATGGATTGTTGGCGAGACGATGCGCGTTTCTTGATGGGTACGGCAATGAATGCTCGACCTCTCCATGATTTCCCAAAATCCTAGGTTGATTTAGCACCTTAGCATCGAATGACGAGAGATATAATGATGGGATAGGGGTGTGAAAAACAGACATGACCCTTTTTCCTTTGCCCTCATGTAGCTTAGCTAAGGGTTCTATTTTTTATTTTATTGTACCATGGTTCAATTGCTAGCTATCTTTTCTTTCGCCCTGCATGCCGACACCATGCACACGCACACTTTGTTTCCTTGTCATCCCACGAGGCTAGTGCTAGGTAGGGAGCCTCATAAAATGCAACCTTAAGGTCGTTAAAAGCCTATAATCCATGAGGGGTCTGTGAATACATTGCCTCTGAGTCTTGACACCTTTGAGAAGATCAGTGAGAGCTATTGAGACGTCAAAAAATTTGTTGATGTGGGTGAAATATGCCTAGAAAATGCTGACGAATGACCAAATATCATAAGCAGTTTCTGGAATCTCCCAATTTAGGATTTTCGCCACCTTTGTGGGATCTAATCGGATGCCTTTTGGCACTAATTATGTATCCAAGGTAATGAACCTCAAATAGATAAACTCCATTTTTTTCTCATTGACATACAGCTCATTTTGCTTTCCATCAATTTCATCACTTTCTCCACGTCAATGTCATGTTGCTCTTCTGTACCTGAAAAAATCAGTATGACATCCAAAAAGATGAAGACACTTGCTGATCAAGTCCTTAGACACACTCACCATCATGAGGTTAAATGTAGCTGGGGAATTTGCTAGACCGAAGGGCATGACCACAAACTTGTAGTGGGCCCATCCAGTTTGGAATACGGTTTTTGGGATGTCTCCTTCCAGAATTCGTACCTAATGGTACCCACTTTTTAGGTTAATCTTCTAAAAAACCTTAACTTCATTAATCCTCTCTAATGTGTAGTCAATCCGAGGCATTGGGAACTTGCTTTTGACTATTAGCTTATTGAAAGAACCATAGTCCACGCAAAGTCGAGAGAATCCATCCTTCTTTTTGACAAAATGGATCGAGGCTACACAAACGGAAACACACTAGTGTATGAAACCAAATTGCAGCAACTCTTGGAGTTGGCAATGTGTGTGTGTGTGTGTGTGTGTGTGTGTGTGTGTGTGTGTGTGTGTGTGTGTGTGTGTGAGAGAGAGAGAGAGAGAGAGAGAAGATAAATACACCCGATTGGGTCCTAAATACCCTCCGAAGGGCCCTCAGCAAGGACTCGTGTATTTGCTTTATTGAATGACATAAAAGACTGACTTCTTGGAGACCTTCCTTGGCTAGAAAACTGCAGCTAAGATGACCTATTCTTGACCTTCAAGTTCACCTTGCGTTAGTCTCCCTTTGGCTATCTTGGCCCTTGGAGTCTTCATCACTTTGTGAATTATGAGATATATTAGCCCTTTGCTACCTATTACTTATATATGACTCCCATCAGCTGGTCCATCTGCTGATGGTGTTGTTGGCTTGTTGATATTTTCTCTACGTCCTATTTAAACATCATAAACTAAGCGCCTTTTCACACGTGACCTCTTGGTCAAGATGTTGTTGCTACTAGGCTGACTGAGGTCTCGCCCTTCCCATGGGATGGCCGACCATGGGCTAGCCAACTGTGGCCTATGCCCTTCCATGAACTGCCAACTTGCTACCCAACCCTCAGTGGCATGGTTGCTTGGGCATGGGAGCCTTCATGGCCCTTAGGGTAGCCTTTAAGGGCTGCCCACCTTGTAGGCAAGGCCCTTAAGGCCTTATGGGGTGGCCCATAGGGCTGGCTATCCCTTTGCCTACATGCCCACATACAAATGTATTCTTGCAAAACGACAAGACTTCTAGTACCTAACACTGGTGTCCCAAGCACAACTTGATGCCCCTCTACATCATTCCACAAGGTGACTCGCAGTACGGACTAGCATTGCGCCATGTGCGGGACATGCACGCCTGACCGTAACTCACAGTACGGACTGGCACTACTCTGTGCGGGACATGCACATTTGTTTATGACCATGTACAGGGACTTGTATACCTGACCATGACTATCTAGTGGACTCCTAGCTAACTCGTCCAAAACAAGGGCCCACAAAGGGCCAGTAACCACTCTAAGATATTGCACATGTTGTACAAATATGTCCACGTGGCATCCAAATGCGGGATACATGTGACACCGTCCATCTTCCCATTCAACTAGGTGTGATTATTTGGCGAGCTTTTTGTCGCGATCTTATTTGGCACTCCCCAATTTTTTCTGCGAGCTTTTTCAATTAAACCATATAAATTGATGGCATCTTTTCCACTATTGAAACCCCATTTTGAATGTACAGGAGCACCTTCACTTGCATCATGAACATAAACTAAAAAACCCTACTAGACATACACTTGGAAACCTCATCCAATGGACAACTCCATTCAATCAAATCTAGATCAAGTTCAACCTTGAAACATGTCTACAGGTGGCCAATTTAGGATTAGGATTGACCCTACTCGCCCTTGGTTCAATCAAACCCTCAAGTAGCCATTCAAACCTCTCTTTCACAACCCTTGAACATGTACACCTTGCATCATCACAAACTAAAAAGAATAAGGTCATCAAAAGCACTTAAGATCCAACATACCTCAAACAGTTCACAGTCCACACAATTCACAAATAGGCACATGATTAGATTAAAAAACACACCAATACAACTCCAATAAACCTGAATCTTGACATATGGCTAGTGCGTCATATATCCTAAATAGATATGAAATGTCACTTTCAAACTCAACACTAATCAATAAATATAAGGCATCCCCTTTTCCTAGATCAAGATATACCACTAAACTGTCAAACTAATTTCTCAATGAAATAGATTGAATACTTGCACAAATGGTATTTCCTAGGCCAACTAATTAGTATCCTATATATCCATATCATACTTTCATATATCACAATCAAAAAGTAACCATTCAAACCTCTCTTTTACAAACCTTGAACATGTACACCTCACATCATCAAAAGAACTTAAGATCTAGTAGACCTCAAACAATCCACAATTCACAAATAGGCACATTGATTAGATTAAAAAACACACCAATACATCTCCAAAAAACTTGAATCTTGGCATATGGTTAGTGCGTCATATATCATAACTATATATGAAATGTCACTTTCAAACTCAACACTTCAATAAATATAAGGAATCCCCTTTTCCTGGATCAAGATATACCACTAAACTATCAAACCAATTTCTCAATGAAATAGATTGAATACTTTCACAAATGGTATTTCCTAGGCCAACTAATTAGTATCCCATGTATCCATATCATCCTTTCATATATCACAAGCAAAAAGTTCAAATCCATTTCATACTTTCCTATATCAAAATCATACATGTGAATCCATAAAACATGTTATGCTTATCATGTAGATTCAAAAACAATAATAGGGTAAAGCTAAAGTTAGACCATGACCTCTAAAGACATAAATATGACAAAGGTTTATGTCATAAAGAGTTTGTCCAAAAGCTAAAGTTCATGTCAAAGCACAAGGATTGCATAACACTAAGAAGGAATATCAATATGTTGAATGTCTGAGAGAACCGTGTCAATAAGAGAGGTGCCACTCTCAATGCCTAAATAGTGTCGAAACATCTCATTACTTTGACGCCCCATCTCCCCACATCCAACAAAAACATCAATCACAACACCACTCTCATCAGTGAAAGTACTCAATAACCACCTGTAAAAACATTATAACTTGTATAATTCCTTCCATAGAGAGGGATAGCCACATAGAGGATCTTATGGGATACTAGTAACTTACTTATACAAATGGAGTGACCGCTGTGCACCTCCACGAATGTAGACACCGCCCACCTTTGTTCTCTCAAAAGGGTATCGTTGGCCGGATTCACTTATCAAATTGCTTTTTGCATTAAAGAGTATAGGGGATATTGTTTGTCCTACCTCTCTATCTATCTTCGGGACATCGTACTTTCCCCACCAAACAAAGCAATTTATATAATATCTTGATCTATCAAGAAATTTATCACATGTTAGTTAAACGACTTATTACAAAAGAAGAAACTCAACAAGAAATGTTCATGTTCATGTACCTAATCTCCATTATCATACATATATCCATAGCCAACATGAAGGGTAAGCACACAATACAATCAGAATCCTAGTTTATTTGCCTTCATTTGGATGCTTGTAAGCTGCTCAGCTACCCTGTATGTCACATACCACCCCTCATTGACCACATCAAGGTTGGCAAAGTTGGGCCACTTGCCGAGTCAAATCCTTTGAGTACTAATTCCAATCCGAGAACCCATCACCTGGCACCATCTCCACTCCTAAACTTGTAGGAAAGTCGGCCCATACCAAACTATGGCACATGGAGTTCCATCATATGAAAGCAAGTTGACATCCACTTTTTCCAAGAACGCATCCACCCTTCACGCAAATAAACACAAGGCATGTCAGTCAAAGAAGAGACTCCACTTACTATGAATTTGATGCAAAAGAATCAGTACAAAAAACACTCACAATCTTTGGTTATGTACTATTGTCCCAATACAAGTAGGTATGATGGTTCTTTGAACAAAGTAATCTACATTGAGAAATGCACAATACCATTAGACACCATTTACATATACTCCATATATACACTTCATACATATGCAGAATTCCATTAGCCACTATTTACATATATTCCATATGTACATTTCACATATATGCAATGACTAGTCATGTATATGCACAACACCATTAGCCACCGTTTACATATACTCCATATATATACTTCATACATATGCAAAACACCATTGACCACTATTTACATATATTCCATATGTTCACTCCATACATATGCAATGACTAGTCAGGCATATGCACAACACCATTAGCCACAATTTGTATATACTCCATACACACGCAGTGACTAGTCATGCATATGCACAATACCATTAGCCACTATATATGTCTGATTTACACTCCATACAGAGTAGTCATACCATTTCTATTTATTCCTCTCAAAGAAGTATCATGGCGTTGGAAGTCTAGGACCCTCTTGCTTCTTATCTCTTGAGATGTTCCTGCCATTTCCGTTTGCCTTCTTTGCTTTGATGCCAAGACTTTTTCAGGAGGGGATGCCATTTTCTCTGTTACATTAGTAGGATTCTGTGGTGGCACATTATTAGAGGTAAAGATTATGGAAGGACCCATCTCTTAAATTGGGACATGTGGCAAAAAAGTGAACCAAAGTGAGACAAGTGGCCTAACACTTGTTAAAAAGTGGATCAAAGTAAGACAAGTGGCCTCACACTTGTCACTTCAGCTATTGTGTGGCTCTCCACTTGTCATTGTAGCCTTCTCTTGCCATATCATGGGAGATCCAAATCTATAAATTGGAGCCCTCTCTCTTCATTAATAGAGGCTCTCTTGCTGTACACTAGCCTCTACCACCGTTACAGGCTACCCTAATGATGGCTACTCTCTTTCTCTCTCTCTTGAAGGCTGCCCATGAAGAATACCGACTGTTGGGGATTGTTTTGGAGGCTTCCATTGCGAAGAAATACTAAAAGCAAAGGTATTTAATCATTTATTATGATTTCTAGTCATTGTGTCGACTATACCAGCCACTATACCTGTTGTACCAGCCATTGTACATGCAATACCAGTCACTGTACTTGTTGTACCTATTGTACCAACCACTGTACTGACTGTACCAACCATTGTACCTGCTATACCGGCTAAATGGAGAGTTGTACTTGCTGCACCAGCTCTATTGCATGAAGACCCGTGGTTTTTGAGAAAGAATCAGTACCCACACAAAGATATATGGATTATGTTGTTGACTCGGCATTTCTACAACCTATGTTCTGGCTTGGTTGCCTCGTGTTGGGTTGTGTTATGGCGTTTGTATATGGATAATCCAACATCTCCCGTAGGGAGAGTAAGGCCCTCAAAGCTTGTACATGATATTGTTCTCCTTGGGTAATAAAATACTCCAAGGGGAGGGTTGGCCCATTCCGACCTCTATGCGATGTCACACGTGCAAGCTCCACTTTCAGCATTTGTGGATGTTTTGTCTAGCTTTTATGTTTCATGCAAAGTGATGATGATGGATATATGTTAAGGCTGTGGCCATATTTAAATGTTTTAATATGCATTAATGGTATCAACAAGTGTGTCAAAGATCCTAGTCCCCTGCCCACCGCCTGCGAGTTTCACTCCCCACTCTGCTCTATCAATATCCGTGACCTATAAATACTCTTGACCTCATGGCTTCCTCAATGACACTATAAAGGGATTACCAATGATTGCATACCCATGCCTATCAAACATATCACAGAACTCCTCTATTGTATCTCTCGCAATGTGAAAAGCCTCATGTGGCACCAATCTACAAAGAGGAATGAGCGGTGGTTCTGATGCCCGCATCTCAATAAAACTCTTCAAGGCATCTTGAAGCAACTCCAATTCAATGTCATGTCCCAATAGTCAATCTCCTCTCCCGTGCATCGGTGTTTATGCAAAGGTCCCTGGCACCTCTTATGGTTGGGTCACAATAGTCTCACTTTGACCTTGACCTTCATCCTGTGGTTGGGAGGGACTCACCAACCTCTGTAATAATGATAGCTGCATGAGAAGTTATTCTTGAGGTAGCCTCCTCACTTGTAGTTCCAATAGTAGCTCCAGAGCGTAGTTTTAGGTTCGTGAACCTAAAATAAGGAAACAAATTTTGAGAGAAAATTTGTGAATGCAACATGTGAGTGACAAATTTTTGTGAATTTTTAGTTACCTGGGAGCCCATACCCTCGAGCTATCGGCTTTGTTGATCGACAAGTCATTTTAAAATCACCTATATAGTAAAGAAAATTTATAATTTAAATCACGAAAACAACTCAAACACATCAATCCCTATATCCCACTAATCTATAGCCCTCTCACATTTCCCCCTCATGCGCATCCACCTATCCCACACAACCCACTATCCCCACACACTATACTAATACTGCTACTATACATACTAATAATACTAACTATAACAATAATACTAGCTATATAAACTATATAATACTACATACTATAACTTATAACTACAAACTATAAAACTTTTATCATATTATATTAGTAATACTTTACATACTAATACTAATACTATACTAACTAATACTAATACTAATAACTATAACACTATACTAACTATATAAACTATATAACACCATACTATAGCACTACTTATATCATATTATATTAATAATGCTATATATACTAATACTGGACTAACTAATACTACAGTATTAGTTAGTAGAGTATATAATATTATATAGTATAATTAACTATACTACATACTAACAATATAATACTATATACTACATACTAACTTATATCATATTATATTAATAATACTATACATACTAATACTAATACCAACTATTACTAACAAGTTTATATACAATATTAATACTAACAACTATACACACTAATACTAATACCAACTATTACTAACAAGTTTATATACAATATTACACACTACATTACCAGACTATATCAACAATATATCCAAAACAAGAAAAAAAAAGGTGGGGGGGGGGGGGGGTACCCCAAGCCCCCCATGGTCTGTCTACGTACAGTTAACACTATAGAGGGTTTGCAATTTCAGAGCTTCTTGAGCCCCCCGTGGTCTACGTTAACGCAAACCACAGTTAACACTATAGAGGGTTTGCAATTTCAGAGCTTCTTGCTCTTCAGCACACCGACATTAGCGTCTTTGTTTTCGCATACCTTCATAAACACACTGATGCATATATACACATGTTGATTGCATAGACACACGTTGATTGCATTCTAGGAATGGTTTTTGACACACTATATTAACACTATATCTAAAACAAGAAAAAAAGGGGGGGGCTCCCCAGCACCCCCTAGCCCCCCCTTTTTTTTCTTATTTTGGAGGGATCGCAATTTCAGAGGGCAAGAAAATTGCTCTTCATCACTAGCCATCACCACAAGGTGTGTGCACTGCCGGTCTCATCCGAGCCTACAAGGTATCCTCCTCGTTTGCTTTCAAGCTTCTGTAACGGTAGACAGCATGAGGAGATACAACCATCCCCCTGGACTCGCCGGAAACACCTACTCGCAGACCAGCCCCGTTGGCCTCGTGAAGGGAAAAAAGGGGAGCCCCCGGGACCCCCCCATTTTTTTCCCTCACGAGGCCAACGCTCGCCATCCAAGTCAAGGCAGCAACCTCTACATTGTTAAAGCCCAACATTGGCATTGCAACTACAAGCAATGCAGCATCGCAAAATAGTTGTTTGAAGAGAATGAAATCGGCAACAATGTTGCGCCAGTTTGCCTCAAACATAGAGGCGCACACGAGCAGCGCTTCAACATAGAAGCATAAGCAAGAGAAAAAGACGGCTAATGTGTGAGAAGCTTCTTACAAGGCTAGCAAAAGAGACGTGAAGCAAAGGCGGTAAGTAAAGCGAAATCCAGCTAATCAAGGCGTGCAGAAGGCGATAAGCACAGCGAAAACCAGCTAATCAAGGCGGCCTCGTGAAGGAAAAAAAGGGGGAGCTCCCCAGCCCCCCGTGGTCTGGGTTAAGCCCCCCGTGGTCTCCCCCCCTTTTTTTCCTTCAAAGGGGGCTTACAAGCTCACACGGCCTGCCTGTTGCTGCTTCCATCATCCGGGCAGCCTCTATGTTGTCCATGTCGGGGGATCCTTCTCCTCCTCTCCTTCTTTCTAAAGCAAAGTCATGGAAAAAACGCAGAGAGTAGAAGCTCTGTACCTTGTATTCGCTGTTGATCTGCGCAAACGTAGAGGCACACAAGAGCAGTGAAAGTGATGCGAGTGTACTTGGCTCGAGAAAGAGTGCGAGGAAGAGCAACGATGGAGATGCGGATTCCTGATTTGAGGATGAGAAAGTAGAGGATGAAGAGAAAGTAAAGGATAAAAACGAAAATATTAGGGTATATATTAATATAGTAACATTAGTAATATTAATATTACTATTAGTAATATTGCTAATATATTAATATAATGGTAATATTAGTAATATATATTAGTTCTAAGATCTTTAATAGGAATTATCAATAATAATGATAATGATATCAAATATTAAGGGCGGCTTGCATTTAATAGGAGCTATCAGCTTTAGTAGACAAATTGCCATAACCTCATGTAATGATTATGTGAATATGGCCACGACCTCATGGGATGATTGTGTGAATATGGCCACCCACTACCTCTCTATCACAGCCACCTTGCAAAACTTTTACATGTAATAAATGCACATGGTAAATATGGCCACGACCTCTCTTTCACAATCACCTTACATAACTTTTTTTGGCTCAATAACCTCTAATAACTTTTTTTTGGCTCAATAACCTCTAATGGCATTGTTTCTATAGTGCTCTTATTTTCCACCATCTTATTGCTTGCTCAGTAGCCTCACTTTGCTCATCTCGGCTCTCCTTAAATGCATGATGGTTTTCTGAAGACGAGGCCACAATAGAATGGATTGTCAATAGTGTTAAGTTGAGCCACTCTATCCCGTTGAGAGGTGGGAGCATAATTGTAAGTTCACATTTGTGATAAATAGACTCTTTCTAAGGCAATAGTTTTCATGAATACTACTTGAGTTTAATATTGTGCATACATAGGTTTCGTCGAATTGTCGCACAAGAAAAAAAAGCAAGGATGCCTATTGAAGAGGGCTATGATAGCCTCCTAATGCTTAAAAGGAGATCAATGTACTATTTCTTTCATGACAGTAGATTTCCCGAGCAAGGCCTACCCGATGAGAAGTGCTTTGTATTCAAAATGTCGACAAAGGGTCCCGCATCAAGAGTGGATCTTGTGAATCGCATGAGGCGAGGAGGCATTGGAGATTTGTGTCATCACATTGAGTCATCAGTTGGAACACAATGGCGTCACGTATATGATCCAAGGTATGACAATGACCTCTAGGTTATGACCATTTACATCTATAAAATCATTATATGAAATCATTATCCTTCTCTTCAGTGTACATGAACTCATGACGTATGTGTGAAATGAAGGAGGAAGACACTCAAAGCCAGGTTCTATTTTGGGAGATGTTGAATGCAACAACGAAGCAATGCGAGTACCCACCGGCAGATTTCCATGGTTTCATGGGAGATGAGCCAGGAGCAAAATAGTTTGCAGTGCGGACTATGTTCAATGGAGGTCCTGATAAGATTATAGCGCATCGTGAATGTACTTGGCTATTTCACTGGGAGCAAAGCTTGCATAGGCACACAAGAAAGTTCGTGCTAGAGAGTTCACGAAAAGAACATCTTGACATGTGTGAAAAATGGAGATTGTGCAGCAAAAAGCAAGAAGCTACAACCCAAAGCAAGGCTATACAAAAATGGTGACGTAATGGCCATGTCCATAAGGGAGGAATTCCTTCGATGGACATATGGTTGAGTTGGTGGGAAGTACGCATAGCACACTGGGGTAATCTAATGGCAA
Organism: Cibotium barometz; assembly: GCF_041138505.1. NCBI lineage: Eukaryota > Viridiplantae > Streptophyta > Polypodiopsida > Cyatheales > Cibotiaceae > Cibotium > Cibotium barometz. Next base: position 39,430,441 of record NC_141057.1, on the reverse strand, counting down.
CAGTAATCTACTTTCTCCCAATATGAAAATGTATTGACTCACATTTGGGAAATTTTCCATTGTGTTGTTTTTGACCCAATTAATGAAGAGTCCTATGGAAGAGCCACATACACCAAGAACAAACCTTGCGGAGAGCATGCATGGAAGTTGGTTGTCTAGAGAGGGGTACAAGACAAAGATTACATTGTATGATTCTTGTGGCAAATGCATGGAAGTTGGTTGTCTAGAGAGGGGTACAAGACAAAGATTACATTATATGATTCTTGCTACTATAGAGTGCGAAGCAGCATGCATACATGGTAGGTAGGCATGTTGGAGATGGACCTAGCCTAGAAGATTTGGTAGAGAGGTCTCAATGTAGACACACACCCACACCACCACAAGTAGCACGTGTGGTGCATAAAGCTGTGGCAGGAACACCAATGTTTGAAGAGCCTGGGACTTTACATAGTGATAAGGAGACAGTGCAAAGGAAAAGAAGACAAGTACCAAGAACTTATGTCGAGAATAACTCTCACAGGCCAGGGTATGTGATGGAGACAAGGGAACGTAAGTAGCATGGCAGACCACGCAAAATCAGGTTTGAACCTGGAGCGTAAGCAGCATGGCAGACCACACAAAATCAGGTTTGAAGCTGGAGCTCCAAGCAATGCAAACACAACTCAAGGACAGGGGAGAGCAAAATTTCCACCTTCATCTGAGCATCGGCAAAGGTCACACATAGAAAAATCGCCGATAGTCGAGGATGGGGACCCATTTTATTCAGTTGAAGAATTTGCAATGAATCGTTCTATGTGGGCTATAAGAAGAACTCCAATAAACTCAAAGGTGAAGTGCTTAGGGTGGATAGATAAAAAAAATAAGTGTAATCGCAATATTCCACATTCTTCAAGGGGGGTGGTGGCTCCTTGTTTCTTCTCTGAAAGGCGACATACTGGGTCAAGTGGTCCAAAGCCATAAATGATGTGGTTTTGCCCGAATGAAAATACACATTGTTGGCACCTAGATCCAAACATTATATACTAGCCTGATTTTCCTAAATCCATTAAGGTGGAGGTGGGGACAAATATCACATCTTCTGAGATAAGTAAATTATTAAAAGGTGGTTATAAGCTACATGCACTCACAGTTCATGGGCCTTCATTAACTGAGAACAGATCACAATTTTAAGGAAAATACACCACAATCAACATCAACAATGTCCGGAAGATCGACTAAATGGAGGCATGGAATATCAAAGGAGCCCAAGAAGAGAATAGAAAGTGCAGAGACTATGCATGCAATTTTGGTCAAGGAAAGAACAATTGATTCTAGACATCATTGTGTGTTTCAATTGGCAAGTGAGAGTGTCCAAATCTATGATGTGCACATCAAAACTGAGCCCATGTGCACTTGTCCTGATTTCCAAAAGAGGGAGCTTTCTAGAAAACCTTACCTAGCTTGCAAACACATATTTCATCTTCCTCTGTGTTTTAGGCTTAAATAGGAATGAGGATATGTTTATCCACGCCAACTCTTTCTAGAACACAAGTAGGCCCGATACTTCGCCGTCCTAGAATGAATACATAAACATTTATGGATGGAAACTTTTGTAATGTCTTTGAAAAACTTTTTGTATGGACATGTTCATTTGGAAACTTTTGGCAAGAATTTAAACTGTATGTTTTCGTATTGTTCATTCAAATTGTTGATAGTTTATAGTTTAAGATGACTAATTGGAGAAAAAGGTATCATTCATTCAAATTTTTTGTTAGTATTATGTGTGGTTTAAGAAGGGCTCAGAAAAAGCTTGCAGTTTTAATTTTTTTTGCCAAAAAAGCTCATGAAAAAAGCTCACAAGAAGATTTTCCCCCATTTAACTTGGGAGGCTTCAATAACTGAGTTCGTTCCTCTCATGAGGCATGGAAGAAGTAATCAACAAATCCGTAGTCCCCCAGCGAGCGAGAACTATTCGAAGAACCAAAAAGGAGACCGTTGGTGATGCGAACAATACTCTCCTGTGCACTACGCACGGGCTACGAGCGAAACTCGCCTAGTGCATCCTTACCTACATCCAAAGGAGTGAAAACGTCTCCTCAAGAAAGTTTCACCACTTCGTCCTCGGAATCGTCATGCCCATGCTAAGAGGCACAAGCCTTAGTGGACTCCAAGTCCGGAACTCTAGGTGCTTGGGGTGCTAACTTTGTGGTTTGTTCAAGGGAGGGATGCATGTTTGCAACAAGTCTAGGCAAATAATTTAAGATCCATGGGCCTATGAGGAGTGTCTAGAACTTTCAAGAAATGTGTAGGGAGGCACCGTTGTGAGGGGGCTCTCATCGTTTGTTTCCCTCTTAGTATTGTCTAGATGTGGAAGGGTCAAATGTTTGCACATACAGCTATGCATTGGACATGTATGAGTCAATGGAGTGTATGGGGGGAGGAACAACTTTGAGCAGCAGCAACCTCCCTAATATGTACAAGGGGTGAATTGTAGCTCATGGATATTGAGGATCTAGGCATTAAACCAAGAGTATGATATGGCCATCATACTTCATGCATACAAGAAAGTACCTCCATAAGTGCTACTGAATCCATAACAGGTAGCCCAAGACCAAAGATAAAGAATGATGGCGAGCGTTGCAACCCTTCGCACTGAGGAAGGGTTGGTGGGATATGGGGGGCACCAATACACCAAAAAGAACCCAAATAATGACTTTTCCCAAACCCAGCCTTGTGCACTCTTGGAATCTAGGGGCTCTACCCACACAGGTGCCAGAAAACAAAAATTTGCAAGTTCACTAGGCTCTAATGCTAACTGTAGAACACTTGTATCTATGTGCTAGGTTTCGAGACTAAAGTGCAACGGAATCAACACACAAGGGCACACAAGAGTCCTAAAACTATTGGTATGTATTATGTACAAGAAATAGTCTACAATTGAATTCCTAAAAGTATGGGAGACATGGCTGAGGAAAACATCAACTACAACCGTATGACCTGTTGAATACTCGTAAGCGGCTCATGTTAAATTTCGGGGTGCCTACATACGTGGCCCCCAGCATGACCGATCACCTAGCCGGTGACCAGCTCGATCTAGACAATGGTGCAAAGGAGTTATGGACACACGTCCATATGTTCGTGCATTTACTGGGATTCAAAACCAGGTCCCTGCCAAGGGAGGCAAAGCTCCTATGCACTACGCCGCACACGCACTCGTGATACACACACATGTCCATAACATGTTATGGACATATGCCTACAAATGGGCCTGTCTCACCGGCCATTGACCGGGTGACCGGGCCCCAGGTTGCCACGTATGCAGGCACCCCGATATTTAACGTAATCCCTCGTAAGCTAGTAAGTGCTCTTTGAAGTCCAACACTGAGAAATGCATATCATTTTGCGAACACGGCTGTGGTGGAGTGGTTAAAGTGGACGATGTCCCAGCCGGTGGTGCGGGTTCGATCCGCGCTCTCTATGGTGGTGCGCGTCCTTGTAACTGGAGTCCGGTGGTATATAAACCGGTGTTTCTCGCCAAATTTTAAAGAAATGCATATCATTTTGGTGATTTTCCATCATGCGTGTACCCAACATAAAACGTTGTCAGCCTATTCACGACCTTCCACTTCATCACTCCTAACCATGGGCTGCGCCAACAGGTCAGCCATGTGTACCTACATGTAAGGTGTATCACAGCAGCGCACAAGGACCCTTCCCAAGGAGGATTGCCATGTCCCCAAATGACAGGTGCAGATCGTCAGGTTTCATAATCACATGGCATATCAAAGTCGCAAACCACCTCTGATGACGCATATGGCTTTGGGAGAATCGCCCCCTTGCCAAACTTCAATGGGATCCCCGCCGCGCCGCAAAGCACCCCCTTCTCGAGTACACCACCCCATTGGGGAAGCAGATCCAAACGCATGGATGGCATACAGGATTTCCCCCTTTTCTCTCCATTTATTGGAAGAGGCTCTGAGACAGTTTTTGGTTAACAAAGATTAGAGACTTCCTTGGTCTTCCTTTAATTGGTCTCACACAAGAGTCTTGCTCGCTCGCAATCACCAGTCACTCTGAGACAGTTTTTGGCTAACAAAGATTAGAGACTTCCTTGGTCTTCCTTTAATTGGTCGGCACCTCGCTCGCAATCACCAATCGCTCTGCCTCCTGTGCTGGCCAGCATGGCAGTCCATGGGAGACTCTCAGACATTGCCTTTACAATTGCCCAAAGGTGCAACAGGTTTGGTGGCAGATCTTGCACCTCATTGGCCAGCTCAAAGGTCAAGTACGGGGCTAGATTCATGTATTTGTAAGGGCTATTGTGCCAGATCATTGTAATTGTCCAAGCGCCCAATGAGCAAGTCAATGTGGACAAGAGTTATTGGATTAGGTCATCTCTCTCTATTGTGTATTGAGCATGAAGCCAAAGCAGTTTGTGCAGGTGTTAATTCTGCAATTAGGCACTAATCGCAATCAATCAATTCATAAACACGCTTCCGCAAGCACCCATGTTACATTGGTAATAGAGTGCCAAGTTTTGATGGACGAAAGACTACAATTTTTTTTCTCTCACAAGGGCGTGGAGATCCACCATGAAGAAACTCAGTCAGGTTTGTGTTCTTTCATCAAGGCTGCATGTTGCAAATTCTGTACCAAAAAGCTTTTGTTGTTTGTGCAAGGGGCGCTCAGCCAAAGGGCAAGAAAGAGAGCCAAACACACTAAGTAGAGGACCGATTGAGCAAGCAAGCAAGGTGGCCTGTGCCAGACAGGAGTGGAAGAAGGCACATTAGGGGGGTCCAATCGTGGGCATTTAAAAGGCCAGATCTAGGAGAGCATAAAGGCGGCCAGTGTCAGCAAAAACACAGCCCTATTCACAGGATAGGAAACAGTAGGCAGCCAGATTCAGTAAAAAAGCAGCCCTATCCTATTCAGGCTACAGGACACCACACAGTAGGCGGCCATCCCCAACAACAAAACGCGCAAAGGGCAATTCCAAGGGGGTGCTACAGGCCGGCTAGTTTGTGGACGGAGGAGGCAGATAGGGTAGCATTTTATATAACCTCCCCGAGCCAATTGGCTACAAAGGATGAAACCTTTGCCTAGTCCTTGACCACAAAGGGGTGTTTGTTTTTCTTCACGTACATCTGCAAGTACACGTGTATAGAACATGGAGTTTCGGCAGATAACGAGAGCTCTTTGGTTTCTTGGGAGAAAACATAGTCCACCAACATCAATCTCTACAAGAGCATAGTAGAACCATATAGGATAGAGAGGGGTGAGGAGTTGGAGAGCGACTTGGCACCTTGCCAACAAGCAAGAGAGGAAGTGGTATCGGTGACAAAGTTCCCAAGTAAGGAGCAGATTCTGGAGGATGAGCCCAGAGAAGTGATCGAGTGACTTTCAAACTTTTCACAAATAAATTGAGGATGAGATAAGCAATTCCACAATGGTGTCTACTATGCTAGCTGAGCATCAAGAGGTAGAGGGGCTAGTTCCAGTTCCCAAGGAGGCAGTGGTGGAGATATCATTGGAGACAGCAAGTCCAGTAGCCATGCTATTGAAGAAAAAGCAGTTGGTGCATGGGTTTACGTTTGTGATTAGACACTAATCACAATCAATCAATTCATAAACACGCTTCCGCAATCACCCATGTTACGACGACTTAAGTTATCACATGGGGGACCATCATGAGGACTACAGAGATGGGCCTGGCACTCGTGTACGAGGATGGCCAAGGCTGAAAGAAAGTGAAGCAAATAGAAAACAGAAATGTAGGCCCAGGTACAAGACCTGTAAAAATACTGGAAACTAATGTTTATTACTGAAAACTGAGCACAAGGGGAGCCCGTAGGTGCTGTACAATGGTAAGAAGCAAAAGCAGCTGCTAATGACCTCAACTGAATGCAAAAGAATGAGATAAAATGGGGAGAGGGAGTCAGCCCTTATATATTCCCCCAGGATGCTGGTCGGCCAGCAGGCCGACAACAAGACAGTAGCATAAAATGCTACAAAAATGCCTAAAAATACCCAAAAAATGGTAGGAAGATGCTGAATAATCTCTGCTAAGATATAATCTAACACCTCCTCTTCAGCGCCAGAGGGACAGTCCAATACCAGCACGCTGAAGTAACACCTCCATAGTAGCTCTCGAAAGTGGTTTGGTGAAGAGATCAGCCACATTGTCCTTGGTAGAACAAAAGGCCAGTCGAAGAAGTCTCAACTCGATCCAGCCACGTACAAAATGATAATGCACTTCAATATGCTTGGATCGTCCCCGTATCACAGGATTCTGTGCTAGAGCAATAGCACTCTGAGAATCCGAGAAGATAGTAACCGGGGAAGTGTCGGCACAGCACAAATGCTCCAGAATCTATGAATCCAAAGTGCCTCGGTGGAGGAGAGAAGGTAAGATTTATACTTAGCCTCGATGGAAGAAGCAGAAACAGTCCTCTACTTTTGAGACTTCCAAGAAACCAATCCAGTACCAAGCATGAAGCAATATCCAGATGTAGACCTCTGAGTATCAATGCAGCCTGCCTAATCAGAATCTGTGAAGCCAACCAAATCAGCACCACTAGAGTAGGTGATGCCATAATCGGAAGTACCTCGAAGATAACGAAGAACTCTCAAAGCTGCCTGCCAATGAGACCTTCGAGCGACTGATGAGAACTGGCTGAGGACACTCATGGAATAGGAGATGTCTCGACAGTTGGCAAGGTAAAGTAATGAGCCAATAATCTGCCGGTACTCTCTTGAATCCACCAAGGGTGTATCATCCTCCTTGGATAACTTGGCATTGGGATCCATGGGACAAGAGAGAGGTGTACAGTCTGACAACCCATAAAGTAAGAGCAACTTCTTCACATACTTCTGCTAAGAAATGAAGATACAGTCATCTTTCTGCCAAATCTCCAGCCCAAGAAAATAATGTATAAGGCCAAGATCAATCATCTCAAATGTCTCTGAAAGCTTGGACTGAACCTGAGTGACCAACCCTATATCTGAGCCAGAAAGAATGAGGTCATCAACATACAAAACAATGACCCAGATATCTCCATCAAAAAGAAGCACATAGAGATTGCTATCAGCATATGCCCTCTCATAGCCAAGAGATAACAAGAAGGCATCAAACTTCTGATACCAGGCACGGGGTGCCTGTTTGAGACCATAAAGAGCCTTCTGCAAAAGATACATATGGGTGTCCTATCCCTGAATCACAAAACCAGGAGGCTACTCAACATAAACTTCCTCCTCTAAATCTCCATTCAAAAAAGCGGATTTGACATCCATCTGGAACACGGGCCATCTGAAGTGTGCAGCTAGAGCCAAAACAATCCTGATGGTGGTACACTTGGCTGTAGGAGCAAATGTCTCATCAAAGTCTTCACCTGCCTTCTGAGCATATCCTCGTGCAACAAGGCGAGCTTTGTACTTGTCCAAAGTACCATCTACATGAAACTTGACTTTGAAAATCCATTTCACACCAATAACACGACGATGTAAAGGCCATGGTACCAAAGACCAAGTGTTATTCCTCTCAATAGAGGCCATCTCTGCTTCCATGCCTTGCCGCCACTGCGGCTCTGAAAGAGCCTCCTCTGGACTCTCAGGCTTATCAATCTCCTGGAGAGAACTCATGAGAGCATAATTCACTGTGTGATGAGATGTGGAAGCCCGAGATGAATGGCGAGGTCCAGGGGTGGTGGTAGAGATTTGGTTATGGAGTTGTGCATCAGTGAGACCAGAATCTCTAAAGAGTTGCTGAACCCATCGAAGTAGGCTAGCCTTCCTCCCAAAGCGTGAAGAAGAAGATCCCTCTGCAGTAGAGGACTCATCCAATGTTGCTGGAAGTGGTGATGAGGTAAGCACTGGTGAGGGTAATCTCGGAGTCAAAGCAGGACTCATAGAGGGATTGGGAGCTGCAGAAGCTAGAAGCTGATGCAACGGGAACGGGTGACTGTAAAGGAGCAGCTAGCACTGGAGTTGCAACAGGGGGAGGAGGAGGAGCTGAACGTGGAAGAGGTAAAAGATCACTACCATCTACCAAGAATGGATCATCCAGAAAATCGGAAGATACATCAGGTGGAGAAGAATCAATGCCAAACAAGCTCTCATCAAACCGAGCATCACGGGAAATGATGATGTCATCAACCTCCGGATCCAAAAAGCAATACCCTTTGGATCTCATACTGTAGCCTGCGAAGATCATCCTCTTTGACTTCGGGGCGAGTGTGGTCCTTTTCTTATCTGGGACATGCACATAAGCAACACAACCGAAAACACGAAGATGAGAAACAGACGGCTTGTGGCTTGTAAAAGCCTCCTCCGGAGTCATCCCCTCAACCACTTTTGTGAGAGAGCGATTAATGAGATAAATTGAGGTAGCCACAACTTCCCCCAAAAAGCAAGAGGGAGACATGCATGATGCAACAAAGCACGAGCCATCTCTTTGATGGTCCGGTTCTTTCGTTCCAAATGCATCTCGATGATGCTTGCCCATCATGCAGGATGAGCAAATGTGTGAGAGAGACTTGAACTAAGGTAGTCCGCTGACAACCTGCTGAAAATGGAACTTTTGTAAGGCAGCAATGGGTACATGACCAAAGCGAGAATGCCACAGAGAAGTATCTGCCTCAGAAACGAAAGCCATCAAGGGGGAGAAAAGCTCATGAATATGGGAATCAATGTGAGGGATCTGGGAAAAAAATTTGGTGATCTTGTAGAGACCCCCATCATGGACTCCATTGGCAACAGTATATGGGCCTGATTGGTCATGTGGGCAGAAGCACCACTATCACCAACCCATTCCACCGCTTCAGGTGTCACTAACCTCTTCAGGAGAAGTCATATCTGTGATCACGAGGAATGAATCTTGTGAAGAAGTGGATGAATCTATGACTGCCATGTATGCAACTTTGGCAGATCCCTCCTCTGAAACTTTGCCTTTATCTTTGGTTTTGTCCTTGTCAGATGCTTTAGAAGCATCCTGGGCTTTATACTTGGTTTTGGCTACTCGAGAATCATCACGAGACAAGCAAAGCAACAAGCCTCGGTATGACCTGACATGCCACAGTAATCACATTCATTGCTTGTCCTTGGATTCCTTAGAATCTTGTTTACCCTTGCCTTTGCCTTTGTTTTTGTTGTTCTTGTTGTTGTTGAAGTTCCCTTTTCCACCTTTGCCTTTGCCCTTGTCAGAGGCAACAAAAGTAAACTCCGAGTTGCCTTTTCCTCGAAGCATGCACTTGTCGTGGAGATAACTCAATGACTTCCTCAAAAGCGGGGAGAGGATCACGAAAATAAATATTATCCCTAAAAGAATCAAAGGAAGCATGACTTCCTCAAAAGCGGGGAGAGGATCACGGAAATAAATATTATCCCTAAAAGAATCAAAGGAAGCAAACAACTCTCCAATCTTCTCAATCAAGTTATCTGACTCAATGATGGTAAGCTTCTCTAGATCTGACTCCAAGTTGGCAATCTTCACTGTCGAAACTCTCCCATACCTCCTCTGGATCTCTGTCCACATCTGATGAGCATTACTTCGGGAAGAGACAAATTGTGCCTGGATGGATGGAGCCATGCAATGAATGATGATAAGACGAGCCCGAGCATCCAATATGCTTCTCAAAGCAAGGTTCACCAAGTGAGGTGTGGAGATGGCCATCCACACACCGGCTCCTTCCAACAACAACCGAGTGTAGAAAGACCAAGTATGATAGTTGGTTGATGTAAGCTTCATGGAGTCACTGACTTGGGGAGGATTGTACGATGGTATGTGGGTAGGGATGGGAGCAAGACCTAGATGAGAGAAACTCAAAGAGGAAAAATTGGGAATAGGAACCACCTATGGAGCGGCGGGAGCAAGGGATCCAGGCTGTGATGGTGCTGGAGAATCAACAGGAGGAGCAGCAGTAGAGAAACCTCGTGAAGCCATGTCCTATGACAAGAAACCTTCTTTGAAGAAAGGGGCTGAAAAAAAAATCAGCAAGCCCTCCACTCAGGTTGTGCACAGAAAGAAGAAAGGGAGGGAGGGTGGGAAACTGAAAGGAGAGGAAGAAGATCTCTCCAAGATGTAGATCCTTGTCCTTAGCACCTAGAAGAGGGCTTCAGCAATCAGAAAAATCAAATCAGCAATCTTTGTTGAAAATTCAGAAATACAACAGTCCCAAGTGTTAGATGAAGAAAACGCAGCAATCTTGAGGAAGCCTCTGCTCCCGGAAGAAAACGCAGCACCTTCTACGCGGAAATCTGCAAAAAACGCAGCAAACTATCGAAGCCTCTCCTCCAAAACAGAAAACGCATCTCTCTTCTGCTCACAGGTCAGCGTTTTCTCCGATACCATGAAAGAAAGTGAAGCGAATAGAAAACACAGATATAGGCCCAGGTACAAGACCTGTAAATACTAGAAACTGATGTTTATTGCTGAAAACTGAGCACGAGGGAAGCCCGAGGTGCTGTACAATGGTAAGAAGCAGAAGCAGCTGCTAATGACCTCAACTGAATGCAAAAGAATGAGATAAATTGGGGAGAGGGAGTCAGCCCTTATATATTCCCCCAGGATGCTGGTCGGCCAGCAGGCCGACAACAAGACAGTAGCATAAAATGCTACAAAAATGCCTAAAAATACCCAAAAAATGGTAGGAAGATGCTGAATAATCTCTGCTAAGATATGCCAATGCAGGGCCTCATAAATGGTCAATAAAAGCATGAAAAAAGGTGATGTAGACCCTTTGGAGATATATAATCCAACAAAGGCCTCACAGTCACTTTCAAGTCACCACGCCATCACAATGGCATCCTAGACCCCCCAGCACACTCACCAATGGTGTGAGATCATTAGAGCATCACAAGCTGGCAAGCGTGGTGCAGTGAGGCCATAGATGGCCAAGTCACCCCACCACTAGGACCGTACTCTATCTAGACAGACCTTATTCACATCCTCCAGGGGAAATTGGAATGCCTTACACATGATTCAAAGAGCATGCAACAGCACCAAATAGCCTTCTTTCGCACTTGAAAACTAGGGGGCCAGGTCCCTTCCTCACTTAAGGGGACAGCAACGTCACTTGGCAATACAGGCCCCTAGTGTGGCTCTTTCCCCCTCCCCTCTGTCAGAATGCGCAGCGGAAGACTAACGCACATAGGAGACGCATCACCATCGAGCTCCACGAACACCCCCAACGGGCACTGCAGCATCCCTCCACCGGGCTCCCATCTCCGGGTGAGCTGCCTCCCAAAACACCGGCCGGAGGAGATAACTATGACAAGGTGCCACTCTAGCCTATATATGGCTCTTCAACTTCCCATGCTTCCACTTAATGGGATAATCCAAGGCACCTTCTAGCCATAGATCACACGCTCGAAATCACCAACCTTCCAACACCCTCCCTCAATTCGAGCTCCGCAAGCCACCGAGGCGCGAGGGGGTCGCCCAGGACCACACACGCCTGAGCCGCCCAGGACCACACACGCCCGGGCTCTGATACCATGTCAAAATGTGCAGCAGAAGACTAACGAACGTAGGAGACGCATCACCATCGAGCTCCACGAACACCCCCAACGGGCACTGCAGCATCCCTCCACCGGTCTCCCATCTCCCGATGAGCTGCCTCCCAAAACACCGGCCGGAGGAGATAACTATGACAAGGTGCCACTCTAGCCTATATATGGCTCTTCAACTTCCCATGCTTCCACTTATGGGATAATCCAAGGCACCTTCTAGCCATAGATCACACGCTCGAAATCGCCAACCTTCCAACACCCTCTCCTCCTTTTTTATACTTTGTACATTTTACCTCCGTAGAAGGTTGTAGTCCTATCAGCTTACAAGCGGACATTCTGTTTAGATGGATTTCTTCTTTTCTTAAACTTCTAGGAGTGCTTTCAGCCAACAAAACATATTTGAGAAACACAAGCAAAAAAAAAATGATCTTACTATTTACATGACAATGGAAAGATCTAGAAAGTGAAGTACACCACCCTATTATGCAACAGTGAGTGAGAGACCAGAGCACATTAGCAACCCACTGACTTCAGCCTTTTGGGCTTGTTTATTAACTCACCTTGCTTGATCAATTTGACACAAGATGCAGCAGCATATAGCATATAGCCCATGGCATAGCTACGGCTACATCTCGGTATGTAAGAGCATACATCCTTCTCAGCTTACTCAAGTTGCTAGTTCAGTTTGTGGCTGTGGCTGCTCGCAACTCACGAGGCTTTTTGTAATACTTAAGAAGGAGGGAGGAGCAGACAACACTGACGGAAGAAGCAGCCATTGCCGCTCCAGCAACCCAAGGTGGAAGACGAAATCCTGTGAAAGGAAAAAGCACTCCAGCAGCTATAGGAATCCCTAGTATATTGTAGCCAAGAGCCCAGATGTAATTTAGCCGTATACGGTTAAATGTCTTCCTTGACAAGTGTACAGCAGTGACAACATCCTCCAGATTGTTTTTCATCAGGACAATATCAGCCGCCTCAATGGCTATGTCTGTCCCAGCACCAATTGCCATACCCACATCAGCAGCTACAAGAGCAGGTGAGTCGTTGATACCATCACCTACCATTGCAATTGTCTTCCCTGTTGACTGCAAAACCAAAGAAGAGTGTCAATACGCTGCCCTTTTAGAGTGAAGCCATTGGCATACAAACAAACCAAGCCAAGTACCTGTAGCTCCTTCACTTTTTCCGCTTTCCCTTGAGGTTGAGTCTCTGCAAAAACCTTCTCAATGCCAACTTCCCTTGCTATTGCATATGCAGTACCCCAGTTGTCTCCAGTTACCATTATGCTTTGCACACCCATAGACTTCAAAATTGATATTACGGCAGGAGCTTCAGCCTTTACAGGATCTGATATGGCTATAGCCCCAACTATTTCGTTCTCAATAGCCACCAAAATGCCTGTTCGAGCTTGCTTCTCCATATCTTGCAAGTACTCAGCAGCTACTTCCGGGACATCAAGGCCTGATCCAGCCATCAGCTGTGAATTGCCCACTAACACTTTCTTCCCTTGGATTTCAGCAGACACTCCTTGACCCGCAATGGCCCTGAAATTATCTATCTCGGGTAGCCAACTCAAATTTGAGGTTTCCTGTCTCAACGACATTGCATAGTCAACAATTGCCTTTGCAAGAGGATGCTCGCTGTTAGCCTGCAAGTAGCCATACTTAGTAAACATAACGCCACACTTCTGTTAAATCATCAAAGAAAAATTTGCACACATGCGACTGACCTCCGCGGCAGCAACCATGTCATAAAAGGGTTGAAGTGCTGTGTTCTTGAACAGCTTTGTATTAACTACTACTGGTTTTCCAACAGTAAGTGTTCCTGTTTTATCAAATATCATACACTGTACCTGTGACTCCCCACATTCAAACCAAACTACATGTCAACCATTGCAACAAATGTCTGCTGAACAAAACAAAGTTCATGAAACGTGTGAGATCACAAGCAAAAACCTTGTGAGCGCTTTCCAATGCATGCCCCCCCTTGATCAAAACACCTTGTGATGCTCCTTTTCCAGTTGCCACCATTACTGCAGTAGGAGTGGCTAATCCCAGAGCACAAGGACATGCAATGACCAATACAGAAATTCCAAACTGAAGGGCAAGCTCAAATTCGTCCATGGATGAAGGAATCCATGACCTCGGGTAAGACCTTGCTTTACCTGCAGCAAACCACCCTAACCAAGTGGTAGCTGCAATCACAACCACCTTCAAAACAGCATAAAAATTAAACTCTCTCTCTCTCTCTCTCTCTCTCTCTCTCTCTCTCTCTCTCAGAAAGCTTTCATATGAAGCAGTGATGGGGTTGAAAGCTTACAAAGGGCACAAAATATCGAGAGATGATATCAGCCAGTTTCTGAACTGGTGCTTTTGCCATTTGTGCAGCTTCTACTAGTCGTACAATCTGAGATAACGCTGTTTCAGACCCAACATGTGTGGCCTTGACATGTAGAACACCGCTCTGGTTCATCGTTCCACCAATCACCCTATCACCCTGGTTTTTTGGCACAGGCCGGGCTTCACCTGTGATCATACTTTCATTGACATTGCTTTGTCCCCAGATGACTAAGCCATCTGTTGGTACTTTGGATCCTGGCACAACCTTTATGATATCATTACGTTGAATTAGCTGTGTGCTAATCTCACTTTCAGACATGACAGTTCCGTCCCCGTCTATATGAAGCAGTGTGGCAGTATCAGGAGCAAGCTCCATCAGCTTGGCAATGGCCTCTGAAGTTTTCCCCTTGGCCAAAACCTCTAAAAACTTGCCAAGAAGGATGAAAGAGATGAGCATGGCACTGGTCTCAAAAAAGTCGTTTCCTGTAAAACTTGCAGATGTTGCAGCCCGTAAGACGGTATAGACTGAGTAGAAGTAAGCAGCATTTGTGCCAAGAGCCACCAATACATCCATATTGGCAGAACCGTGACGCAGGGACTTGAAAGCACCCACATAGAACTGCCTTCCAAAGACAAATTGAACAGGCGTAGCTAAAAGCCAGCGCAAAAGCTGACCGATTGTTAGCATGTTCACAACCTTTGCATCCAACCCTCCTTTGAGAACTGGAATATACATGAAGACCATGGAGAGAAGAAAAACAGGGACAGTAAAGATGCAGCTCCAAAGAAAAGATCTTTTGTATCGTGTAATCTCTTCACTTCTATCTGGTCCTCCAGAGCCCGGTTGCATGAAAAGGCTTGCTTTGTAATCATTGGGGGAAGATCCTGTAGATTCAATAACTTCTATGAAACATCTTGGGCCTGTTTGATCTGGATCGTAAGCCACTATCACCTTCTCACCCTCTACATCCATTTCTACTGATTTTACCCCTGGTAAAGCTTCAAGAGAAATTTTGATGAATTTCATGCCTTCAACAGAATGGGCACCCTCTACCTTCAGAGTCACTTTATCTCTCTCTTCTCCTGCACTTATAAGATCAGCCATATAACCCATGTCATCAATCAATTCCATAATCTGCTTGTAACTGATTACTTTGGGATCATATTGGATAACCGCCTCCTCTGTTGCTAAACTTATGTCTGCTTTCTTCACACCAGACACCTTTTTCAAATTAGATTCTATGGAACTTGAACAGGATGTACAAGTCATGCCCTTGATACGCAAACGACATATGGTTTTTGTTTCTTGACCGCAGTAGCCTTGTATGATTTGTGCTTCAAAGCCTGCATCTTTAATGGCTTCACAAATTTTAAACTCCTGGAAAGGTACATGACAAAACAGATTCAACGTTAATATAAATGACATTCAAATCCCAAAATAGAAGGAAAAAAACCGGTTTGATTTGATTTTCAGTTTCAAGAGTTTGCATAAGAAGCCTATAAGAAACATACAAGGCTGAAGTTGCATGTGAAGGCTTTCAAAACCAACTCAATAAAACCAGTACCAATCCAAGAGAAAAATTCACCTTTTGGGAACGTGTATGCTATATACTCATGGTAGTCAACCCACAAGACTATATAACTATCAACTCCATTATGCATAGTATGGACTAGATACTACATCCCCACTAACATCATCAGTGCCCAATAGTGGGTGTAGAACTCTCTATCAAGATATGCTCTCACACACGTACTCCACACACACACATAAGAGCATATATTCACACAAAGCCCTTCGTACTGAGTTTCTGTCAAACCTTCGGAGATGCAGGGCAAACTCAGCCATAATGAAGCCTAGCACTAAGGGAAGTAGCAAATAGAAAGAATTAGTACAGCAAATAAGTAGTTGATCGGGCAAATGCACCACTAAAGATAGAAAGAATAAGCACAATATCAACTGGCCACAACTCGGACGAAAACTTCACAATGTGAAATCTGCATGTCCGCTAATACGGCTGAATTATATACCTAGATGAATCCAAGAACATGCCCAAATTCACCTTTTAGAAACGCGCATGCTATATACTCATGGTAGTCAACCCACAAGACTATATAACTATCAACTCCATTATGCATAGTATGGACTAGATACTACGACATCCGCACTAAACACCATCTAGCTCTTGGGGACTTGAATTATGGTCTTTTGGGCAGCCCATTGGCCACCGCATGGGCACTTTGGGTGCCCGCAGCCTTGGGCACAAGGCCCCATGACCATGCACCCATGAGAAAGGTCAACAAAGGGAAAAACACACCCACAACCAGACCCACGCATCAGATACGCCTGCTCCTGATGCAGTCAGCCAGCCCCCAGGCACTCTATAAAGGATGTGCATCAGTTCCACAACCTCCATCTCTGATTCTTGCACGCAGTTCACAACCCATTTCTTCACAACCACCCTGGACCCAACCCACATTGTATTTGCTTTATTGCTGTATGAAGTAATGGACTGACCTGTAGGCCTGTGAAAATCCTAATCACCAACCAGAACGATGTGCAAGATGCGGATGTCAGGGCTCGCCTAAAGTCACCTCTGCTGGACCATGAATATGTGCTACATTTTGCTCCACACAGACTGGTACACCTGTGTTTTTGCTCCTAAGAAGAGATGGAACTGCTGTCGACCTCCTGTTGCTTGTGTGTGTATGTTCGAGTTTGTGATAGGGTCAGCAAAAAAAGCTATGTCGATATGATTTTATTAAATATGTATATAGGAACGAGGCAAGGGCCCCATCTGCAAGGAGGTGGGGGTTTGCAAGTAGGTAAGGGAGGTGGCAGCAGTGAGGATGTACACATAAGGCATAAGGAGGTGTCCACATGTACCTTATGGTCAATCAAGAAATATATCCTTTGGTTAAGCTAATACAACATGAACTCCCCACATGTTCCTATTTGCACGTTCAAATGATTTGTGAAGAATATGTCATTGATAAATTAAATTTTCTAGTGTGTACAAATGGTGGCTTGATTAAAAGCAAGGTCCAAATCCATTGATGTGGATTGAAGAAACTTGGTCCAACAGTTGTAAGTGGCTAAGAAATTTGCCAAACTGTTTTAAAAACCTAAATTCAAGAACTTTTTTGGGGTTTTTTAAATAATTCTTTATCCTTTTTTTAGGCTTAGAAATGGCCAACAAGCGCTATTTTGGGATCAAAATATTACTGAAAAATATCTCCCAAAAAAATGTAAAAAATACTAGGACTGATTTAAAACCCTTGGAGAGTTGGCAAAAATTTACAACATTCAGATCTTGCACCAAACTCTACATACAAGGCTTTTATAGTGATTTGTAACCCTTTTTTGAACTTCAAAGCTTATAAGCTTGTATTTTTTAAGCCTAAAACCATGGTTTGAAGCAAAAAAAAACGACAATTGTGGTTGAGGGAAGCTTATTTGCAGCCACCGTCAGTCCTTGATTAGTAAAAGAAGATGAAAATCAAGCTTTGGGTGATGTAAGAATGGTTCAGCAATCTCCAAGCCTAGCCAAATGCATCTATAACGCCCGATTTTGAAGAGGATTAGGCATAAAGAAAGTGGTTTTGGGAATTTGAGTAGATCTATGAAACCACAAATGGTTTTCCACTTCCTTTTTGTCCTTTGGTCATTACCCAATGCACATAAAAACCATGTAATTCTTCAACCTTTGAAAGAAACCTTCAATTAAATCAACTTGCCTTCACGTTTCTTCAGTTTTTTCCACTTGCCTTCATTGCTTCAAGCTTGTCAAGAATGTAATTTAGTGTAATCTATCATAAATGGTAATTGCAATATGTGGCATGCATGTAGAGAGGAGCAAAGGGGGAGGGTATCCATGTTTATGCTTTTGTGTGGATCCTCCTCCTCCTCCTCCTTCTTCTTCTTCTTCTTCTTCTTCTTCTCTCTCTCATTACTGTAGGAGGCCTCCCTCTTACTTCTCTCTTTGTGCTAAGGTCTGAATAGCTATGTTGATTTTGGTCTAGTGTATATGTGTGTGGGGGAAGGGACTGACTGCATGAGGAGCAGGCTGGCCTAATGTGTGGGCTGGATTTTGCCCTCTGTTGACCTTTGTCATGGATGCCTGGCCATTCGGCCTTATGCCCAAGGCTGTGGACCCATTGCCCCCAATTTGGGTGGCCAATGAGCTGCCCAAAGTCTTACAAAGACCACTATCCAAGTCCCCAAAAGCTAGATGGTGTTGCTAGAACTTAAAATAAAGGTTGGCACGGATGACATGTTTGCCTAATGACCTGATGGGTGCCCGCCGACCAGTGGTGGTCTAATAAGTGGCCGGGACGACAAGTCGTTATTACACCATACACGAGGGTTACATGGGTGTGCGGGATGGGCACGACACTGACATGTGTGGGGCAGGCACAACATTTACCCCAATTACCCCTTGGCGATACACACGCAACTCGTTCTTGGACAAGGGCTCACAAAATGCCTGGTGGCCAGCCTTAGGACCATGCACTTGAGTTGTTGTAGTATGTCCACAGCATCGGATGCACATGACACCCTAGTACAAGAGGAAGAAGGAGAATGCATGGCAACACCATGGTCTGCTGCTGCAACTATAAGCACCACAAAAGGCCTTTGTATTAAGCTGAGAATTCCCACTGAGGCCTCCACCTGTGTCTATAGAGTGAGTCTTTCCCCACAGTATTTATTTCTACCTAGACAACAAGGCAAGGTTTAAGATAGCAAGTCTTCATAGAACTGCCCATTCATGTAACTGAATAGCGGAAAATTACATGTGTTTTTGCATGCTTTGATGGCATCAAATGAACATCCATGGGTTATTACATTGTGAAATGCAACATCAAACCCCAAAGCCCCCAAAAAAAAAAGTCAAAGGCAATCCATTGTTCAGTAGATATTCGACCCGGCAACGCCATGTCATTCACATTCAAAAGAATATGATCTCTCTTTGAGCATCAACTAGTTTTTCTCATCTAAGCATGCTGGATGAACTGATTGTGTTATGACTCACACCTTACATCTTATGTAAGGAATTTCATAAAGGTTTGATCACAGTTGCAGTTTATGCCAGCAACCTGTGTTTTAAACCATGGCAGGAAACATGGGTTGGAATGAAAAAAGGCATAGTCCATCCATGCTTCCCAGTGCAAGTAAAACCATGAATCAAGAACAAGATCATGGACAAGGGGGGGAGCATTAATCCCCTATACAAGTGATCAGTAAATCCATAGCAGTCAAGCAAATGAAACTCCCATTGTAAATGAAGCTTACATAGTTCCCATGCAGTCAGATGGTTGTGGAAGCACTTTCAGAACTTGGAAGGAATTCTTATCACTTCCACCCAGCTTCTGGTTCTAGTGCCACTATGCATGTTCACCATGTTCCACATGTGTGCTTCTATGATGTAGACATACAAATGGTTCTATGCTATGGCCATGAAGCTTAGAGTCACGGTGTGAACACATGAACATATTTTTATTTTAGACATCACCATAGTACGTGTTTGACCTGTGTTAACTCTTAAGGACCACTTTTAATGTCAGATTTCTAAATAGCTCCTTTTATTATGAAGATGACTGCAGAAGACAATGTTGTAAATGGAATCATACAGTAATACTGGCAATCAATATGCTTTAACACAGTCAATCTTGATGCAAAGACAATAACAGATTCATGGTTATCTCATCCATCAAAAATGAACTTGGATGCACATACATCAACGAAAGCGGGATGATAAATGACTTGAGCTCTGTTTTGGAGGACGGCCACAGTTGCATCTTCAATGCCTGGCAAACGCTTCACAGCTTTTTCTATGGAGCCAGCACATGCTGCACATTGCATCCCAAGAACTTCCAGATTCAACTCGCGTACTTCTGCAGCATCGATACTATTGGATGGTGGGTATCGAGGCATTGACGGATAATGCGGAGCTGGAAGAAGTGCTAATCTACTGGGAGAATCCCTCTTGAACTTAACCTTCTGGATTGCCATATCAATCATATGGCCAGCCATCTGACCTGAAAAGACATAACAAGTTTTATTTCAATATGACAAAAATACAGCCTTAAATGAACAAAAATATGAGAGAGGCTGGGGGGAGGGCGGGGGTTCTTGCCTCCCCCCTTTCTCTCTCTCCACGCACTAATTTCCAACTGCATAAAGCCTTAGTCAGAAGGTAGTACAATCAGTGCTACATTTGTTCAGTCGTAAAGGGCTTGTGACTACTCTTACAGAAGCCATCAGGGTTTCTTGCCTCTGTAGCACAAGCATTAAGCATTTAGGGTCTCTAAATTCTGTCAGATCCGTAATTAGGAGTTTCTGTTGTCCTAGAACAAGCGACATAGGGTTTCTTATCTGTGTGATTTTAAGGTTTCTGATTTCCTAAAACAAGAAGCTAGGGTTAATTCAAGGTCTAATACAGGTCTTGAAGTTGGTCCCGCTCAATTTTGGGGATTCTTAGCTCAATTCGATGGTTTTTGAATCAGTTGTAGGGTTTCTGATGCTCCGATGCAGGATTACAGGGTGATTTACAAGGAATTCTGAAATTTAGCGACCTCTGCGAAATTAAGCTGTTAGGCTTTCTGATGTTTCCAACGGTTATGAAAGCACTTACCTCTGTGAGATTTCCGAGCCTGAGCGATGTCGAATGGTGAGGTTTTGCAAGAAATCGATCTGTTAGAGAACTCCCAAAAACCAACAAGCGGAAGTGGAAGCGACAGGGACGACAATAATAATGAGGGGCAACCAAAAAAAAAAAAAAGTTGGATTTTCCCGGGAATACTTTGTATTTTGAAAGGCGGTTTAAGTCAGCCGGTGAATAGTTAGAAATTTCAAAACCATCGAAATTAGAAAATTCACAAAATTTCAATTAAAGTCAATGTGTGCTTAAAGGTCAAATTTTTATGTGAATAATATAATTATCTCTCATAAACTATCTTTTAAAAAAATGTTTAAAAAAAGAAAGAGTAATGCCAAATTTGACAAGTCTTTTTTGAATTCACCAAATTTTTTATTGTATGCAAATTAACAATTAAATATTTATGCATGAAAACATGAATATAGTTTTTCCCAACACAATTTTATGTGCCCCTAAACAAAGCTATTTCCTTTTTTTCCCTTTTTTTCTTTTACTTTTGCTCTCTTGTCTTCCTTTTTTCAAAAGAAGACTTAAGTTGTCACCTGGCTTTAGCCCGGCCCATTCTACCCTACCCAAACAAATGGACCCGGGTTTATACCACCACATTCGTGGTGTGCATGAGTGGTGCAATGCTTGCATTGCATCCCCTGAAAGGGGCTTCCGGATTTTAAAAAAAGACTTAAGCCCTCGGAGCAATAATTTAACCACCTTGTCAATAATGTTTGTATTTTAGTGCCTATTGCAAAAAGTACATAGGTTGCCTATAAATGAAGTTCAAAGAATTATCCTTAGTTGGTATGTACTATGAGGGCAATTAATCACTATTTGTGCTAAAACCTGCTTAAGTGGGTTCAAAAACACATTTTCTTGAATCTTTCAAGAAGATCATTTAATAACCTTGTCATTATTAAATCTGTGTATTTGAATGCCTAGTGCAAAAATATATGAGTTTCTGAGTAAGTTCAAAGAGTCGTAGTTGAGCGTGATGTGAGACCAATTAATCACACCATATTTAAAGTGGGTTCAAAACACGTTTCTGGAATCTTTAAGCAAGATTACGTCTCTTACAAAGTTGTCAAGTGTAGCTTTCTACTACAAAATGACTCTAAAGTTATTTGAGATTATTGGCAAGGAAAGGATATTCAAACTTTGAGATCAACAATCGAGAATGCATGGGCCAAAATTCAGTGGTGGGTAGAGGACACATGGTCCCCTCAAATCTTTGTTTATACACAGAATGATTCTCTCCTAAACACTTTTTTATATTGTAATGTTCATCCACACGCCTAAAAAACATTATTCCTTTTGGATCATGACATCATGCCCAAGGTCATTCATTCCCCACTTACTTGTCTCTATTTGTGAATCAACTCAAACCACTAAGCCCACTCCTACCTTGAAAAGGTTTATAAAACATAATAGCAAACTTCCCCCATGTTATCTATCATCTTAAATTGCTAAAGCAATAAAATAAAGTAAGGAGTAAAAATCTCTTATAAGATTACATAATCATTCCAACGTACATTAGAAGTAGAGGTTCATTACTTTCTCAAAAACTACTTTATGCCCTTGTAGCAAAGGCCAAGGGACCAAACTAATGAAAAAGATATGTTTTTAGTGAATGTGCATTTAGTCGTCTCATAGATGCTAACTAACTTAACACTCGAGTTCACAATGTACACAACCATTGATTGGGAGCATAAGGCTAATTAACTAAATATCTGGTTGTGAAAGGTGTAGATTTAGCTAATTAACTTATTCACAATGTACACAACCACTTATAACTAAATTATGACTAAAAATTTCAAGAATGTACACAACCATTGTTACAAGTACAAGGTCGTTTCAAATTAATAACGATAGAAAATAAGTGATGAAGGGTACTTGGAAATGAGGTGGAGTTAGAAATCAAAGTCACACAAGTAAATGTTAAGAGGCACTATAAAGCCTTAAAAGACATTAACCTATCTAGAGAATTCACTAGAAATGTGCACCTACTTCAAGTGGGCAAGTAGAGAACACAAAAGTCTTCAATTAGCATTAATGACCCTTAAATCAAGGGAGACATTGGACCCAAAATAAAGGGAGGTGATTTAGGGCATATTTAGGTGAGGATTAAGCTAATCTATGGCCTCAAATAAAGGGAGATGGACCCAAAATAAAGGGAGGTGATTTAGGGTATATTTAGGTGAGGATTAACTCCATGGGCTTGATGTACCTCATCATATGTAAAGGGCCCCCCACTAATGGAAAGTGTGTGTGTTGGGATCAATTCTCTTACATTATCATTATCTTGTCATTAGTGCTAATTATTTTCCTCTCCTTAGATTATGCAAAAATATTAAGCCTAATTCATTACTATCCACCCTAATCAATCCAAACTTGCAAATTTCAAGTTTCAAGTTGGTATCAAAGCCAATCACCATCCCCTAGCCATTTGTGTACTCTAGAATGCTT
Organism: Cibotium barometz; assembly: GCF_041138505.1. Lineage (NCBI taxonomy): Eukaryota > Viridiplantae > Streptophyta > Polypodiopsida > Cyatheales > Cibotiaceae > Cibotium > Cibotium barometz. The sequence continues at coordinate 39,407,505 of NC_141057.1, read as the reverse complement.
GAAACTTGCAAATTTCAAGTTTCAAGTTGGTATCAAAGCCAATCACCATCCCCTAGCCATTTGTGTACTCTAGAATGCTTGATAAGTAAATATCATTAAGCCTTAATCACTTTGCTAATCTAGTTTTTCCCTCTTCTACCCATTCACTCAAATCAACTTAAATTAAGTGATGGGAGGCTTCTAATTAGGATTTGGGAAACCCACAAGCGCTCAAGAGCAAGTATATCAAGCATATCAAGTATATCAAGTATATCAAATTAAGTGATGGGAGGCTTCTAATTAGGATTTGGGAAACCCACAAGCGCTCAAGAGCAAGTATATCATCTACTTCAGCTCGCATATCAAGCATCGGAGCAAGCACAAGGAGCAATTTTCCAATCTCAACATAAACTGAAAATTAGCTCAGGAACTTGATATAAATCATATTTTTTGATGCCATTTAGGCTATGAAAATATTTTCCCATCATTTCTCCATGCTCACATCAAGTATTATATAGCTTTAGCTTTTAAAATTATCAATTTACTCTTTGTTTTCATAACTGAAAATTGCCTACAAATAGAGAGTAAGTAATGCTTAATTTAGAGTGTTAATCTCAACTATTGAGGGTTCAAATCTCTAATTTGTAGTGTTGATATTCCTTTTTTTTAATCATATTAGCACTCCAACGTCATTTGGGTGCTCAAACCACTAATCCAGAACAAGTTTTTTTTTGCATTTTTGCTTCAAATGGGATTAGTGGAATTTGCACTTGCATTTGTCATATTTATACTCATATTGATTTGTAGACACTAGACATCATTCTAAGACCCTCTTCATTTACATTAGCATGGCCACATGATTGACAAATGGATTGATAGTGGAGAAGTTCGTGAGAGTGAAAGCTTCCACACTTGGCAAGTAAAAATCAAGTACCTACTCATGAGAGTAGTTTGTGGAGCATTGTAAATGGGAGAGAGGAGTGTTTTGAGTTCAGATCTAAAAGATGAATAGATGGAATAGTAGAGTGAAAAAGATCTATTCATCATTTCCTAAGTGATGCATTCATACACCACATTGAATAGATGGAAGAGTAGAGTGGAAAAGATCTATTCATCATTGCCTAAGTGATGCATTCATACACTACATTGAATTGGAAGAAAAGGGGCATGGGATGAATTGGAAGAAAAGGGGCATGGGATGAATTGGAAAAAATATTTGAGGCAAAGGGAAAGAACTCTAAATTCAGCCTATTTTTAGTTTGGACATGAAAGTACAATGGTTATTTTCCTGCACATGTCAACAAATTGAAGAGCATCGTGTAACAACTAGCAAGTATTGGCTCCCTCGTAGAAGAAGAAGATGTTGTTGCATCCTATTGAAAAGCATGCCAAGTGAAGAGTTTGGCCACATTGAAGAATCTTCCTGACCCAAAGCTTGAGTGCGTAGAAGGTGCGCACCATTCATGGAGGAGACCAAAGGATCAAAGCCAAAGTTGCACTCATGGAAGAAGACCAAAGGTTCAAAGTCAGAATCGCACCTACAACAGGAGAACAAGCATTCTTCCACAAAGGATAAGGAGCAAGAAGCAAGACCAAGATAACGTGTTATCATTGTGGTAAGATGGGACATATAGCAAAGGACTGCTACATGGCATATTGACTCCGAGCCAAAGCAAACATGATGTGATTGAAGAGAAGGAGAAGGAGAAGACTTCCCAGGAAAGAAGTCAAGACTTAGAGACTCTCTTTTAAAAGAATGTAATGAGGGCATGACTCTCACCTCTACTTGTAACCCTATTCCTACCTATTATACTTGTAGACCTATTCCAACCTATTGTACTTGTAGCCCTATTCCCACCTATATAGTGTAAAGTCTTAATTCAAAGTCAATATGCACAGGAGGCAAGCTTAGATGGACCACTCTAGCAAAACTAACTAAGAGTGTAGACCAATACAATGATAGGGATTCATCACTTTAGTGTGTAGACTAGTACAATGATAGAGATTCATCACTTAAGGGGGAGTGCTAGAAAATCAAGTGATGAAGGGTACTTTGAAATGTGGGAGAGTATGCACCTTAGAGAAGAAATGTCGCTAAGGTTAAATCAAATACACACTGGTAAATGTTAGGAGACACTAAATTCATTAAGCTAACCCATGGGCTAATGATGATGTAGCTCAACCTATTTAAAGGCCTTCCCATCTATTGGAAAGTGTGTGTGTGTTGGATCAACTCTCTTGCATTGTCATTATCTATATTGCTAATTATTTTTCTCTACTTAGATTATGCCAAAATAACGAGTCTAATCCATTACTATTAAAATAATGAGCCTAATCCATTACTATCAAAATAATGAGCCTGATCCATTACTATCAACCCTAAAAAAGGGACAATTTTTCAAATCTTGCATCACCAAAACTGGGCTTGCATGCTAGTTTTTGTGCCATCTAGCCATGATATTTTTTCAAGAAAATATTTTATTTGCCAATAGTTTTCAATTTGAAGGCAAATTTTTGTTAGTTCTAGCTCATCTGGAATATGTCTAAAAGTCTCACATGTCCTCCCAATTCTAAAGGCCTATTTTCTATAAAATATAGGCTTCCTTTACATGCTTTCTAGCACTAACAGAAAAAGAAGTCTAATGAAGTCTCTTTGTATTTATAACCATCAACCGATTTCCCATGCTTTTCACAAAGCTTTTTATAGCTCAAAACTTTTATTGTGAGACTTAATTGGGCACATAATATAGAGAGGAGTGGTAGGCTAATATGTATTTATTGTAGGTGCATGAGAAATTAGAATAAGTATAAAGCATGCTTCCTCTAAGTTGCTTCCTTCAAGTTGTAAAAATCTCTAGTATGCCACTTGGTTGCCAACTTATCAGCAATCATTCAAATATCCACTAAACTTAAATTCTCCATTCAATCTTGGACTTAGAAGGTCTTCTATTTACATGGACCCAAAGCACACCTCTTAACATTCGTTTCTTTACCACTTTTTGCATGACCCATTCTCATCTTAGCATTTGTAACCTAACTCCAAATGAAAATCCTAAAACTTTTGTAATTGTAGCTTGCAACTTCTAGAAATTATTATATATTTTATCAACTTGGCCATTGATTGACTAGATGAATGCTTTTGTGTCTTTTACCATAAATCCTAAAATATTAAAAAAGTCACTAACTACAATGCAACTTCTCTAAATTTTTACGTCTCCAAATAATGCAAGTACGATATCATCTATGGGTAATTTCAAAAGATGTTACTAAAACTAGCTTCAATTCACTAGCTCATGTGAAGGGTTTATCTACAATGCATGTCTTAGCCAATTTTACCAAAAGGCTACTAAACAATAAATCCACACCCTTTGGCATAGGGGTTCTATCTCCACTTTTATCGATAGAAAATTAACACGTGCTAAAATCCACACACATGAAGTTACACTCTTTGTCTACATTAAGCAGATCTTCATTTAAGTATATCCTCTCACCCTCATCATTTACAACACATGGATGTTGTATCTTGACCAAGGGTAATGTTTATTTAGCTTATTTATAAATTTTGATCCAAATACATTTTTTTAAAGGATCATGCACTCATTTTTTAGACCCAAAAAGATCCCCCCCCCTCTCTTCCCCTTCTTAACCTTTTCATACTCTAAATTTGAATCAAGAATATTCCTTATGTTTATAATGGTACACTCATTTTTTAGACCCACAAGGATCTCTCTCTCTCTCTCTCTCTCTCTCTCTCTCTCTCTCTCTCTCTCTCTCTCTCTCTCTCTCTCTCTCTCTCTCTCTCTCTCTCCCCTTCTTAACTTTTTAATCCTCTAAATTGAACCAAGAAAATTCCTTATGTAGGGTGTGAAACCTATTCTATATTCTCACTCTATCACCAAAGACTTGATTTTTTAAGGGTAGCTTGAAGGTAGATGGAAGATATTCTCTATTTCTAGTCATGTCATGGCCAAGTATGGTTATATCAAGACTTTTGTATTTCAAGACACAGTTCTCATGGACTCTTATTAATGTTTTTCCTCCTCTTGCCTATATGGGGTACCTATTTTTAGGCCATGGACTATCTCTTCATCTTTCTCACAAATGAGAAAAGTCAGCTTGGTGTTGTGGTTGCACCCACGCCAATGGAGGAAGGCATAGTGCCCTATGAGGAAGACTTAAAACTCCTGGAATGGTTGAAATTTAAACTTTAGCAGCATGTGTTGGTTGGAATTCAAACTTTTCTTTGTTAATTCTATCTTCTATGTGTGCACTTTTTTTAATCGACTTCATCTCTAGTCCTTTCAATGCCTAACACATAAAGGAGAAAATGCAACCTGATGCATTTTCCCTAAATTAGTAGCTTTTTACCATATCATTCCAGTCTTCTCTCTCTTGACCTATCCATGTATTATATTTGGCAAAACCCATCTTTGGGGCTATAGGTTAAAGCTCTATTTCAACCTTAGGTTTATCCCTCTAGAACATTTTCCCTAAGAGGTTAGGTCTTCAATGTGGGTAGTCCTTTGCGATGTGTTCTATTCCTCCATACCAAGATTTTGGAAAGTTTTTGTATAGAACCCTAGCTAAGATAGGCCATGAAAATTTTGGGGTAGCTATCTTAAATTCACAGTGTACACTTTTTACAAGTTAACCATGAGAAGGGTATCTATTTCCTCCTTACAATACCTTATCAAACACATTTGTTAAAGATGCAATGTCCTTTCCCCACTACCTTATAACCACATGTGCTGTTATTTGAATATGTTGAACTGGTTGCTAAAGTTTAGCTGCTTCTGGGCTTTTATGAGCCAATTGTAGAAAAGATCTCCTCTTTTTCTAATTCTCTTAATTTTACGAGTCAATGGTAGAAAAGATCTCCTCTTTTTCTAATTCTCTAAACCCTTGAAATCCTTAATGATCCAAAACTATAGCACATTTCCCTAATTGAGCGTGGCTTGATTATAAGTACGTAAGATTTTGCCTAAAGCTTAACATGATCATTATATGCCAACTATTAGAGAATATGTTTTTGCTAAGTCATTAGTCACCAATTATATATGTTTCCAATGCTTGCTAAGTCATTAGTCACCATGCTTGGGTTAAAAAGTCAAAGTTTTGATTGATTTTTTAAAGCTTCTCTATTCCTCTTGGTTGCCAATTATACCCACCCTTTCCATCCTAATTTCCAAACATCTTAGGTGCCATTTTTTCCAAGATTCCTCTTGCTATTTTCATAGTACTAGCTCTATGTGGTTGCATGTATACTAACCAGCTTGGGTAGTTTGAGTGAAACATGGCAACGTTGTAATTAACTATCTATTAACAACGTTCACTTTATCTTAATAATTTTGATGACTTGGGATGTTGTTTTGGCATCCTCTACATGACCAAGGTGAGAAATTGTTTGGCATGTCGATCACGTCTTTTAGAATCTGGTGGACTTATTTGACTTTGACTTGTCTTAGAGGAGCTGTTACAACTATGGGGACTAGGTGGAATTTAACCTACTCTTTCTTTTTTAGCACCAATCACATCTTGTTGACCACCCATGACATACATACAAATTTCCCAACTCATCAAACGTATCACCTCCAAAATGATGGTAAACTTCATGTGGTTATGTTATAAAAAATGTACCCCTTTAACTCTGTATAAGATCCTAGGAAAATGCATTCCCTTAGATCATATTTTCTCCTAACTTAGATCATATGTATAAGATCCTAAATGTATGAGACCATGAACATGGACATAGATGTATTCACCACTCAAACACTTAGATCATATTTTCTCCTAACTTAGATCATATTCCCTTAGATTATATGTATAAGATCCTAGGAAAATGTATAAGACCATGAACATGGACATAGATGCATTCACCACTCAAACACTTATACATGTGATATATATGGCTTCACACTACTAAAGGGTTCCTTGAATTGCCATCATATTAATGTAGTTAAACATGTATTCATGATGTAGATTGAAAGTGTCATCTAACTTTTCCCAATAGAATCAAGGCATGTATTTTTAATTTAAAGTTAATTTTATCGTAGACACAAACTTATAATTCCTCTCAGCCACTTTAGTCTAATAAGGAGTGTGGAACAAAAAATATATCCTGAGGGACAATCCCCAACAGATGAAAGAAAGTTTGAGTCTAGGAAATAATGGGGTAGAATGCATGCCAACCCTAGTGATTTTCAACCAACTACAACAAGATACATGCTAATGATAGATGTTTACCCACCATGGAGGGTGTGGAGTGTGAAATAAGAGCACACCAACCCTACTTTCTCTAACAAGCTCACCCATGAACATTCCATGAGAGGTCTTATTAAGGAATAGCCCAGAGTAGTGAAAGCTTATAAAGAAATGGATAAATAGGGGCATTTTCCACCAAAAAAGTTAAGGTGGTCATCATGACTTGCTCTAAATGAGGTTAATATGCTAGAATGAGCAAAAGACTTGGGGAAAGTGATACCACTAATGCAACACTCCCATTACACTACTAGGAATTAATGTGATCATCAAAGCACTTTACACTATTGGGTGGGGCATGCCACTAAGAAAGAATAGAACTTGTCCATCAAGTTTGCAACTTGCTAAGCAATCAAGGATAAAGCCAATAGGTCTAATGCAGGATGTGCCTATGCACATAGTAAAATTCAGATTCACAATTCCCATTATTGTTCTTCCCTATTACAAATTTCCCTCGTCATTTGTAGTCCTAAGAAGACCTTACCTTAGAAGATTAATGGGATGATCCATGATTGGAATAGGAACTAAGTTGACTTCAAAAATAGAGAAAGATAGCCATAGGGATTGACCTACATATTTGGGCCACTAAACCAATGATGGCAAGATATTTTGATGATTCTTGTGACACCACACATAGAAGTATGGAAGGCTCATAGAAGTGACATGGAATTTCAAAGTCATGAGAGCACATCAATTGGATATAATGAAGTTGTAGTGATTGATGGTCCAGGCATCTATTACCATGGAATTTGAAAGTCATGAGAGCACATTAACTAGATGTATGAACTTGTAGTGATTTGATGCTCCAAGCATCTATTACCATGAGATAGAGGAATTAAACCCCGCCCACCAGTAGACCCAATAAAGAGGCCAATTAAAGGAGTCACAAATAAGAATGAACAATCAATGGTCCCAATTCATATTTAGTTTTAGTAGAATTGGATGAGTATGCCATGTTCCCATAGCAAAAATTAGATCGAGTCCATTGAGATGTAATCCGTGTTTGTTGGATCAACTTAGGTTTAAAGCATCAGGAGTTGGAGTAGTCAAGATCATAAAGGTGGAATGCAGGTCAGTTTTTGGAGTTCCCAATGCCTAGCAATAGAGATAGAGCCCACAATGTAAGAGCCATGGGAGGAAGTTAACCACAATGATCAAGCATGGGATTGACAAACTCCACCAAGGACATGGCATGATAGGTCATCAAAAAGGCCAAAGATTGTGAAAAGATGGGTGCCAAAAGTTATACTTGAGTCCAAAATACCTCGGGGCAACATGAGTGCATTCTATCATTGGGTTCCAAAAGCAAGAGCTCCATAACTAAAATCTCCTATTGGATTATTGTAATTACCCACACACAAAGATAGTAAGGGTACAACAAAGACCAAGTTATCAGGTAAATAAAGAGAGCAAGGAAAGAACAAGGTGCTGACCTCCAAAGCCAAAGCAATGATCCCATCACATTTTCTTGTGGTAGAGATGACCACCTTCCCCAAGTAGACTAATCAAGAATGCGAGGAATTCATGCCTAGTGAGGCCAAACAAAAGACATATGACCCTCGCCCCACTCAAGAACAAGATCCACCAAAGCTCAAAAAAGATGAAGAGACGTTGGATCTTAAAGCCATGGAGTTTGAGTAGTTGGAGTTGGAGCTTGAGAGCCTCATAATTTTCAAGACGTGAATAGAAGTTGTGCAACCAAAGATCAAGCTAGTAGAGAAGTTTTGGAATTTCTAATGTTAAGTATCTAAGAAGAAGTGACCACTTAGGCTAAAAATGTGGCTAATGCACTTGTTAAGCTAATGGTTCCCTCGAGTGCTTAAGAATTGGGGGCAAGAAGGATGTGGGCTCAATTAGGACCAAAAGGATGTCAGAGAGCCCAAAGGAGAGATACAAAAGGGTTTATAGGAGATTAAAGTTGAGGGTTAGCTGAATATCCACCTAAGCAAGCATCAAATGGGAACCTGTCCAAACAAATGGGATGCCCATGCGTGTGCTACACCACATTAAAAAAGGAGCAATGCCTTTTGGGAAAAGCATTTTATAGCTTACAACTGCATCTTGGAATATGGAACCAGTCAAAGCAAGAATCTAGAGAAGCGTGGGTCTCAAAGAAGAAATTAGGTAAAGTTCTTGTGAATGTGGCTATGGAGGGTCATGAAATTGTTAATGTCATTTCATCCATGCATCAACTGATAAGCTTCCTCCATTAACAAAGTTCTAAGAGAATAATCAAAGGACGCTTGGACTATTAAGAAGGGTAATAAGTCCAGGTGATTGATTGAGCATAAAAAGGAAGGAGCCCATGGAGTGGGAAGGTGGAGGTGGTCTAGTAAAAATGAAGCAAGGCAAACATGGTTTGGTGAAGTCCAAGGGAGTTAGTTTCCAAGGGTTCAATTAGATTAAGTAACTAGAATTCAAAGGCTCAAAATGGATTGCAACAAATAAATAAGGTTTGCATGGATACCATTTTCAAAAGGGGATTTGCAACTTGTTATGGCAAGTAGCACTAGGGTAAATTGTTTGTTTCTAGCTTGGAGAACTAGTCCACTTGGCATGGCGTCTTATTTGCTATGCTATTTCCAAATTTGAATGAGGAACAACATGTTGCTACATGATAATACATGTTCTCTCATGTCTCCCTCCCCTCTTTGATTTATGCACATCCTGCTAGAACACCTCTATAGATCACCCACATTGGAGCTGAGGGTTAATAAATACATGTTCCTCTATGATTTCTTCACATCCTACAACTATGTGGATAGTAGCCACCATCCCACCTCTGTAGATTTGCACCCATTGGACTTGAGATTTGATAGTGATGCCTTGCTAGCAAAAGAAAACATTTTTTTAAATGAATACAATATTTAACCTTATTCTCTCTCATGTTTAAGAGATTCAAACCTTTCTTCACAATTAGATGACGTAGGTCACCTCTCCTTGCAGTAGCATGATTGGAAGCTTGACTTCTTATTTAGCAATAGTATCAAAATTAAGGGGTTTCCACTCCTATTTAAGGTACGAAAGTGATATTTTTACAACCAAACATTAAAGTAAATCCCATTCCTCCTTTGGATCTCAACCCTCCCAAAAGCAACCTATCTAAAGCTTCATTGGAATTTTCCTTGCAAACCCATATGGTTGGGGTCCTATACACTTTAAATTTAGAGACAATAAAAACAAAAAACCATGGAGTTGTCATGATAAACCATCCCAAAATAGCCTACCATAAGCCATAGGATTCACCTAATGAGAGGATTAAGACAAATTTAATATGATTAGTATTAAGCTAAGATCTCACACAATGATGCACTTTAAGCCATAGGACTCACCTAATGAGAGGATTAACACAAAGTTAAGATGATCAGTATTAAGCTAAGATCTCACACAATGATGCACTTTAAGCCATAGGACTCACCTAATGAGAGGATTAACACAAAGTTAAGATGATCAGTATTAAGCTAACATCTCACACAATAATGAACTTTAAGCAAGACTTGAAACATCAAGCAACACTAATAAAGAGTTAAATACACTCAAGAATAAGCATAATGAAGCTTGACACAAGGTATCCACAAAAGCTCTATTATCACAAAGATGCATTATACAAAGGTGACAAGGAGTGCTCATAAATAGACCCTCATGCCTACTTTCCATGATTATCTCCACCTCCCTTCATTATCTCCATACATTAAGGGACATGTGGCTTGATTCTAGGAGATGCCACCTATAAGATTGGCTACCTAAGCTCACCGAGCTACCTTGGACCCTCTACCAAGCTAGGGATAGGTTATACCTTTGACCCTCTACCAAGCTAGGGATGGGTCATACCTTTGACCCTCTACCAAATGTAATACCCTAAGCTATTAATGTCACCTAGATAATGTTTCCAAACACATGGATACACACCTATATATGGATGCTAGATCACAAAGGACTTCCAACACTCTCTCTTCATCTAAGCATAAGTACCTTCTAGGGTGCTTGAATAAAAAAATGCCCACTGGCTATAAATGTAAAATTAAAAAAAGTTGTTTCGTCTAGAACACACTAGATATCTTCCTTCACATATAGTAGTGATTTGAGGTAGGGAATACAACAAATAAGATATAACCATTGCTAGATTAGATTTCACAAACTTTACTAAAGACAAGATCTTGTTAAAATTTAAGTTAATTCTACCTATTTTTGAAGTTGCCTATAGTAAATCATACACACATATATAGATGCTAGATCACATAGAACGTACAAATACCTCTCTTGATCTAAGCATACATACATACCTTAGAGGGTGTGCTTGAACTACAACATCTCTACTCAGAGAGCTTGAGCTCTTGCAAGCACACACACACTCACATAAACCCTAGAAGAGAACACACAAGGTGAGAGGTTGAAAATCCTTCTTCTTCTTCACACAACAAAAGAGGTCTACAAAGAAGATAAAGTGACTAAAGAGGAGTGGGTAGATGTGGACTAGTCGGTGTAGTCCAGTTGTAGAATCTCTGGCGAAGATATGCGGATGCTAGCTACCAAACCCGCCAGTGATATAAATGTCAATCATGCACGCACCTCGTGAGTGTCAGCTCATGTTGAGCTTGACATCTCAACACTCCCCCTCAAGCTCAACTCCAGCTCATGAACTCCAAGAATATCACAAAATTTGTGGAGCTTCTCAGCTCCCAAGGCCTTCGTGAAGATGTCAGCTACCTGATCCTGTGTGTGCTGACATAGGCCAAGTCAATATATCGCTTGCCAATACTCTCTCCTTGATGAAGTGGTAATGTACCTCAATGTGTTTCGTTTGCGCATGAAAAATTGGGTTCTTGGCCAACTGTATATTACTAAGATTGTCACAATATATGACAACCTTTCTCTCCACATGTAATCCCAAATAAACCAAGTAGCTTGCATAACCAAGCTACCTCACATGCTTCTACCACAACTCCTCTGTACTCTGTCTCTGTACTTGAGAAGGCAACTGTTGGCTGCTTCTTGCTGCTCCATATCATAGAAGCACTCCCCAATGAAATCAAATTTAATAAGAATAACACTTTTATAATAAAAAAAATTCCATTATGCATCTTTCTATGCATAGAAATCAAATTTAATAATTAATGTTAGTGATATCCATGCATATTCATAGGTGAATATGTACATGGAGTAATTAGAATATTTCTTTTAGATGCAAAAATGGTGGGAATTACTCTTTTGGAATAACATAAAAACAAACTTTCTTTTTCACAAAATTCTAAAAAATTTTGCCATATTTTGTATGGCTGACTTTCTCATTTTTATCTTTCTTCACTTAACTTGATTAACCCAATTTAGAATTATAGAACTCTAATCTACACAATTCTCTAAATTCAAGAGAGTAAACAATAAGAAGAGTTTAATTAATCACTTAGTTAATCTTTTTAGGATTAAGAAAGGTTGGAATGTAAAGAAGAGAAGGGGGTGGTCTTTTCATCAAGGCATAGCATTTGAATTTAATTCAATCATTTGCAAAACATAAAAATCAAGAAAACCATAGCATTTGAATTTAATTCAATCATTTGAATTAAATTCAAATGATTGAATTTAATTTGAAAAACATAAAAATCAAGAAAACCATAGATTTTTCATTAAAATTCGTAAACAAAGTAAGAAAATTAGCTTACATGGAGCTTGTAAGCTCTCCTTTGGCTTGAGGGATTGAGGGTTCTACTCTTGTTTGAAGCAATAGTGGCCACCAATTCACTTTGGAGAGGATTGTTGAGATATCGAGCTCATCTAGTGAGGCGGTGGACATTGATGGGGGATAGGCCCCACACACCACTGGCATGGTTGGTGAGATCATGGGTGATATGCGGCCAGTGGGATGACAGGCTGTGTGACAGCCATTCTAGAGATTGGCATAGTTATAGCGCCAGCTCATTTAGTTGGGTTCACACCTAGTATGTATTTGGTTGAGTACCTTTTCATATTGTGTACTCTTATCTTTGTATATGGTGTGTTGAGTGTTGTGTGAAGTAGAAGAAGATTTTCAGCCTCTCACCTTGTGTGTTCTCTTTTAGGGTTTTGTGAGTGTGTGTGTACTTGCAAGAGCTCAAGCTCTCTTCTCCCTTGCATCTTTTCATGGTATCAGAGCCTGGTTCATGCTAAGGACTGAGTTGCAAGCAAGAGAAGCACAAGAAGCGGTACGAGGATAAGAGCTTCATCTACTCTTCCCTATTTGTGTTGGCGACTACACCCTTGTCGGGAGCTCTATGGGAGGCACCGGCAAACGATCTCTGATTGAGGAGATTTCTTCGCAGGAGTAAAGCTATAGGGCAACTATACTGTTGTATTGGACTAACTTTTTCGGGCCAAAAATGCGTTTCGGGTGCATTAGGATCTCCGTTTTTCAGAAAGCAGGCGATTTTGAGCACTGCAGCAGGTAAGTCATCGATTCTCTGTAGAACTCTGTTTTAAGAACTGCAAGAAGACAGATTGGTTGTGCAGACATTGTGTGTGCTGCAAGGAGGTCAAACAGTTGCCATTGGGTGTATGTATGCATATTGAGGTCACTGGTTGTGACACGAGTGTAGTACAGTACCGCTGTAGAAAATATAGCAGTTTGTGCAGGACAAACCAGAGTGCTGTTTCTGGTAAATTTATGTGTCTGGCAAGATGTCAAATGATGGCATAAACCAGATTGTTGCTAAGAAGCTTGATAAGAACAACTTCCATGCTTGGAGGTTCAGGCGCTGACAAATTTTCTGATGGGAAAGGGTTGCTGGGACTATATAGAAGGTGAGCATGAAGAGGCACCGGAGATACCGGAGATCAATCCGACTGCCTGCAGATGTGAAAGAGTTTAAGGATTGGAACCAAGGAGCCAGAAAAATTATGTATTGGCTCTCTATCAGTATACAGGACACCATGATTGGGCACATACAGGATGCCAAGGAGGCATGGGACACCTTGGTAAAACTCTATGAAACGAATACCAAGGCGCGAAAGATACAGTTGAAGAATGAACTTCATACTGTGGAGAAAAAGAGTATGTCTGTGAATGACTATGCATTGAAGATCAAGGGTATTGTGGAATCCCTTGCATCTATTGGTGTTTCAGTAGATGATGATGATAAGGTGGAAGTCTGTCTACGTGGTCTCGGGCCATAATACAAGGCATTCAAGACGTCTATTCAGACTCGGGAAAACATTCCCAATTTCACAGATTTGGTGTCTGTTGATTATAGAAGAGAAGAGCTTGGGTGAAGACCAACAGCCTTCACAAAACAAAAACAGTTCAGAGAAACAGGCCTTCTACACAAGTTGAGGAAGAGGACGAGGTAGAGAAGGTTGTGGTCACGGGCCAAGGAGGTGGCCGAACAGGTAATCAAAATTATGGCTGCCAGCATTAACAACAACAGTCCCAAAATTCACAACAACAACAACACGCAGGTGGAAGAGGCCAATTCAAAGGCAGGGGAAGTCAAAGAGGTCATGGAAATTGGCAAAGGCAGTATAATGATACACGTGGATGCTTTTATTATGGTAAGCCTGGACATGTGCAGACAGGTTGCCATAAGAAGAAGGCTGACATGCAAAATGGAAAATTGCAGCAAAACAACTATGCATCCTCGAGAAAAAACAATGAGGATAATGAAAGGTTGTTTGTTATGCAGCATGTCATTAATGCCATGTCTAAAAATGTTGAAGCAGCACATAAAGATGATGTATGGTATATTGATTCAGGTGCTTCGAACCACATGACAAGTCATAGGGAGTGGTTCAAGGAGATGAAAAACCTTGAAAGACCAGGTTTTGTGGAAACAAGGGATGACACTACTCATCTAATTGCCCATGTGTTGGAGATGTGCCATTGTCTATGTAGGATGGCAAAGTGAAGTACCTTGCAGATGTACTTCATGTTCCGAACATAACAAAGAATTTGGTTTCAGTTGGCCAGATGATTGAGCAGGGTTTGCAAGTTCGGTTTGACCCTGATGGTGGTTGTTATGTTGAAGACTTTAAAGACAAGTGCAGGTTGGTTACAAAAGGCAACAAAGTGGGCAGAATGTTTACATTGAATGTAAACATGCCTGAAGTGAGTGCTGCGATGTTTACAAATGGTTCAAGAATTGTTACAGACACAGACATTTGCCATAAAAGAATTGGACATGTGAATGTGCAGAGAATGAAGTCTATGTAGGCTAAAGGAATTGTGACAAGACTGCTAAAGTTTAAAGTTGAAGGTATGCAGAAAATATGTGAAGCATGCCAATTTGGAAAGCAAACAAAGCATGTATTTCCATGTAGCAGAAATGTGAGCAGAAATGCACTAGATGTTGTGCATTCAGATGTATGGGGTCCTACGAAGACCATGTCTATGGGAGACTGCAGGTATTATGTGACATTTATTGATGACCACACAAGGAAAGTGTGGGTATAATTCATGAAGGAGAAGAGTGAGGTGTTCACTCATTTTCAGAATTTCAGAGTTATGGTTGAAAAGCAAACAGGAAAATATGTAAAGTGCCTAAGGTCAGATGGAGGGGGAGAGTACTTCTCCAATGAGTTCTCTGAATTTTTTACACAGATGCTGATTGGGCTGGTAGTATCTCAGATAGAAGATCTACTAGTGGCTTCATGTTTTCTTTGGGGAGTGCTGCTGTGACTTGGAGCAGCAAGAAGCAGCCTACGGTTGCTCTATCCAGTACAGAGGCCGAGTACAGAGGTGCTGTAGCATGTGAGGTAGCTTGGTTGAGAAAGCTACTTGCAGATTTGGGTCTATCATTGGATAGATAAGTTGTTATTTTTTGTGACATGTGAGGTAGCTTGGTTGAGAAAGCTACTTGCAGATTTGGGTCTGTCATTGGATAGATAAGTTGTTATTTTTTGTGACAACATTAGCAGTATACAATTGGCCAAGAACCAAGTTTTTCATGCTCGCATGAAGCATATAGAGGTCCACTACCATTTTGTCAGAGAGAAGGTTTTGGCAAGAGATGTTGACCTTGTTTATGTCAACACACAGGATCAGGTCGCTGACATCTTCACCAAAGCATTGGGTATAGAGAAGCTCCGCAGATTCAGGGCTTTGCTTGGTGTACATGAGATGGAGTTGAGATCGAGGGGGAGTGTTGAGATATTGAGCTCATCTAGTGAGGTGGTGGACACTGACCCGCCTGGGGGATAGGCCCCACACTTACACCACTGGCATGGTTGGTGAGATCATGGGTGATATGTGGCCAGTGGGATGACAGGTTGTGTGACAGCCATTCTAGAGACTGGCATAGTTATAGTGCCAGTGGGATGACAGGTTGTGTGACAGCCATTCTAGAGACTGGCATAGTTATAGTGCCAGCTCATTTAGTTGGGTTCACACTATGGAGAACCCTAGTATGTATTTGGTTGAGTACCTTTTCATATTGTGTACTCTTATCTTTGTATATGGTGTGTTGAGTGTTGTGTGAAGTAGAAGAAGATTTTCAGCCTCTCACCTTGTGTGTTCTCTTTTAGGGTTTTGTGAGTGTGTGTGTGCTTGCAAGAGCTCAAGCTCTCTTCTCCCCTACATCTTTTCAAGGATTACGCCAAAAACAATTAAATTATTAAAAAATTCAATGTAGATGGCTTAGGACACAGGAGCAGAATAACAGAACATAAACACCATTAAGCTTTTACAAAAGGAGGAGGCTTCTATTTATAGGAAAAAGTGAGCCTCTAACCAAGTAAACTGATTCTAGAATTTTCCATATCAGTTTGGTCAAATTTTGACCATTTTTGGGTCAGTTCAGCTTACTTTTTGGATCTAGATTTGAAACAGGAGAGAGGAAAGATGAAAATATCTCATTTTATTGATTAAAAAATGAGAGTAATGATGAGAAAAAGGTGCCTACTTCATGAGGAGAGATCCCCACACTGAGGTGTCAAAATTCATGAGGGGAGATCCCCACACTGAGGTGTCAAAATTCAGTTTTTTAATTCTTTTCTTTGGGTCCTTAGTCCACTCTCCATCTTATGTGAGCATTTACTCATTTTTGGGAGGTTTTTCTTTTATTCTTCAATTTATCTCCTCCCTACATTTGGATTAATCTCATTGGCATATCAAACCTTTGTTTGGACCTTAATCCGAAATTTTTTGAAAACAGGGGCCCTTAGGCTAAGGTCTTTTGTGCACATTATAATTTATTTCTAATGCACCTTAGGAATTTCTTTTTAAACTTCTATTTCGGAAGAAATTATTTTAATAAGAAGGGATATTTTTTCCATCCAAAGATATCTGAAATTTGAATTATCTCTCTCTAGAATATTTTCTCTCTCTAGGCAAAAACAGTTAGAAACAAGATCTTTTATTATTCTGAAAAGGGGATTGATTATAGGGGAAGAAACTGGACATCTTGAGGGGATGGGGAGGAATCTTACCAAAAAGAAAATGAATCCATGTGGGATTATGTTTCTCAACTCAAGCACCTAAACTTAAGATGCAAACTGAGGGAAAGGCTAACTAATGATCAGTTATTGCCTTGCTTCCAGAGAGAAGTTCAAGATCATAAGATGCATGATTATCTGGTGTTAGCCCGAACGACTACTCTGGATACGTGATGTAAGTTGGCTATTGAGTATGAAGATAACATACTTGAGTTGCCACACAACCAAAAGATGTCAAAGGTAGCTTTAGTGGTAGCAGCATCACGAATCTCTAGTCATCAGGACGCGGGACCCAAGAATAAGCAAGTTAGCAACATAACAGCTAAAGAACTCAGTACTGCCATTTTAAAAAAGTTAAAAGTCATGGATGGGAGAGAAGCATTAGGGAATTCCCATCTCTACCCCTGGAGAGGTTGATTTGGTGCTCAATCTGTAGACAAAATCATACGAGCACTGAATGCCCTCACCTAAGACCAAGGTAGTTACTCTATTGCACTCATTGTCAAAGACTAGGAAACCATGATAACCGCCATTTGCAGATACCCGAGGATCCAGCCTTTAGCACAATTACCAGCACCCAGAGTGCCACTAGCTTTACTAGCACCACCGATGTAGCCCAATGTGGCTGAAGAGCAGTCGAATACGTTCTACTTACAAAGAGGAATGTTCAGGATGTAGAACATGTCGCCATTACTACCACCTACTCTACCACCATAGCCACCATAGGCCAAGATCAACCAAGTGTTGATTTAAGAACCCTTCGAAGAGGGGGAAGCTATGCACAAAGTAGAAGTGAATAATGACTACGACAAGGAACCAACTGAGATTACACCAGAGTATTATGTCTTACAAAATAGCACGCTAGTACCAGTGTTTTAAACCACAGTACAGAGGAAGGGAAAAGACATAAACTTGACTATGAGAAGGGGCCCCATACAATGTTTTCATTGTAACGTGTCCTCTAAAAAATTCGACTAATGTTGGTCAAACACAGTGATGGCAACACATACCAATGCCATGCCAACTCTTTCATGTGTTAAGTGGTGTTGATCATTTGGTCAAGGACTTTCCATATTGCGCCAATGTCAATGCTTCTACATCTGACCACGCCACCATCATAACTATAAGTGTATAGCCTAGAAATATCACACCAATAAATGTCCTGACACACGCACAATCGAAACAGGTGGACAAAAGGAAAAACCCTAGAGGTATTACAACCTCTAAGACTAGGAGAAGGAGAAGAGTGAAAAAGGTGGGCAAGGGTGACACCTTGGTTGGAATTCATGATGGATCCAAGGAAGATACCATTGACACTGGTTCCACCCAATCAAGGAAAGAAGATGATCAAGTGCCAAGGCTAGATGAGTAGGAAAAAGAGAGACCAACAACTCCCAAGGGTGTTGGAGAATATCCAAATGCTGAGGAGGAAATAAGAATGCTTGAGCAATCTAAAGTCCTTTTAGAGGAGTGTTAGCACAACCATGAAGCCAAATTGAGGGCTAACAAGGTAGGGATACAGTGTATCCACGGAATGAGCTATTAAAGGAAAGAAAATTGGATGTACCTACTCCAATTCTAGAAGAGTCCAAGGAAGGGACTCATAGTGATCTGATGGCAATAATGTTTGCGAAGGAAGATCAAGAATTGTCAAACCATTCATTCCCTAGGATTGAATATGAGACAAACACATGGAAGGAGTCCTCACTTAGCAGAGAACGTAGGAACATAGGTTGTCTCTCAGCAATATTGTCTACAACTATCAAAATGCCACAGACCATTGCTACGCAACATGCTAGCATTGTGGGAGGATTTCAAGGATTGGGTAGAAGGAAGAATGAGCCCAATGACCACCATAGAGGAGAGCCAAACACCTCTGACAGAGCAGGGAAAAACCAAGAACCTAAGGAAAGGGGAGCACCTAGATTCATCCAAATACTGGTCAACCAATTGGGGAGGTATTATGAGAATGATATGAGAACGATGACACAAACACCACAATTTTAATCCACCATAACAGGTACCAAGCACTTGCTATCCTAGATGGAGGTGCGGGTGTGAGCATTATCACCAAGCGATGTTGGAAAAAATGGGGAAAATCGGAGTTATAAAGAGCAGATAGTCGTTATGATGGTAGATGGAACATCTTCAAGACTAATGGGGTTATTGAAAAATGTTAAGCTTAAGGTCTTTTCGTTTCGTTACCATCATGCATTTGTTGTAATGTACTTTTTGCGCCAACCAGATTCATATGATATTATCTTGGGTAGACCCTTCATGAGGGAAACCAAGGTGATGCATGATTGGGCATTAGACCAAATGTATATATAAAAGGATTTGCAAATTCGGAAGATTGATCTCCATATGTGGAAGGCACACCCCATGGAAGGGAAATTGTTTGGGGATAATTCAATCATAACTGAATGAACCACATCCTTTTACAAGTCTGCCAACTAGTTAAAGAACACTCATGGAAAGAGGAAGAGAATAAGATGTATGCATCACTTCCACCTCTAGACTTTAGTGAAAACTGAATGCATGTACCTACCACCATAGATGTGTTGCCTCTCCCAGAGGAACAAAGTATGTGGAATCAGGAACAATTTGTTGGAATTAGGGTTGTAGGAAAGCACACAACACACAATGTATTAGATTGTGTCAATGTACAAAAGATAAGTTAGCCCTAGAAGGATGGGCGTACATACAAGCCAGGGGAAAAAACCTCCTAAAGAGGGAAAAAGTGCCCCGGCGGTCCTAAGTGTGTTCACACACATCACTGCCTATATATATATGGCAACAAATCCCCCCTAGGAGTGATGGTGTGAACGAGAGCTGGCACTCATGTATAGGGGAGTGCCATGCCCGAAGTAGATCAGTCCACAAAGGGGAGCAAGCCCAAAGCTTTGCAGAAAGCTTCGAACTTCTCACGAGGAAGTGCCTTTGTGAAAAGATCGGTGAGGTTGTCCTGTGTTGGCACATAGGCCAAGCTGATCTCTCCTGCTGAGAGTCTCTCCCTGACATAGTGATAATGCACCTCAATGTGCTTTGTGCGAGCATGAAAAACAGGGTTTCTCGGAACTTCCAATGCACTCTGACTGTAAGTGAAGATAGAGGTGGCAGACTCTTGTCCAACACCCAAGTTAGCCATAAGTTGTCTGAGCCACACACACTCAACCGTAGCTGTGAAAGCTGTCCTGTACTCAGCTTCACAACTAGAAGTGGCCACAGTAGGTTGCTTCTTGCTCAACCAAGATATGCATGAGCTACCGAGCATGAAACAAAAACCACTTGTGGACAGTCTTGTGTCATAGCAGCCAGTCCAATCTGAGTAGCAGCCAGCCCAATCTGAGTCCGAAAAAGCATGTAAATCTGGCGGCAACGATCCCCCCTTGGGATAAAACAACCCAAGATGTATGGTGCCACTCAAGTAGCGAAAGATGCGTTTAACTGCCTTCCAATGCTGAGACCCTGGGCTATGCATAAACCTGCTCACCTGTGAGACTGCAAACTGAATGTCCGGCCTCGTAATGCATACATAAATGAGGCAACCAACAGCTGTCTGATAGAGTGTGACATCAAAGTGATCTCCAGCATCATGAAGACTCAACTTCAAACCTGTTTCCATTGGAGTAGCAATAGGCTTGCAGTCTTCAAGGCCAAATCTCCGCAACAATGTCTCAATATACTTTGTCTGACACAAAGCAATACCTCCATCACACTGCTTAAATTGTATCCCCAAATAATGATGCAAATGCCCCAAATCTGACATCTCAAAAGAGGCATTCAAATCAGCCTTAAAATCAGCAATATGACTTTCATTTGGTCCTGTGAGCAGCATGTCATCGACATAGAGAGCAATGATTAGATGTACATCATCCACACATTTAACATATAAAGTGCTTTCTGTTGGACTATTCTGAAAACCACGTGCAGTCAAATACGCATGTATCTTTTCATACCAAGCTCGTGGAGCTTGCTTTAAACCATATAAAGCCTTTTTCAACCTGCACACTTTGTTTTCCTGCCCTTTTTGAACAAAACCACGAGGCTGCGATACATACACCTCCTCATGCAAATCTCCATTCAAGAACGCAGTCTTTATGTCCAACTGATGTACATTCCAACCATTATGAGCTGCCAATGCACAAATGCTACGAATGGTAGTCATACGACAAGTGGGAGCAAAGGTCTCATCAAAATCAATGCCCTTTTCTTGAGCATAACCCTTTGCAACAAGTCTAGCCTTATAGCGATCAACACTGCCATCTGGCTTTCGTTTCAACTTAAAAACCCACTTACATCCAATGGCCTTTTTACCAATAGGCAAATCACATAAAGACCATGTACCATTCTTCATTATAGCATCATATTCACTTTGCATTGCAGCCAACCAATTTTCTGATTTTTGTGCCTCATCAAATGAAAGAGGTTCTTCCTCTTCACACATACTAGACACAGCCAAAGCATAACAATCTGATGCATAAGAGGCATGCTGAAAACCTGAACGAGTATGACTAGATATAGGTGCATCAATTTTACTATCACGCAAGGTTTGCACCAGCCATTTAGGCATACCTCTAGCCTGCTCATTTTCAGCCCTATCCTCAGAAATTACATCCTGTAAATCTGCATCAGAAATAGGCTGATCTATGATGTCGTTTGATATCTGCATAGGCTGAGTATTTGCCTCATTAGGACTTATATTTGAATTCCCACCTGTAAATAGAGGCAACAATGTATCAAATACATCCCGTGAGCTCACACCTGTCTCTTTGGTACATGATAACAAAGGCTGCATAGCATCTTCCACAAAAACAACATCTCGACTAATCAAGATACGCTTTGACTGCGGATGATACAATCTGTAACCCTTGCTCTCAGCACTGTAACCAACAAAAATGCATTTGACAGCCTTATCATCCAATTTTCTGCATTGTTGCACAGGCACTAAAGCATAGGCCAAGCAACCAAAGACACGCAAGTGACCAATAGAAGGCTTCCTGCCATGCCAAGCTTCGTATGGAGTAATAGACTGCAAGGCCTTAGTGGGACACCTGTTGAGTACATATGCAGCACACATGACAGCCTCAAGCCAAAACGCATGTGGCAAAGCTTGGCTCTTGACCATACATCGTGCCATCTCCATAAGTGACATGTTTTTCCTCTCAGCAACCCCATTTTGCTAGGGGTATACGGCACTGTACATTGGTGTTTTATCCCACGACTAGCCAGAAATGCATCAAATTCTTTAGACAAGTACTCCCCCCCTCGATCAGAACGGAGGGTGCCCACAGTACAATTGGATACATTTTCAACCATAAGAAAAAACTGTTTGAAGCACAAAAACACTTCGGACTTTGCCTTCAGTGGATATACCCATGCATGCCTTGAGTAATCATCAATGAAAGTCACGAAGTACAAGTGTTTACCAAATGACGGAGTTTGCATAGGCCCACATACATCACTATGTACAAGTTGCAATTTGCGAGTGGCCCGCACAGAACCATCCTTTGGAAACGCAGAACGCTGCATTTTGCCCAAAATACAGCCTTCAAAAACATGTTTCAATGGTGCCTCAAGAAGGGGCAATGAAGCAACCATATCAAATTTTTGCAAACGCAGCAAACTAGCAAAGTTCAGATGACCAAAACGAGCATGCCATAGTTTTGCATCTGAAATTGCCTTTTTATCAGAAACTGCATTTGCTGAATCTTCCACACACTTGTCATAAGAATTGAGCCTATACAGCCCACGAAACAAGGTGCCAGATGCAATAATCGTATCACCAGAAGTCAAATCATGAATAGTACATCTATCATCCACAAATTTGACTACAAATCCAAGTCTAGCAAGCGCAGAGACAGACAATAGATTCTTCTTTATCCCTGGCACATACAAAGTATCTGAAAGTGTGAAAGCACTGCCATTTGCAGCAGTAAGCATAATTTTACCAACGCCCTTCACTGGGTAAGCAGCATTATTGGCACATGTGACAGTATTCCCATTAGAGACAGCCTCAAGACAAGTGAACATATCACGATGCGAGGTAATGTGCTTTGTAGTACCACTGTCAAAATACCATACATTAAAGTCAACAGAAATTGCCAAACATGCATCATGTACAGATGGGTCATACTGGCAATACACGCTAAACGCCCATTCTGTATCCTGCACAACATTTGCAGAATCTGCATTTGTAGAAGCATTCGCTATTGTGGCTGCATTTGACTCTTTCTTCTTTGCCTCTTTAGCCTTTAGCTTAGGGCAATTCTTAATGACATGATCATTTGCCTTACAATAGTTGCACCTGATCTTTTTCTTGCCTTTATCAAGTGCCTTCTCAGACTTATTGTTGCTACCTGTGGAAGGAGAAGAAGTTGCAGACCTACTAATAGGAGAAGAAACAGTGGAAGGGGCAGCAATAAATGCTTGATCAACTGCATGCTGCCTGGCCCTGTTTTGCCTGGACTGCGCTTCTTGCAAGAGCTTGTTGACTAAAGTATCATACTTGACAGCATCAGGTCTGTCCTCAGTAAGAAGCCTCCACGTGGAAGCAAAAGTCTGATATGTCTCAGGTAAAGCATCAAGAACAATCTGCACAAGAGAATGATCAGGAATAATCTCACCTGCAGAAATCAACTGTTCTTTGAGATCTTTAATCTCAGCAAGAAAAACATTCATGTCATCATCTTCCTGCATAATCTTCAATTCTAGCTCTTTACGCAGGTAAGCGATTTTTGCCTCGTTACGACCTGCATACAAACCAGCTAGAATATCCCATCCTGTTTTGCTGCTTTAGCTGAACGAATATGTGGGGTGATGTTACGTTTGACAGAAAGTGCAATCAAGGCATGAGCCTGCGTATCTTTACCATCCCAACAAGCTTGTTCAGCAGTGGGTAAAACTGTAGCAACAGTAGAGTTGCTAGAACCTGCAACATCCTTAACAGATCCTACATCCACAGAACCTGGACGTACATCCATACCCTGCACAATGTTCCACACTCCTTTTGCAACCAAAACATGCTGCATCATGTATGCCCAAAGTGGGTAGTTGTTGCTGTCTCCATCCAGTTTATCTTCAGCAGACAACATGTGAAATACATCATTGCTGTTATCAGCTATGGCCACTGACTAAAACTGATGCAAAAGCTGCCTGTAATGAAGCAAAGACTGAACAGAAAACAACTCATGCTATGTAGCACGGTCCATAATAGAATACGTATGCCTGTTTTGCAGAAAATTGCACTATCAAAATTTCTACAGAAAATGACGAAAACACCTGTGCAAAACTTGCAATGCAAAAACGGAGCCCGAAACGACCTCAGATGCGATTTCCGAGAACGCAAAGCCCTACGGGCCTATTTGCAGAGTATAGGGACCTACAAGCGATCGTGAAAGCTCACCTCAATCGGAGAACATGAGTCGGAGGGTACTGG
Source organism: Cibotium barometz (assembly GCF_041138505.1). NCBI lineage: Eukaryota > Viridiplantae > Streptophyta > Polypodiopsida > Cyatheales > Cibotiaceae > Cibotium > Cibotium barometz. Next base: position 39,383,435 of record NC_141057.1, on the reverse strand, counting down.
CGGCGTAGCCCTAGGAGCCGATGCCCGCTCTGATACCAATTGTTGGAATTAGGGTTGTAGGAAAGCACACAACACACAATGTATTAGATTGTGTCAATGTACAAAAGATAAGTTAGCCCTAGAAGGATGGGCGTATATACAAGCCGAGGGAAAAAACCTCCTAAAGAGGGAAAAAGTGCCCCGGCGGTCCTAAGTGTATTCACATACATCACTGCCTATATATATATGGCAACACAATTCCCACTACCACAGTGCACATGTTGGATGTGCAACTCATGGAAGAGGAAACTGAGGATGAATCCTCAAGAACAGAAGTGCTTGGACCGCATGGTTGCAACAGCACTCAATGCCTCAGGAATTGATAGAAACAAAAGAAGTATATCTCTCGATGTAATGCCTTGTTACGAAGTAAACCCATGGATGGCTAGTGGGGCTGAGATATCTCGAAGTCACTAAGGCACATGATGAGTTCTCTAAGAACTTGGGTGAGGAGTTGAGTAAGATCACCTTGGAAGAAAAACGAGAAGAGAAAACTACTCTTCAAGAGCCTGATCCACCTGAACTTACTAAGGCAAGAAGAAGAAAACAAAACAAGGCTCTGGCTGAAGCTGAGAGAGAGGCAATGAAGGCGATGGCTCGAAAGGAGGAGGAGGATAACACAAAGAGAAAAATCTACACCCAGTGCCAGATCATTTCAAAACCTACACCATTGATGAGCGAAAAGTGGCCCAACTGACGGCCAAGAGAGTGAAGGAGGATGGCCAATCTAGGTCTTATGATGGGCCAGCATAAGTTAAGGAGGTAGAGATTACAGAGCCAGGTTGCAGAGCCAAGGGAGGATCCCAAACCTATCTACATTGCGCGAGAACGATTAGAAGAAGAGCTCATTGCTCTCCTAAAAGAGTTCAAGGATTGTTTTTCTTGGAAGTATATAAAAATGAAGGGTGTACCATCCAAGGTGGTTCAACACACTATCCCGATCATGGAAGGATCAAGACCATCCAGGCAAAAACTGTATCAGATGAATCCTAAATATGCAGCTATTTTGTAAAGGAGGAAATTGATAAACTCATAGTTGCAGATTTCATTACGAAATCAAGCATACAGATTGGCTATCACCAATCGTGATCATTCCGAAAAAGAATGGAAAGCTAAGAGTTTTTGTTAATCTCTCAAAAAGGTCAATGCAACTACCAAGAAAGGACCACTATGCATTACCACCATAAATGGATCATTTACTAGAATGAGTAGTAGGTGAGGAAGCCTGCAGCTTCTTAGACGGGTCTTCAGGCTACAATCTGGTGTCCATTGCACTAGAAGACCAACACAAGCACATCAGGAGCGCAGATCAAAACTGGCACAAGTTGTGTGGTTTTTGGGTAGGCTGTGCACCCACCTTGACTTTATTGCGCATGCACGGAAGCCTTGCTAAACTAATACACAACCCTAAGCTTGATTAAGAACAAGATGATGATAAACACATGATTAATAAGACATAAGAGAGAGAAGAAGAGAGAGATTGGGTGTGAGGGTTTATTACAAAAAAGACTACATGATGCTTGTACAGACTTAGGTCTATGGTCAGCCCCATAGGGGTGATCCTAGCCCTTCGACATATCTTCTACTAATGTTATGGAATGAATGAATGCTAGAAATGACTTGCTAAATGGAATGAATGTTGAAAATATGAATTATGCTTATATAATGCTGGAGGATGTAGTTGGCCAGATGCTAACACAAGTCAGCCTGATGTGGACAATAAACTCATTAAAATGCTGATAAATCATGTGCTTTTGTCTTTGTTGCCTTGCCACACCTGTTGCCCATGAACTAAACATACTACTATATAGAGGCCTGCTATACTAGCCCTCGACAACCCTTATGTACTCCTCTTGATGGATGAAGATGATGATGCAAATGCAGGTGCTAACGATGACTCTAATGTTACTGCTAGCTGTTGCACTAATCAAGAATTAAGATAGTTCATGCCAAAGATTAGCCATGGCATGGGTGTGCATGTGATAGACGGTGCCCAGTTGAGGCTTTCCAGTGGATCCCGAGGGGCACTCTAATCCGCTATCTTGGTGAGCATTCGGAAGAAGCTTTTGTACTGGAGTTCTGCGAGGCTCTCCTTAGTCGATTGAGTGGCAATGGAAAACCAGGTGCTTCTTGCCACCATGTGGTACATTACTTCTTGTTATGCCTTCTCCCGAGCATGCATTGGCTAGGTACAATGGTTGATTCGGAACTTCTTATGGGCCGGCAGTGATGGGAGGCCTGTTTGGGCCAAGGTGGCATGGAGAGTGATCATTCAGCCACCATGGTGTAGAAGGGGCCTAGGCATCATTGTCCTTGCTATTCAGAGCCACACTCTGCTCATAAAAAGCTGATTGTTAGAGGACTCCTTCCTAGTGGTGAGCCTTGGGAAGGACTTCCTCTTGGCTCGGATTTCAGCCCGTACCCCGCATTAGGGAAAATCTGGACTCACTTTTGGGCATTTTAAGCAATTTGAGATTCTAGGGAATATTCCATAAGGACCAATGAGGGTGAGGCTTCCGTTATGAAACTTTTGAGTTTACTTTTTGGTGGGGAGGCCATAACTTGAGCATAAAAACTCAAAATTTATCGGAGGTTGGTGCGTTAGAATCCTCTCATCAAGATATTTCCAATGATATGCTACATGATATAGTTTTGAGGTACTATGGATAGAGTTATCCACGATCCCCCTTTTCGTAATAGAATGATGACTTGGCATTTCTTAGAGGGCCCAAAAATGAGTCCACATTTTCCCTAATGAGCCTAGGGGGCCCCTAGCCATAGAGTACCAAATGGATCTTCACAGAGATATGAGCCCATGGATTTAGCCCAGCTTTTAAGGATATATTTGTAGCTATCTTACTTTGAGCTTGGGAGCAATGTAGGCCAACCCTTAGCCAGCTAGCCTCGGTAGCCCCAGAGGAGCATCTTCAGTTGTTGCGTGCGCGAAAGCCTTACTGTACTAATCCACAGACCTAAGCCTGATTAAGAACATTGATACTGAACTAAGATGATTAAGACAGAGGAGAGAGAAGAAGCGAGATTGGGTGTCAGGATTTTCTTTTATTCATATGGTACAAAAAGGTTGCATGAATGCGTGTATATGTGTGGGCCTTGGTCAGCCCCAAGGGGTTGACCCCATGACCTAGAACTGCTTCCACTTGCTTGTCCAAACACTACCAAACTTGATGGGAGCAATCCTCTACCTTTGGTCCACCTACACACCAAGCTACAAATCAAATATCCTTGAACAATCCCTAGTTGGCAAACAGGCAACTGTTGGAGATGCTTTGGACAAGACACTAACCCTTTTGCTGCACCTCCTCAATAGACCCAAAAATGATGAAACTCTGCAAATTTGTTCCTTGACTTATATAAGACCCACATATCAAGTTTCATGGCCAAATTCAAAGGAGAAGGTCCCTGACCATCAGCCTGTAAGTCCCTTGGGTCCTTATGCAGTCCTGATTGTAGCTATCAGATATGTACTTTTCACACCTGCAAACACCTACCAGATATGTACTTTTCACACCTGCAAACACCTACCTCCTGGTGTCAAAATCTCATGAGATTTGGTATGCCTTAAGTACAACATATGAAAATACTCCACACAAAACCTTGTACCCTAGTTTTTCAAGCATTGAGAAAATAGGGCTGGAACATGGCATTTTGACTAGTTTGGATTTTTGGAACAAGGCAACACTGCTAGTCCCAATCTCCTGGCTTCCACACTCCCACCAACTGCAAAACTTGTAGTGCAAGGATCCCACTCTACAAATCTTGTTTGCTACTATCTCTCACCTCAAGCTCCCCTCCTCGCTCCAAAATGCTAGTCCACACAACCCTTAGAACTGCTTTGCTGGGATAGCCTACAACCCACAGCCCACAAGAAAACACCAAGAAAAACCCACAGGCTACATAGCAAGTGCTTCTCTCTCTAGAGGCTAGATAGTAGGTGCTTCTCTCTCTACAAGCCAGATAGCAGGTGCTTCTCTCTCTACATGCTAAATTGCAATGCTTCTCTCTCTATAGGCTAGACAACAGGTGCTTCTCTCTTTACAAGCTAGATAGCAGCAGGTGCTTCTCTCTCTACATGCTAGATAGTAGGTGCTTCTCTCTCTACATGCTAGATAGTAGGTGCTTCTCTCTCAACAAGGTTGGCTAAAGGTCTATGGAGATGTCTCGGGTCATGGAGGAATAGCCAAGGCTTGTCCGGTGGTTCAGTTGTGTCTTGCACTGAGGTTGGCATCTAGCATCATGTCGACCCTAGCTAGAGTATGTCATCCCAGAACCACTTCCACTTGTCCAAACACTGCCAAACTTGATGGGAGCAATCCTCTACCGCTAGTTCACGTGCACACCAAGATCCAACTCAAATCTTCTTTAGTAAGCCCTCCATCAGCCCTCTAGGATGGCATCTATAGATGCTTTGGACCAGACACTAACCCTTGTGCTCCATCTCCTCAGTAGACCCAAAAGGATAAAAATATGCAGATTTGTTCTTTGACTTTTATAAGACCCACATGTCAAGTCTCATGCCCAAATTCAAAGAAGAAAGGCCCCTGATAGCCTGTAAGTCCCTCGGGTCCTTATGCAGTCCTGATGCTTGCAGCAAGCAACTATTAGATAGGTACTTTTCACACTCATGTCTCCTGGTGTCAAAATATCATGAGATTTGGTATGCTTAAGGTAAAACATATGGAAACCTTGCACCCTAGTTCTCTTCCAGCATTGAGAAAACATGGCTAGAACATGGCACTCTGACTAGTTTAGATTTTTGGAACAAGGCAACACTGCTAGTCCCAATCTCTTGCCTTCCACACTCCCACCAACTGTAAAACTTGTACTGCAAGGATTCCACTCTACAAACCTTGTTTGCTACTATCTCTCACCTCAAGCTCCCCTCCTGGCTTTAAAACACTAGTCCACGCAGTCCTTAGATTTGCCTATTGGGATAGCCTACAACCCACGACCCACAAGAAAACACAAAGAAAGAGATAGGAAGAAACACTAAGATTCAAGCTTTGCGGGTTGTTATATCTCTCTCTACACAGATGGTCAGGCTGTTATCTTTCTCTCTACAGAGATTGACGGGTTGTTTTCTCTCTCTATAGCCGCTGTCTTCTTTGTCTAGGGCTTGATGGTAGGTACTGAAGGCTAGAGAACAAGTATAGAGGGCTGGAAAACAGACTGAGAAGGCTAGATAGTAGGTACAGAGGGTTGGACAGTGGTCACTTTCTCTCTCTAGGGCTGGGCAGCTTGTTGTTCTTTCTCTACAGGCTGGACAATAGGTGTTTCTCTCTCAAAAATGTTGACCAGAGATCTACGGAGATGTCTCAGGTCATTTAGGAATAGCGGAGGCTTATCTGGTGGTTTAGTTGTGTCTTACACTGGTCTTTAGGTGTAAAGAGAATGTGGGGGAGAGGGAGAGCTTCAAACCCTAGCAAGCAAACACACACACACACACAGAAGAGAGAGAAAGACACAAGAGAGAGATGGATAGCTGAATTTTCTTCTATCTTCTTCTTCTCTACTCAACCAACATAACATAAAGATAAGAGTACACACTATATGGGTTAGTACTCAACTACTACAACATACAAGGGTCGGCGGTCCATAATGTGAACCTGACTAAATGAGTTGGCACTATAACTATGCTAGTCTCTAGTAATCCAAAATGGTTGTCACACAACCTGTCATCCAATTGGCCGCATATAATCCATAATCTCACCAACCATGCCAGTGGTGTAGATGCGGAAGCTATCACCCAGGTGGGTCATCAATGTCCGTTGTAGCACTAGTTGAGCTCGATATCTCAACACTCCCCTCGAGCTCAACTCCACACACTGCACTTCAAGTAAGCTCCTAAACCTGTGGAGTTTCTCTATGTCCTGTGAAGATGTCAGCCCCACCTGATCCTGTGTGCTGACATATACCAGATCTACATCTCCTGCTAGAACCTTCTCCCTCATTCACAAAGTGATAATGCACCTCAATGTGCTTCGTTCTAGCATGATATACTGGGTTACTGGCCAACTGTATGCTACTCATGTTGTCATAATATATAACAATTGCCCTATCCACGGGCTCTCCCATGTCACCAAGTAGCTTCTGAAACTAAGCTACCTCACAAGCTGCCATAGAGCACCCCTGTACTCTACCTATGTACTCGACAAGCCAACTATTAGCTGCTTCTTAAACTGCTCCAACTCACAGCAGCACTCCCAAATGAGAACATAAAACCACTGGTAGATCTCTTGTCTGCAATACTGAAAAGATGCAGGGGAGAAGAGAGCTTGAGCTCTTGCAAGCACACACACACTCACACAAACCCTAGAAGAGAATACACAAGGTGAGAGGCTGAAACTTCTTCTTCTTCTTCACACAACAAAAGAGGTCTACCAAGAAGATAAAGTGACGAACACACATAATAGAGGATATACAAGAGCGGTCCATAATGAGAGCACCCTAAGAGGAGTGAGTAGATGGGGACTAGTCTCGGTGTAGTCCAGTTGTAGAATCTCTGGCAAAGACATGTCGGTACCAACAAACCCGCCAATGATATGAATTTCGAATGGTCATGCAGGTGCCTCGTGAGTGTCAGCTCATGTTTAGCTTGACATCTCAATAAATACTACCATCCCGATCAACATCTATGTATCCATGCAATTGTATCTTTGTACTAGCCTCATAGAAAAGTCCATAATCAACTGTGGACTTTATGTACTTGAGGATCCGTCTAGCCGCATCCAAGTGTGGCTTCCTAGGGGCCTGCATAAACTGACTCACAAGTCCAATATCATAGCTCAAGTCTGGCCTTGTAATGGTCATGTAGATCAAACTACCCACTATGTGCCTATATGTAGTGGGGTCCTCCAAAAGCTCACCTGTATCTGGAAAGCTTTGTGTTCTGCTCCAATGGCACTGAAATAGGCTTACAGCCTATCATACCATACTTGGACAACATATCCAAGCCATATTTCCTTTGCAATAGCAAAATTCCGTGAGGTGATCTCACCACCTCTATGCCCAAGAAACACCGCAGCTCACCCAAATCCTTCATCTCAAACTTTTGCTTTTCAAAAGCATCCTGACATCATGTATGTATGCATCACTATCACCCCAGTGATAATCAAGTCATCCACATAGATGACTAATAGCATGATCCCTCTATTTGTCTTTTTCACATCATATAGTGAAAAATCTACATTGGATATCTAAAATCCAATGGTAACAAGATACTCCCCGATCTTGCTTGGCCATGCTCTGGGTGCTTGCTTCAAGCCATACAAGGCTTTGCATAACGTGCACACAAAATTTGGATGTGCATCACTCTCATAACTTGGTGGCTGCATCATGTACACTTCTTTTTGCAAATCACCATGCAAGAAAGCATTTGTTTGGGACATCATAGCATAGCAGAGGCTACACTCCAACCCACACACTTTGTCAATCCGTGAATGCAACCCGGTTAGCGCATAGAGGCTATCCCGAATGGGAGAAGATTAGTTAACCACACACTAATGACTTCTAGTCCTACTCAATCCTTCTTCAACACTCAAGCAATCAATCTAACATAATCAAAGCATCAAGATTAGGCTACACTTAAGCATAAAAATGCAACTTATGCAAAGAATCTAACATGCAAAGAGCTATCACACAAGCCTCAACTACACATCATTTCATGCACAAGCTTCATCACATGCACTCTACAATTCACAAATCAGATTTTAGCATCAAAACATCATTAAGAAATCTAGATTAGCAAGTGTGTAGACCATAACCTCATATCATTGAAAATGTAGAGAATAGAGAGTACAAGATTGAAGTAAGAATGGAGATGGAGAGCCTTGGGAGAACACATGAGAAGGAGCTATGGAGCAAGCTCTCTCTATGAGCCTCTCAACCAAATGACCAAAGAGTCCTCTTTAAGCTCTCAAATGGGCCACTTTTTATACAAAAACTCTAAAACTCCCAAAAGTTCCCATGTGGGATTATTGTCAAGCCCTCTCCCACATTCATCTACAACTTGGAATTCTTTACAAGAGCCCTAAGTGTCTTTTTTGTTGCATCCTTGCATTGATCTTCATTCGTCATGCAACACTCCCCCCTTCCTATTTTGCGCACGTCCTCGAGCGCGGTAGGAGCACGAGCTGCAAAAAACAATGGATACAAGTAATGCCTTTTATTGAGAAAAAGAAAAGAAACCAGCAATGATAATTTCACACGTGAGCATACAAGTGCAAGGCTGATTAAAGTTTTAAAGAGTACTAAAATAGGTGAGTAAAGACTATTCAAAGTGAGACTAAGTGGTAGATAGTGCTATGCAAAGGCAAGTGTGCTTGTATACCTCCGGTTATGACCGCAGTCTCAATGTCCTACAAGTATTTAAGTTATTCCTAAGTGGCAAACCTACTCCTAAATATGAGCAAAGGTGATTGGAACTTTTTTTTTTGATGTGTGTGTAGAAGGTGATAAAGATTAAGGTTCCATCCCACTGAGACCCAAGCAATGGCCAAGAGACCTCCGCCAAGAGAATCTAAAAACCGCTAAGTATCTCAAGGGCGACAGACCCTTTTTCTTTCTTTTATGACATAAGGAGTACCCCATGAAGATGAGGGCATCGGTCTCGAGGGTCCATAATGTACCCCAGAGTCCTACCAACATCTATCAAGGCGATAGAATCCTTGAAGGTCTTTTTCTGAAGCTTTTAGACGTCCGTGTTCACCCCATGGAAACCAAGGCATCGGCCCCAAGGTGCTAAGACAACCCCAGGTCCTACCAAGCATTCCTCATGGCTGTAGACACGTCATGTCTCAATTTACTTTGTATATATTTTTTTAGGGTATATTTTCATAAATTTTTATTACTCCTAGCACCTAGCTCATACCTAAGAGGTAGCTACCACTAGGGATAACTAATATACCTTGAAAGCATAAGAACTTGGCATACTCCATTGGTATATATCCTACACTGTCTTTAAATAGAAATATCTTCTACTAAGTTCACTAAGAATCTAGAATTCACTCACCATATTTTAACAACTAATCAAAAACTTAAACCAGCCAACATTGTGTGAACATGCAAACCATATATCCAAAAGATAAAAGCACATAAAGAACAAAAGATTAAGATTTGAATACACCTGTTGTAGTGCCCGTTGATGTTGTTCGTTTGCATTGATGCATTGTTGATTTTGTGCAGATTGCTCCTCCTTGGTCTTTGTAGACATAGCATGTCTCCCCCCTTCCTAATTTGTGTGCACGGTAGGTGGACTATTGGGGCGTGTTTGATGCTCTTGTTTAGTTGAGATCTCTGCAAAATGGTTATTAACAAACAAGAAAAGAAAAAGAAAAGAATAAAATTTGCTATTGGTGCCAATCACCGAATATAGCCGAGGGGAAAAACCCAATGGGAGAAAAGTGCCCTAGCTTGTCGATCTTATTGTGGAGTCGATGTGCTTACCCTTGCGCTGGTGGTGGATCCGTGTCCACGTCTGCTGGAAAGATGGTATCAATTTCCTCAGGATGCAGTGACAACCCCTCACAAAAACCGGCCTCTGGAGAAGGTGGTAGAGGAAGGAGTGCTTCCTCACTAAAATATGGCATTGGTTCTATGGGAAGGTTAAGCAGACAATTTCGATTTTGGAACTGCGCAATATAGGTACTCATATTGATCCAATATTGACATGTTGAGGCTTGGGGAAGGAGGGCTTGCAAGATCGGTGGTTGCAAGTCATTTAAGCTTGTATCCCTCCATTGTTATGCTTGAATCTCCTCAGGTAATCTACATTGATTTGGTCCTCTCTCTGGTATTCTCACATTAAGAAGATTATGGCGTTGGGGTGTAGTTCCCACAATTTGTTTCATTAAGCCCGTGCCATACCGTCTAAAGTAAGAGCGGCATATCCAACAAATATGTGAAGCTTCTCCTAATACGAGTCGTGCACACTCTTGACAATGTGGAAATGGGTGATGCTGTTGATAGAATAACGTGACAAAGTGATGCCCACAGCAATTTTCACCTAAGGGAGCATAGAAGTACCTAGAATGTGTTTGAAACGGAGGAGCACTATAACCCCCGCGATGATCAGGTCGAGTACTATCAGGGTCAATGCATGGTGGACATGTATCTCGCCAAATATCCATCAGGAGTTATCTGGACGTAGAACAATGAAATTTAGAACACTCATATCCATCATTACAATTCCAATAAAAAACAAGATTATCTCAAAAAGAACACATCTTCTAAAGGCATAAGGAACTACATTATTCAAACATTGATCTACCAAAGAGCTTCAATTGTAGTGTTAATGTCTTATCTTTAGTTTTTGGTATATCCTTTTTAAGAGGTGGGAATTTTAGCAATTGTCTTGGAATTTGAGCAAGATAAGAGGATTTAGGTATTGAAATGCTAGAATCTATGCTCAAATGAGACTCTTTTGGACTTGTCTGAGGTACACAAGTTGATGGTGGAATTGTGTAACAAGGAGAAATTGGGATAATCGGTGTTTCAATACATGTTTTAGGAAGATCAACACAAGTAGATTTGTAGGTGCTATCACAGCCACCTATCCTATCTTGAAGAGTTTGTGTTGATTTCTTTTGCACCCACTGATATGGAAAATCAAGGGTGGCTTTTGGAATCTTTCTGAAACACTCTTTTATTCCTAGCGAACCATGGCATTTTGGAAGCCAAATTGCTGTTGCCCCCTCATAATAGCCTTGTGCTTTAAGAACATGTTTTGGGACCCATCGAGTAACAATCCGAGGTTTAGGCTTGGAAATGATGTGCTTTTTAGGAGGCTTAGCAACTGGACTAGATGGTACAAGTTTGTACGCATCTTTGGGTAGCCAAATTGATAATTCCTTCTTGCCCGGCCTTCTTTGAGCAGCAACTAGAGTAGTTGGAACATGCCAGCCATGGCCCTCACTTGAGTACTCATCAATTATCCACATCATTTGTTTTGGAGCTTCAAGAGCAGATTTCGAGAGTGGGTTGTGTAAGGTAGAAACATTATCCTTTTGACACGATAAAGCTCGTGGAGTAGCAGATCCCAAGATGCAATCAGAATCAATTTGCAACTTGTATTGTCTATTCTTCCAATCTAATGAGCAATTGGTAGCACTTAACCACGATCTACCGAGAACAGCCTCTACTACTGCCTTGGACTTACTTGCCACATAAAAGGGCACTGACATCTGGTGATCCTGAATGGACATCATAATGACACATTTTCCCTCTATAGGGTTATCTTCCCCTGAGAAGCTTCGTAGGTCCACAAGAATGTGTACAAGTGTGGGTTGACCCAAGGCTATCCATGTGTCAAACGAGAGAACATTATAATCTGCACCAGAGTCAATTAAGGCAGAGACAAAGTAGGTAGTCTCATGAAGATGAAGGCACACTTGAATATTGAATGGATCGACATATGGTTCATCGGTAGCCAACTGTAAGGCCATCATAGAAGCTTTGCGACGCTCCTTGGCTTTTGCAACTCTAGCTTTAGCCTCCTCTTGAGCCTGACGTTTAAGTAGGTCAAGTGCTTCCTTCCATGTTTGTGCAGCATGCATTTGTTGAAGCATGGCTTCAATTAATGGTTCATTGTATTTCTTGAGACGACATCCATTAAGGAAGTTAGGCATTTGCTCACCTTCTAGTGTCTCTAAACGCACTGCACCACTTGGAGTAAGCTCATTAATCACAAACGGTCCTAGGCCACGTTTCTTGAGCTTTCGTTTATGCTTCTTAAGTGTGTACAAGAGCACCAGGTCTCCTTTTTTGAATCAGCCAGTTGTTACATTTCTATCATACCATTGCTTCTGTCTCCTCTTCTCGGCATACATCCCCATTACCGCCAATAAGCGGGTCTCATCAAGCTTTTCCAATTCGTCTACGCGTTGTGAAAGCTCATGACCAGTCCAATCCAATTGTTTAGCTACTCGTAGAGTAGGTACAAGAAATTCAATGGGAAGAATCGCGTCTAATCCAAAAGCAAGCTCAAATGGGGTTGTGCCCACAGATGTTTTATAGGCTGTCCTATATGCCCAAAGAACTGAGTGCAACTTTTGCTCCCAATCAGTCCTATGTCCCTCAACAATCTTTGTGAGTGCTGTGCAGAGAATCTTGTTAGTACTCTCAGCTTGTCCATTGGTCTGGGGATGATAGGGTGCAGAACGCTTGTGAATTACCATAAATTCTTGAAGCAAAAATTCTATGACTTCATTTACAAAGTGTACACCTTGATCACTAACGATCTCAATAGGTAAGCCATAGCGTGTAAACACGTACTCATACAAGAACTTGGCTGTGGTTCTGGCATCATTTTTGACTGTTGCCTTTGCCTCAACCCATTTGGTCAAATAGTCAGTTGCGACTATAATATATTCAGCATGCGTGTGACGAGCTGGAGGTTTAATGGGACCGACAAAATCAATACCCCATTTTGCAAAAGCACGTGTGCTTAACATAGGCCGCAATGGCATATTGTCCTTTGTGATGGGAGGTTTGGTCCTTTGACAATCGTCACAACGTTTCACATATTCTTCGGCATCCATTTGTAAGGTTGGCCACCAAAGCCCAGACCACCTAATCAACTTAGCTATGGTATCGCCCGAAAAGTGTCCACCCCCAACACCTGCATGTGCATGAGTTAAGATTTTCAAATAGTCAGCTTCACATACACACATGCGTAAGTTGCCATCCTTGCCCCTCTTGTAGAGTTGGCCCTCTAACAGCATATAGTTTGCCGCTTCAACTTTAATAGCACGCTTTCGATGTTTAGGAATTTTTTGATCCGTATGACCATGCTAAAGATAGTCCACAATATACTTACTCCAACTTGGTGTAGTTGAAATTTGGAATAATGTGACATTATGAATTGGCTGTTGAATTTGACATGAAGCACAGTTACGAACAAATGTTTCAGCATCCGCATGCATGGTAGGCCACCATTGCCCATCCTGTGATATACGTCGCACACAAGTAGTAGCTGATGCATGGATTCCATCGATACCTGCATGTGCCCATTCCAAGATCTCCTCATATTGGTTAGGTATAAGCCGCAACACTCCATCATTACCCTGACGATATAATCTTCCTGAGATTAACTTGAATGGTTGCCATAGGTCCACATTATGACCCGCTAGTTGTATCTGCCCACTTGTCAAAATTTCTAAAATGGATTCAGACCATCTAGGAGCTGTCTCTACAAGGAAAAGTGTTGAATCTAACATATCATCATCCACACCCACAGGAGCTTCGCCAGAGGTGATTCGAGACAAATGATCTGCCCTAAGATGAGTTGTTCCTTTTCGAACTGCCACTTCAAAATCAAACTCAAGAAGGATGATAAACCACCTAACAATCCTTCCAGTTGCACAAGGTTTATTCACCAAATATAGCAATGCTTGATGGTTCACAAAAAATATGAATTTGTTAGCCAAAAGGTAATGGCGAAACTTTTTCACTGCATATATCATGGACAATCCTTCTCTTTCTGTTGTGGTGTAATTCTTCTCAGCATTGTTCAACTGGCGACTAGCATATGAGATTGGGAAATCCTTATTATGTTCTCCCGATTGAGCCAAAATACATCCAATTGCAAAGTTTGAAGCATCAATATGGACATGAAATATTTGGTTCCAATCTGGTGCCCGTAAGATGGGTGCAGTCACTAATGCTTGCTTCAACTTTTCAAAGGATTCCTCACACTCATCAGTCCAATTAAACTTTACAAGAAGGGCATATAATGGTCTGGCTAGGACAGCATACATGTAGATGAATCTACGGTAATAGCCACAATGTCCCATGAATGTTTGTACCCCTTTAGGGTTGATAGGCCGAGGTAATGAGACAATGACATCAATTTTATCCATATCTGTTGAAATCCCATTGCGAGAAACAATATGGCCTAAAATTTTCCCTTGTCTTACCATGAATTTGCACTTGTCAGGATTCAAGCATATACGATAAAGTTGACACTTTTTAAACACAAGTCTGAGGTGTGCTATATGATCATCACGCTCTTGTGAGTGAACACATAAATCATCCATGAAGATCTCAAGAAATTGCCTAAGGTACTCCTTGAATACATGACTCATTAACCGCTGAAAGGTTGCTGGTGTATTTGTTAGACCAAATGGCATAACACGATAGGCAAAGATGCCATCTTCAGTAGCAAAGGCTGTTTTGTGTTGATCCTTTGGATCAATCGACACTTGATTTTAACCGGAGAATCCATCCAAGAAACTATATGCCTTTTTCCCTGCAACTCGTTCCAGAACATGATCCGTGATTGGAAGTGGGTAATGATCACGCACAGTAGCTGCATTTACCTTCTTGAGGTTTACACATACTCGAAGTTTTCCATTTTTCTTGGGCACCACTACAATAGGGGAGACCCATTCAGTGTGTTCAATCTCATAGATAAATTCTGCCTCTACGAGCTTGTCTATTTCTTCCTTTATCTTCCGTGCAAAATTTTCATTGTAAGTATAAGGACGTTGCTTGGAGGGTTTTGCATCCTCTCGCAATGGAATTGTATGCTGACATATGCTTGGATCAACTCCTTTTAGGTCTTTATAACTCCAAGTAAAAACATCGCGATACTCCTTTATTGTTTGAATTAATAACTTCTCCTCATCTAAGGACAAGTCTGTGGCAATCCACACATAGCGAGGCTCTTCTCCTGGCTTAGCAATATCAATCTTTTTAGCATCTTCTGGACCATCATATGAAACCCCTGGCATGCTTGGTTTTTGTCGCATGGGCTGTTGAAGAACAATCTTCCGATCTTGAAGAGTGTACTGTGTGAAATTGGGAGGAACATTGAGACCTTGTTCTTGTCCACTTGAGTCTTCACTTATTGAAGACCATGCGGTTTTGAGATCTCCTTTGCTATCTTGCATCGGACTTTTTTGTTCAACCGTTGTCTTTGCACTTCCGACACTCTCTTTTAAATCGGTTTTAGATTTGAGTTTTGGTTTTTGTTTCTTCGTTTTTTTACGATTTTTGCTAACATTATTTAGCTTTTCTCCTGCTTGGAATCCATCTGATCGTTTTACTTGGTCTTTGATACTATCTTGTGCTTGGACATAGTATAGATATCTGTTCTTTCCTGAGAAGTGAGGTGGTGGTCGAGAGTGTTCACTCTTAGACTCCTCCTTTTCTTTTTGTAGTCTCTCACGTTGTTCCCGCTCATCTTGTCTACTGATTCTCTTATGGCTCTTACAACATTTACGTTTAGGTCGGCTTCGAGGGATCTCTACTTGAACCTCTCTCAAGAGTAGGCGTGCCTTTCCTAACTCATCCTTAGGGATTATCACATTATTATCAAAATCAGAGTCCCAGCCATCTTCCTTATCAGCATCATTAGCAGATTCGAGTGTTAAATCCTCCACTGAGACTTCCTCGACATGCATAGCTGTTGTGGATGTATCCCTATAGTACAAATCATCTAGAAGGGCACGTGGTTGTACCATTCGTATAGGAATAATATCATATCCATCTGAGTCACAAAATTGAATTGGCTTCGGTAAAGCACATGTCGATAATGTTGCAAGGACATGACTCCATTCTAATGGATCAATTAAATGCTCAGGGAAGGGTTGTGGAATGTATGCCTCATCTGATACACTTCGATCACCCTTAAGTCTCTCAGTGTTGAAATCCCTACATGAGGCTCCACACATCCACAGATCTTCTCGCCCGTCTGACATTGTAACTCTTGAGCCCTCAGATGAAGTAGAATCAAACTCATCTATTGGAGACCTTGTTACATCACGATATGAGTGATTCCTTAGGTTGACCCTTGTGATGACAGAATCATGTCGGAGGTACAAATAATTGTATCCCCAATCTTGAATCATTTGAAATTGTCGCATGAATGGTCTACCCAATATCACTTCATAGTTTGGATGCTTTCCAAAATCCACTACTGCAAAGGTGTGCTCATATTCAATCCCACATGTGGTGACCAATATGTTCTCAAGCAGCCCAAGGGGATGTTCTAAGCTTCCATCTGCTAGCTGCAAGCGCATCCTGGTACTCCTAATAGCTGGTTTGCCCCACTTTTCCCAAATGGGCCTTGTCACAATGCCCACTCCTGCATCACTATCAAGTATTGCAGTTGAAGCTACTTTTCGCACTTCTAATGGGAGGGTCGCATTTTCTTGATCGTCCTCACAAAATTTTCCTACTTTGTTGATAGGAACTGGCATAACATGCTTTGTCTCAGGGTGTATAGTACACTCATGGTGACCCTTTTGTAGCAATACCTGCTCTGACAAACATGTGGCAATATCATTCCACAACTCCGGTCGAATTTTTATCAAATCAAGCAATGGTAAGGTACAAGCCACTGGTGCTGACAAAATAGCTTGCACGGTATTCATATCCTTCTCTTTTGTCAACCTTTTATGCATGGAGGGTATCCTTAAGGTTTGAGAACAGTTCTCATATTCTCCCAGATATGATGGTAAGGTTTTCATTGTATGCTTACTTCTAGGAGAAACAATTGTTTGAACTTCCTCCTAGATGCTTGGGCATCCAAAGTTGTTTTCCATGCCCCTGGTAAAATTCACCTCAGAGAATGGAGGCGAACTAATAGAGGACATGTTCTCATTAATTTTCTCATGAACTGCGGCCCACATCTCATTTGCCATGTCCTCATTAGCATCAATAACTTCATCATTGCATGGGAAGACAAGGCTAGGTGGTGGCAGATTACCTCCTTTCAATTGGGTGTCAATTGGTGCAGACCTTTCGCTATGAGCTTGTGAAATGAGCTCACTTTTCATTTCCCGACTTGATGATACTTCCGGTATGGTTTCTAATGTTGGCTTAAGAGAGGTTGGGCCCCGAGGAATAGGTGGTGGTGGTCCCTCAAGTGTTGTCTGAGCTTCCCTAATGAGTTGCTGATGTACAGCTAGATTGATCTTCTCCTCACGAGGGTTTGGGTATTCTTGAAGCTTCTTGGGTAGCTCAGATAAAGCTGCAATGCGACTTCTATGAGCATCAATGATGGCATCTAGAGTCTCATTCACTTTATCCACAAAAATAGAACCCCCAGAACTATCCTCGGTCGTACTAGTCTCATCTTGTTTAGCACTAGGCCCAGGTTGAGGTTGATGTTCCTCATGCACTTCTTGGGATGTAAAAGTTTGATCCCTCATGTTTTGTTTAGAGGCTTCTTGAGAACTAGTGGATGCACTTTTAGTTTGCTTGTTTCGGTTCTTCTTCCTCCTAGTGGTTTTTTTTCTATTGGACTGTAGGGTCTTATCCACTAGATTTGTCTTTGCATCCCTAGTTCGAGGTGTCTCATCAGTCTGTATTTCGGCATTTCGTGTCTGTGATCTAGTCATGACTCTAAGTGGCACGACATCCTCATTCTCAGATGAAGGTGGTGATGGAACTGCCCCTACAAGGTTGAGTGAGACCTTTGGTTGAGAGGTGCCTTCCTCATGTGGTTTCAGCAGACAATCCTTTGGGAAGTGTTCTACACAACACCCTAGACAATATCTTTCAATTGGTGGAAACTGTTGTACTGTTGTATTGGATCGAGATGCTTGCCTTGAGCGAAGTGGACAATCACGAGCCCAATGGGGTTCTCCGCACTCATAACAGGGGCCCATTGGTTTGGCCTCTACTTTCCTTGGCTGCCATTGACCTGAGGGGCCTGGAGTCCTAGGTTGGTAGCCGCCTAGCAACATCAAAGAGTTTTGTTCCCCTGATTGAGACTCCAGTGCTTGGCTTGGGTATGCGGGACTTTCAAAGAGATTTTCTTTGGATGAATATGATGCATATTCCTCCTCCACATAGCCTGGGTTTACCAAGTCTCTACACATATTTGAATTGTCGTAGTCAACAACCCTCACAGGAGCAGTCCCAGGAGCAGGAGGTTGAGCATCAAGAACAGGTCGTGCTTGCTCTTGTGCCATCGGTGGCTTACGTTCAAAATTAGTATACTGTTGATACATTTGTGGAGCCACTCCACCCCTTGGCTGCTCACGTTCCTGTCTCATTCTTGCAATGCGAGTACATTCCTGTGTGGTGTGGGTAAAGTTCCAAGCACAGGCTTGGCACCACTTCTTTGTGGGTTGGTTTGAGACTAGAGGAGAAAAGGTATTACATTCCTCTGTTTTATGGTTACCGCCACATGCTCCACAAAGATGAGGACCTGTAGGAAGTACACTCCTCATCCTCTGCTACTGTTGTTGTGGCTGCATGGGTGGACGATAGGTCTGTCCCAATCTCCTTAGTACTAGGTTAGCTATCTGGTCTCTGGATTTACTAGCGCGCTAGACCCTAAACTTTGGTCATCACCCCACTGATCTCTAGGTTTCACCTCAGGGCCAGAACCATCTTGGAATTTGAAGTTATCGGTGAAATCCATAGCATCATGGCAACACTCATTGAAATTTGTATGCTTCTTCGCATAGAGATGTGTATGCAGTGTTGAATTTTTGAGTCCTTTTAAGAAGAGAGAAATTAATCAACTTTGGGCGGTCTTCTCATCTTCTGGGCAACGATTAATGTACTGCTTCATTCTATTTACATAGTCTCTAACACTCTCATTCTCGCCTTGCTTGAAAGAGTAGATGTGTGCTACCGTGTCATGTTGAATTCCCATTAAGGAAAAAGCAGCAATGAATCTCTCTTCCAAAACTCGTAAAGAAGATTTGTCTGAAGCCTCTAATGCCTGAAACCAAGCAAGGGCCTTTCCCTCAAGAGTGAGTCCAAATCCTTCAATTTGAGTATGCTTATCAGCCACTTGCTCAGCTCAAACTGCTTGCCTAAATGCTGCTACATGGTCATATGGATCTCCCGACCCTTCATACTTTTTTACCAGTTTCTGAAGAGTTGATGGCCTTACTTGTCGTGAATACTCATCATAGGGCCTACGGCCTCTCACTCTCCGTGGGAATTGTTCCTCTCTTTGGTAAGATGGTCCACATGCATCCAAAATTGGTGTGGGTACCCTATTACCAGCCTCACCAAACCCCTCCAAAGATCTTGTCACCCGCATTTCAGGAGGTGCATTTATGGGAGGCCGAGTTGGCTCCCCTCTCCTCCGATTGTCATAGTGAGAAAGATGTTGTTGTGGTGTGACCGGTGGTCGCACATTTGGTGTAGGACTATATGTTGGTGCTAGAGTTGGGCTGCTAGCAGTGGTCCACTTTGATGTTGAGGGTCCCTCTCTAGTGAACTCTCGTAGGGAAGGAGCAACAGTTTCTCCAAGAAAGGCTGTCTCTCCTGGTTTGGCTGTATTTGTTGAGAACACTTCCATGAATAATGGATGTCCTTTCCACGTGAGCTCCCGAATCTCCTTCCAATCTAAGGTTCGGTATTCATTGGCCCATTTATCAATTATTCGGTTCATGTGTCCTGCAAGCTTCTCAACTACCATCACCAGTGCTAGAGGAAGATCTAGCTCCGGCAATTTAGTTGTGGCATAATATCCCTCCAAAGAGTCCTTATAGACCTCTTGAAGTGGGTCATCCTGTAAGACCTTTGTCACTGGAATTTGTCGTACAAACTCCCATTGGTTTTCAGCCCCCTGATTCATTTTGCTCTTGCCTTTCCTATCCCTTTCCAAATTTAGATCTACAAGAAGTAAATCATCAATGGATGGCTTTGATGAGGACTGGGCATTGGAGGGTCCAGGCATGTCCGGCTCAATGAGCCAATCATCTCTAGACTCCCTTGCTTTGGAAAGTTTTGATAAGTCTAAGAACTCGGTTTTAGTGAGCTCCCCTAATTTGTCTACATTTTCTGGATGGTAGGTTATTTCATAGCGAACACCATCTCCACCCATGTACATGTTACCCTGGTCATTGACTAGAGGTGCTCTATCAAGTTCTGAGAAAATGTTTGCGATCTTAACAAGATACCGTTGTTGTGGGTCCCTAAAGATCTCAGCTCCTTGAGCATTTGTGTAGACATATTGGAGTCTCACATTGAGTGTTAACCCCATGGTGTCGGCTTCAAATGGATTAAAAGATCTTGTGGGTGTCCTATTTGGGGCTACGGAATGACTATTTGACGGCCCAAGATTATCCATGGACAATGAACTAGTTGTTCTGGAGGAAAGGGTATCGGATTGGGATTCAGAAAGGGTTTCAGCAATATCTGCCAAATTTCCTACCGATTGGGTCCCACTTTCCTGCGTAGGTACTCTAGAAAGTGCCCTAGGCCCTATGGCAGAATCTATAAGATGGCCCGACCGCAAGTGCATAAGGTCAAATTTTTTTGGTTTTTTTATGTGTTTTTGTTTTTTTTGTCTTTGTCTTTGTTTTTTTGTTTTTTTTATAAATATATATATGTATATGTATATATATATATATATATTTTACCCTACCTAACCACTAAATGCAACTAAAATGAGTATGTGTGGTGTAACTATCTATCCTATTTTTATTATTATTTTTTAAATAATTTTTTTAAATGATTTTATGTTTTTATTTTTTTTAAATTATAAAAATTATGAATCACTCTAAAAAAATTACTAATTATGCACACAATTTACAGAAATTCTAAAAAAATGCAAGCTACTTTAATTATGCAAAATTTTACAAAAAATTAAGAAATGAAAAATGGACTCAAAATACGAAAATAAAAATTATTTCTTTTTTTTTAAAATATTTTTTTAAAATTCCTTTCTTTTTTCTCTCTTTTTTTCTTTTTTTCTTCTTTTAAAAAATAAATAAATAAAAAATGTATATATTTTTTTATTGTTTTGTTGTTTTTTAATTTATTATTATTATTTTTTTATTTAAAAAAATACAAAAACATGAAAAATTAATAAAAATAAATAAAAAATAAAAAAAATTAAAAATTCACCAACCTTATCCTTCACCGCCTCGCCGCCTCGCCGGATTTTGTGCTGAATCCACGCGTTTTTTCTTCAATGCTTTGCCAACTGCACGTTTTCTTCTTCACCACCGCCTTTCCTCTCCTTGCTCTCAGCTGCTGCTGCTGTTACGCCTTCTGCTCCCCGCCTTCAGCTGTTCGCTGTTGCGCCTTCTACCAGCCGCCTCCACGTCTTTTGCTTCGACGCCTGCTCCCCGCCTTCAGTTGGCACGTCAGCTACTACAGACGCCCACTGCAGCGCTTCTAGCTGCTGCGCTCGATGCACAGACGACACCCTCCACTCCGCTTTCTGCCGGTCGCCTGCTTCTCTTGCAGACTACTGGCGCTTCTCTTGCAGCTACTCACACCACCAATCAACCACGCCAGCCTTCGACGCTTCTTCCCGCCTACACTCAGCTCTCTCGACGCCTTCCACTCCAGCGCTTCTACAGGCTGCTGCCACGTCAGACGACGCCTTGTTCAAGCTCCTTGCCAGTCAACCACCTCCACACCGTCCACTTCTCCTGGACCTCCCTGCCCTACCTTGTTCAAGCTCCTTGCCAGTCAACCGCCTCCACACCGTCCACTTCTCCTGGACCTCCCCGCCCTACCTTCTTTGCTGCGGGTGAGGCAGAGACGGCCAACCCCGTCAACGCCTGGGCCTCCCCGCACGTCAGCTACTACAGACGCCCATTGCAGCGCTTCCACTTCGCTTTCTGCCGGTGCCTTCCAACAAGCCTTTCCACCTTCGCTCGGCCACCTTGCTTTCAGCCGGCCGCCCAACAGTTGCATGTATATATATATATATATATATATATATATATATATGTATATATATCTATTTTTCTTTGCTGCGCTTGATGGAGACGCCTCCCCACACAACGCTTCTGCAGCCTCTTTCTGTGTATATGTTAAAAAAAAAAAACCGCCTCCAACACCTCCTACCTACCTCTCGCCAACCCCATCAAAAATACAAAAATAGAAAGTACTTAAATCTGATTAATGGCGGGATTTCTCTACCGCAATGGGGTTTTAATTTTTTTGCTTCTAATCAAAAAACAGAAAACACACAAGGCGCCCTTGAGATCACACACTCAATGCCCTTGCAAACTCTACTCTAATCTACCCTAATCCACGATTTTGCAATCAATGGAGCACTTAGTATGAAGTAATGGTTAACACCCTTCACTAACTTAGGTGTGCGTTCCTCGGCAGCGGCCCCATTGTTTGGGACATCATAGCATAGCGGAGGCTACACTCCAACCCACACACTTTGTCAATCCGTGAATGCAACCCGGTTAGCGCATAGAGGCTATCCCGAATGGGAGAAGATTAGTTAACCACACACTAATGACTTCTAGTCCTACTCAATCCTTCTTCAACACTCAAGCAATCAATCTAACATAATCAAAGCATCAAGATTAGGCTACACTTAAGCATAAAAATGCAACTTATGCAAAGAATCTAACATGCAAAGAGCTATCACACAAGCCTCAACTACACATCATTTCATGCACAAGCTTCATCACATGCACTCTACAATTCACAAATCAGATTTTAGCATCAAAACATCATTAAGAAATCTAGATTAGCAAGTGTGTAGACCATAACCTCATATCATTGAAAATGTAGAGAATAGAGAGTACAAGATTGAAGCAAGAATGGAGATGGAGAGTCTTGGGAGAGCACATGAGAAGGAGCTATGGAGCAAGCTCTCTCTATGAGCCTCTCAACCAAATGACCAAAGAGTCCTCTTTAAGCTCTCAAATGGGCCACTTTTTATACAAAAACTCTAAAACTCCCAAAAGTTCCCATGTGGGATTATTGTCAAGCCCTCTCCCACATTCATCTACAACTTGGAATTCTTTACAAGAGCCCTAAGTGTCTTTTTTGTTGCATCCTTGCATTGATCTTCATTCGTCATGCAACAGCATTCTTTACATCCATTTGATGTAAAGACCAACCCTTCTACAGCCATAGCAATGATAACTCTCACGGTTGCCATTCTTGCAAAACCGGGCTGAATGTCTCCTCATAGTCTATGCCATAAGTCTGCCCATAGTCCTTGGCAACCAATCTTGCCTTGTACCTGCTCACTGAACCATCAGCATTGTGCTTGACTTTATACACCCACTTACATCCAATTACCTTCTTTTCCTTAGGAAAGGCACTAACTCCCATGTTGCATTTGCATCCAATGCTGCCATCTCCTCATCCATGGCATCTTCCCATTTCTTATTTCCAATTTCCTGCTCAAAGCAAGTGGGCTCAACCTCCTGTATTTCTTTTACCATGTAAGCATAATGATGGGCTGCATATCCATTATATCTCAACTTGTCAACAAGGTATCTAACCCTCGTAGACGTACGTACACTTGGATCACTTATAGGTGTCCTTAAAATAGCCCTGGTTCTCCTTACACTAGGAGTAACCACATACGGAATTCCAATCTTCTCATCAAGGTGCTGCTCAGAGCCACTAGAGTCACCATCCACATATGAGTGACCTACTGATAGATCAGGCACAAAAGGTTAAACTACCTTTTCCTTCCCTTTCCATGATACGTGTATCTGCATCATTCCTCAACCTGATTGACCATGGGCTAACATTGGATCCACTACTCGAGGACTCCCAAGGTCCACTCAACACCTGTGATTGCTGCTCTACATGTGTGCAACATCAACACTTCTTACATGTGCATCTTCTATTGCCTTCACTACTGGTGCATACCAGCTACTCATCTCATCAAAGACAACATCTCTGCTTACTCGCATCTCATGAGTGGTAGGGTTATAGTATCTATAACCTTTTTGCTCCATAGCATAACCAATGAAGATGCATTTCTCTACCTTTGGATCCAACTTTTTTCTCACTTCATCAGGAACATGTACATATGCAATACACCCAAACACTTTCAAGTGAGACACATCCCGTCTTATGCCTATGTTCAGGAGTCATACCATGAACATCTGCAGTGGGTGTCCTGTTCATAATGTACACAGCAGTTGCTACTGCTTCTGCCCAAAAGTAATGTGGCATATTCTTTTCAACCATCAAGGCATGTGCCACTTCTACAATGTGCTTGTTTTTCCTTTTTGCTGTTGCGGAGTGTACCTACACACATAAACTACCTCTTGAGTCCCTGCTTTCTCACAAAATCATTGAACTCATTGGAGAAATATTCTCCCCCACCATCTGATCTTAGGTATTTTATTTGCATGCCTTTTTCCTTCTCGACGACCAAGGCTTTAAATCTTTGAAAGTTAGCAGACACCTCACTTTTCTCCTTCATGAAATAAACCCACACTTTCCTAGTGTGGTCATCAATGAATGTAACATAGTATTTGCAACCTGTAATTATTGCAGTCTTGGTTGGTCCCCATACATCTGAATGTATAACATCCAATGGCCTTGCACTGACATGCTTTTCATGTGGGAAAGCATGTTTGGCTTGCTTACCAAGTTGGCATTCTTCACATACCTTATGTATACCGTCAACCTTAAACTTTGGCAAACCTGCAACAATATTTTAGGCCTGCATAGACTTCAGTTGCTGTACATTCACATGACCAATGCACTTGTGCCATATGTTAATATCTGCAATGACACCTGTTCCATGCGCAAACATGGCTGCCTTTATCTCAAGCATGTTCACATCCAAAGTAAACATCCTACCATTTCTATTACCCTTTGCAACCAAGCAACACTTATTTTTGGAGTCTTCCACAAAACATCCTTGAGGATTAAACCTCACTTGCAAACCCTACTCAACCATCTGTCCAACAGAAACCAGGTTCTTTATAATATTTGGAACATGAAGTATATCAGGCAAGTACTTCATTTTTCCATCCTGCGTGGGCAGTGGCACTTTACCACCAACATGCGCAATGGGATGCGCAGTATCATCACCTATTTCTACATAACCTGGTTTTTCCATTTTTTGCATATCTCTAAAAACCACTCAGTATGACTAGTCATGTGGTTAGAGACGCCAGAATCCACATACCATATATCTTGAGATCCTGACACATCCCCTGTTATGGAACTAAGAATGTGCTGCATCAAAAACAACTGCTCACTTCTGTCATCACCTCCATGTTTGCTAGATGCTGAATAGTTGCCCTGCTACTTCCCACTTTTAATGTCATCCTGCTTTTTGTAGCAGTCCTTTTCCATGTGTCTTGGTTTGCCACAATAATAGCACTCTATGCTATTTGTATTTTGATTTCTTTACCAACCCCCTCGGCCTCTTTGGCTCCCCTTGCCTCTAGACTAGCCTCTTCCACCTGTGTATGATTACTGTTATGAATCATTGGACTGTTGTTGTCCAGAATTCTGATTTCCTTGTTTGCACCACCTTGGCCTCAACCACAGCCTCTACCTCTGCCTCTACCTGAATTAGAGTAGAGGTACTGTCCGATGTGTTCTTGCTTTGTGAAGAAGAATCCTCACCTAAAGCCTTTTCTTCTATGATTAACATAGATATTAAGTCTCGAAAGTTGGGAATATTCTCCCTAATTGCAATGGAGGTCTTGAATGGCTTGTACTCTTTGCCAAGCCCATTCAGACAGACACTCACCAAATCATCATCCTCCATTGATACATTGATAGACCCAAGGGATTCAACAATGCCCTTGATCTTTAAGGCATATTCATTGATGGACATGCTAACAGACACTCACCAAATCATCATCCTCCACTCATACATTGATAGACCCAAGGGATTCAAAAATTCCCTTGATCTTTAAGGCATATTCATTGATGGACATGCTTTTCTTTTCCATAGTATGCAACTCTTGCTTTAACTGCAACTTCCTTGCCTTTGTGTTAGTCTGGAACATCTGAACTAGATTCTGCCATGCGACTACTGGACTGTTTGCGTCCTGTATGTGTCCTATCATACAGCCTGTGACACTAATTGAAAGCCAGTATATGACTTTTCTTGCACCTTGATTTCAATCCTTTAATGCCTTTATATCTGCAAGAGTGGCATTCTCCTTAGATAACTCTGGAGGCTCCTCATTGTCTCCTTCTACATGATCCCAAAATCCTTTACCCATTAGGAAATTGGTTATTCGAAACTTCTAGGCATGGAAGTTATTCTTATCCAGCTTCTCACTAACAATCTGATAAATTCCATCAGACATGTTTTCCTACAGTAATCAAATAATATGTAAACAGACAACTTCTGTATGCAACCTGTAATACATCAATATCTCCTGTAAAACTGCTGCAAACAATGGTACTTCAGAATAGCCTGTGTGTCACCAAATGTGACCAGGGTACATGTACATACACCCAGTATTAACAATACATGTGCAAACCCTGCTGCACTTCCAAAATGCACTGCTACAGTGCAATAACTAAATTTTGACCAGAAACAGTTCTCTACCAGAACTTCCAGAACACTACCAAAAATACCTTGCAGTGACAAAATGGGGCCCCTAACGCGCCCGAAATGCAAATTTGGGTGAAAAAACATTGTCCAATACCTGCCCTAGCTCCGCTCCCACGAAGACAGCTCCTCAATCGGAGATATGTAGCTCCTAGAGCTACTGAGGACGTGTTGTATTCCTAAACCAAGAAGGGGAAAGAGATGATGGTGCTCTTACTCGTATAGTACCGCTTCCTTCCTTGCTTGTTCTTGCCTCTTGCTTGCCTCCTTAGCTCTCACACAAACCAGGCTCTGATACCATGAAGAGAATGTGGGGGAGAGGGAGAGCTTCAAAGCCTAGCAAGCAAACACACATACAAGAGAAGCACAAGACACAAGAGAAAGATGGATAGTCAAATTTTCTTCTATCTTCTTCTTCTCTACTCAACCAGCATAACATAATGATAAGAGTACACACTATATGGGTTAGTACTCAACTACTATAGCATACAAGGGTCGGTCCATAATGTGAACCCGACTAAATGAGCTCGCGCTATAACTATGCCTGTCTCTAGTAATCCAAAATGGCTGTCACACAGCTTGTCATCCCACTGGCTGCATATCACCCATAATCTCACCAACAATGCTAGTGGTGTAGATGTGGCAGCTATCACCCATGCGGGTCATCAATGTCCGTCATAGAACTAGTTGAGATCAATATCTCAACAAGGTTGGCATCTAGTATCATGTCAACTCTAGCATGTCAGCCTAGAACCACTTCCTCTTGTTTAAACGCTACCAAAAATGATGGGAGAAATCCTCTACCTCTCTGGTGCACCTGCACACCAAGCTCCAACTCAAATCTCCTTCAGCAAGCAGATCCCCTCATGAAGGAGGCACCTATTTCACATGTGTGGAGGAGTTTTAAACAAAAATATAATGAGATATTTTCATCTCTCCTCTCTCCTATTTCAACTAGATCCAAAAAGTAAGCTAAATTGACCCAAAAATGGTAAAAAATTGACCAAACTGATCTGGAAAATTCTAGAATCAATTTGCTTCGTTAGAGGCTCACTTTTTCCTATAAATAGAAGCCTCCCTTTTTGTAAAAACTTAATGGTGTTTATGCACTGTTACTCTGCTCTCCTGTCTTGAGCCATTTACATTGAATTTCTTGATAATTCAATTGTTTTTGGCTTAATCCTCTCCAAAGTAATTGGTGGCTACTCTTGCTTCAAACAAGAGTAGAACCCTCAATCCCTCAAGCCAAAGGAAAACTTACAACTCTATGTAAGCTAAATTTTCTTACTTTTTAATTTTAAATCTATGGTTTTCTTGATTTTCTTGTTTTATAGTTGATTGAAGTAAATTCTGATGCTATGCCTTGATGAAAAGGCCACCCCCTTCTCTTCTTTATAATTCAGCCTTTCTTAATTCTAGAAAGATTAGTTAAATGATTAATTAAAATTTTCTTATTATTTACTCTCTTGATTTCTAAAAATTGAGTAGATTAGAGTCATATACATCTAGATTGGGTTAATTTAAGTTCATATACATCTAGATTGGGTTAATTTAAGTTCAAATTAGAATGAGAAAAATGAGAAATGGTCAACCATACAAAGGAGGTCATGGCAAAATTTTCGAGAATTTTGTGGAAAAGAAAGTTTGTTTTTATGTTATTCCAAAAGAGTAATTCCCACCGTTTGTGCATTCTAAAAGAAATATTCTAATTACTCCATGTACATATTCACCTATGAATATACATGGATATCATTGATATTAATCATTAAAATTGGTTTTATGCATAGAAAGATGCATAAAGGATTTATTTTTATTTCAAAAGTGTATTCTCATTAAAATTGATTTTATGCATAGAAAGATGCATAAAGGATTTATTTTTCTTTCAAAAGTGTTATTCTCATTAAAATTGATTTTATGCATAGAAAGATGCATAAAAGGATTTTTATAAAAGTGTTATTCCCACTGAAGTTGATTTTTATGCATAAATAGATGCGTAAAGAATCTTTATATCAAAATTAGAATTCTCTTAAATTCTATGTTTAAATTCTATGAATAGATGTAATGAGATGTGATGAGAATCAGATAGGTGTGAATATGATGGATATGAATGAATGTGATGTGATGGATGTAAATGGGTGTGATGTAAATGAATGTGATGGATGTGAATAGATGTGATGTGAAGTGAATCGGGATGTGAATGAATGAGATGTGATGCCATGTGAATCGGGATGTGAATGAATGAGATGTGATGTCATGATGGTGATGAGAATGAATGTGATGGATATGAGTGAATGTGATGTGAATCGGGATGTGAATAAATGGGATGTGATGTCATGTGAATCGCGGTAGATGTGAATGAATGAGATGTGAGGTGAAATGGATGTGATTTAAATAAGGTGGATTGATGTGGAACAATGTAGAAAGATGAGTTCGCTATAGAAACTGTATTTATGACCTGTTTTTAAAATGACTGTTTTATATCAAGAATGCTAGGAAAGCATTTTGACCGTCTTGTGAATGAGGTCGTGGAGACCTAATTGATAAAGTTACAACAGCAGAGTCAATGGAGGAAGTCTCGCATAGCAAGGTCAGCCTCGGCGGTTAGATTTAAATGGTGAGCTTCCGGTACGGTGGATGAGGGACCAAGGAAGTGGCCTATGAGTGAAGCGCTAGGTGACCTACGAAGGATCCTAGAGGGTGCTAACCATACGGTGCTCGGGCTCTGGGTCGCCAAAGATACCCACACGTACGTCGTGGAAGATGTTGGAACAAGGAGTAAGAGTTGTTTTCTGAATTCGGGCATGGATCTGGTTGATTGACCTTACTGGTCCTCAATGGATGAGTCCATGGCTCTTTTATATGGATCTGTTGGTTAATCTTGCTGATCTTCAACGGAGATTCTATTTTGATTTTTATAAGTGAAAATATTGCTGGTTATTTTACTATGAGCTAGGAACTATCGAAAAAAAGACCCTTGAGTGGATAGGTGGTGAGAGTTCTGGTTGCCAATGATGCCATAGGTACACCGATGAAGGAAAAATTGGAAATTATATTTTGGAGGATTATGATCGGTGATACTATGGTTTCATTAAATGATTGTTTTAAAGACAGCTGATTCTGTGAAAAAGGTAATTTATATTGGGTGTGTAAGTGGTGTGACTAGTTTTAAGTTTGCATGAATATTCGGCTAGGGGACCTAAGAACTCTTCCCTGGTACCCGGGACAAAACCTAACCAAATTCTTAAATGGATCCCATCACTACAGTGGTTGGGGTGGTTGGCTAACCCATGGGACAGGATGGGGTTAGGCTGAATTGATGGATCCCTAAATTGAGACTCAATTCTATTATAGTACGATAAATGAAGTAAATCTCGGATAAAAATTGTTCTATGGAAAAGAATCAACGGTTGTGCCTCTCAATGAGGAAAAAAGCGTTGGTGTCTATGATCCAAGTGCAATCTTTTCCTTGATCTGACTATGAGAATTATGGGTTCAATCAAATCAATTCAGTTAGCTAAGGCTTTTGACTACGTTAGAGTAAAATTATCTTGGAGGAATCGCCCGTGCTTTCCGGGAGCAAGGGAAGTTTTTTCGGGTTCGGTTTTGGAAGAACCGATGGATTAGTCTCTTGTCCAGATATCCATGGGCGAGGCCCTGAGTGAGAGACCCTGCCCCGTGCAAGAAGTACTACTTCCGCTCTGCTAGCACCCCTGAATTCGTTGCGCGGTAGGGACAGGGATCATTCAAGAAACAAGATCTTGTGCTGAGCTCGCCGATATAGTGCAGTGGGCTCAACATAATGTTTAGGAACTATCGGGTTTAAAGTACTCTTTTATAATGTCTTGTTTCTAAAGTTTAATGAAACTATTGGGTTTATGAAAGATCCTTGTCCCCATTGCGCAACAAATTCAAGGGTGCTAGCAACGGAAGTAGCACTTCTTGCGTAGGGCAGGGTCCCTCACTCGGGGCCTCGCCCACGGATATCCGGACAAGAGACTAATCCATTGGCTCTTCCAAAACCGAACCCGGAAAAACTTCCCTCGCCCGAAAAGCACGGGTGACTCCTCCAGGATAATTTTTTTATAAATTTAAAAAAAATATTCCATTATGCATCTTTCTATGCATAGAAATCAAATTTGATAAGAATAACACTTTTGTAATAAAAAAATTTCCTTTATGCATCTTTCTATGCATAGAAATCAAATTTAATATGAATAACACTTTTATAATAAAAAAATTCCATTATGCATCTTTCTATACATAGAAATCAAATTTAATAAGAATAACACTTTTATAATAATATTTTTTTTTCAGTATGCATCTTTCTATGCATAGAAATCAAATTTAATAAAAATAACACTTTTAAAATAAAAAAATTTCCTTTATGCATCTTTCTATGCATAGAAATCAAATTTATTAAGAATAACACTTTTATATTAATAAAAATTCATTTATGCATCTTTCTATGCATTGAAATCAAATTTAATAAGAATAACACTTTTATAATTAAAAAAATTTCATTATGCATATTTCTATGCATAGAAATCAAATTTAATAAGAATAACGCTTTTATAATAATAAAAATTCCATTATGCATCTTTCTATGCATAGAAATCAAATTTAATAAGAATAACACTTTTGTAATAAAAAAATTCCTTTATGCATATTTCTATGCATAGAAATCAAATTTAATAAGAATAACACTTTTATAATTAAAAAAATCCCTTTATGCATCTTTCTATCCATAGAAATCAATTTTAATAAGAATAACACTTTTATAATAAAAAAATCTTTTTATGCATCTTTCTATGCATAGAAATAAAATTTAATAAGAATAACACTTTTGCAATAAAAAAAATTCCTTTATGCCTTTCTATGCATAGAAATCAAATTTAATATTTAATATCAGTGATATCTATGTATATTCATAGGTGAATATGTACATGGAGTAATTAGAATATTTCTTTTAGATGCAAAAATGGTGGGAATTACTCTTTTGGAATAACATAAAAAACAAACTTTCTTTTTCACAAAATTTTGGAAAATTTTGCCATAACCTCCTTTGTATGGCTGACCATTTCTCATTTTTATCGTTTTTCACTTAACTTAATTAACCCAATTTAGAATTATAGAACTCTAATCTACATAATTTTCTAAATTCAAGAGAGTAAACAATAAGAAGAGTTTAATTAATCACTTAGTTAATCTTTCTAGGATTAAGAAAGGTTGGAATGTAAAGAAGAGAAGGGGGTGGCCTTTTCATCAAAGGCATAGCATTTGAATTTAATTCAATCATCTGCAATTCAAAAAAAATCAAGAAAACCATAGATTTTTCATTAAAATTTATAAACAAAGTAAGAAAATTAGCTTACATGGAGCTTGTAAGCTCTCCTTTGGGTTGAGGGATTGAGGGTTCTACTATTGTTTGTAGCAATAGTGGCCACCAATTCACTTTGGAGAGGATTAGGCCAAAAACAATTGAATTATTAAAAATGTAATGTAGATGGCTCAAGACAGGAGTAAAGTAACAGTGCATAAACACCATTAAGCTTTTACAAAGGGGAGGCTTCTATTTATAGGAGAAAGTGAGCCTCTAACCAAGCAAACTGGTTCTAGAATTTTCCAGATCAGTTTGGTCAATTTTTGACCATTTTTGGGTCAGTTCAGTTTACTTTTTGGATCTAGTTTTGAAATAGGAGAGAGGAGAGATGAAAATATCTCATTTTATTGATTAAAAATTGGGGGTAATGATGAGAAAAAGGCGCCTACTTCTTGAGGGGAGATCCCCACACTGAGGTGTCAAAATTCAGTTTTTAATTCTTTTCTTTGGTCCTTAGTCCACTCTTCATCTTATGTGAGCATTTACTCATTTTTGGGAGAGTTTTTCTTTTATTCTTCAATTTATCTCCTCCCTACACTTGGATTGATCCTATTGGCCCATAGGAACCTTAATTGGATCATAATCCAAATTTTTTTAAAAATTAGGACCCTTAGGCTAAGGTTCCTTAGGCTAGGGTCCTTTATACCTATTTTCAATTAATTCCAATTGCACATTGGAAAGTTCTTTTTGAGTTTCTGTTTTAGGGGAAACCATTTTAGACACTAGGAGGATTTTTATATCCAAAAATATCTCAATTTTGAATTACCTCCCTCTAGACATTTTCTTTCTCCAGACCAAAACAGGGTAAAACAGGATGTGTCTTTTATTTCAGAGAGAGGAATAAATATAAGATCAGAAGGGAAGGTTCTTACACATGTACACCTCAAAAGCTGGAGGGAGGAATCTTACATCTTACCCCACTTAAAATATGCGAGATGTCCTCATCTAACAAACTAGAGGACAACTCTTTTTCTTAAGATCCAACTGATTCTGGGATTCCTTATAGTCTGGTCAACCCAACAGAATCCTGGGATAAAGATCCCTTATATAGAACTCATCATCAGATAACAATTCATTCAGATCATATCATTCATATCTTTAACACAATAATGGTCCATTAGACCGAAGTTTCCATCTGAACAGTCCTCCATGGGAATTTCAATTATACAGATTTTTAATTTGTCATCCCTTAGCTTGATCCACTTGGTCAAGTGTTAACAGTAGCAATCTGTCAGCACAATCCACTAATCTCATAGTGATTTGCTGAAGTCATTATCGTCATTCCAGTTATGAACATCATCACAGGAACTCGTCCCATTCATCCTCATTGTGGTTTTGCTTAGCTTATCGCTTTTCAACCAAAATTCAGGAATCATCATTATTCAATCAGAATCCAAATCAACTCATCAGTTCTTAACCAGAATTTTAAAATCATATCAACCACATTCGAATTCATCATCTGGATAGCATTTTTGCTTATAATTTCAAGGTCTTAGATTTACTTGTATATACTGCTAGTAAGAGTTGCAGTTATACCCTCGGTATATACGAGTAGTCATGGTCCTTGGAATTTTAAGGTAAATACCATCATGTATAGGCCTCAAGCAAGTCAAGTGAGGTCATGGAGACCTAACTGATAAAGTTGCAATAGCTGACGAAGAGTCAATGGAAGACGTCTCGCGTAGCAAGGTCGGCTGAGGTCTTGACTAGCCTCAGTTCGATTTAAATGGTGAGCTTTCGGTATTGTGGATGAGGGACCAAGGAAGCAGCTTATGAGTGAAGCGCTAGGTGACCTACGAAGGATCCTAGAGGGTGCTGACCATACGGTGCTCGGGCTCTGGGTCGCTGAAGATACCCACACGTACGTCGGGGAAGATATTTGGACCAAGGAGTAAGAGTTGTTTTCTGAATTCGGGCATAGATCTGGTTGATTGACCTTGCTGGTCCTCAACGGATGAGTCTATGGCTCTTTTATATGGATCTTTTGGTTGATCTTGCTGATCTTCAATGGAGATTCCATTTTGATTTTTATAAGTGAATATATTGCAGGATACTATGAGCTAGGAACTATTGAAAAGCCCCCTGAGTGGACAGGTGGTGAGCGTTCTGGTTGTCAATGATGCCATAGGTACATCGATGAAGGAAAAATTGAAAATTAGGATTCAACTGGATATTTTGGTTGGAGGATTAAGATCAGTGATACTATAGTTTCATTAAAAGATTGTTTTAAAGATAGCTGAATCTGTGAAAAAGGCAATTTCATATTGGGTATGTAAGTGGTGTGACTAGTTTTAAGTTTGCATGAATATCCGGCTAGGGGGCTTGGGAACTCTTTTCCCTGGTACCTAGGACAAAAACTAACCAAATTCTTAAATGGATCCCATCACTACAGTGGTTGGGTAGTTGGCTAACCCACGGGACTGATGGATCCCTAAAATGAGACTCAATTCTGTTATGGTACGATAGATGAAGTAAATCCCGGATAAAAATTGTTCTATGGAAAAGAATCAACGGCTGTGCCTCTCAATGAGGAAAAAAAGTGTTGGTCTCTATGATCCAAGTGCAAGTCTTTTCCTTGATCTGACTATAGGGCTTACGGGTTCGGTCAGATCAGTTCAGCTAATTAAGGCTCTTGACTACGTTAGAGTAAAATTATCCTAGAGGAATCACCCATGCTTTTGGGCGAGGAAAGTTTTTCCGAGTTCAGCTTTGAAAGAACCGATGGATTAGTCTCTTGTCCGGATATCCGTGGGGGTGAGGCCCCGAGTGAGGGACCCTGCCCCGCGCAAGAAGTGCTACTTCCGTTGCTAGCACCCCTGAATTCATTGCACGATGGGGACAAGGATCTTTCAGCTGGTATTAGAGTGAATTGGTTGAAGTGGATCAACCGAGAAGCCAAAAATGTCAAAAGTTTATGAAGTAACAATAAAAAGTTGGAAATGTGTGATGAAATTCATACAAATTGATATTTAGACTGAAATTCATAAATTAGTAATTGGGTCGTCAGATGGAAGTACTGCAATTACATCACAAGATGGTCAAAATGCTTCCCCAGCATTCTTGACATAAAACAGTCATTTAAAAACAGGTCATAAATATAGTTTCTATAACGAACTCTCGTCTTTCCACATTGTTCCACATCAATCCGCATTGTTCCACAACAATCTACATCCATTTCATATGTATTCCCATTCTCATCCAATCACAACATTTTTATCTCATTACATCTTTCCTTATTTATCCTCATCAGATCTCATCCACTCGCATCTACCCATATCCACATCCACTCGCATCTACCCATATCCACATCTTATCACATCCCATTCATTCACATCTCATCCATTCATATCTACCCCGATCCACATCACATCCATTTCACCTCACAACTCATTCATTCACATCTATCCCGATTCACATCCCATCACATCTCATCCATTCATCCATTCACATCCCATCACATCTCATCCATTCACAGCACATCTCATTCATTCACATCTATCCCGTTTCACATCACATCACATATCATTCATTCACATCTATCCCGTTTCACATCACATCACATCACATTCATTCACATCACATATCATCCATTCACATCTATCCCAATTTTCATCACATCCATTTCACATCACATCTCATTCACTCACATCCCAATTCACATCACATCTCATATCATTCATTCACATCTCGATTCACATGACATCACATCTCATTCATTCACATCCCGATTCACATCACATCTCATTCACTCACATCTATCCATTTAACATCACATCACCTCCATCCATTCACATCCATCACATCACATTCATTCTCATCACCATCCCATCACATACATTTTATCCACATAACATCACATCACATCTATCCACATCACATCACATCTATCCACATCATATCTCATTCATACACATCTCATGATATTCATCCACATCCATCCAATCGTTCACATGTACGACTACCCACATCTATCCATACATTCATATCTATCACTTCACATCCATATATATTCATGTCACATCACATCTCTTTACATCACATCACATTCTTTCACATACACATCCACATCCATTCTTTCACATACATCCACATCCGTTCTTTCACATCTATCTGATTCACATGTCATCACATCTATTCACTCAGGGATCGCTTCGTCGGCCCTCGCCCATTGTACCAAAAGCGCACCATTTTTCAAATTGGGCAGGCTTTGCCGCGTGAGCCATCCTTTAAACACTCCCATCGCCAGAGCTGATTGCAACCGAACTTCCCTTAGAAAAACATATACCAAATGCTCCCTCCAGCATTCTGGCGGCGTAAGACAGTCCTTTAGGAAAACAGGGTTATTTCTTGAATCAGTATCCCCAAAACTTCTTGATCAAAATTCTGAATTTCATACCAGAATTCCTCGAATTCTATAACCTTGATCCACACATCAATTCAAAGGGTCTCAAACTTAGTTTCAGATTTGGCAGGAGTTTTGAGTGTATTTTTCTAAACTGGTCACACCTTCTTTCCTCAAAACTGACGAAAGAGTTTGGTCTTGGTCATTTGGTCTTGGTCATAGTCTGATTCAAGGTTCGAGTCGGATAAGATTTTTCCTGAACTATCTTTCTCGAAAAGGTTTAATAATTCAGTTACTATTTTAGTGAATTTCTTTCTTTGAATAAACACTTAACTCATTTCTAAATTAGTTACGAATTCCAATGAGGAATAAATTAATCATTTATCTGAATATTTTGATCTCGATAGATTTCTTGAATTTTCTTTTTACAATCCGTGTGAATATAAAACGATAGAAATTTCTCTCTTGGAGTATTTAATTATTCATTTATCAAATACTCATAGAATTTAAGAGAATTCTAATTTTGATATAAAAATTCGTTATGCATCTACTTATGCATAAAAATCAACTTCAATAGGAATAACACTTTTATAAAAAAAAATTTATGCATAAAATCAAATTTAATAGGAATAACACTTTTAAACTAAAAAGAATTTCTTTATGCATGGTCATATATATAAGATAACAGATGCACACAATCACCATCGTCACATTCTCAGTAAAATATAACATATTCAAATACAACTCCAAATTTCACCCCAACAGTAACAATAACAATAAAATATTCAAATATGACTCCAAATGCCACCCCAATGGCAACAATAACAACATAATGTATCTCTAAATTCCACCAATGGTAACACTAATAACAACATTATTATTGGGCTATCAGGGATATAAACTGTAAGATTCCCCCCTCCAGCTTTTGAGGTGTACAGGTGTAAGAACCTTCCCTTCTGATCTTATAATTATTCCCCTCTCTAAAGAAATAAAAGAAAGATCTTGTTTTACCCTGTTTTGGTCTGGAGAGAGAAAATGTCTAGAGGAAGGTAATTCAGAGTTGAGATATTTTTGGATATAAAAATCCTCCTAGTGTCTAAAATGGTTTCCCCTAAAACAGAAATTCAAAAAGAACTTTCCAATGTGCAATTGGAATTAATTTAAAATAGGTATAAAGGACCTTAGCCTAAGGCCATATTCTAATCATTTGAGGAAATCAACGCTTTTTTCCTAACCGAAGTCAGGCACAGCCATTGATCTACTCATTTGAGAAATTCTTCAGGTTTTTATTTAACTACTCAAATTCTAAGGGTATTCCTATTATTTCAATTTAATTATTAAAACTCCACTGATTCTAGCCTCGGCCCATGGGTTAGCCACCACTGGAATCGATAGAACCAGACAATTACTCACCCACTCATAATTGAATGTCTTTCTTAACTTTTGCTTTCGAATACAGATACGCACACACTCCTCTTTAAAACTTTAACAAACAAAATAATCCATTGACAAACAGTTATTGGTTACAGATGTCATAACTCAAAAATTCCATCCAGTCCCTTGTTTCTCAAAAAACAGTATTATTCTGGACTCTTCGTTGAGACCAACGAGATCCAGTAAGAGATTATAATAATCTTTTCGTCCATCATACATATCTTCCACGACATACGCATGGGTGTCATAGGCACAGGGAGCCCGTGCATCTCATGGTCAGAACCCTCCAAGATCCTCCTTAGGTGTCCTAGCACTTCACTCAGGGCCGCTTCGTCGGCCCTCGCCCATCGTATCGGAAGCACACCATTTTTCAACCATACCAAGGCTGGTCAAGACCTGGGCAAGCTTTGCCCCATGAGCCGTCCTTTGAACACTGTTGCAACCGAGCTTCCCTTAGAAAAACATATACCAAATGCTCCCTCCAGCATTCTGGCGTAAGATAGTCCTTTAAGAAAACAGGGTTTCTATGCAAGTTTTCAGTTTGAATTTCTTTTGAATACAAGGAGTATTTCTTGAATCAGTATTCCCAAAACTTTTTGATCGAAATTCTGAATTTCATACCAGAATTCCTTGAATTCTATAACCTTGATCCACAGATCAATTCGAAGGGTCTCAAACTTAGTTTCAGATATGGTGGGAGTTTTGAGTGTATTTTTCTAAACTGGTCATACCTTCTTTCCTCGAAACTGATGGAAAGAGTTTGGTCTTGGTCATAGTCTGATTTAAGGTTCGAGTCGGATAAGATTTTTCCTTAACAATCTTTCTCTCGAAAATGTTTGATAATTCAGTTACTATTTTACTGAATTTCTTTCTTTGAATATTCACTCAACTGATTTCTAAATTAGTTACGAATTTCAATGAGGAATAAATTAATCATTTATTTGAATATTTTGATCTCGATAGATTTCCTGAATTTTCTTTTTACAATTCGTGTGAATATAAACCGATAGAAATTTCTCTCTTCGAGTTTTTAATTATTCATTTATCAAATACTCATAGAATTTAAACATAGAATTTAAGAGAATTCTAATTTTGATATAAAAATTCTTTATGCATCTATTTATGCATAAAAATCAACTTCAATGGGAATAACACTTTTATTAAAAAAATCCTTTTATGCATCTATTTATGCATAAAATTAAATTTAATAGAAAAAACACTTTTAAAATAAAAAGAATTTCTTTATGCATCTACTTATGCATAAAAATCAAATTTAATAAGAATAACACTTTTGTAATAAAAAAATTTCTTTATGCATCTTTCTATGCATAGAAATCAAATTTAATAAGAATAATACTTTTATAATAAAAATTTCCTTCATGCATCTTCCTATGCATAGAAATCAAATTTAACAAGAATAACACTTTTATAATTAAAAAAATTCTATTATTTATCTTTCTATGCATAGAAATCAAATTTAATAAGAATAACACTTTTGTAATTAAAAAATTTTCTTTATGCATCTTTCTATGCATAGAAATCAAATTTAATAAGAATAATGCTTTTGTAATAAAAAAATTCCTTTATGCATCTTTCTATGCATAGAAATCAAATTTAATAAGAATAGCACTTTTATAATAAAAAAATTTCCTTTATGCATCTTTCTATGCATAGAAATCAAATTTAATAAGAATAACACTTTTGTAATTAAAAAATTTCCTTTATGCATCTTTCTATGCATAGAAATCAAATTTAATAAGAATAACACTTTTGTAATTTAAAAAATTCTTTTATGCATCTTTCTATGCATAGAAATCAAATTTAATAAGAATAACACTTTTGTAATAAAAAAATTCCTTTATGCATCTTTCTATGCATAGAAATCAAATTTAATAATTAATATCAGTGATATCCATGCATATTCATAGGTGAATATGTACATGGAATAATTAGAATATTTCTTTTAGATGCAAAAATGGTGAATATGTCCATGCATATTCATAGGTGAATTACTCTTTTGGAATAACATAAAAAATAACTTTCTTTTAGCTTACATGGAGCTTGTAAGCTTTCCTTTGGCTTGAGGGATTGAGGGTTCTACTCTTGTTTGAAGCAATAGTGGCCACCAATTTTCTTTGGAGAGGATTAGGCCAAAAACAATTGAATTATTAAAACATTCAATGTACATGGCTCAGGACAGGAGTAGAGTTACAGTGCATAAACACCATTAAGCTTTTACAAAAGGGGGAGGCTTCTATTTATAGAAAAAAGTGAGCCTCAAACCAAGCAAACTGATTCTAGAATTTTCCAGATCAGTTTGGTCAATTTTTGACCATTTTTGGGTCAGTTCAGCTTACTTTTTGGATCTAGATTTGAAATAGGATTTGAAATAGGAGAGAGGAGAGATGAAAATATCTCATTTTATTGATTAAAAATTGGGGGTAATGATGAGAAAAAGGTGCCTACTTCTTGAGGGGAGATCCCCACACTGAGGTGTCAAAATTCAGTTTTTTAATTCTTTTCTTTGGTCCTTAGTCCACTCTTCATCTTATGTGAGCATTTACTCATTTTTGGGGGGTTTTTCTTTTATTCTTTAATTTATCTCCTCCTTACATTTGGATTAATCTCATTGGCCTATCAAACCTTTGTTTGGACCTTAATCCAAAATTTTCTAAAAATAGGGGTCCTTAGGCTAAGGTCTTTTGTGCACATTATAATTTATTTCTAATGCACCTTAGGAATTTCTTTTTAAACTTCTGTTTCGGGGAAATTTATTTTAATAAGAAGGGGTATTTTTCCATCCAAAGATATCTAAAAACTGAATTACCTCTCTCTATAATATTTTCTCTCTCTAGGCCAAAACAGGTAGAAACAAGATCTTTTATTATTATGAAAAGGGGATTGATTACACGGGAAGAAACTGGACATCTTGAGAGGCTCGGGAGGAATCTTCCACTAATGGAATATCACGGACTATTGTATCCCAGACATCTTCATCATAGCCATTAGTTAAAGAAACCACATACTAATGATCACTTGGACTTTGCGCGGCAAGTTTAATTTCTTGACGAAAGTATAGTTCAAGAAATTGTGTGTGACACTATCATCAATCATAACTCGTACTTTGTGGCCTTTAATGCGATCATGTATTCGAACCAACTCATGTGGTCCAAATGTTGGCACCCACATCGATGACGTGACACAACACACACAAGTAGAATTAGCATGATAAATGTAAACCTCTTTAAACTTATGAGAAGTCTCTAGAGGAAGCACTTGAATAGTGTGCACTTGCTTTTCTTTACTTTGATCATGCTGATTTTTCTCATTTTCTTTTAGCTTGGGACACTGTAGTTTTTTACTATGGCCCTTTTCCATGCAGTGAAAACATAGATTTTCTTTTTTAGCTCTTTCAAAATCTTCATGCTTTAGAAACTTTTGTGGTCCTTTAGACTTCTTATATTGGTCATTCTTTTGGTTGGGATCCTTTCGTTTATTTTTCCCTTGATGCTTGGAACCTTAGGACACATTAGATGTTCGTTGTGCATTTTGTGCACGCTTTTTATTTCCGACAGTGTTGTCAAAATTTGAGCAAAGTTAATTGCTTCTTCTAAAGTTTTTGGCTCATTTTGTTTAACTTGATTCTTATAGTCGGAATCTAATCTGTGAATGAATCCACAAATTTTTTAAAAGTCATCCATACCTTTTAACTTGAGAATAATTTGAGATATACTGAGTCAATGTGAGATTTATCATCTCACAATTGTCCCATGCTTCCCAAAATTACGATCCATCTCACTCTTTGGAAGAAATTCTTTCATAAATGCACTTTCAAATTCAACCCATGTAGTAGGCCGATTTCCAAACTCCAAGCGCATCCACCACTTGTATGCTTTACCTCCTAGAGTTAAGCTTGCTTCAAGCGTGTGTATCTCCTCTGGAGTGTGACGCAATCAATGCAAGTCCTACCACTTTTGTAAGAAAGTGTTGACCGCATCCTTATTGCGTTCTTGCTCCTTCCTATTAAAGGTTAGAGGTTTCAAATCTTTTAGAATAGCAGCAGTATCTCTAGGATGAGATGTACCGACATTCATGTTGCTTCCTTGGGTGGGAGCCACTGGCATGCCTCCCACTGAAGCACTTACAATGGTAGAAGCTTGCATGTTATCTTTTAACTCTTGAAGAAAGAGGAGTATCTTATCATACTTGGCCTCAATGTCCAAAGTAGTACGGGACTCTAGAGCCTTAAACTGTTTAGTGTTGTGACCAAATTATCATCAAATAGATCATCGCAACATCAGGATCTGCCATTGCCTTCTCCATGTCGTTTGACAAACAACCAGGATCTCCACTTACAGACTTATTAGGGTTATTAGACTCCATGTGAACCCTCTAAATGTGATGCAAAAGAATAACACAAGCACCAATCTCAAGTCCAAGCTCTAGGAAGGCAACCGAATTGTTAGCGCGAAGCAAAATCACCGGTGCGGATTGAGAGTTGTTGTGGCGAAACACCTCTCGATCGTCGTAAAAACAGCCTCAAAGCTTCACTTGGTAATTCCTCCATGGGAACTCGTTGCAGAATACCTCCCAATCTCTGTGGGAACAAGCTCTTGGAAATGGGAAAAAGCTCTTGGAAACAAAGGTTTAAACCTTTGGCTGCATGGGAATAGCCTCTTATCTCCAAAGGTTTAAAAACCTTTGTAATTTCTCTCTTTAAAAAAAAAATAAATATAAAATCGAATCTCTACTGTCTGCAACGCGGCGATTCCAAGACCTTCTCAGATTCGCAGGCAGCTTCCTTTAAATTTTTCCAGGCGGCTGACAGCTGATGGCTGTGGTCATCCGATTGGCTTCAAGGGCCACAGTGTTGTTGCCACAAAAGTTTCCTCCCCTCTTACACGTAGGCAGAGCGTGATGGCTTCCCTCCTCCTTCACACGTAGAAGGTGCACCTTCATATGGCTGACCAATAGTGGCAATTTGAGCAGCGCTCAACACTGTGTTGTTTGCTACCTGTGGGAATCAAATGCTCAATCGATTTGCAGCTTCCACTACTTGAGGATCCAAGCTCTGATAAGGCAACCTAGGACTGCACTTCTTCTTCTTCACCTCAAAGGGTGTTGAGAGCTCTCTACTTCACCCAACCATAGCCAAAAGAGACACTTCCAAGATTGGACCCCCAACTCTTTTAATAGCATAGTGCCCTTCACAGGTGCCCGGCCACTCTCAATAGTGTCTGCCCACTCTTGGTCTTTTTGGCTCCCCTAAACCCCACCCGTGCCTTTCCCGGACGGTCGAGCTCTCTAGGCTTCCACTAATTCCATTGTCATGAGTCTGCTGAAATCAAAAGGTATGGTTTTGGGCATACCATCCGTGCAAAAAGTTGATAAAGTATGTGAAGCCTATTGCATTGGCACTCAGTCGTCCAAAGCACCATTTTCTAGAAGCACAAGTAGAGCAAGAGGAGTCCTTGAGCTCATCCCCTCAAGTACATCATCTTACAATATTTGTCTGTGTATCTTTTTCTCATATTCTAGATGCAAATAGGAAAAAGATTTTTCTCATATTTCAGATGCAAATAGAAAGAAGCTTGATGACAAGTCAAGAAAGCGTGTGTTTGTTGGATATAGTAGTGCGCATAAGGCTTACAACCTCTATGATCCAATAAAAAAGGAAGCATTTATGTCAAGGGATGTGATCTTTGATGAGACTGTCAGTTGGACATCAGCTCATTCATCATATGTAGACACCCCTTCTTCATCAACTACCCTCAAAGGGGAGATAACACCTTTGGAGGACTTCATTGAAGAACTAGAGAAAGAAGATAATGCCCACCACCGAGCAGCCCTCATGAGGTCTACTAGAGACAAAAAGCATCCCCAAAGGTTAACATATCACAGAGGTAACAATTCGTACTTTGAACAAACAAATTATGCTCTCTTAACATCATTGATACAGCATGATGAACCCCTCTTGTATGAGGATTCCTATGATAAGACAGAATGGACATATGTAATGGACAAAGAGATGACTGTATTACACAAGGATCACACTTGGAATCTATGTCAGCTTCCACCTAGCAAGAAAGCCATATGCTACAAATGGATTTACAAGCTGAAGGACAATAAGGAAGGAAAGATACATTGATATAAAGCAAGACTTGTGGCTAAAGGTTTTGCTCAAAAAACAAGGGGTTGATTATGAAGAGACTTTTGCACCAGTAGCCAAGATGCATTCCATCAAGTTAGTCCTTTCTCTAGCCTCTCTTCATAAGTGGAAATTGTGGCAAATGGATGTCAAAAATTCCTTCCTCAATGGCGAACTTGAAGAAGTAGAATTTTCTTTTTACAATCCGTGTGAGTATAAAACGATAGAAATTTCTCTCTTAGAGAGTCCAGAGGGCTTAGAATTGCTTGGTACTAACCCCATGACCAACGTTATCACAGTGGGGTCGATACCAACAAGCGATATAAAGCAGACAGGATTCCGAAGGCCTTTGAATCGCTTGGTACTGAACCAAGTGATATGCACAAACAAAAACCCACAGGTCGGAACTAAGCGATATGCACAATGTTATGCGATATCCCTCGACAATATTATCAACATTCACAAAACAGATAACAAAACGTTAATAGAGGGTCTGAAAGAACTCTGAAATACCTGCAATGGATATAGAGGCCGATGGCTTTTGGCTCACTTTGGGGGGCATTGAGGAGGCTGATGTAGTCGGAGACT
The DNA here is from genome assembly GCF_041138505.1 of Cibotium barometz. NCBI lineage: Eukaryota > Viridiplantae > Streptophyta > Polypodiopsida > Cyatheales > Cibotiaceae > Cibotium > Cibotium barometz. The sequence continues at coordinate 39,339,262 of NC_141057.1, read as the reverse complement.
CAAAGGATGATGGATGTAGCAACGATGGCATTTGGCTCTTGCTATTTTGTCAGAGACTCAGAGGTGAAAAAAATAAACACATGCAAGAAAGGAGAGGAGTGAGCACATAGTACATACCATATTGACGCGTCATTAATGCGTCCGACCTTTTAAATGTTCACACGAGTGGTATGAGTTGATAACGTCCCAAATCTCCCTTGGGAGCAGTGTTTTGGGAAAATACTTTTGAGAAACGTACCCAAAATCCCATTGTTCTCTTCTCAGACCAGCAAATCAAGCAATTTGGGACATACATTTTTAGAACTTTACACTATTTTTGCAAGCTAAAATCCTTCTAGGTTTAAGTCTAATAGCAAATCCTCTAAGCTAACCGGCTCTGTGATAAGTTGAGACACCCATTTGCATTGAGTAAGATACGTTGCCGTCCCTCTGCATCGTCAATGCCATTGCCCCTTCATCTTGGAAAACTGAAGCTTTCAATTTTTTCTGCAGGTATGCCCATCCCTCCCTCCCTCCCTCCCTCTCTCTCTCTCTCTCTCTCTCTCTCTCTCTCTCAAAAACACTCAAAAGGAACAAACACACACACACACGATGAGGTGGGGGGGCGAGCTGGTTTGAGCGCCCTCCACTAAAGCAAAAACCTTCATATTTTTTTTGTAAATATGAAGTCCAAGTAAGTTTATAAGCTTTCACGTTGAAGGTTAGGGCAAGCCATCAATTTTCAGGCCTAGAAGACAGACTATTTTAGCTTACAAAATACAACTAAAATACAAAATATGCCGCTTGTATGTTTTTTATTTAATATATAAAGGCTTCATCTCAAAAAAAAACTTATTGACCCCTTTAAGTCTCTTTAAATTTATAGGTCGGTACCAAGCCATGATGGGCTCGTGAATTCCGCGTGTGAGCCCTCTACCACTTGGTACTGACTCCTCTTTTTTTGGTGCTAGTAGCAAGCGACAGTAGGGGGCTTGCATGTGTATATCCAAATCTCCTTATTATCGCCAGGTACTGACCCCATGAATAATAAGCATGCATGTTCTAATTGACTGAAATATGTTTTTTAGGCATGTCTTTGAAAGAGTTGAACATTGTCTACTATGAATCAGATGATGAGGCTAGGGAGTCTTGTGCAGAAAATATGTTTATGTTCTTGGACAATGCACAAGCCCACGAGTGTTTGCATGAGTTGTCTTTAATGTTCAACAAGGAACTTTCTCTTGAGAACATCATTAATTCTTGAAGGATTGTTCTCAGTGACCATGAGCAGGAGTATGAAGACACTGTTTCTGCCAATATCGTTATGTCCGATGGTGAACGATATGTTCATCCATCTAATTTTGCAACAACAGACAAAGTCACGAAGAGGAGGCTTAGCTGTTGTCTTGAAAAGATTCTCAGCTGCTCTGCAGCAATAGAGTAGAGGAGAAATGCCCAATACACTCAAAGAAGTGTAGCCTTATCCAATTTAGTTATGGTTTTCTTTGTTTTCTGCATCTTCTTACTAAGGACTCAGAGCCCAAGACAGTGACTTTAGCAAGCACTCAAGTGCCAATCGAGGATGATGGGGTTGTGGAAGAGGTGACTATAGACCCAGCAGAGGAGAGGGCAGAGGCAGAAAAGGAAACCTTTGAGGCTAATGCATCCCTTATTCCCTTCGATGCAGCACCTATTTCATTGGAAGATAGTCAATCTAATGAGAATGAACAGGGGGAGTTGTCACTACCTTCCTTGCCCAGCTTTACTATGGCAGCCCAAGCTAATTATGTATTATTAACAGACATAATGCAACATTTCAATATTCATGTGAAGACTATTGCTTGGCTGCCTCAGCAAATTTTAGTGAAGCAAATATGGGCTGGATAGAGGAAGGAGTTGACAATTATCTACTAGCTGATTTTGCAGTCCAGGACTCCGAGTACCTGCCTAGCAAGGAGATATTAAAGAAGATGTTCAATGAGGCTAGAACATATGAAACCCAATTGTCTTCCGAGGTTGGAGCAATTGTTTCAGCCTCCTCCTCTCGCAAAACAGTTTGCACTACGGGTGTTTGGTCAGGGTATGGTTGCTAAGCACTAAGATGCCCCTACTACTTGTCATATATAGCGCATGCTATTGTAGCAGGAATTATAGACCCAGACACATTGCATCCATGTGGAAAAGATATCTAATAAGGACAAGAAAAAGCCAGTCATAACTGTTGCCTCCAACAGTGTAGATGCCAAAAATAGATCTCCCGGCAGATGAAGAGGAAGAAGAGGAAAAGCAAGACAAAGAAGGAAGACCACCACTGAAGAAGATCAAGCCCACCTCATCTAGACCACCTTCTCCCAACCCTAACTCTTGAGTGATGCCACAACTGATGGCACTCTCACAGTTGATTGATTCCAAGCGCATTGTCGCTTTTCTTTATCAATCAATTGTATTGCATGTGTCAATGATGAGGACTTGAATGTGTCTTTTTGTTTTGCTTTGTGAATCAATTTCCTGTAAGTCCATTGATGTAAGTCTAAAAGACTATTGGCTCGATTCTTGCCTCCACCATGTCTAGTGTGCTTAAAGTAACCTGTTCCTGCGAGAGGAGGAGGCTGAAACATATTGACCATATTGACAATGCCTTGAGTTGACCATATTGATGACAATGCCTTCAGGCTAAGAATTTCTTGGTACTGACCCCATGACCAACATTATCACAGTGGGGTCGATACCAAGTGATATAAAGCATACAGGATTCCGAAGGCCTTTGAATCGCTTGGTACTGACCCCATGAAAAATATTATGACAATGGGGTCGCCACACCAAGCGATATAAAACAAACACGACTCTAGAGGGCTTCGAATCACTAGGTACTGAATGACCCCACAAAAAACATTATGACAATGGAGTCAAAACCAAGCGATATAAAACAAACAAGAGTCCAGAGGGCTTAGAATCGCTTGTTACTGACCCCATGACCAGCGTTATCACAGTGGGGTTGGTACCAAGCGATTTAAAACAAACTGGACTCGAGAGGGCTTCGAATCGCTTGGTACACTGACCCCATGAAAAACATTATGACAATGGGGTCGCAACCAAGCGATATAAAACAAACTGGACTCCAGAGGGCTTCAAATCGCTTGGTTATTGATCCCACGAAAAACATTATGACAATGGGGTCGGAACCAAGCGATATGAAACAAACAAGAGTCCAGAGGGCTTAGAATTGCCTGGTACTGACCCAATGACTAACGTTATCACAATGGGGTCAGTACCAAGCGATATAAAGCAGATAGGATTCCTGAGGCCTTTGAATTGCTTGGTACACTGACCCTATGAAAAATATTATGACAATGGGGTCCCCACCAAGTGATATAAAACAAACAAAACTTGAGAGGGCTTCGAATCGCTTGGTACTGACCCCATGAAAAACATTATGACAATGGGGTTAGAACCAAGCGATATGAAACAAACAAGAGTCCAGAGGGCTTAGAATCGCTTGGTGTACTGACCCCATGACCAACGTTATCACAGTGGGGTCGGTACCAAGCGATATGAAGCAGACAGGATTCCGAAGGCCTTTGAATCGCTTGGTACTGAACCAAGTGATATGCACAAACAAAAACCCATAGGTCGGAACTAAGTGATATGCACAGCGATATGCGATATCCCTCGACACTATTATCAACATTCACAAAACAGATAACAAAACATTAATAGAGGGTCTGAAAGAACTCTGAAATACTTGCAATGGATGTAGAGGCCGATGGCTTTTGGCTCACTTTGGGGGGCATTGAGGAGGCTGATGTAGTCGGAGACTCAGAGGATGATGGATGTAGCAACGATGGCATTTGGCTCTTGCTATTTTGTCAGAGACTCAGAGGTGAAAAAAATAAACACATGCAAGAAAGGAGAGGAGTGAGCACATAGTACATACCATATTGACGCGTCATTAATGCATCCAACCTTTTAAATGTACACACGAGTGGTATGAGTCGATAACATCCCAAATATCCCTTGTTGGGAGCAGTGTTTTGGGAAAATATTTTTGAGAAATGTACCCAAATTCCCATTGTTCTCTTCTCAGACCAGCAAATCAAGCAATTTGAGACATACATTTTTAGAACTTTACACTATTTCATAAATTTTCTTTGCAAGCTAAAATCCTTCTAGGTTTAGCTAACTGGCTCTGTGGGGATAAGCTAAGACACCCATTTGCATTGAGTAAGATACGTTGCCTTCCCTCTACATCGCCAATGCCATTGCCCCTTCGTCTTGGAAAACTGAAGCTTTCAATTTTTTCTGCAGGTATGCCCATCTCTCTCTCCCTCCCTCCCTCCCTCCCTCCCTCCCTTTCTCTCTCTCTCTCTCTCTCTCAAAAACACTCAAAAGGAACAAACACACACACACACACACACACACACACACACACACACACACACACACACACACACACACACGATGAGGTGGGGGGGCGAGCTAGTTTGAGTCCCCCTCCACTAAAGCAAAAACCTTCATATTTTTTTGTAAATATGAAGTCCAAGTAAGTTTATAAGCTTTCACGTTGAAGGTTAGGACAGGCCATCAATTTTCAGGCCTAGAAGACATACTATTTTAGCTTACAAAATACAACTAAAATACAAAATATGCCGCTTGTATGTTTTTTTATTTAATATATAAAGGCTTCATCTATAAAAAAAACTTATTAACCCCTTTAAGTCTCTTTAAATTTAGGGGTCGGTACCAAGCGATGATGGGCTCGTGAATTCCGCGTGTGAGCCCTCTACCGCTTGGTACTGACTCCTCTTTTTTTGGTGCTAGTACCAAGCGACAGGGGGCTTGCATGTGTATATCCAAATCTCCTTATCGTTAGGTACTGACCCCATGAATAATAAGCATGCATGTTCTAATTGACTGAAATATGTTTTTTATTCATGTCTTTGAAAGAGTTGGACATTGTCTACTATGAATCAGATGATGAGGCTAGGGAGTCTTGTGCAGAAAAGCTGTTTATGTTCTTGTACAATGCACAAGCCCACGAGTGTTTGCATGAGTTGTCTTCAATGTTCAACAAGGAACTTTCTCTTGAGAACATCATTAATTCTTGAAGGATTGTTCTCGTTGACCATGAGCAGGAGTATGAAGACACTGTTTCTGCCAATATCGTTATGTCCGATGGTGAACGATATGTTCATCCATCTAATTTTGCAATAGACAAAGTCACGAAGAGGAGGCTTAGCTGTTGTCTTGAAAAGATTCCCAGCTGCTGCTTTCTGCAGCAATAGAGTAGAGGAGAAATGCCCAATACACTCAAAGAAGTGTCGCCTTCTCCAATTTAGTTATGGTTTTCTTTGTTTTCTGTATCTTCTTACTAGGGACTCAGAGCCCAAGACAGTGACTTTGGCAAGCACTCGAGGATGATGGGGTTGTGGAAGAGGTGACTATAGACCCAGCAGAGGAGAGGGCAGAGGCCGAAAATGAAACCTTTGAGGCTAATGCATCCCTTATCCCCTTCGATGCAGCACCTATTTCATTGGAAGATAGTCAATCTAATGAGAATGAACAGGGGGAGTTGTCACTACCTTCCTTGCCCAGCTTTACTATGGTAGTCCAAGCTAATTATGTATTATTAACATACATAATTAGAATGAACAGGGGGAGTTGTCACTACCTTCCTTGCCCAGCTTTACCATGGCAGTCCAAGCTAATTATGTATTATTAACATACATAATGCAACATTTCAATATTCATGTGAAGACTATTGCTTGGCTGCCTCAACAAATTTTAGTGAAGCAAATATGGGCTAGATAGAGGAAGGAGTTGACAATTATCTACTAGCTGATTTTGTAGTCCTCCAGGACTCCAAGTACCTGCCTGGCAAGGAGATATTAAAGAAGATGTTCGATGAGGCTAGGACATATGAAACCCAATTGTCTTCCGAGGCTGGAGCAATTGTTTCAGCCTCCTCCTCTCAGAAAACAGTTTGCACTGTGGGTGTTTGGCTAGGGGTATGGTTGCTAAGCACTAAGATGTCCCTACTACCTGTCATATATAGCGCATGCTATTGTAGCAGGAATTATAGACCCAAACACATTGCATCCATATAGAAAAAGATATCTAATAAGGACAAGAAAAAGCCAGTCATAACTGTTGCCTCCAACGGTGCAGATGCCAAAAATAGATCTCCCGAGAGATGAAGAGGAAGAAGAGGAAAAGGAAGATGAAGAAGGAAGACCACCATTGAAGAAGATCAAACCCACCTCATCTAGACCACCTTCTCCCAACCCCGACTCTTGAGTGATGCCACAACTGATGGCTCTCTCTCACAGTTGATTGATTCCAAGCGCATTGTCGCTTTTCTTTATTAATCAATTGTATTGCATGTGTCAACACATGATGAGGACTTAAATGTGTCTTTTTGTTTTGCTTTGTGAATCAATTTTCTGTAAGTCCATTGATGTAAGTCTAAAAGACTATTGGCTTGATTCTTGCCTCCACCATGTCTAGTGTGCTTAAAGTAACCTGTTCTTGTGAGAGGAGGAGGCTGAAACATATTGACCATATTGACAATGCCTTCAGTTGACCATATTGACAATGAACCGTATGTCTTTGCGAAATATGGTGTATGATTATATAGTATATGCTGCATCAATGACAAAACAGAAAAAAATTAGATGTATGTATTAGTTGGTCTCACAGTATTGAGATTGCAACAGTTGTTAAAGTTCTTACCATGTAATGAGTTACATGTTGATCACTCCATCCTGCAAATGAATGACTTCCTCCAAGTCTCTAATATGTTTTCAAATAATTTTAGCTCACTATTTCTCTAGATCTTTTTCTCCATGAATGCAAAGATCTTGTCAAGTGAAATCCACACATCTACCTTTCGATTTTGGATTGAACCTTCATTTCCAATGTCCTTGATTGCATTATGTAGATCTTTCCATCGATTAAACATTTTTTGCTTGTTTTTATCTCGACAATATTTGAGGCAGTATGACAAAAATCTTAGCTTTCACACCACCTATTGATGGTTTTTTTTGGTACTTTGCTGCCCCCTTGTGACCACTTTCGTCCTCCTCAATTTTAACATGCCCCCCATGCAAGCCAATGTTTGATAGGACTTTTTCTATTGCTTTGATTTCTTTTAAAGATTCTTTTTTAGGCTTTAACGTCCATGCAAATCATATGTACAAATACACCAGCTTCTCTACAATTCTACATAGTGCATGCAATGTGCATATGTGCACTTTGGATAGAGGAATATCAAGCACTGCTTTGAAATCTTTATCTTTTAAATGCCTATTAGGAGCTTTGTTCCATAGTACACGATCTAAAGTCTTGGAACTTGACATACAATATAGACATGGACCCTTTGCATTTGCACCTTTGCTTATGTTATACATGCATTTTAGAGTCTTCAAATCACCTACCATGTGCCATTCCACTTTATAGTCACCGAACCCACGCACATGAAGGGCCCTTCCATTTCTTTGCTCACTAATCAGTGATGGAATTGTAGTTTAATGAAACACCTAATGCAAAAATTCAAAGTCTTCTTTATCCACTTGTGTCATTAGGAAGAAGCTCATGTTTAATACAAGTTTTGTGTTTAAATTATTTCAATGTAACACATAGTCATATTCAATGATAAAGAAGATACCTCAAAAGATCCAAGTGGCAATATGTTATTCTCTAATTGAACACTAAAATATCTTGCATCATCTTTTGTAATTGATGTATCTAAGGCCTTGTTCATTAGAGTGATAGTAACCCTCTCCATTTTTATGTTCTTTAAAATGTTATACTCATCCAATTTCAAAACAAATTTTAGAACTCCTTCACATTCGTCTCTTGACTAATCTCAAAGAACTAAACTCCGTACCTTTGCAAAGCTTCAAGATCAAAGAAAATATTGTTGTGCTGTTAAAGAGTACATCTCTGTCTTTAGCAACGAATGTTGCTTCAATATGTACTGGTGAACCAAGCTTCTCAAACACCTGTGAGTTCACATGTTGGCGTGCAGAATTTACTTGCATTGGTTTTGGAAGTAATGAACCTTTATACTTCTTATGTGCGCTCTTGCCACACGTGTCAGAGCTAGGGACTTGCCAGACACCGTATGCGAGCCACGAATGGCTGCAAGCACACAACCAAAAACTAGCAAGCTCAAACAGGGAGCAATGGTGTGTCACTCACCGCTCAGACCGCCGTCATGATGAAGGATTCTCGCGCCGCGGTGAAGGAGGAGCCACCACCGCCGCTCTACCGCCTCGCCGTCACCGTGTCGTCACGCAATGCTCGATCGCTACCCTCTCTCTCTCTCTCACACACACGCAGGAGAAGGGGATGGAGAAGATAACGTAAGAGCACTCCTTATATTCAACACATTGAGAATGAGAGGTTTTAGATTTACATTTGACTCTTATATGTGACCTAGCCATTCACACATGGGCGCCCACACATGGCCGGCCGATCCTAACCCTTATCCTGATGAAATTCGAGGTGCGCCTCTCATCAGCGATCACCCAATCCCTTTATCCTTTACATGTGGTGCCGACAAGCCCAGCCCATGACTCATAATACTTAAAAAAATTATATGACGTAAAAAGTAATACGTCTCAATGTCCGCCATAGGTTAACATGCCCCCTTTCCTGATGTAGATTCCATCCTCGGGAAGCTATGGTATGGTAAGCTCGATAGGGTTTGTTGTGGTAAACTATATCTGCAAAATAGGGAAGTAGAGTGAAAGTATGCTGGAATTCAAAAGATATAGAGTGTAATAAAATCAAGCATGCTAGACCACAATGGAAGTTTGCCATGAGAACTTAGTTTAAGGGGTCACATGAATGAGCTAGCGTAGCAAATTAATAGGAGTTTAAAATTATTGAAAGTAATTCAAGAGTTAGCAAGTGTTGAAGGTTAATCAAGGTCTATAACTGGCCTAAGTCAAGGAAAATTACCAAGCTTAATAAATAAACAGATGACCACAATGTGTCTACTCTAAGAACAAGCTAATCCCAAGAGCCTAGGGACATAAGAAACATCAGAGTTATAGGAACCTTTTGCCTTTATTTCTTTTATGCACGTGCCATTTTTTACAAACAATGGCGACCTCCCTAAGGCAAAACTAGCATCGATCCTGGTGTGCCATGTTTAACATAAGGCCTTCTCCAGGAATCTATTAGCTCACCTTAGGCAAGGCTACCCCCTACCAACCCAGGGCATCGGTCTGGAGTAGAATACCCCTCGCCTACCAAGTGTCAACAATAGGGTGATAGGCCGACATTAAAGCACATAATAGACTTACATTGCCATTTTTTGTAGGCCTTTTTTATTTTATTTATCTCTTTGGATTTTCGCTCCTGAACTATAATGTGTTCTTACATCCTTTCGACAAAGGGGTAAAAGCTATGTCTCAGAGGTCAACACACACGGCTAGGTTGTTCAAACATTAAGATGGTTTTAACCCTAGACCTAAGACAAGCATATTCCAAGGTTAACTAAAGACTTCATGCATTCCCAAGAATTTCTCAAATAAGGTTAAACTCATTAATGACTTACACTAACACGTTAGGCAACTTCAAAAACTAAGTAGTGCTTTGACAAATTCCATGTGGTCATGCATTATAGTTCATGCAATTAATTAAACAGTAAAAATGAAAGAGAGTGGGCATGGAAGAATTACACCTGTATTTTGGAGATCTCCTTGATTCGATGAGAAATGCCCGTAATTTGATGTAGATATTTATGTATGAACATTGTGGCAGTCTCAGGACTTGAAAGCGAACCCACCTCAAACTTTTCAACCTGTATAATTAACTAACAAGCACTATACCTCGAGAGGTACATCAGTGGAAAAAATAAGGACTAGTTTAAGGACACAAAACTAGAAACAACTTGAAAACACTAACCTACCTACTAGTCACCACACTAATACTGAGGATCAAGGTAAGAGGATGTTGTAGAGTTGTGGCTCTAGCCCTAAGGCTAAGCCTCTATCCGCATCATCCAAATAAATAAAGTCAGTCGCCTCGGTAGTGCCATGAGTTTCATCCGTCCATATCTTCTTCGTTTTCCCATCCACATAAACTCGTCAAGAATGTAACTATGCGAGGATAGTCATCCTGTGGAAAAGGAAAGTCTTAGGCTATCGGGGATACGTCCTCTATGGAGTAGGGGTCAGTTGTGGTCAATAGGCAAATTAGCCATTCTAATTCCTCAACATTTCCCTCTCTCGCTAGTACATCTATATGATCCAATTCGGTTTTAATTACAGGATAGCACATGTGAAATATTTGAGAAAGGTACAGATGATACCTCTCACCAAAGGTGGGAGTGGATGAAGTGTGATGCTCATGCATCTGCCATATCTGCAAACACAGATATAGCATCAGTAGGTTTATGAAGACAGGTCAATCTAGTTTCTAATTGTGTGCGAATATTTCCCCTCTTAATGTGCTCTTGCTCTTTTTAATATTTTTTATTTTTCTTTTCTTTTATTTTTTGTGTATGAAGCTATATATATACATTCCCTCGAATTTGGGAGTTACATGGTCAGGGGAGAAGGTTAGGGAGGAAGCAATAGAATGTCGAACGTGAGTACATGCTCCCCCCTTCCTTGGGTAGATCATATTTTTTGCAATGATGTTCTAGCCCCTTAGAACCAATTTGTCCAGTGGGTTATAGGTGGTGATGTGGGCAAATAGCTTTTTATGACCCTTGTGGCCACATCAAATTGCAGAGATGGTAGTGTACCCTCCCATGAACAAACGGAGGAAATGGTTTTTGACGATACTTTTACAAGGGGAGACGTAGACTCATTGGTTTCTTGGTGGGTATTGACAAGGGTAGGTGTAGAGCGTGCCGAAACTTCTATATCAACGTGTGCCTGGCATGAGGAGCTAGAAGCTTCATGTGGCTCCCCCTTTCTGAGCTAGGTGGTATTGATCGATATCGTTTGGGAATCCAAACTCGCTTTGGAAGAAGTGGTGTGGAGCACTCTGTTACCTTTCCCTTACCACGGTCTTGAATTGTCGTTGGGATGGCAACATTTGGTTTACAAGGTTTTACAGGCGATGTAGAAGGATTAGGGACCCAAATTTGGTCATTCCCTTCGTAGTATCGTTGGGCTGCTAATAATATTTTAGGAATCCAACGTGATGTTATGTTGCCTTTTCGCGGGCGGGTAGCTGCTTTCCTACTACGAGGCTTCTTGTCTGAACGAGATTGAGCAGTGGAGGTAGCCGTAAAACGAAGCTTTTGGGACCCATTTGTATGTACTCTTTGGTAAAGTAAGCAGAGCCTTGGAGACCACACTGCCTGTCTCCACTCTTGGCATGGTGGCAAATAATCAAAGATGGTGTGGCCACTTGACTTTGTGATTTTTCATTTTGTAGCATTTTGTCCAGAGTTGATGGCTTAGGTGCAGGACCTTGAGCGGTCAGGGGTTCTTGCGTTGTAACTCGCCTGGTTGCCCAATCAATATTGCACTTGGTGGCTAACATCCATTCGTGCCCTAAGTTTACAGTCCCCTCCATGGTACTAGCAGGCATAGCCAAAAAGCTTTGAATTATAGTCCCCTTGTCATAGGCGACAAGAGTGTGCAAAATTCCTGAGACAGTGGTTTTCTTCTTATTGATACCCTTAACTTGGATAGCACTCTTGGATAAAGGTGGTTTTCCAAGTTGACACCACACTCCATATGATAGCAAATTGTGTTAAGCTCCCGTATCCAATAATGCATTATATAGCACCTCCCCGTAAGGACTTTGTAGCTCAATTGGGTATCGTTAGAGGCAGGTCAGATTCCAGTGAATCCTTCTCTGCCTCCTCAAAAAATGCTTGCATAATCCCCAAGAAGTTGGCTTCTTGTTGGCGCCTAACACGCTGCTGACGTTCTTTGGCTTCAACTCTCGCTTGTATCTTCTTAAGCTCAGCTTGTTCTTTAGCCGCCTTCTTCTGATGGATTAATGTAACTCCTCTTGGCTTAGGGGATCATAGTATCTTTTGAATTTACTCCCATTGAGGAATCCAATTGTTTCAACTCCGTCGAGAGTCTCCACTCGGATGGTACCTTGCGGGGTAATTTCACATACTCTATATGGTCCCTTACCAGCATTTTTGAGCTTCTTCTTTTCGTTACGCACTCCATACATCAAGCCTTTATCCCCAACTTTGATGTCCTTGTCTTTCAGGTGGCAATCAAACCATTTCTTTCTTCTATCCTTCTCCACAAAGGCATTGTATACCGCCAATTATCTTTCTTCGTTTAGCCGCTCAAGGATATACAAACGCTCTACTAAGGGATTACCATCCCAACCCTCTTGAGTAGCAACACGAAGACTAGGAATGACAAATTCCCTCGGCATGACTGCTTCTTGGCCATATACCATCTTGAATGGTGTGCAATTAATAGCCACTTTGTATGCAGTACGATAGGCCTATAAAACTGACGTAAGCTTTAGATCCCAATCCGTGCGATGAGCCTCAAGAGTCTTTGTCAGAATAGAGATTAAGGTCTTGTTGGTACTCTTGGCTTGGCCATTCGCTTGTTGCGGATAAGGAGTAGATTTATAATGGGATATCATGAAATTTGTTGTGAGCTCCTTAATCACTTCATTTATAAAATGCGTACCATTATCACTCACAAGTTCAAAGGACAACCGAAGTGTGTGATTATATTTTCAAAGAGGAACTTGGCTTTTGTCCTCGCATCTCCCTTACGTGTCGCTTTTGCCTCAGCCCATTTGGTCACATAGTCAGTGGCCACAATAATATAGTGAGATTGTGTGTTGCGGGCTACTGGGCTAATTGGACCTACAAAGTCTAAACCCCACTTTTCAAATGGTTGGTTTACTTTAATTGGATGTAGGGGCATCTGATCTTTTCGCTGGGGTTCCTTGTAGCGTTGGCATTCATCACAACCCTTCACAAAAAGTGATGCATCTTGGAACATAGTGGGCCACCAATACCCTGATTATAAGATCTTTCGCGCAGTTAAGTCTCCTGAGAAGTGACCATTGGCTACGCCCATATGTGCCTCTTGCAAAATATATAGATACTCATCCTCTCGGGCACAATGCCTAAGAACGTCATCCTTTTCTCTTATAAAGAGTCCCGACCATCATGCAATAGGGTTTGCATTCCTTGATCAGCTTTCGAGCTAGATCTTTATGAAGCTCCTTGGGTGGAAAGCCATTAACCAAAAAGTTAACAATCTTCTCACTCCATTCAGGCATTGTCTCCACCATGAACAAGGAAGTGTTAGGTAAGTCATCCTCAACTCCCGTAGAAGCTTCACCATTAGGTATGCGAGACAAATGATCAGCCATGACATGTTTTTTGCTAGGTCTCACAACAACATTGAAATCAAACTCAAGAAGAATCAATAACCATCGTGTGATTCTTCTTGTGGAGCATGGTTTGTTCACCAGATACAACAATGCTTGATGATCCACATAGAAAACAAACTTGGTGGCAAGAAGGTAATAACGAAATTTCTTTACTGCATATATCATTGCCAACCCTTCTCGCTCCGTAGTGGTGTAGTTCATTTCAGCATCGTTCAACTGGTGGTGACTGGCAAAGCTAATGGGGTAGTCTAGTTTATGTTCTCCAGGTTGAGTTAGTATACACCCAATAGCAAAGTTTGATGCATCAATATGCACATGGAAGATTAAATCCCAATTAGGCATTCACAAGATTGGAGCACTCACCAAGGCCTTCTTTAATAGCTCATATGCACGGTCACAATCTTCGGTCCAAATAAACTCGATGAGAAGCTTGTACAATGGTCGAGCTATCTCAGCGAAGAATAAAATAAACCTTCGATAATAACCAATATGGCCCATAAAGCGTTGGACTCCCTTATAGTTGGTGGGTGGGGGCAATTCCAGAATGACCTTGATTTTACTTTTGTCGGTGGAAATCCCATTTTTGGACACTATATGCACTAGAATAACTCCGTGTTTAACACAGAATTGGCATTTGAAAGGATTCAATGAGATGCGATATAATCTACACCTTTCAAATATTTTTCGTAAACACATCAAGTGCTCGTACCAAGAGGAATGAACACAAAGATCATCTAAGAAAGCTTCACAAAAGTCCCTTAGATATTCCTTAAAGGCTGTGTTTATCAATCGTTGGAATGTTGCAGGTGCATTGGTTAAGCCGAAGGCCATGGCGCGAAACAGTCCAAACTCCATTATGAACTGCAATTATGATCTGATTATAACCAGAGTACCCATCTAAAAAGCTATAAGCCTCCTTGCCTGCAACTCTTTCAAGCACATGTTTAGAATACGGCAAGGCCATCTTGTAAGGTGCAGATCATTTGGAGTAACTCGCTCTAGTCTTTAGCGATTAGCATGACTTATCGGCGTCTTTCAGTACTCCGTCCGAGGGGAGGACCAATTACCGCTAACAGATCCCCCCTTCTCGAGAATCTATACATTCCTCCGCGTTACCGCTGTGGTTTTACCAATTAACTCGTTGGCAAACAGAATGGTTTGCAAAAGCGCTCAAACGAGATTCCGCAGTTTCTCCTGCGAAATCGCCTTCCAGGCTAACTTGCAGGAGGGATTCTATCCATATATACACATATGCATATATCCATATAAAATAGATTTATCTGGTAATGATCTCTTCTGGTGGCTACATTAACCTTTTTGAGATCAACGCACACTCTGAGTTTCCCATTCTTCTTTGGTACAATGACTATCGGAGAAACCCATTGTGAGTGCTCAATAGGGTATATGAATCCACATTTTATAAGCTTTTAAATTTCCTCTTGTACAATCTTTGCATATTTAGGATTCATTGGGTAGGGACGTTGCTGGACTGGTTTAGCAGTGCTAATCATTGGAATTGTGTGTTGCACCACAGAGGGTGGAACACCCTTCATATCATGGTATGTCTAAGCAAATATGTCCTTGAATTCTTTAAGAAGCCTCTCAAGTGTAGCTTCTTCCGTCTTGGTGAGGTCTTGAGCAATAAAAATTGGTTTAGACTCCTCACCTGGATCTGCTAGTTCTATCTCCTTAACTACCGCCGGGCCATCGTAGACACCGGTACTCCCATTGGTAGGCGTTCGTTGGGCTTTTGTGTAGACGACTTTACATTCCCTCGTGGTAAACGATTTGAAATGCTCAGGTGCGGGGTGTAAGTCTACCAGTTCTTGTTGTGCCATGGTTTTTTTCTTTTAATTCTGCATCCTTTTGTTGCTGAGCTAACTCTCGATTTTGACGCCTTCTCGCAGTATGACTTAGTTTCGGCTTTTCTTCGATTTCTAATTGGGCGATGCCATGAGGTTGCGAAATACACCACATGACACTTTGGAGGTATTGTCCCCAATTATCCGCTAACTTCCGATGAGCGTCATATACTCCTACATAACTAAGCCATTCTGCAGTGGATCTCTCTTTGTTTATTCTAGTTCGTACATTAGCTCGATAGCGTTGTCGCTTATGTCTCGTCTTCTTTTTACCTAGTTTTTTATTTTTGTTTATATCAGATTCGGACTCACTTGATCGATCTTCACTTGTTTCCCCCTCACTCTCGGATGAACTGCAAGACGTTACTGTCCTAGGCCTTGAGCACGTGGCTTCCACACGGGTGAATATTTGATTCATATCCCCTATCAGGCTCAGAGTCAGTTTCTTCTTGAGATTTAGACTCGGAGTTGCATTGGTCGGAGTCTTTGCTACGTTCAGTGTCAAGGGAGTTTGCCACTTTCTTGCCCATCAGGAGTCAAGTGCATAACACCTATCATGTTTACTGGCACTAATGGTGGCATATCTTGCCCCTCAGGTGTAACTTGTGCCTTTATTTCCCCATGTGTTTATGGTTGCCTCTAGGTGTACCCAATCCACGTTATCCGACTCAGTCATGCCCGGTAGGACATCCATATAAGGAGAATCTTTCCCATCATCAGTCTCTTTTTTGCATGTATAGCAATACTTTAATGGGGCTGAGTGAATAGTGGTATTATCGATGATAACCTTGCTTCCTAAAGGATGCGCGTGACCATTCTCAAGATCAACTCGAATTACAGAGTCCTAGAATTGTAAGTAGACATGGTTTTTCGACTAGTCATGCACCATTTATGCTTCCCTCATGAAGGGGCATCCTAAGATCATTTGATATGACATAGGATGCTTAGAGAAATCCATTACCGTGACCATTCTCAAGATCAACTCGAATTACAGAGTCCTAGAATTGTAAGTAGACATGGTTTTTCGACCAGTCATGCACCATTTATGCTTCCCTCATGAAGGGGCATCCCAAGATCATTTGATATGACATAGGATGCTTAGAGAAATCCATTACAATGAAGGTATGTCTTACCTTGTATCCCAGAACCTTGATCTTAAGGTCCCTTAGCATTCCAATAGGTTTAGCTATAGTTCCGTTTGCCATCTTAACCACTATGTTTGTGACTTCTAGGTGAGGTCTTCCCATAGATTCCCAACAGTTTTTAGTCACAATGCTCACTCCAGCACCACCATCAAGGATTCCCTTTAGAGTTAATCCCTTGGTAGTAATGGGGAGGGTTGCATTAGATTCGTCACCTTCAAAGTATTGTCCCAACTTGTTAATAGGTATTTCAACGACCGAGTCTTCATCTAGGTTGGGCTGTAGAGCCAAATGTTCCTCCTCATCTTGAAGCGTGTCGGGTCTATCCATATTTGCAAATTGTGGTAACCCCGCCTTCAATTCTCCATTGAGAAACGCCCGAAGAGCTAAGAATAGCTGAGGATCTCCGTATAACTTGGATATGATCGTGGTTCTGATTTCAGAGAACATGAAATCCATTAGTTTGGACACATTCAACGATACTTTTTGAGATATCGGTCCCTGACTAGGGGCTGGTGAAGATGGAATCGCTTCCTCTTCGATGGGGTCAGGCATTCCCTCACTAAACATTCTTTCAAGCAAGAAGGGTGTCTGCCCACTTCTTGATGTCCTATCCTCACTTTCTTCCCAGGTATAGCTAACGGTTTATGGCTCCTGTGAGGCTGAACTTGTGTAGGAAACACTGTGTCTGGAAACTTGATTTTTCTAGGGTCTGGCTCTAGTTCTCTTTGTGTTTCTTCAACCAAACCCCTTAAATGTTGCACTCGTTCAATCTCCTCTATTGGGTTTGGGTAAGTTCTAATCTTTTTCTTGAGGGTTTTTGGCCCACGTGGCTTGTCTTTGGGAGTCTCAGTCAGTCTGGGTAGCCGAGAGGGCATTAGCTGACTTGGTTGTGGGGCCGGAGGAGTTTCCTTTTATTTCCCCTGATTTATGTATTCACTTGATTCTCCTTCATTGAGCTCTCAAGTGGGTTCCTCCCTTAAAGTAGTGGCTTTGGCCCCATGGTTCCTATTGAATCAGAATCATCTTCAGGATCATTCATATACACGGGGTCGTCTCCTGTCCCTATATTAGTCTTTGAACTAGGTTTGGAGCTTGTGGCATTAAGCGATCTCTTCCGTCACATTTTCTTTTTCTTTGCTCGAGCAATTGATGCAGTATCCCTCTCTTCAAGAATGTAGTTTTGATTTTGAAGCATTGACCGTGTGACTACATTCGCAGGTACAACAGGTGTGGTTCTTAGTGCCTCATTGGTGACCTCAACCAAATTTAATGGCGTAATCTTGGGTGCACTTGGATTATGTGGACATTGAGAAATCAAATGATCTATGCCACAACGATTACATGTAAGTACCGGCATTCCCGACGTGCTCCCTTGATTTGGTTGCATTTGAGTAGCGATCTTCTGTAGCCTATTAGGGCACTCCGCTACATGATGCAGTCCACCACAATCGTAGCATTGAAGAGGTGGTCTCCTCGCCAAGGTATTAAGGTTTTGCCCTCTTGTGGCGAGAGCAGCCGCTTGATATACAGACTTGCCTTGCCCAAAATGATCCTCCATGTAGTACTGGGGAGTCATTTCAAACGTATCAATCCCATATGGAACAATGGGGTCTATATCCTCTTCATAATCCCCACACGCACTATGTGACTCACAACCCATCTAGTTTATAGGGGTAATCCTTGGATGTGGAGGTTGTGGTCCTAGCACTAGCGGTGGTAACGGCACAGATTGGACTAAATTTGGGTTCCTTGGAACTATGTGTCGGTTGCTCTCGACAGGTGGTGCAGGCATCAGTGCGGTTACTTGAGGTGTGTTTGACCAGGCTAGTGGTGCCTGATTTGCTAACATACGCTTAAGTACTAGACAATCCTTAGATTGATGGCCATACTTACCACATGTATTACAAGTCCCATTGAATTTAACTCTGAATGTGGGACATTCACTCATGCTATGTGGTCCTAAGCAAACCAAACACCATTGTTGCTCTCTTCTTGGGTACATAAGGCTATTTTGAGGAGCTCGATTACCCCTAAAGTATTTTGAGGAGCTCGATTACTCCTAAAGTATTCTTGGAGAGCCTTAGTAAGGTCGGCTATAGACATTTCGGATATCTTGGGCTCCTTGGCAATAGGTTTTACAGTTATTGGCTCATGCCCAGATACTTGCGAACTAATAGACTTTGTCTCTGAAGACACCTTTTTACCTGCAATCATCAAGTTGTCTTCTAACTGGATTGCATTGGCAGTGTGACTGCTTCCCACATCATAAGACCTCTAATGACTAGGCCATTGTATATGTCCTCGTGGTGCAATCCTTGGTTGAATCTATCAAGAAGTTGGTTGTTATTGAAGCGCTCATCGGGAGTACAACAAGAATTTAGATGCTTTAGTCGACTAATAAAGTCTCTTACTGACTCTCCTTCCTCGCGTTCAGCTTTTTGGAGTTGAGATGCTACTCCCCAAAGCACACCCTCACATATGTATTCTTTCAAGAACAATCCCTTGAGTGGGATAGTGAGTACGCTCTTCAACCCTTAAAGTTTGATACCAATCTCCGGCTTTTCCATTCAAGGTTAAGCCGTTCAAAAACTTCAATGTGCTTCCTAACATCTTTGTTACCACTGAAGTTTTGAGTGAGCTTGGCAACTTGTACCGCCTTGCTTCTAGGCTCTCTCTCAGGCATGCCACGCATGTTTTTCGCAATAGATCATCCGATCGTTTGAGCAAACGTTGCTAGATCACCTAAGTGAGCAGGCATAGTTGGTAGAGGCTCTTCTGGGATGGCTTGGTTTGACAGGAGTTGGCATTGGTCTTGATATGTATGCAGCTGACGTAGGATATGATATGTGACTAGGCATAGCTCCTCTTGGATAAGGGTTCTGATAAGGCATTCGTGGAGCATACGCCATTGGCATAACATGAGGCGTAGGAGCTACATGAGCATGAGTAGCGATAGGTACATATGGTTGATATGCACTGGTACGCACTGTTATAGGTACTGTACCACTAGGTAGCGGTGTTGTACTAACTACAGTGGTAACGGGTGCACTTTCCGTCATGCTCATCATCGGAGTAGGCATTGTGGATTCCCTAATGGTGGAAAGTTGAGCCAAAGTTGGAAAGTGGGCTCAACCTACATTGAGACTCCAAGCGAAACAACATACGAAGGATCTACGGGACTCACCGAGGGAGTCTCCAATTGCGACAGGGTTGGTTGTTTAGCCTTGCCCGTATCCAAAAATCTCATAGGGCCAGTGGAAACCAGGTTCACTCCCCTATTCTGCCTCTCAAATTGGATAATTCTATGGATAACTTCACATATCATTTGTTGTTGTTCATCTAGATTGGTGGCACTAGATGTAGATCGTATGACTTCTGACCAACCTACATGGTATGTGTAACTCGTGTATAGGTCAGACAGAGTCTCCGTGTGTAGGTCATATTCTTAATTTTCATTGAGAAATATCCCATCTAAACTTGGCGTGCCAAAAGGTTCTCTCGAAGTGGACGCAATGTCACTTCTTTTATGATATGACTTCTAGGGACCTCTACTTTAGGAAGAGTGTCAGAAGGTGGTAGCTCAGTAGGGCCTTCATTAAATGAAGTGGGTAGAATATCCACATGGACACTCTTTGGGAGGGTAGAGTCTACATGAGATGTGAATGGCAAATCTACTTCCTCTCCTCCTTCGTTTACTTCACTTGTCGTCACTCACAGGTTCAGAGCGCGTAGCTCTACTAAAAGTCTCTATTAGACGACTAAACATGCTAGATCCGGGTTGTGGGGCCCAAACTGGCACGTTTTGGCTTGCTTCCTCAGAGTTCTTGGTAGGGTGCCCTTCCATGACTTCAGAGTCAGAGGACGAGTCACTAGCCGCTATTCGTGGATCTTGGGTTGCACTTCCTTGGGTTCCAACTGAAGGCCAAGATGCTAACGTGGAGGGATGGTGTGAGCCTGCGTAAAAACTGAAACGCTTTCCAGTTGCTCAGACTCTAGCACCCGACCAGAGCGTAGATGCATGTGACGTGGGTACCCTACGGGCGTTGGTAACTACCCTTGAAGCCCACACAAGTGGTTTCTCAGGTGTTTCGCACCTCGTTTTTACTTGTTTTTATCTTGTTTTCAACCCGTTTTTACCCCCTTACTTATGGTCGAAACTAGACTAAGACGTGTGTTAGCTCAAGACGAGCGTATGGTTCAAGGGGTCCTAGCGTGCTTTACAGCACAGTGTTCGCCTATCCGGAGCTCCTATGGTCCTCAGAACACTCTATTTGTGTCTAGGTGTGAGGCCTAAATTTGAAAGTCCAAGGGTGTCTTTGGGGGGAAAGGTGAAGGCTTTGTCCCACATGCCCACTCCACTCCTTAGGGGGTAGACTACATATAGAGCTTCACTCCCATTGAGCTTTCACATGAAAGAAAGCTATGGAGGCTCACTCTCCTATATATATATATCAAAAGACCGAGGCCGGGGTCGGGGTCAATTGGGGGTTTTTTCTTTTCAAATTTTTTTCAAATAAAAATTTTCTTTTCTTTTCATTTTTTTTTCAAATAAAAATTTTCTTTCCACTCCACGCGGGTTGGGTTTCATTTTTTATTTATTTATTTATTTTTTTTCTCTTTTTTTTCTTTTTTTTTATTTTCGAAAAAATATTAACGAAGATGTTTTAAGGTTGCTGTTCTGCCCTCTGTGTACACACACACTAACACACACTCACTCACACACACCGCGCAGAACTGAGAAATGACTGGGTAAAACAAAATCCAAAGAATGGAAAACCACAGCATGCACACACTCACGCCTTCCTTTGCCTTTCCTGCAGAATAAGTTTGACTTCAAACAGCAGCCCGAGATGCATCTGGAGCTTGGTGCAGGGCATTTCCCCGACAGCGGCGCCAAAAATGTGCGCTCTTGTCGTAGGTATCAGAGCTGGGGACTTGCCAGGCACTGTATGCGAGCCACGAATGGCTGCAAGCACATAACCAGAAACTAGCAAGCTCAAACAGCGAGCAATGGTGTGTCAAACAGCGAGCAATGGTGTGTCACTCACCGCTCAGACTGTCATCGTGAAGGATTCTCGCGCCGCGGTGAAGAAGGAGCCGCTGCGCCGCTCTACCGCCTCGCCGCCGCCGTTGTCGCCACACGCAATGCTCGATCGCTACCCTCTCTCTCTCTCTCTCTCTCTCTCTCTCTCTCTCACGCAGGAGAAGGGGATGGAGAAGATAAGGCAAGAGCACTCCTTGTATTCAACACATTGAGAATGAGAGGTTTTAGGTTTACATTTGACTCTTATATGTGATCTAGCCATTTACACATGGGCGCCCACACATGGCCGGCCGATCCTAACCCTTATCTTGATGAAATTCGAGGTGCACCTCTCATCGACGACGATCACCCAATCCCTTTATCCTTTACATGTGGTGCCGACAAGCCCAGCCCATGACTCAGAATACTCAAAATAATTATATGACGTAAAAAGTAATACGTCTCAATGTCCGCCATAGGTTAACATCTTACTTTGACATTTCTCTGCTAGTGCCTTAAACAGTATACTATATGCTTTTTGAGAGATGCCAGTCTCATCCAGCATTGCTTGCACCTGAGTTGCATCGAGCTGGTTCTTGTTCATAAAAGAAGACACATGCTTCTCATTGATTTTTTGAAATTTCTTTTGATACAACATCTCTTCCACTATTCCTTTTGGTACCAAATGACTGTAATGCACTCCAACTTTGGAATGTACCTTGGACTCTAAATGAAGTAAAGATCTAAAAATAGAATAACATCAAATCTGATTACTTATGTTTAGTTTCAAACAAAGAACCTAATCTAAAAAGAGAAATATATATGAAACAAGAGTTAACATTACTTACAGCTTGTACTCGCTTCTTCATCCCTCCACTTCCAACTTTCATTTTCTCTATGTTGCAAAGTTGCCTTCTTCTTTTACGTGGCCCTAGTGTTGTGTCCTTTCTCCTTAAAGCATCAATCTTTTTCTCCAAGTCTTGAATTGTTTCTTTGTTTGCCTTCTTTGTTTGCCATAAGCTTCTCTGCATACAACCCATTTAGTTTTTTATTTCAGTGTTCTCTATATGTAGAAAATCCATCTGTTGTTCTGCAACCATCGCTTTTGTTTCCAAGTGTTGGGCATAACTCAGCAAACCTTGTCTACCATCACCCGTAAAATGTAATAGGTTTGTAATGTTGTAAAATGGAGGTGGTGCATTTATAAATGGATCCTTGGGATACATTGACCCATCAGTCCACAAGTCCAAATGACGCTCTCCATTATTCCTCCTTTGCTCTTTTTGCTCATAACATTAAAAAAATATCTTATTTTGTTTCTTCAAAGGCTGGTACTCAGATTGTATGTCCGCATGAAGATGGTAAGTATCATATGTTCTTTTACATGTACCATTTCTACTACTGTTTTACTAATAATTTTAGTGTCTCCATGTGTTGTTGAAGGTGGATCAATTGGAATCCCCAAATTTGAATTAATGTTCTCATTTACAAAGCTAGTATTTTTTGTCATCATAAAACGTATTAAAGAATTGAAACAAGAATTAACTCGATTAGTAAGGACGTTTTTTTTTGTTTCAGCAGGAAAACCCCCACCGTCAAGATGATGATTAAAGCTTTCCTCAAATCTATTAAATGCATAACTACCTCAAATCTGTGAAATCTTGGTTCTAACAAGTTTTACGTGCATCCAACAAAGAATGCCGCCTCATGATGAAACCTCATTGAAAGAATATGTATATTTTAATATATTTAAACTTACTATTATAATAGTAAAAAAATGAGCCGAATTGCAAATTTGGATATGTTTTAAACCTTTTTATTTTCTCTCTCTAAGCTGAGTTGGCACTTCTTACAGGGCCCAAAATTGAATCCACATTTCTCCTAATGTCTTTATCTCTAAGAAAAAGTACCTTCAGACTATTCTCAAGAAGTTTGGTTTAGAGACTGCCAAGCCAGTGCCTACACCAATGTAATCCACTCTAAAGCTGACAAAGGATGAAACAAAAGATCCTTCTAATACAACTTTGTATAGGGAACTCATTGGTTCTCTCATTTATTTGACTATCACTAGGCCTGACCGTTGTTTTGTAGTAAATAGTCTTGCTCAATTCATGCAGCACCCCAAATTATCTCATTAGACTATAGCTAAAAGAGTGCTCCGATATACTTGAAAGACACTCAGCATAGGGGTATCTTATAGTTCACGGCTGCACCATCTCACGACCTAAGCGTTTCACGGGTCTGCACTTTCACGGGTCTGCGCTTTCACGATCCCACCATTTCACGGTCGAACCATTTCACGACCCCACAATTTCATAGGTCAACCATTTCACAGCCCCACCATTTCCTAGCCTAACGGTTTCATGGGTCTGCACTTTCACGAGTCAACCCTCTTCACACCCTGCTGATTCATGCCATATGCTGACTACTAACATACAATTACTTCTACACTAACGAACTCTCTAACCTATCCCCCATCAAAATATATATATAAATATATGTATATACAAAAAAAAAAAGAGGAAGAAGAAAAAAGAAAAGAAAAGATGATACAAGACCCACCAGCATGAGAGTGATCCCTTGTGTGCCTGATATACAGATGTCAGCCTCAGAGTCCGAAGCACACGAGACCCTAGCCGCAACACAAGCTACAAGTGCTACAGGATCCCCGGCCAGCCAGAGAAAAAGGACAACATATCAACCAAAGCTGAATTTCTTGGGTCCCTATTCCCAAGCTTTCCAGGGGACCATCATCACCAGCAAAACTCATACGCCCCATGGAAAGGTAGCTCTCCACTACCACAGCCCCTTCATCCTTGGTGGATGAACCTCTTGGGTGCCTCTACTTTGACTTTGTGGTGGCTACTTCATTTTGAGATGGCATGGGTGGGAATATGCTCATTCTTTTGCTCTATATGATTTGTCCTTATTATGACATGAGTGGCTTCTTCATTTTGAGATGGCATGGGTGGCAACATGATCATTCTTAAGCTCTATATGATATTGGCCTTGACATGACATGAGTGGCAACATGTCATTATGGATCTATGATCTACTATAAGTTGGCAACCAAGTAGCATATTAGAGATATTCACAACTTGGGTGATCTCGATTCTCTGGGTGCTATAACAACAAACTAGGTAAAATATTCCTTGTGGGCAACTTAATTTTTGTAGAAATTCCTTCTAGCGCAAATTCCCAAGCTTCTTCACCTTGATTTCTCTGTGATAAAGGAGACCTTTGATCTTTGTGATACTTTGGGCATTTACACCTTTGTGAAGTGTTTCAAACTTTGTGAAAATTTGATTCCTTGAAGAATATCCCTTGTTATGCCCTCCTTGATATAAAAGGCTTCCAAACCTTTTATGAGTACTTTGTGATGTTTATACCTTTGTGAAAGTTCATCAATGGTGACCTTCTACGTTCTAAGTGTGAGATGGAGTTCTCTTGTCATCATCAAGACCTCTTTGTGAATACATGCTACTTTGTACATCAATCTTTCACGTGAGTGTGCACTTCATTGCCCTGGCATGAGCTCTACATGGTTTTTTTCTACATCATCTTCGTGTAATGCTTTTTATGGGACCTCAATGTATGTGGTGGTCATCCCCTTGACTCCAATCGGAGCACATTACAAGTGGAGCATGTGAGTCACAACACATTTCCATCTTTATTGGCAAATTTACTTAGTGGATTGGCATTCATCCTTGGTGGTACTCATGCATCTACAAAAATGTTTTAAAAAAGAAATACAAAAAAGTGTAATGCCAAATTTGTCAAGTTTTTCTTCAAATTCACCAAATTTTGTGTTCAAATGTATTATTCTAGATAATCATTTGAGCATTTTGCAAACTAATAATAAAATATATATGCATGAAAAGACAAATACAAATTTTCTTAACATAATCTTATGTGCCCCAAAATAAAGCTATTTGAATTTTTTCTTTTATATTTGCTCTTTTTTCGTCCCTTTTTCAAAGGAAGACCTAAGCCATTGGAGTGATAGTTTAATCACCTTGTCAATAATGTGTGTATTTTAATGCCTATTGCAAAAAATACATAGGTTGTCTATAAAGCAAGTTCAAAGAATTATATTTTAAACATGGTATAAGGCCAATTAATCACTACTTATCCTAAATCCTACTTATTAAGAGGGTTCAAAAATACATTTTTTGAATCTTTCAAGAAGATAGTTTAATAACCTTGTCATTATTAAATGTGTATATTTTAATGCATAGTACAAAATACATGAGTTTCCTATAAAGTAAGTTCAAAGAATTATACTTGAGCATGGTGTGAGGTTAGTTAATTAATCACACCATGCTTAAAGTGGGTTCAAAACACATTTCTGGAATCTTTTAGCAAGATTACTTCTCTTATAAAGTCTTGTAAAGGTCTAGCTTTCTACTATTAAAATACTTTTTCCCTCTTAGTCAATTAAGATTATTGGCAAGGAGTGTCTTTGACTACATATTAGCATGAAAGGAAATTCAAACTTTGAGATCAACAATCAAGAATGCATGGCACAAAATTCAATGGGTGGTAGACACATGGTCCCCTCAAATCTTTGTTTGTGCACATAATGGTTCTCTTTCAACACTTTTTGTAAAACTATCATCATCACATATGACATTAAGTGCATTTGCATCATAATATTCATCCACATGCCTCAAAAAAAATATTCCATTTGGACCATGGCATGATGCCCAAGGTCATTCGAACCCCACTTACTTGTCTCTCTTTGTGGATCAACTCAAACCACAAAGCCCACTTCAGCCTTGAAAAGGTTTATAGATCATAATATCAAACTTATTAACCTCTACGCTTAAATTTCTAAAGCAATAAAATCAAGTAAGGAGTAAAAATCTCTTGTAAGATTACATAATCTTGCCAACATAAATTCGAAGTCAAGGTTCATTTCTCTTTTTTATATTTTTCCATCTCATTTTTTTGTAATAAATGCGCACATACTGCCCTAAATATTGTCATTTTTGGGCGTTGTTGTGCATTCCTGGACATTTCAACACATCTCATGTCTCATCATGGCCAAATACGTTGCATTTTGAAGCTCTATTATGGCCCGGGCAAAGCACCCTCATATGTACACAACCATGTCTCTCAAGGGTAACTCGACACACTCTAATCATGGCTCAATAGGCCATAACATCTTCCTTCACAAATGTGCATGAAAATGAGAACCATCTCATGCTTCTACATGAGCATGTCAAGTTAGGCTCCACATGGCCCCAAAAGAAACGATCTCGATTCTGCACGTGGTTCTCTATGACCACTGAAAATAAAACATGCCTCATCTTGTTGCATAACACTTTATTAGGACCCCACAAACATTGCACAACACTTTTATTTGCACCCAACAAACATGTTTTCAGAGTAAAGTAGGCATAATTGTGCTACTTTAGTCAAGCATGTGAACAAGGGCTTATTAAAGTGTGTTTGTACTCTGGTTGGTAAAAGGGCTCACAACGGGACCAGAGGGTCTTGTTGCTTTTTTTCTGTATAGTAGTGACATTGAACCCAAGGGATTATGAGTGCAAGCTTTTCCAACAAGGGGTGGCGAAAGGGAGGTGGATGAGGGTGTTCTATACCAAGGGCTGTAATTGGAGGCGCACTCTTGTCAACAGAGCAAGGTGACTGGAAAGCAACCTTGTGCTTAAAGAAAGTGCCAAACTTGCGGAGAGGAGGAAATCCATTGGGGACGAGTGTGCGAGCTTCCACACGGGAGAGTCAAAAATCCTTCCAAGCCTCTTGCCCTGCTTGGAGTCTGTGAACCGCTCTGAATGATGCGTTTGCCCAGCAGCAGAGCTATGCTTCGTACCACTGGGGCAGGTCGATAATTCTCAAAAAACACACACACACACACACACACACACACACACACACACACACACATCCCCCTCCTCCTCTCCTCCTTTTTTTTTTTTTTTGGGGGGGGGGGGGGGGGGGGGGGGCCCACAAGGATAGATTTCAGCAGCCACCAATATTTGTATTTTTTACGGGGTCAGACCAACCCACCTGTAGGCGGCATTTTTAAAAGCGATCTCCCCTACAGGACAAAATGAGCCCGTTGAAATGTATCTTAAATGCTTTTTTTTTGGGGGGGGCAGGGGGGTCTCAGGTTGATGACCCTTTAGGTCGCCTTGGTATGGACCGCTAGACTGTTTTCTCCTTCCTAAGGAAGCTATAGATAATTTTCTAGGCACTCCTTGCTGTCCAGTACACCATGTTTGAGATTCATACTTGTAAGATCACTTCTCCTTCCCTAAGGAAGCTATAGATGAGTTTCTAGGCACTCCTTGATGTCCATTACACCATGTTTGAGATTCATACTTGTACGATCACTCCTCCTTCCCTAAGGAAGTTTCAGATGAGTCTCTAAGCACTCAATGTTCGCTAGACCGTGTTTGGGATTCATACTTGTAAGATATATTTCAACCCGCATCAAAACTTTGTGCAGCTCACTAGACCATGTTTGGGATTCATACTTGAAAGATATATGCTAGCTCAAGCCCGCATTAGAACTTTGTGCAACTGAAGTTGTTAACAAAAAACATGTGAGCTAAGATGTGTCTCTATCTTTCATTGCTCTTTCTTTCATCTCTCATATTGTTGGCGACCTTACTTTGTGCATCTAGCTTCGACCACATTGGCACTTTTTTATGTTGTTTATCCTTTGTGAAGGGATGGTTCTTGAGGACTTTGAGCTATCAAACTTCTTAATTTAATCAACTCATTGGCAAGAGGGGGCTTCTAACTTAAGAAGTTGTTTAAGACTTTTAGGAACAACATGTTCAAATTAGAGAGGCAATGCTAGTGGGGGGTGGTTGTACTTAGAGAGGCAATGCTAGTGGGGGGTGGTTGTACTTAAGCCTATATATATCTTTTTCTTGGAAAGTGATCGCATGCTGGGAAGCTAGGTGTGACATGCTGAAGCCTTGACATACATGATCCAACCCTATGCCTCCTGATTAGAAACACTAATGCTAAAGCAATGATTAGACAGTGGGAGAAGAGAGAGATGAACCATGTTTTCAGTATACTGATATGATACAAAAATATATCTTTGATTGTATAACTTTTGTAGCCTTTGGCTTTCCAAAACGGAAAACTAAGAACCTATCTAGATTGACGGTTAACTTACCCCAACTGGGGATTAGATGATTAAAGACTAAGATTGGCCTACCTATTTATAAGCTCATAGACAGCCCCTGATTGTTGTCGGCCAAAAGAGGACAAGTACAATATGCTTTTAATGCTGCCAACTTCCCTTGTATGATGATGTCTTATGACCTAACCAACCAGCCCTTTGACCATGTTGGCTGCTTATTTGCCCGTCAAAGCCTATTACTGTCAAATCAGTGATTAGCCATGTTCAAGAGTCAAGAGATTACCTTAGCCTCGCCGAAGCACATGTCTTTGTGTCTTGCCTTCAAGCCCCAAATGCAGCTTCCCAATGTGGGTGCGCTAGCTCATCCGTCACATCCTCACTCTGTTGTCACACAAGAATACTCCTTGTTGCGAAATGAGTGAAGGTAGAGCTCTCAATGCATAGATGGAGGTAAGAAGAGGGTCCTTTCACGATAGTTCTCTCCCACAAAAGGCAAGAGAAGAAGAAGATAATGGGAGAGGGAAACCTACAATCACACCTATTCAAACAAGCATCCATCAAGCAAGTGAGAATACAATACAATATCAAGCAAGTAGAAGAGAAAAGAAGGAGAGCTCTAGAATACTATTGCAAGAAAATGATTGTGTCTTGCACAAATGACTAGTTTTCACACTAGCTTGGCCAAACTTAAAAATGGTCTAGCCTCCATTACTAGTCTTAAACAACTATGTACATGGAGTCCATAGACTTTTCCTATTTAAGCTTCAAGTGCTCCTTTATATGTTTTATTGTCATCTCATAAAAGTTAAGTGTCCATTCGCGTGGGTGAAATGGCGAAGTGTCATACAGTAGGTCGAGTGAGTAAAACTATGTTAACCAATGGAGTGGTTCCTTGTAAGATTCCTTCCCCCAGCTTTTGAGATGTAAAGGTGTAAGAACCTTCCCTTCAGTCTCTTGTAAATCATCCCCCCCTCAGAAATGGAAAAAAATCTTGTTTTACTCTATTTTTTGGCCTTGAGAGAGAAAATGTCTAGAGAGAGGTAATTCAAAATTGAGATATCTTTGGATATAAAAACTTTCCTAATATCTAAGATGAATTCACCTGAAACAGAAGTTCAAAATGAATTTTTCACTGTGCATTAGGAATTAATTAAATATGTGTATAAGAGACCTTAGCCTAAGGGTCCACATTTTCAGAAATTTTTGGATTAAGGTCCAAATAAGGTTCCAAAGGGCCAATAGGATTAATCCAAGTGTTGGGATGAGAAATATGCAAAGAATAAAAGAAAATACCCCAAAAATGAGTAAATGCTCACATAAGATGAAGAGTTGACTGAGTATAGGGTTTATTAGTTAAAAATTAAAGATTATTAGTTAAAAAATTAGATATTTTAGTAAAATGATGAAATTTTGACACCTCAATAAGGAGGGATAGCCCCATCAAGTAGGCACCTTTTTTATCATCATTGCTTGATATTTTTAATTCAAAAAAATCAACATATTTCATCTCTCCTCTCTCCTAGTGCAAACTGGATCAAAAAGGGAGCCAAACTGATCTAAAACTTGTCTAAACTGGATCAAACTGAAGTTGGAAACCTCTAGAACCCAGTTGGACTTGGTTAGTGGCCTCCCTCACCTATAAATAGAACCTCATTCCTTTGTATTTTCATCTTTATGAATTTACATGCCATTATTATCTTCATTTTAGTGTAATTTCTATTATCCCTCTATTTGCCTCTTATCTTGGGAGCTTTAGAGCTTCTCTATTCTCCATCCTCTCTTGGAGATTACCCTCCCTCTCTTGGTGGCCAAGGACTTGCTTGAGGGCTTCACTTATATCCAAAGAATCAAGTCAAAATCAAGGGTAAGCTCTAATTTAATAGTTTTTTTCTATTCCTCTCAATGATTTTCTTCTTCTCAACCCCTCTAAAGCTTGAAAAGCTTTCAATGGAATGGTTCTCTCTTGAAATCAAGTTTTCCAATGATTCATAATGTTTAATTAGATTAATGCTAGTCTTTATGCTTAATTATAATGTTTAATTAGATTAATGCTAGTCTTTATGCTTAATTATAATGTTTTCTTTAAGAAAATCTCTCTTTTGGAAAGATTAATCATCTTTACGATTAGATCTTTGTTAGAAGGATGATTCTAAATGATAATCTCTTTATTTTAATCAAAACTCTAGGCTTGATAAGCTAGAGAAAGAGATTAGATATTTTCATGATCTTTAATCTAGTAAAAATGATGGTTAATTCTTTTTAGCTTGATTATGAGTAAGAAAAATCATACTAACTCATTCTAAATTAAAAGAGGGTTATGCTAACATTTTTAGAAAAGAGGAATGGTTATTTTAGAATAATCAAAAAATTTATTTATATTTATGATTATAATTATGTTATGTATGCATAATTTAATTTTAGTCTAAAAGAAGAGTTCCTATCATATTTCCATTACAAGTATTCATTTTAAAAATAGAAAATTGAACATTCTTAGTAATTGCAGAGCTATGGCAAAATTTTCCAGAAAAAAGATAAATCTTATTTTTTATACATAATTTTAATAAAGCAAAAAGAGGAATTCTTATCATGTTCTAGGCATAGATATTTTTATGCTAAAAGAGGAGTTTTGAGCATTATTCAATAGTCAAAAAAATAAAGAAGATTATGCACAAATTTTATAGAATCATTCAATTTATAAGAATTATGGAAATGATTCATTTAGATAAATGGATTAGTGTTTATACTAAAAGAAAAAAAATGGGTATAATTGATTCTGTAAATCCCATGAATCTTTTATTCAAAAAGAAGAATATTGAGCGTATTTTATTTTGAGAAATTTGAGAAAGAATGCGAAAATATTGAATGGATGTGAATGAATATAGGAACGATGTGAATGAATGTAGGAATGATGAGAACGGATGTGAATGAATATAGGAATGATGAGAACTAATGTGAATGAATGTAGGAATGATGAGAATGGATGTGAATGAATGTAGGAATGATGAGAATGGATGTGAATGAATGTAGAAATGATGAGAATGGATGTGAATGAATGTAAGAATGAAGAGAATGGATGTGAATGGATGTAAGAATGATGTGAATGGATGAGAATGGATGTGAATGGATGTAAGAATGATGTGAATGGATGAGAATGGATGTGAGTGGATGTAAGAATGAAGTGAATGGATGTGAATGGATATAGGAACGATGTGAATGAATGTAGGAATGATGAGAACGGATGTGAATGAATATAGGAATGATGAAAACTGATGTGAATGAATGTAGGAATGATGAGAATGGATTGAATGAATGTAGAAATGATGAGAATAGATGTGAACAGATGTGAATAAATGTAGGAATGATGAGAATGGATGTAAGAATGGATATGAATGGATGTAAGAATAATGTGAATGGATGAGAATGGATGTGAGTGGATGTAAGAATGAAGTGAATGAATGAGAATGGATGTGAATGGATGTAGGAATGATGTGAATAGATGTAGGAATGATGTGAATGATGTAAGAATGATGTGAATGGATGAGACTGGATGTGAATGGATGTAGGAATGATGTGAATGGATGAGAATGGATGTGAGTGGATGTAAGAATGATGTGAATGGATGAGAATGGATGTGAACGGATGTGAATGTAGGAATGATGTCAATGGATGTGAATGGATGTAAGAATGAAGTGAATGAATGAGAATGGATGTGAGTGGATGTAGGAATGATGTGAATGGATGTGAATGATGTGAATGGATGTGAATGAATGTAGGAATGATGTAGGAATGGATGTGAGTTGATGTAGAAAATGTGGGATAATGAGAAATGACGTGGAATGGGACGATGAGAAATGATGTGGAATGACAAGATATGATGAGGAATAATGTGAAAGGATGTGGGATGATGAGGAAAGATGGGAATTTTGTTTGGAATTGTATTTGTAGATGAAACCTGTTTTTTAAAGATTGTTTGGAATTGTATTTGTAGATGAAACCTGTTTTTTAAAGATTGTTTTATGTCAAGAATGCTGGGGAAGCATTTTAACCATCTTGTGAGAATGAGGTCGTTTGGGGACCTAAGTGAAAAAGTTGCAACAGCTGATGGAGAGTCAATGAAGAATATCTCGTGTGGCAAGGTCGGCCGAGGTCTTAACCAGCTTCCGTTCGATTAAAATGGTGAGCTTCCGGTACGGTGGATGAGGGACCAAGGAAGCGGCCTATGAGTGAAGCACTAGGTCACCTGCTAAAAGGAACCTAGAAGGTGCTAACCATACGGTTCTCCGGCTCTTGGGTCGCCCAGGATACCCACGCGTGCGTCTAGGAAGAAAAATGAGTTGGAGCTGTTTTCTAAACACGGGCATGGATCTGGTTGATTGGCCTTGCTAGTCTTCAACGGATGAGTTCATGGCTCTTTACATGGATCTTGTTGGTTGATCTTGCTGATCTCCAATTGAGAGTCCATATGGCTTCTATATGATTAAACTCCTAGGTACTATGGGCTAGGAACTATTGAAAAGGCCCCTGAGTGAGCAGGGGCCCCTGAGTGAGCAGGTGGTGAGCGTTCTGGTTGCCGATGATGCAATAGGTACGCTGAGGACAGAATGACTGAAATTGGATTTTATGGAAATTGGATCTGCATATTTTGGAGGATTATGATTCGAAATACTATGGTTTCATTTCAAGTCTGCTTTAAAGACAGCTTAATCTATAAAAGGAAATTTCATATTGGTTGCGTAAGTGGTGTGTCTAGATTGTATTTTGCATGAGTGCTGGCTAGGGGGCCTAGGAACTCTTTTCCCTGGTACCCGGGATAAAACATAACCAAATTTTCATAATGGATCCTATCAATACAGTGGTTGCTGGGCGGTTGGCTAACCCATGGGTCTAGATGGGGTTAGGCTGGACTGATGGATCCCTATAATTAAAATTCAATTCTGTTCAAGTTATGATAGTTGAAGTAAATCACGGATAATCCTTGTTCTATGGAGAAGAATCAACGGTTGTGCCTCTTTGACGAGGAAAAAAGCGTTGGTCTCTATGATCCAAGTGCAAGTTCCTCCCTTGATCCGGTCATGTGATCCACGGGTTCGGTCGGAACGAAAAAGGGAAGTTAAGACCCTTGACTACATTAGAATAATTCTCCTGGAGGAATCGCCTATGCTTTCTGGGCGAGGAAAGTTTTTTCGAGTTCACCGAGGGGTTAGTCTCTTGACCGGACATTCGTGGGCAAGGCCCCGAGTGGGAAACTCTGCCCTGTGCATAAGGTTGCTACTTTCGCTAGCTCCCCGGATTCCGGTGCACGGAGGGGGCACAAGTCTCACATTCCTAATGGTGACTGTGTCATCGCGTGACCCAAGTTAGTGGATGGTGTGGATGGTGCAGGATACACCATGGAGTTGGCAGTCGAGGTTAAATGGTTAGTTTGAGACCGATCCATGCCAGATGTAAGGCAAATTGATGGGAAGCTTTGGGCAGCCCCGATCGTAGGTAGCTTATAGACGCGACATGGAAATTGATAAGGATGTAGAGTTTCTTCATGCCAACCTTTGTGATGTGGACTATTTAACAGTAGGTAGTTGGTAGAAGAGCACTCCACACCTTGTGATCGGGAGAATGAGTCCCAATATCACCATGTAATGATGTGCATGGGTAGATGATGGTCTTGATCCTCATGGCACAACGAGAGTAAGCCCCATCTCACAATGTGATGTGGAGAGATGAGGACTTTTCAGTGAAAACATCAGCCCACAGGGCAAGGTTGGGTTGGTGATAAATTGGAGTCAAAGCAGGAGATATGCATGAAAGCTCCTTGGAGGTACCTGCAAGGTTGAGGGTTCTCTG
Source organism: Cibotium barometz (assembly GCF_041138505.1). Lineage (NCBI taxonomy): Eukaryota > Viridiplantae > Streptophyta > Polypodiopsida > Cyatheales > Cibotiaceae > Cibotium > Cibotium barometz. The sequence goes on along the minus strand of NC_141057.1, from coordinate 39,304,930 downwards.
GGCGATGGGTTGTACCATGTGCCTACCATGCACCCCCCATAGAGATATACTTGGACGGTTGGCATTGACAAGGTTAGTTGCAAGTGCATGTGTATGTGTGTGCCGTGAGATGCGAGAAGTGAAAAAAATTGTCATGCCCGTAGTAAAATATGCAGGTGATGTGCATGGACAATGGGTAAAAGGTGTGCTTGTATGTGTACACTTCTCTAGCATGAAGACTTCTCCAATTAAACTACTTTCTTCCACTCTCTTTGTTGCTTTCTTCAAAAATATGTGACATACCTTTTCTTGAGGAGTCATGGCAATAGACTTGTGCCTAGCTATACTCATATCTGGGCGGCCTCATGGGCAATAGATGCAAGGTGTGCTCATGTGTGTGCACTTCCCCAACAAGAAGACTTCTCCAACTAAACTGCTTTCTTTGACTCTCTTTGTTGCTTTCTTTCGACATCTACGCAACATCCCTTTTCTTGGAGAGTCAAGACTATTAGATTGTTTGAGGCATGGCAATGGACTTGGGCATGGCTATGCCCATAGCTACAATGGAGCTAGGTGCGGCATTTGTGGCTCCAAGGATTTGGCATTGTCCAAGCACTTGGGATAGAGTCAAGGTGGGTTCAATGGGTGGACGAGGCCATGAAAGGTTCTTGTTGATTTGGGAAAAGTCCAGGCGATGGGTCATACCATGGGCTAGGCTTGCACTTGCCATGGTCTACCCATCCACAGCAGATGTACCTAGGACAATGAGGCTCAATGTAGGCTCGTGAAAGAAAAGTTCCTATGTATCTAATATATGTAGAGTCTGTGTAGATATTGCAAGTGGTGTGCACGGGCTTTGGGTAAAAGGTGGGTCCATGTAGAAGTTTCTTCTAGTGAAAACTCCAACACTTTGCTTTTTTCAACACTTCTCATTTTGCTTTCTTTGACTTTCTTTTCTTTTTCTTTCTCTCTCTCTCTCTCTCTCTCTCTCTCTCTCTCTCTCTCTCTCTCTTGTGGATGGCTTTCAAAACCCTCTATCTGGCATGTCTTTGAAGGTGGCCACTTTATAGCCATGGAAGTATTCGACCATGCCATAAAGGTTGAGTTGCTAATTAAAGTTGGGGCCTTCATTGAGATTGAAGACAAACTGCTCTTTGCTTGTCCATTGGTTCTTGGGAACCTCCTCCAAGATGAGGATAATGAGCTAGAAGAATTAGCATGTGGTGATGATAGTGGGGTCAGGGACCTTGGTGTAGTAGAGGTCATTAAAGTTCTTCATTCGGAGCAGCATCTCCATGGTGGTGATGAGGGATGTGGGACCATGAATGTAGGGGAAGTTGGCATGCTCTTTAACTTTGAGGCATAGGAACTTGTGCTAAGACCATCTCCTTTTGATTGGCATGAACTTGGGGTAAGTGAGAATTTCTCTGGGTGTGTCCATGCATTCCCACCACATTTGGTGATCACCAAGGAGATAGGGTGTCCACTCAGGCTGGGGACTTCTATGTGACCTATGATCGGGTAGTCCCTGGGGTCAACAAAATGCAAGAATCTTTTGGTGTGACATGGGTGGTCGATCTCCCATTGGGCAAATATAAGGAATCCATGTGTTGGTACCAGACCAATTTTGGCCATGTCAAAGGGTGTTTTCAAGTGACTATAGAAGTTTCCTTGGAATGTGATATCTCGCATGGTTGGCAGGTATGCGAATTGTTGTTCATGGACAGGCAAAACACCCCTGGTCCTTCCCATCCTCTTCATTGGCTTCATTCAGAGTAGTCTATGGTGGTTCCTCAATTAAGGTTCGTCCCCTTGTGGAATGATGTGAGAATGGGGCTCATGGATGCGGTTAATGAGGGGGTTTAGTTGTTGAGAAGGTGGAGGCTTGGGGGTTGAGTGGTGGAAGAGAAAGGGGCTTCCATGGAAGATCTTGCAAATAGCTTGATGGAAAGATTATGGGTGGGAGTTGGAGTTGGGTCGGTTGGAGAGATGGTTGGGTTTGGCTTTGGGGGATTTGCTTTGTTGCCCAAACTATTCGCCGACAAGAGGGCTTGATTTATTGGTGGGGTTTCTATTAAAATGCATGGATCTAGGCATGGCTATGATGGATTAAGGTGTGTAGAAGTGGATTAACATCAACATCTTGATATGCAAGAAATAAAAGAAAAGAGATTAAGACTAATGACAAGGTTAATAACAAAACTATAGCATAATAATAAGAGGTTTAGCAACAAAGAACTCACATTAAGCCATTAGGTAGGGTGTCTTTTTATATGCTTGAGTACATCTCCATTAGCCATTAAACATGGCTCATAAGCTTGAGTACATCTCCATTAGCCATTAAACATGGTCCATAAGCTTTCTTAAGAATCCTCTAATCTTTTCTACATTTGAGCATCATCTCCCTTGAAGTGAGTCACTTCACCCATTTGGCATCCTCTCTCGCTTCTTCTAGGTGCCTACTTTTGGCCTTCACATGGATTGGCCATTCCATATTTTCCTCATCCTTTGGACTTCCTTTGGCCCTTTGAACCATAGTCTATGAGTTACGTAACTCTCACAAAAGGGTCACATATCACGCCCTTGCTCTAAACAGTTACTCCACATCACTTGCTTTTTCAACACTCCCCTTGAAGTGATGACTTGAAGTGATGAACTACTACCATCATACATACAATGGGTCTACACTCTTAGTCATTTGATAGAGTGGTCTGTCTAGGTGCCTCATAGGCTACAATATTGGCTTATAGCCTGTAGTTTTACATAAGGGTAGGAATGCAATAACTAGGTATAAACACAAGGTGAGAGGGGTGCCCTCATCCATCTTATCGCCATCAATTTTAGCAATCTTCACTTGTCGGGTTTCACTTCAGAGCCACATATTTTGGCAACTTGGTCTGCTTATTTGTGAGCACTCATTAATCACTTGCCTATTTTTGACATGCTTTTGTGGCAACTAATTCTTGACTCACACACACTCACTAGCATGCTCATATGGCCTCTTACATCAAAGATTACAAAAGGGTGTGTAAATGTAGATGTTCTTAATGCCCAAGTTATTTTAGATCCTTGCAATCCAATGAATATTTGTAGATGAACACAGAGCTTTTGATCTCCATGTGAAATACCCCTTTCTTACACAAGTTTTAATTCCAACTAAGGGTATAACCCTTAGGGTTTATCATAACCACAAAAACACAAAAAGATGAAATGTTTGCTTGTTTGTGCTTTTACACCAAATCGGCCTGCTGATGCTGCTAAGGAAGTTACTGGGGTAAGGAGGGAGCCTTCAGTGCTCTTGTTATATGCTTGGATGGGCACCTTCTATAGGCTACTCCTCAGAAGCTTTAATGGTTGCACTCTTTGTTGGCAATATTTTTGCTTGCAAGCAGCTTTTTTGCTCGTTTGTTTTGCAAGCAATATTTTTGCTTCTTTTATCTCCTTTGTTAGGGTTGCCTTCTTGCTCTGGCTAAGTCTGTTTTTATAGGCTTGAGTATATCCCCATTAGTCATTAAACATGGCCCACAAGCTTGCTTACGCATCTCCTACTCTTTTCTAGATTTGAACATCTCCCTTGAAGTGAGCACCCATTTAGGATCATTTCCCACTTCGTGTAGGTGTCTTCTTTTGGCCTTCACATGGGTTGGCCATTCCATGTTTTCCTCATCCTTTGGGCTCTCTTTGACCCTTTGAACCATAGTCTATGACTTATGCAGCTCTTATAAATGTTCAACTCCCCCTTACTCCAAACATTTACCCCACATCACTTGCTTTTTCAACACAGCTTCTTCTCTATAAGATCGTCCTGGGTTTCTTGCGTTAGATCTTGTCGAAGTTTTCATCCTCATCTTCAGGCTTATAGCTTCAAAAAAGGCAAAGGCCTCATCCACAGAGATGTCCAGTGGGGGTAAGACATATGGATGGTTTGAATGGTGGCTTTTCTAGTGGCAAGGGCTTGTTTAAAGTAAGACTAGACTACATGATGTAGTTGGAGGATGCCCATTGTCTTGTATTGATTATTGGGCATTATACATAGTTGGATAAAAGTAGACTTCACTGCTCGAAAAACAAGTATTTTCATGGTTATCGTGGCCGAGTAAAGTGAGTCTACATGAATGGGATGGTTGAGGTCAGCAGGTGGTGCCACATGAGGTCTAGGAAATGATCTTCCTTGGTGAAGAGTGTGGAATTTAGGAACAAGTGACACCAAGCAACCAGGTTAGACATAAGCAGATGGGATTCCATGGAGTATAATAGTGTAGTGTCTTGGAAGGAGATGGCTTGGTCAAAGAAGAACATAGTGTAGTGTCTTGGAAGGAGATGACTGGGTTAAAGAAGAACATGGTGTAGTGTCTTGGAAGGAGATGGCTGGGTTAAAGAAGAACAAAGTGAAGAGGGTAGGTTTTCACGCAGTATTGATGTAGGCTAAGATGGTGTGGAAAGGTGGAGGTAGAAATAGGGTCCGATAAAAATATATTAAAACAAGTCCATAAGAGAAGCATGTCTAGATTTCTTTGGTCTCGGCCTTCCAATGGAGTATCATTTAGGGTCCGATAAAAATATATTAAAACAAGTCCATAAGAGAAGCATGTCTAGATTTCTTTGGTCTCGGCCTTCCAATGGAGTATCATTTAGGGTCTGCATTTTATGAATTTCGACATGTGCCTCGGCTAGCATTGTTTTGGAGGAGGAGGTCTTGGTAGGTTGCTTCCCTAGATGTCACTTTACTTGTGCAAGGTTATATTTCACTTCGAGATTTGTGACAATTTTGGTGGCATTATGTGTTGCACAACAAGGGTTTTCATCACACTCCTTGGCAAATTGGTTCGCTTAGGCCTCTTTGGCTTTCGCTTACTTGAGCTCATCTAAGAGTTCTCTTTTGGCTTCATGTACTTAGGATGCCACCTTGAGGACTTGGAATTGAAGGCGGAGGGTATCCATTTCTTTCTTGTGAGTGTTGGATAGCTTCTTTTGGGTGGCTTTGGCTATTACAAGTTTATGCTAAAGCCGATGGATTTCACGCATGGATTTCTTGAGTTTGAATATGATCATGGCACTCTTCTCATGGGCGGCCTGAAGTAGTTGTTGGGAATGGCTACACTTTCAGACCTCTTCCCGGATGTATGCATACTGATACTTGTTGGTGTAGGATGTGGCGCTTGGAGGTTTTGGTGACATGGCCAATAAGCTAGGCCCACCAGTGAGTGGTGTCAATTAGGAGGAGCTACAAAATCCTACACCGATTTTAGGGAAAAGAGGTGGTCTGTGAGAGACCAATCTATAGCATCCTTGAGGGTGTCACAGAAGTGGGTATTGGATGCTTCCACGAACAAAAGGTCAATTAAAACATGTGTGGTAGGGAGGTTGGGATGAAGTCGAAATTGGACGGACTTGGGAAGGCTCATGGGAGCCATCTCATGGGTCACTAGGTGACTCTCTTGATGTGGGTCAGGGACGAAGAAGTCCTGAGGCTCAAACATATCACTAGTAGATCCACTTCTCCTTCTTGGGTAGATTGGGAAAAATGGATGGGGGTGGCAGAAGGATAGTCGGTTGAAGATTCGTCTATGGGCCATGGGGAAGAAACAAATGGAGTGTGGGATGGCTCCCATTTGTGTTTCTTTGGAAGAGGGTGAGACATAATCAAGTTGCCATCCACCTAGATGATCATGCAAAGACCGCTTTCGTCTTCCAATGGGGTACCTACGTCTACAACTAGATGCCCTTCTAATTTTGTAATGCTCCGGCCACTTTCCAACGGTTGTCAAACTAATATCTTTAGGGAGTACCTCCTCATCTTTCTTCGTTCTTTCATTGATGACTTTTCTAATTTCATAGGAACTCAACTTGTTTCTAAACTAGAGGCCTTTTCATAACATCTCTCTCAGTTAGCTCTGGTCTTTGCCAAGTGTCACTCCTCCTAGCTCCACCTTAAATGTCATTTCTTAGTGTTCTAGGGCACCCTCCTAGGTCACATCCTGGCTCCCGACCCTGAAAAAATAGTTACCATCCTTTGCCTTCCTCCCCCAATCATGTCCAAAAGCACCCAAGTTTTTGTTGGGCACACCGGCTACCATCATCATTTCATTAACATATATGCCGATGTGGCCCTTCCCCTCACCTGCCTAGTCAAGCCCTCCACCATCTTCTAGTGGTCCGATCCGGCCTCTACTAAATTCTCATATCTTAAAAAGTGCCTGACAGAAGCCCCCATTCTCATCCCACCCAATTGGACGGTCATCTTTCATGTCCATACAGATGCAAGTCTCAATGTGGGTGCGGTTCTTACTCAGCTTAGTGAGAAAGACAAGATGGACCAGATGGAAAGATCCAGCTACTATGCTAGCCGCCTCCTCACACCTGCTAAACAAAACTACACCACTATTGAGAGGGAAGGTTTGGCTAATGCGTATGCTTGCCAGAAGTTCCGCCCATTATCTCTTGAGCTCCCACTTCATAATCATCTCGCACCACCATACTCTAAAGTATCTTCTCAATAAACCACAAGTGGCTGGTCGGGGGTGGCAGTGGGATGCTGCTGCTCTTCCAAGAATTCGACTTTGAGATCCTCCTCCGACCAAGAAAACATCATGTCATGGCGAACCACCTCTCCCACATCGACACAGGGGAGCCTGCAACAACAAGTATTGATTGAGGATGACCTTCCTGATAGTGTTCTTTTCAAGGTTGATGCTGCCTCGGACTGGTACAGGGATATCCTTGCTTTGCTTTCCACATGACACTTTCCAGTAAGTGCTAGCCCCAAAGACAAGCGAAGGCTTCTGGTAAAAAGCCACCCCTTCCAAATCATATCTAGCCAACTCTACAAGGCTGGTCGTGATGATGTTTTATGCACATGTGTCAGTCCTCTCATGAAGTGCCACACCTAGTCCAAGATGCACATTCTGGCCCTGGTGTGGTGGTGGTCATATCTTGGCCACATTTGGAGCGTCCTTCTGTTCCACCATGGCCTGTGGCCCAACATGTTCAAAGATTCTATTTAGTTTGCAAAATCTTGTGAGACTTGCCACGGTGCGGCCTAACAAACCCACCCGTCAAAATCACCAGCCCCTCCAGATTCCCTCGCTTGGTCTCCATTTGAGAAATGGGGTCTTGATTTTGTGGGGCCCATCAACCCAGTAGCACACCCTAGATACATTCTTGTCACCACCAATTACATGACCAAGTGGGCAAAATCCCAAGCCACCAAGGATTGCACAGCCACACGGTGGCTCGTTTCTTATATAAGTACATCCTTGTCCACTTTGGTTGCCCCTTGGAAATCACCAGTGATAGAGGTTCTCACTTCGTCAATGAAATCATCACCACCTTACTGAGCAGCTATAAGATCTTCCACTGCAAGTGATGTGCTTATTACCCCCGGGCCAATGGGCAGGCAAAAAGCACCAACAAGGTGCTCTGTCATTTACTCTGCAAGATGTGTCATCCCAGTCACTGGGTCAGAGGCCCTTCTCGGCACCTTGTGGGCTTACAGAATCACTTTCAAAGCCACTACATGCCATAGGCCCTTTCAGTTGGTTCACTGCTTGGAGGCCGTTCTACCCTTCGAATTCAACCAAGGGTCGTATAGGGTAGGAACCTCTCACTAGGATGACACCGCCCACAGTGCTTCAATGCTTTGCCTGACCATTGTAGATAAAACCTGGGCACTGGCCAACCAGGCTTTGGAGGTGGAACAAAACAGAAGGAAAGCATGGCATAACCACCATCTCAGGAGGCCCCACTTTCAGGACACCCAACTGGTCTTGGTATACCAAGCTTGTTATTTAAAACAGGAAAAGAAGCTCATCCTGACTTGGGAAGGACCATTCCTCATTCACCAAATTCTTCCTCACTCACGGAGCCGTGCAACTCTGCACCTTGGACGGTCTACTTCTCCCACTAGTCAACGGTTCTAGGATCAAAGCTTATCACCCTAAAGCCTCCCTTGCAGCCTTTCCGTCCCCAAGCTCAACCCCTTTTCCAAAAGAAGAAGAAGAAGCCTGGTTCATCCATTAAACCCTTGGTTCGTCTGTCAACCCTCCTTCCCCCACTAGTACGCCCACCTGCTAACCCCCCTGCTTTTGTTCCATCAGCCCACTCCTTTCACCATTTGTGCGGGGACATCCCTCTCCAATTTTGGGAGGTCTGTCAGGCTGTCCACTTCCACCCCTATGGTGCCATTGACTATTACCCAATGTTCTACCCACCTTCCCCTTGTCCCACCCTTTTGTTTCCCCCCTTGTTTATTCCCATACCATCCGCCTTAACCCCCCTCTTGGTGGATGTCCTCTCACCCATTCACCCCTTCTAACGGATGTCCTCTAAACCCCCTCCATGCCCTCTTGGTAGATGTCCTCTCACCCACTCAGCCTCTTTGGCGGACGTCCTCACCCCCTCGACTGTCCGTCCTCTCAAACTCAACCAACCCCCTTTGGCAGACGTCCTATGAACCTCAACCAACCCCCTCATGGACCTCCTCTCCACCCATCCACCCCCTCGTGAGACGGACGTAATTTCACTCACCCTCATCCCCTTCACGGACAATCTCTCCACCTCACCTTCCCCTCGCGGCCATCATCTCAGCTCCCCCCTCGACTATTTGCCCCCCTTCGCGGACTTCCTTTCTCTCACCCTCACCCCCTTCGTCGGACAACATCTCCACCTCACCCTCCCCTTGCAGCCATCATCTCACCCTCCCCCTCAATTGTCCATCCCCCCCTGCAGACATCCTCTCCACCCTCTCAACCTCCCTCGCGTGGTGGACATCACCCCCCCTCTCCACCCTCTCAACCTCCCTCACGTGGCAGACATCACCTCCCCTCTCACCCCCCATCACGGGCATCCTCTCCACCACCCTCATGAACCTCTTCTACACCCTCTCCACCCCCTCATAGACCTCCTACCTAGCCCCCTCGCAGCCTCCTCTACACCCTCTCCACCCCCTCACAGCCTACACCCTCTCCACCCCCTCGCGGCCTCCTCTACACCCTCTCTAGGCATCCTATCAACCTCTCCTCCTCGATTGTCTGCTTTTCCCCCTCCGCATCCTCTCATTCTCAACCTCCCCTCTCAACTGTCTGCTTCCCCCCTTGTGGCTCACCTTTTCCCCCCATTGTCTCTCCCTCGGCATCCCGTCACCCCAACCCATCCTCTCACCACTCCCCCTTGCCGGCCCACCCTCACATTCTCTCAATCTCAACCCCCCTCATGGCATCCCCTTTCCCTCATCGACTTTCTACCTCACCCTTTACTATTTTCCCAACCCAAACTCTCTTATCATATCACATACCCTTCGTCGACCTCCCTCAATGCCCCCCCTTGCTTTGACGACCCCCCGACCCCCCCCCTTGCCTCTTCATTGATTCACCCTAACCGTCCCCTACCCATCAAGCCCTTCCTTGCTTTTACTTCGTTGACTTCCCTCACCTCCCCCTTACCTCTTAGTCACCCCCCCCCTCACCTTGCTCCTCCCTCCCCAAGTCAGCAAACCCCTCTTTCCGATTACCTCCTAATCTCCTTGTAATTTCCAAAAAGAAGAAGAAGAAAAACCCTCAAGGGTACTTCTTTGTTTCCTCCCTCTTCCTTGTCTACCGATATGTTCTTCTCTACTGTCATTGGTTGATGATTTACCTCACACCCCTGTGCCTTACCAACATTCCATCGCCCGCTTCCTTCACCCAATGGGTCAAGTACCTTCTATGGCCCAACAGCATCTTTAAAGGCCCATCGATAGAAACTCTACAGAGGTGAATGAACCCTGGACCAACACCCTCGGTCGCCAGCGAAAGGTGGCACTACCGCACCTCCCTCATCTCATACTTCCGTTCCGCGGTTGTATCCACCAAGTACCGACTTCACTGTACACCTCGGACATGGTCCCAGAGGTAACGTTTTCCACCCCCTCTTTAATTTCACCTGATTCCTCCTCCTCCTCCTCCTCCTCCTCCTCCTCCTCTTTCGAGACAGCGAGTGATGAGGAGGCTGTACCGCCCCCTTCCAGCCAACCCCCTCCACCAACAACAACCTCGCCTTCCCTCTCCTTCTCCCGTTTCCATCCAACCCTCCCACCTTCATGCCTCTCCATCCCGCACAAACCCATCCCCCATAAATTTCATTGATCCCCAACCATTCCAACTTCCACAGTTTACCCAATTGTTTACTCCCACCACCCAGGTAGCCAATTTGGGTTTACATGGTCTCACTTCTTTTCCCTTGCCTACTCTTGATGACGCTTCATTCCAACGACTTCCCACTACTGCCTAACGGGTAACACCTCACCTCTGCTTACATATCGCACAACTCCTTGGCCCTCCCAAACATTCGGTTCCTCATTGCCGCTTCGATGCTCGCATCATGGATATCTCCCTCTGGTCAAGATTTTTGCCCACCATCGCACTCCTGCCACCTGGCCCCCACCCCTTCATTTCCCAACACCCGCACCATCCATATCTATGTTTTATTTCACTATTTTATCCTAGTCCGTGAATTTCACTATTTTATCCTAGTCCGTGAAATCCCCCTTGCTCCATTACCCGTACTATCCATTCATCACACCTATCACCCTTTTCCATTCCATCATCTGTTATATGAGGCCCTCCGCCTTTGTTGTCGCCGCTTCTATTCCTAATTCAGTAGACTCCTTCACTTTTCCTTCGGCTTGCTTTCTCACATATCTTTTACAGCAACCGCCCATCCCCCTTACATCTCCCCCACCGTGCCAACCTCGTTAGTCCAACCAATCTGCCACCCCCACATCTGCCCTAGAGTGCAACATGATCTACCTTCCTCCTCCCACCACCGCACTACTTCCCCCGCCGCTCCGCCACCCATTCCACCTAACCCCACTATCGACAGTCCTACATCATTCTGCCCCACACACCACCCTCGGCCTCAGCTAGGCTAGTTCATCTTTGATAGTAGCTATTTCCACCCTCTCCACCACCCCATCTTCGACAACAACTGTTTCCACCCTCTCCACCACCCCATCTTCGATAGCAGTTTCCACCCTCTCCATCAACCCAACCCCCCTTTAACAGCAATTCTTTCTAACCTCTCCACCCCATCTCCTGCATCAGCTGTTTCCCCTTATCCACATCTCTTGCTCCCCCACCTCCATCATCATCTTTGGCTCCATTAGTTGCACGGGCGACACCCTCGATGGTGACTGCCACCATCCGTACTGTCACCTCTACGATCACCTCTGGAGGGCCATCACTGCATGCCCCCACTCTCGGATCCCTGCATGAGGTGATATTCCGTGTTGACGACCAGGAGGGGCACATGAAGCACATTCAGCTTCGAGAGTCCCCATTCTCCTCTACACAGTGCTCCAGACATCTCTATGCGCGAGACCTTCCGTGCCTCCGATTTCCCTATCCTCAAGAGTAGCTATCATTATCACACCCTCGTCAAGCTCGTCACATCGTTTGGGGTCTCGATAACCTCTCCGGCGATCTTTGCATCTACTCTGCATACCTCACCGACTACATCTTTGAGCTCTCTAGTGAGATCGCTGTCGCTAGTGAGATCGCAACCATCAGGCTACCAACACCATCCGCTCGCGGTCTCCAGGTTTAGGTGTCCACATTAGAGCAGTGCCTATAGGACACATAGTCTGAGCTTTCCCTCCTTCGCTCTTCATCTTCTCATAGCACTGAGGAGGTGGATGGATTACATGCTCTCGTGAAGCAATAGAGTCGGGATATGGTCTCTTTACGAGCCCAAGCTATCGAGTTGGATACCCTCCAAGCATCCCTCCGCCCTCTCTACTTCCCGCTCACCGCGATCTCCCCACTTCCTCATCATGATGGTGCTAGCAGTTCATTTGGCACAGCACTACTTCTGGCAGTACTTAGATACGCTATTTCATGATGGACATTTTTAGTTGTATATACCATCTTTTTATGAAGTTATTTTATCTGCACTCTTTTCATCATTGTACTCAGCATAATTTAATCAATGCTTTGTAGTCTTTTCATCATTGTATTCTGCATAATGTACTCAGTGCATACATGCATCTTTCCATAACGTTATAGCCCCGTCATGCATACTTTCCATATATGTAATCCTCAAGGCAGCCTACTTTTATCTTCCTCATCACTGAGAACGGGAGCACTCTAATGGTGGCAACTTGTAGCCACCAAGGGTACTCTAATGGTGGCAACTTGTAGCCACCAAGGGTGCCCACATGGTGGACTGTTTTATAGGAAAAATATGGACTCTCCATTTTTTCCCTTAAGGAGTGAATGAAAAAAGATTGGCCTGACCAATGAGAGAGATGGGATTCTAGATCCATGTAACATGGATCTTTTTGTCATATCTTTGTCCAAATCTCTTAAGACAATAAAATAATAGAGTCTATATCTTAAAAAAATAGAAAAATGTCAGATTCTATATCTTTCATGTAAGATGTACCTTGTGGTCAGCATATGGAAGTTTGAAAATCAAACTTCATTTTTTTTCCTTTTTTTATGTTTAACTTTTTACTTTCCCTCCTTTTACATTTCACTACCTTTTCATTTCTCTCCTTTTTTTAACGAAATTTAATTTTGCCATATCTTCAACTCTAGTTCTTTCTTCATGAAATTTTACAGGTATGTTGTTCTCCACCATAGCTCTCTCCTCATAAAATTTCATCTCATTTGGACAAAACCTCTATGAGTTATGTACGTTTTCTCACATGAACTTTCTCTTCTTTTTTGTGCCACAAATAGCTATCTTGATCTAAAGTGGTATCAAATTCTTATGAGTAATGATCATATGTTTTGGGTTTGTCTATGTTTTATCTTTATGTAAGATAGGTTTGTTTATATTTTGTCTTGATGTGTTGTTGTTTATTTTCACATGAGCAAGGTTGTGAGCAACAAGATTGTGCAAATCAAAGCAGTAAGTTGTTGTTTATTTTGTGTTGTTTTAATCTTTATTTGTTGCTTATAATCTTCTCTACACCACAAATAACTATCTTGATTTTAAGTGGCATAAAATCCTTGTGTGAGTAATGATCATAGGTTTAGGGTTTGTTTATGTTTTGTCTTGATGTGTTTATGTTCATTTTCATAGGTTGTAAGCAACAAGGTTGTGTGAATCAAAGCAATAGGTTTCTGTTTTTTCTTGTTGTTATAATGTTTATTTGTTGCTTACAATCTTAACATAGATATTTAATCATGCAGTCTAACTTTGTTAATTTAGTGCTTTGTTTTTTATTGTAGATGTCTTCAAGGAGGAGGAATATCAGTAATATTCACACAGTGGAGGTGTTTAATAGGAGAGATGATGAAGGTTATTGGATCCCTGATCAATACAGTAAGTTAAATTGGATTTTTAGAGACCAAGTACTCGTGGGAGTTTCAAGATCAAGCTCAAAGATGTAATATACCTCAACAAATAATGGAAAGGTAGAAGCATAGAGTTCAGGACATGCACCAATGGTACAATAACAGAGGCTTTCATTCAGTATGTTTATATGCACAAAGAGATTCGAGTGCATCACGATAGTAAGTTTATATCTCTGTGCTTTTGTGTTCTTGTGCTTTGAGTCCAAGCATATTTTAATACAAGCATGTTTGTTGCTTGCAGCTTTATATCCATCAACTCTGCATGAATGGTAAAATGTAGAGTGCTTAAGTGAAAAGCTAAATATTTTACATGTAGAGATAGGTGCCTTGATCTATGACAATAAGAGTGCAAGCGAATTGGCATCTTAGAATGTTTACTTTTATGATTCCACATATATTCTGGAGAGACAGAGTTTGGAGTACATTCCACTACCACCGTTGTCTAGCCAGAAATGGTATAATCCTAGCTCTTAGACATGTCAGAAGCATATAGGATAAAGATAAAAATTGATGTTCATGTTGCCATGAAACCCTCCACATGCTCTAGAGATGTGCATCTAAGTTGGTTTGTACCATTTGGTTTGTTTACACATTTGTTTGGATCCTATGAAGTAGTAAAGAAAACTAAGATTACGTATCAATGCAAGTGCCCATCTGAGAATTGGATGACTCAGTTTTACTAGGTGAGTCATGGCATCTCAAGAGAACTCACCATGATGATATCATTGAGTGCAAAATCACTATGTCAGATGTTACCTTTGTTGAAATATACAAGTGAATAGGGTGTGTGCGGGAAGCATAAGAGGCTGTAAAAGAGAATCTGTAAATGTGAGAGAAGCTGTGAAAAAGTGATAAGTATCTACTAGGAGAGAATAAAGGGTAGCATGAGAAGATTTAGGTCGATGTGTGGAGATATTCTGGGAAGAGGTGGAGAGAATCACGCAAAAGAGGTGAAGTGAATCAAGGAGAGATTAGTGGGATTAGATGCTTGGATGTAAATTCTATAAATTGAGGCATTGGCCTAATGAGAATTTGCTGATTTTTAATTATCCATGCTTACATTAAGCTATCAGTGATTACTCACTAATCACGTCTTAATTATCATCTAATCTCTATTCTAATAATGTTGATTCTAGCATTTGATCCACCATAGCTCATCACATTACTGCAAATTTAACATGGTATTAGAGCCTAGCTTAGAATCCATTAAATTTATATGCCCATTATCTTGTTAATCATCTAACTAATTAGGATTAGTAGATAGTCAAGTTTTACCTCTTCTTTTCAAAGAGCTTCTGTATCCCCAGTTAGTGGAGGGGCTTGATCTCCCTCCAGGCTTAACAATAGACTTCAATCCTATAGCCACACATAGCCACAAGCCTTGTGCTTCAGCCCAGCTAAACGAATCGCCAAACCGCCTTCTACAATTGCAAAATTTCACGAATTCACCGGTGTCTTTTTTCTGAAGCAAATGTGAGATCTTATCTGCAGCACCAGGTGCAATGGCTCTAATTCCTCTTGGCCTTAGGGGTTTTCAAGGGTGCTCTACAAGCTGGTGAAGACAGTTTTTGATTTCATCAAGTCTACAGTGAGATCCAAGCTCTCCATCAAATCTGCAAGTGACTTTGGTAGTAAAATAGAGATTAAGCATTCAATGTTTAGTCAAATCTTATATTTCTTAGCTTAATTATCTACTAGACTAACTGCTATTGATGACCTTGAAAGGGGTTGAGCTCATTTGAACTCTAAGGCCCTAGATCTGGACTCCCCGCATACTCTATTTTCTACACATAAAACAGAGGATTATTTTGCTAATCAATGATTAATCAATACTAATCACTATATTTTGATACAATTGAGGGTTCAAATTAACCATTGGGTATCTGATACAGATCCCTATAACTTCATATTGCAATTCGGAGATGGTTTGGTACTCCAACCATTCAGTACAGATTCGTTACCCTTGGTTTAATGTATTTTTTGGTGAATTTATGATGATAAATCTATTGTAATCATCACCTAAACACCAGATTGAGTTATAAAAGGATAGACATTGCCCTTGAATCTTGAAATTGGATCAAGAGGTAAGACCCCCTTCACATCATCATGAGCATGGCACAAGAGATAGCCAAATTTAATGGGAAACAGTTTTATACATGGCAAACAAAAACCCTGTATCTACTCATGAGAGGAAAAATCTGTGGGGGCTAGTTGAGGGAAGAGATGAATGCCCAGAGGTGAGTGGAAAAAATGAGTGGAAGAGCAGGAATGAGAAAGCATTAGGACTTATCGCACTCAGTTTAAATGATGAAATCATTCATCACATCACAGGGATTCAATGGGCAAAAGATGCATGGGATGAACTCAATAAATTATTTAGCACTGAAGCAAAAAATTCAAAGATAAATCTGTTAATGCAATTCTACAAACTGGATATGAAGGAAAGTGAAGCTTTAATCACACACTTGAACAAATATAAAAGCATTAAGCAATAACTGACAGCCATTGACAAGAAGGTAGAAGATGATGAGGCACTAGCAGTGCTTCTGAGTGTGGACAAAGGTGAATATGAAAACATTGTAGCAACCTTAAAGAATGTACCTAAATTGAAGCTACACGAGATAGAAGGAGCTCTACTAGAGCAAGAGACCACGGTCAAAGAGAAGAAATGGTTGGACTCAACAGCTGGAGAACCCGAGGAAGATTCTCTTGAGGATGAGGACGAGGACGAGGAAGAGGCAAAGTAGGAGGAAGGACCTTCACTTGCCACAACTGTGGAAAGCCAGGACACATGTGGCAAGAGACTGCTACAACAAACCCAGTGGAGAAGGAACGACATCGGCAAACTTCATGGAGGCCCCTAAGGAAGTGGAGTCAAATCATCTTTTCTGAGAGAGAGAGAGAGAGAGAGAGAGAGAGAGAGAGAGAGAGAGAGAGAGAGAGAGAGAGAACCCCACAACCCAATGTAACCTGCCCCAACAGAGTAAAACCACCTCTGAGCCATCGATGATGTAGGTCGTGTGGTAGATATATGTGTGAGCACTTTAGTCAAGGTCACGGGAACTTGTAGTAGCCTTGCACGACACATAGAGAGAGAGTGTGTCAAGGACTATGAGTTTAGGGACTTGAGGCATTGGTCGCGGGGGCTACCAAGTAAGAGGGAAACTTGGTATAGGGTCTAGGTGTGCTAAGGGTATTCTTTTGAGGGGAGGTGTTGAAATATACAAGTGAATAGGGTGTGTGCGGGAACAAGCTCTTAGCAAGAGGCTGTAAAAGAGAATCTGTAAATGTGAGAGAAGCTGTGAAAAGGTGAGAAGTATCTACTGGGGGAGAATAAAGGGTAGCATGAGAAGATTTAGGAGGTGTGGAGATATTTTGGAAAAAGGTGGAGAGAATCAAGCAAAAGAGGTGGAGAGAATCAAGCAAAAGAGGTGGAGTGAATCAAGGAGAGATCAGTGGGATTAGATGCTTGGATGTAAACTCTATAAATTGAGACATTGGCCTAATGAGAATTTACTAGTTTTTTATTATCCATGCCTACATTAAGCTATCAGTTAATTACTCACTAATCACATCTTAATTATCAGTTGATTACTCACTAATCACATCTTAATTATCATCTAATCTCTTTTTTAATAATGTTGATTCTAGCATTTGATCCACCATAGCTCATCACATTGCTGCAACTTTAACAAACCTTTAGGTAAGAATACAGTGTTGTTGATTGTTTATAGTTTTTATTCATAAGTACTTCATTGCAAAACACCGATCGATTGATTGTTGTTATTTTTATGTTTTTATAATTATTGTTGATTGTTAATTGTTGATTGTTATTTTTATGTTTTTATGTTTTTATGTTGGTTGTTTGTTTTTTATGACAGGTGCGATTCAAGTATAGGAGGTGGCGACTTCTACGAGGGGAGTGGCTTAGCTTGGATCAAGACATGCGAGATGGCACGCATTCAGACTCATTGATATGAATATTCTTTAGGAGGGTCATGATCCTTTTAGCGTTAATGTAGAAAGTAATTGGCCCCTTAGTTTTCTGAGGCACGAAATCCAACTCATGTCCAATGATCCCCCTTGTAATTTTTATTTCAAGTTAGATGGTAGGAAGATTGGGAGTCGAAGTGAACATTGCAAAACATGCAAGCACTGTGTTGCTCCACACATCCTTGAAATTGTAGAGTCCATGTAATTATTATTCTTCCAAGTGAATATTAAAAACTGTTTCTCTAAAAGTGTTGTAAATTTAATTTTATTTCATTTTCATAAATTGTAGTGGTTTTTTTAAGTCTATTATGTTTCGAACCTATTAATATGTAAGAAAATAAATATAAGTATAAGTAAGTACAACTATAAATATAAGTATAAATATATATTTAAGTGTAAACAATAATATAATTAATTATCCTAGAAATATAAATATGATTTATGATTTCTTATATTTTAATGAAGTGTCATTAATTTTAAGTCTATGGATATAAGTATAAAAATAAATATAACTTAAAGTATATATTTAAGTGTAAATAATAATATAAGTAGCTTTGTAAATAATATAATATAATAATAATATATAACAAGAAATAGAAGTATGATTTATTATTTATTATATTTTATTGAAGTGTCCTTTATTTACTTAAGTATAAACATAAGGTATTAAAATAAATATAATTTTATAGATATTTTAAGTATAATAATAAACATAAGTATAAATTGCATTCATTCAGCCTCATGAAACCCAAAGTCATGACCCACCACTAGCTTCATTGAGTGCCATCACCATTGAAGGGGTGGAGTACCTCCTCATGCAGGATGTGTTGGAGCTCTTGGAGTTTAATAAAATAAATATTACTCCATTAAAATTTTAATAAAATATATATTATTTTATTAAAGTTTTAATTAAATAATTTATAAATTTATAAAGTATAAGTAGGGATTATTTTCATTCACTTCTATTGCATTCTCTATCTCTCACTTTCTATCCACCTTGCTTGTTGCTCCCTTTACGCCTTCACCATGGCTTCTCATCATGATGCATATGCGTTCACACAATGGATGTGTGAAACCCGTTAAGGTCAGATGTGGGACCAGATTTACCCTAGGTTTTGTTATAGTGTTGAGCTAGAGAATATATTTAGGACTCGAGCCCGATAGCTCAGTGTTTGCATTTTTTTACGCCACAGGATGTGATGATATCACATTTTTTATCCCTAATTCCACTGCTCGGTGGATACCCCTAGAGTTCCTCTTCTCCATGAAGAGTGGTGACAACCATAGAAAGGTTGTGCAAAGAGCACTTGCACATGTTCCCCCCCCTTCCGATCTACCTCTGTGCCCCTCACTTTTGAGGAGGCAAACCCGATCGATCTCATCGAGTGGGATATTGCCTTTGCTATTTATATACTATGTTCTGATTTTGAAGAGGAGAATGATGAGGAGCCAGTGGTGCCTCTTCTCACCTATGAAGAGAAGGAGCCAAAGGAGGAGACAGTCCTGGACAAGCAAGAAGAGGAGGCACATGGCTTGTCTTTGTAATTGTCGACTATCCACCAAGAGGCATCCCATCCTACTGAGAATGCAGAACTTGCATCATTGAGTGCCATCACTATAGATGGTGTTGAGTACTTGCTCATGAAGGATGTCCTTGAGGTCTTGGATTTGAGGGAGGAAGTGCTCTACTACCACCTTGTCCAGGATGTTGATGAAGACCTCATTGACTTTGACACTGTGGATGTCCCTCCACAAGTAACTGAGATTGGCCAATACGATGGCACGAGCATGGATGATGTCTCTGCAATCATCCACATATCCAAAGAAGTGTTGCAGAAGCTGCTCTTGAGTATGATATCTCAGATGCAGAATTTGAGAGGCTGTAGGAGGAGCTCTTTGGACCTCGACCACGCATTGACCTCTCGGACCCTGTACATGGTGATAGAGCGATCCCTGGGGTAGACCTAGATGCATTGGACGGGAAACAAAATGATAAGGCTGAGAAGGTACATAAATTATTATTTTTTTAATCTTCCTGAAAATTTTGGTGCGGGGCCTCAAGGGCCTGGGGATGGGGACCCCACACATGTAATTAGGGATGCATCAGGGCCCTCCAGGCATGCCAGCCGAAGGGCCCTGATGCATCCCTGATTACATGTGGGGTCCCCAAGCCCCTAAGGCCCCACACAGACAATTTCATCTCCTTTGAAAATATTTTTTTTCATGCAATTGTATTTTGGAATAATTTTTGATATTTTATTTTTGCATACAAATATTTTCTTCAGGAAATTGTCTATGTCGATGAGTTTGCATCTAGAGCTGGTGGAACAAGGGGTGGCGGAGGAAGAGTCCAAGATGTAGCTTTGAACATTGGCAAAATCTTCCAAGACATTATTGTCTTTCACAAAGTATGCTCCCTTGATGGACAAGTCTCTCTCATGAAGATCAAGGCTTTAACAAAGGGTGTTGCATTCAAGTCCATGCCTGTGAAATCAAGCTTAGAGAAGGTGGTGCTTGTGAAGCGCTGCAAGCTCCTATACTTGTTCGAAGCTCAGCGTGGAGGGAAGATTCATTCACTGGTTGGCCTAGGCCTTCCCACTGGGAAGATTGATCTTCATGCTATCCAGCTCGAGCTCGAAGGAAATTTTGTTGTAATTCCTTCGCTTAAACCTCCTACTAACTCTACTGAGCCTAGTTCTAAGAGGCATAGAGTTTAAGGTTTTTGTATTTGCTTCTATATTAATAAAAATATATTTTTGAAGTTTTGCTGTATTCGTGCGATCAACAAATAATATTTAATCATTAATTTGAAATTAAAATCAACAAATAATATTTGATCATTAACTTGAAATTAAAATCACAATACAAGTAGACACTTGGCAAGGATTTAAAAATATATTTTCATTAAGTAAAGCATTTACATCATGATCACATGAGATTACATTGTGAAATATACATGAGATTATCGTAAACCCTAAACTGCGGCTCATCATCACCATAATCTTCCCTCCACTTTTGCATACGTAGAACTAGCCACATATCTTTGTCAGTGATGGTGACTCTCTTGGCATGGACTAATGCGTACACTGTGTCACCATATATGTCCACCAAAAAAGCTTCAACAGCCTCTTGAAGAGCTTCCAAAGCTATTGATGTCCATCGTGTGGGAGCCTCACTATTGTCGACCCGACGATGCCATCGAGATAGCCGGCTTACGTTCAAATCATCCATAATCTCCCTAAAATGAGGCGATGAAAAGGCCTCCCTGGGATCAAAAGGTATGCCGTCTTCTGATACTTTCTAATTTCCTGAAGAGCAACAATGCCGGGTCTCCACCGACGTTTGCGATGTGTGGGTAGTGGTAGGGGCCTAACCTTCACGGATCAACTCTCTTAGCAGTCTGCTTCATGCGAGCCATGTTCATGAAGAAGATAAAACAAGAATAGATGGTTATAGTTAGTGAGATTATGGGTGATATATCACATTGGTTTACAAGCTCTATGTGAAAGCCATTTTGGTTTAGTAGAGTAATACTTGCATCAACAAAAAATTACAGAGTTTCAACTTGCATTTGCTCATTTGAAACACTTGACTCTCGGGTTTTCCACTTGCTTCCCTCTCTTTCTTGAGTTCTCAACCATTCAGCATGTTTCTCTCTACCTGATGAATTCTCAAATCGTGCCTTTCTAACCTCACATATGACTCTATGTATTACCTGTTATTCATTGCACATACGTTTCTTCTCCTCTAACCTTATTACTATCTTTCTATACCACCATAGAAGTAATTGTTTCATTGGATTGACATCATAGATTCCACCTCCATGAGCAGTTATCTTTTGGAAAGCACATCATGCTTTCCAATGAGATCGCTCCATGCCCTATGTAGACCATATCGCTAAACTTCCTTCATTTGCAAAGTAAGGACCATGAGCATGCAATATATGCTACATCAATAAACAACGTAATCATAGTTAGTCTCTAAAACCATATAAATTAATTGTAATGTCATCACACTTATTGTTGTAATGTCACACTTACCATGTAATGTGTTATATTACTTGAAGTCAAGGCTTCAACAACGGCGGATACATAGAATATACCAATCACGTCCTTAAACTCCTTGGAATCATCTGGTCCAAATGTCATCTTCTGCAAAAGCACTGCCAATTTGTCAAGAGCAATCCACACATTTGCTTTTGCTACTCTAGTCTTTCCTCTATTGCTTTGATCAGGAACGGCCATATGTAACTTTTTCCATGCTTCATATTTCTCTGGTTGTTGTACTAGTAGTTCTCCATTTTCATTTCGTGGTGCAGAGAGGAATTTCCTTGCTTTTGAGCCGCCAAAGCAAGGCTTGCATGATACATTGCCGCTTGCTCCGGACTTTTTTTCATCCTTCTTTATTTCTACCTGGCCTCAATGTAAACCCATCCCATATAATACTTCTTCCACCCTTTTACATGTTTCTTGGGCATCAAAAGCTGGCTGCATTTTATAAGCAAAACATACATATTCATAAACCAATTTATCTATGATCCTCACTAGTGCATGCAAAGTACAAAAGTGTACTCTTGTCAAGGAGATGTCAAGAATAGGATCCCACTTAGGCTCTACTCGTACCATTTGGCCCCCACGGCAAACAAATTGATCATGTTTCTCTACCTATTTCTTCCCATTGTTTCTTCCCATTCTTACCTTTCTTTCTAGAACGCATACAATATATGCAAGGAAACTCTACATTTGCTGTATTTGACACACCAAACATGCACTTCAAAGTTTTGAGATCTCCAGCAAGGTGCCATTCCACTTGATACTCACCATAACCTTCCACGTACAAACTTTCACCATGATTTTGACGTTGCACTATATTAGGTATCTCTGTCAAGTTAAAGAAAATCTTCAAAATCTCATGATCTTCCTTTGGTACTTCAAGTGCAGCAAGCTACCAAATTTCATTCTCAGACTGTACACTAAAGTAATCAGGATGACTAGGCAAGATGTTAGGATCCAGTGCTCTATTCATGAGAGTTAGACTAAACGTTCCAACTTCTAACCTTTGATAACCTCACTTTCATCAAGCTTCAAAACAAATTTTAGCTTGCCTCCACATTCTACAACAGATATACTGTAAAATTTTACAGATATACTGTAAAATTTTGCCATTAGATATTGTAACTTGTATACATCTAATACAAAATTGTTATTTGTGTGCAAGACAAACAGCACTTCCTTTGACCCATACTTGCATACATCTCTGTGACATAAGTGCATTGGCTCACCAATTAATTGTTCCACCTTACTGTTTAATGATTGTCGTGCTTGCACCACATGAAATGGTTTAGGAAGAGGCCATACCCTTTTCTTTTGCAACACTTTTTAAACCTTGTATCTAAATGTTTGTATATCATGTCATAAGACTAAGAACTTATTCCTACCTTATCACATATTCCCTACATATTTGATGTGAAGGAATCACTTACCTCTTGTTGTAAGCATTGTATGATAACTTCATCACCAACTGACTTAAACTTTGGGCATTGAAGTGCAGACTTCACCATATCTTTAGTGAGTACCTTTTCAATTCCTTGATTCACTTCATTTTCTAGATTGCTAAACATCTTTTGCATGTTATCACCTTGTGCATAGATCCTTCGCCTGTGTTGTCCACCTATCTTTGCCAACATGTGCATAGGTTTATATGACCTTTGGCGTTCACGTACCTCCCGTGTCGTTGTGGGCCCATAAGTGATAGTCTTCTCTAGCATTGTCTTCATCTTCTTATTGCTAGCCTGTAAATCATTAACCCGGTTAATCAAACTAACATTTTGCATTACCATGTCATGCATAGCATCTTGCAAAACACTATTCTCTTCTTGTTTTGCCAACAATGATCTATTAAGTTTCATGATCTGTTGTGCAGAAACATGGGCTTGGGTTGCAAGTCTCCAAGTATAACCCTGTAACCCTACATTACCCTCACAAACATACTTGACAAATGATGTTAGTCCTGAGAATTGGGGAGATATATGTTTTTTTGCTGCTATTATATGTAATTGCATCACCGATGGATTCATCATTGAAACCTCAATTCTTTTGTACAATGGGGCATACTCTTCATCTAGTTGGAAGTGTATACTTCTCTTCTTAGAGCTTCTTGCTTCCGAAAACATCAAAAAACTAGAAAAACTTAGATACATCACTATCTCCATTGAGTACAATCAATGCCTACAAGAAAACTCACACAAAACTTCATGATTATTAACATATGTGTAACTTAACACCAACTAACACATATTATTATTATTAACCAACAGTAATGCACATATTATTATTATTAACCAATAGTAAAACATATCTTACTATTAACTTTATTATTTACGAATAGCAATGCATAACCAACAGGAAAACATAACTTATAGAACTCAATTGAACATAATCAACATCAAAACATTGCTAACCTCCATTTTTGTGCTCTTTTGCTTCTCTGTGTTAGCTCTGTGTTGTCTCTTTGTTCGCTGTTGTTTCTCTGTGTTGGCTCTGTGGTGTTGTCTCTGTGTTGGCTCTGTGTTGTCTCTTCTCTGTGTCTCTCTGTGATAGCAAGATTAATGAAGAGGGAAATGGTTTGTTGGCTCCAAGAAAATGGTACCAAAAAATCAAATCACTCTTCATTCTCTAGCTTTGTAGTGAACAAGTGCAATAGAACAGGAGGGAAAATACAAACTGTTTGGAGATATAGAGGGAAATACAAACTGTTTGGCAAATTTGAAAGTAGAAGAAGAAATGACCTAAAGAGAAGAAGAAAAGATAATTCATAATGCATTATTCTCTAAAATAATAAATCTAAACACATTCTTAAAATCTTAAAAATGTCTATTCTTATCAAATCTCTATAAAAAAACATAAAAATGCACCAGAATGTAGATAAAGCACAGATCTACGTACTTGTATAAATAAATTATGAAATACAAAGTACAAATCAAGATATTTCATTTTTAAGATAAAATCCTTCTAGAATCACGACATGATTGTTTCTTCAATCATAAATGAATCTGAGCATTTAAGAATGTCATATCTTTTGAGATATTCGAAACCAGCTTAAATAAAAAAATTGTTTTTGAGATATTCGAGTTCTGAGCAGGTCTGGTACAGTTCTTGGATAGTCAATAAAATAATAAGTGAATCTATTATAAAACTAGGTTTGTAAGACCAGGAAGGCAACCCTAAGCATGATTCTCACTGACCTTGCCCCATGAAGGCATTAGGGAGGATGTGGATGATTATGAGGAGAGTTTTGAAGATGCTAACAATTAAGTTGAAGATGTAGAGAATGATAGTGAATTTCACTTTGATCCGGGTGGATCAAAGAAGAGTGAAGGTAACCCTAAGCATGATTCTCACTGACCTTGCCCCATGAAGGCATTAGGGAGGATGTGGATGATTATGAGGAGAGTTTTGAAGATGCTAACAAATGAAGTTGAAGATGTAGAGAATGATAGTGAATTTCATTTTGATCCGGGTGGATCAAAGAAGAGTGAAGTTGACTATGATGATGGGTTACCATTTCCTATGTGTGCTCATCGTGTGACAAGGATAGTATGGCTATCATATGCAATATCTCAAGTGATGCCTATGCCGGTTGTAAAGGTGTAAGTACATTAAGGTTGAAGGCATACATAAATGGAAGGGTGATGCGTGTTTTAATTGATAGTGGGAGTACACATAGCTAAGTTATCAACACAAAATCCACATGCAATCTCAAATTGCAACCCATAGCTTTACCTTTGTAGCATGAAGCTGAAGTGGCTAATGGGACAAAGATAGATTGCACATTGGTATGCAAAGATGTGAGTTTGATACTCAAAAGTGATTATACTTTTGCAAGGCTGATTTACTTATCTTGGATATGGGTCCCATTGACATCGTATTGGGATGTGATTGGTTGGCAACTCTTGGGTTGTTTTGCATTGAATCTACAACAAGGGTATGTGAGCTTCATGTATGAAAATGATGAGGTTATATTGACTAGAACGATGATCAATGCAATACAACTCACGAGGAAGCGTAAGAAAATAGGATGCATATATGTTTTACAGCTTTTTTGCAAGGAAGAAAACAATGAGGAAAAGGGTGAAGTTATGCATAAAGGTATGAAAAAAAAATATTAAAGGACTATGAAGATGCGTTCCAAATGCCAAAGTGTTTGTCGCCAAAATGGGAGGTGAATCATGGGATAGAGCTTGAGCCACACACCAAGCCCATTTAACAAACCACCCTATAGATAGTCAAAAGTGGAGAAGGATGAAGTGGCAAAGCAAGTGCAAGAGCTTATGGCCATAGGATGGGTTACTCCTAGCCAATCACCTTTTGCATCACTTGTACTCTTGGTCAAGAAGAAGGACGGCACTTTTCACATGTGTGTGGAATATAGGGATTTGAATAAATCTACAAGAATAGGTTCTTTTTTCGTCACAAGCTTGTTTGCACTCTTAACATTCCTACTTTCACACATATACACCTACACATGAATGCACATAATCAAATAAAGGACACAAGAGATGTTTAATGGGTGAAAACACTAAATTTTGCCGTCTCTTTGTCACATACATAGATAGACCTACTTTTTGCACTCTTCTCTTGCTCTAAGGCACTTAACAATGCCTCTCTTTGATGGTGGCAAGCAACCATGCTCTCATGGAGGGTCACTCCCCACTCTCTCTCACTCAAGGGTCTAGAGACCAAAAAAAAACAAAGAAAGTCTACCAATTTTGCAAGAAAGCTTGCTCTCTCCACACGCTCTCCCTCTCTATGCTTCTCTCAACCACAAGAGATCGCGTTCCCTTTGCACTCTGGAAATGTGTCAAAACACAAAAACACACAAATTATGGAGATTGAGCTCGCTCTCTCTATATAGTTGTTAAGAGGCATGTTCCTCTCTAGGGAAATGCCTACAGTCACCCTCTCTTTCGCTATGATGAGTAGGTGCATCAGGAGTATGTGCATGGTGAGTGTATGAATGTGTGCACAGACAAGCGTGCATGCATAAGTGGTAATTTAACGTGCAAGTATGTACACATGCATGCACCTGCAAGCACACTTAATCCACTTTTTGATTTATCTACTACATATTTCTCATTTGATTTGGGAAAGCTATAACTTGATAAGAGAGAAATACAAGGGGATGTATTGGTGACATTGGACAGCCTAAAAGGTTATGACAGAAGAGAGATGCTTGATTTGAAGAACTGGAAAAGAATGAAAGATCAACTTTGCCAGTCCTTCATGTGATACCAATCAAAGGATAGATGTGATACCAATCAAAGTGTAATCATGTCCGAACAATTCAAGTGAGGATATAACACTTAATCCACTTTTTGATTTATCTACTACATAAAATTCTCATTTGATTGGGAAATCTATAACTTGATGAAGATAGCAATACAAGGGGATGTATTGGTGACATTGGATAGCCTAAAAGGTTATGATAGTAGAGGCGTTCTTGATTTGAATAACTAGCAAAGAATGAAAGATCAACTTTTCTTGGTAGAGAACAAGGATGTTATGCTTTTGCTTTGTCTAAAGGAGACACCAAATTTAAGAATTACATGAAGCATAGAGGAGTGGGAAAGCATTGTCAAGGGTTGTCATTATTTGGAGGTTGAGGGATATCACCAAGGAGTCAATGGAACACTTGAAACAATCAAGTCTAGATTGTTTATTGATATTAGAAAGCATGGAATGCCCACTTCTTATATTAAAGATTCCATAAATGCATGTGGTTGCAAGAGAGTAGTAAAGATAGACAAAGGCTAGCTACAAAGGTGATAGACAAACAAAGGCTAGCTACAAAGGTGATAAGCACAAATAATGCTCATGTAGAGTTGCTTTTGATGGATGATTAAACCCAAGGTAAGACTAGTTAAGATCCGCTCAATCAAATAATGGCTCGTCCAAGTTTATGGTTGACTATATGTGCCAAAAAGGTGGGAGAGCAAGATGAGTTGGTTCAATTAGGAGGTTTAGGACATCGAAGAAATGTGGTTGTTGCCCATTCAAGGTACAAGTGGAGTTTGTTGGTTGGTACCGATAATGTCTTCATTTTCCTACACTCCATGCACCAGAAAGTCGTAGTGATTTGTACAACTTGCCCATTCATCCAAAGTTCATTGAATGTTGCATGGAAGATTGTTCGATGTGTATGATTGCACCATTTATAGGTTCTTAATGATTCCAAATGAAATATCTGTGATGTCATCCCAAGTACACACAATCAAGGTATTACCTTTAAGCTCAATTATAAATGAATATAAAGTGAAGAAATCAAACAAAATATTCACATGCTTTGTTAATACAAGGAAAATTTCGAATGATGATTGGATGTCAATGTACCTAGAGTCTTTAATATGTCAAAAACAAAATAAGATATTGTTATATATTAAGTGAGAGAATGATAAACTTTCCCTTAGCTAACATGACATATAACCCTGATGCAAAGATGACAAATTGCATGCTATGTCTTACAATATTGGTTTTATACTAAAAAGTCATGGGTGGAGAAAATTCTATAAATAGGCTTGCACCCTTATTCGACCTCCACACATTTATATTGTTACTACTTTATAGTGAGGTTTATAGTGAGGTGATTAAAGTAATGCTCTACTTGGTTGTTTTAATCAAGTTCAAAAGGAACTATGAGATGATGTTTATACATCATTGTCGAATCTTATGCATATGATCATAGAGGGAGACTTTGGCATAAGTATCAATAGTTTCTGCAAAAATATTCAACACATAATTGTATATGGAGGAGAAGATGACCCAAATTCGGCCATCTATTACATATGGAAATGTCAATACAACTAACTTAGTAGAAAGGTTGTGGTAGTATATCAAATACACTCCCTTGGATGCACACATTAATAGGTCTATGGTAGATCTATTGCATGCACTTAATGGTGATTCCAAAATTGGCACTTGCATGGGTAGAACCTTGCTTGAGTTCGTCAAGTAAAAGCAAGAAATAGGGGACTTATGTATACCTTTTATCTCCTCTTTTTATGTATTTCCCAATTCTCTTTAATTTTTAATTTAGCAATTGAAACACTTAGATCATTTATGTATACCTTTTATCTCCTCTTTTTATGTATTTCCCAATTCTCTTTAATTTTTAATTTAGCAATTGAAACACTTAGATCATTTAAAGAGACAAGCTTAAAAATTGCATGAGGGGGAGAAAAGTCTAAAGTGGTATCAAAGTGATCCATCATGTGTTGTGATTGTGATCGAGATGAGAGTATTCTTTAAGATCTAGAGTAGTGCTACTGGCTTGGATTGCGACTACTTCAAATCCTAAAGAACAATGTTATCTCATTCATAATCAAAATACATGATGGATCACTTTGATACAGCTGTAGAATTTTCTCCCCTTATGCAATCTATAAGTGTGTCTCTTTAATGTCCCCATGGATGTTGAAGCATTTGGAAGTAGCTCCCAAATTGAAGATTTAATACCAAGAGGAGATACAAGGTATGCAAAGTCACCTATTTATTGCTTTTGCTTGAAAATTCAAGCAAGGTTCCACCCATGCAAGTGCCAGTTTTGGAATCACCAATAAGTGCATGCTAGATCTACCATAAACCTATTAGTGAATGCATCCAAGAGAGTGTATTTGATATACTAATAAGTTAGCTATATCAACATTTCATAGTTGAATAGGTGGCCAAATTTGAGCCTTCATCTGCTCCATATACAATTACCCGTGCATCATCCATTTGTGACATTACGGACCACATTATTGTGCATTGAATATTTTTAAAGAAACTGTTGATACTTATGCATGAGATTTGACAATAATGTGTAAGGAAACTGATTAAAACACCAAGTAGAGCATTACTTTACTCACCTCACTATGATTCATTACTTTACTCAACTCACTAATAATGCATTAACAATATAAAAGTGTGGAGGTTGAATAAGGGTGCAAGCTTGTACCTGTGTGGAAAAAGGTTCTCCACCCATGTCTTCTTAGTATGAAATCAACATACTAAGAAAAATACTAAGAAGGTACCTATGGTAGAAAATTCTCCACCCATGCCTACTTAGTATGAAATCAACATACTAAGAAGGATACTCAAAAGATACCTATCTCCTGCCTTCTTAGTATGAAACCAACATACTAAGACATCACATGCAATTTGACTTTGTTGCATCAGGGTTAGATGGTTAATAATATAACACCTACATGGAACATGTCATGTTAGCTAAGGCAAATCTCACCATTCTCTCACTTAATATATAAAAAGACGATATCTTTTTTTTTGCAATATTAAAGACTCCAAGTAGATTGACAGCATTCAAAGGTTTCCTTGCATAGACAAAGCATATGAACATGTTGTTTAATTTCTCCACTTTATTTTCATTTATAATTAATCTTAAAGGTGATACCTGGATTTTGCACTTGGTATGACACCATAGAAATTTCCTTTGAAATCATGAAGAACCTATAGATAGTGAGATCAAGGAGCAAAGGTCACTCCATATTAAATCACTCTTTAGATAGGGACATCTTTGTAACATGTCGACCGAGAGGGGTCCACATCAAACAAATCTTTAATGCCACATTCAATGACCTGGATGAACGAACAAGTGGTAAAAATCGTTGAGTCCCTGGGGCATGTCTTTCATGGGTATAGAGTGTAGAAAAATGAATACATTGTCGATGCCTACCACATACTCCACTTGCACCTTGAATGGGCAACAACATTTCTTTGATGTCCTCAACCTTCTAATTGAACCGATTCGTCTTGCTCTCCCACCTTTCTGGAACATATAGTGTCCACAAACTTGGACGAGCCATTATTTTTGGTTGAGCATATCTTAACTAGTATCACCTTGTGTTCAATCATTATCTCCATCAAATGTGACTCACATGAGCTTATTCGTTCTTATCACCTTTGTGTTCAATCATTATCTCCATCAAATGTGACTCACATGAGCTTATTCGTTCTTATCACCTTTGTGTTCAATCATTATCTCCATCAAACGTGACTCACATGAGCTTATTCGTTCTTATCACCTTTGTCACCTTTGTAGCTAACCTTTGTTTATCTATCTTTACTACTCTCTTGCAACCACATGCATTAATGAAATGTTTAATATAATAAGTGGGCATTCCATGCTTTCTAATATCAATAGACTATTTAATATAAGAAGTGGGCATTCGATGCTTTCTAATATCAATAGACTATTTAATATAATAAGTGGGCATTACATGCTTTCTAATATCAATAGACTATTTAATATAATAAGTGGGCATTACATGCTTTCTAATATCAATAGACTATTTAGACTTGATTGTTTCAAGTGCTTCAATAATCCTTGGTGATGTCCCTCACCCTTGATGATACTTTTCCACGTCTCTATGCTGCATGCAATTCTTAACCTTGGTGACTCCTTTAGATAAAGACAAATGATACCATCCTTGTTCTCTTCCAAAGTAAAGCTAATCTTTCATGCTTTCCAAATTCTTCAAATCAATCATCCCTCTACTATCAAAACCTTTCAGGCTTTCCAATGTCACCAATATGTCCCCTTGTATTTCTCTCTTCATCAAGTTATAGCTTTCCCAATCAAATGAGAAATATGTAGTAGATAAATCAAAAAGTGAATTAAGTGTGTCACTATCACTATTGAACACGACTGTGATTTTATTAGTATCATGTAATAGTCCTTCCATATCTTGGTCATCACTCATGGTGCTATAGTTTGTATTATTATTGGAGTTCTCTTTGAACTCAAAAGTACTTGGGCCTTCCTCAAGGCAAGGCAATCCATGTTTCTAGTGTAAAGGTCACATGATGATGTACACATATTTCAAATCACACAAGTATATGTTAATTAATATTGATATGAGTATATAGATAAAGGTATGTTGCTATACAAATTTATTCTACAAAAACACGCACACATGCATCCCTTGTATAGTAATCTATAGAACAATATGATACATCCGTTTATACAAATCATGCATGAGAGAGAGAGAGAGATTACGTACCTCAAAATTAAAATGATCGCAATCAAATTTGTCTTCAATAGTCCATCTTCCTTATAACATAAGTGCCTATTACATCATGAGAGAGAGAGAGAGAGAGAGAGAGGGACACAGAGAGATAGAGAGATCATAAAATGGTAATAGAAATTTCCAAGGGTGATGGAGTGAATAGATTTTGGAGAAGAAAAATAATACCCTTCATCCTACATGTCCCGAGTTTACTTTTGGTTTGAGTCTACTTTGTTGCATTTATCCGCTCTCACCAACCATTTCACATTATCTAACGTCAATCCATACCCCTACAAAAATCTTAAAAGTCTTGACGTACTGTATATTTTAGAGAAGATCCTCCCCCACCAAATCTCGTTTCATTTATGGAGGGTCAAGTTTAGTGTTGGGCTAATTAAGTTGAGAATATTCGCCTGCCGTGCCAAAAAATCTCATCACATTTTTGTTGGGCCAAGTTTAGTATTAGCTATAGACCTTGAGCATAGACCACATAGATTGGGACTCTTCTCCATAATGTGATGTCTTGGAGCATTAAACCCAAGTGTGATGAGGCTTTATCTTGGTCGTATCCATTGTGCACTTTACATTGTCTAAATAGTTAATAGCCTGGTGCCATCTCACCAAAGCAAACTTAATTTTAACATGCAACCACATAGCGTAGGCTCTTCTTTTAACTAGAACCTTAATCAAAAAAGTTCTTAGATAACAAATCAGGGGCCCACTTAAGCTTTATCATTAAAGAAAACTTGGCAATGACTTGTATAGGGAAATCAAACATTCCCTACCCAAGGATCTTCATCAAACAAAGGAGGTCTCAAATAGGAAATTAGGGAATCATTTAGTCATAACCTTTATTTTTCATGCACGTTTTATCTATATCATTTACCATGATTAATGTGTTTAATCATGTTGTGTGTGCTGGTATGATATGGTCAGGATAAATGTGTCTAATCAGCTATGTACATTGACTAATATTATTTTGGATGTAGGCGATGAATGAGTTGTGGATTATGTGTTAATCTCATGGGTGGAACATGTGTTGGGCCACTATGGGATATTTTGAAAGACATGTGAATACCTTTTATGGTTTCATATTCAGGTATCAATATTTTGTAAGGCTAAGACCTCATACCTTTGTACATACCAAATAATATTTTATACTTTTGGTAGGCCCAAGACTTTATATTAATGCTTGATATATTTTTGTAGACCTTGTACGCTCATAAACTCAAAAGCACTTGTGCTTTATTTTTGGAATTATCTTTTTGAAAGCAAGCACTTTTTCTAATACATATAAATATGGATGAGTGGTACAAGGGCCACCCTCATCCTAGGGGAGATTTAACCCACTCTTGTATTCGATAGTGATCTCTACTCTATTTTTCATCTCTCTTGTTTATTTAAATTGGTTTATTAAGATTTATGCTGTTTATTTTGTGCAAGTATATATTATGCTCTTATTTTTATATTGAGAAATTAGAGTTTTCTTCTCCAAGTATCTTAAGGTCTTAATAGTGGTATCAAAGCTTTAGGGACCACTTTAGGAGAATTATTTTTGAAGAAAAAATCAAAAATCAAGGTTTACGCAATTTACTTTGTGTAAAAAAGGCCAAAAAGTTTAATTTTTGGGAATTACTAAGGCTTCAACAAATCAAAGGAGAAATATCACAGGAAAAAGAAAGGTATGCAAAAAGCTACTACAACAAGGGTACAAGTGCTTGGACAAAGAGAGGAACTCACCAAAAATCCAAAGGGCAAAGATAAGAAGGGCATAAGAACCTTTGGACACAGGTGGCATGGTGTATGGGAATTTGTCCTATGTGGACTAAGGAGACTTTCAATATGTGTACATGAGGGTCTTTATGTGGGCTCAAAGTGGGGTTAGATCTTTTCTCCCAAGTCAAGGATTATTTGATTAAATAATTTTAGGAGACACATGTCAAAAGTAGCCAAGAAGGACACTTGATAGTGACATCTGGCCTTCTATTTTTGTAATTTGCTACCAAGGTGAGAGAGGGCATTTCTCCATCTTTAAAAGGAGGCCTCTTCTCAAGGGAATGAGAAAGTGTCTCCATTTGTGCATTCTTGTGTCTTTGCCACTCCATACTTACATTTTAGCTCTATCATTTAGTTTTTCTCTCCCAAATCTAGAAATTTCTCGTATTCTTTAGTATTAGACCTCCATGCCTCGTCTAGTCTCTTTTCATTAACTTTTTATATGGCTGCTATATGAAGCTCTCTTTCAAATCTATCCAATTATGTGATTTAGCTTTGGTGCAACTATAAGGGGAAAATTTTATAATTCTATGTTTATTGCTAGTTTCAAGGTGTTTTGCAACAATGAAGGGTGGGGATGTATGCAGAGCAAATTTTCTTGTGATATTTTTGGATAACGAACTATTCAAAACAATATTTTTGGTACAACTAGGTATTTGCTTCAAAGGAGGGGCACGGAATTTCTTCTTATCGAAGAAACATTGATGCGATGCCTAGCATGTTGCAAAGCCATGTCTGCACAATTCATATCAAACCAAGATAAGATAAAAATTATACTCCATTGGCTATAAAGCATTGCACAAAACTAGATTGTACCACTCTGTTTTGGAATGGCCCTTTGGGTAGCATTGGTTGCATCATGAATGGAAAGTTCATGCAGTTGTTGGCTCTCATTAAATATATAAAGAGGTTCTTGAAGATCTACACATTGTAATTGTACACAACAATTCATAATGCATACTAAACATCAATTGTTTCTATAATTCATGATATTAAAGGAGTCATACCTTCATATGCGCCATTGCACTTGTGCATTCTCTTAGAAACAAGAGTAGTGAGGTCGATACCACTTAAGATCAGTATTTTCAACTGGTGCTTACACATATTGCCACGGAGTGCCCAATCGCAATTATAGCAATCCCACTCGTAATCTGCATTGTGTATAGTGTGCCAAAGCTTCTTGTTGCTACTCCTCTTAATCTTTGCTAAAGTGTAGTCATCATCATCCCCTATAAACCTCACAAATGTGTCAGGAATCTCTTTGGCCAACATCAAAGAAGATTGTACTATGTTGAAATTTTGTCAAAAGCCAGCTTCCTTTAATACCTCTTGGTACCAGTAATAGGGGTGGCATGTTGTCATTAATTTATGGATTAACCAATCCATCTGTCGTCCATGAATGGTGTGACAATCTTTCAAGAAGTGACTTTTCAAGATACGATGGTATGGACCCGTTGGTGTCTTGATTAGCATGTCACATCGTGCATGTGGCTTGCACCCAGATCCCTTAGAAAGGGAGCAATAGAAAAACACGAGTTAAAAATATTACAACACAAAATGTGTTCATGTAGTATGTTTAAGAGTAAAGAGCATACCAATTTTGTTGCTCCAGTGGTCTTTGAAGTATGAAAGAAAATTAGTTTGGGCTTCATATTTTTGGAAAAATGAGTCTACAAGACCTTGTGCCTCCTCTATCCTCCTTGCAGGATTTTATAGTCCTTTCATCCTCATGTTCATGATGTGACCAAAGTCACGAAACATATCTGCTCTTGTTTGAAAATCAGCAACCCTCTTCACAAGGTTTTCCAACCAGCACCTCCTCACGTGCCAGATGCAAAGGTAAATTGGGAGTCCAAAAATGACTGTGCAAGCAAAGTACGAAGGATATGTTAGTATAGTGTAGCACATATGCAAAACAAACTCCAATCATTAAGTAGTGTAGTGGGTTTTACTGCAAAGCATTAATCTCAGTAGTAGCGGCATCATTTGACCATCCAAGCGTTGGCCTCCCATGAAGCATTGTAATCTAGTATTCAGTTTTACGAAAGGATCTTAACCAAGTTTCTGTACAAATACACTCCATAGAGGAGGCGATGACTCATGCAATTGGGACTCCCCATTACGATGCGCGTCAAAACCAAGATGGAGGACATGTAAAACTGTAAATGAAGATCATTGATATAAGAGTGATAAATAAACTTGCCAAAGCACAAAATATTGGGACAACCACATACCGTGTACTTGTTAGTCCCAAAAGTTGCATCCATGGGTGGCAAGCAAATTTTCGCTACCAAATTTGTTTAGCATGTATCAAAAATGCATCTCTCCCAAAGCGCTTATCAGGGTTTTGCATTGTAGTAGCCTGTATTGATGTAATGTGTTGTTGTAGAACTTGTTGTGGTGTAAAACCATTGTGTAGTAGGTTGCAAATCCATCCCCTTATATCTGGAGAGAGACATGGTGCAAGGTTTAGCTTAGGAGCTTCATAATGAATACCATGACAAATGTTGCCAATTTTGTCCACATGGTTATGCTCCACGTAGCTTATGCGAGCAATGTTGGGCCACAAGTAAAGCCTGTATATGAAGAAGTGGCACCTACAACCCACCAATTGTTTTCTTCCTCTCACATTGGGTCGTTTCGTATTTGGTTGTGGATTTGCACTGCGCAAGTCCTTGGTACCAAATGAACACCAGTAACTAAACACAAAATTTGTATTTCATTATAAAAGTAGATTTAAAAACTATAATGAAGGATGCATGGGACATAGGACAAGAAATAGTGGGCATACCATATTTGCTCAATCCAAGTGTTTTCAGAAGGATTTGACAAACTCCGTTCATTGCATTTGCAAGAGCTGACATGGAAGATGTCCACGTAGACAACCTACACTAGTCGAAAAACCTTAGTCTCTAAGGTTCTGGCAGCGTGCCCTACCTCTCGACACCGTGTCTTGAAAGCCTTATTAAAGCCTCATTAAAAGGCTTCAATCCTTCTATCGCAGCAATGTGCTGATTGTCAAGAGCCTGCAGAAGCAGCCGATTTGAAGAAGCAGCCTCCATTAAATCAACAAATCAGAAATTAAAAAAAAACTAACACAGAAGGTACAATGCAAATTTGGAGCTTTTTAAATTTCTGCACTATCCAGCTTAATCAAGCATTAATCTTAATTACTCTATCGAGGGCATTAAGATGTTGCTATAGCATCCTGTAGCATCAATTCCAAAAAACCTTTATTTTTTAAAACCCTTATTTTTGGGCTTAATCAAGCATTAATCTTAATTACTCTATCATTTTTCAAAATTGACGGCATTAAGATGTTGCTATAGCATCCTATAGAATCAATTCCAAAAAACCTTTATTTTTTAAAACCCTAATTTTTGGGCTTTTTTTCCTTTAAAGGGATTAGACACTAGCATTGGATACATTCCTCTATTAAGACCTTTCCATATTCATAGAAAATCATGACCTCTCATATGTTCATTGAAAAATTTAATGGGGAGAGTTTTCATACCTTGCATTCTAAGCTAAAGTTTACTCTGATGAGAGAGGACCTTTGGTCTTTCATTGAAGGGGAAGAAAAAAAGAGTGAAGGAAGCCCAGAGAGCTTGGGAGCCCTAGGATCAAAAAGCCTTCGGCGTCATAGCCCTAGGCATGTCTAACAATTTCATACACCATGTTGCTAATCTCCCGACTTCCAAAGAAGCCTATGAGATGCTCGATAAACCCTTTGGAGCACAGGGAAAGAACTCTAAGGTATCTTTATAGATAGAGTTCTACGGCCTCACGATGCAGTCACATGAGAACTTGGACACTCATGCGAACAAGATGAAGTCCCTCTGATGAACCAGGTTACTGCACTCAAAGCCAAAGTTGAGGAAGATGTGGACGTGGCCGTGATGATCAAGTCCATGCCAGATAAGCTTTACGGAAACCTCATCACCACCTTGAAGGACCTGCCCAGTCTTACCTTGGAAGGGGTTATAACCTCCTTCAAGGAAAAGGAGAAGAAGATGAAGAACAAAGAAACAAAGGGTGGACAGCTCCTTCTTCACAAAGAGCTTCAATGTTTCTTTTGTGGTAGGAACAATCATACATAAATGGATTGTTACTCAAAGAAGCTGTGCAAACATTGAGGTAAAAACAACCGCACAATGAAAACTATTGCTATCACAAAAAGAAAGATGCCAACATCATTGAAGAGAAAGAGCTTCCACAGAGGAAGCAAACTACTGTTATGATGATCGGGCTTTTTTAAGTCCAAACTTATGTGTTGTGTTGTTGTGTGTTGTTCAGTTGTGTGTTGTGAGTGAGTGACATGATCATGTGTGTACACTACCCTTGAAACCCCATAATTGGCAGCATGAGAAACTAGAGCCATGAGCTTAGATTTATGCTTTACACAGTATGAGGTAATCCCTTGAGGGGGGATTGTTGGGAATCAAGATCTTACCTATGTGTAAACCCAGTCCTATGAGTAAGAAAATATGTGTGTGTGAACCATCTCTTAGAGAGGTATCAAATAATATCTAGATATTTGTATGTGTCTGACATAAGTAGTGATGTCATAGAAGAACTCATAGAAGAGCCTTCGTAAACATATAAAGGTACATGTACTTTCATGGAATGAATAAAAAAAGTGTCACATCATTGAGTTGTGTTAAATCACTCTGTCGTGTGTGCACGAAGGTTCGTGCCATGATATGGAGTTCATAGGCATGGTCGGCATGTGTGAGAGACAATGGTTGCAAACATGGCTAGATGATGTGGACACTGCTTACATGAAAGGACGTCTAGGAATGGTCATAAGTTGTAGTGTTACGTTTAGAAGAGGGAGCCCTAAGGTAGAAGTGGAATACTAACGCTTATTTTCAACCTCGGTTCTATCCTGACCCCCCTTTAGGTAGTTCCTAGTAATATGTCCAAACCCAAGGAAAGGTCCAAATTCAGCATCAACTCCATCTTGCCTAAATCACCTAAATCCACCTCTACAAATTTAGAAACTTGGCAAGGGGGAGAGATTAAGATTGGGGGAAAAGGAAGTTGGCAGGGGTAAAAGGGAAGAGGATAAGGGAAAAAATATTGTAGAGAATGACAGGGACTCTGTAGGAGAGGGAGGTTGGAGAACAGTGAGAGGAAAATGTTGGAATTAGGGTTGCAGGAATGCACACACAACTTCAAGGAGATGAGGAAGCTTGAGCACAACACAGTAGTGTATATGAGTGCCAAAAATGAAAGATGACAAGCCCTAGAAGAGAATGGGCGTATATACAATGCACGGGGGAAAAAACCTCCTAGTGAGGGAAAAAGTGCCCCGGCGGTCCTAAGTGTGTTCACACACATCACTACTATAATATGGTAACAAATCCCCCCTGGAGTGATGCGGTGAACAAGAGCTAGCACTCATGTATAGGGAAGTGTCTAGCTATGTGGACGAATCCACAAAAGGGAGTAAGCCCAAAGCTTTGCGAAAAGCTTCGAACTTCTCACGAGGCAGAGCCTTTGTGAAAAGGTCTGCAAGGTTATCCTGTGTTGGCACATAAGCCAAACTGATCTCTCCTGCAGAGAGTCTCTCCCTGACATAATGGTAGTGCACCTCAATGTGCTTCGTACGAGCATGGAACACTGGGTTCCGCGCAACTGCCAATGCGCTCTGACTGTCAGTGAAGATGGTGGTGGCAGATGGCTGCCCAACACCCAAATCAGCCATAAGGCGTCTGAGCCACACACACTCAACCGTAGCTGTGAAAGCTGCCCTGTACTCAGCTTCACAACTAGAAGTGGCCACAGTAGGCTGCTTCTTGCTCAACCATGATATGCATGAGCTTCCAAGCATGAAGCAAAAACCACTCGTGGACACGCGTGTGTCATAACAACCAGCCCAGTCAGAATCTGAAAAAGCATGTAAATCTGGCGGCAATGATCCCCCCTTGGGATAAAACAACCCAAGATGCCGAGTACCACTCAAATAGCGAAAGATACGCTTCACTGCCTGCCAATGCTTAATGCCTGGGCTATGCATAAATCTGCTCACCTGTGAGACTGCAAACTGAATGTCTGGCCTCGTAATGCATACATAAATGAGGCAACCAACAGCTGTCTGATAGAGTGTGACATCAAAGTGATCTCCAGCATCATGAAGACTCAACTTCAAACCTGTCTCCATTGGAGTAGCAATAGGCTTGCAGTCTTCAAGGCCAAATCTCCGCAACAATGTTTCAATATACTTTGTCTGACACAAAGCAATACCTCCATCACACTGCTTAAATTGTATCCCCAAATAATGATGCAAATGCCCCAAATCTGACATCTCAAAAGAG
The DNA here is from genome assembly GCF_041138505.1 of Cibotium barometz. Lineage (NCBI taxonomy): Eukaryota > Viridiplantae > Streptophyta > Polypodiopsida > Cyatheales > Cibotiaceae > Cibotium > Cibotium barometz. Next base: position 39,265,466 of record NC_141057.1, on the reverse strand, counting down.
GCATTCAAATCAGCCTTAAAATCAGCAATATGACTCTCATTTGGTCCTGTGAGCAGCATGTCATCGACATAGAGAGCAATGATTAGATGTACACCATCCACACGTTTAACATACAAAGTGCTTTCTGTTGGACTATTCTGAAACCCATGTGCAGTCAAATATGCATGTATTTTTTCATACCAAGCTCGTGGAGCTTGCTTTAAACCATATAAAGCCTTTTTTAACCTGCACACTTTGTTTTCCTGCCCTCTTTGAACAAAACCACGAGGCTGCGATACATACACCTCCTCATGCAAATCTCCATTTAAGAACGCAGTCTTTATGTCCAGCTGATGTACATTCCAACCATTATGAGCTGCTAATGCACAGATGCTACGAACAGTGGTCATACGACATGTGGGAGCAAAAGTCTCATCAAAATCAATGCCCTTCTCTTGAGCATAACCTTTTGCAACAAGCCTAGCCTTATGGCGATCCACTGTGCCATCAGGCTTACGCTTCAATTTGTATACCCACTTAGTGCCAATGGCCTTCTTGCCAGGGGGCAAGTCACATAAAGACCATGTACCATTCTTCATAATAGCATCGTATTCTGCTTGCATAGCAGCCATCCAATTTTCTGAACTTTGTGCCTCATCAAATGAAACAGGCTCACTTTCATCGCACATACTAGAAACAGCCAATGCATAACAATCTGACGCATAAGAGGCACCATGAGAGCCAGAACGAGTGCGACTAGACAAAGGGGCATCCAACTTGCTGTCACGCAAAGTCTGCACCAGCCATCTAGGCATATTCCTAGAGCCCTCAATCTCTTGTCTCTCATCCTCAAGTGCATCATGCACATCTGCATCAGATATAGGCTGATCTGTGCCATCATTTAAAACCTGCATAGGCTGAAAAACTGCCTCATGAGGTATTGCACTTGACTGTGCACCACTGAAAAGAGGCAACAATGTATCATAGACATCACGTGAGCTGATATCTGTCTCCTTAGTACATGAAACCAAGGGCTGAACTGCATCTTCCACAAATACAACATCACGGCTAACCAAAATGCGCTTTGTCTGTGGATGATACAAACGATAGCCTTTGCTCTCAGCACTATATCCAACAAAAATACATTTGACAGCTTTGTCATCCAATTTTCTGCGATGTTGCACAGGCACTAATGCATATGCCAGGCAACCAAAAACACGTAAATGGCCAACAGATGGCTTGCGGCCATGCCAAGCCTCATATGGAGTGACAACCTGTAATGCTTTGGTGGGACACCTGTTTAGTACATAAGTGGCACACATGACAGCCTCAAGCCAAAAACCATGTGGTAGACTTTGACTCTTAACCATACATCTTGCCATTTCCATGAGAGACCTGTTTTTTCTCTCAGCCACACCATTTTGCTGTGGTGTATACGGCACTGTACATTGGTGTTTTATCCCACGCTCAGCCAGAAATGCATTAAATTCTGAAGACATATACTCCCCCCCTCGATCTGAACGGAGGGTGCCCATCTTACTTTCTGACACATTTTCAGCCATAACCAAAAACTGTTTGAAGCACAAAAACACTTCGGACTTTGCCTTCAAAGGATATACCCATGCATGCCTGGTAAAATCATCAATGAAAGTCACGAAGTAAAGGTAGTTTCCAAATGATGGAGTTTGCATGGGACCACAAACATCACTGTGAACAAGCTGCAATCTGCGTTCAGCTCTCACTGATCCATCTTTGGGAAAGGAAGCACGCTGCATTTTACCCAATATGCAGCCCTCACAAACATGCTTGACAGGTGCCTCAAGCTTAGGCAAAGAAGACACCATTTCAGATTTCTGCAGGCGCAGCAAACTTGCAAAATTCAGATGACCAAAACGTGCATGCCACAGTTTTGCATCTGAAATAGCCTGCGTATCCATAATAGCACATGCTGAATCCTCTACACATTTGCCATCCATATTGAGCTTATACAGCCCTCGACATAGTGAACCAGATGCTACAATGATGTCACCACAAGAGAGATCATGAACAGTACATCTGTCATCCACAAATTTTACAACCAAACCTGTTTTGGCAAATGCGGAGACTGACAGCAGATTCTTTTTGATCCCTGGCACATACAATGCATCAAAAAGTGTAAAGGTGTTGCCATTTGCAACATTCAGCACAATCTGTCCAACTCCTTTAACGGGATAAGAGGAGTTATTGGCACAAGTGACAGTATTCCCTGTGGGAGCAGACTCAAGGAAAGTGAATAAACTGCGCTGTGAGGTGATATGCTTAGTGGCACCACTGTCAAAGTACCATACATCTGAATCTACTGCAGACATACATGTGTCATGCAAAGATGGGTCATAACTGCACTGCGCATTGAATGCCCATTCTGTATCTAGCACAACATTAGCAGATTCATTGTTAGAAGGAGAGGCATCTGCAACAGCCATACCAGCCTCTTTCTTCTTAGCCTCTTTCGCAGCCAGCTTAGGACACGCTTTGATGACATGATCATTTCCCTTACAGTACTTGCAAAATGTCTTCTGTTTGTCACCCTTCTTCTCATCTTTGTCTTCCTTCTTTGGTTGCGCAGCATTTGCAGATTTCTGCTTACTAGAAGAAAAGCCAGCTTTACCTTTCCCGCTTCTCTGACTAGCAACGAAAGCTTGATCTGCGACACGCATATTATTCCTGTTTTGCCTTGACTGGTCTTCTTGCAGCAAAACAGAAACTAACTCCTCAAATGATAAGGCATTGGGATTGCCTTTCATCATCAAGCGAAGAGTGGAAGCAAAACCCTGATAAGAATCTGGTAGACCATTCAAAACAGTCTGCACAAGTGAACTGTCTGACAGGATTTCATTTGCAGAAATGAGCTGCTCTTTGAAATCCTTGATCTTTGTCAAAAAGCTATCCATAGAATCACCTTCGTTCATATGCTCATTCTCCAACTGTTTTCGGAGATAAGCAACACGAGCCTCATTTCTTGCCTGATACAATGTGGCAAGTACATCCCAAGCATCCTTAGAAGTCCTGCAGGAGCGAATATGTGGGATAATGGTACGTTTGACAGACAGCGCAATCAAGGCATGAGCCTGCGCATCTCTACCATCCCAACGAATCTGCTCTGCTGAAAGTGGTGGTTCTCGAACAGCTGCTACAGCACTTGTGCCTGCACCATCATCAACAGTACCTGTTTCTGATGTGTTTGCAGCATTCCCAGCCACAATAGGACGTGCATCAATACCCTGCACAATGTTCCATAACCCCTTTGCTACCAATACATGTCGCATCATATATGCCCACAATGGATAGTTGGTGCCATCCAACTTATCCTCAGCAGCCAACATGCGGAATACATCATTGTTGTCAGCCATGGCCAATGACTGTACTACTAGATGTAAATGCTGTCTGTAAGAGGTAAACCTGTATAAAATCGACCTGTGCTATGTAGCACAGCCCAAAACAGACGAATGGGCACCTGTCCTGCAGATTTTAATCTTGACAGAAAATCTGCACAGTAGGACGATTTTGCCTGCGCAGTACTTGGAATGCAAAAACGGAGGGCGAAATGACTTCAGATCAAAATTCTGAAACGACCAAGCCCTACGGGCTCTCCCACGGCATATACTAACCTGCAGGCGCTCGTGAAACCTCGTTGCAATCGGAGGAGATGAAGCGGCAGGTGCCGGTGATGCTGCCCGGGAGGAGGAAGCCTGCTCTGATACCAATTGTTGGAATTAGGGTTGCAGGAATGCACACACAACTTCAAGGAGATGAGGAAGCTTGAGCACAACACAGTAGTGTATATGAGTGCCAAAAATGAAAGATGACAAGCCCTAGAAGAGAATGGGCGTATATACAATGCACGGGGGAAAAAACCTCCTAGTGAGGGAAAAAGTGCCCCGGCGGTCCTAAGTGTGTTCACACACATCACTACTATAATATGGTAACAGAAAATGAGTGTGAGGCAGCCAGAAAGAAGGCAGGTGGTGGTGGTGGTGGTGGTGGTGGTGGTGATGGGACTAACCAGGGTAGCAAACATTTTGGCAGCATAATCCGCGTGATGTACTCGAATCCTTTTAACCCGTTAGGGGAAGAGGATAGTGAGACTTCATCAGTTCAAAAATTCAATTGGCAAGTTGATGAAGCCTGGAAAGAAATTCAAAAAGAAGGGGATCAAGGGGGGAGTGGAGAGGAGATAGAGATGGTACCCGAGATTTCACTCTCACGAGCTCTACTATTAGAATTAGTGGTTGTTCACGGAATATTAAGGGGATTCAAGATAAAAAGAAGAGTGCTACTTTTTGGAGTTTGATTAAGGATTGGGATTTGTCTATTATAGCTATTCAGGAACATAATCTATATGGGCCTAAAATTTTGAGAAAGGACAAGTTTAAGGACTGGGTTGTAATGTATGGGGGTGCGAATGGAGGGTTTAGTGTGTTATGACCATCGCTAAGAGTAGTCTATGTCCTAATGTCATAGCTAGTCATCCCAATGGGAGAATTTTGGTGGTGGAGATTGTTTTGGAAGGGGAGAAGATTTGGATAATTAATCTCTATGGGACTCATAAGCATAAGGTGAGGAGTGGAATGTGGGAATGGATAGCTAACTTAAATTGTCATGGGCACTGCATTCCTATGGGGGACTTCAATATGGTTGAGAAACAGAGGGATAGGTGTGGGGGAAGCACTGTGTCGATGGGACATGAAAAGATGAAGCGGGAAGGACTAAGAGGAAAGGTAGGCCTAATGGATGGTTGGGAGATGGGTGACTAGGGCTCGGATCCTGGACATTCATATTTCAATCTGCAATATTTTGGGTCTTCTTCCAGGATTGATAGGGTGTTCTTCAGCCAACAAGCTACATGGGTACCTCATACTTTTAAAATCTCAATTGATTCCAGCATTGCTTTGTCTGATCACATGCCCCTTAAATGGGGATGGCATGTGCTAGGTCGGGAAGAAGCTGAATTAAATAGGTTTCCCACTAGGAAACTAAGGGTTAATAATCTGCTTCTAAAGGATGAATTGTTTGTCAACCAAACTGAGGAAGCTATGGAGAGACTCAAAGGGAGAGGCAATGTGCAAGGTTCTTGGAGAATGTTTGCCAATGAAATGCAGGGCATAATTAGGGGGGTTGAGAAATTAAGAGCTGAGGAAAGTAGACAGGAGAGAAAGAGATGGGGAGATCTTTTGGAAACTCTTCAGAAGAAGATGTAGGTTGGGAAACTAACTGCTGAAGAGACGAATTGGTATTTTAAGTGCCAAGCTGGGCTAAAGTGTGAAGATGAGAAATGCTTCAAGAGGGAGGAGGCTAGGTATAAATGGAAAACCTTCACCAACAAAAGGAGACCAGATGGCTATCTATTCAAGTTGATTGAAAAGTTGAAAGGCAAGGAGGTTATATGTAGGGTTTTGGATGACAATGGGCATGAGTTAAAAGAGTTGAGATTAATAGCCAAGAAATGGGTTGAGTATCTAGGAGCAACTCTTAGTCTCAAAGGAAGATCATTCAATAGAAGGGTCCAAGCTGAATCCAATCTTCTAGAACAAGTTGGTAAGAGTCTGGATCCAGATAGGGCTAAATGGTTGGAAAGGGATATAGAACTAGAGGAATGCTCGAAGGCCCTCTTAAAACTGGGGAGAGAGAAATCCCATGGCTAGGATGGTCTATTTGTGGAGTTTTTATTGCTTTCTGGCCCTCTCTAAAGGAGTTTGTTTGGAGAATGTGTAGTGAAGCCTTTAAATCAGGAAACTTGAATAGGGACTTTAAGGAAGGGCTGGTGAAGCTTATCCCTAAACAGAATGCTTGCGACAAGTTTAATCACTGGGGGCCTATTACTTTACTGAGTGTTATATACAAAATTCTGGCCAAAGTCATTCCCATTAGAATCACCCCTGCTCTCCAAGAGATTATTTCTGAAAAACAACATGGTTTTATAAAGGGGAGATCCATATGACAATATTTATGTTGCTATGCTAGGGAGGGATGTGGCTCTGAGGACTAAGCAGAAATGTATTCTCCTGCACAGTTAGACTTGGAAAAGGGATATGATAGGGTGCATTGGTCATTTGTGGCCAGAGTGATGAAAAAAATGGGGTTTGGCTTCAGAATATCTTCCTACATATACACTCTTAGTCTAACTTACTATTGAATGGTGGGGGATTTGAGGTAAATAGATCAGTGAGACAGAGTTGCACCCTTGCTCCCCTACTCTTTGCTATTGCTTCTCACCCTCTGATTAGGGCCCTAGAGCAGGCCTCTTCTGAAGGAGGGTGACCGGATTAAAGTTGAACAATGGCTATTAGGGGAGCCTGGGTTAAGATTGGGAAATGGGTCCAGAGTAGCTTAGGGTGCAAAGTCAATGGGGGGACTAATTGATTGGTAGATGGGCAACAAATGGTGGACATGTTGATTTGATCTTTAATATTATCACGTTCTGTTGCTTGTGGGAGATCTGGAATTCTAAAAGTTGCATTGTTTTTCAGAAATCTTGTGACACACGAATTGATGTGAGTGGGTTGATGCATAAATGTATATGTATGTGCTGGTCTATATGCTTCGTTAATAAGTTGAGTGGGACTAAACTGTTTCAGTGATTCTGACTCTGCAATCTGCTATCATCTGATCCTTCTCCTCTAGGAGTCACTTGCAGACATATTGGCCTATGCCTAATGATGTGGTGTGCTGGATTGTAGGGTCTCAGAAAGCAGAAGGTGGATGCCAAACCAGCCAGATATGGACCTAAAACAAAGAGATGGTACAAGAAGGTCAAGCAAGCAAGTTACATCTTTGTTGCCTTTATTGAGAATCCAGTAGAGACTAGATCAACAGTCAAAATTTGGTTCCAAAAAGGGGATGTGAAGGGGATGTGAAGGGTGATGTGTTGGAGAAGCAAGCCCCTAGGGACTGTTCTACTGAAGCTATGGTTGAAGCTTGCATTCTTCCTCGGTAGCAGTTTTCTTGGGATGAATCATCTTTTGTCTCTGAGGATGACAGATGGGATTTAGTGTGTAGCTTGCTTAACATAGGTGGTTAATCTATTGAGTGATGATGGCTAATTGTGGTGGAGTTGGAAGGATGCAATGTAAAGTTTATCTCTTTTTATAATATACTAGTACTCAACCCGTGTGTTGATGCGGTATGTAAAAGACATTAAGAAGCAAAATGCAGGAATGGAAGCCAAAATACAAAGAGCCAAATCAAGAATGGAAGCCCTAATACAAAGGGTCAAATCAAAAGAATTTTTCCTCTTAATTTTTAGAAATCCAGAATTTCTTTTTGTTCTCCTCTCCCTGTGCCTTGATTGTCCATCGTTAATATGTAATAGATATATATTATTGGTATTTATATATAAAAAAAGAAGTAGTGGCACGCCTTGGAGATAAAAAGAGTGGGCAACCATAGAGGGAAAAGGGCTTGCCAAGAGGCAAAGAATGGTGAGTACAAAGGGAAAGCCGTGGGGGGTGGACGTGGTGTAGCCTGCTGGCGTGCAGTGGAGGTCGCCGGCCGAGATGGTGCGCCTCCTGGGAGGCCGGCTACCCGAACTTCCAGAGTCGATTGCATGCGCTTGAAGCTTCAGGGCAAACGGCTAGGGCCGCTTGTTGGAGAGTCGGCTACCCTAAGTACCAGCTGCATAGAAGCCTTACGCCTAGGAGCCGTGAGCCATGGAACATCACAGTGAGGTGGCGTCTACAGGCTGCTTGGGTGGCTAATGCAATGCCTTGGTGCGCTTAAAGGGCCTGAGCGCCATGCGCCTGAGAGACGGCTGTGGCTTTGGCGCGCTAGGAGCGAGGCGATCTTCCGTGTGTTTGGTTGGCCGTGCGCTTGGCTTGGAGCAGGCCGCCATGGGCTCGACGGTGTGGCTTCGAGTTCAGACACGGTGAGATGGTGTTCCACTGTACATGGAGAGGGAGCGTTGTGCCTTTTCATAGAGTGGGAACCTAAGTTACATAACCAACGAGCCGAAATGGGGAGTCGGATGGTGGAGCTGTTTTGGTTACTTCTTGGCAGTGGGTGTCGAGCTATATGCTAGGAGCTTGTATGGTGGACTACTTAGTGGACCGGTTATGGAAGCTTGCATGGTAGTGGATCGGAGTGACCAACTATGTATGGAGAGGGAGCGTTCTGTCTTTTCATAGAGTGGAAACCTAACTTACATCACCAACAAGCCATAATGGGGAGTCCGATGGAGGAGCCGTGTTGGTTACTTCTTGGCAGCTTGCATGGTGTACTACTTAGTGGACCGGTTATGGGACTGAGTCGAGTCTTCAGGCTAGATGAGCCGAGCAATGATTGTATAGGAAGGCTATAGGTGCTCAAGATTGGTCGGGTTCATAAGAGGTCACATGGATGACTAGGTCATAGATTGAGAGATCAACACTGAGAGGGGTCCAGTAGTGCGCATCTAGAAGAGAAAGTCGGAACTAGACATATTGGGTCACAACGATGATGCACCTAGAAGTCTTGGAGTTAGAAGACTTGTGGATGCACACAACGGAGTGAAGGCACACAGCAAGTTGCTCTATCATTGAGTGTGAGCACTATGGATGGATATTGGGTATGAACAGCTTTCTTGTGAAATTCTTTAAAGCAAAGAGGACACAAGAGATTGACAGAGTAGTCCTTCTAACCATAATTGTGGAGATGAAGATGTTCTATGTACACTATGGAGTGATAGGTTCACGAGGTAACTCATGAGCACCAAGCATATGGCCAAGGACGCACAAGGTGAACTTCGTGATGATAGCTTACGCATGGCTTCTCATGCACGAGGCATTCTCATGGATGAGGAGTTTAAGTGTCCTCAAGAAAGCGTGGACACGAGAATAACTCATGAGTACACATTGAAGATCTAGTTACAGAATCTTCAACAAAACATAGAGATATAAGTACTTTGTAAAGAATGTATCTTTAATAAGGAAGAACTATAACGTACGAGTCTTGTTTCTATGATGGATTCTCTCTAGTGATGTTCTTGGTTGTCACGTGCAATAATCAATATTTTTATAACAATAATGTAATGCATTCTCATGGATGAGGAGTTTTGAGTGTCCTCGAGAAAGAGTGGCACATGAGAACACAACTCATAAGTAACCTTGATGCCATAGTTTCGAAATCTTCAACGAAACACAGAGAAACATAACGATATAAGTATTCAATGATAATTTGTACAAAATGTATCTTTAATAAGAAAGAACTATAATGTAAGAGTCTTGTTTCTATGATAGATTCTCTCTAGTGATGTTCTTCATTGTCACTTGCAATAATCAATACTTTTGATAACAATGATGGATGGCGATTTGTTAAAGAATGTATCTTTAATAAGGAAGAACTATAATCTACATTGGTGTACATGTCTCGTCTCTACGACGAATTATCTCAATGTTGTTCAAGATTGTCGTGTGCAATATTCAATGCTATTGATAACAATGCATGGTGATGCTGCTTCTATTACAAACAAAGAACCATCCTCTATGTTGCGGTAACTCACTTGTGAACAATCAAGTGTTCATTACATTGTGGGATGTGCATGTGTTATATGCTAAAAGAGTAATGTATGCATAATGAAGTGAGGACTATAATCCTAATGGATGAAAAAATGCATCCACATTACGAGACATCAGTAATGTATGAGACATCTTGGGGGATCGAGCGAGCGTTCCGTGAGTTTAGTAAAATGGATTAATCATCTTACGATCACAGAATGGGAGCAAGTAAATTTTTAGGGAAAGATTTTGCAGATCCTATAAAACAAAAGTAATCAAGCTGAATGCTCCAGCCACGTTATTCATCATGCTACATCACATTGACAAGCCCAAAGAAATATTAAAATTATAGCACAGAAGAATGTGTCAAATCCTACCTATTTATTTGAAGGCCCCTTACCCTTATGAAAGAAAAATCGAGAGCCTAAGAGAGATTTTGTAGAAACCTCGCATAGTACATAAATGTTGAAAACCCAGCTTTGAGAAGAGAACTTTGTCCCAATTCTGAGACTCACCCACAAAAACAAGCTTTAACAGTTTGTTCCAACTCTGGGACACACACAGAGATAGATGTCTTGTAAAGAACCTAACAAGAGACATGCACCATTTTTACATGTTCAGCTTCTAGCTGGCAAGTTAAATAAGATAATCAAAATAAACATGTTCCGTAATACTTTGATCATGTCTCTCTGAACAAATCACCAAGAAAAAGAAGAAAGAAATGCGATCATTTGCTGCACAGTACTGCTCAAACAGCAGCTGTGGCCTTGTCAAGGCCTGGAATGCTGAGCCCACTACGCAGATACAGTACTCAGAAGCCGCTTAAGCCTCGGACACGCTGCCCGCACACACACCAGATCTTCTGCCAAAATCTGCAAAGAGTGTGAGGTTTAGTAACAAATCTGGGATTTGTACACAACAGTTCTCCAAACCTACACTTAGACCACATGTTGATCTTTTGTAGACATACCTTTGCACAATTTCGAATATCCAATGTTTCCAGACCACTGCATCCTTGCACAACAGCCTCCAAAGCACTTGCTTCAATGTTAGAGGCCTGCAAGCTGCTACATTTAGTACTATGACCGGGCATCCCTTATCCAATGGACAAACAGCTTAAACCATTCTCACATTGCAAATGCTAGGGTAGTTGTATAGAATCTCTCTCTCTCTCTCTCTCTCTCTCTCTCTCTCTCTCTTACATATGGATTTGTACCTACACATGGACATGCAATCTCCCGTGTACTTACATATGGCTATGTACTCACATAATGATTAGGGGGTAGACATATAGCTAGTCTATTCCTTATAATGAGTTCTTTTTCTCTTACATATGGATTTGTACTCATATGTACCTACACATGAACATGCACTCTCCCGTGTACTTACATATATGGCTATGTACTCACATGATGATTAGGGGGTAGACATAGCTGGTCTATTCCTTGTAATGAGTTCTTTTTCTATGGCTCAGTACCACATGAACATTGGTACCACTTTGTCTCAGACACATTGGGTCTTTTGAAGACGTGTAATAAAACTCTCTCTCTCTCTCTCTCTCTCTCTCTCTCTCTCTCACACACACACACATGAATAGCAATGCACACACAAACAGAGTAAGACATGCCATTGGCACCCCCTTCCTCAAAGCATTGCTTCAAGCATCCAACCTGAAGTGAGAGACTGACAAGTCGGGGACACTTCATTCTTAGCTCCTCCAAGGCAGTGCAGTGGCTGCAGCAAAAACGAAGCTCTCTTAAAGTCCAAACATAAAGCTATAAAAACAGGACTTCGGCCTTCTATAGCGCAGTAAAGCTGAGTGTGTAAGAAGTAACCTGAGATTTAATGTTATCAAATAGGGGCACTCAAGCTGAGCCTCCTTAATATTACTTGACAGCGAAAAATTCAAGGAAGTGAGGTCATGGAAACCAGCAGCATCAAGAATCGCTACTCTCTTTATGTTGGGACAACCCACACAGTTCAACTGTTGAAGAGCACGGGGGGAGGTCATCTTCTGTTCTTCCACTCTAACTTCTATTTCTACAAAGCCTGCTTCCGTTAATTCAGAGGAATGTTCAGCACCATCAAGCTTAGAACCTGATGACATTCTCCTTGACACATCATCATGAGTTTGAGATTCTTGTTGCCAACGCTTTGTAGTTTGCAGTGAGCAAGCCCTTTCTGTGCTGAGGATTTCCCACTCGAGGTCACTAAGTTTGGCACATCCATTAAGACTGACATGTGTCAGGTGAGAGCATTGGCTTAGAAGTCTTCCTAGTGCAGTATGACCAAGGCCTCCATAAGACAAGTCCAACTCCCGGAGCTCAGGAAGCGTCTCCTTCCAATGCAATGCATCCAGTGCGGAGTCCTCAAGGTACTTGCATGCTAACAATCTCAAAACCTGGCAAGATCCACAATAATTGGCAATAACACATCATCACAAATCGGTTAACAACAAAGACTGCCTAAAAAATCATGCAGACCCATTTATTTCATGGTAAAGACAAACCTTCAACCTCACACAGCTTTTAAATATCGGTGTCAGATCTGTCAGAAAAGTGTAGGACAAGTCAAGAGTAGTCAAATTGCAAAGCTTTTTCAGAGTCAATAGGCCAGCTGGTCCGATCAAAGGACAGCAGGCCAGAATTAGGGACTGTATCAAAGGGCAAGCTGTTGTTGCCGCCTCGAGGCATCCATCATCCAGTTCACTGCCAGAGAGATGACCCCCACCCACCCCCACACCAGGAAAACAAAATGAGCCAACAAAATGAGCCAAAAAACTCAATTTATGTGTCAAGACACTGGTGTGTCAAAACTCCCAAAACATGATATGTAAATGTAGAAGCACACACACTTCATATTACCTGCAGTAGGAAGCATCAAGTGACAAGAGTTGCGGACAGTTGATACTGGCTTTGAATAAGGCTCCACATCCTTTCAAATCTACAGAAACCATGGAAAAAGCCTCGATTTTAAGCTCTGTCACATGAGGGCAGATTCCGAGGTTTAAGGACTGAAGCCCGACCTGCATGCACATTACTAAACCTTAGAATTGAAAGCAGTACCTAAACAAGCAAGCAACTGTGATTCATATTCACGCTTCCAGTTATCAAAATTTCTATAGAGTGAGGAATAAGACAGGATGCCAAAGGCATCATGGGCTTTGCCAGCCTGTCACCTTCCTATTGTGCACCATGACAGCTCAAGGTTCAACTCAAATTGTAATAAAAAACAAGGGTTTTGGAGGTACTATTATTCGAAAGAAAGGATGGAAGGGCACTCAATGCTTACTGGAGCCAAACTGACAATACTTAGTTGGTGACATCCGTCCAAAAACAGCTGCTGTAGATTTGCACATGCAAGGTCAATTTGAAGAAGATTGTGGCATCCAGTTAGTGATAATGCGCTCAAGGTTGTGCTTGAAAAATTCAACATGGTAAGGCTCTGCACAGAAATCCAAATGCTGTCAGCACATCTGTAATGTACTATGCTTACAGCCCTATTCAGTATTTTATATACCTAGATGAATCCAAGAACATGCCCAAATTCACCTTTTAGGAACAAGCATTTTATATACTCATGGTAGTCAACCCACAAGACTATACGACTATCAGCTCCATTATGCATAATATGGACTAGATACTACAACATCCCCACTAACGTCATCAGTACCCAATAGTGGGTGTAGAACTCTGTATCAAGATATGCTTTCACACACACACACACACACACACACATAAGAGCATATATTCACACAAAGGCCTTCGTACTGAGTTTCTGTCAAACCTCCGGAGATGCAGTTAACGGAAACTAGAATGGTACAATGGAAACAGCCGAAGCTGTCCAAATGGGGGATCGGGAACAAGGAACAAAAAAGGGAGATGGTTCACAACCATCCATATGGGAATAGATTTTTAGCTGATTTTGATGCTTTCTATGGCAATTTGTGTATTAATTTTTGTGCAGACTTAGGGATTTTTCTTTGGTAGATGATTTGGGCCCAGGGTTGTTTCTCGTACGCGTACGACTCGATTCGTACGTACGATTCGTACGGTACGATACCGTACGATATCGTGCGGTACGATATGCCAGATTTGCCCGTTTCTGTCCGTTGCGCCGCCGCCGACTGCGCATTTTCGTGGCCGTTTCTGTCCGTTGCGCCGCCGCCGACTGCGCGTTTTCGTGGCTGTTTTGTAGCCGTTTGCTGGCCGTTTTGGGCATGGCACATGCTTTGTGGCCCATGTGCCCATTGGCCATGGCCCATGCTACATGGCCTTGGCCCTTATAAAATGCCCACCCCCTAAGCCTCTCTCAAAGCTCTAGCCTCTCAATGCTCATTACTCAAGCCATCAAGCCCCCCCCTCTCTTGAGTCTTGCTCAAGTGACCATCAAGCCCCCCCCTCTCTCTCTCTCTCTCTCTCAACTCTCAACTTTCAAGCCACTCTCTCCCCCATAGGCCCTCTCTCAAGCCTCTCTCTCTCTCTCAAGCCTTTAGGCTTTCTCTCTCTCAAGAGTCAAGACTCAAGCCTCACTCTCATTTTCTCAAGCCTCTCTCTCTCTCTCTCTCTCTCTCTCTCTCTCTCTCAAGCCTATCCATCTCTTGAATCTTCTAACTTCTCTCTCTCTATTACAATGACAAGGGAGAAGAATGAAGCCTTCAATGTGCATGCTATCCATGTAGAGAAAGCCGATGGAAAGTCCAAGTCATATAGGTGGACTTGTAAGTATTGTGGCAAACAATACACAAGTGGAGTTACTAGGCTTCTCCAACATGTTGGAAAGGTGGGGGGGCAAGTTGCGCCATGCAAGGAAGTCCCCCTTGCTATATCCGATGAGATCTTCAACAAGATCAAGGGTGGATTGGGTGCTCACTATGATAGTGGTAGAAGCTCAAGGGCGGATGATGAGGTCATTTCCCCGCCTTGTGATACATCCTCCCCCGCCGCCTCCATCGGTGCCACCTCCATCGGTGCCACCTCCGCCTCCGCCTCCTCAAAGAGACAAAGGCTTGAGTCTCCCATGAGGCAAGCCACTCTAGCCCAAGCCACCGGGGGGTTCTCTTCTTCTCTATCACATCTCCGAGAACGGCAACGGCTAGCGGATATAGAGATTGCACGCACCATTATTGAGTGCAATCTCTCATTCCATGTGCTCAAGGTAGATCAATGGAAGTCAATGGTGAAAGCCATTGCAAATGTGGGCCCATGTGAAGGATGGACCGGCGTCTCCTATCATGACATGCGCACGAAGAGGCTTGTGGACGAGAGGGAAAGAATCGATAGATCTCTCAATCCGGTGCGGGCGGCATGGTCCAAGTATGGGTGTAGCATCCTCTCCGACGGATGGAGTGACCGGAAGAAGAGAGGCATCATCAATATACTTGTCTCTTGCCCTCTTGGCACATACTTTGTGCGGGGCGTGGATTCCGGAAAGGCGGGGAGGAAAACATCGGGTGCATTCATATATCGCCATATCAAGCAAGCCATCATGGAGGTAAGTTCCAACTTTCAAATTGCACTAAAGTCTTTAAAGTTTAGGCTTTGGTATATGTGATATGAATCATATGATCATATGTGGCTATATCATGAGTCATGACTCAAGTCTCATACGGCATACGCTCATTGCATCCATTCATGTGCATTGTGACATGTAGGTTGGATCGAAGAACGTGGTGCAAGTCATCACCGACAACGCTTCAAATTGCCGTCGGATGGGGAAGTTGCTCGAGAAGGACTATCCCTCCATAGTATGGACGCCTTGTGCCTCCCATTGCATTGACTTGCTCATGGAGGATATGGGCAAGTTAGTGTGGATGAAGGAAGTAATGACCGAAGCTATCTCTATTGTTACCTTCTTCACCACAAAGGTGAAGGTGCTTGCCATGTTCCGCGAACATAGCAAGTTGGAATTGAAGAAGCCTTCATCTACACGCTTCGCCTACATGTGGCTCGTCTTGGAGCGCCTCCACGATGTGAAATCCTCCCTTCGCCAAACAGTGGTCTCCACAATGTGGAATGAGTGGGATGAGCGAGAATCGGCGGAGGCCAAAGCCATGCAACGGCTTTGCCTAAAGGAGGAGTTTTGGCAGTCGGTCCGCACTATTGTCATTGCGGTCACGCCCTTCTATAGGGTATTGCGGATGACCGACATGGAGGGAGCCACCATGGGCCTTCTTGTTCACTTCATGGGAGAGGCCATAGCAGAGTTACGCGTTTCTCCTTCCATCGACGAGGAGAAGCGCGATGGTATGTTGGCCATTGTGGAGAAGAGATGGAAGTGGATGCGAAGACCTATCCATGGTCTTGCCGCTTTATTGCATCCGGCTTACAAATCACCCGCCCTCTTCACCAACGTGGAGCTACTTGAAGCCCGAGATGCTTACTTGCCCAAAGCATTGCCGGAGGATCGCCATGGGAAGTTCCTTGAGGAGCTCATAAGCTACAATGACCAAAGGGGAGGAGCCGCGTTTGCATCTACTACCTGTTGGAAGAGGGAATCCCTTGTGAAGCCCCTCTTTTGGTGGGAGACATTTGGGTATGCGCTCTCAAGCCTCCAAAAGGTGGCTTTGAGAATCCTAGCTCAGGATTGCTCTTCGGGTGCATGTGAGAGGAACTGGAGTTCCTACTCACTTGTACACACGAAGTTACGTAATCGCTTGAGCACGCAACAGTTAGAGCGGCTAGTGTATTGCCGCGCTAACTTGCGCATGCTGCGCGCAATGCAAAAGATGGAATCAGCGAGACAGGTATAAGTTACAACTTATAAGTTATAAGTTATAAGCATTCAAATTTCAAACTTCAATGTTTATTGAAATTTGGAACCAAATTCTAATACATTGCTTGTCACTTGATCATTGTACAATGTAGGTGAATGTGGATGCATTCAAGCTCACAGGGGACACTCTTCAGAGTGTAAACAAAGTGCAGGATGAGGAGGAGGAGAGGATCTATGCAGAGATCTATCGAGAGCTCGAGTCATTTGATCGACGACCTACTCGCACTCGTCGTGGGCGTGGAGGTAGTGGCAGAGGAGTGCAAGTAGGAAGCCGTGGATGCACGGTTCGTGGTGCTCCCAGGGACATAGTGCATACCTATGTGCGGCGTGGATCGGGTAGCTCCACACTCGCTCTTGCAGATGAGGATGCTCCCTTTGGCTTCTCACATGAGCTTAGAGAGCCCGAGTTCGATGATGAGGGCAACCTTCTTAGCGATGGCGAATTCGGCGAGGCCACTGATGTGTCCTCTTCTCATGAGGATGATTTCAGCGAGAGCTCTGATAGTGATGCCTTTGTCTAGTGACTAGTCTCTCCTTGGGCCTTGGCTCTAGCCTCTCTTTTTGTACTCGCGCCTAGCGCGCATGATCGCATCGCACCTCTATACTTATGTACTTTTGTTTGTCACTTCAAACTTGTTTAGTTGTTTTTAATGATATTTTGGTTTGAAACAACTTCTCTAGACTCTACCCTTCCAAATTGAAAATGTCTACGTTTGTAGGTGTTCTTTAATTTAAAAAACCGTATTTTATCGTACCGTATCCCAAAATTTCATATCGTACCGAATATTCCCGTACGGTATCGTACCGTACGGTATCGTATTTTCGTACCGTGACAACTATGTTTGGGCCTCCTTTAGCAGCTTTTGGGCATGCCCAATTTCTCCATAGGTGATTCAAATTTTTATTACACTGCTTTGGGGAAACCACTCTGCAACATCCTTCTCACTGGTTCCCATCTTGGACGAATGCATGAGTCTCCCAATAGGCTCCATGAGTCCATAGCTAACTTTGGTTGTCTAAGGCCTACTTGCATTTGCGGAACGTTAAGAAAAGGAGAACCAAGCATGCGATCCTTGAGCAGGCATTGAAAATTTTGACATTGACATAAGGCAGATGAATATTCAGCGAGCCTTGGTAGCCTAACCCTATGACATTAAGCTCCATGAATGCTCAGTCAGAGCTCAAACAAAAGCTAATCGCCATGGAGAACCTTTACAGCATATCATACCATCAACCGACGACTCACAATGCCACAACCAGTGTCCATAGAGATCATCATGTAAAAGAGACCAAAACTGCTCATGAATTAAGTACATGATCAGAAGATATGCATGTCCACCAACCACAGATAGCCCAAGTCTCAAAATTTCCCACCTCTACACAACTCACACAAACACATTGGGCCACTATGAAAACATCCAAACATGAGACAAACAAATATTAAGCTAATTAGAACCTCTTTGGATTCAAACCCTTACCTCACAGCTTTCTAGAGTCAACGAGTTCAGCCTCGGGCAACCACCTCCATTACTGAAAACTTCACAAATCGAATTAGCCAAGGAATCGCACTCCACAAGATTCACGACATGCAGATGAGGACATTCCAAGGTCACTGTGGTAAGACTCGGTTGCTTCTGAAGGAAAAATTTCTGTAAATATCGACGTCAATAAAAGAGTGTCAATAAGAGAGCTTCAAAACACAACGGTGGGCTCTGGCCCCAATAACTGGCTCACTTCACACCCTGTCCAAGAGGACATGAGCTCAAACCCCTACACTACTGGAAGTTAAAAACCAACAAATACCTTAAGTGCAAGTGAAGAAATCTCAATACGATTCAGCATGAAGCATGACGTAACATTAATGTTGACCAGGGCAGGGCAACGCAAAGTCAGATCCACAAGCCTGCAAGAAAGGAATGAGCGTTCCATAAGTGTTGGGACAACAAATAATTGACATGTGTAATTTTCTTGTAATAAATAAAAATAAAAACTACACAATAAGTACATAAAGTTGTGGAAAAAAAATGTATGATGGGGTTTTAAGAATTTTGGGAAAAAATGTGTTTTATTCCTCGTACTTGCAGCAGTGAGCCAGGCTTATTCTGTGCAGCCGTTGCAAGTTCAACGTAACAGCCGTCAACAGGACACATGAATCCAATGTGATTGTCTGCATCAGAGAATCATGTAAAGGTTGAGTTTCATGGCCCATCTCTGCCCTACTACACTTGGTAAGATGAGAGAATGAATTGTTTCAAAATTGGATAAATGCATGTGCGCGTCATCACACTAGCACATTTACCTCTAGTATAAAGCACTGTGAAAGTGCCGCTATCGACGAAGAATTGATGCCTTCACAATTATTCAATTTCAACTCCCTCATCATCGGCATGCGAACACCCTTCAGAAAGCCAACTAAAAATTGTGACATACAACAACAGTTTGTGCACATAATCACTGTATGAGTCGTGTCCATGATCTACTCACCTGTAAGGATATGTTTGGACAACAAGAAGCATCCAACACCTGAAGGTTGAAACACGCAATGCAGATTTCACGAAGGGTTTCATCACTAACATACGAGCACTGCGAGATATTCAGTTCTTCAAGCGAACGGCAAGAAGTAGCAGCTGCACGGACACCTGCATCTGAAAGCTTAAGGCATGACGACACATCAAGGCTGAGGAGTCGGGGGCAGTTCAATATGGCAGAAGACATGTTTGTTTGCCTCAGACACAACTTCTCCAAACGTGGGCACCTGTACAGTGTAAACAAACCATCACCATTGCCTCCGTGTTAAGGATTCTGCTTATTGCAGTATCAAACCTACAAATGAGAATAACAAACCTGATCGCTATGCGCATCACCCGACATTCAGTGACCTTGAGTAGAGACAGAGTTTTGTGACGAACTTGGACTTCGTGAGAGCCAGAGCTCCCCAAAACAGCATCAACAATAACAAGGTGCTGAAGGGCCGGGCAGCCACTCGCCAGTGAATTGAAGAAAGTATCACTCAAAATCCCTTTGGTCACGCTCAGTTTCTCTAAAAACCTGTTCATCAGCCATGGGTCATGTTAAAAAAAAGGGTTCGTTTCTTTTAAACTAGCCTATGTCGAGCTAGCCTTACACCAAGATCACAGGCTCTAGCCTTCTGGAACACTACAGTTCTGCTGAGAGCTCGGCATCGGTGTTGACCTAACCTGGGCCATGAGTCATACTTGGCATGGCCGTTGACCTAATCTTAGGCTTGAGGGTGACCAGAAGGAGCAGCTGAGCTAGCCAGCTCAATCCTACTGGTCTTCACTGCTGATCTTGCTTTATGTGCATGATTAATGGAACAGAGATTGCCCATGTATGCATGTGTGGACCAGAATGACAGAAGTTGGTGTGAGGAGACTGCTGGATTACTCACCGAAGAGAATGCATAGCTTCCCTTGCAATCTCATCGACCAAATTAACATATGTGAAACTCAAGTCCACTGCTTTTGGGAACCTGCGACACAGACTCCCAACTGCAGAACCCAAGCCCGAACCATCCATGGGTGTAAGGAAACACAATTCAGAAATACATATTTTTCAGGAAAAAAAAAAGTTTTATGTCTATACTATAAAAACGACAGAAAGCTTTGCCAGATGAAAATGCATGCCTTGCTCTTGTGTAATTTTGCTCCCAAAATGCAAAGACTTCCAGAAATCCTCATGTTCACTTGCCATGCGCCACTGCCGGCAGACCATGGCTGCTTCACACAAACTCCTCTGATCAAGGAAAGAAAGCACCTACAGCATTTGGTCAAGCAAAACTTGCATTAGAATATAAGGGTGACACCAGACTATGCGCTTCTCCAGGAGAGAGGAGGTGCCTTGAGGCTGCCCACATTGATGGTGAGCCTGGATGGACTCACCCTTTCTAAATCCACCCTTCATCATATCAAAGCCCTTTTCTTCTTCTTACCATGTGAAGGAGGTCGTCTGTTAGGTACATTGATGGTGCATCATTCTCCATTCCACCTCCTGAGTTATTGTCCTCCCCCCCACTCCCATTTGGAAAACTCCCTTCCTCCGTATCACCACTGTCTCGATCCATGGGTGGAAGGGATGGTGAAAAGTCCCTCTGCTGACCCCTGCCCTGAAACTGTCCCGAGTTTGAAGACAACTGAGATGTCCCGGGACATGATTTCTGGCCATGCCTGAAATTATAAACCACCAAGAATTTAAAAAGTAGAAAATCTCAAAGGCACCAGTACAGTGTACTGATTTTTACTCAACTGAGCAGAAACTTAGGCCCATTACACATAAAGCTCGACCTTCCATGCCCTGTCATCAGATTTTTTGACAGAAGAGACGGTAGAGCTGTACGTGTAAGCAGTCTTTCAAGTTAAGAGATTTACGTGGAAAAACCCAAGACTTTGTGTCGCTTGTAGTTTGATGATGTGTCAGATCCTTGCCCAGAAGATGGCTGGCCTTCTGCAATTGTATCCAAGCTTGCTCTGCCTCCACCTGCAAGAGGAGACGGTTGGATTGCTCTGAGTAGATCTTCAACTGAAGAGTCTAACCAAGATGGCATCTCACTCCAGTGGGGATCCTGGGCAGCATCAAATTCTACACTTCGAGAAGAACTTGGAATGTCGAACAGCAGATCAACAGGATCTCCTCCCACATTGACCTGTGCAATTGGGTTCATTGCCATTTCGTCTACTGCTGCAGAATCTTCTAATTGCACACGTGATTGTTGTTGCAGCACATTTAACTCCTCAATGTTGACACCTGCAGTAGAAAACAAACCCTGTTACATGTGTGAGCTTCATCTTTAACTCCTATCTGTTGGTGCTTGCCACATGCATCCTTTCCCCCAAAAAAAAAAGAATGTTATGTGCGTATCGTGATTACCATCAACCATAGATTTTTTAACAAACCTGTATCTCACCTTTATGGGATTCTACGCATGTATGTAAAACCTCTATCTCACCTTTCCAGAATAAATGCTATGGCACTTGCCAGCAGAACCCTAGATCTGGCTTCCTGTACTGCAACTATCAAAACGCTGATTTTGAGAAACCCTAAATCGTATCTATCAAACCATAATTTTGAGGAACCCTAGTAACTGGAAACCCTACATTTTAAGCTTCGCTGAACTGGCTTGTCTCTCGGTGGTGAACCCCGTAAACCCTGATTTAAGCAAACTAAAATTTCGACTTATATAAAATGTTCAGCTTCTTATTGGAACACTAAATTTCCTGATTTTCTGTGAGACCATACATGCTTCGCTTCTCTGCAGTAACATAAATTTCCCAACACTTAACGTCAAGCACCTCTGTGAGCCTTCCGGTTTCTACTTCATTGTGAAACCTTACATTTCTATTTTTTCTGAGAAACCCTGCATCCCCATAATCTTCTGTGAAACCCTCAAATTCCCAACAATCTGTAAAGCCCTGGAATGTTTAGCTTCTCTGTGAAACTCTAAATAGAACAAGTCCTCAAACGTCAAAACCCTAAATTTCTGACTTCTTGGTCCCTTGGTTTCCAGACTAATCCTAAATTTCTGACTTTTTGGTAAAACGGTGAATATTGGATACCCTCGGAAATCAGTGAAGTCCTCAATGGTGACCTTCTCTGTGGAACCCTATATTTCTGACTTATCTAAGCCCTGAAAGTTCAGATGATCTGTGAATCCGAAAACCGGCTGTTCTCTATGTTTCTTGACGGGACGCTAAACGTTCAGATTCTTTGTGAAACCCCAGATTTATGACAGTACTCTGGAAACCCCTACATTAGCAAGGTTCTACCCTAGAATTTTGCAGCAAAAATAGGCAAATACTTAGCTCAATGAAGACAAGGGTAGAAGAAGAGAAGAAGAGTGTTTACGACGAAGCTCACCGACAGCTCTGCGTTGGACTGAAGGGTAAAGGCCCAAACGATCATCTTCTCTCAGAAGCTCCCTTGCGGTCCCAGCGCCTGCTGCTGCTTCAGAAGAAGAAGAAGCTGATGATGATGCGGATGCAACGTCTTCCATCCCGCCTGCATTGATGGCACAGATTTATCTGCACACACATCGCGAAGAAGTATGGATAATCAAACGCCCCTGAAGAACGCCCCTAATAGAAACGTCCCCCATTTTTTATCAGTGTAGATCTCTGAAAACCCTTGCAGTTGAAGATTAGGTGACATCGCCCCTTTGTAAAGCTTGAACGTGTGGGTGAAGCTTTAATGTGTGCGCGTGTGTGTGTGAGAGGGAAAGAGAGAGAAAGAGAGAGAGAGAGAGAGAGAGAGATGGTGCGTTTGGAAAGCTTAAATGTGTGTGAAGCTTTAATTTATACGTGTGTGTGAGAAAGTTGAGTTGTGCTAAAGCATGAGTACATGTGTGAATGTGAATGTGAATGTGTATGTGTATGTGTTGTCCTTGAAGAACAAGTAAAATTGGCTTATTTTATAAATTCATATCGCTCTTGTTCTCACAACAATTTGAAGTGTGTGTGTGTGTGTGTGTGTGTGTGTTGCGTTAGGGGTGTGTGTTCTATCTTACAATATATATTGAAGTGTGTGTGTGTGTGTGTGTGTGTGTGTGTGTGTGTTGCGTTAGGGGTGTGTGTTCTATCCTACAATATATTATGATCTCCCGCTTAATCCGTAGGACAACACATGACTAGCCTCATTATCAAATCAACCAATAAATCACTCATATCTTATTAGAATAAGTCAATATAACATACAAACCATGACCATTGTGGGAAATTGTCGAGTAAAGAACATTCCTCAATCTCAACACTTCGTATTCAATCAGTAAGAAAAACTATCAATTATCAGCCACATGGTAATTTCCATGAACCTTACATGGGCAAGATTACCACCAACCACCATGCACTCCATAAAGCCGAGAGGGAAAAGCTCTTACATGCCACCATCCCACAAACAATACAAGTTAAAACATTGAAGTTATTTGAGGGGAAGGCACATAGGTGTCAACACCCCACCCCCCTTGTTATTAGTGCCATGTCTTCATAGACTATCTCACAGTGATGGTTAGCATAACATTAACTAAGGCATCATAACCATCATAGGGTAAAAATAGCACCTGGGCCATGTAGAGATTCAAGCTCGATGTCAGCTTGTGCCAGCTTTGCTATGTGCTGGCATGTTAGGTAGCAGCATGTGTGAGACATAAATGACCACGTCCAACTAGTCATAGTGTGTGGACATTAGCTAGGGTTAGCTGAGTGTGGACACAACACATAGTGTGTGTTGTGTATTATGGATTATGGCTTTATGCATTGTGTGAGAAGGGAGATGGCTTCCCTCTATGGTTAGGGTTTGAAATATACATTAGGGTTTGCTCCTGTGTGTGTGTCTCTCCTCTCCCTCTACCTGTTTTTCATCATGGTATCAGAGCCTGGTGCTCTCTATTAGGGTTTACGAGTGAGTGAGAGAAGAGGGAGAAGAAGTTGTGAAGAAAAGCTGTGAAGCTTGCCATTGATGCTGTGAAGCTTGGAGCACACCGATTTCTATCAGATCTGAGAGCTTGGCCTACCGGGTAAGGTCTACTAAACACCCTTGAGCGGATTGCAGGTGATTCAAGCATAAACAAGGCAAATTAGGGTTGCCCAAAGCAAAAGAAAATTCTGGTTTTTTGCAAGCTTTCCATTGGAGCTTGGAAGCGGTGATGTATGGTGAAAATAGATGCAATCTGGCAAAGAAACATGTATGTGACAAGGATGAATGTATTGGCAACTCCTGTGCAAGCCCTACACTGAATTTGGAGCAAATATGATGCATTTGAGTGATTGAAAATTACTGTTTTTGAAGCTCTCACAAAACAGAGAAAAAGAGTCACTTGGTGGATGAAATTAAACCTAGTTTTTTGCAAAAATCAAACAATTGATGGGTTACACACATGCCTTGGAGTGTTAGGCAACTACACATGCTATCAATTATCAATACAATCAGCACAAATCCCCTCAGGAGCAGGCGGCACATCTCATACAGAGAAAACAAAGTATTTTACTCATATTTTTGATAAGTGGAGGCCAAATTCCACTTGTGTGGTTGATTAATTCCAAATTTTGCTTAGCAATTGGGTAATACACAAACCCAAGGAGGTTGCTACATGATTGGTTTGAGCAATTATGATCTATGGAGCTGGAAATGAGCTGATTAAACAAGCTATCTACTGTGATTAGTGAAACAGAGTGTGATTAATCGACTAATTACTCTCTCATCTTAAACAATTGGTCTAATTCCTTTTACATGGAGTTAGTGGACATCATTGCTAAGCTAATGAATGCCTGGTCTCTCAATTTGGACAAGCATTGAAGAAATTAGAGCAATTCTACTACTGGTTTTTCTCAAAACAGAGAAGAGGGTTTGACAAAATTGGTATGTACGCACCTTGGTTGGTGTTGATATGCAACATTGAGCTTGTTTAGGTGTCAATACAAGTTATCCACACTTGATTGAACCACTACATTGTAATTTGGAGCCTTGGAAAGCGCGCCAAAACAGGGTACCTTGGACTGCGCATGTCAGCTCAACTTGGATGCAATCAGTTTGATTTTCTACATCAAAAGTGAAGTTCATTGTGTACTTTGGAGTATCTGGAACACTTATAAGAGTGTGGTTGAGCTGAGAAAGGCTCGTTTACATATTTGGACGTGTGTGGAAGGTGCATTTGCATTGAGCAAATATGTCAGACAACCCAGTACAAATTGTGGGTGAAAAGTTGGATAGGAAGAACTTCCAGGCATGGAAGTACAGGATTAAAAGTTTTCTGAAGGGAAAAGGTTTTTGGAATCTTATTACAGGTGCGGAGCCAGAGCCGGAACTACCCCGACAACCTACACAGCAACAAGTTATAGCTCATAATAAGCAATGGTCAGAAAGAGCATACAAAGTTTTGCATTACCTATCTATATGTATCTCGGATGCTATACTCATACATATACATGATGCTGAGAATCCCAAAGATGCATGGGATACATTGGTAAAGCTGTTTGATACAGACACTAGTGCTTTGCAAGTCTTAGTTGCGACAACAGATTCATAATGTGAAACGGAAAGGAAGGAGCATCCATGATTATGTACAAGAGATAAAGAAGTATGTAGATGCATTGGCAACAATCAATGCCCCCATGCCTGATGATGATTTGGTTCCTTGCATGGTCTTGGCAAGGAGTATAAGTCTTTTGATACATCCATCTCGGTTCGGAGTACAGGTTTACCAGACTTTGATGAGTTGGTTTCACTCTTGCTTGTTAAGGAAATCAAACTCAGTGACTCCTTTCATGATGCATCTACTAGCCATGATGATAATGGCAAAAATCAGGCTTTCTATTCACAAAGAGGATTTAGAGGCAGGGGGAGATTTGCATCACATGGCCGTGGTAATGGTCGTGGATGGAAGGACAAGTCACCACAACAGAATTTTCAGCCTACATATGGTGCTAGAGGTGGTCGTGGATATACACCTCAAAGAGGCAGAGGTACTCCTCGTGGTAGAGGACGTTTGCAAGGCCAACAAACATCTATGCAAAATATGGAATGCCATTACTGTGGGAAATTTGGTCATATGGCACCTGATTGTTTCCGCAAACAAAATGATTTGAGAGGGGATAGAGCACAACATGGTGGACATTATGCACAACATGGTGGAAATTATGCATCAAGCAGTAATGATGGCAGTGCAAATCACTTGTTTGCCATGAAACATGTTGTGGGATCTATGATGACAAATGCTGAAAGTGATGACACTTGGTATATGGACTCTGGAGCATCGAACCATATGACTTGTCATGGTGAATGGTTTGAGCATATGAAGCCTATGGATGTGAAAGGCTATGTGGAGACAGGAGATGATACCCAACATGCTATCACACATGTTGGAAGTGTACCATTGGTTATGCACAATGGTGAAACAAAGTCTATGGGCAGATGTCTTGTATGTGCCTTCTATTACAAAAAGTTTGTTGGCCTCAGTTGGTCAAATGGTGGAGCAGGGATTACAGGTTCATTTCAACGAGCATGGTTGCTTCGTTGAGGATTTCAAAAATGGATGTAGAGTCATTGCCAAAGGCAAGAAAGAAGGCAGGTTATTTAAGCTGGATGTTGGGATTCCTGAGTTTAAATCAGCCATGTTCTCTAAAAGCTGAAATGTGGTACAAGACATTGACATGTGGCATAAAAGGATTGGACATGTGAACATACAAAGGTTAAAGAACATGCAGGCAAGAGGAATTGTTAGTGGGCTGCCTAGATTCAAGTATGATGGGAATATGCATGTTTGTGATGCCTGTCAGTTTGGAAAGCAGGCGAGGTTGCCGTTTCCTAGAGAAGGCAACATGAGTAGCAGGCCACTTGAGATAGTTCATAGCGATGTATGGGGTCCTGCACAAAACCCATTCATTGATGATTTCAGCAGAATGACTTGGATTTACTTTCTCAGAGAGAAAAGTGAAGTGTGTTGGGAAAGTTTATGGACTTCAAAGCTTTTGCAGAGAAGCAATATGGCTCTTGGATAAAATGTTTGAGGACAGATGGAGGTGGTGAATACACCTCACATGCCTTTGAGCATTTCTTGAGAAAGCATGGCATAAGAAGACAGTTAACTTGCAGGTATAAGAAGGTAGTTAACTTGCAGGTATACATCTCAGCAAAATGGTGTTGCTGAGAGAAAGAATAGAGTCATTTGTGAAGTGGCCAGGGCGATGCTCAATGAAAAGAGCATGCCAGACTATTATTGGGCAGAAGCGTGTGCCACTGTAGTGTATATACTTAATAAGACACCCACAGCAGCCATACATCGAAGTACGCCAGAGATGCGGCTTACAGGTTTTAGACCAGACATTGGACACCTCAAAGTGTTTGGTTGCATAGCTTATGTACATGTGCCTGACGAGAGAAGGAGGAAGTTGGATCCTAAGGCACAAAAGTGTGTGTTTGTTGGATATGCACAGGATCGCAAGGCATATAAATGCTACAATCTACAAACTAGGCAAGTGGTTATCTCACGAGATGTGGTGTTTGATGAACTTGCTAGTTGGTACAAAGCAAAGGATGAGGGTGTCATTGATTCCCTTGATGCTGATGTGCATGTGAACTTGCCACTAGTAAGTTCTATTTCTATGTCTGGGCCAGCAGAGTCTGAGAGTAGCACTATACGCCCATGGTCAGGACGCTTGAGGCATGAGAGTGTGAGCACTGGGAGTAGTGCTGTGGATAAAGGGAAAAAGAAGGTTGAAGGAAATGGCATTACAGGTTATGAGTCGTCAAGTTCAGAGAGTTTGGATGAGGAACTTGGCATACCAGTTTTACGCACACCTGGTGCAAGGCAGGATAGATATGTACCTCCACATGCTAGAGTGATAGGTGTTCAGAGTGATCCGCATGCATTGCGAAGATCCCAAAGGGTCAGATATCCAGTTGACAGGTTGACATATCTGATTTTGCTATGCATTACGCATATATGACCTCTTTGGTGAAGCATGTGGAACCTACATGCTATACAGAAGCTATTGGGAAGCATGTCTTGGAGAAGGCAATGGATGTTGAGATGGACGCATTGGTTCATAATGAAACATAGGATTTGGTTGCCTTACCACAAGATAAAAATATTAGTAGTTGCAAATGGGTTTACAAGGTGAAATGTAAGTAGATGGTTCCATTGAACACCATAAAGCAAGATTGGTAGCTAAGGGTTATGCACAAACCCAAGGCTTGGACTATGATGAAACATTTAGTCCAGTTGCAAAGATGGGAACAGTGAGAGCAGTCATTGCTATAGCTACAGCAAATGGTTGGGAAATGCATCAAATGGATGTAAAAAATGCATTTCTAAATGGTGATCTACAAGAAGAAGTTTATATGGCACAACCAGAAGGATATGTACACCCGAGGTATCCCACTCATGTGTATGCAGATTAAAGAAAGCATTATATGGTCTGAAGCAAGCACCTTGTGCTTGGAGTGATAAGATGAGCCGATATCTTATCTTCCTTGGATTTCAGGTTTCTACAGCAGATTCTTCACTCTATGTGAAGAAAACAGATCATGGGATTGTCTTACTTGTCATCTATGTGGATGACTTGATTGTCACAGGAGATCATGCTACAGATGTTATGCATGTCAAGAAGGCATTGAGTGGGCAGTTTGACATGAAAGACTTGGGTGAATTAAGATATTTTCTTGGAATTGAAGTGATCAAAGACCATGCACGTACATTGTTAAAACCCTAAGATCTCTCTAGATAACTGCTATGCATAAACATGCATAAATCAGGCATAAACTCAACCACCCAACCACCCCCGAGCCCAAGGGATGCACACATGAATCATATATGAAATAAATCATACCTCTACCTTGATGTCCCATACCATCAAGAGGTATAACACAATCCAATAGCATGTAGCTATAGTGTGAAATGGTAGGTGAGTAGATATGGACCTCTACACAAGAGACCATAGCATAAGCCTCCAAGCCCCCTTGAGTGTGCCCCATGCCCCTATTATATAAGAGGGCCCTCAAGTGACTCTTGACTTTCCATTCCCCATGTGTGACCCTTGGATGCCTGACCCTAACCTTAATCCTTAAGATTAGTCCTAACCCATGCTCCACTAGAGCTTGTTCCCATGCTCCCATGCTCACAAGCCTAATGTGGGTTAGCCTCCTAGTATGTGCACACATATTGTGTATATAACATAGCACACATAATGTACATATAACATACTTCCCCTCTCTCAAAACATTGCACTCTTGCAATGAAAAGAAGGAGAACTGCGCTAAACAATCTCAACCCGACTCCCAAGTCGAATCCTCAATTTCCCTATCTTTCCATCTAATTTTAACCTCAGGGATTAGTCAACTAGAAAGTTTCCTTTCCCTGAATTCAAGAACCTTATCAAGTTCATGTGGAACATAGGATAAATCTTCGACTTCAACGAGTTCTTGAGGAGTAACTGTGTTATCCTCACCTCCTAGTTTTCCTTTCAATCTATCGATATGAAAGACTGGATGAACTCTAACGATTGGAGGTAGTTTTAGTTCATACGCAAAGCAAGACCAACTTGAAGTATCCCAAACATCCATAGCGTTCTGAACATTATCTCTTTGAGCCTTAAGGAACATGAAAGAATCATCTGCCAATGCTTGGCTGACCATCTGCTCTCAGCTTGGAAGTGTAAGCCCTACAACTTCAACATCCTCCACTAGTTTATTTAGTCGAGATAAGATTGGATGTGTAAAAATTATAAACAAGAGAGGCTAAGTGGGCATCCATTCCTAATCGATTTGGTCAAATGAGTGGGGTCAGTAAAATTGA
Source organism: Cibotium barometz (assembly GCF_041138505.1). Taxonomy (NCBI): domain Eukaryota; kingdom Viridiplantae; phylum Streptophyta; class Polypodiopsida; order Cyatheales; family Cibotiaceae; genus Cibotium; species Cibotium barometz. Next base: position 39,235,910 of record NC_141057.1, on the reverse strand, counting down.
CCACATCAGCCGCACACTTCATGGGCCAGCCATCGGGTTTTAGCTCTTCGTGCGTCAGGGTTCTCTTGATAATAGCACCTGCACCATCATGCTCTCCTTTTCCATGCCCTGAAGCAAAGAAGTTATGCATCATAAGCAATCCTGTCAACTGATAATACCTGGCTACGAAATAGTGTGGTCTTCGTGCCTTGAACTGTGAAGTGGCACCATCTGACCATACCCAATGATAACGCAAACGGTGTTCTTGCTATTTCATCCAGTTGTCATGCAGCATAAAACAATGCTGAACAAAGAGCGTGTCATGGAGCTTATCATCTGATATGTAAAAATGACGTGGACACCGATGCTGCCCCAGACCAGATAAGGTACATGCCTACCACTCCTTTTCTTGATAATACCGACACCGTACCTTTTCCCTAGACCTGTGCAGGCCACTGATCCATAGCCTTTGATGGTACACTGTCCTTTCGTCCTTGCTTTACGCAACGCCGTACCCATACCCCACAGCTATATAAACCCCCGGTGTGCTCCACAGGCAACACACATTTTTGTGCAGTAGCGTATGCCCTGTTGTGCCGCCGTCCATCCTTGTGCACTGTACTTGCTGTAGTACAGGCGCCCCTTGCAGCCACCCCTCTCACACCCCCTCATTTGCCTTTTCCTCCATCCCCCTCTTGCTAGGAGGCAGTGTCCTTAACTCTTCTCCCCCCCCATTTGCGTAGACTTTAATAAGAGGTTTTTGCCTTAAGAAAGGGTTTATGTGCTATAATCTTTTGCTCATACGGTGAGCAAACGATCTCAGAACTGAGATCCGACTACTAAAGCGTTTCGATCGCGGCAGCGAGCCCTACAAGTCAACGTCCAAGATGGCCCCATCCCGAAAACGTCAGAATATTGCCTCGAGAGGAGCACGCAACAATGAGATTAGGGAAGATGCTCCCGATGCGGCTCTCCAACAAGGAAATGGTGGCTAGGCTAGCTTGGTTATATTTTAAGAAGAGTTTTTTTTTATCAGTGCTAATAAATGTGTATCTTTTCCTTTTAAAAATAATGACATAAAATTGTATGAAGTTACGAATTGTGTGATGCTGTATTCAATAAATTGCATTGAAATTGTTATCTTTAAAGAGTGCAAGTTTTTCCTGGCTTCAACGCTAACTCCATTCCGTGCTTGTGTAGCCGGGCGGCGTCGTTAGCAAAGCCCGGGAATGGCCCAAGGTATCCCTCATACCTTTGGGAGAATAAGGTTCACCGATTGAGGCGAGAGGTTATGATGCTGCCTAGTTCTGAGGGCCCAGGCTAGTGCGGTAAATAAGCCCACCCTAGTGTGCAGACATCCCTCTGAGGGGCGGGAGGATCGAGCGATGGAGCCTGAGAGGGTGACCGGCTTAAGTCCTTGCCAGCGGTCGACGATGAGGTGTATGGTCCCGTAGGGTTTTGCCCAGCATGTAGAGACTGGAAGGCCGAATTCTAGATCATTGGCAGAATAAAGGAAGACAAAGGAATAAAGGAAGCCAAAGGATCAAAGCTGAAAGGGTCAACATGCCTGGAAAACTTCAACCCTTGGATATTCCCCAAATGAAGTGGGAGTGCATTAGTATGGATTTTGTCACAAGTCTCCCCACTGTTCAAGGAGGATATGACTCCATTCTGGTAGTAGTGGACTTACTTACCAAAGTAGCTCACCTTGTACCAGCGAAGTAGACCTTTAAAGCTGCTGATGTTGCTCGAATATTCATCAAGGAAGTCCTCAAACCTCATGGTCTCCCAAAAAGGATAGTAAGTGATCAAGATTCTGACTTCACTTCAAAGTTTTGGCAGTCCTTATTTCAAGCCCTGGGAACTCAACTTTGCTTTAGCACAGCTTATCATCTAGAGACCGATGGCCAGACTGAGAGAGTCAATCAAGTAATTGAAGACATTCTCAGAGCATATTGTGGACGGGAACCAAGAAGGTGGATTCAATACCTTTCTCTGGTAGAATTTGCCTACAATGCATCTCATCAGAGCATAGGAATGTCACCATTCAAAGCACTCTATGGGCAAGAATGCTTGTCTCCTCTAAATTTCTCTGATCCAACCATAAGAGTTGAGGCATCCAGGAAAATGCTCAAAGAGATGGAGGAACAAACCAAGGCAATCCAAAAGGATATTAAAGCTGCCCAAGATCAACAAACCAAAAGGATATTAAAGCTGCCCAAGATCGACAAAAGCATTATGCTGACACCAAGGAGACAGAGTTCTTCTACGAGTGCGACCCAAACGAAGTTCTCTATCACTTGGGAAATTTAAGAAACTCAGCCCTAGGTATTGTGGTCCCTATACAGTTATCAAGTGTCTAGGTAAAAGTGCCTATAAACTCCAACTCCCAGCCCATATCAAAGTCCACAATGTATTTCATGTAAGTTTGTTAAAACCATATATACCCAGTCTCGATCATATTCTTGATGATGAACAAGTTGTAATCCCTACTCAAGGAGTCCTTGAATTACAGCCCAGTAGCATCATAGATTCTAGGGAAAGGCAACTCCGAAATAGAACTGTTGTAGAACATCTAGTACAGTGGAAAGATTACCCTAAAGAGGATGCAACTTGGAAAGATAAAGCTACACTCTTAAAGGATTATCCCCAATTCATGAACGAGATGAGGACATCTCGATTTCTTTAAGGGGGGAAGGATGTAACATACCCATCTTCACTAATAATAAAGAAATGTTCATATAATAGATAAATTTATGAGTTTTGATGGTATAAAAATCAATGATTTTATTATTTGAGTCATTTCTACTTAAAATCTTTAAATTTTGAGCCCAAATTTGGAATCTGCGTGCAATTTTACCCTAATATAGGGTTTTATAGCATCCAAAACGGACACCGGATCAAGCTTATACGCAAATTTCAGTCATTTTAGTTAAAAAGCGACGACCTTTAAACCTTAATAAATGCACGACCGGGCGTCCGATTGACGAACTGTCTAAACCTCAATGACCAAGAGAACCTCCCGGACAAAAAAAAAAAATCACCCCCCGAGGTGGTCCGGCACACACAAATCGAGGCGGGTGCCCCAAATTTGGGAACCTCACCCCAAAATTTAGACTGTACACACTTACCAGGGTGCCCGTACGATGGCTGCACAAGAACCAAAGGACGGCCGCCCACTATGTGGTCCACACGTACAGCTAGTGGACACCGATGCTGCCCCAGACCAGATAAGGTACATGCGTACCACTCCTTTCCCTGATAACCGACACCGTACCTTTCCCCTAGACCCATGCAGGCCACTGATCCATAGCCTTTGATGGTACACCGTCCTTTCGTCCTTGCTTTGCGGAGTGCCCGTACCCATACCCCACAGTTATATAAACCCCCGAGGTGCTCCACAGGCAACACGCATTTCTGTGCAGCGTATGCCCTGTTGTTGAGATCCGATTGAAGCGTTTTGACCGCGGCAGCGAGTCCTACAAGTCGACATCCAAGATGGCCCCATCTCGAAAACGTCAGAATATTGCCTCGAGAGGAGCGCGCAACAACGAGATTAGGGAAGATGCTCCCGATGCGGCTCCACCAACCCTCCCTTTTCAAGCTTCTCAAGGAAATGGTGGCTAGGTTAGCTTGTTTATATTTTTAAGAAAAGTTTTTTTTATTAGTGCTAATAAATGTGTATCTTTTCCTTTTAAAAATAATGACATAAAATTGTATGAAGTTACGAATTGTGTGATGCTGTATTTAATAAATTGCATTGAAATTGTTATCTTTAAAGAGTATAAGTTTTTCCTGGCTTCAACGCTAACTCCGTTCTGTGCTTGTGTAGCCAGGCGGCGTCGTTAGCAAAGCCCGGGAATGGCCCAAGGTATCCCTCATACCTTTGGGAGAATAAGGTTCGCCGATTGAGGCGAGAGGTTATGATGCTGCCTAGTTCTGAGGGCCCAGCTAGTGCAGTAAATAAGCCCACCCTAGTGTGCATACATCCCTCTGAGGGGCGGGAGGATTGAGCGATGGAGCCTGAGAGGGCGACAGGCTGCCGGCTTGAGTCCTCGCCAGCGGCCGACGATGAGGTGTATGGTCCCGTAGGGTTTTGCCCAGCATGTAGAGGCTGGAAGGCCGAATTCTAGATCATCGACAGAATAAAGGAAAAGAATAAGAGAGCCAGTTTGGCTTGTATGGAATTGATTCATGTATAAACTTTATATATATATATATCTTGACTTTGGCATGATTGTATTGTGTAAAAAGGCTGTTTTAACAAACCTTGTGAAAAGGGCCTTAATTAAGGAACATGTTTATTTATGTCAAAACAGTGTGGTAAGAGTAATTAGAAAACAAATTGACGCGTGAGTAGGGTGAAAAGTGGGAGGATGGAATGCCTCGATGGCACCATCCTACGGGTGGACCCGATTAGTCGGGTAGCTTTCCAATAGATTAAGTGAAAGCCCTACGATAGATAATTAGGTTCTTGGGCAACTCTATTCTAGAAGACTAGGTCAGCGGCTGTGCCTTGCATGGATGAGGAAAAAAGCGTTGCCTCTAGAAATCAAGTCTAGTAGTTGCCCAATTTATGATAAATTACCCTATGGGTGATTTGACTTTTAGAAGATCACGCTTCCCCTGCGGGATAGGACTAGGTCTCACCTATGAATCGTATCCTTGAATCTCTACATGGTCAAGGTGTCGATAAATAGGAAATTTTCCCCAAGCTAAGATTAGTGGACTATCTTAAGTGTTTCTCATATTTTAGAAGGGGAGAACCTTACATGTTTCATGAGATCTAGGGCATTCATTGTCTTCATTAAGCCTTCCTCTATCCTCCTGTATCATTTTTGCATCAAAATCAATCGATGATTAGGGTTTATTAAAGAATTAGGGTTTTACAGAAAGGGCCCTAGAATTAGGGTTTGCTTGGGTTTTTCTTCAATATGCATGCATGGACACATGCATGCCCATAGAGCTCATTGATCATGTGATGCATTGATTTCATCAAGGGAATTGCATATACCCACAAAGGGATCATTGAATTCAAATTACCATTCTCTTTTGGGATTTCTTTGTGCAATTGGCATTGTTTTGTTTCCACATGAAGCTATGAGGGATTGAAGACATCAAGAAGCTCAAGTGTATTCCCAAATAACCTCTTCTAATGACATTAGCTTCGTATGTTGGATAATCATGGCATAGAACTATAAGTGCTGATTGTAAGTGGATTCACATATACCTTCAAGTTCATGTTTCACAACTCACACACACTTGTACTGACATCTTAATTCTTAGTAATCAAGTGATGTGTGAGGGTGCCTCTACATTTGGAGGAGAAGTTGGGGGGAGCATGTCTTGAATCCACCTTGCCGTGAGTGCCTTGGAAAAGTGGTAAGGTGGAGGATTAGGTACCGGTGGTGAGGAAATGGCCCCAACTTGTGCCTAGTTTCGACCTAGGTATGAGGGTGGAAAGAGCTTGGCCAGGAGATCGGCAAGCTTTAACGCTCTTCATCGACTTTCAAGTGCCTATTGTGGATGCATCTTATTGGGCAAGGATTTGGCAAGCATGGAATTTAGTATTGCAAGTGATTTTGTTTGATTTGATATTGAGATTTTATTGCTAATACATAGGAGGTGCTGCCAAAGTTTTTGCATTAACACTTGTGCAAGGCACTTGAGATTACATGTGGATGCCAAGTTGCAAATTGATGGGATTCATGCCATCAAATAAGCTCTAAGACATTGCCAATGCAAAAGGGAAGTAAGGATTGATTTGGAGAGAAGTTTGACAGTTTTCTGTTGTGGCACTAAACCCTAATTCAGTCCGAGGGGGGTAGGGCTACTTCCAAGGTGTTTGCATATCCTCATTTTACTCTCCAAGGGCTACGTTTGCCCTCAAGTGTTCGATTCGGACTCCGTTTACTTCTCCAATTGGTTTACCCGTAGGACAAGAAGGTTGCCCAATAAAAAACAACACATCATTTTGGCAAAGTGATCATAGGGCTGGGTTCCCCATACCCTAAGCTTCCTATCTAGCCTTAGATCTTACCATTCGGACACTGGAGCCATCCCTATATCCATTTTTCCATTGGATACCTTGTTTCTACAGAAATTAGGGTTTGTGGACTGAACCTATTTTGGCACCATAGCTGGATAGTACACTCTTCCCTCCTTCCAACAAGCTAAAAACTTCAAGATTTGGACCCCGTTTGATTGGTCAAAGTGGTAATCTACTCACCGGTTGACTTTTTAGAGAAGTCAAAATAGAGAGTACTTATGCATTGACTGTGAGTGATCATGCACGGGTGTTCTACACATCATTGCCTCTCCATAGAGCTAAAGAGCTTGTAAATCGGAGTTAGGGAACGTATCCAACTTGAAATTGGTCATTTTCCAATGGCATCCAAGTCAAAGGTCAAGGCTACTTTCAAGGATGTAGTGGAGCATGAGGGTGGTGTTCCGAAAACAAAGCAAGATGTTCAAGAGCATGTGCAAGGCAATGTTGATTTTTGCATCAAGGGTCAAACTTACCTCAAGGGTCCATGGAGAATCTAGGGATTATGCAATTGATGGAGAAGATGTATCTTGACCAACACAACACTATGAGTCAAATGCTAAAGCTTATGGAGAGTCTTGGTCAGAAATCTCAAGTTGTTGCAAGTGAGGAGAAATTCTTTAACCGATTGGATCAAAGATTTGAAGCCATGGATCAAAATTTCAGAAAGGTTAGTGATACCTTCCATGATGGATTTGTTGAGATGAAAGAAGGATTCAATAGCTTAAGGCAGGAATTGGGCAAGGGAAAGGAAGTTCTGAATGAGCCAATGGGATCTCGAGCATTGGGACCCCAACCTCTTGGATCTACCATGGAAAATTCGAATGCAAATGCTTCACAACTACCTCAAGCTAATCTTCATCAACTTGAATCGAGCCACGGGCTTCCTCAGATGTACCAAGGTGGAGCAAGCACATTTGGAATGCCAATGCAATAAGGTGGTTATGGGATGCAACAAAGTGGTTATGGGATGCCTATGTAATCAAGTGGAAATAATGCTCCAAATATGCCTATGCATTAAGGTAATGCTAATATGGCAAGTACATCGGGGCATGGGTTATCTCCAATGCAAGGGAGAAGTTTGGAAAGAGGAAAGGGTATTCCATTAGGTGAACCACCTCCATTTAGCAATTGGAATGCTTCTCTAAGTTTGTAAGATCATCATTCCAATGACTTGGGTGGCCGTTTCATCAATGATTTGGGGGCAAGCCATCATTTCAATGGTTCAGGACCCCATCACATTAGGCCACTTCAATTCAATGACATGGGTGCTTTTCATCCAAGAGCACGTGATCGTTCATAGAGATGATGATGAGGAGTTTAAAGGTGTTAAAGATAAGATTAATTTCACTAAGTTCAAAGGAGAGGGTTCATCGAATGATGAATTTGAAGAATGGATTCACAAGATGGAGCTTTACTTTGAACTTAGCCCTCGTGTGATAGGGCCAAGGTTTTGTTTGCTACTTTGCATCTAGAAGGTTATGCCTATGCATGGTGGCAGCACTTGAATGCTCATGGTTATTTGATCACTACTGTAAGATCCCTGATCCCATTGCGCAAAAAATTTGGGTTGCTAGTAGCGGAAGTAGCACTTCTTGCGCGGGGCAGGGTCCCACACTCGGGGCCTCGCCCACGAATATCCGAACAAGAGACTAATCCATCGGTTTTTCCAAAACCGAACCTGAAAAAAACTTCCTTTGCCCGGAAAGCACGGGCGATTCTACCAGGATAACTTTTCCCTAACGTAGTCAAAAGCCTTAACTAACTGAGCTGATCTGACCGAACTTGTAAGTTCCATAGTCAGATCAAGGGACAGATTGCACTTGGATCATAGAGACCAATGCTTTTTTCCTCATCGAGAGGCACAACCGTTGATTCTTTTTCCATAGAACAATTTTTGTCCGAGATTTACTTCATTTATCGAATTAAACAGAAATTGAGTCTCGATTTACGGATCCATCAGTCCAACCTAACCCCATCCAGTCCCATGGGTTAGCCAACCGCCCAACCATTGTAGTGATGGGATCCAATTAGGAATTTGGTTAGGTTTTGTCCCGGGTACCAGGGAAAAGGGTTCCCAGGCCCCCGAGCCGGATTTTTAAGCAAATTTAACTCTAGTTACATTACTTACACACCCAATATGAAATTACCTTTTTCCTAGATTCAAATGTATTTAATTCAGTCATTTAATGAAAACATAGTGTTACTGATCATAAACTTCCAAGTATCCGGTTGAATCTTAATTTCCAATCATTCCTTCATCGGAGTATCTATGACATCATTGGAACACTCACCACTTGTTTCACTTAGGGGCCTTTTCGATAGTTCCTAGCTCATAGTACCCGGCAGATAATCACTTATAAAAATCAAGATGGAATCCTCATTGAAGATCAGCAAGATCAACCAACAGATCCATATAAGAGAGCTATGGACTCATCAGTTGAGGACCAGCAAGGGGGTCAATCAACCAGATCCATACTTGGTTTCAGAAAACAACTCTTACTCCTTATTCCAATATCTTCCATGATGCACGTGTGGGTATCTTCGGCAACCTAGAGCCCAAGCACCGTATGGTCAGCACCCTCTAGGATCCTTCGCAACAGACAGCAGGTCACCTAGCGCTTCACTCATAGGTCGCTTTCTTGGTCCCTCATCTACCGTACCGGAAGCTCACCATTTAAATCGATGGTCAAGACCTCGGCCCGACCATGCTACGCGAGACGTCCTCCGTTGACTCTCCATCAGCTGTTGCAACTTTATCAGTTAGGTCTCCACCACAACCTTAATCACAAGACGGTCAAAATGCTTCCCCAGCATTCTTGACATAAAACAGTTATTTACAAATAGGTCACAAATACAATTTCTATAATGAACTCTAGTCTTTCCACATTATCCCTCATTAGTCCACATTACTTATTCCACATTCCATTCATATGTGTACTCATTCTCATCCAATCACATCATTTTTCCATCTCATCACTTCAGATTCATTCACATCACATATCACATCACATATCATTTGTTCACATCAGATTCATTCACATCACATATCATTTATTCACATCCCAATTCACATGTCATCACATCTCATCCATTCACTCATATCGACGTCACATCATTTCACATACACATTCGCATTCATTATTCTACATATACATCCACATTCGTACATCCACATCCATACATCCACTTCCACATCCGCATTCATACATCCACATCCATACATCCACATCCACATTCGTGCATCCACATCCATATCTACATCCATACATTCACATCCACATTCATACATCCATATCCACATCCACATCCATACATCCATTTCCACATCCACATTCATACATCCACATCTATATCTAAATTCATACATCCATTTCCACATCCACATTCATACATCCACATCCATATCTACATCCATACATCCATTTCCACATCCACATTCATACATCCACATCCACATCCATACATCTATTTTCACATCCACATTCATGCATCCACATCTATATCTACATCCATACATCCATTTCCACATCCACATCCATACATCCATTTCCACATCCACATTCATACATCCATATCCACATCCACATTCATACATCCACATCCACATCCACATCCACATCCACATTCATACATCCACACCCACATCATCCATTCATCCATCTACATTAACCCACATCATTCACACATCAAACCACATCATCCATTCACATCCGATTCACATGCCGTCATTCATTCACATCTCTTATCATTCATTCATATCACGATTCACATTCCTTCACCTATACCATTCATTCACATCCTAATTCACAGGACATCATATCCATTCATCCATTTTCAGTTATCTGATTCATATCACTTCCATCCATTTACATTTATCTGATTCATATCACTTCCATCCATCCATTTACATTTATCTGATTCCTATCACATCTAATCACATCTATTTATAGAATGTAAGAGAATTCTAATTTTTTGATATAAAGATTCTTTACGCATCTAATTAGGCATAAAGACAACTTTAGTAGGAATAACACTTTTATAAAAATCCTTTTATGCATCAAATTAGGCATAAATTCAATTTTAAGGAAAATAACACTTTCGAATTAAAAATAAACCTTTTATGCATTTTACTATACATAAATTCCATTTTAATGAGAATAACACTTTCAATATAAAAATAAATATTTTATGCATCTATCTATGCATAAATTAAATTTCAATGAAAATAATACTTTCAAAATAAAAATAAATCTTTTATGCATCTTTCTATGCATAAAATCAAAATTGATGAAAATAACTCTTTTGAATTAAAAATAAAATTCTTTATGCATCTATTTATGCATAAAGTCAAAATTGATGAAAATAACTCTTTTGAATTAAAAATAAAATTCTTTATGCATCTATTTATGCATAAAATCAAAATTGATGAAAATAACTCTTTTGAATTAAAAATAAAATTCTTTATGCATATATTTATGCATAAAATTGAAATTGATGAGAATAACACTTTTGGATTAAAATAAATTCTTTATGCATCTTTCCATGCATAAATCCAATTTAGTAGGAATTACACTTTTAGAATAAAAGAATTTCTCTTATGCATCTAATTTATGCATAAAATCCATTTATGATGAAAATCACACTTTTAATATAAAAAAATATCCTTTATGCATATGTTTATGCATACAAATTATTTATGATGAAAATCACTCTTTCAATATAAAAGAATTTCTTTTATGTATCTATTTATGCATAAAAATCATTTATGATGAAAATCACACTTTTAATATAAAAATTATCTTTTATGCATATGTTTTATGCATACAAATCATTTATGATAAAAATTACTCTTTTAATATAAAAATTATCTTTTATGCATATCTTTTATGCATACAAATCATTTATGATGAAAATCACTCTTTTAATATAAAAGAATTTCTTTTATGCATCCATTTATGCATAAAAATCATTTATGATGAAAATCACACTTTTAATATAAAATTATCTTTTATGCATATGTTTATGTATACAAATCATTTATGATGAAAATCACTCTTTTAATATAAAAGAATTTCTTTTATGCATCCATTTATGCATAAAAATCATTTATGATGAAAATCACACTTTTAATATAAAATTATCTTTTATGCATATGTTTATGCATACAAATCATTTATGATGAAAATCACTCTTTTAATATAAAAGAATTTCTTTTATGCATCCATTTATGCATACAAATCATTTATGATGAAAATCACACTTTTAATATAAAAATTATCTTTTATGCATACAAATCATTTATGATGAAAATCACTCTTTTAATATAAAAGAATTTCTTTTATGCATCCATTTATGCATAAAAATCATTTATGATGAAAATAACACTTTTATAATCAAAATAACAATTTCAATATGCTTCCTTCTATGCATAGAATTTAATTCTAAAGAAAGTAACACTTTTTTAATAAAATATTTTTAGTATGCATTTTTCTATACCTAGGAGGAAAAATGACACTTTAAGAATACATATACGATGGGAATTACTCTTTTTGAATTAAAAAAAGTAAAACTTATTTTACACAATTTTAGAAAATTTTGCCATAACCTCCTTTGTATGGCTGACCATTTTTCAATTTTTAACTCTCTAAAATTAATTAGAATTTCACCAAGAGTATTTAAATCATTCTAATGTAAACATTTTCTACTTATCAAAGAGAAACATTATGAAAAACTTGATTTTATCCATTAATCATTCATCTAGGATAAAGAATGGTTGGATTTACTAAAGAAGAGAGGGGAATGCCTTTTTTCAATGAGGCATAACATCATATTCAATTTAGAGAAGACAAAAATCATAAAAAACCATAAAATGAATAGAAAAGAGAAGAATCTCCAACTTACGAAGGAATTTGAGAGCTTTCCTTTGGCTTGATGGTTTGAGGGTTCTACTCTTGTTTGAAACAAGAGTGGCCGCCAATCTTTAGAAGAGGGAAAGGTCAAAAACTAATGAATTATGAGTAAATTCACAGTTTTTGGCTCTTGGGAGAAGCAGGGTAATAGTGCAAAAACACTATTAAGCTTCAACAAAGCGGAAGGCTTCTATTTATAGGGAAAAGTGAGCCTCTAACCAAGCAAACTGATTCTAGAATTTTCCAGATCAGTTTGGTCAATTTTTGACCATTTTTAGGTCAGTTTAGCTCACTTTTTGGATCTAGTTGAAACAGGAGAGAGGAGAGATAAAAATATCTCATTATTTGGGAGTTTAAAACTCTCCCACACATGTGAAATAGGCACCTCCTTCATGAGGGAAATTCCCCCATACTGAGGTGTCAAAAATATATCATTTCATCTAAATATCTCTCTTTTTTAACTATTAACCTTGTCCTTCGTCAACTCTTCATCTTATGTGAGTATTTACTCATTTTTGGGAGATTTTCCTTTTATTCTTATATTTATCTCCTCCCTACATTTGGATGTTGAAATAGGAGAGAGGAGAGATAAAAATATCTCATTATTTGGGAGTTTAAAACTCTCCCACACATGTGAAATAGGCACCTCCTTCATGAGGGGAATTCCCCCATACTGAGGTGTCAAAAATACATCATTTCATCTAAATATCTCTCTTTTTTAACTATTCACCTTGTCCTTAGTCAACTCTTCATCTTATGTGAGTATTTACTCATTTTTGGGGGATTTTCCTTTTATTCTTATATTTATCTCCTCCCTACATTTGGATGAATCTTATTGGTCCATAGGAACCTTAATTTAAAATTTCAAAAAAATCTTGACCCTCAGGATAAGGCCTCTTAAACAGATTATACTTGATTTCTAATGCATCTTCTGAAAATCTTTTTGAACTTCTGTTTTGGGGGACCTTATTTTAATAAGAAGAGATATTTTTCCATCCAAAAATATTTAAAAACTGAATTACCATTCTCTAGAAGATTTTCTCTCTCTAGGCGAAAACTGGTAGAAACAAGATCTTTTATATTTCTGAAGAGGGATTTGACTACAGGGGAAGATACTGGATATCTTGAGAGGCTGGGGAGGAATCGTACAACTACTTGGCATGATTTCAAGCTTAAAATGAGGAGAACCTTTGTTTCAACCCTCAATAGATCAAGGATGATGGAGAAATGGGATGATCTCACTCAAACAGGCAATGTCAAGGACTATGTACACAAGTTTATAAAGTTTTCACTTCATGTGGAAGGTTTGAGTGAGGAGTACAAATTGAGGAAGTTTATCAAAGGGCTGCAAAATAACATCAAGGTTAATGTGGATACTCAAAGGCCCGACACCATCAAGGAAGCCATGTTTCTTGCAGAGATCTATGAGGTAAAATATACACATGTTAGTGGATCAAGACATGGATTTAGGACTGATATATTGGCACTTCAACTTTTGGCAAATCTTCAAGTGGAGTTGCTTTTCACACGGGAGTTAGGGCTCATATTGGCACTTCAACTTTGGGCAAATCTTCAAGCGGATTTGTTCATCACACGGGTCCTCCTAGATTTTCAATCGTCTATGGAAGTGGTGGAAGAGGAAATTTCAAATTTGGTAACACTCTTCCTCGACCTCCACATGGTGATGGGAAGCAAGTTGATACAAAGACATCTAACAAGAGAGCAAGGTTTTGGGGGAGAAGATCATATTAATGATCTTTATGAAAAGGGTTTATGCTACAAATGTGGTGACAAGTGGAACAAGGATCATTGGAAGGTTTGTAAGGCCAAGAAGATGGCCCTAAGCATGGTCTCACTGAACCTTGCCCATGAGGACCTTAAGGAGGATGTGGATGAGTATGAGGAGTACTATGAAGATGCCACAATGAAGTTGAGGATGTAGAGAAGAATGGTGAATTTCCCTTTGATCCATTAAAGAAGAGAAATGTTGACTATGATGATGGGTTACCAATGCCTATGTGTACGTATCATGACAAAGACAATGAAGTTGAGGATGTAGAGAAGGATGGTGAATTTCCCTTTGATCCATTAAAGAAGAGAAATATTGACTATGATGATGGGTTACCAATGCCTATGTGTATGTATCATGACAAAGACAATATGGCTACTCTATGCAATATCTTAAGTGATGCCTATGCTAAGGAGCCAATACATTAAGGTTGAAGGCATGCATTAATGGAAGGGTAGCACATGTTTTGATTGATAGTGGAAGTACACATAGTTTTATCAACAAATCCTTGTGCAGTCTCAAATTACAACTCGTAGCTTTATCTTTGTGGCATGAGGTTCAAGTGGCTAATGGGGCAAAGATGGATTGCACAATGGTATGCAAGAATGGGAGGTTGATTCTCACCAATAATTATACTTGTAAGGCTGATTTACTTGTATTAAATATGGGTCCCATTGACATTGTTTTGGGATGTGATTGGTTTTTGGCAACTCGGGTTGTTTCAAATGAACTTACAGCAAGGGTATATGAGTTTAATGCATGCAAACCATGAGGTTACATTGACCGGGACTCATGTGCCTAGTATCGAGATGATCAATGCCACATAACTCAAGAGGAAGCTAAAGAAGATGGGATGCATATATGTTTTATAGCTTTGCAAAGGGGAAGGAAATGAACAAAAAGGTGAAGTTATGCATAAAGGTATGAAGGAATTGTTGAAGGAGTATGAGGATTTGTTCCAAATGCCAAAATGTTTGCCATCAAAAGGGAGGTGGATCATGGGATAGAGCTTGAACCGCATCCCAAACCTGTCAAGGGATCATGGGATAGAGCTTGAACCGCGTCCCAAACCTGTCAACAAGCCACCTTATAGATTGTCAAAATTGGAGAAGGATGAAGTGGCAAAGCAAGTGCAAGAGCTTATGGATATAGGATGGGTTACTCCTAGCCAATCACTTTTTACATCACCTATACTTTTGGTCAAGAAGAAGGATGGCACTTTTCGCATGTGCGTGGATTATAGGGATTTGAACAAATCTACAATCAAGAATAGATTTCCCATTCCACGAATTGATGACTTGCTTGATGAGTTCAAAGGTGCATGTTTCTTCTCCAAGATTGATTTGAGATCGGGCTATCACCAATTGAGAATCAAGGAAGGTGATGAGTTCAAAGGTGCATGTTTCTTCTCCAAGATTGATTTGAGATCGGGCTATCACCAATTGAGAATCAAGGAAGGTGATGAGTACAAAACGGCATTTCGGACCGAGAGGGGTCTCTACCATTATTTCAGACCGAGAGGGGTCTCTACCATTATTTGGTTATGCCGTTTGGGTTGTGCAATGCACCAACAATATTTCAAGCTCTAATGAACAAGGTGCTTGGACCTTTCCTCTGCAAATGGGTACTTGTATTATTTGATGATATTTTGATATATAGTAAAGGGGAAAAGGAGCACTTAATGCATGTTAAGGGCTATTTTTTGGATGCTTTAAGAGCTAACAATTTATATGCAAAGGAGAGTAAATGTACATTTATGGCATAAAGGTTTGAGTATCTTGGTCACATAGTGAGCAAGAAAGAAGGCATTATGGTGGGCCCTAAGAAGGTTGAGTGTGTTAAGAATTGGCCCACACCAACAAATACCACTTAGTTAAGGGGATTCTCGGGCTTGTCATCATTCTATAGGAGGTTCATTAAGAGGTATGCTCATATTTCCGCACCTCTCACCGACAAGCTTAAGAAAGAGGCTTTCTTTTGGGATGCTATAGCCGATAAGAGCTTTCAAGAGCTCAAGGAGATGATCACATTAGCCCCTATACTTGTATGTCTGGACTTCTCGAAGTTATTTGTGGTTCAAGCTGATGTATGTGGAAGAGGCATTGGGGCTATTTTGTTCCAAGAACATGGAGTGATTGCTTTTGAGAGTCGAAAGCTTGATGAGAAGGAAATGGTTATGCATGTCTATGATCAAGAGATGCTGGCAATACTTCATGCAATAAAGAAGTGGCATCATTACTTGTATGGGAGTCATCTCATTTTAAAGAGTGATCATAGAGTGCGTCAATACTTTTTGTCTCAACCTACACTCTCTCCCAAGCAAAGAATGTGGGTGGCTACATTGCAAATTATGACTTTGAGATCTTTTACATGAAGGGAAAAGAGAATGTTGTGGCGGATGCATTGTCACGCATATGGGCATGTAGATGTATGGCAATTTCAGAGGTACATAAAGATTGGATTTTGGGTATCCAAGATGAGTACCTATTGGATGAGGAAGTGGCACCATTGTGGCAGAAATTACAACAAGGATCCCATGATAATTTGCTACATTTTGAACTTCGTAATGGACCCATCTACTACAAAGGCAAAGTCCACCTTGTGCCGACTTCAAGCTACAAGAAGAGGGTGTTAGAAGAAATGGATTCTTCTCCATTGTCGTGGCACATGGGGTTGTTTAAGACCTTTGAAAAGGTGTGGAAGAGTTTTTATTGGAAGGGAATGTGGAAAGATGTGTATACTTTTGTGACAAGTTGCTTGCCTTGTTAACAAAACAAAGATCCCACACATAAGCCCGGAGGTTTGCTTCAACCTTTGCCTATTCCCGATGGCAAATGGACACACATTTCCATGGATTTCATCACGAGGCGTCCTCATACAAGGAGGGGATGGGATAGCATATGTGTGGTGGTAGACTGCTTGACAAAAGTGGCGTATCTTATTCCTTGTGGTAGACTGCTTGACAAAAGTGGCGTATCTTATTCCTTGTGGTAGACCGCTTGACAAAAATGGCGCATTTTATTCCTTCCAAGGTCAAATTTTCAGCATCTATGGTTGCAAAATAGTTTGTGGATCATGTGTTTAAGTTGTATGGAGTGCTACAACAAATTGTTAGTGATCGAGATGTGAAGTTTATGAGTTCATTTTGGAAGACATTGTTTGAGATCATGGGGACTGTTTTGACACCTAGCACCGCCTATCATCCCGAAACCGACGGGAAATTGAGAGGGTGAACAAGTGGGTGGAAACATACTTAAGGCACTATTGTCATGATACACAAGGTGTTTCGGATGAGTGGTTGTCGCTTGCCGAGTTTGCTCATAATAGCACGCATCATGAGAGCATTGGCATGTCACCTTTTGAGGCAATTTATGGGTACAAAGTGAATATGCCAATGATGATTCAAAAGCAAGAAGGGGTGAATCCTAATGCAAAAGAAGAGATGGAAAAGTTGGATGCACTCTTGCAATAGTGCAAAGCTAATATGAAGCAAGCTCAAGAAAGGATGAGGCATTATGCTAATGCTCATCGGAGGCCATTGGAATTCATGGAGGGTGATTGGGTATTCTTAAGGATTCCCAAGATAAGATATGGTTCTCTAAAGGGCACGACAAATACTAAGCTAGCTCATCGCTACTATGGGCCATACAAGGTGGTGAGGCATGTTGTGGGGTTGAAGTTGCTTATCAGTTGGCACTTCCATCAACCTCAAAGATTCATGATCACACCTCAAATCTTACCTTGGGCTGGAGGTATTTGTGCAAGATGAATTGCCTCTAGTGGATGAGGAGGGAATGATTGAGTATGTGTCGGAGCAATTTTGGGTACAAGAGAAAGAGTCCTTCGCAATCGTACATTAGTGGAGTACTTGATCAATTTGTGAGGGCTACCTAAGGAAGAAGATTCTTGGCAACCCGCCTCTACATTGGAACGATTTGAAGGGTGGTTGGATGCATTTTAGAAGTCCAACAAGGGTCATGAACAATGAATTAACTTACTAGAAAATACTGTAAATTCATGTGGACAGCCCTGTATCTTTGGGAATTGGATGCATGATGATTGGAAGCTACCATTATGGGGAAGAAGTTATGGCTTATTTTGAAGGCTTATTGAGTAGTTTATTGATATCCCATACATGGTGAAAGCATAAGCCTCAAGATTTACGTGAGTCCATTGACATATACCCCATCCATGGGAATTGTAATTGTAAATATCAATGGTTTCGAGGACGAAACCCTTTGGGTGGGGATGGTTTGTAACAAAGTGGAATGGTCTCATATGAATAATGGGCCCAAGGCCAATTGACCATGCCCATGGACAACACTTATGATAGTGTGAAATGGGGTCATGTATATAGGTCTCATACACCATACTTTTGATACCTTTTTGATAATCAAGTTACACAAGCCTTTTATTTCTCTTCATGTTCTAATCTTAGATTAATCTCATGTTTATCTTAATCTTAGGCTAATGAGGATCAATCTAGATTGCCACTTTCTTTCACACTCAAGGTTAGGCTTTGGGCCAAATGGTAGCTCTGTGCTAGGTCTTTACACTGGTGTTGTACTTTCCTTGGCTAGCCATGATACTATTGGGTACCCATTCCTTCTTGGTGACCTCTTAGAAAGGTTGCTAAGGTTAAGGTTCGGGGGTGGCCTTTGTCTCTATCAATGAGGTTTTGGTTCCCCCATAGGGTGACCAACACGGCGAGGCAAGAGTGAAGTGTAGCATTAGGGGCTACCTATAAGTGGAGGATGAGGCTTGAGAGGTTGTTATGTTTGAGGGTGACCTCGTTCACGAAGGGTATGATAAAGGGGAGCTCAAGCATTAATGACCTTCTTTGCCGAGGGTATGATAAAGGGGAGCTCCATGGGCGACAATCCATCCCCTCTCTTGATGATGATGCTATCACTCATGGCTCCTATGTGGGTCACATAAAACTTGCATGATGCAGGTTTAGATCCAACAAGAAACTCTACTTCAAAACAACTGACAGTCATGGATTGGGAATTGTTTACCATGGTAATGGTCACTTTGCATGGAAGGTGTGAGGGGGTGTCGCCTAAACGAGGTCCATGTCTCCCAAGACAAAACATTGTGGCTAGAATTGGTGGTGGGAAGCATTGTAGTTAGCATGGAAAGTGATAGGTGATGTAAAGGTTCTTCATACCATGCCTCTGTTGGAGTTATGGAAGTGGTGTGGACCCTTCAATATGAGGTGGTTGGTAGAAGTGGCCCATAGCCTGGGATTGGCGGAATGAGCACTAGGAGCCCATGGGATGATTGCAGTCCTAAACGTCCTAGTGTGCGATAGGGTATTATGCTTAGATCTCATAGCATAATGCTTAGATATTGGGCTTCTTCATGGCAAATACGTCAGCTAGGGAGAGGTTTTGTTGGCCTTAAATTGGAGTCGAAATAAAGGTTGTATACATTGAAGTATGTTGGAGGTACCTGCAAGGTCGAGCTCCAAGTGATGGGTCCTACCATGGGCTAGGCTTACACTCACCATGGTCCCCCTATCTAGAGATGTACTTGAAGGGTTGGCGTTGACGAGATTCATTGCATGCGCATGTATTTGTGGCTTGCACCCACCATGGTCCCCCTATCTAGAGATGTACCTAGAGGGTTGACATTGACGTGGCTAGTTGCATGTGCATGTGTTTGTTGAGATAAGGTTCGTTGCATGCGCATGTGTTTGTGGATGTTGTGATCTGTGAGAGAAATGAAAAAAAAACTAGGATGAACTCCTTGGTTGTTGGCCCTCTGAAGACTTACTTGAACACAAGAAATCTTATGCTTCCACCTGATCCAATGGGGGTAGCACTTCTCCAACGCAAAAACTTCTCTAACTCAACTGCTTTCTTCGAGTCTCTTTGCTACTTTCTTAGGGAGTCAAGATTATTAGATTGTTGGAGGCATGGCAATGGCTATGCCCACATTTACATCGACCATGACAGCATAGGAAAGGGAGATAACCCATTACCCTAACCTTTCATGTAAGCATTATTATTCTCCTCTCCTTCTTCTTCTAGCATTGCCCCACTCGAGCCAATGATAACACCTCTACTAGCTCTCAGATTGACACAAGTCTTATGCCTTCTTTCACTCAAGCTTGCTCTCCACTCTTCTTTTCAAAATTCTCTTACTCACACACACACACACACTTTTGTCTCTTTCTCTTAAGACCTCTCTCAAACACATATGTGCAAACCTCTGTCCTTGACGAGATGAGAAGTAATAGCTCGCTCTATTAAGTTTCTACTAAGCCTCTATTGTCCTTGCTCATCATGACTCTTGTCCTTCAAGTGATTTTAAAGCCTCTTCTCTTGAGCTAATGGTAGCCCCTCTACTAGCCCTTAGATTAATGTAGACCTCCTGCACCTTCTTGCCCTCAAGCTTGCTCTCTAGTCTTCTTTTCAAGCTTCTCTCACAGTCACACACACTTAACCTCTCCACTTGTACTGTCAACTTAGTAATGCCTCTCTCATACACAAATGCATTCAACCCTTTTTCCTTGACGATGTGAGAAGAAATAGCTCACTCTATTAAGTTTCTATTGAGCCTATGTTGTCCTTGCTCATCAATACTCTCATCCTTTAAGTCAGTTAAAGCCTCATAATGACTCTCATCCTTCAACCTCTTCATGACTCTCATCCTTCAACCTCTTCATGACTCTCATCCTTCATGTCAGTTAAAGCCTCATCATGACTCTCATCCTTCAAGTTAGTTAAAGCCTCTTCTTCTTTGTAGTACTTGGGATGGTTGCTTCTAAGAAATCCCCAAAGTTGAGATATGTCCAGTACATCCAGCCAGGCTGAGATCCTCAGGCTGAGATCCTACCTCCAAGTGTTTTGAAATGTCTGCATTTATATCCTATTTGTGGAGGTCGGAGTAGGGTATGGACACAACATTGGCCGTGATGGGGTGAGGGTTAGAAGCTATGGGGTTAATGTAATGAGGCACAACGAGCTCCCATGGTGATGATGATGCTATTGATATATTGAGACAATCACCTGACTTATTGAATAAGGGATATCACAAGCACACAAGGTCATCCTTGGCTTGGAAGAAAGCAATAATCATCATGATATTAAGAAAGTAATGGGTCTTCAAAGGTTGATCCAAGCTCCCCCCCTGTGGATCATTCTCAAGGAGATCTAGCTTTTCAAGTTGCTTGAGCACATGATGAGCTATAGAGCCATTGGTTTTCTGAAATGGGAAGGCCGGCGAGAACAAGTCCTTAGAGCAAGAGGCTGAAAAAGAGAATCTATAAATGAGAGAGAAGCTGTGAAAAGGTGAGAAGTATCTCCCGTTACTCTTTTGGCCACCATAGAGCTTCCACAATAGATATCTGAATACCCTTTCCTCTAAGGAGAGTTACCCATGGCTTGCTTCCTTGGCCAATTGTGAAAACCTTACTTAAACGGGTAGCAAATTCTTGTCCAATTTCAAAGCTATGCTTTATCCCATGGGGTTACCAAACAATCTCTTGGGTCTCGTGTTGTGGACCGAGGTGGTAGCCTGACCGACGTGGCAAGAGCAACGAGGGCAGAGGCGTAGGTGGCAAAGGCATAGGTGGCAAAGGGCGGTGGACGCCAGCAACGAGGGCAGAGGCGTAGGTGGCAAAGGGCGGTGTTAAGCAGGGGCGTAGGCGGGAGAAGAGGACGACGACGACGGCCATGAACGGGTGCAAGGCGGGGGCGAGATTCGATTGTTGCAACACTAGGGCAGCGGGTGGACGCAGGCGGAGGAGCGAGGAACAGGGTGCGTGTTCATACAAGGTGTTTCTTTTCTTAAAAAAGGCACCATAAATAAAGAAATGTTTTCTAGAGAAAAATTCCCTGCTGTATAAGTGATTGTTTATGGACCTTGTGTTTGTTTTTTTTAATGATATTCTGATTTACTCAAAGAATGCAGCTGACCATGAAGCTCACGTCGGAAAAGTTCTTGAGATTCTAAGGAAGCACCAACTCTTTGCAAAAAAAAGCAAATGCACTTTCTCTGCCGACCATGTTGAATACTTGGGCTTCCTAGTATCCAAAGACGGGATTTCTCCAGATTTCGCTAAAGTCCAAGCAGTCATAGATTGGCCTAAACCAAAGACAGTGAAAGAAGTCAAAGGATTCTTGGGACTAACTGGTTGGTATAGAATTTTTATACCTAAGTATTCTCTCATAGCTTCCCCCCTGACTTATCTAAGGAAGCTCACGTCGGAAAAGTTCTTGAGATTCTAAGGAAGCACCAACTCTTTGCAAAAAAAAGCAAATGCACTTTCTCTGCCGACCATGTTGAATACTTGGGCTTCCTAGTATCCAAAGACGGGATTTCTCCAGATTCCGCTAAAGTCCAAGCAGTCATAGATTGGCCTAAACCAAAGACAGTGAAAGAAGTCAGAGGATTCTTGGGACTAACTGGTTGGTATAGAATTTTTATACCTAAGTATTCTCTCATAGCTTCCCCCCTGACTAATCTTCTTATATATATATATATATATATATATATATATATATATATATATATAATATAATATAAAAAAATGGGGGGAGATTTTTTATTAATATAAAAATCAAAAAGCAAAATGCAGGGGTTCTTTTTTAATTAATTAATTTTTTAAATTAATTTTTTTTAGTAAAAAGATAAAGATAAAAAAGGGGCCCTTTTTAAAAATTTGACAAAAGAAAGGGTTGGGGTCTTTTTTTAATTAAATAAATTGAAAAAAAAAGCAAAAAGGTGAGGGGGCACTCTGTACGCATGGATGCAAGTGTGCGAAAGTGTGTGTGCATGCTCGTACACAAAATATGCAAGTGTGTGAGCATATGCAGGTGCAAGATGTGTGCATACACGTGTAAGGGTGGTTGCGCACACAACGTGCAAGTGGAGGGCATGTGCACAAAGACGTGTGCAGGTGAGCATATAATATTTGCACATGTACGTGTATGCGTGGTGCAAGAAGTGCAAATGTGAGTGTAGTGCACATGGTGTGTATGTGAATGTGCACACTCAAGAAACTGTGCAAATGCGGGTGAATGCATGTGAATATGGAAATGGGAATAGGGCATGTGTGCGAGTGTGTGCATATGCAAATGTGTGCGTATGTGCGAATGTGTGTATGCAAGTGGGAATGTGGTGTACGTGGTGTGAATGGGAATGTGGTGTATGTATGTGGTACAAATGGGAATGTGTGGGGTGCACAAGCATATGCACAAGCACAAGCACATGACTGCACACGTGCATGTGCAGACATGCAAGCACAAAGGTGTGAAGGTGGGTGCAAGTGCGATTGGGGTGTGCACAAGTGGTTTGCAATAATGCTAAATCACTCGAGCCATAGAGGCTACCCACTAACTATATTATAGTTAGTGGGTAAAGTCCACTACCATGCCTTAATAATCTAATAATCTTGACTCCCCAAGAAAAGGGATATCAACTAAATGTCAAAGAAGGCAACAAAGAGAGTTGAAGAAAGTAGAAAATCTTCTTGGAGGAGTATACACATAGGGGCACACCTTGTGCCCATTGCATGTGCACACTTGTGCCATTACCCATGCACATCATGTACACAGGCCCAAAGTCGACATAAAACCCTTGTCTCAGGGTGCCACACAAGCTCCATGAATAGAGACTTGAAGAAAGAGAATTAAGATTCAAAGAAAGCAGTATATTGGAGTTCTCATTGAAAGGAGCTTCTACATGGGCACAACTTTAGCCCTATACCCATGCATGGATGAAACCTACAATATACAAATGGGCTCTGCATTCAATAAACACATAGGCATTGCCCTTTCAATAAACACATAGGCACTGCCCTGTCAAGAACTTGTGTTAAGCTTCATTATTGATAGCCATCTAGGTACATTCCTGGATGGGGGGACATGGCAGGAACACCTGGCCATGGTAGGACCCATCATCTAGATCCTCCTTAAATCATAAGAATCTCCCATGGCCTTGCCTTCAACCACACCTACTCGTGTACGGCCTTGCCTCTATTCCTAGTTCTTGCACATGCCAAACCCTTTGAGCCATAGAGGCCACACAGCTTCATTACAACTATGGGTAAAGCCCACTGCCATGTATCAACAATCTAACGATCTTGAGTCTCCTTTAAAAGGGATGTCGAGTAAATGTCAAAGAAAGCAATAAATAGAACTAAAGAAAGCAGTTAAGGTGGTGAAACCTTCGAGTTGGAGTCATCCACAGACAAGCACACATCTTTTGGCCATTGCTCATGCACATCATCTCCATATTTCACTATGGGCATCATATTTTTTTTTTCACATCTCGCATCCACGGCACACACAAACACATACACCTACAACTAACCTCATCTCACAATGCCAACCCTCCAAGTACATCTCTGGGATGGGGGGAGCATGGAGCACAAGCCTAGCCTATGGTACAACCCATCGCCTAGAAACCCTTGACTTTATAAGCCCCTCCAAAGAGCTTCCATGCATACAACCCTCTTCATGCCACCTCAACAACCTGCTTACCATGCCCTTCATCCGGCTATGGATCTATCCCAAACCATACCACTTAACCTCAACCTCCAACTGCATGGTGTCTCATGGTCTATCCACACCTTTTCACCTCGACAGTAGCTTTACCAAAATTGACTTGGGTACACTCAGTTGGGTGATGCAAGGATGTAGTTACCATTAGGAAGAGGGGTATGTTAGCTACTTACTCCATAGGTTTAACATGGTTTCAAAACTGCCCAACCTACCATGAGATGCTTTTCCATCTTACTCACTTATCCTTTGTAAGACAATGTTGGAACATATAAAGTGCCTTACCTTGAGGTTAATGTTAAAGAGGGAAAGTCTAAGGACTTCATGTACATACATGTTTAAGACTAGTAATAGAGGCCATACCATTTTTAAGTTTGGTTAGCCTAGAAAACTAGGAATTTGTATATAAGTCATTTTTGAGACTAAGCATGACACAATCACGCTAGATAGGTTTGGTTGTAGGTTTTCTTATTACGTTAATAACTTCTTCTCCCCCCCACCTTTTATGGAAGAGAACCACCACAAAGAAGTAAGGACAATGGGGTGTAAGGGGAAATATACATAGAGTGACCCTCATTGAGTTCAAACCTTAGCCTAGAGGTGTTCTTATTAGATTACATGATTTTGACGAATGAAATGATAGCCTTGCAATACTATAAGTTGCATCAACATGAAACCTTTGACTAAAGTAACAAAACTTTATATTTACATTAGATTTACATAACCATCTTGCACATAAAGATATTCACTCTAGATTTCTTACCACTTAATAGTTGTAAACTTTTAAAATCTATTGAAAGAAAAATAATAATCGAAATGTTTTTATTTCTCTAGTGAGCATAATTTTCCCCCCACGAAAATGACTTCTATCAAGTATTATAAAAGAAATACAAGAGTAAAGGCTCAAGGAATTAATACACCATGCATATAGAATGAATAAACCACATAGGTGGCCAAAAACACCAAGATAAGTGAGAGGAGGACTCATAAAAGAAGTGAGAGGAAGACTCATAAAAGAAAGGACAATATTTCCATTCATTAAAGATGCTCTTTCGTTTGGCAATCACAGGTGTAGAGTAACCTTGTATCCTTGAACAATTGTTCATAAGTGTATACACATATCAATCTAGACGGAAGAAATGTGTAATCCATTATCTCTATTTTCACAGCAATTTAGCTAGCCACCCATATATTAAAAAAAGGCTATACCATTAGGAACTCAATGGAGTCTTTTTGGGCCCTTTAATTTGCCATGAGGTTATGGAAACGTTTAACTTTTTGACAAATAGGAGCCCGCCATGTAAGCAAAAACCAATGGTTTGTAAGAGAGGTGTAAGAGTGGTCAAAGGGTGCACTTTTTCCCCCAAAAAGGGGAGGGGGCAATTTTACAATTTTCGGACCTCCATAACTTCTACATACAA
Source organism: Cibotium barometz (assembly GCF_041138505.1). Classification (NCBI taxonomy): domain Eukaryota; kingdom Viridiplantae; phylum Streptophyta; class Polypodiopsida; order Cyatheales; family Cibotiaceae; genus Cibotium; species Cibotium barometz. Next base: position 39,210,252 of record NC_141057.1, on the reverse strand, counting down.
GCTCCGATTTGAGCGGAGATTATAGATCCGTGATCTACGCATCAAGAACTTTCCATAGATATGTTACATGATATGGTTTTATCCGCTAGATTTTAAATTCCATTTTCCCCCCAAAATTCAAATTCGAATAAAGTAGCCGTTTTGAAGCTTCTAATTAGAAAACGTTTCTTCTTAAGAGAAAAGGTTTGACTCCCTTAAACTGCCGAATAAAAGGGCCCAAGAAGACTCCATTGAGTTCCTAATGAAAACTTTATCTAATAAATACAAACAACTTAATCACATTATCATGCCTTGCAATATCTTGTAGAGATCTTATCATGCTCTTACTAGCCCCTATTAGTTCAATGGTGGTTTGTAGGAATCTTTTATTGCTTGTACATTATCATGGCTTGCAATGGTCATATTTGTAGGAATCTTATATATATTGCTCTTACTAGCCTTGATAGTTTGACCTAGATCACCCAATCTTTAGCTACTGGTGGTTAAGAAGAGAGATTGAATATAATTATCTATCACATTTTTACTAGGGTGAAAATTATATTTTTAGAGAGAGAAAATTGGTCAAAATGCTTTAATTTGATGTAAACCTAAGTCTAGTTTAACCCTTAGAGTAAATTTTTAAGTGGAGGGATGTAATTAGAAGGTTTATTTAATAAAAACATAATTAATGTAAACCTAAGTCTAGTTTAACCCGTAGAGTAACTTTTTAACCCGTAGAGTAATTTTTTAAGTGGAGGTGAAAATAGTATTAAGGAGAAGAAAAATACCCTACCTTAATTGGAAATTGTTACAATTGATAAATAGAAATCTTTTGAGAGTTGGTACAAGTTCAACCAAAGAATACTAGAGAGAGAAATATTCTACAAGGAGAATCTTAGAGAGAAAAATAAATGGCCTTCTAAGCAAGTGAGATTAAAGATAAGATTAGGTTAAAAACTCTGGAATTAACTCAAGAAAATCAAGTTGATCCAATTATACTTAGATTAAGCCAATCTCTCTCAAGGAAAGCATATTTTTGAGGGAGAAATCCTCGATTTTAACCTTTAAATCAAAAGATTGAAAATACCTCAGTTAAGTGTAGGGTTATATCTCAAAAGAAAAGTCTAAGGTGCCTTGAAAAGGCTAGATCAAATGAATTTGGATGAAGAATAAGGACCATGACTAAATATAAGAACAAGAAAAGTAGGGATTGATATGCTTAATTCAAAAAGACCCAATCCTTGAGAAATGTGAAGATGATTAAACTTGAGATAAGTTTAAGGGACCTCCAAGAAAAGTAGGGATTGATATGCTTGATTCAAAAAGGCCCAATCCTTGAGAAATGTGAAGATAATTAAACTTGAGAAAAGTAGGGATTGATATGCTTAATTCAAAAAGGCCCAATCCTTAAAAAATGTGAAGATGATTAAACTTGAGATAAGTTTAAGGGACCTTCAAGAAGAGATGTCCTTAATATCCTTATTTTTTTTATAAAAAGGACTTTAGAATGGCTATCTTACACAAAAATGTGAAGATGATTAAACTTGAGATAAGTTTAAGGGACCTTCAAGAAGAGATGTCCTTAATATCCTTATTTTTTATAAAAAGGACTTTAGAATGGCTATCGTACACAAAAAGGTACCTTAGGTAAAGTTGATTAGATTAGCTTATGGAATCGAGACTTGGAAATGATCCAAGAAGGGAAGATCTTGAGAAGATATCTCTAAGATATGGAGGAATCCAACTTGCTCTTGGAGTTTTGGTTGTGGAGGTCTCACCGAGCTTGTGTTGGTTCTAAACTACTTTAAATGTGAATATGGTGCATTTTGACTGAAATACTACTCATTTATTTAGGATATTGTATTCATATATTGCATTTGTTTGTTTGTGGAAACCCTGTGAAGGTATCCTTGGAAATGATTGCCTTTGTGTGATGCACCCTCGTGGGATAACACCCACGAGGAACACAACAGTCCATATACCTTAACCCCTTTTAGCTAAACATGAGTGGCACGATTGGTGTCAGAACATGAAGTGACTCTAGAGTGAAACAAGTAGGGTAGTGCCGCTAAGTATGCATGTTAGTACTAGACATATGACGCTAGTACCTGAAGTGTTTGTGCTTTTGGGATAGATGGTGACCAATAGAAGTGACTTCTAGGATTATTTGGTACTTGTGTTGAGGTAAATGTGAGACATTCTAGAACATTATAGGGATCCTCCAGTCATCATGATGGTCTAGGAGCTCATTAGTGTAGATCATCCTAGTCTAAGGATCATGATATATGATATATGCATGATTCAAAAAACACAATGTGGTATATGTTTAAAATGAATGTTTTTATAAAGGAGTGTGTGTTAACTATTGTTTTTAAGTGGTGTGTGTGAGTAAAATAGCAAATTTTAATTATGGGTGCGTGAGTTCACAGCGTGAGTTCACACCGGCTCCATAGATTCAGTGGTGGACGACGGAAGGCTAGACCCATGGGATTGTATGGGGCTAGGTTGAGCCTATGGATCTGGTTGAAGTAGAAACATGATTAAATATTGGAAAGTGGGTGGTTGGGTGGACCCGAGAAGCAATTACTTTCCAAAATGAAACAAAATTATGTTCTTAAAATGAGAAAATCATAGGAAAAATAGCTTAGTCGGCAAATCATGAATAAGGATAGAAGCATTGCCTTCATAATCGAGGAGTCAAGACATCTTGTTGAGCTTGGAGGAGCTACTTGATGTGACCTACTTGTGAGAGAGAAAGCGTGTAGCGCTAACCTGGGGGTCGGAGGCCCATATTCTGAACCAAAGATTCTCCAGAAAACCTTTCCTACATAAGGATTGTTTTAGTTAGACTGAGAGGAGTTGACAAAATAGTCAAGTGGTAGGATATTATAATATGAGGCCCAAAGTGAGTTTCTCTACCCTTGGTGTGATTCTGCTGCCATAAATATAGGGGTGAGGGTCTCACACACATTACCAAATAGGCTACATGCTTGAATGGGTTATCATCTACATAACAATCCACACATTGGTTTGGTAGACTTTTCGCATGCACATTGTGATGATGGAATCTATATGGGAACTTAGATGATCATGGATGTATTGGAAGGTGTAGCAACTTCACTTGAATTTTGTGACTATCATTATTGGTTGGTGGATATGGAATTGTCAAATTGACAAAATCTTTACCTACCACATAGTACAATTTATACTAATGGGTTTTACATGTAATTTACATAATCACACTCTAGACCATCCACTCAAATGCTATCTATATCACTGTCTATTATACCCTAAATTCTATTAGCATATAGTCTCCCTTCTCAACAATGACCATTTGAGTGTGGGGGCTTAGAATTAGGGGGAGGTTGAGATATGCTAGGGCCTTTTTGAGAGTGAACTTGATTAAAAAGAGGGTTGGTAAGGGAAAATGAGGGAAGCCACATGGATTAAAATGTTGGGTTCCTTGATCCTTCTTAAGATTTGTACATCTAAGTTATCAACTTTAAAATGTCTAGTACTCGTTTTTTTTTTTCATAACACCTGATTTTCCCTCTCGAGTGTCAAGTTTCCAACCTCCCTCAACAACCTCCCTCAACCCTAACTGCTATATCACCTTCCTTTCCTTTAGGTAATCCTCTCCTATATGCAATAGCTTTGTGTGTGTGTGTATGTGTGTGTATCACCTTTATAAGCTCTTCTTTAACTTTTGAGAGGCCTTATTAGCTCTATAGAAATTTATTTGAGCTCTACAACACCCCTCAACCTAAGCTTTGTAGTTCCCTGTAGCCTACCAACAGCAGTGAGCATCCCTGACATATGGTCTGAGCACCCCTCAACCATATGTGAATTTAGCCCCCAGCCCACCTCATTGCGACTATTTAACATGATGTTAGAGTCATGGGATCAATGGTTGAGGTGGCATGGACACAACATCAAGTACTTCGCACCATTTATTTTCTTGAGTATCAAAAAAGTAAACTTGGACCAGAGGTAAACTCTGATCGAAGATTCTAGGCATTGGCAAACCACTTCAACCTTCACATAGTTAGTCCGGTTAGGCACAGAGTAAACTTAACCCAACACTAAACTTGGCCCAACATAAAAGTGATGAGATTTGGCGGTGCGACGTGTAAATCTTCACAACTTGTCCTCCCAACACTAAACTTGACCCACCATAAAAGTGATGAGATTTGGTGGGGGAGAATCTTCTTTGAAATATACAGTACATCAAGACTTTTAAGATTTTTGTAGGGGCATGGATTGACGTTAGATAATGTGAAATGGTTGGTGAGAACGGATAAATGCAACAAAGTAAACTCAAAGCAAAAGTAAACTCAGGACACCATCACTCTTGGGACATTGCTATTACCATTTTATGATCTCTCTCTCTCTCTCTCTCTTTCTCTCTCTCTCTCTCTCATGTAAGGCACTTATGTTATGAAGAGGACGGTGCACTATTGACAAATTTGATTGTGATCGTTTTAAGTTTGAGGCCCCTAATCTCTCTCTCATGCATGATTTGTATAAACGGATGTATCAATTTGTTCTATAGATTACTTTACAAGGGATGTGTGTGTGTGTGTGCGTTTTTGTAGAATAAATTTGTATAACAACATACCTTTGTCTATATATTCATATCAATATTAATTAACATATACTTTTGGATTTGAAATATGTGTACATCATCATGTGATCTTTACACTAGAAACATGGATTGAGGAAGGCAAAGCACTTTTGAGTTCAAATAGAACTCCAATAATGATACAAGCTATAGCACCATGAGTGATGACCAAGATATGGAAGAACTCTTACATGATACCAATCAAAGCACAATTATGCTCAATTGCCTTGTGTGTGTGTGCGGTGTGTGTGTGCGTGCATGCACGAATGCATGTGTGTGTGTGTGTGTGTATTTTTGTCGAGAATTAATTTGCATAATGTACCTTTGTCTATATACTCATATCAATAGATAACACAATATAAATTAACATATACTTAGGTGATTTGAAATATGTGTACATCAACTAGTTCTTATTCATGTGATCTTTATACTAGAAGCATGGATTTGCCTTGAGGAAGGCCCAAGTACTTTTGAATTCAAAGAGGACTCCAATAATGATATAAGCTATAGCACCATGAATGATTACCAAGATGTGGAAAAACTCTTTCATGTGATACCAATCAAAGGTTAATCACGTGATACCAATCAAAGGTTAATCATGTGATACCAATCAAAGGTTAATCATGTTCAAACAATTAGAGTGACGATAACACATTTAATCCACTTTTTGATTTATTTACTACATATTTCTCATTTGATTTGGGAAAGCTATAACTTGATAAAGAGAGCAATACAAGGGGATGCATTGGTGACATTGGAGAGCCTAAAAGGTTATGATAGAAGAGGGATGCTTAATTTGAAGAATTGTCAAAGAACGAAAGATCAACTTTGTTAGTCCTTCATGTGATACCAATCAAAGGGTAGTCATGTGATACCAATCACATTGTAATCATGTTCAAACAATTAGAGTGACGATAGCACACTTAATACCAATCAAAGGGCAATCATGTGATACCAATCACATTGTAATCATGTTCAAACAATTAGAGTGACGATAGCACACTTAATACCAATCAAAGGGCAATCATGTGATACCAATCACATTGTAATCATGTTCAAACAATTAGAGTGACAATAGCACACTTAATACACTTTTTGATTTATCTACTACATATTTCTCATTTGATGAGGAAGGCTATAACTTGATGAAGAGAGAAATACAAGGGGATGTATTAGTGACATTGGAAAGCTTGAAAGGTTTTAATAGTAGAGAGATGATCGATTTGAAGAACTGGCAAAGAATGAAAGATTAGCTTTACTTGGGACAGAACAAGGATGATATCATTTATCTTTGTCTAAAGGAGGCACCAAAGTTAAGAATTATATGTAGCATAGACGAGTGGAAAAGCATTATCAAGGGTCGTCAGGATTTTGGAGGATGAGGGATATCACTAAGGATTATTGAAGCACTTGAAACAATCAAGTCTAAATGGTCTATTGATATTAGAAAGCATGGAATGCCCACTTATTATATTAAATATTTCATTAATGCATGTGGTTGCAAGAGAGTAGTAAAGATAGATAAACAAAGGATGGCTACAAAGGTGATAAGAATGAATAAGGCTGATGTGGAGTCACATTTGATGGAGATAATGATTGAACACAAGGTGATACCAGTTAAGATCCGTTCAACCAAAAATAACAGCTTGTCCAAGTTTGTGGACACTATATGTGCCAAAAAGGTGGGAGAGCAAGACGAATCAGTTCAATTAGGAGTTTGAGGATATCAAAGAAATGTTGCTGCCCATTCAAGGTGCAAGTGGAGTAGGTGGTAGGCAGTGATAATGTCTTCATTTTTCTACACTCTACCCATGAAAGATATGCCCCAGGGAGTTAATGATTTTTACCGATGTCCCTATCCAAAAGGTGATTTCATATGGAGTGACCTTTGCTCCTTGATCGCACTATCCATAGGTTCTTCATGATTGTCATACCAAGTATACAATCTAGGTATCACCTTAAAGCTCAATTATAAATGAACATAAAGTGGAGAAATCAAACAACATATTTGTATGCCTTGTATATGCAAGGAAATATTTGAATGATGTCAATCTACTTGGAGTCTTTAATATTTCAAAAACAAAATAAGATATCATCTCTTATATATTAAGTGAGAGAATGGTGAGCTTTTCCTTAGCTAACATGACATGTTCCATGTAGGTGTTGTATTACCAACTATATAACCCTAATGCAATGAAGTCAAATTGCATGCCATTTCTTAGTATGTTGGTTTCATACTAAGAAGGCACGGGTGGAGAACCTTCTACCATAGGTACCTTCTTAGTATCCTCCTTAGTATGTTGATTTCATACTAAGAAGGCATGGGTGGAGAACTTTCTACCACAGGTACCTTCTTAGTATTCTTCTTAGTATGTTGATTTCATACTAAGAAGGCATGGGTGGAGAACCTTTTGCCCATAAGTACGGGCTTGCACCCTTATTTAACCTTCACACTTTTATATTATTAATGCATTGTTAGTGAGGTGAGGAAAGTAATTCTCCACTTGGTGTTTTAATTAGGTTCCTTACACATGATTGTTAAATCTCATGCATAAGTATCAACAATTTCTTTAAAAATATTCAATGCACAAGAATGTGGTCTGTTATGTCACAAATGGATGATGCAAGCATAAATTGTATAAGGAGGAGATGAAGGCCCAAATTTGGCTGCCTATTTAACTATGGAAATGTCAATATAACTAACTTAGAAGTATATCAAACACACTCTCTTGGATGCATGCACTAATAGGTTTATGGTAGATCTATTGTTATAGGCACTCATCAGAAGGGGGAGAAAATTCTATAGTGGTACCAAAGTGATCCATCATGTCTTCTGATTATGAATGAGATAATAATGTTCTTTAGGATCCGGAGTATCACTAATCCAAGCCAGTTGTATCGTGTGAGCATGTAAACACTGTATGTACTCAAGAAATACTCAATATCTTGTTAACTTCTTATAATTCAACTATATTCAAGTATTGTCATTTCCATAAGTGTACTCAATCCATATTTTAAAATCTTTAGGTCATATTTTTTTATCTATGACCTTAAGATTTAATATGGATTGAGTACACTTATGGAACCAATAAAAGTTTGATGTAGTTGGATTAGAAGAAGTTAACAAGAGATGAAGTATTACTTGAGTAAATAGAGACACTTGCACTCACTACTCTAATTTGGATAGTCACAATCGTTAGATTGCATGCTCACATGGTACCACTGGCTTGGATTAGTGCTACTCCAGATCTTAGAGAATAATCTCATCTTGTTCACAATTACAAGACATGGTGGATCACTTTGATACCACTGTAGACTTTTCTCCCCCTCATGCAATCTGTAAGTGTGTCTCTTTGAATGATCCATGGATGTTGAAGCGTTTGAAAGCACTACCAAATTGAAGATTAGTGAGAATTGGGAAATACATAACAAACAGGAGATACAAGGTATGCATAAGTCACCTATTTCTTGCTTTACTTGAAGAACTCAAGCAAGGCTCCACCCATATGAGTGCCAATTTTGGAATCACCATTAAGTGCATGAAATAAATCTACCATAGACTTGTTAATGAGTGCATACAAGGGAGTGTATTTGATATACTACCACAACCTTTCTACTAAGTTAGTTGTATCGACATTTCCATATGTAAATAGCTAGCCAAATTCAGGCCATCATCTCCTCCATATAGAATTATGTGTTGAATATTTTTGCAAAAACTATTGATACTTATGCCAAAGTCTCCTTCCGTGATCATATGCATGAGATCCAACAATGATGTATAAACCTCATCTCATATTTCCTTTTGAACTTGATTAAAACAACCAAGTAGAGTATTACTTTACTCACCTCACTATAAGGCAGTAACAATATAAAAGTGTGGAGGTTGAATAAGGGTGCAAGCCTGTACCTGTTATATGGAATTTTCTCCACCCATGGCTTCTTTAGTATAAAACCAATATACTAAGACATGACATGCAATTTTCCATCTCTACACGTCAGGGTTATATGTCATGTTAGAGCTAAGGGAAAGCTTACCATTTTCTCACTCAATATATAAAAGACGATATGTTATTTTATTTTTGCAATATTAAAGACTCTAGGTACATTGATGTCTAATCATTGTTTGAAATTTTCCTTGTATAATCAAAGCATGTGAATCTGTTGTTTGATTTCTTCACTTTATGTTCATTTATAATTGAGCTTAAATGTGATACCTTGATTGTGTGTACTTGGTATGACATCATAGATATTTCCTTTAGAATCATGAGAACCTATAAATGGTGCAGTTAAGGAGGGAATATTGCTCCATATGAAATCTCTCTTTGGATAGGGACATCTTTGCAATATGTCAAGAGGTACACCCACATCGAACAATCTTCCATGCAACAATGGGCAAGTTGTACAAATCACTATGACTTTTTGGTGCATGTTTTTCATGGGTAGAGTGTAGAAAAATGAAGACATTATCGGTGCCAACATACTCCACTTATACCTTGAATGGGCAACAACCAAATTTCTTTGATGTCCTTAATCTCCTAATTGAACCAAATCATCTTGCTCTTCCACCTTTCTGGCACATATAGTCAACCACAAACTTGGACGAGCCATTATTTGATTAAGAGGATCTCAACTAGACAGAGAGAGAGAGCTCATAAAATGGCAATAGCAATGGTCAAGAGTGATGGAGAGAATAGATCTTGGAGAAAGTAGAAAAATGCTACCCTTCACCTTACATGTGTCTCGAGTTTACTTTGTTGCATTATCGTCTCTCACCAGCCCATTCACATGATCTAACATTAGTCCATTTTGTGTGCTTTGACTAAACTGACTGTGCAAATATTGCCGTGGTTTTTTAATGCTCAAAATCTTTGGTCGGAGTCTAACTTTACTTTTGTGACACCCAAGACAATTGAACGATGCAAAGAACTTAATGTTGTGGCCACACCACCTTGCCTGTTAATCCCATGACTCCAACACCATGTTAGATAGTCCCAAGGCCAGCCTTTTAAGTTCACCTCTTACCACCTATTAGCCCACCTCTGAGCTCTATAACCTAGCTTAGCCTACCTTCAATATCTATAGCATCTCTCTACGCTTTTGCAACATACCTTTTAGCTCTATAACACCCCTTAAGATTTCCAACACTTCTCTAAGCTTTTGCAACACTCAGAGGTGTGCACCACCCCTTTGAGATGTAATACCTCTCTAAGCTTTACAACACCCCCTAAGATCTACACCCTATGTATATCACCTCTTTCTCCTCTTCTCTGTACAAAAGTTTGCACAATGCCCCTGCCTACTAGTAGAGGGCCTAAATCCATCATTGATTCCATGATTTCAAGTAATATTTTATAAGATAGGGATGGGCAGTGTGTGCTTATGGAATTTAGCAAGCTAATTTTCATCTATCAATAAAGGGAGAACATGCTATAGAATAATTCACATAAGAGTTTATGATTGTGCATGCCATAAAAGAGTTCATATGAGAGTTTATGATGGTGCACATGAAAGAGTTCATATGAGAGTTTATGATGGTGCACATGAAATCTGCTCAAAGAGTTCATATGAGAGTTTATGATGGTGCACATGAAATCTGCTCAAAGGTTTAATGGACAAGCCAAATATAAAGATGGTATATTTCATCCCCTAGCCACCATTAGAAGGATTGAATCCTTGATTTTGAGACAAGCAAGTAAGAGAAATCACTCTTTAAAGGTTAACAAATCTATACATCATCATTGATGACCTCAAATTGGCTTGATAGGAACTTTTAAACGCTTACATGCTTGATAAGAACTTTTAAACTCTTTCATGTGGATATTGGGGAGTGGAGTTGTGTGCAACAAGTGAGAAAACATTTATGCTTGCTAGTCAAAGGGTCAATGGCCCATCCCTGATAACTTCATAATTGAGAGCTTCCAAGATAGGTTACATCGTTGGAGTTAGCTCATTCATCTTCAGAGAGTACTCTTTGTGAAAGGTTAGATTTCAATGTCGTAGCATCTCTCGATCATTTATTGAGAGAGGGAATCTTTGTGAGTGTCGGTATCTTGTTTGAGTAGTGAGAAATTAGGTTTTGCAAGCTTTGTGATGGTGTTAAATCATCTTTTCTAATATGTGTTTTGAGTGGCACCTCATGGGGGTTAGTGAGCTTTGTGTATGTTGAGAAATATGATTTTTCTCATGTTTGTGTGAGCTTTGTGAGTTATGGGTGTGAGAAAATTCAATGTGCAAAATTTGTGTGGAGTTGTTAAGAGAGTCTTCATCATCTATGTGAGTTAAGAGAGCAAGAGAGGGTCATTGAGATAGGGTGATCCCAAGCAAAATCAATCTACTTATTTCCTCCTTGTTGGGAGAAACAACTTCTTAAATCTTTGTGATTACTACCTCTTAATCACTTTTATTAGTGGGCAAATCATTAGATAGAGGAAGAAATATGTTGGGAAGCATGAGTGTGGGTGTTGTTCATCATTCTTTGTGGGTAACCTCATAAGAGAGAGAGAGAGAGAGAGAGAGAGAGAGAGAGAGAGAGAGAGAGAGAGAGAGAGAGAGAGAGAGAGAGAGAGAGAGAGAGAGAGAGAGAGATTGTATTTCTTTTCTATATGGTAGAGGGAGAGATAAACTCAACAATTTCTAAGTGAGGAAAATAAATTTCTGTGTGAGAATATTTGAGTGAGAAACCCCAAGCGAAAGAGGGACAACCTTGAGAGAAAGAGAGAGTGAGAAACTCCAAGTGAAAGAGGGAGAAAAACCTTGAGAGAAAGAGAGAGATGCATCTGCAAATTTGAGTGAGGACTATGTGGCTAAATCTGATGTGAAGACCTAGCTGTGAAATCAACTCAATTTGACATGATTAGCTCCTACATGTAAGCTCAACCACTTAGCTTCATGGTGGGCATTTCTATCAAACAAGAAAGTGGTTGATCTTTGGGTGTGACAACAAACTAGGCAGACTCTTCTTTGATACAGGAAGCCAATTGGGTGATCTCGATTCTCTAGGTGCTATCACTAGGTGATCTCGATTCTCTAGTCAGAATCTTCTTTGATGTGGGTAGCCCAATTTTTGGCACAAATTCCCAGGCCTCTTACCCCAAATTTCTTCTAGCGCAAATTCCTAACCCTCTTCCCCCCGATTTCTCCTTGAATAAAGGAGACCTTTGATCTTTGACCAGGCCTCTTTCCCCAATTTCTCCTTGAATAAAGGAGACCTTTGATCTTTGACCTTTGTGATACTTTGGGCATTTACACCTTTGTGAAGTGTTTTAAGATTTGTTTTTTTGAAGAATATCCCTTGTAATGCCCTCCTTGATATAAAAGGCTTCCAAACCTTGTAAGAGTACTTTGTGATGTTTATACCTTTGTGAGTTTATCAATGGTGACATTCTACATTATCAACACCTCTTTGTGAATACATGTTACTTTGTACATCAATCTTTCATGTGAGTGTGCACTTTATTGCCTTGGCGTGAGCTCTACTTGGTGGTTTTCTACATCAAGCTTTGCATAATGCTTTGTGGGACCTCAATGCATATGTGGTGGTGATCCTCATGAATCCAATGGGAGCACATTGCCAGTGGGGCATGCGAGTCACGACTTATTTCCGTCTTTATTGGTGACTTTACTTAGTGGAATGGCATTCATCCTTGGTGGATGAACCTCTTGGATGCCTCTTCTTTGACTCTGTGGCTTCTTCATTTTGAGATGTTATGGGTGGCAATATGCTCAATCTATCCTCGACATGACATGAGAGGGTTCTTCATTTTGAGATGGCATAGGTGGCAACATGCTCATTCTTAAGCTCTGTATGATATTAGCCTTGACATGACATGAGTGGCGGCATGTCATTATGGATCTATAGGTTGGCAAACCAAGTAGCATATTAGAGCTATTCACAACTTGGGTGATCTCAATTCTCTGGGTGCTACAACAATAAACTAGGTAGAATCTTCTGTGATGTGGACAACCCAATTTTTGGCACAAATTTCTTCTAGCACCTCTTCGTCGCCACCACTGGATTTCTCCTTGAATAAAGGAGACCTTGGATATTTGACCTTTGTGATAATTTGGGCATTTACACCGTTGTGAAGTGTTTCAAGCTTTGTGAAAATTTGATTTCTTGAAGAATTCCTTGATAAAAGGCTTCCAAACCTTTAATGAGTACTTTGTGATGTTTATACCTTTGTGAGAGTTCATCAACAATGACCTTCTACATTCAAAGTGTGAGATGGAGGTTCTCTTTATCATAATCAACACTTCTTTGTGAAGACATGTTACTTTGTACATCAATCTTTCATGTGAGTGTGCACTTCATTGCTCTAGCATGAGCTGTAAATGGTGTTTTTCTACATCATCTTTGCATAATGCTTTGTGGGACCTCAATGCATGTGGTGGTCATCCCCTTAACTCCAATGGGAGCATATTGCTAGTGGGGCATGTGAGTCATGACACATTTCTATCTTTATTGGTGACTTTACTTAGTGGATTGGCATTCATTCTTGGTGGTACTCATGAATCTATAAAAATGTTTAAAAGAGAAATAAAAAAAAGTGTAATGCCAAATTTGTCAAGTTTTTCTTCAAATTCACCAAAGTTTGTGTTCAAATGTATTATTCTAGATAATAATTTGAGCATTTTTTAAATTAAAAATTAAATATTTATACATGAAAAGAGACAAATTTCCCCAACATAATCTTATGTGCCCCAAAATAAAGCTATTTGCTTTTTTTTTTCTAATATGTTTTGCTCTCTTTTCTTCCCTTTTTCAAAAGAAGACCTAAGCCCTTGGAGTGATAGTTTAATCACCTTGTCAATAATGTGTGTATTTTAATGCCTTATTTTTCAAAGAAAAAGCTGTTTATATTAAGAAGTTAGAAAGAGTTACATCAGATAAAGAGCTTTCACCATCATAATATCATTGGTGATTACTATCTCTCTCATCTCTGCATACACAAGCATATGTTCAGATATTTGAACCAACATGAAAAATTAAAACAAATAAAACAAAAAGCCACTTGAACTTCAACCATCAAAACTGCTAGATATACAAACATTATTATGTATTTACACAAACTACTAAGTAGGCTTGCACTTTAACTACTCACACAAATTGCTAAACTACTAGTATTACTACTATTGCACATACAATTGGGCTATTATTACTATAATTAGTACTACTATTATTACATACAATTAAGGTAACATTACTAAGCTGCTTTCAGTGCACATACAAATGAGTTGCTATCACTACTTTTAGTACCACTAGCACTTATCACACAAACTGCTAGTATTACTACTAGTAATACAACTAGGCTGCTATTATAGCTATTAGTACTACTATTAGCACATATTGTTATTAGTATTACTGTTAAAACCCTAAAGATCACTCTAGCTAATAACCATGTATAAACATGCATGAAGCATGCATATACTCATCCACCCAACCACCCCTGAGCCCAAGGGTGCACACATAAACATTGAAGTATCACATATCTTACCTTAGTGTCCCATACCACCAAGAGATATGACTTCACTCCAGCAACACTTGGCTCTAGCTTGAAATGGTAAGAGAGTAGACACAATGATCTACACAAGAGAACATCCCTTGAGAGTGCCCCATGCCCCTATTATATAGGAGAGCTCTCAAGTGACTCTTGACTCTCCATTTCCAAAGTAACTCTTGACCTTCCATTTCCAGAGTGACTCTTGATCTTCCATTTCCAGAGTGACTCTTGGCCTTCCATTTCTAGAGTGACTCTTGACCTTCCATTTCCATGTGTGGTTGCCTGACCCTAACCTCAACCCAAGGTTAGGTCTAACCCACTAGAGCATGTTCCCATGCTCACATGCCTAGGGTGGGTTAGCCTCCTAGTATATACACTTGATGTGCACATGACATACTTCCCCTCTCTTAAAACATTACACTCTTGTAATGAAAAGTAGGAAACCTGCGCGCTGAACGTTCTCAACAACTGACTCCCAAGTTGAATCCTCGATTTCCCTATCTTTCCACTTAATTTTAACCTTAGGGATTAAGCGATTACGAAGTTTCCTTTCCCTGAATTCAAGTACCTTTTCAAGTTCATGTGGAACATAGGATGAATCCTCGACTTAAACGAGTTCTTGAGGAGTAATTATGTTCTCCTCACCTCCTAGCTTCTCTTTCAGTCCTGCTGACATGAAAGCCTAGATGAAATCTAACATGTGGAGGTAGTTTTAGCTCATACACAATCGTGCCAATCCGACGTATAACTTGGAATGGACCACAATATCTAGGAGATAATTTTGAGCACTTTCCTAGACAAAGTCTGAGAATCTTTAGGAACTTTCAAATAAACTAACGCTCGTGACTCAAAAGAGAGGTGAGCATCCCTTATCAGCATAAAATCGTGCTCTATCTTGAGCACTCCTGATAGAATCATGATCTTGGGTCCACATTTCCTGCATATCTCATACGAAATTCCTCGATGCATCTTGTTGGGTGGAAGCCAACACAGAACCCAAGTGTGATTCTTTTGAATGATATGATGTGATAGGGATCGATGAAGAAAAAAAAATTGTGGGAAGATGAGAAAAGATGGGGACTAATGTGAAAGGATGTGGAGTGATGAGAAAAAATGGAAATATTGTTGGAACTGTATTTGTATGTGAAATCTGTTTTTAAATGACTATTTTATGTCAAGAATGTTGGGAAAGAATTTTGACCGTCTTGTGAATGAGGTCATGGAGACCTATCTGTTAAAGTTGCAATTGCTGCGAAGAGTCAACGGAGGACGTCTCGTGTAGCAAGGTCGGCCGACAGCCTTGGTTTGATTTAAATGGTGAGCTTTTGGTACAGTGGATGAGGGACCAAGGAAGTGGCCTATGAGTGAAGCGCTAGGTGACCTGCGAAGGATCCTAGAGGGTGCTGACCATACGGTGCTCCGGCTCTGGGTCGCCGAAGATACCCACATGTACGTCGGGGAAGATATTGGAACAAGGAGTAAGAGTTGTTTTCTGAATTCGGGCATGGATCTGGTTGGTTGACCTTGCTGGTCCTCAACGGATGAGTCCATGGCTCTTTTATATGGATCCGTTGGTTGATCTTGCTGATCTCTTCAATGGAGATTCCATTTTGTTATGTGAATATATTGCCGGTTACTATGAGCTAGGAACTATCAAAAAGGCCCCTGAGTGAATAGGCGGTGAGCGTTCTGGTTGCCAATGATGCCATAGGTACATCGATGAAAGAATGATTGGAAATAAGGATTCAACCGGAGATTTTGAGGATTGTGATCAGTGACACAATGGTTTCATTAAATGATTGTTTAAAAGATTAGCTGATGCTGAGAAAAAGGTAATTTCATATTGGGTGTGTAAGTGGTGTGACTAGTTTTAAGTTTGCATGAATATCCGGCTAGGGGGCCTGGGAACTCTTTTTCCTAGTACTCGAGACAAAACCTAACTAAATTCTTAATTGGATCCCATCACTACAGTGGTTGGGCGGTTGGCTAACCCACGGGACTGGAAACTCTTTTTCCTAGTACTCGAGACAAAACCTAACTAAATTCTTAATTGGATCCCATCACTACAGTGCTAACCCACGGGACTGGATGGGGTTAGGACTGATGGATCCTTAAATTAAGACTCAATTCTGTTATGGTATACGATAGATGAAGTAGATCCCAGACAAAAATTGTTCTATGGAAAAGAATCAACAGCTGTGCCTCTCAATGAGGAAAAAAGCATTGGTCTCTATGATCCAAGTGCAATCTTTTCCCTGATCTGACTTGGGACTTACGAGTTTGGTCAGATCAGTTCAGTTAGTTAAGGCTTTTGACTATGTTAGAGAAAAGTTATCCTGGAGGAATCGCTCGTGCTTTCCGGGCAAGGGAAGTTTTTTCGGGATCGGTTTTGGAAGAACCGATCGATTAGTCTCTTGTCCGGATATCTATGGGCGAGGCCCCGAGTGTGAGGCCTTACCCTGCGCAAGAAGTGCTACTTCTGCTGCTAGAACCTCTGAATTTGTTGCACTGTTTTTCATCTTAGAGTATTTTCATGCTAGTGTAATTTTCATTTTAGTGTATTTTCTCCTTCCGTCTTCCTTGCCTCTCCATTGTGAAGCTTTGGTGCGTCACTAAACCTCTTCTTCTCTTGAAGATTACCCTCTTCTCTTAGTGGAGCCAAGCCTCTTCCTTGAGGGCTACACATCTTTTTGCAAGGTAAAGAATCAAGCACACCAAGGGTAAGCCTAAACAATGATGTTTACTCTCTTTTTTCTTCTTCCAAACCTCTCTACATGCTTGGGAAGCATTTTATTTCATGGTTTCCTCTTAGAACCATGCCCTTCTTGATTTATGTTGTTGTTTAGATAAAGTAATGTTAATCTACTATGCTTAAGTGTATTGTTTATGATTTACATTCACTCTTTATGAAGGAATACTCACTTATTATGGTTAAATCCTTCTTGGAAGGTTAAACCTTAATTTTAATCTCATTTTTTACCCTAAACTCTAAGCTTATCAAGCTAGAGATGAAGGTTTATGCATAAATTAAATTTTATGCTAAAAGTAGAATTTTTAGCATTCTCATTTCATAGAAAATGCGGGGAATGGCAAAAATTTTATCATTAGAAAATGAATTTATGCATAATAAATTTTATGCTAAAAGTGGAATTTTGAGCATTCTCATTTCATAGAAAATGTGGGGAAGCTATGGCAAAATTTTTTATCATTAGAAAATGAATTTATGCATAATAAATTTTATGTTAAAAGTGGAATTTTGAGCATTCTCATTTCATAGAAAATGTGGGAAAGCTATGGCAAAATTTTTATCATTAGAAAATGAATTTATGCATAATAAATTTTATGCTAAAAGTGGAGTTTTGAGCATTATTGATTTACCATAAAAATAAAGAAGGTCATGCACAAATTTTTCTAGATTCATTCAATTTATGAGAATTATGGAAAGGATTTTGAATATAATTCATTTAGATAAAAAAATGAATTAGTATGTGTGTATAAATATTTTATGCTGAAAGAGGAATTATGGGTATAATTGATTTTGTAAATCCCATAAGGATGTATGCATAAATCTTTTATTCAAAAAGAGGAATATTGAGCATATTTTATTTTGGAAAATTTGAGAAAAGAATGTGAAAATATTCATAGGAATACATTGAGAAAACATAGATAAATTTTTAATTAGAAAGAGGAATCACGAACATATTTAACTTTTGGAATTATGAAGTATACGTCTAGATTCTCAAAAAATAGAATCTTAAGTACACTCTGAACGAAAAAAGGATTTCCCAAAAAAAGACCAAAAACATTCTTAGTTGGATGAAATGTAAATACTTGTGAACTGACTTATTCCTAAATTCCTTGGAAAAGGATTCTAGAATTTTTTAAAGGATCGAGGATCCAAAAGTGAATGAAAATTTAGACTTAATTAAATTGAGTCGAGAAAAATTTACCTTTAACTAAGCCAAGTAATTAGCCGAGACTTAGAAAGTTCTGTTAATATAAAAAGTAGAGTAACTATCCTCTTAACCTGGTTGATTGTGGAACAAAAATTCTGATAACTAGATCAAGGAAAGTTGTTAATCAAACCTGATTCGCTCAAAGCAAAAAGAGACCATCTTGTTGTGAAAATCCGAATGATGTGGTTAATGTGGATTGATGTGTGGGTTGATGAGGATTGATGTGGAGTGATGTGGATTGATGTGGAGTGATGTCGATTGATTTGGATTGATGTGGATGATGTGTGGATTGATGTGGAGTGATGTGTGGATTGATGTGGATTGATGTGGATGTTGTGTGGATTGATGTGTGGAATGATGTGAATTAATGAGCAATGATGTGAAAATGATGTGGAATATGGGATGACTCACCCTGGCGGATCGTTTAAGAGAGCATCCAAAGAGAAATAATGAGTAATGATGTGGAATATGGGATGACTCACCTTGGCGGATCTTTAAGAGAGCATCCAAAGAGAAATGATGAGGAATGATATGGAAAGATGGTAATTTTGCTTGGAAACTGTATCAGCATGTGAAACCTATTTTTTAAAGATAGTTTTACGCCAAGAATGTTGGGGAAGCATTTTAACTATCTTATGGAATGAGGTCGTGGGGACCTCAGTGGAAAATGTTACAACAGATGACGGCGGAGAGTCAAAGAAGGACGTCTCGTGTGGCAAGGTCGGTTGAGGCCTTGACCAGCCTCAGTTCAGTTAAAATGGTGAGCTTCCGGTACAATGGATGAGGGGCCAAGGAAGCGGCCTATGAGTGAAGCGCTAGGTCACATGTGCGCGAAGGAGCCTAGAGGGTGCTAACCATATGGTGCTCGGGGTCGCCCAGGATACCCACGTGTGCATCAAGGAAGATAAATGGAACACTGAGTTGGAGTTATTTTTTGAACACGGGCATGGATCTAGTTGGTTGACCTTGCTGGTCTTCAACGGATGAGTCCATGGCTCTTTTGATAACTGGATCTTGTTGGTTAATCTTGCTGGTCTTCAATGGATGAGTCCATGGATCTTTTGATAACTGGATCTTATTGGTTGACCTTGCTGGTCTTCAATGGATAAGTCCATGGCTCTTTTGATAACTAGATCTTGTTGGTTGATCTAGCTGATCGGCAATGGAGAGTCCATATGGATTTTATAGAAAAAGGAGATTATACTCCTAGGTACTATGAGTTAGGAACTATTAAAAAGGCCCCTCAGTGAAGTACTAGGTGAGCCTAGAGGGGTTGACCAGGTTGTGAGCGTTCTGGTTGCTGATGATGCCATAGGTACGCTAAGGAAGGAATTAATGGAATTGGATTTCATAGTTGGAAATTGGAAAAGTTGGAACTTGGACCTTGGAAATGGAATACTGAGGATTATGATGGAAACACTGTGGTTTTATTGCAATTCTATTTTGGAAATAGTTTAATCTGAGAAAAAGGCAATTTCATATTGGGTGCGTAAGTGGTGTGTGCATAATATTTTTGTATGAGTGCCGGCTAGGGGGCCTGGGAACTCTTTTCCCTGGTACCCGGGACAAAACATAACCAAATTTTTATAAAAGATCCCATCAATACAATGGTTGGGTGGTTGGCTAACCCATGGGATTAGATGGGGTTAGGCTGGATCGATGGATTCCTATAATAAAGTTCAATTTTGTTCAAAGTTATGATAGTTGAAGTAAGTCACAAGATAATCCTTGTTCTATGGAAAAGAATCAATGGCTGTGCCTCTTTTGATGGGGGAAAAAGCATTGGTCTCTATGAACTAAGTGTAAAGATTGTTCCTTCTTTAAGTCAGTCATCCGAGTGAAGGATAGCCCGAGACTCTTGACCCCGTTAGAAAAAATTTCGTTAGAAGATTTTCTAGGAGGAATCGCCTATGCTTTCTGGGCGAGGGAAGTTTTTTTCGGGTTCGGTTTTGGAAGAACCAAGGGATTAGTCTCTTGTCCGAACATTCGTGGGTGAGGCCCCGAGTGGGAAGCTCTACCCTATGCGTGAGGTCGCTACTTCCGCTGCTAGCACTCCAGAGTTCGATGTGCAGAGAGGGCAGGGGTCTCACATGGGGCAGCCCAACCTACAAATAACATAGCCGCTTGTAACTGCCCTCCATCTTTTGGTGATGGGGAGTTAGATGGAACAAATTACACTCTATTTAGATTCATTTTTTATTTATATGAGTTGTGGAAAATGTTGAAATATACAAGTGAATGGGTGTGTGCGGGAATAAGTCCTTATAGCAAGAGGCTGTAAAAGAGAGTTTGTAAATGAGTGAGTAGTAGTGAAAAGGAGAGAGGTATCTACTGGGAGAGAATAAAGGGTAGCATGAGAAGTTCTAGGATGTGTGGAGATATTCTGGGAAAAGTGAAGAGGTGGAGAGAATCAAGAAAAAGAGGTGGTTTGAATCAAGGATGAGGTGTCCCTCCAGATGTAGGGGAGGTGGCACAAATCAAGGAGCAAATCAGTGGAGCAGATCATGGATAAACTTGTATAAATTAAGGCATTGGCCTAATGAGTGATTTGCTGGTTTTTGAGTATCCATGCCTACATTAAGCTATCAATTAATTGCTCACTAATCTCATCTTAATCATCATCTAATCACTTGCTCTAATGATGTTGATTCTTGCATTTGATCCACCATAGCTCATCACTTTGCTTGCATTTTAACATGGTATCAGAGCCAAGCTTAGGATTCATCCAAGTTTTGAGCCTAATTATCTTACTAATCACCATGCTAATCATAATTAGGAATTAAACCATTTTTTAAATCTATTTTCAACTAGCCTATACACCCCTAGCTAGTGGAGAAGCTCCCTCTCCCTCTAGGCTTAACATTAGCTCAAAAGACTCGAGCCATAGCTAGCCACAATCCCTATGCTCCAACCCATCACCTCAACACGTCAAACCGCTGGGTGGAGCTATCGATTTTTGCAAAAATGCTAGTGCTAATTTTTTCTGAGGAAAACTTCAATCATGGTCTTACTACTTGGAATTGGGAGCTATGGTCCAAAGGGTTTTGGATGCTCTGAGCATGCTGGTGTGGCCTCAGAATCTAGAAATTCTTCAAGGAAAAGCGGAATCAAGCTCTGCATCAACAAATCTACAAGGGACTTTGGTAAAACAGAGATTAAGCATTCAATGTTTGGTCAAATATTTTGTTTCTTAGCTTGATCCTCTACTAGACTAACTGCTATTGATGCCTTTGGAAGGAGTTGAGCTCATTTGAACTCTAAGGTCCCAAATATGGCCTCCTAGCACACTATTTTTTGCACACAAAACAGGGGATTATTTTACTAATCAATGATTAATCAACACTAATCACTGTATTTTGGTGCAATTGAGGGTTTAAATTTACCATTGGGTATCTGATACATATCCCTATAACTTCATATTATAATTCAAAGATGGTTTGATACTCCAACCATTCAGTACAGATTTGTTACCCTTGGCTTTATGTAATTTTTGATTTATGCTGATAAATCTTTTGTAATCATCATTTAACACTAGATTTGAGTTGTAAAAGAGTAGACACTACCCTTGAATCTTGAATTGGTTTAAGAGGTAAGACCCCCTTCACATCATCATGAGCATGGCACAAGAAATAGCTAAATTTAATGGGGAGCAGTTTTATACATGGCAAACAAAGACCATGTATTTGCTCATGACGAGGAAAAATCTATGGGGGCTAGTTGAGGGAAGAGATGAATGCCCACAGGTGATTGGAGAGAATGAGTGGAAGAGCAAGAATGAGAAAGCATTAGGACTTATTGCACTCAGTTTAAATGATGAAATCATTCACCACATTACAAGGATACAATGGGCAAAAGATGCATGGGATGAACTCAATAAATTATTTGGCACTCAAGCAAAAAATTCAAAGATAAATCTGCTAATGCAATTCTACAAACTTGATATGAAGGAAAATGAACCTTTAATCACACACTTGAACAAATACAAAAGCATTAAGCAACAACTGGCAGCCAATGGTAAGAAGGTAGAGGATGATGAGGCACTAGCAGTGCTTCTGATGAAGACTGTGGACAAAGGAGAATATGAAAACATTGTGGCAACCTTAAAGAATGTACTTAAATTGAAACTGCATGAGATAGAAGGAGCTCTATTAGAGCAAGAGACCAAGGTCAAAGAGAAGAAAGGGGTGGACCCAACAACTGGAGAGGAAAAAGCATTCTTCACCTGAGGAGGATTCTCACGAGGACGAGGACAAGGGAGAGGTAGGGGAGGGGGAAGGACCTTCACTTACCACAATTGTGGGAAGCTAGGACACATG
This sequence comes from Cibotium barometz, assembly GCF_041138505.1. Lineage (NCBI taxonomy): Eukaryota > Viridiplantae > Streptophyta > Polypodiopsida > Cyatheales > Cibotiaceae > Cibotium > Cibotium barometz. The sequence goes on along the minus strand of NC_141057.1, from coordinate 39,187,880 downwards.
GCAAGAGACTGCTATAGCAAACCCAGAGAAGAAGAAACGACATTGGCAAACTTCATGGAGACTCCTAAGGAAGTGGAGTCAGATCATCTTTTCTGAGAGAGAAACCCCACAACCTAACCTGCCCCAACAGAGTAAAACCACCTCGGAGCCACCGATGATGTAGGCCATGTGTGGTAGATGTATGTGTGAGCACTTTAGTCAAGGAGGTCACGTGCACTTGTAGTAGCCTTGGACACATAGAGAGAGAGTGTCAAGGACTATGAGTTAAGGACTTGAGGCACTAGTCGCGGGCTACCAAGTAAGAGGGAAACTTGGTATAGGGTCCAGGTGTGCTAGGATTATTCACTTGAGGAAAGATGTTGAAATATACAAGTGAATGGGTTGTGCTGGAACAAGCCCTTAGCAAGAGGCTGTAAATGAGTGAGTAGTAGCAGTGAAAAGGTGAGAGGTATCTACTGGGAGATAATAAGGGTTAGCATGAGAAGTTCTAGGATGTGTGGAGATATTCTGGGAAAAGTGAAGAGGTGGAGAGAATCAAGAAAAAGAGGTGGTTTGAATCAAGGATGAGGTGTCCCCCCAGATGTAGGGGAGGTGGCACAAATCAACAAACAAATCAATGGAGCAGATCATGGACAAACTTGTATAAATTGAGGCATTGGCCTAATGAGTAATTTGCTAGATTTTGAGTATCCATACCTACATTAAGCTATCAATTAATTGCTCACTAATCTCATCTTAATCATCATCTAATCACTTTCTACTAAATGATGTTGATTCTTGCATTTGATCCACCATAGCTCATCACTTTGCTTGCATTTTAACATGAAAAACCGTAATAGGGGTTGATGCAAAGCTAGATTCTACTCCGGATCTAGCAGATCCACTGCAAACCAAACCACAAGATGTTATTCTTGTTTTGGCATGGAGGCAAAGGAATGGAGATACACTATGTGCCATTATCACCAGCATCATTGATTTAGCATACTACCGTAGCTTCTAAAGTAGGGAAAGTTCTAGTATAAGATGAGGAATCAGATAAGGATTCAAAACCTTGAGAATCAGCTTGCAACATAAAGGCACTCTAATGTAGAAGGAGCAGGAGTTAATATCAGATAAAGAATTTGCAAGATCATATGGTGGCGGTGGGGATCACTAAGACTAGTGAAGACCTAGCATGAGAGTGTTGCTCTCCTAAAGTAGGAGAGTTTTGTGACCTCATTGAACATGTGGGTGCATAATTTGTCTCTTATTTATGAGGAGTTCGGCGTAATGTTGGTGGAGGAGGAAACACATTTCAAAGCAGAGATGGTAGTGACTAGGCATTCTTTGAAAATGCAAAGAAAGGAAAGGGAAAGGGCTTTGATAACCCCAATGAAAAGAAGAAAAAATCCAAGGCAAAGTGTTTCTACCATGATAAGCATGGTTATGTGGTCAAAGCATGTATGTTGAAGGAGGTAGATAAGAAGAATGACACTTTAAAACCTTGGAAGAAGGAGTCCGAGAATAGTAGAGAAGACTTAGAGTTATTTGTGGAGTTTGTGTCAAAAAATTCCTCAGCATATGTGGTTCATGGATCATCAACAATGCAGTTCTCGACATATGACCAATCTAAAGGACTAGTATACCTCCCTCAAGCTTGTGGGGGAGTCCATCCTGGTAGCGGTCCGAAACAACGCCCATCCATGGATTTAGGTACCATTTCTTTTATTTCTAACAATGGTGATACTAAGAAGTTGTCTTATGTCCTTTATATGCCACACATAAAGAGCAATCTACTGTCTATTGGTGCGGCCATAGCTGAGACCGTGACTTGAAGGTTCTCTTCAATAAGGCTAGTGCAGTCATTATAGATACTAGTGGAAATATTATTAGGAAAGGAATCTGATGCAATAACTTGTATGAGCTGTAGCTTTCTTATCCCAAGCTGATGTTGAGACAAGCAGGCTATGGCATGAGAGATTTGGGCACATGATCTTTGTAGTCTTGGAAGAGATTCAAAGGTCTGGGATTATGGCACATCTACTAGCATTTTGAGAGATGTCAGATGTGTGTGAAGCTTGTATGATGGGGGTAAGTAACATTGGTAGGCATTTCCATAGGAAAGCAAGAATCATGTAAAGGCTCCTCTAGAGCTTATACTGTAAAATGCTCACCACTACATTAGGTGGTTCTTACTACTTCTTGTTATTGATTGATGACTTTAGTAGGAAGATGTGGGATAAGGCTGAAGCTTTTGGAAAGTTTAAAATATGGCATACTTGGAGAGAATGAGACAAGAAAGAGGTTGAAGAAGTTTCAGATAGATTAAGGAGGAAAATTTACATCAAGTGAGGTCAATCTCTACTACAAGGAGCACAAGATCAAGAGAGATTTGATAATTACTCATTATCCATAGCAAAATGGGGTTGCAGAGTGCCAGAATTACTCTACAGATCATAAGAATTGCAGAGTGGTGGAGATGGCATGGAGTATGCTTAAAGGAAAAGGATTATAAAATTGGGCTGAAGCAAGTTAACCTTTAGTGCATATCCTTGTGCATATCCTTAATAGGATTTGTAGAAAGGTGGTGAAGGGCATGACACCTCAAGAAGTTTATTCAGGTAAAAAATCCTCAGTTGCATATTTCAAGACATTTAGTTGTGCATGTTCCAGACTCATCTAGAACTGATTGGAATTCCAAGAGCAAAAAGTGTATCTTCTACAATATGACCCAGAGGCAAAGAAGATATTTGTTAGCAGTGATGTGGTGTTTGAGGAAAAGCTTCATCAGGTGGAGCAAAGGGCTCCATCCACACTATCCTCCTTCAACAAAGAAGTAGCCTAGTAGACACAACCTCTAGTGTGACAGTACCAACTTCATTTAAGAGGTGGATTCTTCATCAAATGATGAAGAAGATAAGCTTGTAACACCTTATAAGGGGCCATATCCTAAATGGGTGAAGAAGCTCTTAGAAGGAAAAGCTTCATCATAGGAACTAATAGCTATGTTTGAAGCTCCCATGTGCATAAGGCCTCATAAGAGGGCCCCTCCCACTCACATTCTATGTGGCTGATTACCCTCATGGCCTTTTTCCATCACGCGGTACGCACAATATTGAAAGACAAGGCACATTGTATGATGAGCTTTGTCAGCTCTCGGGTGGCCTCTTGCTTTGCCTACATTTGTAGACTGGCTTTGATACTCCGTTTTTGCAAGGCCTTGCCAATGGGGATGAGAGTCCTTTGTGCCCATGGTGCAAAGTTACCTTTTGTAACCTTCTGTTTCTTGGATACACTTGTACTACATGTAACTGAGACATCCACATCTTCCTCCTCATCATCTTCATTACTCTCCTTTTCTATCAGTAACTTCATTTGGCCTAATAATTTGGCTCTCTTCCACTCTTGTAATGATGCCTTGATAGCATCCGGCATAACTGGACAAGGGCCAACCCCCTTGTCCACTAAACCTGTGAAATGGGCCTTCACTTGGTCTATGCTGCAATTGGACTAAAACCCACAGTATTTGCACTTCCATTTGGAAGCACCTCCACCCTTATAGGAGGCCGATTCGATCACATGGGTCCACATATCATCTCTTGTGTGAGGCATTTTGTTGAAGGACTGCATGCATAGAAACCCTCAATTTTCAAACCTTTGCATTTACTTCAATTGACAAAAATCAGACATGTAATGGATTACATACTTACTTAAGACCTTTGGGTAGAGTCTAAGCATATGTTGGAGGCTTAATGGGGTCTCTGTGAAGAAAATCCCCAATTTTTTGCATCTCCATCATCTTGCCCCAAATTAGCAATCTTCAAGTCTCCGATTCTGAGAAAATTTGACAAAAAAACACACCTTGCTCTGCTATTGGATAGGTGTCACCTCCAGATGGTGTCACGCTAGTGGCACACTCTTAAGCCTCTAGGAATTTTTGGGATTTATAGCATTCATTTCCATTTTTTCCTATTTACACACATTTTTGGGTGGAGGAAAGGGTGGAGGAACTTTCCTATATATATGAGGCATTGTAGTTCATTTCTAATCAAGTTGGCTAGTGGTTCATTGATACATTGTCTCTTCTCTCATCTCTTCTTTCTCACATGGTATCAGAGCAAGGTGGTGGTGCACATAGAGCCTCCTTATCCTTCTTCCTCTCTACCTCTAGTCCTCTTCAACAATCCCGCTTTCAATTGCGTTTTTCATTCTTTGATTTTCTGCTAAACGAATGCGTTTTTGAGGATTATGCCCGCGGACCTATTGGAATCATCGTGGTCTACAACTTTGCAAAAGAAAGTTTTCGCAAATTCCTCACCGTTTTTGAGTTATTCTTCGCAGACTACCTGCATGCAAAATTTCTGCTTGCGTTTTTTGCAGAAGCCCTTACTCATCATCCTTGCACTCATTCAATGATGCAAGAGGCTTCAAACCAGCCCCTTACCATCCTCTATAAGTGTGTTTTTTAAGCACTTCAATCCAAGTCCTACAACTCTACTTACGGCGGTGAAAACATTGCCAAGTAGTTTTCCTTACATGCGGTAGCGTTTTTTTGGAGGCTTCTTGTGGAGAGATTTCTTGGTTGCGTTTTCATCATCAACTTCAGCCCTCTTCATGGTGTTTTGAGGTACATATTCATCCTCTTTTCTACACCTTTCTACCGGCTGAAAATTCCACTTTGCTACACACTTTGTGTTTGCGTTTTTGTGGACAATCAACTCCTCCATACTCCTTCTATCTAAGGCTACATTCTCAGCCCTCTTTTGGTGGTTTCTACGGAGTCTATTGGTTCATATATCGGCTGCGTTTTGTGGCTGCGTTTTTTTGCACTATCTTTGTGTATATTTTGGAGATACTTCCTTGGTGGACAGCCCATCTATTGGTTGCGTTTTTGGAGGTACGACACTTCTTCCCTTGTGTTTTCTCACCCTCCACTCCCTATGGGATCTCAGAAGTCCTCTACTCCAAAAGACAAAGGCAAACTTGAAGATACTATGGATCCTACATCTCCTACGACGGTTGGGCCGGCAACTACTACAACGGAAGTTGGTGCAATTCCTTCTTCGGTAGATGCTTCTACTTTCTCTTTTCCGTCGTATCCATTACCTTCTACGAATCCTTTCACTCTTTCTTCTTTGTCCTTTATGCCTTCCTATCCACATACTTCTATGCCCTCTATGGTATATCCCCCTACATCATCTATGCCTTTTATGGTAACTTCATCTACTATGATTCCTTCTTCTACTACTTCCACTACTACTCCTCTCCCCACTCAATCATATCAGCCCTTTAACCCATTCACTCAATCTTTGAGCCTTCCAAGTCTTTCCGATTCACAAAAGCTTATCCCAAACAACTACCACACTTGGTCTTTGTTTATGCAACTTCTTTCGGAAAGCGCCGGGGTGTGGTCTATAATCACTTCTCCTTATATGGTGCCTTCTCAATATAAAACTTATATGGATGCACGGGCCAAAGCTTTACTTGTGCATGGCATGTCTACATCGGTTGTGTCTCAATTTCTTTCTACAAGGAGTACAGCTCAACAATTATGGCATGCTATACAAATGCAATATGGAAGACTTTCAACGGTTAAGATGGCTAAGTTGGAAGAAGATTTGGATAAGCTTTCTATCTCTGAATCCGACAACATAGTGGAGAATCTTGGAGAATTCAATCGAATCAAGCGGCAACTTGAAGAGTTTGGTACATTGGTAAGCAATAGCTACTTGGTAAATTGCCTTCTTCTTTTGAATCGTTCAAAGATAACATCTTTCTTCGAGTTCCTTTCCCTTCCTTTGAAGAGACTATGGGTCTTCTTCATGATAAGTGCCTTACTCGTCTCGCAAGCAAAACAAAAAGGACTTGGCTTTTGTAAAGGCAAGGGCAAAGGCAAAGGCAAGGGGAATGATCAACGCAAAGGCTCTAATTCCAATGCTAAAGATTCTTCAACCAAAGGCGACAAGGACAAATCAAAGGATTCTTCCAAGGAGTGCACTTTCTGTGGTCGTAGTGGCCATACGGAGGATCGTTGTTTTACTAAGAAGACGACATCCAAGAAGGTAAAAGCTGAACTTGAATCCAAATCTAAGGGTTCTTCTACATCAACATCTTCTCACGACAAAAACAAAGACAAGAAGGAAGACGGTAACGCCAAGATTGCATATGTTGCTATGTCTTCTACTTCTCCATGTGACACATCACTTGTGGTAATCAAAGATGCATACTGCAGAGGATGAGTGGATTGCCGATAGTGGTGCTACCTCTCACATGACGAATAGTTCTTCCTTATTGGAAAACTATAAGTCTATCTCTTCATCAGTACACATTGGTGATGCTTCGTCTCTCCCTGTGATTGGTATTGGTGATGTTTCTTTTGGAGATGCTATCTTACATGATGTTTTGCATGTGCCTAAGATGTCTGCCAACTTATTTTCTATCTCTAAGGCTACTTCTAAAGGTCTCAGATTCACAGAGTGCTATTGCTTTAGCCAAAAATCCAGTTATTTGAGGACGATCCAAACACATTGATGTTCATTTTCAGTTTGTTCGTGATTGGATTTCTGAAGGTCGCATTCAGCTTGAGTATTGTCCTACCAAAGATAATGTTCCTGATTTGTTTACTAAGCCTCTTCCTCGACCTACCTTGGATTATCTTCTTCAGCGCATTGGCGTTGGTCCTCCCATCTGGACCTGAAGAGGAGGTGTTGGATAGGTGTCATCTCCAGATGGTGTCACGCTAGTGGCACACTCTTTAGCCTCTAGGCATTTTTGGTATAGCATTCATTTCCATTTTTTCCTATTTACACACATTTTTGGGTGGAGGAACTTTCCTAACCAAACAGGCAAGGTTACTTCAGCCTTTGCCTATTCCTAAGGAACCCTTTTACGACATTAGTATGGACTTTGCAGCCCTCTTCTCGCCTTAGCTAGATCTAAAAACACACAATGTATGATAATTGTTGACAGATTAGTAAGTTTTGCATGCTCATTCCATGCAAGCAAACAGTCACAACCAAGGACATAGCTCGCTTGTTCATTTGATTTTGGTATCTCATTGGTGGTTTGCCATCGGATTATCACATTAGATAGAGATCCAAAATTTATGTCCCATTTTTAGAGAGAATTATTTGACAATTTTCAGAGTAAGTTGGAATTGTCCAGCGCATTCCATCCTTAAACAGATGGCCAAACAGGAATATACAATCAATTAGCCTTTGACGTTCTCAAATCATACTGCCATGACTAGCAAATTTCTTCATCCCTTGACAATGAGGGATAGGAAAGCCTTTGAGATCCTCACAATTCCCCCAACATTGAAAAGGAAATCAAAGGCAGAGAAAATAAAAGTAGAAAAAGTCACTACCCCTAGTCCTCCTCCCAAAAAGAAAACAAAGTTAGTGAGGAAATTGAAGCTAGTCGACAAGATTTCTAAGGGAGGAGGAGAAGGAAAAGGAGAATATCCCATATGTGCATGATAGCTTAGAGACCCTAGTGCAATCGGAGAAAGCCAATTCTGAGAGGCTTACCCAAGTACCAGGGCAATTTATTTGCAATGTTGGCACAATGGAGGAAGAAGAGTACCTCTATACTGCACTTGGGGACATTTACATGCTTGTAGAGAAGGATAGGAAGATCAATGACAGTGTTGTTCTCATGTGTTTAAGGTATGAATACAGTATTGTTCTCATGGGTTTAATGTATGAATATTTCCTATTTTGTTTATTTTTTCTTTTGTTTATTTTTTCTTTTGTTTATAAACTCTTGTTGGGCACTTATTAAGGAATTGCCTCCAAATCAAGCTAACGAGATATTCATTTGTGATCCCTTAGTTTTGCAAGCACTAATAGATATGAAGAAGAAGACCTTCGAGCTTGCATCCTATTTCAAGCTAATGAAAAATAGGAAGAACTGTTTTGTTGTTTTGTTGTATGTAGAGGGTTTGTCTTTAACTAATGCTTCTTATGTGTTTACTACATGACATATGTGTTTCTTTTAAGGATATTCGCTTTCTTAAAGATTTCTTTTACTTTTTTTTAGTGGACAACAGTGGAGTGCTTGTGTTATCAATAATCTGAGAAGTGTTATTTTTATGAACAGCCTGACTGGCATGCATGGGCAGATTAAATTGTAAGTAGTTATCTTAATAATTTGAATATTGTTCTTCTTTTTGAAATCTATAATGATGGATACCAATACCTCCAGTTGGTTGCAAGAAGGCCAAAGCTCGGATAGGTTTTTGGACACATTAACTCTTTAACAAAAGAACTACTCCCTATACATGGCGTGACACATTTCTAGAATTTGGAGATTATTTATGATGGATATGCATGTACTTTCTTATGAACTTTCATGTGTACGTGGAAGTAAATCACTAGCAGATACTCTTATTTGGTACATATTGCAAGATACATCTTGATCTTCAAAATCTTCCCCCCAAAAAAACTTGAAATGGCATTCATATTACTGAAGATGAGCATAAACTCAAATACATTTCAAACCTTATATCTCTGAGATAGAAGAAAATTTCTATCATACATAAGAAGTACAAAGGTTTTCACGATATTAAACACTCTTGAATATAGCGTTCGAAAAATTTACTTAATACACACACATTGTTGGAAAAGCATTTGCTCAATGCTCCACCCTTGTGTTGTTTTTGTGGATGTGCTCTATTTTGTAAGGCTCCCTTTATGAGTAGCTGCTGTTGCGGTGAGCACTCGGGAACCCCGCCTACTAGGAACCCAACAGTTCCTAGTTTAGACACTGGATGATGGTGGCCAAGTGTGGCCAGGTGGTTAGAAGACGGCTTATGTAAACTTGGCACTCTACCGCCAAGTAAGATGCATGCTTGTGCGAGCTATGTGACCGTATTAGTGAGTGCTTGACAGCAAACCAAGGACACACTGTTCTCGGGTTACGGGGCCCGTTTGAGGGTCATACTTTCTTAGATGGCCGTGGGAGTTGTGTGAAGTCCTTACGACTCCATGTCATAGATGGCCATGGGAGTTGTGTGAAGTCCTTACGACTCCATGTCATAGATGGCCATGGGAGTTGCACGAAGTCCTTTTACGACTCCATGTCATAGTCTAATATGGACTCATTTGGATGATGTGGTTGGTTGGTCATTTTCAACCAAGTTGTAGGCTAGCTAGCCTACGTCCATGCCGACCCTGGGTATTACATATAGATTAGTTTGGTAGCCTTAATTTATCGAGTTCACTGTGTTCAAGCACTCTTGTAAGCAAGCCATCCTTCTTTCAAAGTCTTTCTAGATCACCATTAAATCTCCTTACCCGAAGCACACTGATGGGGGAAGATGCCATCACTTTATAATCAAGTTTTTGCAAGAAGTAAATATTGTTTACTCTCTTCTTTCAGCAATTTAGTGCTTTTTATTGTGTTGATCGAGCTTCCACTATTGTGTACTCTTACATGGTATCATAGTATAGGCTCTAGGAAAAGCTTGTTTTGGGAGTTTTCTATTTGAAGGCAGATTTGTAAAGATGGTCCAACCTGCAAATAACACAACCGCTCGTGCTCGCCCTCCACCTTTTGGTAATGGGAAGTTGGATGGGACACAATGCACTCTCTCGAAGTTCAAGATTAGGTTCATTCTTGATTCATATGAGTTGTGGGAAACTGCAACAAGGATTAACGCAAAGTCGAGTCTTACTCTAGATCCAATATATCGACTACAGACCATACTGCCATATCCAGCTCTTGCTTTGGTGTTGAGGTGAAGGAATGCAGATACGTTATATACTACTGTTACCAACGTCACTACTTCTAAAGCATGGCAAGCTCTAAAGAACCAGTATGAGACAAGGAATCAAACAAGGATTCAAAACCCTGAGAATCAACTTGCAGAGTAGAAAGACCTTTTGATGGAGAAGCAGCAGAGCAGTTCATATCGCGCGGATAAAGAATCTACAAGGTCAGATGGCGACGGTGAGAATCACTAAGACCAATGAAGAACTAGCATGCAGGTGCATCATAGTGTTGCCCCCGAAGTATGATAGTTCAGTGACCTCACTGAACATGTCACCTCTTACTTTAGAGGAGTTTAGTGTAATAGGAGAAGATTCGTTCTCAAAGCCAAAGATGGTAGTGATGCGATATTCTATGCAAATGCAAAGAAAAGTAATGGAAATGGCTTTGGTAATCCCAAAGCTTCTGAAAAGAAGAAGAAATCTAAAAGTTTTTGCTACAAGCTTGGTCACATGGTCAATGCGTGTAGACTAAAGGAAGCAAATGAGAAGAATGACACTTTGAAGCCTTGGAAGGAGTCAAGAACAGTGCTGGAAGTAAAATTTAAACTATTTGTAGCAATAGAAGAAATGTGTGCAAAAGCAGAACATTCCTTAGTATCCGATGGTTCATGGTGGATCATCGATAGTGGAGCATCTCGACATATGACTAGCCAAAAGGGCAGGTATACCTCTATCAAGCATGTGGGGGAGTCCGTTTTGGTAGTCGTTAAGAATGACACCAAATGCCTAGCCATGGGTTTCGGTACCATTTCTTTTGTTTCTAGCAATGGTGATACTAAGAAGTTATCCAATGTCCTTTACGTGCTAGACATCAAGAGAAATCTACTCTACTGCTGTCTGTGACTTGAAGGTTCGATAAGACTGGTGCAGTAATCATAGAGATGCCATCGGCAATGTTTTTAGAAAAGAAATCCACCATAACAATCCATACGAGCTGTCGGCTTTTACAACCCAAGTCGATGTTGGGACAAGCATGCTATGATATGGGAAATTTGGGCACCTGAGATTTGTAGTCTTGAAACAGATGCAAAGCTCTAGGATTATGGCACACCTACCAGCATTTCAGAGATGTCAGATGTGTGTGTGTTAAGGCTAAGAGCTAGCAAAGAGGAAACCACTCACCTCTACTCTCCTCAACATGTTGTGGTGGGGATCTTTCCAATGGTCGAACTCGTAACCCTTAAGGTCTCTAAGATCAACACCGCCATGGGTATCTTACCATTCGCCTTCTCCCGCGAGTGTTATCACACCGTCATCAGGCACTACTCCCTCCTCTCACATCAAGTCACTCACACACTCACTAGCATGCATTAGTGTTAAGAACACGGATCGAGCTCTCTTAATGACAAGACATCTACCTAATTAAAAACTAATATTACACTAATGACAACACTAACCTAAGGTGGATAAAAATAAAGAAAACTCATCGTGAGTGTGTACTAATTAAGATGCACTCAACTGTGTGCTAATTAAGATGTACTCAAGTACAATGAAGAAAACTCATAATAAGTGTGTGCTAAATTAAGATACACTTAAGTAAAATTATACAAGATTTTGACAAATGTGATGACGCCCAAACCACACATGTTGGTGATAAGACCCAAGATGATGTATATGTCATTTTTGAGCCCCACATATTTTTTTTGCATGTGAACCACCTCTTAAGAAAGGGTAAGGTTTATTAAACCTTATTAGAGATCCTTTTATTATTATTATTATTTATTTTAAAAAAAATCCACCTTATGTCATCCGCTCTTCTGGCATGTCGGCAGCGATGGCGTTTTGGATACTTTGGCTTTTTTTTCCCTTTCTATGTCCGTTGGTTCTGCTATGCGCCGCCTTCTTGCGATCTTTCTTCTCCACTTTGTTGTCCTGGTTATCATGACTAGCATCACAAGGCTACCTCTGTATGCGGAAGACCTCCGCCTATAGAGGTCTTCCGCCTGCAAAGCTTCCACGGCCAGCAAGCGTACCTAGCATCACAAGGCTGCCTCTATAGGCAGAAGACCTCCGCCTTATATGCATGGCCATAAGTGTTCACACACACTTAAACTATGGCTAGGGCACCCAAAGCTTCTAGATGGCCTATTCCTTATGAATTGCTTCATCTCATAATACATTGATGCATTACAATACTAAGGAGGGCATCCTAGCTTACTACCCTACGCTCTTGGAGCAGGAAATACCATTAACTATCTATTAAACCTTTACGGGTGTCCATCCAAGTTTGAGATTTGGACACCATTGGTTCATGGCTTGTTTGTGCATGAGTTTGGTATGTTCATCCTTAACATTTAATGTAGATTTCTCATGCTTTAGCATATAATTGGGTGTGGCAAACCTTGTTAACCCTAAAACAAGATTAACATTCTCCCCTTCCTGATGTCGATTGCATCCTCGTGATCGGATGAAAGACATTCTCAAGGGATAGATATATGCTTGGTGCTGATAAGTAGAGGTTGCATGTTTTTTATTCCCCAGAGGGATGAAGAAGCTAGTTAGTAAATGAATAAGTTAATAATAGATTGGATCTTATATGGGGTGGGGACCATTGCATTGATTGCTTTATGTTTGGATTTCTCTTTTTTTCTTCCCTCCCTCCCCTTTTTTTTGCAATCACATGCATGGTTACAATGTTTATGGAGATTAGCGGGGATTCTATGGTTGTTCGCAATGGAAGAAGAGAGACAGAGGTCTGAAGGAGCATTAACAAGCAAGCCCTTATGTGCACATCTCATTGGTTAATGTGTCCCTTGTAGGCTGTGAGAGGAGTTTGTGTTGACTTATTTCTTCCCATGTGCTTTTTATCCATTAAGAACAATTAGGTGCTATTTGACCATTGGTCAAGCTGATATATCATGGAGTTCAAAAAGTTCACTCTTTTATCTTAGTTAGAGTGGATCGCAAAGAATTTAGAGAGGATTGAAAGAATTTAGTCGTCTTGCGATGTTGTGGAGCTATTTGTTGTAAAGGGTTAGAGGGTATTTGGATGAGATCATTGATTGCTATTGGTGAGGCTAAGCTTAAGGAATTCCAAGCGATGGGTCGTAGACTACGAGTGAAAAGTTGGATGGGTGGGGAGGTACTTCTTGCTGTAGGGATGCACATCCACCACTCTCAATCTTCCACTTTACATTTACTGCTTAGAAACTTCTTACTTCTTCACATTAAGAGTCCCACCGTGATTACGAATTTTATATAATGTGGGTGACTTGGGTGTACAATGCATACATTGAACTGGACTCACTCCCCTCAGTCTCACTCTTGCACCTCACTCACAATCATATAGAGATAGTGGATTCTCTCATGAGAAGTATACTTTGCAAGAGGTGTAAAGCCAAGAACAAGACTCTGTATTATCACTACACTAACATGGGCTACACTGAGCTACTCTTCTCCCTTGTTGCCACTTGGTGTGTACAACACACTTACTTCCTCTGGCTCATAGTCTACTCAGCACAGTACATAGTACACGCTTAAGACTCACTCCCCTCCTTGTGTAACACAAGTCCAAGAATGTATATCCCCTTCTCTCCCTTGGGGTGCAACAACTAGTACAATAAGAAGAGGAGAGAGGAAAGATGGAGCACTTCCCTCCCCGTTAACTGAATCCTAACCAAGAAGTGGCTAGGAGGAGGTGTCTCATTATTGGGCTCACCACTTGGGGGCTCCATACTGTGAGACTTGTCTTTGCCACATGGACAGCCACTTACTTTGGTTTGGTCCATACTTGGGCCACATATCTTGCTTGGTGAGTTGGGTGGATTGGCACATACACCTTGGCCAGGTGAGCCCCACTTCGCCATGTTTGGTTTGCCTCCAAAGTTGGCCAGTGCTTCTGCTGACAATCCTTGAAGACCAAGCCAAGGCTTCTGCTATGGATCCATAGGAACACTTTGGTTTTTGATACCATACAATGTCTATGTATAGGTGTATGTAGACACGTGTACACACACACACACATTAGATATACATAATTCAATATACATTTACATTTACATGTACATATATATGTGTGCATAGATGTATAGTATATGTATATGTAAATATACATATATACGTGCATCTATATACATATATGTATATGTACTTGTATATGTAGATGTGTATATCTATATCATTTATGTATATGCATATATATGTGTGTGTGTATATATACGTGCATCTATATACATATATGTATATGCATATGTATATGTGCTTGTATATGTAGATGTGTATATCTATATCGTTTATGTATATGCATATATATGTGTGTGTATGTGTATGTATGCATATGTATATGTATGTACATGTACATGCATATTTATATACACACACACATATACAAATGTACCTGTGTGTGTGTGTGTGTGTATATACATATATAGATATGTGTATGTGAGTGTCTATGTGTGTCTCTAAGTGTATATAATACATACATACATAACACACTCTCCCACACACACACAGTTATGTATATAACTATATACATTTATTTATTTATGTATAAATATAATACTATATACAAATATATGTGTATACATATATATATATATATATGTGTGTGTGTGTTCGGCGCACGCTCATATATATATATATATATATATATATGATGTCACAAGTGATGACAAGACACAATGAACAAGGGGGGTCCCTTTCTTTCAGTAAGACAACTTTTATTACTGGTGGGTAGAAGAGGTATGCCGATCGGTTCCTAGCACGTTACTGAAAGTTCTACTCTTTGCTCTCTGCACCAGTGGACATGATAACACTGTAATATAACCACAGTAGTAAAAAACGCATGGCAATTTTCACATTATGTTCGAGCTCTATACAAGAGGAGAGAGAGAGAGAGAGAGAGGTGGGGCCGGGCGGGGGGTGTGAAAGAGTTCTATCAACGTATCCAAAAGACAAAATATTGTAATTTATCCAAGAAGTAACAAAAAGCGGCTTTTTAAAAAAACCAATATAAATCTACAAGACCAAATGAGGTTACAATGTACCACCACAATCAGAACAAATCCCTGGTCCAACCCTCGAAAACCGTCTTTAGTAAGACAATTTCTATTACTCTACTGCCCCATTTGGTCTTCTAGATCCTTGTAGATTTTAGTTTCTTTTGGTTGGGCCGCTTTTAGCCACTTCCTGGATACATTTTGTCTTTTGGATACGCTAATATAACACGCTCTCTCTCTCTCACTCTCTTTGCTCGTGTGTAGTTTAATTCACACTCTCTCTCTCTCTCTCTCACTCACTCACTCACTCACTCACTCACTCACTCTCCCTCTCTCTCTCTCTCTCACACACACACACACACACACACACACACACCCCCCCCCCCCCCCCCCCCCGAAAAAAGGGAAAAAACGAAACACCAACAGCCCACCCCCCTCTTCTACTAAGACAACTACTACTCGAAAAAAGGGAAAAAAAAAACATCAACAGCCCACCCCCCTCTTCTATTAAGACAACTACTACTCTAATGGCACTCCACGTGTACCCCGTTTGGTCTTTAGTTAGGCCGTTTTTAGATACTTCATGGATACATTGATATGTTAATATAACTCTCCCTTTGCTTATGTGTTGCAGCTTAGTTCTAACAAAATGTGAATTCGCCGTGCACATTTTACTACAGTGATTATATTACATTATATAATGTCACTAGTGTAGAGAGCAAGAGTAGAACTTGCAATAGCACGCTGGGAACTAACTCCCTTACCAACTCCAACGTCCAGGGCTTCACATTAACTTCATAAGTTAACCATTAACTTCGTAATAACTTGTAGTACAAATTTGGTTCACACCTGTTGTTTTTTGGCCCTGAAAATATATCATTCAATTTGTGCAAGTGGTATCTATACCAAAAAATTATACTTTTAATGTACCATAGAAACACTTTTTAACTTAAAATACAGGCTCCAAGGCTTGTGTTAATGAGAATTCAAACAAGACTATTTAAAGGAACTTCACGTATCTTCTTACATTTTTCATGTAATGACTACCAATGTACGCGGGTGAATAGTGGATATTTTTGTGACCTTTTTAGGTGCGCTTGATTACATACTTTCAATTATGACATTTTTGGAAACGTGGTTACATAAAAGTCAATCATACTAAATGTTGTATAGGCATATTGGTGATTAGCATTGGTCTCCATCTCGCTTCTGGCTAAGTGACTCCTCTCATCACCTCCAATATGCCATGGTTACGAGCAGTAATGTGCAGTCGACCATTATTTTCACACAACATTTTTCTTTCGTGGTGTTTACTCTCCAACACATCACCCTTAGATGTAGAAGTCCAAGCACAATACAGCTATCTTACTAATCTCCGCTGCTCCGACCACCTATGACAAGTTTTTCAATCTCATGTGCTATGTCCTTTGGAGGAAGGTTCATATCAAAGTCAACAAATTCAAGCTGCAAAGGCAAAAAAATTTACTTCATATAGAGAACTTTCATTGAAAATTGTTCACCTGTATGTGCCTTTTTTAAGGCTTTTTTCCTAAAAGAGACTTGTAAACCTGCCCCTTTTGGGGCTTTTTCACATATTCATGTATTCACTAAAACAAGAACTAGCAAACTAGAGAATCATAAGTGCACGTACTGAGTCCCCAGATTTCATTTCAATGATCACTCCACTTGCTCTAAGGCCTTTTCTCTCTGCATGAACTTTGGAGATAGCTCCATGTTCGAGGAAAGTTCTCTGAAATCCCATACACAGTTATCACATCATTGATTTTATGCGATCCATCCACATAACACTACACATTCCATCTATCAAAGCAACCGTGTGGGGAAGGTGATTGGCATGTAAGCCAAAGCTATAAATGGCCTCACATTGCACTAAACAAACCTTCTTCTTTTTCTCTGGCTCAAAAATAAGGCATGCAGCAGATATGATCAGTGACCCTTGATGCTTGGAGATCAGTCCTTGTCGAGAACATTTAAAACCTGGAAATTAAAAGTATCATTTTTAACTTTCCAAATCACCAACTTTAACAAAATTATGTTTTCCTTATGGTAGGCCCTCGCCAAATTGGCACACTCCACTGCCCAAAAAGGGTCATGAGTTCAAACCCCAACACATGTAAAACCAAGATTTTGTAATATAGATCCATACATGCATTATTATTACTTACATGACATCTTGTTCATGCTTCGCTAACATGGTCAAATATATTAAGCGGGAGTCTTTGGGCAATGGATGTATTTAGTGTATCTAGGGACAACACATGCTAACAAAGGATAACTCCACATAGCAAGAGTGCTCCTCATAGGGAATCCCTCTAGATTTTAGACTAGAACTGGATTATTCAAGAGTAACGATCACTTGGTATAAGCATCTATCCACTCAAAATTAAAAAGAGCACATGAGTGTACAAACACACACACACACACATGCCACAAAAAAAATCATGTTATCCAATGGAGTGGAGTAAAAAACTGACGCTTCAAAGACGTTGTATCAACTTTCACACTTTCTCCAACCGCTTGGCCCCAAACTGATGCCATGTACATCTCCAAAAAGATGCCAGTATTCCTCACCTAACATGTTACATACATCACCAAATCCACAGGTAAAACATACATCAACAAATCCACATGTAAATGCCTAACAAGACAAGATTCTTCAAAATGCATGCTCAGTGTTGATCCATCTCAAGTACTCTTACCTGATTGTATATAACTTGTAGAACTGCATCACGGTTTGTGAATCTGCTAAATCGTTCAGGATTACTATGAATTGTGACTAATGAGATTGAGTGAGAGCCAACTAAGTTAACTTGTCTAAGACGCTCAAAAGGAAGGATGAATGGTCTTCTGTTATCAGGTACTAGCATGCTTGTATCGGCAAAGCTCACATGTTTTGCAGTGATAAACAAAGTGCCAAGCTGTTTTCTTGAGTTTCTGCAGCTCGAAGGAACATTATTTAGTGTCTAGGGGAAAAAAATTTGTGATCAATATATATATATATATATATATATATATATATAGAGAGAGAGAGAGAGCAACAAACCAGTTTAACAGACCACGCAAGTATGGTATACCTGCATGTAAATGAGGCTACCATCTTCTCATCCTTTGGAAGGCCGAATACGAACTGAAAACAAAACACAACAAATATGATTCCTGTAATGGGAAGCACATATCTGGGGGCGATTAATTAACTAAATACATTATTAAGAGAAATTTAAATGATCACAAAGCCAACACCAACACCACCACACGGGGGTTAAAGATGCCCCGCCCCCAACCCCACCCTTTAGTATCTTCTATTACCAAGGAGGGACTTCCCTAACAGAATAGTCTGGTTCTCCAAAGCTTTGGAATGACAGATCCACTTAAACAGCCAGGAGACTTTCCACAGAGCCCAAAACCAAGTGCTGGTCCCACTTAAACAGCCCTAGCACTCCCCAAAAAAGCCAATGCCAAGCAGATTTTGCCTTCAAGTCTTCAAAGGGCTTTCATTAGCTCTTCATGATCTGCTGCTTGTCTTCCACAAGGTTATTGGCATTTCCCACCTCAATGACCAGCCGCAAATTTACAGAAAAACAGGGCCTTCTTCTCTTGGGCAGCACAATACACACATTTAACAGCTCATAGGTTGACCATGCCTCCATTGAAAAGAAGAATGAAGCTGTTGTATAGCCACCAACAGAGGAAAGGAGCACCATACAGCTCTCGGGCAACCTTTGAAAGATCATTCAGTCCATGGACAACAGCAGTAGCCTTGCTGCAATTAGAAACAGCCCATATAGAGTATGAAGCAGCTGGAACAGAGGGTACAACAAGTGGGTGCAGCTTCAAACTTCACCTTTTGGCACAGCAAGCACTTGCATACATGAGCCTCTATGTCCTTCCACATGCCCAAACAATAGTGGTATCTCTCAAGCTCCTGTATAGTGGCCAAAATGCATGTGTACTATATATGGTGGGGCATGGCACTCTTCCATCACTTTTGGCCTAAGATGCTTACATGATTTTGCATCATGAGGTATCCCTCTCTTTTCACATAAGAAGGGTCCACTGCCCAGCCTGTATGGCAGTCTATGCATGCGCAAAATCCTCATCCAAGTGATACAAACCTTGCATCTCTCAAGATACAAATCTTGCATCTCTTAAGGGTCCTGGCAATAGGGAATCTTATTGAATGTCTTGATACTTCTCCAGCAGGTCATCCTGAGGTACAACAAACCCATGATTTGGTAAAACGCATATTTATTGTTATGACATGGCCGTACAACTATAGGGTCATCTTCACTGCACTAGGAGCCCACACGTGCTGAATTCTATCACGGGAAGATTGCTACTGCAGCCACATGCATACTTTTCAACAAAGCA
The DNA here is from genome assembly GCF_041138505.1 of Cibotium barometz. Lineage (NCBI taxonomy): Eukaryota > Viridiplantae > Streptophyta > Polypodiopsida > Cyatheales > Cibotiaceae > Cibotium > Cibotium barometz. The sequence goes on along the minus strand of NC_141057.1, from coordinate 39,168,802 downwards.
TCTTCCACTGCATTCTTCTTCCTAAGGGTGTGTGAAATGAAACATAGAGGAAGTTAGCCCACCTCATATGTTTCTCGGATAGCTGTGTCTGCGTGAGAAAATATCTAAGTATTTGGTGATCTATCTGAACTGTGAATTCAGCCCCCAAAAGCTTGTGCATTTATAATTAAAGGCACGAATCACAACCAATAGCTCTTTCTCATAGACCCCCGAAGGGCGCTCTGAAGCTTGCAACCTTCTTCTCTCATAAGCAATGGCAGTGATCTATCTAAACTGTGAATTCAACCCCCAAAAGGCTGTGCTTCTATAATTTAAGACATGAATCACAACCAATAGCTCTTTCTCATGGACCCCCAAAGGGAGCTCTGAAGCTTGCAACCTTCTTCTCTCATAAGCACTGGCACGTCCCTCTTCATTCAAAACATTCCCTATGCAATCTTCACTTGCATCACATTCAATACCAAAAGGCTTTTGCAAGTCTCGGATTTTAAAGCACGGGTCCAACGACAATGGCATCTTGAGTCTTTGAAAGGCATTCCTCTCCACTACAGTCCACTTGAACATGGCCTTCTTCTTAGTGAGGTCATGCAATGGCGAAACAATGTGTGCAAGTGTACAATGATCCTCCGGTGTAATGGGGCAGCACATATTATGGAACCGAATTAACCATAAACCCGATTATGAGCACTAATTCAAGACATAAGCACAACCACAAACTAAAAGTATGCTTGGTACACCACACTAGGGGCTGAAGATGGGCTCCCCTCTTCACTTTTTCTTTTAGATTAGATTACTAAGAGGAATCTGCTTTCAAGTACAAGATTACTCTTGCCCGGGGATTTACCACCGGCCTTCACGTGACTTCTCCAAGTATAACTAAGAGTGAAAACAAAACAAACAAGTTCCTGTGACCTTCAATCACCATCTAACTCCTTCCAAGAGGTCGAGCATCAGGGCTGGTCAAAATCAGCAGCTGTCCAGAGCAAAACAATGTCCGAATCAAGATTGTCCAGATCGTGAAGGTGGCCGAGAAGATCATAAAAGAAAAAGTTTACATGGGGGGATGGCTAAGTATGGTAAAAGAACAAATGCAACTGCATTTGGGATGGTACATGAATGTGCCATCTTCCAGGGGGATGGCTATCCCATAAACATGCATAAACCAGGTATATACTCATCCACTCGACCAGTCCCGAGCCCAAGGGTGCATACATAAATACAATGAAGTACCACATACCTTACCTTGGTGTCCCATACCACCAAGAGATATGACTTCATTCCAGTAGCACATAGCTCTAGTATGAAATGACAAGAGAGTAAATACAATGCTCTACACAAGAGAACATCCCTTGAGAGTGCCCCATGCCCCTATTATATAGGAGGGCCCTCAAGTGACTCTTGACTCTCCATTTCCATGTGTGACCCTTGGTTGCCTAACCCTAACCTCAATCCAAGGTTAGACCTAACCCTTGAAAGAAATGTCTAGAGACTAGTGCAAACATGTTAGTTTGGGAGTTGCAACATACATGTGCTAGTCTAAAAGTAGCTTTACACATTTGTGTCGACCAGGGAAGTGAGCACAATACAGAATCAATCCGATCGACTGGGCTAAAAGGATAAATAGAAAGGCCATGTGCTTACTTAAAAGGGAAGCTGTCCGTAAAGATGTGCGTGGAAGATCCAAAAGAATAAAGGCGAAAAAAAAAAAAAAAAAAGAGAATATGGGGAGATCGAAGGCATCGTGTGACAATTTCTTTTGGAAAGGAAGGTAGGAAAGAGTCGCAGCTTGCTTTTTTCTATAAAAAGAGGCCTTTCAGCTGGGAGTGGGAGAAGAGGGAAGAGAGCATACACGGATTAAAGAAAAAGCACAGAAAGGAGTGAAGCCAGAGAGTAAGAGAGAAGCTGTAACCTCTATTTGTAAGATATTTAAACATGTACATTGAAGGAGTCTCTTGTTTTTTTCACTGTGTGGGTTTGTTTGAGATACAAGGTCATGTAATCAATACAAAAAGAAGAGCTTTTTGTTACGGTCTGTTGAATCTTGTTCTGTTTAAGTCTGCTTACCAGTGGATGAGTGTGGAGTGCTATTTAGCTTCTCTAAGAATCTAACTCATACTGAATATTGCTTCTGAATTATCAAGAATGTCAGGTTTATGTTAGTCGTGTTGTTTCTATAAGGCAAGAGTTATTGGGTCAGGATGGGCCCAGTTGTCTGTGTTTTTTTGTGAGTTGTTTTTATGAGAGGTGTTAGCTGAAGGATAAGAACAAAGCAATTCAGTGTGAGAAGAGGGTCTAGAGAGTGGGATTCTTGTAGGCACAGGTTTATCCATTAGAGCGAGCGTGAAAGACAAGATTCAATCTTGATGATTTCTACAAGTTTAGTATGATCTAGTCCTTTGAAGTGCTGGTCACTTGCTGTTCTATACTCTCTCAAAGCTAATCGGAATCAGGAAGGTGTCAGACCTGAAGCTGATCAGATCAGAAGTTGTCAGACCAGAGGCTGTGCTGATCAAAACTATTCAGATCAGAACCTATCTGATTAAGAATTCATCAGATGCTATTGGAGATAGGGTACCTGGGTCAGCAGCAGTCAGATTAGAAGCTGTCTGAAGTAATACTAATCAGATCAAGGGTTGTTTGGAAGAATACTTGACAGATTTGAAGTTGCACGAGTGAGAAATTGTCAGATGAGGAGTTGTCAATCAAGGAGCTAACATATTAGAGGCTGTTCCTGACATATCTGAGTCAATTTGGATCAATTACTTTCAGATCTGAGTCAGTTTGGATCAATTACTGTCAGATCTGAGTCTGTTTGAGTAGAATACAGTCAGACTAGGAGCTAGTCAAGACCAATAATCAGTGCTGACAAAATCAAAGCTGACTGAGAGGGAAAGTGATACGAAATAGTGCTGACTGAATCAGTACTGTCTGAATCAGTGCTGACAAAATCAAAGCTGACTGAGAGGGAAAGTGATACGAAATAGTGCTGACTGAATCAGTACTGTCTGAATTAGAGCAGACTGAAGGAAGAAATGTCAGGATAAGAGCTGACTGAATGTGAGCTGACAAAAACACAGCTGACTGAAGGAGGATGAGATAGGTTTAGAGCTGACTGACTCAGAACTGTTTAAAGTATGAAAACGTCCCAAGCAGGATCGGTCTAAATTGTTCCAGTGCCCTCAGAGGAGCAGCTTCGGTAGCCTTTGATCTAGAACCCCTGATCCGTTTACCCAGTGGCCACATGCTAGGGGATTGACCGCACCTATCCTGGCGCACCTTGAGCATGGGACCAGCCAGGTCTCTTGGAGATTGGGTTGCACACAAGCAATTACCTTAGGAGGAGCAGGAGAGAGGCCTGACAGGCCGAGGTAGAGACATGCTCAGCATCAACATTGACTCAGCTATTCCTCTGAAGCAGCTGACACCTATCCCAGACCCGACCCCCCCCCCCCAGTGTGACTAGGTGTGTTCACTAGACACGATATCTTCGTGGCGGTCCATGGAGCAAATGAGGATAGTGGTCTGCTCACTTTTTCTATCGGATTACATGGCACATTAGAGAGATCAGAGCACCCCTTGGAGGATTTCAAAGGCTGCACCTTGCAGAGGGCAAGGGTGATTGGTTTTCGGGCATGGGCATGGCACATAGATCCAGCACCGACCAAGGTGGCCAAAGACAGATTTTGGTGGTTATGGATCTTGGAGTGCCGACCTCTCACACAGTTGCAGTGGGACCCTGGAGAGTGGACATGGCATGATCCCCACAAATCGGGTGGAGACTCTAGATGCCCCTTTCTTTGCACATACAATGTGGCTCAGCTGCAAGATCAGGATGCCGGAGATAGATGGCACACCAGCAGCAACAGCACACTGGCAGTCTCAAGACCTATCACAGTGCTTCCTTTCAGATTTTTGGAAGAGGCTTTGGGACAGCTTTCGGCCGAGGAAGATCACTCTCTTCCTTTGGAAGATGGCACACAAGAGTCTGGGGGTTGGTACTTGGCTGGCAGTCGGAGGTCGGTCAGCAGCTCTTCACCCGAGGTGCGGCCACCCCCAGAAGTCTTAGCGGCACTGCCTTTGGGATTGCCTGAAGGCTCAGCAAATTTGGCAGCGGATTCTCCGCATCTTCGCTATGGATAGGGCATCGACCCGGATCATCACTTGGGGTATTGTCGCTTAGGCCACGGAGGCTAGAGTGGTCAGGACTTACGAGGAGGATGGGGGAGGACTTGCCCTTCAAGTCTCCCACCATCGTATTGCAGTAGTACCAGTCGCAGCCCCACCGGCAGGTGTTTGGCAACCAGGCTCATGCCAGCGATGGGAGATTTGCAGTAGCATAGCAGCCTGGCACATCTGGCGTGCTAGATGTAGCGAGGCCATCAAGGGTACCCACACTCCGTCGGTTAAGACCATCAGGAGCATATGGCTCGACATCATTCACACCCTCCACGGTCAGTGAGGGAAGCTACAGGGAGGTTCTGACAGCATGCGAAAGTGGCAGGAGACCAGGCCCTTTCCTCACAGATAGAGGCAATGACCCCATTTGGCATTACAGACCACCTATGTGGTGGTTTCCCCCGCCCCCCCCCCCCCTGTATGAGATAGCCTTCTCCTCATAAAGCGGCCAGCCAGAGGAGAAGCATCTCTTCCCCTTATGATCACTTGTTTCCCGCCCTTATATGAGACGAGTTTGTATTTAGCCCTTCATGGTTGTCTTTAGCCCTTTGTGGCTGTTTTTATTTTAACTAATTGAAGGATCTTTTTCCCGGGGGGGGGGGGGGGGGGGGGGGGGGGGAAGGGACCAGGATCAGTCTGAAATAGTTAAAGGGACCGAAAGGGTTTAGGAATAGTCTGAATCGGGAAGATGATCAGAGCAAGAGCTGTCGGAATCAAGAAGAGGTTTAGGAGCTGACTGAATCACAAAGGTGTCTGAGTCAGGAGTTGTCAGGAGGTGTCCACTGTCCAGAGCTGTATTTAAGCAAGTCCACTGAGCTAAAGAGAGGCAAGCCAAGACCTTCAGGTTGTGTGTTTGTTTTGTTTGGTGTTTGGGAGTGGTGCCTTGTATACCTGATCTCATCTTGCCTTCCCACAGTGCTAACTAGTTGTATGTAGCTAGTGTGGGAGTTGAAAAAGCTCTCAACGCAACGCCCCAACATGCCTCTCCATAGGTTTCTACCCACATGTGGGCGAGTCTTAACAAATTCACAGGTGTGCATGCAAACGTGGATAGTCAACAAAACAAAACTCTATGGGCATCTGCTGTAGTCATGGATCTCGGGCATTATGTCTAAGCTGGTGACAATTCCCAGTTTATACAGACCAATAACATAAACCAGAGATTTCATTTTAAAATAACAGGTATCATTAAAAGAAAAAGTGTTTTGAACTTTTGAATGTATTGTTTGCTTTCCTTCTTGTAGCTAGCTTCCTTTAGTTTAAAAATGAACACTCACATGCTATGCACACACGTGCATTCACAGATCTGTACATATGCAGACCAATCCACACATGCATCCATATGCACCACAAACAAATCTGTCCCTCTACATTCCCGCACACTGCAAAGGTATTAACAAGAGAACAGAGGATTTTGTTCTTGTAAGTGCGCACAAAACACACACACACACACACACACACACACACACACACACACACACACACGCATGCATGTGGGGTGCATCGATTGGGGAATGCATACACAAAGTCATTTACCCGTTCATGGCAGACTTTGCTGGGGTAAAGTCTAGGCTTCTAGTGCCCATACACCATGTAGACATGCACACTCACATGTACATGCACAATTGGTCGGAATAAATACATAAGCGAAATCGGCTAAGAGTTTGATATATGTAATGGATTGAAAGGCTGGGAACACCGCAAGAATTGGCAAAAATATCAGCACTTACATGGACTTGGGATGGTGCTCATGTTAATCTTACAATATATTCTGATAAAGCATGGCACCCAAACTTAAAAATTGTTAAGCTGTAAAATACTCGGAAGAAAATTACATACGAGTGGGATTGTAAGGCTGCCAAAAGTGATCAAGCACTTGCCTTAACATTAAGCAGGGTTTTCTGGAGTTTGAGCCAGATCACTTATGTGATTAAGATTAAAAGAGAAAAAATATAAGGAAGCGGAGAGCAAGTCTTTCAAAACGCAGCCAAGCTTCAAACTCTTACACATTGAGGGGGGGAAATGGCGTCTGAATTGCTTTCAAATACTGTGTGACACCTCGGAACATTTCCCTAGGCATTTCGAAATGACTTTTCGGTAGCGATTCTCTCTCTCTCCAATAGGGGGTCTGAAAACATGTGTGCCCTATATAGTGAGCATGTTCAAGCACACTCCACCTCAAAAACCACAATGCAAAAAATATCAATAACACAAGGTTCCATGATAGCAAACCTGCATCATTTTGTTCTTTGCAAGGAGCTTCTGATTTGAAACGATAATTCGTGCCTCGTCATCATCACGTTGCTGCAGCAGCAGTAAAAAATCCAACACATGGAGATGCATTTCTTCTTCACTAGGGCTTGTAGTGACCACTGCTTCCTCATTGAACCTGTCCCAAGCTTTCCAATATAGAGCACAAAGCTCTTGAGTATGCATATCCGAGCACTGCAGAATCTTACGTAGCCGCCCACTGATACAATCCATTTCAGATTTCGATACACCGACCCCATCTCCATAAAAATAATTGTAAAAAAGGTTTAATGTTTGTTCCAACCAATCCCGCTGCTGGGCTGTCATAGGATTTGGGTCCTCGTCCCTATTCAAAGCAAACTCCTCCATGCAAACTAGCAAGGCCCCTGCAATTTCCTGCAACATGTACACAAAAAACTCGTCTTAAGTTTGTAATTTTCAAACACAAACAAGCTATTTTTTTAGAGTTTTCTCAAAATTATATCCAAAAATGCTTTTTTCCTATTAGTAAAAGGCATCAGAGAAATATTTATTCAGCAGATTTTCAGCCTCTTTGTCAAAATCATATGCAAGTACATTTGTTTTTTCTCACCAGTAGAAGAAGTCTAAACACTTCCGGGTTCAACCACTCATTCAAAACTTTCAGGTGATCATCAAGGTATGTAGTCAATAACTCAAGGTCCTCCATGACAAGAAGTTTCTGCCCACCAGCCGAGCACATCTCCATAATCTTTTGCAACCTCTTTGTAAGCTCATTCTGAAAATATATACAGTAGGAAGGATTGATAAGATCAAATTAAAAGAATACTTAATTTTCCCTTGGCATGATGAGTTTTTCTTAAAATTTTAACTCACTTGCATACGCTCAACTATCGCTCCTGTGACATTACTTAATGAGCATTTCACCAAACCATGAAGCTTTTCAAAGAGCTGTCCAACTCTCTTTTCTCCAATGGGATCCTCAACATTTATTCTTTCAGAAACTCTGCGTTAGATTAAAAAGAAGAATGTGCCATTAAATCTTTGAGCTTTTAATAATAGAATGGTGCCTTCACTGGCAACATATCAAAAAGAAAGCAAAAGCTGTTTGAAACAACCTGCCATTAATATTAAGGGCATTCTGTAAATCGTCTGTTTCAGGGTGATTTGGAGATGGTTGCACATAATTCTCCCACTTTTTAATAAGATTTGCCTCCAAAGTTATTTGCTGTTGCAGCACTGCATGCAGATTGTTTAGCTGCAACAAGGCACCACAAGATATTAAATACATTTGAACAACTGTTTGAATTTGGATTTAAATGAATATTTATACTTATATATTGAACTGTACTTTAGGGTTAACCTTAGAAATGCCTTGCCTTTACACACAATGTCTTTGAGATGCACACTGATTTGGCACCGTGGGTTGACTTGAAATGCATCAAAAAATGATGGTGTTCTTCATCAAATCTATCTGCGGGCAGCTCTTGTAGGCACAACTTCTCTGTTATCTGAAGATAGGTCTCGACTGCTGAGCATATAGACTCCTCAAGGTTGAAATAATAAAATTTTCCAAATGGAAAATACGAGAGACGTGAGGTCAGATTTTCAACCACCCCATTGATCATGAAGTAAAGGTCTGTAAACCAGAGTTCACAAGTATTACAAAGAGCATGAAATTACATAGACAAGTGTGATAATTTGAATTAAATAAAGACACCTATGGTTGCAGCTCATAAGGTCCATATATGGAATTGAATTTATACAAGGTTCAAGTGTTCACCTACTACAGAAAATGAAAAGAAGGCGTCTGTTTGAGGGGAAATGGGTTCCCATTTCTCATCACTAAGGCTGGATATGATCCAACTGCATACAACCATCCAATTTAACAGCTTCAGAAGGATTGCATGCACAATAGTTTGAGAACTAACTATTTACGGAAGAGAAACCAATGTTTCCTTCAATTGTGAAGTGATTCTCCTTACTCAATCATGCGAGGCTTCACTGCTGCAATCAACTCAAATATATGATCACGTAAAAGACCATGCAAGTCTAAAAGATCCATCTTCACTTCGCTTCTCTCCAACTCCTGGTGGAGCAATGACAGCTCTCTTGTCAAATCCTGCCAGAGCAGATAGCATTCAAGTAGTTGAAAAGGCCAAGCTATTGCTTACATCACCATTTCATGTAAAAGCAGCAGTCCAAAGTTAAAATGTAATTTTAAAAAAAAAAGTAGCCCCTTTTTTTGGTGTTATTATCATACTTCAAAGTCCATAGATGAAATCTTCACGCTTCCAACAATTCCAGTAATATACTGGGAAACCTGTCAGAAAGAAGTGGTCAGTTACTTACAGGTGTAAATATACTTACACTTATCATCTCTAACCTTGCAAATCCATCATAAAGCTAAAAATGCAAGAGACTTCAATGTTTTGCAATTAGTTACATAATTCCTAGAATAGTTTGGTTTAGTGCTTCAACATAAGAATCAATAATACATGCAATGAAACCATTTACCTCACTGCACGGTTCACAATGGTTAAAAAAGAGATCAACTAAGTTAGTCGGCATCAGGATTAGTGGTGATTGAAGTTGAATTTAATGGAAGTTGTGGTCTCGAAGTGGTGCTTGGATTATGATTAGAGGGAGGGGAGGGAGGAGCATGCATCCTTTGTTGTGACTATTGGAAGTTGCGGTTTTGAACTAGTGACTAGATTATGATTAGAGGGGGAACATGCATTAGTCACACTGTGGTGACTAGATTATGATTAAAGAGGGAGCATGCATCTTTTGTAAGCACACATGTGCATGCGTGCATGTGTGTGTGTGTGTGTGTGTGTGTGGAAAATTATTCACAGCATGCAAGTCTGGATAAAGGAAAAGCAAAAGTTGCATCAACAGGCTCTCATGCAATGAATGTGAAAGATAAAGACAAATCTAATTCTAATGCATGGCAAACTCCCAAAAAAACAATAACTCCTAGATAAGGCCTTTTCTCTCTCGTCATGGACAGAGGGAGCTTCTACATCTGCTTCGCCTACCCCTATGCCTGATACTTTAGGCAATATTACAGAAGTAGGAAGGATGTGGGCGGCAGTAGTGAGAGCTGATTCTTTGTTTGCGCATGATGCAGAAAACTGGATGCACAAAAATATGGTTTGATGTTCAGACTACAGAACGTTCTTTGCATGGTGACTTGACCAATCACGCTGCCATGCAGGTTGAGGCATAGCTTCTACATTGTAAATATGTCTATACCAATCAGATGCTTTACTTACAATATACAAGGCCTCTCTAATGTGAATGAATGGAGGTTGTTTTGGTCATATGTAAATACTATGCATCCCCATGTGGTTTGTTTGCAAGAGCATACTCAGCATAGTTTTGCTGGAAGACAAGGAGTCTTCTCTAGATATCAAATCTTCTTTTTCTGGTACCCTCATAATGGTTAAGCATGATTTACAACCTGTATTAGCCCACAATGATCCGAATGGCCGTTGGCTTGTGGTACAATGTATGATCGAACTTCAGCACATAGAGTTGAGATGTGGTGCTCCTTACGCGCATATCTATGGATTTCAAATGCTTTCATCATGGGTGATTTTCAATAATTCACGTGACTTTGATGATAACACCTCTCACCGCTCTCATATGATGTCCTCTGAAAGGCAAGATTGGATGCAGACAATGACTTATTTCAATGCATGTGATTTGTGGACACAGCTCATGCCACATTCAAAGGGTTATACTTTTCATCATTACGCTGTGTTGCATTACTGGGCACGTTTGGATAGATGGTACCTTCTAAGTGCTGCTCAATATGATGCACACACATGTAAGATATGGACTGATCATACATTGCACCTTTTTGATCATTCACCGGTATGGCTTGGTCTATACTTTGGCATGGCTGACAATGACTGTCCCTTACCTTATAAAAGATTACTTATGATTAATAACACTTACTTGCCGCATGCTCTTTTTGCTGATTTGGTACGTTCAGCTGTGCATCCTCTTCTTATGCAGATGCAAGAGGATATAGATTTTGCTTGGTTCATCTTTGTACAGTGAATGCAAGCTGTGATACAGCACTATGGAAGGTGCTACATGGGAGGGAATAGAAGACACATTGAACAAGCAAAAATTGCAATACAACAGTACACTGAAATCAGCCATTCTAGAGAGTTGAATAATGATGAACAACAGCTATTAGCACAAGCTCAAAATTGTGTTCGCCATGATGATGAACGTAAGCTTAATAAATGGCAAACTAGGGCGAGGCAAAAGCCATTACTTCATGAAAGGCTGCTCGTCGAAATCTTTTTTCAAGGGCTTGCACGCTTCCAAGAAAAAACAATGCATTACAAGAGTCAAAAGAACAGATGGTACTTGGCAAAGCACAAAAACATAGCTTGTAGAGGTTTGCCATGATTGCTTTTCTCGCATTTTTGCTTCCCCTCTCCCACTTTCGAGGGAGGCTCTTGATACACGAGAACTTTTTTTGCAACAAGTTATGCCTATCATTACACATCAAGAGGCTAACAATATGGATGAGCCCTTCACAGATGTGGAATTGAACGATGCTATAAAAGACCTAGGTAAATGGAAGTCTGCAGGCTTGGATGGATTGACAGTGAAGTTCTTTCAGATGTTCTGGAATAATTTAAGATTGCCAATTTTGTTTATGGTGAATCATTGCGGGAATGCTGGACACTTGCCATGCTCATAGAAAGACGGTTTGCTGAAATTATTGCCCAAAAAACAGCCATGTGAAACCATATCGGATTGGTGTCCTATCTCTTTGATGTCGGTCATATATAAATTGGTTACCAAGATGCTTGTTAACAGAATAAAAGGTGCCCTACATGCAGGTCTGCATCCAGCATAGTATGGATTTGTCCCTTGAAGACAAATCACTGACAATATAGCAAATGCATATATTGGCATTGAATCTGCGAAGTATACGGACCAAGATGTTCTCATCATGCAAGTGACATAGCTAAGGCTTTTGATAGGGTACATTGGGACTTTATAGCCCACGTTATGGACAGAATGGGATTTGGACCAAGGATGAAAAATGTCATCTTTTGGCTTTATCAAGAAGGATCAACTAAATGCATTTTGGGTGGATAACTTTCAGCCTCGTGGTGGTATCTTGGGAAATCTGTTCGACAGGGTTATCTGCTTAGTGCACTTTTGTATGCCATTGCGACTCACCCAATGCTGCTTTACATGGACAAGTTGACACGAGATGGTCAGCTACATGGTCTCTCCATGGCCGATGGTACACAATTTGTGGCGCAGGCATTTGATGATGATTCTTTCTAGAATACAAAGGCTCATGTAAGCTCTCTCATAAAAGCAATGTCCCTCTATGGTTTGGTTGCATGATTACATGTGAATTTTCAAAAATCAAAGTTACTCCCTTTGAAAGATTATGATTGGCATTAGCTTCTGTGGCCAAGTCAGATCCTCCCACCCAATGAAATAGTCAGGCATCTTGGTTATCCCATTGGTTGGGAGCTCTCTTTGAAAGATGAAACTCAATGGGTGATGGCAAACTTGCACTCTAAAATCGAATATTGAAAATTATCTACATGGCCTCTACACATGCGATTGCATATAGTACAATCAATAATTATAGCATATGTCCAGTTCTACCTTCCGCTCCTACCTTGGTCGAGCAAACAAATTGAGGTAGAACCTTATCTGTTCGCCCAAAATGCATGGTGTGTCAATGTCCTTAACATTCAGTATCATATATTGGCAAGGAAAGCCGCTAGTCGAATATGGAGAGCCTAGAATATGACCATGGAAATGCCCAAAGATAATATCATCATAATTGGATCCAATGTCCATATGCATCCGTTTTCATATTAGTGCACAAAGCTCCCAACATGTGTGCCCATGGCTTAGCTTGCTTTATAAATGCGCGTAGAAGGCTCTCATTTGAGATTGGCAAGCTATACTGTGTCATTTACAATGGTCCAGTAGGCCCCTAAATCAAGGAAACTCATTGTTATTGCAGAAAATTCATTGGGGCAAAGTATTTGATCCACCACTTGCATTGTCTCAATCAAGAAAGGCATATAATCTCTCTACATTGGGAATTCGTTGCATAGTGATGTCATGGATGAAAATGGTTATTATTTCCGTGCAGTCAGAGAATGCAACTTGCGGATGCATCACAAGCCAGTCTAGAGAGTCATTTCAAAAATAATGCAACCCTTTCAACCAATCCTTGTCACCAACCTGTGGACATTTTCCAATATGAAAAGGGTCTAGTGGACTCCAGGACGTCTAAATATTTGGAAAGTACAAGCTTTGAGAATGGGGGATTATCCTGGAGTACAAAGGATCAAACTCCTAAAATTTAGGAGAGTTGCTATTTTTGGCCCGACTCCGATGGAAATTATGTTCGCGTCATTACGTCTGGAATTGAGCAAATACCAAGAGTTGCTAGAGTAGCTATGACAAATGGGCTACTAGTTAGGATATTTTTAGAGGTAAATTTTATGGAAAAACCCATCTCTTAGATTGGGACATGCGGCAAGAAAGTGGATCAAAGTGAGACAAGTGACCTCATACTCGTCAGAAAGTGGATCAAAGTGAGACATGTGGTCTCACACTTGTGACTTCGACTATTGTGTGGTGCTCCACTTGTCATCATAGCCTTCTCTTTCCATTTTCACTCATGGGAGTCCCAAATCTATAAATTGGAGCCCTTTCTCTTCATTTGGAGGAGGCTCTCTTGCTACACACTAGCCTCTACCACCGTTACAAGCTGCCCTAATGATGGCTACTCTCTTTCTCTCTCTCTTGAAGGCTGCCCATGAAGAATATCGGCTGATGGGGACTGTTTGGGAGGCTTCCATCGCGAAGAAATATTGAAGGCAAGGGTATTTAATCATTTTATTATGATTTCTAGCCACTGTACTTGTTGTACCAGCCCTTGTACTTGTTGTACCTGCTGTAACAACCATTGTACCGAAGTCACAAGGGATGGGGGATGGGGACGGCAACGGGAACGGGAACGGGAACGGGAACGGGAACGGGACGAGGGATGGCCGTATGTAGGGAACGGGGATGGGGGTAGAAACGGCACTTAAAAATTGCTTTGTCGGTGCCACCCACTCGCCTATACAGGAAAAGCTTGCATGCCCATGGCCGTGCACCACCTCCATGAGGGGATGGGGTGTGATTGACCTCATCCCACCATGTCCATCCCGTCGTCCTTCTATGGGAACTTGAAATGCTACCGCCACGTGAGGAGGATGCCATGGATGATGGATGCCTCCTTGTCACTTGATAGCTTGAGAGGCAGAGAGAGAGAGAGAGAGAGAGAGAGAGAGTGAGGCTTGCGCCTTGAAAGTTGAGGGAGAACTTGAGTGTGAGGGTGGGTGGGGGTGTGCGTGTGTGTGTGTGTGTGTGTGAAGCTTGAGAGAGTGTGTGAGTCTTGAGAAGCTAGAGCTTGCTTGCGTGAGAGCTTGAAACTTGAGACCTTGGCCCTTGAGGCTTGCCGCTTGAGGGAGAGAGAGAGTGTGTGTGTGTGTGTGAAGCTTAAGCTTGAAGTGTGAGAGGGAGTGTGTGTGTGTGTGTCTTCTTATAGGGAGGGAGGCAAGAGAGAGGCCAAGGCCCAAAGGCTCAAAGGCTCAAGGCCTATGGGCCAAGGCTAAAGTCCCACGAAAAGCCCCTCCCAAACGGCCAGAAAAAAATGGTCAAAAATGTGACCGTTGCCCAAAAGGTAACCTGGGGCGTTCCCATGCAGTCGTCCCCTCCTGGATGTGTCCCCAGAATGCCGTCCCTTCTGAGGGACGGCCACCTGGGGACGTCCGTCCGTCCCCGTCCCAAAGTGTTCCCGGGACGGCATCCCCCCGTTCCAAGGGTCCGTCCCCTCCGTCCCTTGTGACTATGCAATGTACCTAATATACCGGCCCTTGGTACTTCTTGTACCTTCTGTACCAGCCATTGTACCGGCTGTACCAGCCCTCGTACCTGTTGTACCAACCCTTGTACTCGTAGAAGCTATTGTACCTATTGTACCAGCCATTGTATTTGTATCGGCTGAATGGAGAGTTGTACTTGCTGTACCAGCTCTATTGCATGAAGACCCGTGGTTTTTGGGAAAGAATGAGTATCCACACAGAGGTATGTCAGAATATGCAGCGGAAATGATATCCAAACTTGGGTAGACAAGAGCAAGTAGACTGCAGAAAATAATCAGCACAAGAAACACTGAGAGATGTGTGTAAACTCTTCTCTATACACAAGATCCCGAAGAAAACTGAATGAGAAAGTGGAGGAGGATGGGGGGGAATATATACAAGCCCATGAGGGCAGTCGGCCAGCCCTGGAAGAGGCCCACGACTCATGAAATGTCCACGACTGCTGAAAAACAGCAGTCGGCCAGCATCTGGTCCCCACGTCTGCTCAGATCAGGTCGGCCAGCACACAAATAGCCCACGACTGCTCCAGATGCAGTCGGCCAGCCTCAGTGTGGTCCTGGCATCACCTGGCAGCCCTCCAGCCACTAGGAAAAAAATGGGAAAAATAGGGAAAAAATACGGGGAGTGTGGAAAAATGATATACGGGCGGGCACACCCACAACAGAGGCCCTGGTGTATACAAATAGACAGGAGATGACTTCTAACACCCCCTCTCAGCTCCTGGCTGTGTAACCAACCCCAGGGAGCTGGAGTGCCGCCTGAGCGTAGCCTGAGGTAGAGACTTCGTGAAGAGGTCCGCCGCATTGTCCTCCGTCGAACAATAAAGTAGCAAGATGTCACCAGCCAAGATCTTCTCACGAACAAAGTGATACTGTATCTCTATATGCTTGGTCCGGGCATGGAAAACCGGGTTCCGAGCAATAGCTATACAACTCTGGTTATCACACTGGATGACTGTGGGCTCCCTCTGTGGAAACCCCATCTCGCCAAGCAGCCTCCGCAGCCATACAACCTCACAAGCAGCACCACAAGCAGCCCGATACTCTGCCTCTGTCGAAGAAAGGGCAATAGTCGGCTGCTTCTTGCTGCTCCAAGAAACCGCTCCTGAGCCGAGGGTAAAAGTGTATCCTGAAGTAGATCTCCTCGTGTCTGGATCTCCTCCCCAATCTGAGTCACTCCAACCTTGGAGCTTGACTCCATTCCCTCCTGTGTAAAAGAGTCCCAGATCCTTCGTACTCTGCAGATACCGCAAGATCCGCAATCCTGCGTCCCAATGAGTCTTCAATGGCGTCTGCATAAAAGAGCTCAACAGCCCCACGGAGAAGCTCAAGTCCAATCTGGTGTTCAGCAACCAGATCAATGAACCAACCAACTTCCGGTACTGCGAGGCATCAACTGGCTCACAAGGATCTGTAACGGTTAACTTTGTGTTCGGGTCCATCGGCGAAGTAATAGGCTTGCAGTTCTCCATCCCAAAGGCCTCAAGCAACTCATGAACATACCGCTGCTGAGAGACGAAAAACCCCCTCTGGGTCTGCCAGATCTCCAATCCCAAGAAGAAGTGGAGTAAGCCTAAGTCGGTCATCTCAAACTCTTTTGACAAGGCAGCCTTCGTCACTCCAATGTGCTCCACATGACCGCCGGTGAGAATGAGATCATCCACATAAAGGATGATGAGTGTGACCATGCCGCGTTCCCGAAAGAGATACAGGTTCGGATCTGCAACCGATCTCTGGAATCCAGTCCGAATAAAGAAGGAATCAATCTTCTGATTCCAAGCCCGCGGAGCCTGCTTAAGACCATACAAGGCCTTACGTAGCCTGTAAACCATCCCTTCCGATCCTGGAACAATGAAGCCTGGAGGCTGCTCAACGTACACCTCCTCCTGCAGGTCACCATTAAGGAACGCCGATTTTACATCCATCTGGTACACGGGCCACCTCTGAGAAGAAGCAAGGGCAAGAACGGTCCGAATCGTGGTCATCCGCGCTGTCGGTGCAAAGGTATCCTCGTAGTCGATGCCTGGCCGCTGAGCATAACCCTTAGCCACGAGCCTGGCTTTGTGTTTGTCCACCGACCCATCAGCCGCGTACTTGGTCTTAAAGACCCATTTGACACCAATGACTGACCGCTTCGACGGCCTCGGTACCAACTCCCAAGTGTTGTTCTTCTCGATGGCGTCAAGTTCCACCTGCATGGCTTCCCTCCAAGTATCCTGTGAAAGGGCTTCCTTTACGGAAGTGGGCTCTTTATCCCGCATGATACGAGACATAAGAGCATAGTTCACCTGAAGAAGCTCCGCCGTGTTGCTTTTATCTCGAACTCGATGTGATCTTCGAGGGCCGTCCTCTGTGGTCCACTCGGAGGGTAGCTCCGTGACACCTGACTCCCGAAGGGTGTCCATCAACCACCTAGGTACTCGAACAGATCGTGGAGCCTCCTGTGGTCGCGGGGGCTCAATTCCAGCTGCGGGCTCAACCTCCTGTGATGACTGAGGTGGATCAACTGGAGTGATAGACTGGGAATCATCATCAGACTCTGGATCTCCAAGAAGTGGCGGCTCCTCGACAGTGGATGCTGGAACATGCTCGTCAAAGACCACATCCCGGCTGACAACAATCTCGTTCCTGTCTGGATCATACAACCTGTATCCCTTGGAAAGAGAGTTATACCCCACAAATACCAGCTTGCGGGACTTGGAGTCAAGCTTCCCCCTCTGCTTCTTCGGAATATGTACATACGCGTCACTCCCAAAGACACGGAAGTGCGAGACATCGGGTTTCCTGCCAAAATATGCCTCAAATGGAGTCATATGGGGTACAGAAGTCGTCGGAGAGCGGTTAATGGTATGGACAGCTGTCGCCACAGCCTCACCCCACAGTGGACGAGGAAGATCTCGATGCTCCAGCATGGTCCTCGCCATCTCCACCACAGTCCTGTTCTTACGTTCAACAACTCCATTCTCCGAAGGCGATCCGGTATTGGCCAATTCCCTCTTGATGCCATGATCTGCACAAAACCGAAAGAATACAGTCGAGGAGAATTCCCCTCCTTTGTCAGCCCTGAGAGTCTTGACCTGAAATCCAGACTCTTTCTCCACCATCACGTGCCAATCCTTGAACCGAGCAAAAGCCTGGTCCTTCTGTGAAAGAAAGTAAACCCACGTGAATCTGGTACAATCATCAACAAGCAGCATGAAGTAGAGAGATCCTCCCAAGGATGGTATCTGCTGTGGTCCACACAAGTCAGTGTGAATCAACTCCAAAGGTTTCGAAGCCCGCCTGGAAGCCTGCTTCGGAAAGGATTCCCTGTGCTGCTTACCACGTATGCAAGAACTGCAGCGTCCTTGCCTACTACCAACATCTGGCAAGCCAACCACCATCTGGTCCCGGAAGGCGCGCCGCAAAGCATCCACATTTAAGTGGCCAAAACGAAAGTGCCACAAGTCTCCGACCTGAGAGCCTGTCAGTGAGGAGAGTGCAGAGAGTTTGTAGATACCGTTCTCCACACCGCCTTCCCAAACAACTTTGCCTGTCTCACGGTCCCTTAGAGCAACTGAATGCTCCTCAAATTCCACCCGAAAGCCAGTCTTGCATACCTCATGCACTGACAAAAGATGAAAGCCCAGAGCAGGGACATAAAGAACACGGGAAGCATGCTTGCCCCCCTTGCCGTCGGGAATGATCTCCATCCGGCCCTCACTATGAATCGGAATAGTGGAGTTATCACCAATAAAGATACGACCTGACTGCCGCTTCAGATCCAGGAAGAAGTCACGGGATGGAGTCATGTGCCTGGAAGCACCACTGTCGAGAATCCATTCCCGAGTATCCTTTGCGGTGAAGCCAACTGCCTCCTCGCTCGAAGACGATGAATCATCGGAGTCCACCATCTCCAAGTGCACAAATGCCGGAGTCTTCGCAGCTGAGGCTGAGGACTCAGCACTCTTCCCTGTCCGCTTAGGGCACTTCCTCCAGTAGTGGCCTTTCTCGCCACAATCATTGCAAGACCTTTCGGCCTTCAGCTTCTCTCGTTCTGGATCAGGCTTCTTCTCGGAAGACTTATCTGATGAAGCCTTCCCTTTGCCCTTGTTGGTATTACGGCCTTTCGACCGTTGGCCAGTTAAGGCCTCCGAACCTCCGCCGTGAGGAGGGTTCGTAAAACGTTCCTCCTGGTCCAAGACCATTGGCACAAGCTCCTCCCAAGTAATGGTGCTGAGCCTGCCACTAGTGATCAACGAGGAATAGAAAGCGGAATACTGACCAGGCAAGTGAGAAAGTAACGTGATGGCCATATCTTCGGACGATATCTCTTTCCCAGCTTGAAGGACTTCCTGCTGAAGGGCCTGCAGCTTGTTAATGTGTTCCCGCATCGTCGAAGACTTTGCAGGGTTCATAACCCGCATCTGCACTTCCAAGGATATCCGCTTCATGGGTGATACCCTGTTGTACAAAGAAGCCAAGTGCTCCCATATGCCTCTCGCCAGCGTCATGTGCTTCACATGGTTGATCACCTGTGGTGTGCAATTGAGGAATATAAATGACCGGACCCTGGCGTTGACACGGTCCCACATTTGTGCCTGTGCCTCTCGGTCCTTCCTCGCGGATAAAACCTCCCCTTCCTCAGCTTCCGGCCTTGGCACCCCTTTGATAATAAAATCAGCAAGATCATATGACTCCAGTACTGACTCCATCATGACCTTCCAAATGCCATAATTTGACCCGTCCAACTGCCGATCCACTGGGAACGTGGGAAGAGTCGGAATCTTCACGTGCTTCTCTGCCATCTCGAGTAAATCCGCCATCTCGGAGAGTAACTTGAAAGGGTGGGTGGGTGGGAAAAATCTGAAAATCAGAAAATATGCAAGTGGCTGTCCAGCCCCTCTGCCCGCCTTCCTCTTGCACCTTCACTTCCCGTTCAGCCCAAAACAGTCCACCGATCAGCAACCTGTTGCTCCCCCTCTTGCTCAGAAAAACGCCCAAGATCTGCTAGAGCCTATGGCTCTGATACCATGTCAGAATATGCAACGGAAATGATATCCAAACTTGGGTAGACAAGAGCAAGTAGACTGCAGAAAATAATCAGCACAAGAAACACTGAGAGATGTGTGTAAACTCTTCTCTATACACAAGATCCCGAAGAAAACTGAATGAGAAAGTGGAGGAGGATGGGGGGGAATATATACAAGCCCATGAGGGCAGTCGGCCAGCCCTGGAAGAGGCCCACGACTCATGAAATGTCCACGACTGCTGAAAAACAGCAGTCGGCCAGCATCTGGTCCCCACGTCTGCTCAGATCAGGTCGGCCAACACACAAATAGCCCACGACTGCTCCAGATGCAGTCGGCCAGCCTCAGTGTGGTCCTGGCATCACCTGGCAGCCCTCCAGCCACTAGGAAAAAAATGGGAAAAATAGGGAAAAAATACGGGGAGTGTGGAAAAATGATATACGGGCGGGCACACCCACAACAGAGGCCCTGGTGTATACAAATAGACAGGAGATGACTTCTAACAAGGTATATGGATTATATTGTTGGCTCGGCATTTCTACAGCCTGTGTTCCACGGTTACCTCGTGTTGGGCTGTGTTATGGCATTTGTATATGGATAATCTGGCATCTCCCATGGGGAGAGTAAGGCCCTCAAAGCTTGTACATGATATTATTCTCGGCCCATTCCGGCCTCTATGTGGTGTTAGCTCTGCACATCTCTCTTTTACAATTCTATGGATTAAGTGGCATATGTGTTGAGACTATGGCCATGGTGTAAGTGTTTAATTGCATTCATGGTCAAGTGTTTTGCCAAACCCCAAAAGTTACATTGGCATCAGAGCACAGGCTTTCTTGGAAGCGGAGGCCTGGATGCACGAAGGAACTATTGATCATGACAACTCTACCGGCAAAATAAAATTAGATAAGTGCATAGTATACATAGCACTATCAAAGTCATGCTATCGTCCTCTCCTAGTTCACACCAAGTAGCCTGCAATCACTAGGATCTCCACAAAAGACGTGGGTTCCCACTTTTGCACCACATGCAACAAAGTACATCCACATCCAAGAGTTCATCTAAACAAACTCAAGGATATCTTGGCAAGACCAATTAAAGAAGGCTCTCTGGTCTCCCAAGTCAATGGTCTCTACAATAAATTCTTCTCTACAGGTCAAGGATTTTTACCCAGAAGGAAAACACCCATCTACAACTCGACCTACTCAAATTTCCAAAACAATACACTGTCAGATATCACGTAACAGATGGGACAACCAAGGTATATGTTTCCAAGGTGTGTATCTTGATCTGAACCTTCCAAGAGATCAACCAGTCTTGGGTCCCCTCCCTCCGATCACCCCTGCAATGGTCCAAATCTACTCCTTCAAATCGGTCTTCTACAAGTCCGGGTACTGAAGGAAATTTCTGGTCCAAGTTGTTCAGCTAAGGCATTACAAGTGCATATAAATCAAGAAGCTATCAAGAAATCTGTTCTCGCGACATACTCAAACAACTCTCCTTCGCTGTCCGCCTTGGGTGTGAAGGCCATGGTATCCTCTAACAGCAAAGTTAGAGGGAGCCCTAGATTAGGAGGAAACAGGCTAATACGGGCGGCTAAGGTTATTATTGATAAATCCATGTGTACTCGCTATTTATAACATTTATCGCAGCAGTGAGCACTATATAAGTGAAACATGGGTTATCGTTGTCATAACCTCACTATTGGTCAGAATTCGACCAAGACTCCGGCTGCATGTGTGGCAAAACATAGATCGGCATGCCAAAGGACTGGCATGGATCTGTGCAAGTCAGACCTTGGCCCCTCACTCGGGATTGGTTCAAAGCATAGAACCTACGGTTGGGAGGTGAGCTAGCTTGCACCCCTCTTAGGGGTTTGCCCTAATCACTTGTGGTTTGCGTTTAGGAGATCCGTGGGTTTTTAACAAAATATTATTTGTAACTTGTCAAACATCAAGGTGAAGGTAAAAAGGTAGATAAAGTGTATGGATGATTCTCATGGTGCAACAACCGTGGTGTTAGGACTACATACCAAGAAAACCTAATAAGGTTATGAAAACCCATATCGAATCGGAAACCGATGAACGCGATAGATTGTGGCTGGCGACATTCCTCCCAACCACGAGCTCCCTTTCGAGACCACCCCCGAGCTTGGGTTCAGATTGCCGTGAGTCAACCAAAATCAAACAGCACGCCCTAGTGTCCCATACCACTGAACCGTCTGTTTGCCCGTAGCTACTCTAGCCTTTGGGCCCTATACGTCTTGGTAGACCTCTCTATAGCATTTCTCCTTGGGAAAAGGTGATAAACCATATGATCTATGTGATGATTTGAGGAACATGAGGGTAAGTATCAAATTACCACAACTTTTGGGTTTGAGTTCTTCTCTTAGGAGAGAGATGTCCAGACGTTTGAGTGTTAGAAAAAAGAAAGAGGGGGTTAAAGAAGTGGAGGTAAAAGGGATTAGTAAGGAGAGGGAGGGAGGTAAAGTTAAGCCAACATTATCTAGCATGCCAATTGCTGAGTGCACGTAAATGGTGTATGGGTGTCAAGGGTGTTAATAGATGGAGGAGTAGAAATAAATACTAAAGAGACAATGGAAAGTGTGGGGTTAGAGTGTGATGTTAGATAGGTGCAGCAAATTTGGCAGTTGGATACTAAGAAGGTTCAAACTCTTGGAGGCATTAAGTTAGTGTGGCAGTGGAGATAGGTGGTGTTACTTCTAGCCTCCCTTTTCATGTAATTGCTTTAAAGTCACGACAGGTTAAGACCTACCCTCGTATAATTGGGAGAC
Organism: Cibotium barometz; assembly: GCF_041138505.1. Classification (NCBI taxonomy): domain Eukaryota; kingdom Viridiplantae; phylum Streptophyta; class Polypodiopsida; order Cyatheales; family Cibotiaceae; genus Cibotium; species Cibotium barometz. The sequence goes on along the minus strand of NC_141057.1, from coordinate 39,146,652 downwards.
CATGGTTGATCCAATCCAATATCACCCAAAGATGGGATCGAGGGGACTTCTTCATTGGTGATAAAGAAGATTAAGTATAACAATCCTTTACAATGCCATGACACCTCATCCTCTTCTAGTGATGAAAGTTGTTCCCGGGGATCAATGGAAGCTCCTGCAATGAGTATGAATCTGAATCTGGCTCTGGTTCTAGTTTTGTGGAAGTTTATGTAATCTCCTTGTATGCTCGTAATGAAGAGTTAAAGACAGGATAGGAAGAAGATGTATGACAAGATGCTCACTGAAGATCTTTATCATCAAGAGAAAGAAGAGTATGTGTGAATGTGTTGGAATGCTTTCCTAGACTTTTTGCCACTGAATATGAGATTTTGAGGGGTATGGAAGGAGTGGAGCATCACATCAATCTCAAGGAAGGCTCCAAACCTGTGGTTCAAAAATTAAGGAGCTTAGGACCAGTTAGGGGAGAGGATTTGAGGACCAAAATCGAGAAGCTCTTGAATGCTGGGTTTATCTTCTCAGTGGAAGCTTTTGAGTGGGCCAGTGGCAGTGGTTTCACCCAAGAAAGTAGGGAAATGGAGAATTTCTATTTACTTCAAGCCACTTAATGCTTGTACAAAAAGAGACCATTTTCCTCTTCCATTCCAGGATGAGATCTTGGACAAAATTGCTGGCCATGAAAGGTATACAGTATGTGATGGATTTAGTGTATAATTTCAGATTCATATTGCTGAGGAAGACCAAAAAAAAACCACCTTTGTAACACCTTGGGGCACCTTTGCTTATAGGGTAATGCCTTTTGGTCTTACCAATGCCACTGCCACTTTCCAAAGGTGTGAATCGAGTTTCTACCTGAACACCTGCAACCCTTTGTGTAGCATTTCTAGGAAGTGTAGCTGGTTTAAGTGTTGGTGGGCATGTATCTTCACTAGACATGATATCCCACAACCCTTTGGCTACCAACACATCCCAAATCATAAGCACCCCAAATACACCATGTGCCTGAGCCATCGTTGCTCAACAATGCAAAACCACAATATTATATATGTATGATTTATAAATACATTGGTATGGGCTCATGGATTCTAGATAGACCGGCTCCCTCCATTTCAGCATGATCCAGATTCCCCATACATTAGGCTTACACATGAGAACAGGAACCGGGTGATCCAATATGATCTACTCGGGCTATACACATGTAACACATGGATGACACCGGTAGGCTCATTGCCTAATAAGATGCAGTACTACAGAGATCATTTCCTAAGATTCACAACAAATGGTTTCATACAGAGACCAAGTTATCGCGATGCCTTCATGGCCCATGCTATGAGGATAGCCATTGGCCAGCTTAGGGTATCATCCCATAGACTGAGGATAGAGACTAGCAAAGCTTAGCAAATACCCAGAGAGGATAAGACATGTAGACTCTGTCAAATGGGGGTTGAGTCGGATGAGCACTATGTTTGCCAATGCCCAGTCTACTACACCAGTTTTTTCCAGCCTAGAGGGGTGGACAGGGAGGCACCAGAGCCCATCACAGTGGATACGAGTGCCTATACCACAGTGCCCCCTCGCACCAGGCCCATAGGAGTCACATCAAATCGGGCACACACTCCACAGAGCTAGACGCCCTCGTCTCGTCACACCCCGGCCACCCCAGCTCATCACCCCGGCTTTAGGAGATCCTGGCCCACCATCGAGCAGCCTCATCCTCCCAGCAAACTATCGACATCTCTAGCCTTCTTGTATCACCCATGATGGATATCTTAGATGGGCCCATGCCTGGCATACAGGTTGATTGACTGTTTTTATTCAGCTCTCCGGATCTGATTTTTCATCTTGTATAATCTCAGAGTCTGAGATCTTAGCTTTCAGTTTTCAGTTTTAGTTTACTATTGCTTTTTCGTCTTTCATCCATGACGAAATTTCATGGACACTATGTACACATCATTTTGGTCTCATAGACCCTTGGGTCACATACTCACAAGAAGAAGATAATGCTCAGAAATACATAAGCACACCCATTCCTGCTAATGCCAGGCGAGGCCTTGCGCTCATCCGCACCCGGTCACACACTCTCGAGATTGAGAGAGGAGCATGGAGCAGTGTCTCGAGAGAGAAAAGATTATGCCGGCTATGTAGTCTGGGAGCAGTGGAGACAGAGGAGCATGTTCTTTTAACATGCCCACAATATCAGCACATAAGGAGAGATTTCAGCACCACTTTAGAAGGATACACCAACTTAGTGAATTTGCTCTCGCATGGCCAACTTGCTGCCCTTGGCATATACTTCATCAAAATTCTCAAGCACCGTGACTACCTTGTAACGCAATTGGCCACACACTAGTCTTTTTTTCCCTCCCATGAAAGGAGGAGGCTTTGTTTACAGCTTTTGTACTTACTTCGTGGGGGTCCCATGGGCCGTTTTTCGGCCTCCCGAGGACGATAATATATTCTTCTTCCTCTTCTTCTTCTCTCTCCTTCCAAACTAGAGCCTCAAGAGCAGATGCACCCACTCCCCTCCACCTCCGAGCTGATGCACGAGCCCGGCCGAGAGGAGTGACATTAGAAAGAGCCACCAAGCTATGCAGAGCCTGACGCCCCCGACATAGTGGCCGCTGCCCACACTCGTCACCTCAGGAGGATCAGAGCCATCATTTCCCACCACCGCAAGACTTTCTCCCGCCATCTCAACCTTACTACATTGGGTCTTACTACATTGGGTACCATGTTGCAGCACCGTATGTGAGATAATCCTGGCTGATGCGAGAGCTTGAGGCTCTTTGTTTGTTTTTTTTGTTTTTTTACCAGATATTTTCTTTTAGTTTTACTTTAAGTACCATAATGATGTATTCCATGGACATGATGTAACGTTTTGGTCTCATAAGTCGTTTTGGCCTTTTGAAGACGTTAATACAACTCTCTCTCCAAGAGGAGAAACGCAGGAAGGATAGGGCCCTCCCATGTGCGAGTGCGGGGGCTATAGGCAGGGGTTTCCCCCAAGGAGGAAGCCACGACGCTTTGCCAGATGCAAAGAGTGGACAGGATTGGCCCCCCCTTTGCAGATACATGGAGGGCAGGCAAGGATATGACACAAGAGCGGCCCCTCATCATTAGATTCCCTGATGCCACCAGCAGATAGGTGGGCTACCCTCAAGGGCACACAAGTGTACATGGGAGATGATCTCACTCCAGCACAGGCACTGGCGTGAGGCAATGGTGACAGTTCATGAGGCCCGCAGAGTAGGAAAGAGGGCTATCTACAGAGATGGTAGGGTCATTATCACTGAGCGCCGTCCCAAATAGGGATGCGGGGTCTATGAGACCAAACACCTCAGGTTGGCAGTATGGAACTGCAATGGCATGCTGTGGTCGAATCCAGGAGGCTTGAGCGAGATTCTCATAGGCAGGGATGTCATTGTTTATATAGAGACTCATCAGAGCCTTGAGAGGGGCTTACCATACATAGCCGGGTATAAGTGGGAGTCAGCTTTCCAAGGCGAGACCCGCACATCAAGAGGAGTACGTGGCTCTAGTACATCTCGCATGCCGATGATACCCTAGCGCCCCTACTAGCCTACATGTTCAATAGAGCCCTTTGTGAAGGATTTCCACCCTCTTGGTCCACCAACACCATCACCCCCATCCTCAAAGACGGAGATCCACTTGATCCTAACAATTACAGGACGATCATGATTGGCCACATTGGCCTAACTCTATGGATTAGTGCTAGAGGCGGAGCTCAGTTCATTTGTAGAGAGCCAGGGATGCAGAGCCTCAGGACTTTTATACTTTTATATACATATCTTTGTCAAAAAGGGAACAATGGATGCATTATAAACTTACCAGCCAATAGTATTCCAATGCACATGTTTGAAATAGGCCTAGTTCTTCTGGAAATTCATCTTTGAAGCACGTGTACAATGTCCTCAAATCCTTCTGCAAGAGAGAGATGGCTATACTGAACGTTCTTGAAGTGATCTCTCCTTCACTGCTGTTTTCCGTCAAGTGTTTGTTGAACCTTTGGACACAAGAAACCTGTTGTGAACAGAAGATTTAGGCATCAAATCTATGGAGAGAAAAAGCAGTGAAATATCCCGAATGAGGTCAATGAACAAGTTCAAGTAGCCACATGTACCTTAACCCATCTTTTGATGCAAGCATTGGCTTCCTTGGGGTTTGGATCCCAACAAAGCAGGAGAGAGAGAAGCTCAATCAATTTGGAAACTGCTCCTTTTGGTTGATTCAGAGGAAAAATAGACTGAAAGTCCTCTATGACATCTATTGATGGCTTGATCATCACTGTTAATAAAAGTTAGAAAGGATTCATCACTTAGAGACACACCGACTTCTTTCATAGTGAACTTTACTGGCTATTGCATGCACAGTAGCAGCACCATTAAGCCTAACAGACTTACACGCAATGGTCTCTGCAAGCAAGGAATACTCTGATTTGCTCAGTTTGCTATCCTTTGCGAATTTGCAAATGGGTTGGAATTCTCTTGCCATGATTCCCAGGTACTCAAGATCAGGTTGAAATAAAGTTGCCATATGCTTCAAAACTGCCAGACAGCATGTTTCCCTTCTCAGTCTGTAATAAGACTTGTAACAAGAGAGAATGTTCTGCCAGGTGGCTTCAAGCTCTAATTCACCTGTCAATGGGAGGTCAACACATGAAAAGATGAGCAGCGTAATAGTAAAAGATTGAAATAGCAACCGATATTGACCTGCACAAACACTCCTGCCAGCTGACAAACTTTACCTTCCAAATGCATTCCATAGGCCACTTGTACTAAAGCATTGTATCCTGCCTCCATGTCAGTTAGTGGGGGCATAAGTGACTTTTTATCAGGTGCTGGATCACTACAATATCAGTGACAAAGTAGTTAGACGCAATGGATACATGTTACTAAATGTGTTTATGCTACCAATCCCCTCTCCCCTAGAGTAGAGCAAGTATTTCTATTAATTATCTACAAACTGCACTAGGCAGGGACTGTGCACTAGCATCAAATCACACTATAAACAAATTAAACATGCAGAATCAAATAAAGAGGTGTGGTTGTAGTGCCAGGGACAGTGCACTTCTCTTGTGGAAAGCACAACTTGAATCTAGACCTTCAAGCACATGCATCCCAACCATGTTGGTAAAAAAGTAGTGTTTCTGACAAGTCCTGTGGGATTCCGTATCGCCTAGGGTATAGATACAACAGAACTGCCTAGCCCACAAATATGAGTGTTAGCAGGACCACCATGTACAAGCACTACAACACGGGCAAAATTATTAGGTTCACCGGAAGGCCCTCTAATTTCTTGTACCACGGTGGTCTTCTTGTCAATCCTGAAAAATCAGCAACAAGTGTCTAACCTATTTCTCCTTGCTGGAAGAGACCAGTCAGGATAGTTTATGGAGTTTCATGGAGGCCATTCAGGTATGGAAGAGGATCGCTTTGCTAGTAGACATGAGGTTCTATGAGAAAGAAAGAATTAACATGTACAAAAAACCCAAGGGTCTATAAGACCATGAGTGAAACGATATCATAGGTATACTGAACCATGGAAAAAGTAACTGAAAAAAATGAAAAACTATTACTAGTGTATATACATGTGATGTCAGTATATGATCCTATGTATGAGGTAAACTAGCCATGATCAACTAATGGTAACGCCCGTCTCAGCCAATACCGATCTGATGGCCAAGAGGCATGTCATGGCGTCAATTAGCCTCCTGGATCTGTATCTCTCGAGTGGAGGATCTTGATGCACTGGGTGAGGGGCATCTGGCCCACAAAATAGATTGAACTCTCACTGAGGACCCCTGTGGGTCGGGGAGCCGGACATTCATCGAAAGCTTCTACACTCAAGTTCAGCCAGGTTTCCGCCGCAACAAGACAGGTCGTGTGGCCAAACAGGTTCTTCTGCCACCATGAGATACATCACATTGCACAGTGCAAGTACAGTGGCACATCTGCAACTTCCTATGGACTGAAAGCGATGGTCGCACACACTGGGCCAAGGTAATCCAGAACACCATCAACCCCCCCCCCCCCCCCCCCAAAAAAAAAAAAACCCGCAAAAAAAAGTAATAGCTCTGCATTGTTGATCTGGCGATTCACGACAGGACACTTTTGCACAAACTCATTGTCCACAGCCTCCAAACTATCCTGCATAGTTGACTACACCTCCACCCACAGCAGCCCTTGGCCCCCAACATCACGTCTTTCGAGAACAAATTTGTGGCTAGCCTGTCTGAGCTTGGGCCGCACTTCAGCCGGGAGTCTTCCAGCCCCTCTCCCCACGAAACCTGGGGACCAAGAGCGCATGCGGCAACCTTTGGCTCTTTGCTGCACTTCTCTCAACCCCCCAACAAACAAATGTCCTCGCCGGTTTTTAAGTTTTGGGTGGAGGGGGCTGCATCATACAACCCCAATATGAACGCCCCCATCCCCAATATGGGTAGTAATCTTCCCTCACCCACGACATATCCCTCTTGATCCTCAACCTCATAGAGGACCTCCCCTCACTGGCTTTTGAGGTCAGCCAATCAAGCCGTCTACTCTGCAGGCACCCCATCCAAGGAGGATTGCAGATCCCTCCACATACCTAGTGGTTCCAAGTAGTAGGCTTCTACAAGCAGGTGTGGCACATCGATCCCTCTCCTCTTGAGGTCGTGGATGATCCATCTTGCCACCCGGGCTACCCTTGCTACTCCTACTCCACCCCACTGGGGGAAGGAGAATTCAGCTTCATGGGATTGAGGACACACCGGCCATGACTGGCATTGGAGAGCTCATGGCATTTCCTCTCACATCCTCTCCGATTTCTGGAAGAGATTGTGAAGTAGTTTCCGCACAACGAAGATCTCCCTCTTTCTTTGGCTAGTGGCCCTTAGGAGTCTGGCAGTGGGCACTTGGCTGGCAAGCGGGCCGCCTTGCCACCTGCAGTGTATGCAGCATCCCAAATATGTGATGCTACCAATATCTTTGTGTTTTTTTTTATACCCGCTAGTTAAGTTCACATCACTAGCAATTGGTGGTTATTGAGGGTCCAGCATCTAGCAAGCATGTCTCCATCAAGATCTTCTAAGTACATGCAGTCCCACAAGATTGGCAACCGATTAGGGTTTCCCATTAAGTCTGCCGGGAACAACATTTTGTAACATCCAATTGCCCTCTTCTGTATTAAAAACATGTGCAGCTGTAAAAATCAGCGACTAGCAACAATACAAAGCCCCAGCCGCTTGCACTGATAGCACCACTATGCAGCATGTGCCTACTGTCTCCATAGAGTGCCCATGCAGCCTTTAAGCCTAACGATCAGGTCCACCAAGCAGCTACACAGCAGCACACACATCCCACATCACCCAAGAGTAGACCATACGCACACAGGTTTGTACAGCTCCTTGGCTACTGGTCCCACTGCCCAGGGGCAGTCCTTATGACGGCTGAGGTGGCTTGTGTGAGGTGGAAGGTAGATGATGCACTTACTCTTCACCATTGACATCCCAAAAGTCAGCCATTGGTGTCCTGTTATAGATAGCTGACCTGCTGTACATCAGCGTTTATAATCAAGTGATAAATAATTAGGGCAAGTGTGCTTTCCTGTTTTTTGTGAAGTCTTTGCTATCTTTTATAATCAAATGATTAATAAATGTGCTTCCATTAGAATACTTGCTATCTTTGTTTGTGTTCTTTCAATTCACAAGAAAAGGCTTCACCCATGGCAAGCTTTTACAAATCTCTATAAACCAGAAGATAAATTGAATTTGGACAAAAATGACTCTCTCTATGTGATACAGCATAAAGGAATTCGGGTTCCTCCCCTCCTGCTGATGTAAAGGTGTTTGTGATCATTGGGCCTCTTCCCTGGTTGGAACCGCCCAACTCAACTCAAGTTTCACTTCAGGTCCATGCATGAATGTCAACAAGAGGAATCACGAAAATTGACCGTTGGCACTATTCGATAGGGGAATGCTGCCTCGCACCCCGCGACCTTGTCGTCATGTAAAAAGCCTGGTCAAAAATTCCAGCTGGAATTTACTCACCATTGTCATGGCTCCCCGAATTCTCAGCTGGAATTTCCTGCCCAAGTTCTTTTATAGTTTTCAATCAGTGAACTACAAATATTTTTAGAAACATTAAACACCACCACTCTGTTAAAGTGCCATCAAATTCCATGAACAGATACTCGACAAATTTTCAAGTGATTGTGAAGCTTTTTTCTAGGAGATGAAGAAGTTTCAAGGGAGGTTACACACTTCAAAAGAAGCTCACAGTAGAAAGCGATCTGAAGTTCAAGAGTGGTCATTAGTTTCTCATCTCGAGCATTGCTCAAACTGTAAGACTTTGATGGAAAACTGCCTCGAATGCTTCCAGAGGAAAGAGCTCGAGTTTCAATCTGATTCATCGGCAATATAATTTGGCCCAAAAATGTGTCCCCATTCCATGTTATCTGTTTTCAGCATTTTCAAAAATTGTTAGGAAAACTGTAAGCATTTAAATATGCACAGATGTGTGTGGATGTCAGTGACTGCATCCATGTATTCTTGGGTGTGCATACATGTGTGTGGTGGCCATTGTTTGGGGGCTGGGGCAGGGGGGCATGCACTCCCATATGTGTCTCTGCATGGATGTATGCGCACATGGATTGAGAACAAAAAGTGCACACTAATGTGTGTCTGAGTGGATGTATGTGCACATGGATTTGAGAACAAAAAGTGCACACCGATATGTGTGTCTGTGTGGATGTACATGCAAATGTTTGAAGAACAACTAGTAGAAACACGTTATTACTAATCACAACTAAATTTTGATTAAATATTAATTCGAGTTTAAGCCATGTGATGATGAGGTGGATGAACAAGAGATTAGAAGAAAACGCTTTTAATACTGCCTAGTGTTTAAAAAAACTTAATTGTCAAGTGAACAAACTTACAAGACATTACAAGTATGTCAGTAAAAAGAAGTGGCTAGTGCTTTTCTAGACACCAGTAATCAGAACATGCTAAAAGTAAGCAAGCATGAATGCATGCATTCTGTGTGTGGGCCAGCATTTATGAATTCATTTACTCATATAGAGCCTAGAACATTTATGGAGTCATACATACAACAATAATGCATCTAAAAACTTGCAGACATCCCAACAAAGCGGCTGTAAGACAGCAGTACTGAAGGTCTTAGTAAGCGCACCCTCATAGTATCCTGAGATATCCCACAGAAAGTCTTCTGTATGGAGAAGGATCTTGCAATGTTCTCTCTCTGCTATCTTTTGTGGCGAGGATGCGATGAGTCCTTGTGAATGTGCAGTAGCCCCCCTGATTCTAATAGTCCATCTCTACGCTATCGCATCTCAAAAAGAAAGATGCCCAAAGATCCATGATTAGGGCATTTTACGGAGACACACACACACACACACTTCTCTTTGCTGTATCATTTTCAAAAGAAAGTTTCTCAAAGATCTATGATCAGGGTAGTCTACAGAGACACGCAGGCGTGTGCCCAGGCGTGCACACACACACACACACACACATTTAGTCAGAACTAGATAGAAATGTATTTGATAAACTGGGAATAGTTCTGCTATAGCCAATTCTGTCCACAGCAATTTCCAGCCCTGAATCAACAGTTTGCAGCAGTTTCCAGCCCTGAATCCACAGTTTGCATCAGCATCCAGCCTTCTGTGCATCATCCATACATGCAGCAGTCATCTGGTGAAGGTAACACAGCATTCATAAGTGTTTTCAGCATTGTAACATAGTGTAGAACAGTCCACCTTCTTCTTCTCTCAGCCTCAGGTGTGCAGCCCTTCCTCATGCCCTTGGGAAGAGTGCATAGGCTCGAGATCAGGTCATCGAGGTGTTTCTACAGCAGTGTACGGATCAGCCACTCTCCGATCCTCCGAGATCTTGCATTTGGCTTATCTACAGTCCACAGTCATTCTCTCTAAAGAAATAAAGCAAATACTATCTTGTTATCGGGATAGGGGGCCCTTCAGTGGGTAATTCGGGACCCAATCTGGTGTACAGTTCTCATCTCTCTCTCTCTCATCTCTTTAAAGTTTGAAGTATTGAAATGGATTGCTAAACTCACGAAACTCAGGATACAGAAGACGGTGTGAGCATTTGTGTGACAGGATCTCCCAATACAAAGACTTCCGCTGCATATCACATTGGTATCAGATTCAGATTGTCCACACACCGTATCCTAGCGTGGGGGCATCCTTGGATGGTTAGATTGCGTTCCGGCACGACCACCGACTTCAGCATCATGTCTACAAGAGAGAGTACTAGGAAGACGTCTCCCCCGAAGGAGACCTCGTTCTTCCACCTACAGCAGACACCATAGCTCTTCTTAGAGCTCAGAACCAGCTACTCATGGAGTGTCTCCAACTCTTGGAGGCAGCAGCAGCACGTCCTTCTACACCTCCAGCAGCACCCGACTACATCTCCCTCTTCTTTCAAATGGAACAACAAAGGAGAGAGGACGAGGCCCGAAGGAAAAGAGAAAAAGAAGAAAGACGGGACTATGAGCAAGCCCAACCCAGGATCGATGAAGACCGGCGTCAAGCTGAACTCGCCGCTCGGGAACACCAACGTGAGCTTGATCGAGAACGTATGTTACTCGAACACCAACGGGAAAAGGAGGCCATACACTTGAGGTATCAGCAGCTCTCCTCAGTCTCCCCAGTCATAGGTGTCACCAGCCAGCAACCCGCAGTAGCATCGACCACCATCATTCGCAGTCAACCAAATTTCAATAAGTATGATGGTAAGTGTGATCATTCATCAGTTAATCAATTTGTTCATCAGTTTAATGCTCATTTTCCATTAGCTAGGATCACAGACCCACAAGACAAAGTCCACTTAGCGGCTCCCCATCTCACTGGTGAGGCAGTCACTTGGTGGCAGCATTGGTCTAGTATTCATACAGACCAGGCCACAGGTGTCACAGCCTTTGACTGGGACATCTTTGTCCATGACCTGAAGACCAGATTTCTCCCGCCCCAGTACATGACCGGTCTGAAAGACGAGTTCTAGGGACTCAGATAGAACGGATCCCCAGTGCTTCAGTTTTCCGGTAAGGCTTTAGCACAACAGTTAGGGTTATCTTAGCAGGCCAAGATAGAGCAATTCATTCGTGGATTGGACAACATTCGGTTCACAGTTCGTAACTTTGAACCAAGTACATATGACCGGGCTCTGACTCTCGCTCAGAATGAAGAAATGAAGCTTAACGGGGTCAAGCCCAAGCAAGCATCTCAGTCCACTACCAAACCCCAGCAGCAGCAATCAACTGCACAGACAGGGAAAGGTAACGCATCTTCTAAAGATGCTAAGAAGGACAGCAGTAATAGCTCCAGTTCAGGGGGTAAGAAGGATAAAGAACCTAAGAAAACCCCTGATGAAAAGGCTAAAGCAGGCATTACTGGAGGTTATCTTCCTCCAGAGGAGCAAAGGAAGTACCAGTCAGAAAATAGATGTTTTTTCTGTCATATTATAGGGCATGGTAAGAAGGATTGCCACAAATGGCAAGCGGCACAAGCCGCCAAAGCTCCTTCTGCCACAGTTGCCACAACCTCCCCAGCTCCTCCAGCCCCGCCTACTACCTCAAATGCAGTTCAACTTTTACCTTCCATGCATCCTATGCCATCCGTGGTATTTGATGCTAAGCACGAGGGTGAGAGCGATGCTGCTCAGAAGAGCCTCATCCGAGCTTATGGCTCTGCCCACGACCGATAGTTTGTAGTCCTTTTCGATATGGGTAGTTCTGAAGACGCCATCTCTCCCCAGTTGGCTAATAAATTGAACTCCTTATTAGTCCCATATCATTTGGATGTGGACGGGTTTACACCTGGTCTTCGCATCCACATTTCCCAGAAGGCACAGCAATTTGCCTTTGAAGTTCAGAAGGCCTCATTTCAACGAGATTTCATCGTCTCACCTTTGTTGGGGTGTGACATGATCTTAGGAATTCAGTGGTTCCATCAGTATGAGCCTATTCCCAATTGGGGACAGGACACTTTTACTATTTGTAAAGGTTTTCCTGAGCCTGTCATGATTCGGGGGGATAGAAGCATTCTTGGCATCCCATTGATTTCACATCTCCAGGCCAGACGAGCTATCCGTAAGGGAGCAGAAGGAGCACTCCTTTATGTTCGTGCTCAAACAGCCCCTCCCTCATTAGTAGCATCCCTTACATCTTCAGTCCCTCAGTTAGCAGACCTCCTATCCAGACACCAGGACATTATGCTTAGGGACGATCTCCCGCCCAGTCTCCCTCCCTCTCGCCTTGAGGACCATCACATTGATTTGGTCCCTGGATCAGATCCTCCTAGCAGGTTTCCCTATCGTCTTTCCAAGACTTTAGAGGGCGAGTTAGAAAAGCAGTTATCTGAGCTTCTCCGAGCCGGATTCATTCGGCCTTCTTCCTCCCCATTTGCTACACCTATCCTATTTGTCCAAAAGAAAGACAAGTCTGCACGCCTTTGTGTAGACTACAGGACATTAAACAAACTCACTATCAAGAATAAGTTTCCTATGCCCAGGATAGAGTACATTTTGGAGCGTTTAGACGGTGCTAAGTTTTTCACTAAGATCGACCTCAAGAGTGGTTACCATCAGGTCCACATTTTTGAAGCTGACATTCCAAAAACAGCTTTCCGGACAGAGCGTGGTCACTACGAGTTCATAGTCATGCCTTTTGGACTTACAAATGCACCCGCAACGTTCAATAAGATGATGTCTAGGATTTTCGCAGTCCACATTGGGAAGTGTGTTTTCATATTCCTTGATGACATACTAGTCTTCTCAGCCACTGCGGAGCAGCATGAGAAAGATGTGGAGAAAGTCTTGCAACTTTTGCGAGATAATCAGCTCTACATAAACGCCAAAAAGTCTGTCTTTGGTGTTAAGGAAGTTCAGTATTTGGGCTACATCATCGGTTCCGATGGGATTAGACTAGACCCATCAAAGGTTCAGGAGATCTTAGATTGGGACATTCCTAAGACCGCCCAAGAAATCCGTTCATTCATAGGTCTTTGTCAGGCCTATAGCACACATGTCCAACTCAATTTTCCAACCTTGCAGCACCTCTTACCAACTTGCTCAAGGGGGTGAAGACTCGCAAGCAGAAGATCTCAGTTACAGGTAAGGCACTTGATGCATTCCGTGCACTCCAGAAAGCTGCCTCAGAAGCACCTGTATTAAAGTTAGCATCATGGGACGAACCTTTCGAGGTCATCACCGATGCCAGCAATGTAGCCATAGGTGCAGTCCTCCAGCAGGACAATAGACCCGTGGCATATTATAGCAGAAAGTTGGATGTCGCCGAAAAGAATTATTCGGTATATGACAAAGAGCTTTTGGGTGTGATCACAGCGCTCAAACATTGGAAGCCTTTTCTTTATGAACAGGCTTTCATAGTGAAAACAGACCACCAAGCACTTAAGTGGCTTCAGACAATGCCAAGTGCCCAGTGGAGTGATCGACAGGCCAGGTGGAGTCAAATCTTCCAAAAGTTTGGAGGTATGATTGAATACATCCCTGGTAAGCATAACCCAGTAGCAGATGCTCTTAGTCGAAAGTCCAACATCCAGGTAGTCCAAGAAGCTACCATTCTCGAAATCACGGGAAAGGACTTGGATAGTATGAAAGACCAATATGTCGACTCCCCTGAGTTTGGTACTCAGTATAGTTTGGCCCTCTCTTCTGAGCCTGGCCACTATTCAGTACAGAACGGTTGGTTGTTCTACAAGAACCGTCTCTGTGTTACTCGGGAAAAGCGTTCCGCTCTTCTCCACGATGCCCATGACGCCTTAGTTGGAGGACATAGGGGTATCAACAGTACCCTCGAGAAATTAGAACGGTCCTTTTATTGGCCAAAGATGAGGCGTGATGTCTATGCACATGTACAAGCCTGTAAGATTTGTCAAAAAGTCAAGGTTCCCCATACAAAGAAGACAGGTTTACTTCAACCTTTGCCTATCCCCGACGGACCTTTCATCGACATATCTATGGACTTTGTAGGGCCTCTACCAGCATCCACTGGATCCCGTAACACTCAGTGTTTTACCATTGTGGATCGCTTTAGTAAATTCTGCATGCTCATCCCATGCAAGCATACGGCCACAGCCGAGGACGTAGCCTGTCTGTTTCTCAAGCATTGGTATCCAATTTGTGGTTTGTCTAGCACCATAACATCAGACAGAGATTCCAAGTTTACCTCGCATTTCTGGAGGGCATTATTTGAAAACTTCGGAACTAAGTTGCAGTTGTCTAGTGCATTCCATCCCCAAACAGATGGCCAGACAGAAATTTATAACCAGTGGGCCTTTGATGTCCTCAAGTCATACTGTCATGACAGCAGTCCAAATGGGAGCACTATCTTCCATTGGTCCAAGCTATCTTAAACGACACTCATTCATCCAGTGTCGGACGGACTCCATATGAAGCAGCCTTTGGTCGCCGTTTTTCTTCTCTTTTGACGAGAATGGTGTCTCCATCTTTAGAGGCTAATAAAACCATGGAAGCATTTTCCGAGATCACTGAGTCAGTCAAGGACCGCTTGACCAAAGCTCAGGAAGCATATAGCAGACAGGCAAATAAGTCTAGACGAGATCTCCACTTCAAGGAAGGGGATTGGGTCTATTTGCGTATCATGAAGCAGAGATTGAAACAAGTGGGCAAACGTTGTCCCAAGCTTTCATTCCGTAGTTTTGGCCCTTTTCCAATAGTTAAGAAGATAAGTGATGTCTCAATGAAGTTAAAGTTGCCTGCCAGTTGGACAATGCATGATGTTTTCCATGTTTCTTGGCTAAAACCATATGTTGGTCCAGAAGTGTTTGATGTTTCAGATGAACAGCAGCCAGACGTGGTAGACGTGGCAGAAGTGATTGAGCCTGAGCAGGTCCTTCTTCATCGATGGAAGCATGGTTCCGGTCGACGGATTCGTCAGTTCTATACGAAATTCCGAGATCGAGGCACCCACGAAGCCGTATGGCTCGACGAGGAGTTCTTCCACGAGTACCCCCAGTTATTGGCGGACTACTTGGAAGCCATGAACCTGCCGCCAAGCTAATCAGGAGGGAATGTCACATGCATTCTGCACTCAATGCATGGTGACAAGATGGCTCATCATCAGAAGTGCAACAATTGTACAGTTTTAGAACCCAATAGGATGATAATTGTCGTACGCCGTGACCCCATTGTACATCCTCAGTCCAGGATAAGTCAGGCACGAGCTATGTAGGTCATTCCTCAGCCTTAGTGGGTCAGTCAGTCAGTCAAGTCCCTTAACCCACTTGGAGAGAATCATTCATGCATGTAGAGTCAGTAGAAGCCTTAGGGTTTGCATCAGAAAGCACTCTGCATCCTGCATAATATACATTCATAAGCTTGTGCATCATTTAGAACATCCCAGAAGTCTTAGGGAATTTACTAGGATTTATCTGGTATTTTTTCCATATTTAATAGTATTTATTTAGCATTATTTGCATTATTGGGCATTTATAAATATAAACTTTATTAAATGACCAACCTCCAGTTAGTATAAATAGGCTTGCATAGAGCTTAGTTTCTCATTCAGTCTTCATTGTGCTAAGAGCTCTCCTCCTCAGCCCTAGGAGTATCATTGCCTTCAGCCCTAGACTAATCCAGCCCTTGGAGCTCATAAGCTTGCTTCTCCAGCCCTTGAGAACCCCTTGCTTCAGTCAGCCCTAGGCGCCTGTCTTCAGCATCAAAGCAGCCCTATCAGCCTTGATTCAGCATACTGTCAAGCCTCAGTTCAACGCCAGCAATCAGCCCAGCAGACCTGCGTTTTTATCCAGCCGTACAGCAACACTCCTGCGTTTCTGTCCAACAGCATCAGTACCCTGCAGTTTCTGTCCAGCAGCCCCAAAACCTCTGCGTTTCAGTCCAGCAGCTTCTCCACAGACCTGCGTTTCTGTCCACAGCAATTTCCAGCCCTGAATCAACAGTTTGCAGCAGTTACCAGCCCTGAATCCACAGTTTGCATCAGCATCCAGCCTTCTGTGCATCATCCATACATGCAGCAGTCATCTGGTGAAGGTAACACAGCATTCATAAGTGTTTTCAGCATTCTAACATAGTGTAGAACAGTCCACCTTCTTCTTCTCTCAGCCTCAGGTGTGCAGCCCTTCCTCATGCCCTTGGGAAGAGTGCATAGGCTCGAGATCGGGTCATCGAGGTGTTTCTACAGCAGTGTACAGATCAGCCACTCTCCGATCCTCCGAGATCTTGCGTTTGGCTTATCTACAGTCCACAATCATTCTCTCTAAAGAAATAAAGCAAATACTATCTCGTTATCGGGATAGGGGGCCCTTCAGTGGGTAATTCGGGACCCAATCTGGTGTACAGTTCTCATATCTCTCTCTCTCATCTCTTTAAAGTTTGAAGTATTGAAATGGATTGCTAAACTCACGAAACTCAGGATACAGAAGACGGTGTGAGCATTTGTGTGACAGGATCGCCCAATACAAAGACTTCCGCTGCATATCACAGTAAGGTCTCCTCAAAGCATGCCCAACAATTATCTGACCTAGAACCGAAACCCTAATTAGGTTTCATAGACCCGACATCACACGCGGCTAGCAACTCACCACCCAGCCGTAGGTTCAGATTGCCCGCAAGCCAGCTTGGTATCGATGGCCCCGACCTAGTGTCCCATACCACTAGGCCGAACCACCCACCTGCACGCCCCCCTTGTCTACCGCATGGATACGTCAATTCACTCATAAGTGTCCCCAAGGTCACTTTTATAGCAATAGCTTGGCTATTATCGGCCCTTTCTTTTTTTATAAGGTTTTTTGCTTTATTTATAAGCTTTTAGCCATTATTAGACCTAGGCTATTAATTATAACCTCTTAGCCAATCTAGACCTCATCCTGTTAGCGCCCTTAGCCCACGTGTAAACCTTCCAGGTCCCCACGCCCCAGCTAAGCCCTTAACCATAATCTTGGATTAACCCTAACCCTAATCTTGGGTTAGCACACGCCCCTAGCCCTAATCCTAGGTCCGTCGGGACGTAACATATTTCCCTCAATTCACCTCCGCGTGAATGCATAAGGAGACAAGCCTAGGTCAGCGAATCCTCGGATCCATACACCCGTCCATAGCATCTACTCAAGTCTACTGCCTCTTACCTAGGCCAATGTAAGACTCCTTTTGTAGACCATGCTACAAAGATCCAATTGCTCTCGTTCAGAGCTGAATCTCAATAGGACATCAAGTCTTATAAGTGTAACAACCAATAGGACATCAACCATAACACAATTTAATTGTCATACCAAATGGAATCCTACATTAGTTGTTGGCAAACACTAATTCACTTAATGCACAACCAAGTCCTAGTGCCATGTACTTGGTTGTGCCATGCACAACCAAGTCATGCCACAACCAAGTCCAAGTGCCATATACTTCCAATACAATATTCCAGCCACAAGATCTCCCTTGTCCAATCCTCGTTTAAGGCTCAACGGAGATTGTGTTTTCACACATAGCTAGTAGATCCTCATGTCTAGTTAGATTGTGTTTTCACACATAACCAGTAGATACTCATGTCTACTTTTAGGGCAAGCATAAAACTCCCCATCAATTTTTCATATGTTCCATGTCCTCGAACAGCTTGAAGACAACATTCGGCTTCCAGCTACTTTTCACCCCACGAAATTGGAATGAACTTAAGGTTACCAAAATTCCACGCCACCCCATTAATAGAGATCCTGAAGGACAATGGTTATAGCATATTCCACCTCTAACAAGTCCATGGGTTACACCCCATCGAACAAGTGAAAAATCCACAAGACTCCAAAGTCATGGAATCAAAATAACCCCGTGGAACTATGTCCATGCTGGAGTATCAAACGGTCCAACCATCCACTAGTCAAGACATGCAATCTAAGACGGAGAGGTTCCAAACTTCTCTCTCTCATGTACAATTTCAAGGCTGCCTCATGCATCAATATCATTTGGCCAATGTGTGATGAATCATAAAACTTGTCACCCTGCGAGTGACATTTCAATGCTCAGACAACTACGAAAGTCCCGTATCTTGTTGTCACTCACGCTCTAACATTGCTCCTCCCAGTTACCAAAGGTTAACTATGCCAAAGCATCGAGTGTTCCAAACAAGAAACCTACAAGGCCTCATGAGATCCAACATGAGAATACACTCAATGTGCCATACCACCAAAGCACACCCCACATAAAACCTCCATTAAGCATGATCATAGGTGGAATGTCCGACTTTGCCCACTACAACCCAGCCTTGAAGCAACCAAATTCCCCTTTGAACACCAAGGTCAATGTCACATGCGCGGAAGCTCTATGTGCCTTCTTTCACTCCTAAGCAACTAACTAGGAACCCTGATGCAAATCATGAGAGAATGGTTGAAGGCAGCAAGCAAAAGCAAAGGAG
The DNA here is from genome assembly GCF_041138505.1 of Cibotium barometz. Classification (NCBI taxonomy): domain Eukaryota; kingdom Viridiplantae; phylum Streptophyta; class Polypodiopsida; order Cyatheales; family Cibotiaceae; genus Cibotium; species Cibotium barometz. The sequence continues at coordinate 39,128,221 of NC_141057.1, read as the reverse complement.
AGACTTGGAGCAGCCAACAATGATCCAACACTTGAGCAAAACGATGAATGAATTAAATAGTAAAAAGCCTATTCTTATATACAACACAAATAGCCAGGTCGACCAGTAGAAGAAACCCACGAGTAGTGAAAAATACCTACGACTAGGGAAAAGTGCCTAAAAATGTGGAAAAAATTACTCACGACTGAGTAAAATACATCACATAAATATACTGCATAAACGGTGCAATAAATGGGATAAATACTAGAAATGAACACAATCCAACACCTCCTCTCAGCTCCAGCACAGTGGACTGACTCCAATATGGGTCAGGAGCTAATCAATAGAATCTCGAGGAAGATGTTTAGTGAAGAGGTCAGCGCTCTTGGCCAATCTAGACCTGCCAGCGCCCTTAGCCCACGTGTGAACCTTCTAAGTCCCCACGCCCTGGCTAAGCCCTTAACCCTAATCTTGAGTTAATCCTAACCCTAACCTTGGGTTAGCACACGACCCTAGCCCTTAACCCTAATGGGGATGTAACATGGGCTGCCCCCCGACACTCAGCATTGGTAGGTGTGCATGACCATCTCCCGGAATCTAGGCGCATCCATTCAGCTGAGCTACACTCTTTATACAGTATATGAGCACTACAGACAGGTATGACCACATGCCAAAAACCCTAAATTCAGTTTTTGAGCATTTTTGTGACACGTGGAAACCTGTAAAACAGCTTGAAGACGGTGTCCTTGCCGGAGTTTCTCTCATTGAAGAGTGCCTGAAAGCCGTGAAGAACAAAGAGAAGTTGCCCATGAAGCCTAGAAGAACCTTGAAGACCAAGGAGCGGTGCATCCAAGCCTTGTGAGACTAGGCCTTGCCTAAAATTCCATGTAGGAATCTTTGTGAGACTGGGCCACGCTTGAGAGATCCACAAGGATTGGTGTGAAGCTGGAGACCGTTCCGGCCATAGTGTGGTGTCTTGTCCATTTTGTGTTGTGTGAATTAAGTGTTGTCTAATAATTATTCTCTTTAATGGTTATTTAATCACGATTAGGGCTCTCTAATCTGTTGCATCACACTTTTCCACAATGGACTAAAGCTTACATAGAGAATTCCAAGGACATTTCCACTTAGTAAAGCTTACATCATACACAAAATGTGATGATTAGCAATAGGATGCCTTTGTGTGCTTTTTTCTGACTTCTAGATGGCATGCAAACTATCCCAGCCAGGAATCACCAGAGCAATGCTACTAGCGTTTATGCATATGGATGTCTCATTGTAACATGCACTATGCGAAAACGCAAAGAGGAACAAAGAGAAGAGAAAGGATATATTGTTGAAATAATGTTTTCAAAAGGAAGTGATCTTGCCTATTTACAGGCTCCTAATTACCCCTATGCTACACTCGGACAGGTGGACTACTGTCGGCTAGATCCTCAATAAATCCCAAACTATCCATAAAATGCCAAATTACCAGTAAATGTCCTCCAACTTCGTCTGACTACCTTGGGTAAAATCCCGAACATTAAACCACACTATTTACTGCCCCAAAAAGGTGCCTAAACACAGCCTGAAACTCGGTATTAACATGTCCACATGTTGTGCATGTGACATCCCCTCCTACTAAGCTTGATGATGGGATCCAACTGATCTTGGATGACTGACATCATCTCTTACTGCCTGTGGACTCGGCATCCTACTTCCAAAACTTGAGGCACTCTTGACCACTTGGATCTTATCTTGAAAACCTTTTGCTACAACCTTGGATTGCTCCAATATCTCATGCTATGTTCTATGTTGAGAAATCTGATTGAAAAAAAAATGATGATTCTTGAATTTTTGGTTGAAAAGCGATAAACTGAGCAAATCCACAATGAGGATGAATGGGATGAGTTCCTGTGTTGATGTTCGTAACTAGAATGACGATAATGACTTCAGCTAATCACTATGAGATTAGTGGATTGTGCTGACAGATTACTACTGTTAACTCTTGACCCTGTGGATCAAGTTAAGGGATGGCAAATTAAAAATCTATAAAATTGAAATCCCCCATGGAGTACTGTTCAAATGGAAATTTCGGTCTGCCCACGTTCTTCTTGTCTCCTCCTTGGGCTGAAAACTTTTACCTTTCTTGCGCTGAGAGCTAGATCCCTTCTTGGAAACCTCCAACCCCTTGTTCCTCCCCTCACCCTTGTACCCTGGCCACCTGGGGCCTCTATACCCCATGGCTGCCCTCATTGTGGCACCACCACCAGAATACTTGATGATAAAGAACCACTTGGTTGCATTTTCCTGTCTGGACCAAAAACCACCACCTTTGTACTATGAGTTTCCAAATCTGCACCAATTCAGCACCTCTAGGATTTCCACCATGCTCTGCTATGAATGTAATGATATCAATGTAACATGCGCAAGAACTGCCTGTATTAAGAACTATGCAAAAACGCAAAGATAAATAGAGAGAAGAGAGAGATATGTTGCGGTAACAGTGTTTTCTGTATATATGTATCAAGATGTACATAGATCCTAGCCAACATGGCCTCCAAAAGGTAACATCTATGCCTATGACCTGTCCCATCTACAAGGGATCAGATGATTACAAAAGAGAGTGATATTGCCTATTTATATGCTCCCTATGCTGCAGTCGGCCAGGTGGACTGTTGTCACCCAGGTCCTCGGACGAATAAATCCCAAAATACCCATAAAATGCCAAATTGCAGTGAATGTCCTCCAACTTCTTCTAACTACCTAATCATGGCTGTTTAATGCCCCAAAAAGGTGCCTAAACACAGCCTAAAACTGGGGATTAACATGTCCACATGTTGTGCATGTGACATCCCATCATCATCCCTGTATTGCCTATGGACTCCATCCTTAGCGTCCTGCTTCCAAAACTTGAGGCACTCTTGACCACTTGGATCTTGTCTTGAAAACCTTATGTTGCAACCTTGGATTGCTCCAATCTCTAATGCTTTGTTCTGTCTTGAGAAATGTGCACATGTTCTCTTCTTGTCCCCTCCTTGGGCTAAGAGCTAGATCCCTTCTAGGAAACCTCCAACCCCCTCACCCTTCTACCCTGGCTGCCGGGCTGAGCATCTGGGCGAATCCACAATAACCCACCTAAGGGATCTATACCCCATGGCTGCCCTCATTCTGGCACCACCAGAATACCCAGTGATGAAGAACCACTCGGCTGCGTTTTCCTGTCTGGACCAAAACAACCACCTTTGTACTGTGTGTATCCAAATCTGCACCAATTCAACACCTCTAGGACTTCCAATAGGCTCTGATACCAATGTAACATGAGGAAGAATTCCCTATATTGACAACTATGCAAAAACGCAAGGATGAACAGAGAGAAGAAAGAAATATGTTGCTATAACAGTGTTTATATATGTATCAAGATGTACATAGATCCTAGCCAACATGGCCTCCAAAAGGTAACATTTATGCCTCTGACCTGTCCCACCTATGAGGGATCAGATGATTACATAAGGAAGTGATCATGCCTATTTATAGGTTCCTAATTACCCCTATGCTGCAGTCGGCCAAGTGGACTGCTGTCGGCCAGTTCCTGGGACATATAAATCCCAAAATACCCATAAAATGCTGAATTGCCAGTAAATGTCCTCCACCGTCTTCTGACTACCTTGGGTAAAATCCCTAACATTAATCCTGGCTATTTACTGCCCCAGAAAGGTGTCTAAACACAGCCTAAAATTGGGGATTAGCGTGTCAGCATGTTGGGCAAGTGACACTCGTTGCCAAATTTACCAGTAAGATCAAAGTTTTTACCATGAGAGTTATATAATTTCACTAAATTAAGAACCACTACCAAAAAAAAGTATAGGGGAGGTTAAGATTGTTGAAATCATACTTCTGACTTCCCTAAAACATGAATTTTACTTGGTTAATTGATTGGGCAAATTTCACTAGATTACTTCAATAGATTACCTTTTTCTTTCTTTGGCTCATGTTTCTCAGAAGCGACAGTTCTAGCTCTTTGGATTCTTTTGATAGCCTTGCTTTCTTTCTCCACATTTTTATACACAATCTATCATGAACACTGGAAAAACATGCAAGATCTCAATATAAATCAGCAAAGTGTCTTTGAAATCAAAAAAGCATCCACAGCAAGAATTTAAAAACATAGTAGCAAAAAGGGATGGCATAATTTTGACAATGTGATTTAAATGTGTCTAATTCAATCTCAACCAAATCACTTCATCAAAGGTTTACCACTAAAATCAAGAATAATTCCTTCTCTCGAGCAGATCTCAAGATTAACCCTTCATAAACATGAATTGATTTCATCAAACCACAAATGTATCAAAACCACCTGGCATATAAATTCCTGAAGGATTAACCCTTCAAAACATGAGTCATTTCATCATCCACAAATGCAACAAAACCACCTGCCATATAAATTCCTAAAGTGAGAAGTACCTGGACACAAGAATCCATGGAGATTTATCATTCCACTCTACATGTCCTCCTACGCATCCTACTTCCTTAGTTATATGATCTGGACTTTTATCATCCACATCATTCAAGCTTTGACCAGCAGGTATAACCTTCACAGTACAGTACACTTGGGATTCTTCTGACCACCCGTAACAAGACCTCCTTTTAATGCAATGACTATCGCTGCTCGAGTCCTCAGCAGATAAAATGGAGACTTGAACCTGTGCAGAGAAAGAAGGCAGTGTTTGCAAGGATGCCTCGACACTAGAAAGCTCCTTGATCTCATGCAACTTGCTTTGGTCATAAAGAGAAGAGCTCTCAAACTGCTGTGGGTTTAACGACCAGCCCTTGTCCTGCTGCAAGTCTTCGAGATGAGCTTTAACTTCTGGAAAAAAAAGAGTTTGCTACTCAATTGTCTTGAAATTTGCAACTTGAATAACTAGGCATTCAAGGTCCCCCGAATGAGAGCCCCAAAATTCAAAGCCTACTGAAAATCAAGCCTGTGAAGGTCCTAGAGTCTCCTAGGTGTACTTGTAAAAAACCTTTGTCACTTACCAGCTCGTCTGTAGCGAGTAGCCTTGACAGCACGATTTTTGGCCTCACGAAAAGCAGATTCTGATAGCACAAATGCCCGTTTCACGTTGTCTGCAAGGTCCTGCCTCTCCTGCATGCTGAATTCTGAGTTCCCTTGAGCAAACACACATCGCAAAGCGGCCTCGCAGAGAAGAGGATCAGAATCATGAGCACTTGCTGCTTCATCTGCTGACTTCTCTGGAGAAGAAGAAACTGCTTGGGCTTGCCTTTTGCAGGGCTCAAGAATGTTGAGAATGTTCGAATCAAAATCCTCTTCTGCTGAAAACACCAGCTCCTTGACTTTATGAGAAGGTGTGTCGTAAAGCAGAATTCTGAAGCTGCCTTCAAAGTCAGTCCCATCTTGCGTGCTAGACAATTGCAGTGCATTGCTTGCATCCTGAGAATGAGAATCCAGAATGGAACTCAATGAAACCTTATGGCGATGGGGCTCATAATCTCTTAAGGACGGCTGGCGACTGATGGTTGTAAGCCTGTTGAGGTTGGGAGGCATTTCTAAGGCTTTGGTGCTTTTCAGGAGATTGTTTAAGGAAGGTTAGGGTTTGCCAACAAGTGATCAGGCTTATTTCAGCAGGGTTAGGGTTTGCAAACAGATGATAGACTTGGTGTAAGGAAAGTTAGGGTTTTCAAACAGGTCATGGGTTAAAAGAAACAAAGCTGGATTGAGTTCAATCTTTGGAGTTATGAGAATGCTTAGGATTTCAAAGCTGACATTAGTAAGGGTAGGTTAACTTTAAGCAGAATTAGGTTCTGCAAGAATTGTTATCAAAGTAAGGGATTGCAAGTGATAACAAAAATCATGAAAATGTTTGATCGATGTTAGGGTTTTCAAACTGGCAGAAGCAAGGTAAGTTATGATCAAAAAGCTAAGGTTTTGTAACTATGAGGATTGCAAGCGTATGTGATTAAGCTTAATCTTCTTCCAAAGATATTACGATGAGATTGTTTCAGCAGGATGAGGACCTAAAAACCAATTGGAGCAGGGTTTGCCTGCAACGAGCCTTCAATGCTGAATAAAAATGTTGCTGTTCGGTTTATTTCCTGATAATTGAAAAAGAGAGAAGGAGACTAATCACCGTTTTGTTCTTCAAAGATTAAAGAAACCCTAATTAGATGTTAGTCTTTACTACATGCTAATCGAAGGTTTAGTCTACAAAAACCCTAATCATTGATTTTGCATGTTAAGAACAACATAAACAAAGGTGATTATGATGATCAGAAGAAGCTTGCCTGGATTAAGTAGCCAGAAAAAAGCTTGAAGTGCTTGGTGCATTCAAAACTGCTGGACTTTGATGATGTCTGAAGCTTGCAAAAAGCTTGCGTTTCTTGCTGTATGCAAAACTGCTTGATTTTAGGCTCTCTTGGCGACACTGCAAACAGCACATATAACTATAAATCTCGACTTTTCAACGCAATAAACTTTTGCGTTCCATCATCAGCCGGCGCGCGCGCGCACTTACTCATAGATATCTACGCTAGGAAGGCATGTTTTGGCTCATTGCCACATGGCTCAAGCTTGTCTTTGCTTGTTTACATAAATATAAATATAAATATAAATACAAGCCGAGCGTTGATGCCGCATAAAGTTTTTTCTTGTATGCATATGTGTATATATGTGTATGCATCTATGTATATGGATAATGTACAAGTACATGTGAGTGAGTGTATGCGCGTGTATAAGTGTGTATGTATGTGTACATGTGTGTATGTGTTTATGTGAAACTCTCTCATATATACGCATATATGTGTGTCTTTCTCTCACATATGTATTATCTTTCTGTCTCTATCACGTACATAGACACAACCCTCTCTCACACGCACACACTTACACATGCACTCTCTCTCTCGTTTCTCACACCCGTCTCGCATACACACTCTTTCACACACATAGAAACTACGTTCTATTATAATATATATATACATATGAATGTATGTATGTATGTATACATACATACATATATACATGTATGTATGTATGTATGTATGTATGTATTTTTTTATACATATATGTACATACGTACATATATATATATATATATATGTATGTGTATGTGTATACATATACATATACTTATGTTTGAATGTATGTATATGTATGTGTATAGATATATATATACGTATACATACATACATATATATATATATATATATATACACCCTTTTATTAAAATCTACTTTTATTCTCTCTCTCTCTCTCTCTCTCTCTCTCTCTCTCTCTCTCCAAGGCCTTCCCCCATCTCACTCTCTCTCAAACACACACGCATACACATGTACGCACACATGCATACACCATACTCTCTCTCCCCCCCCCCTCTCTCTCTCTCTCTCACACACACACATGTACATACCCACACATGCACTAATGCAAACACACACTCTCTCACACATAGAAATTCTATGTCTCTCTCTCTTTCTCACTCACTCACACACGCTCTCTCTCTCTCTCTCTCTCTCTCTCTCTCTTTCTCACTCACTCACACACGCTCTCTCTCTCTCTCTCTCTCTCTCTCTCTCTCACACACACACACACACATACGCATATGCATACATACACACACACATGCACGCACAAGCATGTACTCTCTCTCTCTCTCTCTCTCTCTCTCTCTCTCTCTCTCTCTCTCCATTGGGTGTGTGGGTAAATATAAAAAATGGGCTAGTTGTTATTCAACACATCCCGTGTTCAAATCTCACTCCCATCGGATAGATCATATTTGATCTCCTCGAATTGTTCCAACGACGTTAAAAAAAGCTTCTTCATTGGGTGTGTGGGTAAATAAACAAAACGGGCTATCCCTTTTATCACCCAAGTGTGGTAGATTGGTTATCTCATGGAGTTGTTATTCAACACATCCCATGTTTGAATCTCACTCCTGCCGGATAAATCATATTTAGTCTCTTGGGATTGTTCCTACGACGTTAAAAAAAGCTTCTTCATTGGGTGTGTGGGTTAATAAATAAAATGGAATAACCTTTTATCACCCGTGTGATAGGTTAGTTAGCTCATGGAGCTGTTATTCAACATGTCCCATCGGATAGATCATATTTAGTCTCTTGGGATTGTTCCTACGACGTTAAAAAAGCTTCTTCTTCTTCTTCTCTCTCTCTCTCTCTCTCTCTCACACACACACACACGTACATGCACCCTCCCTCTCTCTCTCATACACACACGCACTCTCTCTCAAATGTTGAAACTCTCTCTCTCTCTCTCTCTCTCTCTCTCTCACACACACACACACACACACACCTGCACATGCACTAATACACACACGCTTCTCCCCCCCGCACACACGTTGACTTCTAAGTCTCTCTCTCTCTCTCTCTCTCTCTCTCTCTCTCACACACACACACACACACACCTGCACATGCACTAATACACACACGCTTCTCTCCCCGCACACACGTTGACTTCTAACTCTCTCTCTCTCTCTCTCTCTCTCTCTCTCTCTCTCTCTCTCACACACACACACACGCACGTGCACACACATACACACACTCACTCTCTCTCTCTCTTGCACGCACATGTAAATATATATTATCTATAATATTATGTTTTTTGATATTTAGAGACATATGTCTATATATATGTATTTATATATATATAAAAATAGACACACATACACACATAAATTTAATTAATATTACATTTTAATAGGTGGGATGCATGTTGAGGTGTACCTTTTGTCTTTTCTTTACAATGAGAGAGAGATAAATACCTACACATTGAAGTTTTCTTCATGAAGCTCATCTTTTAAGAAGGAGGCCCTTATTTTTTCTCTCAAGAAAATCATAAGATAAGAAGGGATAGCTCTCCTTTCAAAAATTGAAATGACATGAGATGAGAAAATTCAAATTTGAGAAGGGGTAGCATGAATCTCTCTCCTTTCTCCCTTGGCTCTATCCCTCTTCTCCTTTGGCCACATGGAAAGGAAATTGGTTAGAGAAAGTGACACGTGGTAGGGGGAGAAACTTGTGCTTGATAGAATAGATATAATATAATGTAATATGTGTGTGTGTGTGTGTGTGTGTGTGTGTGGATATATAAATACGCACACACACACACACACACATATATATACATATATATGTATATATATATATACATATACATATATATATACATATATATGTATAAACACATGTATATATATATGTATATGTGTTTATACATATATATGTATATACATATGTATATATATATATATATGTATATATATATATGTGTATATGTATATGTATATACATATGTATATATATATGTGTATATACATATATATGTATATATATACATATGTATATATATATATATATATATATATATATATATATACACATGTGTGTGTGTGTGTGTGTGTGTGTGTATACGTGTGTGTGTGCGTGTATATATATATGTGCGTATATATATACATATATATAATCTTGTCTTTACACTATATAGCTACCCTCAAAATCAATTAAAAACAAAGAGATTCTCTTACAAAAATCTTTTAAAAAAATGGAGTCCATCCTTAATGCTTTCGTACCTTGAGAACTAACTCTAATCCTAAACCAATATCCAATACTCTCTAATCCTAAAGTAATATACTGATTGCTAAATTATGACAAGCGTTGTCAGCCTAAATTTAATCCCAAGCTAGTTATTTGAAGGATCCACCTCCTAACACCCTCATGCTCTTGGATCTAGCACTAGAATTAAGCTTCACAAAGGCCTTTCAACTTACAATAGCTAGACCTCCATTATTTAGTATGAAAAGTGCAGTAATCAAACCAAATTAAATGACTATTTCATCAATATTACCTCTAAACATTACTTTGTTCAAATTTAAAAATAGCATAATAATATCTCGTAAACATTTCAAAAGCAGGTGCCAAATATACAAGTATATGCTTTAGATTGAAAGTCTTTAGCTATCTTAAGATGGAATCATCTAAAAGAATCAAACCCCTTAAAAATATACACCTCAAATCAAACCCCTTAAAAATATACTCTACATATTCAACTTGTAAGAGAATATGGCCCAACTAGAAACCTTGCAATTTGAAAGAGGTGGATAAAATGATATATCTCCTTGGTGTGAGGGTTCGCTTAAGGATGATGAGTTGGGGTTCCTTGGGTCTTACAAACAACTAAAATAGGAAGCTATCCTTGAAAAAAATGAGAATATTGTACTAAGGAAATCTTCACAATCTTCGATACGAAAATGTCATGAAGCTCTAACTATGAAATCATCATTACAAAAGGATTCTATTAAAAAATATTTAGGAAGCTATCCTTGAAAAAATTGAGAATTTTGTATTAAGGAATTCTTCACAATCTTTGATACAAAAATATCACGAAATCTTTAATACAAAATATCATAAAACTTTAACTATGAGTCCATCATTACAAAAGATGTAAAAATGGTCCACATTACATAACTATCATTGGGACAAAAATAAAAGCAATTCCTCAAAAAAGATAAATTTAAGGCCTTAGGAAATGATTTCAAGGTTGATATACCCTCTCAAGAGTTCATCATTGACAAAAGAATGGCCACATTACAAAACTATCATTGTGACAAAAACAAAAGAAATTGCTTAAAAGAACAATTTAAGGCCTTGGAAAACAATTTCAAGGTTGATATAACTCTTCGAAATTCATCATAAACAAAAGAAATTTTGACTAGTAGATTAGCTATCAATACAAGGAAGAATAAGAAAAAATAGAATCCCTGCAATCAAGTACGTGACTAGTATGGTTTTCATATACTTTGAATTTATTTTTTATGTCTTTTGTTCTTTTTCATATGTATAACAACTATATTAATTAACTATTACGTGTACTGTAGCACACGAATATTATCTATTTTTGACCACATTGACAATTTTTTGCATGTGAGGATAAGGGTTTAATATGCTCGTACAAAAGGCTCCTTAATCTACTTGGAGCCTCCATTTATATTTTTTGAATATATTTTCACCAAACTAAGCTCTTGTTAGATGAGTAGAGCAAGGGTACCCCCCATGTCCTCTTGAGTCCATAATTTTCTCGAGCCCATATAGCATCTTAAGTATGTTAAACTTCCATTGGACTTCCTTGAAGCTCATGTGAGCCTCTTAGGGCTTTATTAGGAGTTCTTTGTGCCTCTTTGAGGTTCCCCAAAAGCTTATGAGCTCCATTGAGTCTAATTTAGCATCTTAGAGATCAAAAGGAGGTTGGGCATGGTCTTTACTAGCCAACATAGTTCATGTCCCATGGGCTACCAATAGATGCTTTCTATGATTAGGTGGAGCTCATCAAGACTCTTCACCATTCTTTTGAAACTTATACTAAGAATGCAAGTGAGAATGATTGAAAGAGTATATCTCGATGACATGTGATAGTATTGGTACAATTATCCATGTAAGAAGAGGGTGATAATGGTGTAAGTATGGAGACTTGGTGGCTTCACAAAGAAGAACTATTGGGCCTCACATGCAAAGCAAGAAGAACTCATTCTTAGACTCATTACGATTCCACTTTAGACCCCACCCTTAACCCTTATGCCGACCTCAAGTGCAACCCAAGGTGTTTGCAAGCATACACAGATCACCAATGGGGGGGGGGCTAGAGGTTCTAGATTCTTTTGGTGACATCATTATACATGTGTTTGTAGGTAGAAGGACCGAATTGAAAGATCCAAGATTTTTAACATCTCTCTTCATGAAGACTCAAAATCCTTAAGGAGAGTTTCTGGATGCCCATCGCACCCAAACCAATGGTGCCACAAGAAAATTCAAATTGGTACACAATTGGGCAACAAGACATTAGACAAGGGGAGAATGGCTCAATGTGTTGGTGGATTATAAGGAAATAGTAGGTAATAAGAGTACATAGTGATCCAGGGTTTTCACACCTGCCTTTTGGGCACTTAATTCTGGCAAGAACCTTGGCATGTGTTTGTACATAGTAGTTCTTGTCTTCATTTTCTCTTTTTTATTACCGCACTTGGATTCCCTACTCCCGTTTCTAATCCTCATGGGAATGGGCTGCTTGGTTTTCAATTCACTATCCAGCTCATTGCCTTATTGGGAGTGGATGGGTATGTATTTTTCATTTGGAGATTGTGTAGAGTGTGATAGCGACTCAAAGTGAGTGTGTGAGAGTTAAAAGTACAAGAATGATTGGCATGAGTACTTCTTTGACTAAGTTGAAATGAAGTACGAGGGCCCCTTTTATAGGCTTGGCTAAATTAAAGACCTAAATCATAGGAGACAATCTCCCAGACCCCATCTTGCATGAGAAGAAATCTTACCTTTGTCTGCCAAGTAGGGAAATTTGTTTCAGAGATTTTTTGAAGAGAAAGAAGCTTTTCCAAAGCTTTGGAAAGAATCCATTAGTGCTTAATGGATAGGATGAACTATACTCCTCTTGCTTACAAGCTGATTCCTATAGCTGACTCTGATTTTGATGATCAACTCTGATAGTTGAGTCTGACATCTAATTCAGACAGTTGACTCCGACATCTGATTTAGACGGTTAATTCAGACTGCTAACTCTGATAGCTGACTCAGCAAATCGGAAGCTGACGTGGCATCTGCAGAGGTTAAAAGCTAATGTGGTATCTGCAGGTTAGAAGCTGCAACCCAAATGTTGAACTCTGAAGGCCCTAAGAAGAACGTCCATGTTGAAAATACAAGTGAATAGGGTGTGTGCAGGAACAAGCCCTTGGTTAGAGGCTGTAAAAGAGGATGTGTAAATGTGAAAGAACCTGTGAAAAGGTGAGAAGAATCTACTGGGAGAGAATAAAGGGTAGCATGAGAAGATTTAGGAAGTGTGGAGATATTCTGGGAAGTGTGGAGATATTCTGGGAAAAGTGAAGAGGTGGAGAGAATCAGGGAAAAGAGGTGGAGTGAATCATGGAGAAATCAGTGGGATTAGATGCTTGATGTAAACTCTATAAATTGAGGCATAGCCCTAATGAGAATTTGCTGGTTTTTGAGTATCCATGCCTACATTAATCTATTTGTTAATTACCCACTAATTACGTCTTAATTATTTGCTAATCACTTTGTTAATGATGTTGATTCTAGTGTTTGATCTACCATAGCTCATCACAATGCCCTAATTTCAACATGGGATCAGAGCCATGCTAATTTGTGAGCCCATTATCTTGCTAATTATTTTGTTAATTAGGATTAGTAGAAAATTATAATTTTCTCTCTTTTTTCAACTCACCTCTGTACCCCCAGCCAGTGGAAGAGCTCCCTCTCCTTGCACACATAAAATTAGGCCAAACCCTTCCAGCACATGATAGGTATCTCATAGCTCTTCAAGCTCATCCAAACAACGTGGCAAACCGTCGCCGGATGAAGGAGAAATCGCTGTTTTAGCAGGCTCTGTTTTTCAGCAGAAGATCTCAAATCTACACACACTCAGGGTGAATCACTCTAATTCCTCTTAGCCCAAGGTGTTTTCAAGCATGCTCTACAAGCTGGTGAAGACAGAATTCAGTTTCATCAAGTCTACAATGAGATCCAAGCTCTTCATCAAATTTGCAGGTGACTTTGGTAAAACAGAGATTAAGCTTTCAATATTTGATCAAATCTTGTGTTTATTGGCTTAATCCTCTACTAGACTCATTGCTATTGATGGCTTTGAAAGCATTTGAGCTCATTTGAAGTCTAAGGCACCAGATCTGGACTCCCCGCATACTCTGTTTTCTGCACACAAAATAGTGGATTAATTTGCTAATCAGTGATTAATCAGTGCTAATCACTGTATTTTGGTACAATTGAGGGTTCAAATTAACCATTAGGTATCTGATACAGATCCCTATAACTTCAGATTGCAAATCGGAGTTGGTTTGATACTCCAACCATCCCGCCAATTTAATGTAATTTCCAAGAAAATTGTACTGATAAAATTGTGATAATCATCATTTTGCATTTAACCCTTGGTTAATGCCTGTAAATCTCACTCAAATTCAAGATTATTCACAGCCAAAGTTGCATTTTGGAATGTGCATGAGAATGGATGCTATACGCATTATGTATTTGGCACATTGCATCAGTGTAAATATGGGATCATACACTGCCCTTGTCCAGAATAAGGCAAGAGGTAAGACCTCCCACAGAAATTTGGGTTTGCATTGCATAATGACACAAGATGAACATCAAAAGCCCAAAGGAACTGTCAGCAAAACATTGAAACATGTTGCTCACATGGAGCAAGAAGACCTGACAGACAAGCTCATGGCCCCAGCCATGAAAGAAGAAGAATATCGCTTTCCAAGAGGAAGATCCACACCAAGAAGATCTAAAGGAAGACATGGACATGAGAAGAGAAGCTACCACAAGAAGAGAAGCTGCCACAAGAAGACTGAAAGAAGGATGGACACGTGGAGAGATGCTGCCACGACAAGAAGACTGAAGACAAGAGAAGATGTGAGACTCCAAAGAGTGAGGAGCCATGTGAAAATCTCAGAGAGAGAGAGAGAGAGAGAGAGAGAGAGAGAGAGAGAGAGAGAGAGAGAGAGAGACCCCACAACCCAAGATCTTGAGTTTACTCAAATTTGTGTTTCCTTGTAATCCGTGGTGTTGAATCCGCTTGAAGATCTTGAGTCTTGGATAATACTTTGAAGATCTTGAGCCTTGGATAATACTTTGAAGATCTTGAGTTTACTCGAATTTGTGTTTCCTTGTAATCCGTGTGGTGTTGAATTCACTTGAAGCCTATGCTTGAGTGTTATGGCCCTCTTTTTTTCTAAATAAATAAATAAATAAAATTAAAACAAAAATGTTAAAGCCTAAGCTTTATAAAAAAGAAGAAGCTTTATAATATATGTTTTAGAGCTTATATTATAAAGCTTTAAAACATAAGGCTTTGATATATATATATATATATATATATATATATATATGTTAAGCTTGTAATAATATAAGCTTTTAGAGCTTAAGAAATATTTTAAAGCTTAATAGTTTAACCTTTTTAAAATAAATTCATGATGGCTATATTCTCCATGGCGGCCCACTATGAAAGTAAACCATGTGAAGTGGAAAATGAAGAAGAGAGAGTGAAAAATAAAACTCGCCACCAACACGCTATGCAACAAAAAAAAAGAGCTTATATATTTTATATTTTATAAAGGCTATATCTTAATGAGCTTGTCTTCTTTTACAAACAGCGTGCTGTGCTTTTTTTTTTTTGCTTTGCCATTGCCGAATGGAAGGGAAAAGAAGGCCTCCTGAGATTGCCGTGTTGCCACCCGTGGGTGGAGGAGAAGAGGATTAAAGTTAGAAAAAATAATAATTATGAAAAGAAAATAAATTTTCCTTGTTTCATTAAAAAGATAAATCCACCAATGCACAGATTTGTGGAGAAAGGAAATAAGAAAAAGTTAGAGCCCTCCATTATAGAAATTGAGTAGCAGATAGGTTTAGAAATTTTGAAATCAAAGATTTGACCTCCTCAATTTATTGATTCGATCCATATGGACGGATTATGAAGAGGTTAGAGTTGAGGAAGGTTGTTTTGTAGTTTTTACAAACCCACTAATGGTTTTCCACCTTGCTTTACCCTTTGGATAATAGATTGATGGGAATTTGTTATCCAATGGTTAAAAACAAGCCTTCTTTTAACCATACATAACCTTAAACCCATATTATTTTTCAAATTAAATTGAAAATTTACAAAATTACCTTTGCCTTTGTCTCTTTCACCTCTTTGTCCACAAGTCTTTGACCGGCTTCAAGAAGCTTGAATTAATCCAAAGCTCTGATACCACTATCCAAGACCCTTTGTACTTCTTGAAGAAATAATTAAAAACTCACAAAATACATCAAAAATTAAAACAAAGACTTGAATTAAATTGATATTAAAGAGCATAGCATAGCATAAGACAAGAGAAATAGAATAACATCACCATTAAGACAAGATTGGGTGCAATCTCCCCCCCTCCCCCCCATGCGTGTAGCTCCACTTCCACGACATGAGTATTTAGAGAATTGTATTCATAAAAATAGCCCAAGGAGCTAATAATAGATGTGCGTACAATTTGGGCTTGCTTTCCCTACTTTTATTAGGTATTTCTTTACATATTATTAACCATATGAAAGTTCCTAAGGTTTATACATATCAAAACCTTTGTCCAAATATAAATGCTAATGGGCTTTTACACATGAAATAACTTTGTGCACACTTGCACATACAATAACCTTGTACACATTTGCATATTCCATTCAGTCGATTCATGCACGCATGAAATCAAGTATATTTTTCTACGATTATTAATTCATCAAAAATATAATAAAATATATACCTGTAATATGGCTTATTGCATTTGAGTCCATTGGTTTGGACCAGGGCCTAAAACTTCATGGCTTATTGCATTTAGCCCCATTGGATGAGACGTACCTTGGTGGAGTCTTTCCATGGGTGTGCCAAAGGAATTATTGGGTAATACCCCAATAATTGTGGATTAGCTAGGCCTAGAACTTCATAGCTAATTGCTTGTGGGTCCATTGGTTATATCAAAGGTTGTGACGGTTCCAAATCTAGCCATATCTTATTTGGTTATATCAAAGGTTGTGACGGTTCCAAACCTAGCCATATCTTAATTGTATAACTTAATCTAAGAAAACATTAGAACTCACTTAATCGTGCTATTTCTACATAGCAATACAATTAAATCAATCCTCTCAAATAGAAAAATAAGCACACGTCATATCTAAGATTCTTATCACATAAGCAAAGAATCGTAGAATCTCAAACAAACATTCACATAATATAAATCTCTATTAAATAAAGCATATGTATCTATCTCAAAGATTATGTCATTATCACCATGCTCGACAACATGGTTAGTCATAATGATCAAAATCTAGCCAAAAATCTAGGTCTTTCTCCGATGCCCATCCACCCAACCTCCACATTGGACATCGCGGTCATCCCGGGTTCGTCTCCATCTCATCTCACCCTCTCTGGGTTCTACCACATGGTTCCTAGAGGGCATCAATCTCGTTCACAATTCGGCGTTCCCTGTCTAAGGACGGCCGGCCTTAATCTCATTCTCATGTTGAGTCTAACCATACACATGCATATCAATCATTCATTCCAAAACAAAGCAATTATAAGTCATATATATCATCTTACACTTATCTCTAGTCCATAATCTCTCAAGGCAGCATGCATATTCAAATTAATCAAAATCAACGTCAAGTATAAAAATAAGCTTTTAATTCAAATAGTCCATAACTTCTCTTATTCTTTTAATTCTTTCAAGTCATATGGGAATCTTTGTTTTTAACATAATCAATTATCATGTTCTAACCAGTGGGATCATCTCTAGTCGCTATAGCTAAGTCTTAACTATGCTTATGTGTTAGTCCATCAGGTCTATATAGATAAGATAGTTAATCTTGATAGCAATTTCTAAGGCAAAGCCTCACAACTGGTCTCTTTAGAAGAGTAATATCTTCCAATCTATTTGGAATTAGAGAAAAGTCAAAACTACAAAGTTTTAGGACTTCTAATGCTTTATAAAACATATTTCGGTGATGGTTCTCCAAAAATGAGTTCTAAGGTCTCTTTGAGAGCATTCAAAATGGCCAAAGTTGTGTTTTTAGCATAAAAGTGTCAAAAACAGCTAAGTGTCCCACTTTGCACTTGAATAACTAAAAACAAAAAGGGATTTGGCTTTCTAGAGTCTCATGCACTCTTGTAGAGTTTCTTGCCGTCTAAAACTTTCAGGTTTACATTAAAATCCGATTCTAAACACACGAAAAGATAAACGCTTCGCAAAATAGCCTCTAATGAAGGTTATACCTAAACTAGTCAAATATTCTATCTTCTAATTCTTTACCTCCAAAGGTGTTTATTCTATGAGTCACATAGACCAAGTCAATCATGTGTAAGTAAGAAAGTCAAAAACTATGTATCATTAGGCATGCCATAAATCAAATCAAATTCTTAATAATTGACTTAATTACTTAATCTCAAAACAATACAAAGAAAGATTAATAAAAGAAGAGTGTGTGTACTTCCCTCATATATTTGATGATGTCTTGAGTGTTTGGAATCCAAATCTACTCTCTAGAAGCTTTGGAATGCTGTTTGCAGATTTTGCCAGCCTTCTTGGATCTACTGTTAGAGCTGCAACTTGCAAACAACAGGTATAACTTCGTGCTCAATTATCAGAAACTAGTTATGTGGTTATCCAAAATTAACATACGTGAAAGAAAGTGGCAACTAGATTATCCTAGATTTAGCCTAGATTATGAAGATTAGCCTAGGTTTAGAGAGATAAGAGAGAGTAAAAGACTTGTGTATTCTTGATTATCAAAAGGTACCAAAATATGGTGTATGTGGTCTATATACAAGAGCCCCCTTTTCACACTATCATAAGTGTTCTCCATGGGATGGTCAATTGGCCTTGGGCCCATTATTCATATGAGACCATTCCTTTGTTACGAACCATCCCCACCCACAAGGTTTCATCCTCGAAACCATTGATATGTACAATTACAATTCTCATGGATGGAGTATATGTCAATGGACTCATGTCAATCTTGAAGCTCATGCTCACACCATGTATGGGATATCAAAATCACATGTATATGGCTGTAAATTGCTCAATAAGCCCTCAAAATAAGCCATAAATTCTTTCCCAAAATGGCATAAGAACCTTGATTAGCTTCCAATCATTATGCATCCAATTCCCAAGGGTATAGGGCTGTCCACAGTGAATTTACAATAATTTCCAGTAAGTTAATTCACTATTCATGACCCTCATTGGACTTACAAAATGCATCCAACAACCCTTTAAATCCTTCCAATGTAGAGGCAGGTTGCCACAAAGCTTCTTCCTTAAGTAGCCCTCGCCATTTGATTAAGTGCTCCACTAATGTACGGTTGCAAAGGACTCTTTCTCTTGTACCCAAAATCGCCTTTTGGCACATAATCATTCCCTCCTCATCCACTAGAGGCAATTCATCTTGCACAAATACCTCTTACCCCCAAGGTAAGCTTTGAGATGTGATACATGGAACACATCATGAATCTTTGAGGTTGATGAAAGTGCCAATTGTTGATAAGCAAATTCACCAACATGCCTCACCACCTTGTATGGCCCATAGCAGCGATGCGCTAGCTTAGTATTTGTCGTGCCCTTGAGAGAACCATATCTTGTCTTGGGAATCCTCAAGAATACTCAATCACCTTCCATGAACTCTAATGGCCTCTGATTAGCATTAGCATAATGCCTCATCCTTTCTTGAGCTTGCTGCATTAGCATGATGCCTTATCCTTTCTTGAGCTTGCTTCATATTAGCTTTGCATTGTTGCAAGAGTGCATCCAACTTTTCCATCTCCTGTTTAGCATTAGGATTCACCCCTTCTTGCTTTTGAATCATCATTGGCATATTCACTTTGTACCCATAAAGTGCCTCAAAAGGTGACATGCCAATGCTCTCATAATGCGTGCTATTATGAGCAAACTCGACAAGCGGCAACCACTCATCCCAAACACCCTGCATATCATGGCAATAGTGCCTTAAGTAAGTTTCCACCCATTTGTTCACCCTCTCGGTTTGTCCATCGGTTTCGGGGTGATAAGTGGTGTTAGGTGTCAAAACAGTCCCCATGATCTCAAACAATGTCCTCCAAAATGAACTCATAAACTTCACATCTCAGTTACTAACAATTTGTTATGGCACTCCATGCAACTTGAACACATGATCCACAAACTGTTTTGCAACCATAGATGTTGAAAATTTGACCTTGGAAGGAATAAAATGTGCCACTTTTGTCAAGCAGTCTACCACCACATATATACTATCCCATTCCCTCCTTGTATGAGGAAGCCCCATGATGAAATCCATGGAGATGTGTGTCCATTTGCTATCCGGAACAAGCAAAGGCTAAAGCAAACCACCAAGCTTATGCGTGGGATCCTTGTTTTGTTGACAAGGCAAGCAACTTGTCATAAAAGTATATACATCTTTTCACATTCCCTTCCAATAAAAACTCTTTCGCACCTTCTCAAACAGCCCCATGTGCCCCGACAATAGAGAAGAATGCATCTCTTCTAACACCCTCTTCTTGTAGCTTGATGTAGGCACAAGATAGACTTTGCCTTTGTAGTAGATGAGTCCATTACGAAGTTAAAAATATAGCAAATCATCATGGGATCCTTGCTGTAATTTTTGCCACAATGGTGCCACTTCCTTATCTAATAGGTACTCTTCTTGGATATCCAAAATCCATTCTTTATGTACCTCCTATATTGCCATGCATCTACATACCCATATGCGTGATAATGCATCCGCCACAACATTCTCTTTCCCCTTCATGTAAGAGATCTCAAAGTCATAATTTTGCAATGTAGCCACCTACCTTTTTTTGCTTGGGAGAGAGTATAGGTTGAGACATGAAGTATTGAAGCTCTCTATGATCACTCTTTATACAAAGAAATGACTCCCATACAAGTAATGATGCCACTTCTTTATTTCATGAAGTATTGCCAACATCTCTTGATCATAGACATGCATAACCATTTCCTTCTCATTAAGCTTTTGACTCTCAAAAGCGATCACTCCATGCTCTTGGAATAAAATAGCCCCAATGCCTCTTCCACATGCATTGGCTTGAACCATAAATGGCTTCGAGAAGTCCGAGCATACAAGTATAGGGGCTAATGTGAGCATCTCCTTGAGCTCTTGGAAGCTCTTATCGGCTATAGCATCCCAAAAGAAAGCTTCTTTCTTAAGCTTGTCGGTGAGAGGTGCGGCAATATGATTATATCTCTTAATGAACCTCCTATAAAATGATGACAAGCCCAAGAATTTCCTTAATTGAGTGGTATTTGTTGGCATGGGCCAATTCTTAACACACTCAAGCTTATTAGGGTCCACCATAATGCCTTCTTTGCTCACTATGTGTCCAACCTACTCAACCTTTTGTGCCATAAATGTACATTTTCTCTCCTTTGCATATAAGTTGTTGGCTCGTAAAGCATCCAAAATAGCCCTTACATGCATCAAGTGCTTCTTCTTCCCTTTACTATATATCAAGATATCATCAAAGAATACAGGCACCCATTTGTAGAGGAAAGGTCCAAGCACCTTGTTCATTAAAGCTTGAAATGTTACCGACGCATTGCATAACCCAAACGGCATAACCAAATAATGGTAGAGACCTCTCTTGGCCCGAAATGCCATTTTTTACTCCTCACCTTCCTTGATTCTCAATTGGTCATAGCGCGATCTCAAATCAATCTTGGAGAAGAAGGATGTACCTTTCAATTTATCAAGTAAGTCATCAATTCGTGGAATGGGAAATCTATTCTTGATTGTAGATTTATTCAAGTCCCTATAATCCACGCACATACGAAAAGTGCCATCCTTCTTCTTGACCAAGAGTATGGGTGATGCAAAAGGTTATTGGTAGGAGTAACCCATCCCATGTCCACCATAAGCTCTTGCACTTGCTTTGCCACTTCACTCTTCTCCACTTTTGACAATCTATAAAAGGTGGTTTGTTGACGGGCTTGGTATGTGGCTCAAGCTCTATCCCATGATCTACCTCTCTTTTTGGCAGAAGCACTTTGGTATTTGAAACATATCCTCATACTCCTTCAACAATTCCTTCATACCTTTATGCATAACTTCACCCTTTTGTTCATTGCCTTCCTCTTTGCAAAGCTTCAAAACATATATGCATCCCATCTTTTTTAGCTCCCTCTTGCGTTTTGTGGCATTTATTATCTTGATACTAGGCACATGAGTTCCGGTCAATGTAACCTCATGGTTTCCATGCATAAAACTCATATACCCTTGTTGTAAATTCATGTGAAACAACCCAAGAGTTGCCAACTAATCGCATCCAAAAACAATGTCAATGGGACCCATATCTAATAAAGTAAATTAGCCTTGCAAGTATAATCATTTGTGAGAATCAACCTCACATCCTTACATACCATTGTGCAATCCATCTTTGTTCCATTAGCCACTTGAACCGCATGCCACAAAGACAATGTTACGGTGTGTAATTTAAGACTGCACATGGATTTGGTGTTGATAAAACTATGTGTGCTTCCACTATCAATCAAAACATGTGCCACCCTTCCATTAATGCATGCCTTCAACCTTAATGTATTGGCTCCTTTGTAACTAGCATAGGCATCACTTGAGATATTGCATAGAGTAGCCATATTATCTTTGTCATAATAAGCACACATAGACATTGGTAACCCATCATCATAGTCAACATCTCCCTCCTTTAATCCATCCGGATCAAAGGGAAATTCACCATCCTTCTCTACATCCTAAAATTCATTTTTGGCATCTTCAAAGTACTCCTCATACTCATCCACATCCTCCTTAATGTCTCCATGGTAAGGTTCAGTGAGAATCATGCCTAGGGTCATCTTCTTGGCCTTACAAACCTTCCGATGATCCTTGTTCCATTTATCTCACCACACTTGAAGCATAAACCCTTTTCCTTCAAGTCATTAATACGATTTTCTTCCAAAACCTTGCTCTTGTTAGATGCTTTTGCATCAACTTGCTTCCCATCACCATGTTGGAGGTCGAGAAAAAGAATTACCGAATCTGAAATTTCCTCTTGCATAGACGTTTGGGAATCTAGGAGGACCTGTGTGATAAGCAACTCCACTTGAAGGTTTGCCCAAAGTTGAAGTGCGAATATCAGCCCCAAATCCATGCCTTGATCTACTAGCATGTTTATATTTTGCCTCATAGATCTCTGTAAGAAGCATGGCCTCCTTGATGGTGTCGGGCCTTTGAGCATCCACATCGACCTTGATGTGTTTTCAGCCCTTTGATAAACTTTCTCAATTTTTACTCTTCACTCAAGCCTTCCACCCCATGAAGTGAAAACTTCATAAACTTGTGCACATAGTCCTTGACATTGCCCGTTTGAGTGAGATCATCCCATTTCTCCACCATCCTTGATCTATTAAGGGCTGAAACAAAGGTTCTCCTCATCTCATTCTTGAAATCATCCAAAGTAGTGACCAAATAGCCATGAGCATTCAAGTGCTGCCACCATGCATGAGTATAACCTTCTAAATGCAAAGTAGCAAACAAAACCTTGGACCTATCACTATGAGGACTAAGTTCAAAGTAAAGCTATATCTTGTCAATCCATTCTTCAAACTCCTCATTAGGTTGAGACTTCACCCTTGAACTTGGTAAAAGTCAACTTGTCCTTCACTCCCTTAAACTCATCTTCATCACCACCTCGATGATGAGCATGCGGTCTATGCTCCCTTGGTCTCACATGGTTTCCCCCAAACTCATTGAAGTGATTAGGTCTACCATGATTAGGTTTCATACCATTAAAATGATGACCCATCTTATCAAAGTGATGACTACCCATGTGTGAAGGATGATGACCCATCTCATCAAAGTGATGTCCACTCATGTGTGGACGATGATCCATCTCATCAAAGTGTTGTCCACTCATGTGTGGGTGATTCCAACTTCCATTCACTCTTGATTATTCCAAAACAATGCCTTTGCTTTTGTCCACATTTCTCCCTTGCATTGAAGAAATCCCATTCATAGGACCATGTATAGGCATCCCATAACCACCTTGTTGCATCCACATTCCAAATGTGATTGTTCCACCTTGGTGCATCTTAGGAATCCCATGACTTGATTTAAGTTGGTGAGGACTAACTTGAGGTAGATGTGTAGCATTTGCATTCAAAGTGCCCATGGTAGATCCAAGAGGTTGGGGTCCCAATGCTTGAGAAACCATTGGATCATTGGAGACTTCTTTTCCCTTGCCCGATTCTTGCCTTAAGCTAGTGAAACCTTCCTTCATCTCAACAAACCCATCATGCAAGGTGTCACTAACTCTTTGGAATTGTTGATTCATGGCTATAAAGCTTTGATCCAAGCGGTTAAAGAATTTTTCCTCACTTGCATCGTCTTGAGATTTTTGGCCTAAGCCCTCCATAAGCTTTAGCATTTTGTTTATAGTATTTTGTTGATCAAGATACATCTTCTCCATCAATTGCACAATCCCTAGATTCTTAATGGAACCTTGTGGTATGTGTGACCCTTGATGCAAGTCAACATTACTTTGCACATGCTCTTGAGCATCTTGTCTTGCATCTTGCCTTGCTTCCGGAACACCACTCTCATGCTCAACCACTTCCTTGAAAGTAGCCTTGGTCTTTGACTTGGATGCCATTGAAAAACGACCAAATTCAAGTTGGATATGTTCCCGAACTCCAATTTACAAGCTCTTTAGCTCTATAGAGAGGCAATGATGTGTAGAACCCCCATGTATGATCACTTTGACCAAGGTCAATGCACAAGTACTCTATGTTTTGACTTCTTTGGAAAGTCAACCGGTGAGTAATTTGCCACTTTGACCAAGCAAATGGAGTCCCATTCTTGAAGTCTTTAGCTTTCTGAAATGAGGGAAGAGCATACTATCTAGCTATGATGTCAAAATTGGTTTAGTCCAGAAACCCTAATATCTACAGAAACATGGTATCCAGTGGAAAAATGGGTGTAGCGGATAGCTCGAGTGTCCGAATGGTGAGGTTTAAGGCTAGGGTATGGGGACCTAACCCTATGCTCACTTTGCCAATATGAAGCGTTGTTTTTGACTGGCCCCACTAACCTGTTTGCAGAATCTTCCAATTAGACAAGCAATCATTGTCGAAATTGAGTGCTTGATAGCTTGAATTGTAGCCCTTAGTACAAGCTTTCAAGCTATGTATAATACCTCAAATTAGCTTCGTCTCGATTATGGAATGAATTAAGTTTTCAAGTTACACTTATGCATGGATTTTGACCAAATTTCGACAGCATCTCCTTTTGTTTTTACAACCAAATCTCAATACAAACTTGATTGAAAATCAATTGCAACACTAAATCACATGCTTACCAATCCTTTGACCAACAAAATTCATCCTTCATAAGCACTTGAGAGTCGATGTAGAGCGTTGAAACTTGCGGATCTCCCGACCAAGCTCTTCCCACCCTTGTACCTCGGTCGAAACTAGGCACAAGTTGGGGCCATGTCTTCACCCCAGCGGTACCTAATCCTCCACCTTACCACTTTTCCAAGGCACTTAGGCAAGGCCGACTCAATACATACTCCCCCTGGCCTCTCCTCCAAATGCTGAGGTACCTTAACACATCACTTGATTACTAGGAATTGAAATGCAAATACAAGTGTGTGTGAGTTGTATAGCATGAACTTAAAAGTGTATATGAATTGACTTACAATTTGGCACTTATAGATGTATGTCCCATCATTACAATTCATAAGCATAAGCTTTCAATGTATCTGGTACCAAATCCTTCACCAAAGGCTCAAGGAAACACATGAAAGCCAACCAAGTGAAACATAGCATATCTCCCATGCACCATTATGCACACAATGTGCCATAATCAACTCCAATGTCACCACAATGCAATCAATCTTGACCATGTAAAACTAATATTGCCAAAACTAATCACCAATATGATGTAGACTCAAGTGCAAACCATCAATACCACATAAGCATATATGTGGCTTCCATGAGAATGACAAGAATGCTCAATTCTTGTTTAGGGCTCTCCTAGTGCATCAATTGAAGTCATGTAGTTGCATATGGTCATGATAACCCCATACAATCAAGAATAGCATGGAGGTTCCATTGCTCATGTATCTTGACCACATAACTTAAAAATGTATTCAATGGGCTTAAATGGTGGGAAGTGAATCTTATCTTGAAAGAGGTTGCTCTCTTAATTGGAAAATGCAGAAATTTTTAGCCCAAGGTAGACTACTTGCTCACCATTGTACCAATCTTTGCAAGATTTGAAGGCATCATGGAGAAAGAAACCATTGAAAAGCCATTTAATTTAAAACATGCATTGAATTCTTACTTTGAATCAATGGAGTCCTTAAACGCAGCCTCTAGGGCACAAATTGTGCACAGCCAGCTGAATGGAAGAGTCTTAATCTCGTGCATAGCTGGCCTCCATTGTCACTTGGTTAAGCTTTTCCAAGCTTAAGCAAGGCTCTTCTTGCACTTGAGGCGGCCTACAAAAATGAAGAAAAATCAACACGAAATGAGCAGAATGCAACGCGAATGCGACCCGCAGCTCTCAGCTTCAAACGGTTGTCAAACCCAACATGGAGAAGCTCTTGTGTGGCACGAAGATGAAGATGATACCCCTCAAAAGCCTAAGTCATTGACATAGCTCCCACACAGATTAAATGCCTTTTTCCCTCAAGATCAAGCAAGGAAGAAAGGGAATATTAAGCATTTTAGATTAACTCACTAATCTAGATTAGTAGTTTTTTTTCCCAATTTTAGTCCCGCTCATTCAAATTTGGAGCAGCTACCCCAGATTTTGGTCCATAGTGACCCATATCCCCCTAAAAGCTTAGAACAACCAAAAAATCAAAGAGATTTCCATCATCCCACAATCACCATACCTATTTCTTGATTAAGAAATTAAGAAAATCAAGAAAGTCATGAAAATCAAGAAATCCAAGAATTCCTCAAATTTTCTTGAAACTAGGATATGGAAATGGATCAAAGACGTAGCTCTGATACCAATGAAAGAAAGTGGCAACTAGATTATCCTAGATTTAGCCTAATTAGTCTTGTATTAGCTTAGATTATGAAGATTAGCCTAGGTTTAGAGAGATAAGAGAGAATTAAAGACTTGTGTATTCTTGATTATCAAAATGTACCAAAATATGGTGTATGTGGCCTATATACAAGATCCCCGTTTTCACACTATCATAAGTGTTGTCCATGGGCATGGTCGATTGGCCTTGGGACCATTATTCATATGAGACCATTCCACTTTGTTACAATGCGTGGCCTACAACCTAACGCGGGCGGAATCGCTAAAATCAGTTGTATGGGAAAGTCGACTCCAAAAATAGGTCATGTTTTACTTTTTTATGAAATTTCAATTTGCATGTCCATATACACACTTAAAGGTTGCCTTTGAGCATATTAACTAATAGAAAACTCAAACTTGAATTTTCACTTAATTTTAACACTTAGAATTTTTACTGTTGAAAAACTACTGAAAACCTGTAGTACAAAAAACTTGGGGGTAGGGAAAATAACCCAATGGTAGAGCTTATGCTTTGAATGCTGAGGTCATGAGTTCAAAACTCACTTTTGCCCCCAACTCTACCAAGAGATGGGGGTTAATAAAGGGTGTGTGGGTAAGTCATTGTGCAAAAATACCAAGAACATAAAATTTTAGCATTTCAAAAAATTGCACCTGTTCATTAGAAGGGTTGTTTCGTCAAAAATAAAAAAGCTCTAAAATATTTTAAGGAATTGAATGTTTTTTTGGTCTTGCTGCCTAATGTAGGATTTTGTGGGAGTTGGGGTTTTGTCTTGGTTTAAGGGAACGGTGGTCTTCAATCTTAGAATCCAATGGTGTATATTTTTTTCTTGGTTGAATTTTTTTTAGAAATAATTAATTTTGTAAAGATATGCATTTGTTATAATTGGCAATTTTATGTTGAAAATTTTGTCACCTTCTAAGTGGGGGCTTAGATATGCATTTGTTATACTTGGCAATCTTATGTTGAAAATTTTATCACCTTTTAAGTGGGGGCTTAGCAGAGTAATGCGAATATAGTGGATTAATAAATTTTAATATGTGGGTTTTCTTACAAGCTTGTGAGATGATATTTGGAGAAAGAGATGTGGAGAGGCTCCAAAAAACTTGATGATTATTATGGGAGCCAATAGCCCTTTATATATAACTTATGAAAAGTAGAAAAATCTAAAACCAATGGAAAGCACTTTGCTAAAAACACTTTAGTGGGAAAAAGCTTACAGCCTAAGAAACCCACTTTCATACACACACTAAATTAAGAGCGTGCCCATGGAGCATGCTAGAGTGCTGCAATTTCAATGTTGTTTAATCCATTGGCTCTATCCTGATCTCCTTGATCATCTTGAGCTTGTTTTTTCTTCAACACTTCCCCTCAAGCTCAAGTTCATGTCTTTAACTCCAAGTTGTTCAAACTTCTCTCTTGCCAAAATATTTGCAATTCGATCTTTAGTCTTCACAAATCTTAGATCAACTTGACCTTGTAGAACATTTTCTCTAACAAAGTGATAATGTACATCAATGTGTTTCATACAAGCATGAAACACTGGATTCTATCACTATATATAGGTGCTCTCTCTTTCAAGATTATCTCCAAATCTACTAAAGTTGTTGCATCCATGCAATTTCACATACTCCTTGTGCTAAAGCTCTATAATGCTTCTGTAGTACTCAAGGCTACTGCTGTAAATTATTTCTTTAATGTCCAAGAAACAAAACCATTCCTAACTAAGAGAACACATACCTGTGGTGCTTCTTCTTATTGATAGAGGGTTGATAGATCACCTGCCCAATCTCACCTGCCCAATCTGCATCGTAAAATGTATGAAGTTTAAACTCATCTTCACATAGTGAAGTCCATGATTTATTGTGTTTTTGACATATCTCAAGATTCTTCTCACACCATCCATGTGTAAACTGGCTTGCCACTCCAATCGTATGAGCAATATCTGGCCTTGTAATTATGAGATAAATAAGTTTCCTTGGGTTTTGCATAACCTAGCTTACCACTCAAACTACATGAGCAATATCTAGCCTTGTAATTGTGAGATAAATAAGTTTTCCTACAAGTTG
The DNA here is from genome assembly GCF_041138505.1 of Cibotium barometz. Lineage (NCBI taxonomy): Eukaryota > Viridiplantae > Streptophyta > Polypodiopsida > Cyatheales > Cibotiaceae > Cibotium > Cibotium barometz. The sequence goes on along the minus strand of NC_141057.1, from coordinate 39,099,532 downwards.
TGTATGCAAGGTTTCATCCTAAAATATTAATCCTTTGTCCAATTCAAGTTTCATATTTACTTTCAAAGGTGTAGCAAGATAGGTTTGCAATTTGTCAAATCGTATTATTCCATCATGTCCATGACATAATTTCTTTATAAAAGCACATGTACCTTTTCTTTTTCGATTATTTTCACTCCAAGGAAATACCTTAGGTCTCCTAAGTCCTTCATGTTGAATTCTTCACAAAGTTGTGATTTTTCTTTTGTATTCTCTTCTTTACATAGAATTAAGTGATCTAACTAAAGTGTAATCCCTTCCTATATGCTAGAGTCAACTTATAAAATTGGGTTCAGACCACTTAGGTTCCTCATAAATGTATACAATATTGGCTAGCATTTTAACTTTATTAGAGATCAAAAGGCCCTCCTAAAACAACTAAACAAGGAGTCCAAAGTTACATTCATCTAATCATGAACATGTCATGGGTTTGAAAGACCGGGGTCTAGTAATATATTCTACCTACTAGTAGTTAATGATTACCATTCTGACTGCACATAATTTTCTCTAATGTCTAGACTGGGATACCCAATTTCTCAACCATGGCTACTCCTTATTACAAACATGAGGAAGTGGGGTAATAAATTACGACAAATGATGAGGGTGGAGCATTAACTTTTATCACTTACCATTGTTTACTTTAACCAATTATGCCACTTCTCACCATACCATTTGTTTTAGGACCATAGTAAATATCTTAATTTTTTGTTTAATATTGAAAGATAAATTTAGGACAGCTTGAAAAATTCCATATATGAGGTATTGAATTTCATCCTTAGAGAGAGTAAAAAAAAAGAAAAACATAGAAATAAGTGATCACAGTAAACTTCCTCCAAGTTGTAATAAAAAAGAAACTATTCGAACTCATATATGTTATCAATTAGAATATTTTGGGAAACTAGGGTGAGTTGATGAGCTTTAAAAATAAATAGATTAGATCAAGGAGGAAAAAGGAAAGGATCTCATGATACAAAGGAGCTTTTTGACTTAGATTTTATAGAAAAAGGAAAGGAGAAAAATAAGGCCTTTTGGCTTAGATCTTATAGAAAACGCATTTCAAATTCTAAGCCACAAGATTGATTTAATAAATGCTAATATACAATGATACTTCCATGATCTTATAAAACTTTTGCTACCCCAATTTCCCTAAGGTGTAGTTCTGTTACCTTTGTTCCATGCTCATCAAAATCAATAAGCTTCATAGTTGATAGCTATGGCATTAAGATGTCTCCTTAAGTAGATTGGTGCTATTAAGTAGAGTGGCATGTTATTGAGTAGAGTGATGTACTCTTGAACTGGGAGATGTGATAGCTTCATGTAAGGGAATAAACATTAGTTACTCCTCATTATTTTTCTCATGACTTTATGGTGATCCATTAAGTGGGAAGTGCAAGCAATTATAAAAACACGCTAGTATTATCTTTTGTTGATCTTAAAAAATATACATATCATGTAGTAAATTTCTTATCTTTTATGAAAGAGAGAATATTTGAGAGTTATTTAAAGTATATAGCAACTCTCCACCTTTTGTTCATATTTCTTATCATGTCTCTCCCACCTATTAGCTGGTAGCCTCCCCCCAACCCCCACCTCTATGAAATTAAAAATTTTAATTTACCTCAATGTCAAAGTTTTACATGCATTTTACTAAAGCTTTAGAAATTTAACCATAAAGTGATATCAAAAATACGTACCACCATATTTATCTTGTTTATGTCTATCTTTAAAATTTATACAGTCCCCTAAAACATACACCATTATAAAGTTGGGTATCTCATCAATGGTTACTTTTTAATATGTTGTCTCTTATTTCATGAATCATATACTTTGTGTTATTTAATTTTTCCATTACAACATAAACTTTGTGAACCACCTTTAGTCTAAGGGACCCTTGGCAGTCTCATCTTGTGGTATGTGTAAACTAGGTTGATATGATTGTCCCATGTGTACTCTTGCCAATAAGGCTAGTTTGCAGAAGACCTAATTTATTAGAAGCAGTTACAAGAACATCTTTTTTTGCAGGACTTTCATTATTTGGATTATTTTAGATTTAAAAGTGATAAGAGCAAGAAAACAATAGGTTTGAAAGAGAGAAGAAGAAGAACAAGGGATTTGATTCTTTCAGTATTGGGGGAAAAGGCAACACTTAATCTAAGAGATTAGGATTTTAAACTTTAAATCAAGGGGATTGACACCTAAATCCATTGATTAAGTGTTGCCAACACTTAATCTAAGAGATTAAGAATCTAAACCTTAATTCAAGGGGATTGACACCTAAATCCATTGATTAAGGTGTCAATTCCCTTAACTCAAGGAAATTGACACCTAAATCCATTGATTAATCAATAATTAAAGGAGATTAACACCTTAACTCAAGAAAATTAACACTTAAATCCATTTCTTAATCAAGAAGCTCAATCCAACAAGTCTAATAAGCTTGTTTTTTATGTGCTTGATTAAAATCTAACAAGTCTAATAAGCTTGTTTTTAAAATTGATATTAGAAGGAATAATGCTTAATCCAAAACTTAATAGGATTATAAGGATATAAGCAATATTATAGATATTACAAATCTCTCTAGAAATCCCTCATTCATCACATAACAACACGTAGAGAAAAAACAAGTAACAATTGTCATGGGGAACTTACCTTGCATCCAATCTTGGGTCTCAAGCAACAATCGTCATAGGGAGCTTACCTTGCATCCAATCTTGGGTCTCAAGCAACAATCATCACAGGGAGCTTACCTTGCCTCCAAACTTTGTTCTTGAAGCCATCCAAGTCACCTAGTGGTTTGGAGCTCCTCTCCTTTAAGTTCTCACTTCCAAGTTGTCACCAAGGAAGTTGCTTCACCTCCTACAAGGATTGACTCTCCTCTCATCACTATCTACTCTCTCACACACAAAGCATAGATAGGAACATATACTAAGAATTAATCCAACCTCTAATCTTCTCAACTCTCTCTTTGTCTCACACATAGGTTCAAGAGAAAAGAGCCGGTAAATAGCTCATGCTTCTACATTATTCTCTTCTTATTCTTCTTGGGCTCTTTCACCTTGTGTCTTAGTCAGTTCTTTTCAAGGTGTCTTCTTCAATCTCTTGTTTGTTACCCTCTCTTTTCAAGGTGTCTTCTTCAATCTCTTGTTTGTTACCCTCTCTTTTCCTAGTTTTGTAAGAATCTTCTTGGGTGGTGCTGACAATAAGAGTAGTAACTGGCACTTTGAGGGCTTCTTGCTCTATCTCGACTATGGTACAATCACATCCAACCTGTGTACTTGAATTTAGGTAGAGAAGATAGTGGTGGCATGTCATCAATGATACATACTTCCACATTCTTCTCTTCTTCTTTTTCTTGGGTTGTCTCACCTTGTGGTTTAGTTCAGCTCTTTTTGAGGCATCTTCTTCAATCTCTTCTTTGTTACCCTCTCTTTTCCTATTTTTGCAAGGATTTCTTTGGTGGTGGCAATAAGAGCAATTGGCTCTTTGAGGGCTTCTTAGTCTGCCTCCTAATCCTAAGGAGGTGGAGGTGCAACCTTTATTAGTTCTTTTGGTAGTTTGATGTCACTACCATGGGTAATTAGCTTTATTTGACTAGATATGGATTTACCACCTTGATTTGACGGGCTTGGAGGTGGCTCTTCATCCCCTTGCAGAGATAATAAGCCTAGTCATCTTGCTATCCCACGTGTACTTTATGTAAATCGACTTGATTACACTTATCCACCATAGGTTTTACCTGCATAATCATGAATAATAATTGGCAAGATTTATCTACACATTGGAGTCTTGATGTTTCTATACTATATACCGTTAGCTTGTATTCTTCACTATTTCTTGTTAAGTTAAAATCATCAACATAAAGTACCAAAATTATAATGTTTCCTCCTTCTATCTTTTCAAAGAGTGAAGGATCTACACAACTATTGTTGAAGCTAAATTTTTTAAAAAATAATTTTAGAATCCAGTAAATTGTGCTTGAGGTGCTTGCTTTAATTCATATACAGCTTTCTTTAACTTGTACACATGTGCTGGATGATGTACATCTTCATATCCTTGAGGTTGTTCCATGTACACCTCTTCCTTTAAGTAACCATTGAGAAATGCATTTTTCACATCCATTTGATGAAATACCCAACCTTGATTTTCTCCTAAAGAATTAATGGTTCTCATCATTGCCATCTTTGGAACGGGTGAGAAAGTTTATTTTAGCTTACTCCATAAGTTTGTGCATATCCTTTGGCAACAAGTCTTACCTTGAACCTATTTACACTTCCATCCGAGTTGTGTATTTGATTTTATAAACCCATTTGCATCCAATGACCTTCATTTCATCTTTGTATGGTATAAGATCCCAAGTTTGATTCTCTTTAAGCAAACACTTTCTTCATAGCCACTTTTTACTCATGGCTGTGTATAGCATCCTTAAACTCTTCCAATTTTGTTAGCTTTGTCATATAAGAATAATGTTTAACCATAAAATAGTCATGGTTAATCTTTATTGGATGTCTTACCCTTGTAGATCTTCGAGGTTAAATTTATTCAACATCTTTACTCCCTTGATTGAATTTCTTCAAAGTCTCCCTTGATTGATTTGAGGAATCACTTCTTGAGTATCACTAGTACTTGGCATGGTATGAAGGTCTCCTTTCCATGGAGACATCTTCTCCTCTTTTTTGCTTCTTTACATAAAGGTTGAATGTCACTTGGCTCATATATGATGATGATCTCTTCGTGGTTGTCATACCACCTATGCATCTCATTAAAGGTAACATCTGATATACATCTGCTTGTTTATAGGATCATAGCATTTCTAGATACCTTTTTGTAAATTAATTCCAATAAACACACATCTCAAAGCTTTTGGTTTAAGCTTCATTTGGATCTCATCTAGTACATGTGGATAACATAAGCATTTGAGATCTCATCATTTTGGTTTAAGCTTCATTTGGATCTCATCTGGTACATGTGGATAACATAAGCATCCAAAGATTTTCAAGTTTGCCACATTAGGCTTTTGTCTTGTGAACTTCTCTTCTGGAGTTATGTTTGGATCAATCGATGTTGGAGATCGATCAATCACGAAAATTGCATAGTTACATACCTCTACCCAATAATAGTCTGGCATGTGTTTTCTCATACAACAACGCTCTTTCCATTGCTACAATGTGCTGGCTCTTTATTTCTTCCACTCCATTCCTTTGTGATGTGTATCTTGGAGTCACCTGTCTTTTAATACCTTGTTGCTTTAAGTATTTGTAGAATTCCCATGACATAAACTCTCCTCCACTGTCCTTCTTAAGATTTTGACCTTGAGATCACTTTTCTTTTATGCTTTTTTCTTTGAACTGTTGAAACTTATCAAAAACTATGATTTAAACATTCAAAAAATATATCCAAACCTTCCTTGAATAATCATCAATAAAGGTTATGTAAAATCTTTCTCCTCCAATTCTTTGTGTTTATGTTGGACCCCATAGATCAGTGTGTATAAGATCTAAAGGATTTTGATAAACATAGCCTTTTTTATTGAAAGGATTTCTTAATGAATTTTCTTTTTCACATGGTTATGGCAACCCATTTATAAGCTATCTCCTTCAAAATTGGGAAATACTTATGTGACCAACCAAAGCTCAATCTCCTGATGTTGAAAATACAAGTGAATAGGGTGTGTGTGGGAACAAGCCCTTGGTTAGAGGCTATAAAAGAGAAGATGTAAATGTGAAAGAACCTGTGAAAAGGTGAGAAGAATCTATTGGGAGAGAATAAAGGGTAGCATGAGATATTCTGGGAAGTGTGGAGTTATTCTGGGAGATATTCAGGGAAAAGAGAAGAGGTAGAGAGAATCAAGCAAGAGGTGGAGATATTCTGGGAGTGAATCATGGAGAAGGAATGACATCGGCAAACTTCATGGAGGCTCCAAAGGAAGTGGAGTCGGATCATCTTTTCTGAGAGAGAGAGAGAGAGAGAGAGAGAGAGAGAGAGAGAGAGAGAGAGAGAGAGAGAGAGAGACCCCACAACCCAATGTAACCTACCCCAACAAAGTAAAACCACCTCTGAGCCACCGATGATGTAGGCCACGTGGTAGATGTATGAGTGAGCACTTTAGTCAAGGTCACGGGCACTTATAGTAGCCTTGGACACATAGAGAGAGAGAGAGTGTCAAGGACTATGGAGTTTAGGGACTTGAGGCACTGGTCGCGGGCTATCAAGTAAGAGGGAAACTTGGTATAGGGTCCAGGTGTGCTAGAGAGTATTCACTTGAGGGGAGGTGTTGAAAATACAAGTGAATAGGGTATGTGTGGGAACAAGCCCTTGGTTAGAGGCTATAAAAGAGAAGATGTAAATGTGAAAGAACCTGTGAAAAGGTGAGAAGAATCTATTGGGAGAGAATAAAGGGTAGCATGAGATATTCTGGGAAGTGTGGAGTTATTATGGGAGATATTCAGGGAAAAGAGAAGAGGTGGAGAGAATCAAGCAAGAGGTGGAGATATTTTGGGAGTGAATCATGGAGAAATCAATGGGATTTGATGCTTGACGTAAACTCTATAAATTGAGGAATTGCCCTAATGAGAATTTGCTGGTTTTTGATTATCCATGCTTACATTAATCTATTTGTTAATTACCCACTAATTACATCTTAATTATTTGCTAATCACTTTGTTAATGATGTTGATTCTAGTGTTTGATCCACCATAGCTCATCACAATGCTCTAATTTCAACACCTGACACATATATATGCACATGCCTCTAACACATTGGCATAGCATCCAAAATAAACATTCTTCCAAACTTTTCACATCTTGCTAAAACCTTGAATGTGTTATAATATTGTACAACACACTCATTTGATTCATTGTTACTTGCATATTTTGCTCTACAATCTATCCAACTGACACCAAGTTCTTTGTAATGTCTAGAACATAAAGAACATTGCTTAAATTTTGAACTCCTCCTTCGGGAATCTCCGAAGGTATACTTTCAATAAGTAGTAGGATGTGATGTAGCATCTTTTGTGGATACAATGTCTTATTAGTAACCTCTTGTTTTGATGCAAATAACTCTTCTCTTCCAGTCATGTAATTTGTACATGCCAAATCTATGTACCATTTGTCTTTTTCCACAGACTCTACTCAGGTGGTTAATGATGCACAACAAACAAGTTATGTTTGTTCTCTTCTTGTTTCTCTCCTTCTATTGAAGCATAATTCCCTTACTTTAATGTACCATTCCTAATGTCTCTATGCTTCAAATAGAAATCTCAGGCCCAATGTCCCATTTTATCACAATAGTTGCATGCATCTTTGTGATTTTGTCCTCTTCCCCTTTTATAGCCTCCTCTATTTGAGGATAGTCTTCCATCGCATCCTCTTTGAGTGTTTCTTTAACTCCCCCTATTGTGGAGTCGTCACATGGCTATTGTTACCTCGGTCTCTTCAGAAGCTGGCACCTCTTTGGCCTTGATGTCCTCACCCTCGGCCTCTTCCTCTGGATTTCCCATCACTAGTATATAGAGTGCTTTCATCACTCTAATCTGCTTTTGATGAGCTTCCCCCAAGAATTTGTTCCTCAAGAATCATCTTTGCCACAAGTTCCTCAAAGTTCAGCAGCACTAATCTCAAGACAAGATAGACGTTATGAACATTTTGAAGTCTCTTTCAAGACCTCTAATTCATATCTCTACCATCTCTTTGTCTTTAATTAGTGCACCAATCATGGCAATTGATCACATATACCTCTGATTTTTACAACATAGTCAAACACTGATAAGTTCTTCTTCTCAAATCGTATACAACTCTCCTCTAAGCTCTATCTTGTGAGATTTTGACACACTTTCAAACATGCTAGAAAGCGTTTCCCACATAACAACAGTAGTCGATTCACAATGTTCAATGTGTGGAATTATTACTTGAATCAATGACGCCTTTCTTGCCGGATAGTTGTTCCAGTTGTGTTGCTGCCATTGGGTGTTGAAAGTTGCCGATGTCAGTTATGCTACCACCATGGGGTGTTAGACATTGCCAATGTTGATTATGCTACCATTTGCTGCCATCGAGTGTGTCGCTAGTTGTGTTGCTGCTGTCGGATGATGGAAGTTACTGATGTCAGTTATGTTGCCACTATCATTGCCTATGTCAATTATGTTGCCATTTGCATGTCACCTCGTTGTGTGACCTGTCACTTAATGTTGTAACACTATCAGAGACATGTTGTTACTCCTTGGGCCTTATGTCCCGTCAATAGCCTGAGTATCCTCTTACAGAGGCCGAAAAAGTAACTTTTTCGATAGATCCAAAAAAGTAACTTTTTGATAGAGCCGAAAAAGTAACTTTTTCAATAGAGCCAAAACACTCGTTGCTTGCCACCGTCGGCACACGGCTCTTAGCCTTCGCACATGAACCAAAGGCGACTAACAAGCCATTCCAAAATATATTTACAAAAACGGGTAAAATTATATCAGCCGACCACGCGCACCGATCAAATAAACTTTATCTATTGCTCAAGCATCCGACGAATGACCAATTCACAGCCTCCACCAATAATAAGAAGTTGTCAAATATATAAGGCCATCTAGGGGGCATTTCCCTTCATTCTCGGAGCCGCACTTGCCTTTGTTCACGGAACTTCGTTTTGGAGAGCATACGGGCAAATTCAGTGTTTTGCAAAGGAGGTTCGTCAATTTATCATCAGATGTATTGATGTGTGAAGATTATTTCCCGTGTTTTAATTACTTCTTGTTTTGTAAATACATGCATGACTATTTTTCGTGTTTTGATTTATTACATAAGCAAGCGGGTTTTTAATACATGTATATGGACTTATGCGCATGCATAATGCATATGGAGAAGCATATGCATGTGCATAAATCTTTTCGTTTGCGATTGAGAAGGGAGATGCAAAGACAAATAAGGTATTTTTTTGTTTTTTTAATCGTTTGCTCTCTTTTAACTTTTACTAACTATGGAGGGGTGGGTAGGGGAGCCTCTTGGTCATAGAGTGGCCTACCATGGTGGCTACTTAGGGGTTCGATTCCCCTCAGGCTCGATTACTTTGTTTGTGCATGTTTATTGGTGCCGGTGGTCGACTAGTTTTGGACTTTCATGTGCGAGATCCATCCGGCGATGTCCATCAACTTCTTTGCCACCGCTCGGAATTTTTGGAGAACATGTGTGAGATCCACTCCGTCCAGTGAGGTCTGATCGGTCACTCTTTTGCCAAACGGAGCCCACTAGTCAGAGACATGTGCGCAGGCTATCTGATACCACTGATACCACTATAAAAAAGAGATTTGGAGAAGCTCTCAGAAACTTGATGATTATTATGTGAGCCAACTGCCCTTTATATACAAAATATGAAAATATTTTTTTTTGGACCAATAATATATATATTATAAAAATAAAAAGAGAGCTTTACATAAACTTCTTTCCATGCCCACAGTCAGCCGTTATTATAGCATCAGCATAAGAGTTGCCATTCAACAAACTACATATCAAATCCCATCTATCATCCTTTGAAACAAAAGAAGATTCACCCCAAGATAAGTGATATCCCAGCAAGATACATGCCTTAATCAAAGCTTTAGATGTGCAACCCCTAGGGGTCTGTTTTTCCAAGATCTCACCCTTCATCTCCCCTTTTTGAAACCATATTTTAACAGTTGGTCTGGACACCACTGGCTTTTCAATCAATGCCACAAAGATGTAGCTAGCTTGTTTGACCTTCTTCTACCACCTCTTTGTTCTAGGACCATACCAGGTTGTCTTGATCTTCACCCTCTACCTTCTGAGATCCTGCACAACAATATCCTAGAAGTTAGGCACAGCCCAATATGTCTGCCTAACCCCCCATGGAGAAGGCTCAGATGATAGCACACTGCAGAGACTAAATCACCTGAAACAGCTCAGCTCCACTAATTCTATTAATCAAACATACAACCCAACACATATAAATACATTTATGCATCAATCCACTAATATCAATCCATGTATCACAAGCTTTCTGAAACACAATGCAGTTTCTAGAATTTCAGATTTACCATAAACAGCAGCACCTGATGATATTAAAGATCACATCCACATGTTCATCATTAGCTGCCCATCTGCCAAACAATTAGTCCCCCCATTGGCCATGTACTAAAAAAATTTGGACCCATTTCCCAATTTTGACCCAAGCTCCTCTACTAGCAGGGCAATCCAAAAATGTATATTTCCCATCTTCCAAGGCAGTCCTACATCTGGGGAAACATCCACTTGTGAAGTTCCTTTGAACCAATTTAGAGCCAATGGGCAAAGCTCCCATACAAACTCTCCATAAGAACACCTAAGATTTGGTAGGTATTTCCATTTCCCATATTGCCTTCCACTTCCTTCTCCAATAGTTAGGGCTCCAATTCACTCTTGATATTCTGTTACAGCAGTGAGTGACATTATCTTCACTTTCCTTCAAAGCACTGTACAAAACTCTAGTTATGTCATTATCGAGCTTACAGCCATTAAACCAGGTCCAATCCTTGATCTAACAAGTATCATCGACAACAGTGGATGTCCAACCTTTCTACACTTCCTCCAACACATACTTGACCAGCTGTGCTTCTCTGTTAGATAGGGCAGGATCCATCTCCAATTGCTCTGGCTCTTTCCATCCCACTGATGCATTATCCCAGAAATCCTTAAATCTCCTCAACCCATTATTATTCAATCCTTTGGCTATTCTGGGGTCTTGTAAGGCTAAGGGGGAATTGAACTTGTGAGTCCACCATATCCCTATGCTCTGCCACATCCATCCCATACCATGAGTTCCAACACCTCTTTCCATTTAGAACATAGCATCTTGCACAATGGGGACCCAATTATTTTGAGAGAGGCACGAGAAAACACTTTATCCTTCCAGCTTAGACCCTGCTACACTCCATCCAGATACATAGCTGAACATTTCACTAATTTCCTTAACATCTTAGCCCATATTTCCTTCTAGTTAAGACATTTGGGCAGAAACACAGCCAGTCTAGCAATGGTGTAAGAGGGGAGATGAAGAATGCCAAGCCCACCATCATATTTATGCATACAAATTTTATCCTAGGCAAGCCAGGCAAGAGTCTTCTTATTAGATCCTCCATTCCTCTATACAAAGTCTCTAATGGGTCTGATTATCTTCTGCTAGTGCCCTTTACAAAATCTAGCACAGGGAAGAGAAACATAATATAAGAATTCAATACTGTGTTGCATAATATAGCCACCCTATCATGAAAAGAGACCCTGATACCTTCCCACTTCTTTAATTTCACAAAAAACCTGTCTAATGCCCAGTCATTCTTTTCATTGTTTATTTGTCACATCCACCCAAAAAGGGACCCCTAGGTATCTGACAATCTGACCTCTCCTCACCACCTCACACCCCCCATCTCTCTAGATCAACGTTATTGTCCTTAGACAAACCGATCAGTTTAGACTTGTGAATATTACATTTGGAACGTGAAGCATCAACAAACTCTTGTATAATATCAAGAGCCAATCTAACATTATCATTATCAGCTTCCAAAAAGAGAAAGGAGTCATCAGCAAAACATTGTATAACCAATTGCTCCCCATCACATAACTTCAAGCCCTTCACGCTCCCACCAGAGGAAACCATCTCAAGGGATCTAATCAAAGGGTGAGAGGCAATAGCAAAGAGAAGAGGAGCAAGCGGGCAGCCTTGTCTCACTGATCTGTGAAGCTTAAATCCTCTAGCCACTCTTCCATTCAACAGTAAATTAGACTTTCTCCCTTGGGTGAGAGTAAATATGCAAGTAGACATAATGTTTACTAACCTCTAATGCTCCTAACCACCAAATGTGCTTTTCTGATTGCACACTAAAATATTTTGGGTTACCTTCTATAATTGATGGGTCCAGTGCTCTATTCATAAGTGTGATTATCATACACTCAATCTTTTTCTCTTTGACAATTTCACATTCATCCAGTTTTATAACAAACTTCAAACGTCCTTGGCACTCTTCAAAAGTGATACCATAGTACTCAACCATTCTTCTTTGCACTTGTTGGAGATCAACAAAAATGTTGTTCCAAGGATTATATATAGTACTCTCCTTCTCACCCTCAAACAGTCCAATATGGAAGCATTGGCCAATGTAGTCATCCACTTGCTGATTTAGTAGGCCTCTCAGCTTCCAAACTTCTATAGGTGTAGGCAAAAGCACACGTTTGATTCTTTGATCTTTCAAAGTTGATGACACAGCCTTGAAGATACAGGTGTGGCCTTTTCTGCTAACTCCACTTTCATCTAGTGCCTCTTGAATAGCATTTACATCAATTTTGTTGGTGTCTAATTGAACTTGTCGTCAAGCATTCTCCTTAGGGATCAATTTCACTAGCCCTTCCTTTAAGTCTCTATCCAAATTTCCTGACTTGAAGGCTTCAAGGCACATTCTCCACACAAACTCCTTAAGAGAAGGTCAAAAAGCGATGAAAAACTCCACATTCAACCCATCCCAACCATGAGATTTTTCTCTTCCTAGTCTCAGAAGGGCCTCCCAACATTCCTCCATTTCAATGTCCCTTTCAAGCCATTTGGCTCTATCAATGGCTCTATCAAGTAAGGTACATGTTGACAATAGTAGCAAATAGTACCTTTAGGCATTGACTATAATGGCCCAAATTGGTATAGCAATATTATTAAAGAAATAACAAGCTTAGAATAATCAAGGAGATCAAGATGAAGCCAATGGATTAAACAATATAGAAATTGAGCACTCTAGCATGTTCCACAGGCATGTTCTTAATTTAGTGTGTGTGTGTGTGTGAAAGTGGGTTTTTTAGGCTGTAAGCTTTTTCCTACTACGTGTTTTTAGTAAAGTGCTTTCTATTGTTTTTAGAAAATGAAAAAATGGGCATGTTATTAATTTGTGTGTGTGTGTGTGTGTGTGTGTGTGAAAGTTGATTTTTTAGGCTGTAAGCTTTTTCCTACTAAAGTGTTTTTAGTGAAGTTCTTTCCATTGTAATTTTCAAGATAGCTTTTTCCTACTAAAGTGTTTTTAGTGAAGTTCTTTCCATTGTAATTTTCAAGATAGCTTTTTAGTGAAGTGCTTTCCATTGTAATTTTCATAGTGTTTTTAGTGAAGTGCTTTTCATCTTGAAAATTACAATGGAAAGCACTTCACTAAAAACACATTTTGAAAATTACAATGGAAAGCACGTCACTAAAAGATGAAAATTACAATGTAAAGCACTTCCCTAAAAACACTTTAGTAGGAAAAATCTTCATTTTCTAAATACAACGGAAAGCACTTTACTAAAAACACTTTAGTAGGTAAAAGCTTATAGCCTAAAAAACCCACTTTCACACACACACACATATCTCTCTTAACTTATACAATTTTGCTACCTAATTTTTCTAAACTAAGGGTTTTTATTGGACCCTTGAATTTTCTAACCTGTTTCTCTGAGAATTTTGGGAACTTGTGGGCAATGTTGAACATGTTCTTCATGCTGCTCAAGTGTAGCTAAAAATATGAGTTTGTCATCCAGAAATATGAACACACTTTCCAATCAAATCCCGGAAAACACGCATCATCATGCGGTTAAATGTAGCTGGGACGTTTGTCAAAAAGCCAAATGGCATGACCACAAATTCATAGTGGGCCCGTTCCGTACGGAAGGCTGTCTTGGGGATGTCCCCCTCCACAATCCGTACCTAGTGGTACCCACTCTTTAAATCCAGTTTTGAGAACACCTTTGCTCCATTCAGCCTCTCGAATATAGTCAATTCGAGGCATCGGGAATCTACTCTTTTAGAATTTCTGTTTCATTCATTTTATGGGGTATGAGCTGAGATTTCTTTTTAGCTTCTCTTGGATTTTCATCTGGAGACCATAAATGAATTTGGCTTTTTTATTGCTATAGGACACACACACAATACACACATCATACCTCTCATAATGTCAAATCTTTTTTATTTATTGCTTGGGATAACCTTTTTAATTTAATGTGGGCACCAAGCTATATACTTTAACTTGGAGGAGTCCCAAAATATAACTTATTGGTTAACATAATTTGAGTAACTTTATTGTTATCATATTAAACCTAACTCTTGCTCTACAATGAGGAGACGGGTAACACTAGACAGAGAAGATGATAGCACCGTTTCTGCTTTTGGACTGGTCTATTTAAGGTTCCACTATATGCCTGCAATGATGAGAGGCCAGGCTACTGATGCATGAAGATGCCTCAACTCTATAAATTAAGACAAATTTGGGGTGAGTGGCACACACTCACTAGTCTGCTTGTGTATTGCTTACTCAGGTCCCTCACTTAGCTCTTTGGGTATGTTTTGTGATCATGGCTCTATTGCTTACTATGATCAGTGCACCTTCTTCACAGGTGCAATGTATATTTGAATTTCTATTTTTACCTAATATGGTAGCACAATGTCTTTAATTTGGATAATGGAGCTCTATTCTAAAACCCTTTGCTTTTCACTAATGATTACATAGCACATAAGAGATAATTGCTGGTGGAATGCATTACTTGTACAGACTACATGCCATTATCTGATCTCATCAGAATGGTTCCACGTCTGAACCTGTGGCTTATGTACTAAATAATCTGCTTGGCTTCATGATGTATGGTAAGTTACCCTGGCTTACTACTTGGGCAAATAGGGTCTGAATACTAGTATGCTATAGGTATTGTTAACATAGGAGCTCTGTATTAGGAACTTTATTTGCTTTCATCTCTTTGGGATAGATGTCCTCTGGACTTTCACTTCTAATGATTAATGGTGGGTAATGCATGTCCACACAAGACATGGACCTAGATATTACTTGGCAAAATCTTGTAGAGGTATTTTTACCATGAGACTTATTTCTTTTGTTGACGTGAGGGTACCCTGCATATTGGATGGGGTTTGGGCATTTGTAGGTTGCTCTGTGTAGAGGATTCTCTTGATTGCTTGTAGAAGGTTTTGATATGCTGCTTCACACATTTTGAGATATTCAGTATGATTCACATACTATGATGAACATATTATGATATGCTGCTACTAGTGCAGTTTCACACATCCTCTTGCTATGATTATAGGAGGTCTTGTCTGTTGCTTTGGCATGCATACTTTTTGAATTATAGGCTTAGACTACTGAACTATTTTTTGCAGCTTATATGCTTTCAAAACTGGACTGTTTGAATATTGCCTCTAGTAGCTACCCTTTTTAGATGAGGCCGATGCTAGCCAGTGTTGTTCCTTGTGGAGATATTATACCATAAGTCTTACTACTCATGTCATAGGTTGACTTGGAGGTACCCTACATATTATTAGGGTTCTGGGCATTACTAGTTTTCTATGTGCAGAGAATTAGCTCTATCACCTGGTGTGGTTCTGCTATGCTGCTTCACACATTCTAGTTCATGCTTTATGATTCACATACTCTGTTGTACATGGTATGTTGTGATGCTAGCTAATGGGGCTGTTTCACACATTCCCTTGCTATGAATGTGGGTGGAGATTCTCTGCCTTGCAGGCTCATACTTGTAGAATTTTTTCTTATTGCTTGTAGTATTTTAGACTGTATAGGCTAACTATTGCCTCTAGTAGCTGGCCTTTTTGATAATACGATTGCTGCTTATCTTGGACTAGCTAGTATTGCTCCTAAACATGAGTGGCTTGATACTGTTGGTTTTTGAATTTACTGTTGAATTTTTTTCATCTGCAAGTGTACTTGATTGGGCTATAAGTGCTCACCCTTTTTGGCCAAGTGCCCTTTTTCATATACTATTAGAAGGTAAGTATGCTAAAAGTGCCAAGTGCTCATCTTTTAACAAAATGTTGAAACTAGCTTTGTTGATGAGCCTATTGATACACACATAGCTCTATTGTTTTTAGTTTTCCAAATTACTTTTTGAATAGATTGTTTACACTTTGGTACATGGTAGGTACTCACTCAGATTTTATAATGCTACACAATTCAATTCTCTGTTTTGATAAATTCACTTTTACTTTATCACTTTTACTTTACCAAAAAGATAAAATTTTATAATTCTAGACTAGTTTGGATGATCTTAAATCTAAACAATAAAAAAAACTTTTCTAAAACTGAATGAAATAATCTGAATAATAACCTTACAGGGAACTTTGTAAAGACTAGGGTAACTTTGCATCAATTAAAGATTTGCCTCAATAGGCAAATTTTGTACAGGCAAATTTTGTATAGAATGGAAAAGTTCTTATTTACTTTGTAATTAGGAAACAATCATCCATATATTCTACATGTACATATTAAGATTTTTTGACCAAATGTTTGTATGGATGCAGGTAACAGGATTCACCTTCTCTGGATTGCATGTGTGAAAAAGGGTGTCTCTACTGAGGATCTGCCTCGGCTGCTTGTGTTTTTTTTCTCTCACTAGATCTAAATTTCATCTTAAAGTTTTACTTGAGACTTAGTGCTTCAAAAACATGATGTATTACACAGATGATGAAATATATCATGTTTCCATTCATATCTTGAGTATAGAGTGTCTTTTGAAATTGGTATTCAGGTGTAGGGTATTGTATTATGTTTAAAACGAAAACACACACTCTAGCTACAAGGACTACTCTCTTCGGAGATAGTCCAGATACTCATACTCAAACTCTTTATACCTCAGCCGTATACAATTCTCGCTATCATTGTGCTTTTAGCCGATAGTCTTAAAGATTGAATTGTATGCTGATTGAGGTTGGAGCTTGGCTCACAGCCGTGGTGCCCTTAGGTTGGCTGGTTTTAGGAAGTCTAGCTGCAAATAGTACCTTTCCTTTGACTAATACTCTGTTTTATGTCTCAAAGATTTTGCCCCTTTTCAGAGGGGTAGAGATTCCTCCTGACCATTCACCGTTCAAAGGCCTGCCAGCATGTTTTGGCATGCATCAAGACCGAAGAAGCACTGGATATTATCATATCCTCGGTTCAACTTTACTAAAAACACTTTAGTAGGAAAAAGCTTACAGCCTAAAAAACCCACACACACACACACACACACACACACACACACACACACACACACACACACACACACAAAATTAAGAACATGCCCGTGGAACATGCTAGAGTGCTCGATTTCTATGTTGTTTAATCCATTGGCTTCCTCTTGATCTCCTTGATCATTCTAAGCTTATTATTTCTTTAATAATATTGCTATACCAATTTGGGCCATTATAGTCAATGCCTAAAGGTACCATTTGCTATTATCGACATGTTTCTTACTTAAATTTTTATAGGTAGTGAGTAGAATTGCAGAGATGGTGCAAGGGCTACCTTTTTTATTTGCAAGTGATTTAAAATTTGACAGATATCTTCAAATGAAAATTTACCACTTTCAAGCTAAATGGGATTTAATTGCATGTACTTAGAGAGCCTATATTGTTTAGACTCTATGAGAGGACACAATAAAAAAATAGTAAAAAGAATTGCAATTTTTTTAAAACAGAGACTTGCTTGCATTTGGCAACTTTTGGAGGTGTAGTGCAGATGCTCAGGTGTGCCATAGTTGGTAGTGTGGTGCTTGCCACCACTAGATGAGGCAATGTACTAGTATTGTCTTGGGTGTGGGGGCAACTCTAGGATCTAAGAAGGTTAAGATCATGCTAGTATGCTCCTGAGTCCCTCCAACATGGCCTTGTGGGTTAGAAGATGTGGGTTGGTCCATGGTATCGCTGGAAATGACAACAAGAAATGGCGGCCTTATTCCAAAAGTGTTATTTCTTAGTTAGCTACCCTTTTTGGTGATCTATTTTGGCTTGCAAGCATCTGTGATCAAGGCATATACTGCTCTATCCATATGATATAATCACAATTCCTAGTGTGAATGTGGAGGCAATTTTTTGAGGTGAGAGGTTTCCTTCAAGGTCACTAATATGACTACTAATTGAGAACTTTCATTCAAAGTCTAAATGCTCTTTGATGTAGCATTATGTATAATTATTATTAAAATTACAATTTGGATTATTGTATTTCTAAGTCACCTTCACCTTTATGATGATGCACACTTTGTAGACATGGGGCCTTTGACGTTTGATTCCATGAAAGGTTTTCCTGCCATGGAGGAGTTTCACACACACAAAAAACCAATGAATAACCTTGACACAAAAAATTACAAACGAAACCCTAATCAATAAGATAATTAAAACTAGTCCTAATGCAGTCTCTAATCAATTACTATGGCCAATCCTAGAGGCTCTGATACCGTGTTAAATTTCAGCATGGCTAAGGTGGCTTATAGCAAGTGATCAAGGCTATAATAAAAGATTAAGAAAATGATAATACAAGATTAAGATATAGGTTCATCAATGATACAATGATTAAGACACAAACTCAATAATCTCATCATATTAGCTTGAATCAAGTACATGTTTATATAGCTCTCATCCACATGCTTATATAGCTCTCATCCACATGTTTATATAGCTCTCATCCACATGCTTCATGCACCCTTGTGCCATCCATGTGTCCATAAATGCCCACATGCCTTGAGCCCCCTTGCACTTTCCATGTGCCTACTTTTTGCCCATTGACTCCTTCTTACATTCATCCATTCATATGCCCAAAAAACCTTAACCTTCATCTATTCCTATTTCATATCATTCTAGGCTTCATCTACCTTGCTCTCACATACATGTGCCCCATACATGACATGACATGTAACATATTTCAATAAAGTTGAATACCCATTGTCATAAATGATAGTAGTCTTAGAAAACTTTTGAGGATAACGATGTTTGTAACTTCCATCAACCATGCAAGGAAAGCACATATTTAGTTCCCCACATGGTCCATGGACATTACAATGACTGATTATGTTGTGCAACTCAAGAAACATCGCCTTATCTGCAAGTTCAGCACATACCAATTGATCATAGTGAGCAATCTCAGTCGATTTACATCCACTTTCCAATATCAATAATATATGTGCATGTGGCAAGCCTCTTTTATGAAATTCAATAATAGAAACAAATCCCACTACTCTTTCAAATAATTTTTTTTTCACCAATAAGTGCATATCTTCAATTCATGCTCCGTATCATGCACATATAATTGCGCAAATTGAGGATACGCATCTCATGTTTCATTAGGTATTACAGAGCCAACTGATAATATGTAGTACCATGGATTTGAAAATTAAATACACCTCCCCCCTAGTGAACTATTTATCCAAGTGAGCACCCAGTGAAAAGAATACTAAGGCATTGTTACAAGAGCTATATCCTTCTTGTATTCCTTACTTGCATTATCATCACCAAGTAACAGATCAACCAATGTAGGAGGAGGATTTTGCAAGGTAATAAAGAGATGTTTCCACTTGCACAATAGTGTTTGCCCACATATTGTCAAAGCTTTCTTGACGCCTCACATTTTCAAAATAGTCCAGCACAAAAATGTCACTTATAAGCAAGGGCCCCTAAAGAGTGAAGAGTACAATCTCGTGAATATAAGACCATGGTTACAGGGTGCTTAACATTGTGAGGAAATGAAAACACATGCCTTATAGAATGATATTTGGATTTAATACCTTCCACATCGCTAACAGCATAGGAAATAGGCTAAATTTTTTCAATATGACCAATCTCATCTATATATAGACATCTCATTTAAATAAAAAGAAATAGGGCCTCTTGCCATATCTCTATGTGCGTGAACATTTTGATGTTCATTGATAGGTTCTTGAAGGATTGTAGTAGTAGGAGTTGCTCTATTACATGAATATAAGTGGATTCTAGCATAGATTTCTCTATGCTCATCATCTTCTACCCTTCCAAATGTTTCAATTTCATTTACATTAAAGTACTTTAAATTAGCATCAATTTGTTTTTGAATGCAAGCCCTTGTTTGTGAACAATTATGGTGAGATATGCGTGTTGCATCCAAAATTCGAAGCCGACGAACTTGGTTCAAACTTAGGTATATACAACTCCTAACCATCTTCCACCTCCTTTAAAAAAAAAGCAAATACTAATTTGCTTATTTTGCTTTTACAAACTGACGATAAAATATTATCTTATCACATTTATTCTACTTCAAGTGTCATTATCCTCACTTATGATCTTGGAGGCCTATATCGCGACATGTGACCCTACTCTCAGGGACAGATTTCACACAATACTAAACATAATGAAATTATTAGAGAAATTCAAAATACAAAAGTGTGTCTAATAAACACGACTTTACATCTCTAATTTCTATGTATGATACTAATAATTGATAAACTAACAAACACATTACTCCAGAGAGAGAGAGAGAGAGAGAGAGAGAGAGAGAGAGAGAGAGAGAGAGAGAGAGAAATAGAACTATAAAACATGTTGAGAGACAGAAAAAGAGAGAACAAGAGAATATAGATACAAAGAGAGATACAAAGATAATGAGAAAATAGAGAATTCATAAATATCACCACGAAGAAGACAAAGCTGGAAAGTTGTAATAAGATTTTTCCCTTGAACAAATACATCAATTATGAAGCTACCAACAAAAAGTCATTACTCTCACGAAATCTCTAGGCAACTATCTTGGTTTCCAACATATGGCTCATCTTCTTCATAATAGCATTGAAGACAAATTTAGGAATTTTGGGAATTATTCGAGTCCCATTTCTTATAGGATTGGTTGGAAACTCGGTATTTTTGTGTAGTTTGAGCTAACATCTATTTGTTGGTGCACTCTTTGTGCCATTAGATTATATCTTGACACAACTATTTAGTGTATTTGTTTGTAGTTGTAGAGATACATATGTCAATGCAACAATATTGGAAGGACAAGGGAAACATGACACTAAACTTAATTGAGATTATACAACACCTTTCATATGAAGAAGATAATGTTAAATACTATCTCCACTTTGAGACATTGAAGTAAAAACATGGGCTTTATTTAATTTGCCAAAAGAATTCTAAATATCACTTAAAAAGGAACCTTAAAAATGAGAGATCTCTAAAGGGTGTGGTGTTAGAAACAACAAAACAAAAAGTAAATCTCAATGACAGTAACAATGTGCTAAGTTTACGATTGATCCACAGATAAAAACCCATCTTAGACACTATATCAAGATTATAAATCATGATATATATGCTCAAATTTGAGGGACATTGAAGTAAAAACATGGGATAATAATGCCAAAGAACACTTGAAAAAGGAACCTTAGAATTGAGGGATCTCCAAAGAGTGTGATGTTTAGAAACACCAGAAGCAATTAAATTTCAATGAGATTGTTACATTCAAGTTTACAATTCATCCGAAGACAAAAACCCCTTCCATCCAGGTCATGAAAAATTCTCCATGCTACATCCAAGTTTTTGTGGTATACAAATCGATATCCAATTAGAAGATCCGTCTTTTGACATGCTGCCTGCCCTGCTACGACCTTAAACTTTTGACATGCTGCCTGCCCTGCTACGACCTTAAACTTTTGATGAAAAGCACAACTCAAGAATGCGTCGAGTCCTTTGTAGTCTATTAGTACTCTAGATCCATACCTCAAACCATTGCATACAAAAATCAAGGAAAGTGAATGCTTCTTTGCGAATCAAATGCCAAACACTTGTATTCTCTTCCACAAGATGCATATGTTTGGCCCAGTCTGGACATACATCACCATGTTGCATCTCAATGGTCTTAAGTAAAACACCATTGAGTTCAAGTATCAATACTCTTCTTTGTTTCCTTATTGTATCTGGAGGTGGTGGAACTCTTTTGCTTCTAGGTACATGAGTCACCAATGATTGGTGCCACCTCAATAGTAAGTTTTCTGTACACTTGAAAACATAGCTATATGCTTCAACATATCTTGTTGAAAACAAAATGTATGGTTAATGGACATTCAAAATTTTAAATAAATATATTATGTGCCAACAATATAAATTCATCCATGATATGGATGGTCTTAAACCTTCATAGACAAACGCTCCAATACCTCAGAAGTTCAACCAAAAAAATAAAAGAGCGAGTATATTGTCAATGCTAAATTTCATCAAATTTATTGAATATGATGTATAAAAGATTTTCACTGTTGAGATAATTGAGTCTATCCAAATTAAATTATAATATTCATAGCCTTACACCTTGACAAGGCAATATCTTCAATAAAAACAAACACATCTTCATTGCAATCGAATTGTAAATATTGACAAAAGAGATAATCAAATGACAGTAAGTTTGGAGTATAATGGCATTTGATTGCTTGATACAATAGTGTAAAGATTTGGCTCGTATAATCCAAAAATTAAACCCATCTAAGCACATTGTTTTGGCCAAAGCCTAAGTCTATCTTATGGGCTTTTAGTACAAAATGGCTCCAAACATTCTGCACCCAACAAGTCTTGATATTTGTGCAGATCCCATACTTCAAACTGCACGTTTAGACCTCAGCAATGGTTTCCTTCGACCTGCACAGCAGCAACTAGTATGGGTTAGGTTGGAATCTGATTATACTGTCACTCAATGTTTAATGAAACCAGACATTATCCTACCCATAAGCTCAAGTAAGCCTTTTGTAGCCTTGATATGTATGTTTTTGCTGCAACTCCACTTATGAGATGACCACGATCATATCCAAGTGAGTAGCATAAGCAATAGCGTGTTGATCACTCAAAATCTTTATTTTGTAACACACTTTTAACAAGCTTAATTGGTCTTTGGATAGTAATGGTACTCCAGCTTTGGATGCCAACATTGCTAGATCCTTGCTTATGGATTCTACTTCTCTTTTTTTCCCTCTTGATTGGACATACTTCAGCTTATCTCACCATACAATGGTAAGTGTGAAGATGCACAAGATGACTTTTCCACTTCATCTGAATATTCGTTGAGCTCTTCTTGCAAAAATTGGGAGGTGAATTGGAGCCATTCTTCCAGTATATCTTGAAAATCGATAAATAAATTATGACCATGTGTGATAGAAGGTGAATTGGAGCCATTCTTCCAGTACATCTTGAAAATCGATAAATAAATTATGACCATGTGTGATAGGAGATTGACCTAGCCAATTAAGCAAAATAATAGACCTAATGTCATTTGTATTATTTAGATTTAAAAGGTAGGGTAGAAGGTCATTGCACAGTACGTAGTCGTGCCCTCCTTGAAAACTTTCAGGGAAGAGATAATTGTCTTTTGGATTAACATATCCCTTGAAAGGGCTATCATCATCATCAATAAGCAATGTATTCTTCTTATTGCAAATATCTTGGCACTGATTCCAAACCTTGAGTAAAGGTTTAAACATAGCCTCAGCAGTAGGCTTATCTGGCCTATATACTTTTCAAAGATTATGGATATAACATTCTTCTTGTCCCCACACCATAAAGAAATGATATTTCTTATGTGCATACTGTTCAAGAGTGTTTACATAGGCACAAACATTCTTATGTAGCATGGTGGACCAAATACCACCATGAAAGTACTCGCAAATCTCATCCAAAAATTCAAAACACCCGGGGCGAATAACAACTGTGGTGTGACCAATATCAATTTGAATACAATTTGTTTGTGGATGCCTCTTCTCTTCCTTGTTGAGTAAAACTCCATTAAAATCAAGTATAAGTGCATGTTTCTTTATGGTGATTGCACGAGGAATATTTTCTACATACGATACAGAAGAATGATAACACTTTAATGTGTTTACATACTTTAACAATGTTTACATACTTAATGTGTTTACATACTTAACAATGTTAAAACAAGTGATCCTATATTATCAATGAGAGCTAATTAAACAAAACATCCACAAGTTTACTTTCGTTTCATGCTCCCATACTCATCTATGATGATGGCTCCTAGACTTGATTGCATTTCCCTATTGATTGGTAAAGATTGAAATACTAATCTATCTCCATCTCTCTCAAAAAAATATGAACTTCGTAGAGGCCTACTCTTTTGTGTATCAGAACGTAGCTCCTTAGCACTTAACTTGTGATTGTTAGAAGCAGCTGTACCTGCAAAAACAACTCTCGCTAAGAAACATACTTTTTAACACACAAAATTGATGAATAAATCATCTTAAATAACATCCT
Organism: Cibotium barometz; assembly: GCF_041138505.1. Classification (NCBI taxonomy): domain Eukaryota; kingdom Viridiplantae; phylum Streptophyta; class Polypodiopsida; order Cyatheales; family Cibotiaceae; genus Cibotium; species Cibotium barometz. The sequence goes on along the minus strand of NC_141057.1, from coordinate 39,075,471 downwards.
ATTGAAAAAGATCTACCTTTAGTTTTCTTGGCACCCTCTGCCCCGCAGAGTCCTTGATTTCAACTATTCTCTCTTTATTCGTAGCATATGTAGCCTCGTCAATTTCTTCAACATCCTCTGCCACCACAGAGTCCTTGATTTCAACTATTTTCCCTTTATTTGTAGCATATGTAGCCTCATCAATTTGTTCGACAATCTCTTCTTGTCTCTCCTTGGTTGCAAAGGTCTCTTGAAGCTCTTCATTAACTTTATCTTTATTCTCACTAACCTCAACATTAACTTGCAAATCAGGAATGTCCTTAGTCTCTTTAGTCCTATCACTTAAAGGCCTTGAAGATGTTTGTAAAGCTAAATCATCGATGTGATCTACCTCTACCATGTTGTCTTCATTATTTCTAGCATTTCTAGTAGGGCTTTCATGATGATGTTCTAGTTGAGCAATGTTATCTTCGTCTTTCCCTTCTTTGTATATATCTGTAAGATTAAAATAAAATGCTATTACTTTTAGGATTTAAATAATACACCAAGACTAATACAATACTAGTCATTTTTATATCTACACATATACTTTGTATCCAAACTAAGATTACTCAACATTGAGTGATGTACCATAATGAATTAGAAACCATATTACTTGCCAAGACTTTCACATAAGGGTCAAACTTAAGTTTGAGCCTCACTTACAAGGGCAAAGTAAAGATCGCTCAACTTGAGATTGTGCCTTGTGTTGGAAGACATCCCCAAGGTTGTGGGAGAATCTTATGCTACACATGCAAACCCCTAGTGCAACGGAAGATATTGGATTTCATGACTTTTGGCCAAGGAGTGTATTATGCAAAAAAGCTGAGCCTCTTAACCTTCAAGTGAAGGATGATGTAGATGAAAGGTTTGATGTAAATGAGGACCATTATTGTGGTCCAATACCCAACACACCTGCTGAAGAGTTCAACCCCACTCTTGATGTGTCTCAAGGAGATTTTGTGCTTGTACAACCTTGTGATGCAAATTACCTAATATGGTTGGGAGTGACAACAAGTGATGTTGATCAAAACAACAACTCGATAAAAAAGTTCAGATACAATATTGGGCACCAATTTCAAAGAAGAAGAATGCAAGTGATGTGGAGGTTTATAAGGATTGCTGGAACAAGTATTGGTGATCGAACAGAAATGATCCTCAGCGCTGGGAAGACACTAGTTGCATCATTTGGGCATGGAAGCCCAAGAATGGATGACTTCCAGAGAAAATCAAGATTCCAAAGGCTATAATACTCAAGGCCAAACAGAATCAATTGAATCAACATGAAAGTGAGACACCATCACACGTCAGTGCAGTTGAGCAAGAATGATTTGTTAGCACATGGACAACTAGCTTCATAATCTTTTAGCAATGTTGTATGAAGCTACCAAACTCATAGGTCAATCATTATTCAGATTGTAAGGCTCTCTTAAGCTTTTAGATTTATGGTTCACCCATTGTTCAAGAATTTTGATTCAATACAGATGGTGATCTTTTTAATTCTATCACCTAGTCTTTCTTACAACTTAAAGTTACATTGAATATCCTTTCTTTGTTAAAGTTTCTGTGTTGGATGGTCAACTGGAGGCTATGAGATATAAACAAACTTAATTCTTGGTGTGCATGTGTGTGTGTGTGCAGGCAAATTTACATCCCACCAACATCATATATACTTGTTTTACAAATGTACAATAGTACATAAACTATATCGCATTATTCAAATGCTTGTTGAGAACATCCAATAATAAATCTTGCATATCGCACAGTAAACATTGTATTGGATCTAATAAAGAATTGTCCCAAAATTGTGCATATTTTTCAAAATTCCTAAATTTGAGTTATTGAGTCTATTAACAAATATCTTTCGACTCAAAACCTCCAAGCCTAGAGCACGTACTTGCTCTTTTAAACAATTGGCTTGTTCTTTACATTCCCTACTAGTACATCTGCCTAGAGATGTTTCCTAATTTCAACATGCAAATTTTTCATTATGGAAATCATGTCTAGTTGGTTGGCCTTCATGCGACCACTACTATCAAGAATGCGATAAAGATGATGTGTTAGCTCATCTCTTAGCATATCTCCCTTTTGGGTGCCACTTCCAAAAAATCTCATCCCAAAGGGCATTTAAGTACTCCTTGCAAGCAACCTGATTTTTCTCAGTGTGCTTGCATATGTCCGTAATAATTTGTAGATGTTTAGAGCTAGGATATCTTGATGGAGACCTTGACCGAGCAAGGTGTTTTGCAATTCGAACATTCATAAACTCAGGCAGGGTAGACAAAGCTACATTAGAATTGGAAGCTCCATACATAGCCACTATGGCAACTGAGCCATTGTTATTATTCTAGATATCCATTTGCTGAAATCCAAAATGATCTTAAGTCTCTCCAAAAATCTCTTTAAATCTTAGTCAACATATAAAATAAACCTAATAACCCAACTATATATCAATACCATATACATGTAGATATCTCATAGCTACAAAGAGGAAACAATATATACTCTTAGCATGCCATATAATCCTCTCTCTAAAATTCTAGTATTAACAACCATAAAGAAAGTTCCTTACTTTTAAGCACAATTCTCTATTGTTTTAAGGCTAATATAGTCTAAGCAAAGTACTCAAATAATTTAACATATGTATATTCTCTAAAGCCCATATATTATCTCTCTAGAACTCTCTTTGCAATCAAACGTAATGGTCTAATAAATGAAAAGTTTCTAGCTTAGTCAACCTTGCATATAACTATAATAAACTCTATTCACATGCACACTAAAGTATTAAACACGCAAAAATCATTATTACATTCACATTTACTATACCAATTATCAATTATAAAACATTCAATAAGAGAGAAACAGAGATAGAAATTATTTTAATGTATGGTCTCTTCTCTCTCTCTCTCTCTCTCTCTCTCTCTCTCTCTCAACCAACAAAACATATCTCCATAAGTAAATCTCTTTATCTATGCATCATATATTAACTGCAAGCACACAAATAGATAGAGAGAAAAAGGGCAACAATAAAACTAATCTCAAGTTGAAGAGAGAATGATATTTGTTGGCTACTATCAACCTTGTGCCTTGCCTCTATATAATCACACACACAGACTAAAACAACAAAAAACTTATGGTCTCTCTTTCTCTCTCTATTTCTCTCTCGTGCTGTCTCTACTACGTTTCACACCAAACACACACAAAAGGTAAGAGGAACTATTTGTGTGTTACATGAGAGAGAGAGAGAGAGAGAGAGAGAGAGAGAGAGAGAGAGAGAGAGCATGGTTATATATGTGCGCGCATGTGTGTATAATAGCTAGAGAGAGTTACAGGGAAGGAGACCATGAGGGGGAGATAGTGTGTGTGTAATAGCCAAAGAGAAAGAGAACTAACATATTTGCTTATTTGTATGTTTGTGTGTGAGAGAGAGAGAAGAACTAATTAGCATATGTGTGTGTGAGAGACAGAGAAAAGGAGAGGGACCAAGATAGAGAGAGTGGACATGTGTGCCACAGAGAGAATGACAATGCTAACTCCTCATTAAAATTTACATGTTGCGTGGATGAGTGACAAACACTTACAAAGAGATGTAAAGAGAGAGAGAGAGAGAGCGAGAGAGAGAGATCCATTAATAATCTTAAAGATTATTACATCATTATCTTTATCAATTTCTATGTCAGAATGCACTTCACTATTTCCCTAAAAATGTAGCGCTTTTCCTGAGAGATCCTACATCTACTACCCACAATATAAAATCCATCTATTAATCCTAATGCCTCTTTGATTAAGAGGAGCTTAAGATTGTCATCAAGCCTATAGGGATCTAACGTTATATGAATATACCAGGGATTAGCATCATGCCATCCATCAAATCTGTGAACTTCCCATTTTGGGCGGTGTTGGTATACATGGTATCCAAGAGCACCCAATTGTAGAACCCCATTAAAAAAGAACGCATCTCTGACAATTTAGTATTTTCATAGATCACCGTTACATGGGCAAGAGAGAGTAGAAAGGAAAGGAGTGAGAGAGAGAGAGAGAGAGAGAGAGAGACAATACATATTAAAAAAACATTAAAATTATAAACAATTGAAATACTTTTAAAAAATTATAGCACCAATGGTCACAAAGCAAAGACACACCCATATTTAATTTCTAATTAATTTATGCTTTTTGGAACACATTTAACTACTTCATCAAATACCCTTGCCACGCGATTCTCGTCTCTAAAGACCTTGTAATCTATTTCATAGAAATCTATTAAACCTAAATGTTTTTCCATATACATGAGAACTATATTTTCATCTAATTTTCCTGGCCATAGATGTATAATAATTATGGGATATCTATTATCCCATCTAGTAGCTTTGACAGTCCATGGCTCAACCCATTCTCTATAAAAGAAATGGTGCTCGAACTCTCTAGCCAAATTCACCCTTTCCTCATGGGAAAGAGTGCTCCTCATGTGCTCAAAATATATGCGAGTCATCTCTTCCATTTGTGTAATTCATTCATACATACATACATATATAGTAAGATGTATGACATATATATGTAGATGTGATATGTGCAAGTATGCAACAACATATAAATAAATACTTATGATTTAGAAAACATGAAAATTAAAAAGCAATGTATATGTTAAAAAATCTTGAGAGTCCATAATAAAGGCATACACAAATGTATTTTTCAAAGAACGTCCTCGAACAATGAGGGGTGTAACTCGAAAAGGATAAATTTCTTATTTGTCTCTAGTAAAATTGTAAATATTTTCTTGCCAATTAACCTCTCCCTCCTCCCCCCCCCCTCTCTCTCTCTCTCTCTCTCTCTCTCTCTCTCTCTCTCATTTTTTTTGTTATATCACAATAAAATTTTTAGGTACACCATATAATTACACACACACACACACACACACACACACACACACATTTATTTTCAAGGTAAGCCTATTGAGAAACCTATTTTTACTATGTAATGATACTTTATAGTTTGATTTGATATTGCTTCAATATATATTACATTTTCATGACTGAGTATATTTAGTATACTATATACTTTACTTCAAACTACTCATACATAAAACTCTACTTGGGGATCATACCTTATAACTACAAATATGTATTGCATAATATATATTACATTTCTAGTATTGATGGAGTATATTTAGTGTAGTACATACTTCAATTCAAACTACTCATATATAAAACTCCACTTCTTGATTAAACCTAATAATTACCCTGTAACTTATATATCTTAACAATACTACTCATATATAAAACTCCACTTCTCGATTAAACCTAATAATTACCCTGTAACTTATATATCTTAACAATACTACCTATCCTACCCTTTATCCTTGCCATTACAATTATACTCCTTTGTACACCCTACCCTTCATTGTATATATACTCCTTACCATGCCAAAGTTATTGCACATAGGAATGTAAAATATACTTGCAAATTCAAATCACAACCCCTTATAACCTTATGAAACATTTAACTCTAATATATCTTTTTACAATATACTCTCTACAAACTCTTGCAAATTTGCCTCACATTCATTCAAAGGCAAAAAACATGCAAATGTTAATTGTAACACACACACACACACACACACACACACACACACACACACACACACACACGTCTTTAAAACCAATTAGGAGAAGAAATTTTCGTGTCTATACACACACACACACACACATGTCATCTTTAAAACAAATTAGGAGAAAAAATTTTCGTGTCGTTATATATAGACACTAAAATTTCTTCTCCTAATTGGTTTTAAAGACAACATGTGTGTGTATGTGTGTGTTACAAGTAACATTTGCATGTTTGTTGCCTACACACGCTCTATATATATATTTATTTTCAAGGTAGTCCTACTGAGAAACCTATTTTTACTATGTAATGTAGTTTGATTGGATATTTCTTAATATATTTTACATTTTCATGATTGATTATATTTAGTGTACTATATATTATCCTTTAAACTACTCATACATAAAACTCTACTTGTGGATCATACCTTATAACTACAAATATATATTGCATAATATATATTACATTTTCACTATTGATGGAGTATATTTAGTATACTATATACTTTAATTCAAACTACTCATATATAAAACTGCACTTCTTGATTAACCTAATAACTGCCTTGTAACTTATATATCTTAACAATACTACCTATCCTACCCTTTATCCTTACCATTACAACTACACTCCTTTATCACCCTACCCTTCATAGTATATTTACTCCTTGGTTGAAGATTGTCTATCTAGTCTCTCTTAGTGGCTCGACTAATGTTTGAAAGAAATGCTTTCTTATCCCTATGTTTGTGTGTTTAAATTGAACTGAGGATTGGTTGATGTATTTGTAAGAATCAAGATTGCTTTTTTAAAATAGACATGTTGGTTAAGCAACTAAATTGCACACCAGAGAAAAATAGATTACAATGACAAATAGAATCAAGACCTATCTCTACATCAGCACTCCCTCATAATAAAGCCTCTACTCCAAGGACCTCTCTTTGACCAACCACACTAAAGGAGTCAAAGCCTTACATCATCAAAATTTGTCATCGCCTACCTCTCCTGTAAACAAACCTAAGGTATTAATGAAAACACCGAAGTGGAATTGACAGAGTAAATCCACCAATGATGGAAAGCAATGAATATGATGTAAAGTTAATGGTTAAAGACTCTCTCTCTCTCTCTCTCTCTTGCAGTTCATGGACTTTATTTTTGTAAAATATTACAATATATTACAGTGACAAATAGAAATGATGTTTTTAACTTTCTCTCATGTGTAGGTGTTAATTATACAAGATGGAGAGGCACAATACCTGGACTGCAGCTCTATTTCAAACACATAATTAAATCCCCACCCCCCTCCCTAATCATCTTTGTCTCAGTCTCTCTCATGCACACACACACACGCAAGCTCTCTCTCTCTCTCTCTCTCTCACACACACACACTTTAGCCCCCCAGGTGAACTATTTTCACGTGTTCACCTGGTGTAAAAAAGCTCTACATTACATGAAGAGAAATATGGACATGCATTTAGTTGATCGCCACCATGCCAAAGGTAAGACATAATCTCTCTCTCTCTCTCTCTCTCTCTCTCTCTCTCGCTAAAGGTGCTGCTCTCTCTTTCTCTCTCACTCACTCTCTCTCTCTCACACACACACACGCATAAGCGCGCGCGCGCGCTCTCTCTCGCACGCGTGCGCACATACACCCACACACACATGCTAAAAGCTTCTCTCACACACACATACGCATACGCTCGCTCTCTCTCTCTCTCTCTCTCTCTCTCTCTCTCGCACGCGTGCGCACATACACCCCCACACACATGCTAAAAGCTTCATAACCATTGCATTTGCATGGGCTTTTCAAAGGAAAAAAAAAAGAAACATCGCAGCGCGGCTTACTTAATGAAGTGGGGAATCTGCTTGCAAATGTGCAGGTAGCGTTACCTTGCCGACCTGCACAACAACAAAAGAGAGAATCAGAATAGAGAGAGAGAGAGAGAGAGAGCAATACCTATCAAAAAGTCGGCACAAACACAGACGTCAAGAAGCAACACACACACACACACACATATATATAGAGAGAGAGAGAGAGAACTCACCCATAGCAATAGCAACCAGCAACCGCAACGATAGCGAGGAGGAACATGAATGGATTTAAATCCAGGAGAAGATTTAAATCGAGGAAGAAGGCGGCCTCTGTAATGCAGTCTCTGGAGGGAGGGCGACAGCGATGAAGAGCATTGAAGTCTACTCAGCAACGTAGCCTGCCATGGAGATATTTTGGACGGCTTTAAAGAAATTTTAGAGTAATTATATTATATTCATAATATTTATTTTGATTTTTCAAGTTGACTATCATTAGAGTATAGTTGATTTTTTTTTGGGTCTTTCTAGCTTTCTACTAGTCTTTATATATATTATAGGCGGTGGCCTCAACTGGCACATTTTTTAGGCGATTGGGCCACCTCAGCACGAGCCGCCTACATCGCATGCACGAGAAGAGGCCCCGCCTTCATCATTTGAGGTAATTTACAGGAATACAGTTGCATGTAGAAGAGGCCCCACCGTTTGAAGAAATTTGCACAGGAATTGATTGCGCCCCAGCCAGCGCCTCCGTTTGTTAGCATGTTACTATGTTTAATTACATGCAGTTTTGCCAGCGCAGAAGACCTCCTCGGCCTTTTGAATGTGCCTCTAGCTTCTCTCCTTCACGCTTTGGTCGCCTGCACCTTACCTAGTAAGTTTCCTCTCTCTCTCTCTCTCTCTCTCTCTCTCTCTCTCTCTCTCTCTCTCTCTCTCTCTCTCTCTCGCCGTTGTCTAATTCCTTTTTGGTTTTTCTACAAGCTCTGCGGATAACTTGGTGGTAAGACTCTTTGCTCTCTCTGCGAATAACTCAGTGATGAGACTTCTCGCTCTCTCTGCGTGTGCTACTAGCTCTCTACTTCAAGTCTTAATTGCTCTACTGCTGGTAAGTTTCCTATTGCTTTCTCTCACTGTCTCATTCCCAAGCAAAGGCAGCAGCCTGCATGGTTAGATAGAGAAGGCGGCTAGCCTGCATGATGAATTTCCTCTCTCTCTCTCTCTCTCTCTCTCTCTCTCTCTCTCTCTCTCTCTCTCTCTCCTGAGCAAAGGCGCGGTCTGCATGGTCAGACAATATGCATGCATGTCTCTATGTGTGTGTGTGATTCATAAAATGGTCTGCATGGTCAGACGGTATGCATGCATGTCTCTCTCTGTGTGTGTGATTCAAAAAACGGCTTGCATTGTTAGACGGTATATAAGTATGTCTGTGTGTGTGTGATTCAGAAAATTGAACACATAGGAGTGATGTGTGTGTGTGTGTGTGGGTGGAGAGAGGCACAAACACGGTAAACCTAGGGGGCGGTCTACGTCTAACTGCATGCAATTTTGCCAACACAGAAGACCTCCTCGACCTTTTAAATCGCACTTCTCTGCCTCTAGCTCCTCTCCTTCACCCTTTGGTCGCCTACACCTCACCTGGTAAGTTCCTTCTCTCTCTCTCTCTCTCCCCCTCTCTCTCTCTCTCTCTCTCTCTCTCAGCCCATGCTGTCTATTTTTTTTTCTACAGGATAACTCGGTGGTGAGCCTCCTCGCACTCTCCTTCAAGTTTTGTTGTTGGTGGTTGCGTCACATTCTGCTATTGTTGTTGGTAAGTTTCCTCCTACTCTCTCTCATTGTCTCATTCCTGAGCAAAGGCGACAACATGCATGGTTAGACAGAGGAGGAGGCAGCCTGTAGTTTTATTATTTTTTTATAAACACCCTTTGTGTGTAATATTTGTGTGCTTTAAGTTTGTGTGTGTAACCTTTTAAGAGTGACCATCGTAGTAGGCCGTGTGTGTGTGTGTGTGTGTGTGTGTGTGTGTGTGAGAGAGAGAGAGAGAGAGAGAGAGAGAGAGAGAGAGAGAGAGAGAGAGAGAGTGAGTGAGGGAGGGAGAAATAAGAGCTTATAAACGCCCTTTTATTTTAATAAGGATGATGTTTGTGTGCTTTAATTTTGTGTGTGCAACCTTTTAATTTCTTTTTACTTTGCTTAAATATAATGTTTATGTGCTTTAATTTTGTGTGTGTAATATTTTTGAGAGTCAGCATCATAGTAGATCGGGTGTGTGTGTGTGTGTGTGTGTGTGAGAGAGAGAGAGAGAGAGAGAGAGAGAGAGAGAGAGAGAGGGAGAGAGAAATAGTTAGTGCAACCTTTTATATTCTTTTTTAAGACACTTTAATAATCTCTTCTTTGTTTAAGTGTGTGTGTGTGTGTGTGTGTGTATGTGTGTGTATGTGTGTGTGTGTGTGTGAGAGAGAGAGAGAGAGAGAGAGAGAGAGAGAGAGAGAGATGACATGCTTGCCATTGCTCTCATCCCTTAATGTCTCCTTAAGTATCTAATGACACCTAAATAAAAAACTTTATAAGTTTTATTGTTTTCTTCTTACATCTTACTTTTTTAAGTATGATGTTTAATATTATTAGTAAGTGCAATCTTTTAATTTCTTCTTACTTTGTTTAAATATGATGTTTATGTGCTTTAAGTTTGTGTGTGTAATATTTTTGGGATTGATAATGTACATGAGATTGACCATCGTAAGTAGGCCTCATGTGTGTGTGTGTGATAGAGAGATATAGAGAAAGAGTGTGTGTGTGTGAGAGAGAGTGATTGTTTATATTGTGTGTGACACAGAGAGAGAGAGAGAGAGAGAGAGAGAGAGAGAGAGAGAGAGAGAGAGAGTAAGTGCAGACTTTTATTTTCTTTTTTTAAGACACTTTCATATCCTTTTTCTTTGTTTGAGAGAGAGAGAGAGAGAGAGAGAGAGAGAGAGAGAGAGAGAGAGAGTGATTGTTTACATTTTATGTGTGTGTGTGTGTGTGTATTTGAGAGATTTTTTTTATTGAAGGTGAATTTTTTTTAAATGTTTTAATAATTTGATTAGTAAGCGGGTGGGTTGCATGCGTGCGTGCATGTGTGTGTGCGTGAGAGAGAGAGAGAGAGAGAGAGAGAGAGAGAGATTGGTTTCATTGTGTATGTGTGTGTGTATTTGAGAGAGTTTTTTTTATTGAAGGTGATTTTTTTAAATGTTTTAATAATTTGAATAGCAAGCAAGTGAGTTGCGCGCGCGCGCGCGTGTGTGTGTGTGTGTGAGAGAGAGAGAGAGAGAGAGAGAGAGAGAGAGAGAGAGATTGGTTTCATTGTGTGTGTGTGTGAGAGTTTTTTAAATGAAGGTGAAAGTTTTTTATAATGTTTTAACGAAAAACTTCTTTATATTCATGGTTAGTGTGTTAAAAACACACATTTTACTATCTTATTCGATTAATTATGATGTTGTAAATAATGAAGAAGTGTTGTCTCTCTCTCTCTCTCTCTCTCTCTCTCTCTCTCTCTCTCTCTCTCACACACACACACACACACACACACACCAAGAAAATTATAAGGACTTGCATGTATTAATTCAAACACACATGTACCACACACAAAGGGGTAAGCACCCAAATGTACAAATTCAAACACTCATGGTAGTTACAATTATGATTTTTATACCCATGCGCACTAATATAGTAGTTACAATTATGATTTAACACACTCTCCGTCTCTCTCTCTCTCTCTCTCTCACACACACACACACACACACATCGAGAAAATTATAAGGACTTATATGTATTAATTCAAACACACATGTACCACACACAAAGGGGTAAGCACCCAAATGTACAAATTCAAACACACATGGTAGTTATAATTATGATTTTTACACCCATGCGCACTAATATAGTACTTACAATAATGATTTAACACACTCGCACACAGTAGTTATGCATCTACTTACTTATATGTATGTATGTATGTTTGAGAGAGATGGAAGAGGTGACACTCATTTTTTTTAAGCATATGAGGAGTACTCTTTCCTTTGAGGAAAGGGTGAAGTTGGCTACATAATTTGAGCATTGCTTTTTTCATGAGCTAAGTTGGTTTGGGCCATGGTCGGTTCAAGATGTTGGATGGAACGATGTTTTTAAAATTATTATATGTTTAGATTCAGAACAATTAGATGAAAATATTACGCTAATGAGCTAAGTTGGTTTGGGCCATGGTCGGTTCAAGATGTTGGATGGAACGATGTTTTTAAAATTATTATATGTTTAGATTCAGAACAATTAGATGAAAATATTACGCTAATGAATATTAAAGAAAGTCTAGGCTTGATTGATTTTTTATGAAATAGACTATAATGTCTTTAGTGATAGAGATCAAGTATGTAAAGTATTTGACGAAGTTATTAAATGTATCCCAAAGCACAAGTTAATTCGAAAATAAATATGGTTATATTCTTCTTCTATGACCATTAGTATTTGAATAGTTTGTAATTTTTTAAATACAAATACTGTGTTTGACTTTTCATGCTTTTATTACACACTCTCTCTCTCTTTTGCTAACTATAAAAAAGATCATGATTGTTATTAATGTATAGTTTTATTATGTTTTATGTAGAACATGGCATTAGACATTATAAAGTTGACCTATACCAATAATAAATTGCCAGATACAATCTTCTTTGAGGAGATGCCACAATTGGGTTTTTTGGGATACCAATCTAGCTCGAAATTGGAAGTTCTTGGATTTGATGGATGGGATGATGATAATCCATGGCATATTTATATAGTCTTAATAGGCTAAATGACAATCTCAAGCTCCTCTTAATCAAAGAGGCATTGGGATTACTAGATGGCTTTATTGTGTATATCTCTTTCTATCTCATCGAGTGTTTTAGTATTGATAATTTGTATGGCAAATGTTAATGTAATAACGATTTTTGCCATGTGTAATACTTTAGTGTGTGCACCCAAATCCAATTTATAATATTGATATGCTTGGCTGTCTAAGCTAGAAATTATCCTTTATTAGACCACTACCTTTGAGATTGAGAGAGAATTTATGGGCCTTAGAGAATATATGCTTTAGTGTGTGCGCCTAAATCCAATTTATAATATTGATATACTTGGTTATCTAAGCTAGAAACTATCCTTTATTAGACCACTACCTTTGAGATTGAGAGAGAATTTATGGGCCTTAGAGAATATACAAACTAAACTAGAGTACCCTTAGAATAGCATAGAGATGTTCTTAAAAAGTAAAGAACTTTCTGCAATACTAGACTTTTAGAGAGACAATTATTATTTTAGCTAAGAGTTATCATTGTATGTCTTTTCAACAACGAGGTATCTACATGTAGATAGTGCTAGTATACAGTACATTTATTAGGGTTATGTTATATGTTGACAAAGATATAAAGAGATGTTTGTAGACCCTTAAGATATTCATTTTAGATACAGTACATTTATTAGGGTTATGTTATATGTTGACAAAGATATAAAGAGATGTTTGTAGAGCCTTAAGATATTCATTTTAGATTTCAGTAAATGGAGATCTAGAATGATAACAGCAACTCCAATGTCATAGTGGCTGTGAATGATGCTTCCAATGCAGAAGTAGCTTTGTTTACCTTGCCTGAGTTGATGAATGTTCGAGTTGCAAAACACCTTGCTCGGTCAAGGTCTCCATCTGGACAGCCAAGCTCTAAATGTCTACAAACTATTATGGACATATGCGAGCGCACTGAGAAAAACCAGGTTGCTTGCAACAAGGAGTATTTAGATGCCCTTTGGGATGAGATCCATGGAAGTTGCAGCCAAATGGGAGATACGCTAAGAGACGAGTTGACTCATCATCTCCATCGCGTTCTTGACAGTAGTGGTCGCATGGAGGCTAACCAACTAGATATGATTTCTTTCATGGAAAATACGCATGTTTAAACTAGGAACGTCTAGGTGGATATAATAGGGAATGTAAAGAATAAGTCGATTCTCTAAAAGAGCAAATACATACATTAGGCTTGGAGGTGTTGAGTCTAAAGATATCTGTTAATTGACTCAATGCTATTATGAAAAAAGGTGAGCCGTATGTTGGAAACTAGGGTAATTACCTAGAGATATTGTGACAGTAATGATGCTTTTGCTCAAGGGACATATTGTATTGTAACTTTCTAGATCCAGCTCTCCGTGGGGTGATAGTTATAAACCTATTTTCTCAAATTCTTTACATCTCTTCTATTTTCTTCTCTCGCTCTCTCTTTGGAGACGGAGAGAGGTTTCCTTTTATTAGTGTCATAAGGAGATGGATTTATACGTTATACTCACTTATCTCTCTAATAATTACATCATGTTTGCTACTATGCGGAGTCTATTTAAGAGTAGGGTTACATTGTGATAATGACACTTGAAGTAGAATACATGTAACAAGGTGATATTATGTTTTTCATTTGAAGTTAAGAAAGTTTGTAAAAAGAAAATTAGTATTTGTTATTTTGTGTTTCGAAAGAGGTTGAAGATAGTTAGGAGTTGTATATACATGAGTTTGAACCAAGTTTGTCGGCTTCAAATTTTGGATGCAACACGTGTGTCTCACAGTAATTGTTCATGGAGAAGGGCTTAGATTTGAAAACAAATTGTTGTTAATTTAACGGAGTACTTTAATGACAATGAAACTGAAACATTTGGAAGGTTTGAAAATGAGGAAGAGCATAGAGAATTCCATGGTAGAACCCACTTGGATTCAAATAACGGAGCAATTGCTAATGATACGGTATTTCAAGAATCTATCAATGAACATCACACTATTCAGGCACATAGAGATATGGCACGCGGCCTTGTTTATTTTGATTTAAATGAGCTACCTATAGATGAGACCGCTCCTATTGATAATTTTCAATCTATTTGCTGTGTCGTTGGTGATGTGAAAGGTATTAAATCCAAATGTCACTCTATAAGGTGTGTGTTTTCGTTTCCTCCTTGGAATGTTAAGCACCCAGCAACTATGGTGGTATATTTCGGAGATTGTACTCTTCACTCATTTAGGAGCCCTTTCTTATAAGTGCCATTTTTGTTGTGCTTTAATCTGGAAATGTGAGGCGTCAAGAAAGCTTGGACAATATGTCGGAAAACATTGTTGTACAAGTGGGAATATCTCTTTACTACCTTTGGAAAACCCTCTTCCTGCATTGGTTGGGTTGTTGGTAATGATAGTGCAAGTAAGGAATACAAGAAGAATATACGCTTTTATAACAATTCCTTGGCATTCGTTTCACTAGGTGCTCACTTGGATAATCAGTTTACTAGGAGAGGAGGAGTATTCAATTTTTGAATCCATGGTACTACCTATCATCGTGTTGGGTCCGTAATACTTGATGAAACACGAGATGCGGCTCCCAAATTTGCCTAATTATGTGTGTATGATATAGAGCATGAATTAGATAATAGACTTCATGGGATGCCTTCTTTAAATTATAACGTGCTCAAAAGGTTGCAAACAATGATGTATGAATATGGTCATCACACTGAAGCACGATAACGTCAAGGAAGTACTTGGTTCCTACAGGAAGTGAGGTAGTAGTTATCATGCCAGGTCAAGGAGATGATTTTCATGTGGGACATAGAGATATTCAAATAATGTCTCGCACATGTGCTATAAAAAAATATCTAACTTGAATCGTTCATATATTCCTTTATTATATGTTCTTCTATTTCCTCAAGGAGAGGATGGTTGGCATGTTGGAATTCCAGTCTATGGTAGAAATAGACAAGGTTCAAATGAGGTGTCAAATATTGTAACTCAATGACAATATTATATACATATAGATTGTAGATAAGGGAAGATACAAATGCCTACCTTCTGTGCGATGGTCGACTTTTGCAATAGTACATTGTTAATGCATATAGAAGCATGGAAGAATCAAGATTAGTATGGATACACAATAACCAAAAAGCATTGCGTGATGAAGTATCTACATATACTAGGGGGCCTCAATATATGCATCAATTATACCAGGATCCAATGGCAATTGTTAGGAAGATGGGTAAATATGATCTCTTTATTATTTTTACTTGCAATCCTAAGTAGGATGAAATAAGCAATACTTTACTGCCGGGTCAGGCTGCCCAAGATCGACCTGACTTGATGGCATGGGTCTTTTATGAGAAGCATAAGGATATGATGCATTTATTGGTGAAAAATGAATTATTTAGAAAGGTAGCGGGATTTGTCTCTGTTATTGAATTTCAAAAAAGAGGCTTGCCACATGCACATGTATTATTGATATTGGAAAGTGGATGCAAACCGACTGAGATTGCTTACTATGATATGTTGGTATGTGTTGAAATTCCTGATAAGGTGATGTTTCCTGAGTTGCATAATATAATCAGTTGCAATGTCCATGGACCTTTTGGGAACTAAATATGCACTCTCCTTGCCTCCTCCTTGCATGGTTAATGGGAGTTGCAAACATCGGTACCCTCGAAGGTTTTCTGAGACTAATAGCATTGATGATAATGGGTATCCAAGTTGAAAATGGTAGTTTCATCTAAGTAAAGGATCATAGGGTGGATAATCGATGGGTTGTCCCATATAACCCTTTTGTCTCTATGAGATACAAAACCCATATTAACATAGAAGTATGCTCTATCATTACAGTAGTGAAGTATTTATATAAGTATGTATACAAAGGACATGATAGAGCAACTATAGAGTTTCAAGATACACATGGGGTTATTGACGAGGTTAGTCAATATCTGGATGTCATCTGGATGCACACGGTACATGTCCATGTTAGAGGCATGCTAGCGCTTATACCAATATGATTTGCATGATGAAAAGCATGATATACAAAGGTTGCATGTTCATCTCTCGATGTAGAATAATATGATATTCAATGATCAAGATGATTTGCATGATGTAATTAGTTTTGACAGATATCAAAGAACTTCTCTCACCGAATGGTTCAAAGCTAATCACTTGTATATAGATGCAAATAGCTTGCTATAGGTTGATTTCCCTTGCAAGTGGATATGGAATATAGCTCTTCGATCATGGACTAAAAGAAAAAAGGAAAATACGATTGGACACATGTATAATGTTAGCCTGAGTGCAAGTGAGCAATATTACTTATGCATGTTACTCGTTACTCACATTGTGCAAATGCTGTAAATCTTTTGAGGATATACGAATAGTGAATGGACATTTGTATCCATGTTTTAAGGCTGCATGTGAAGCTAGAGGAATGCTAGGAGTGGTATATATGTCTTCAAGAAGCTACATTTTAGAAAACAGGATTCTAGCTGCGTCAACTGTTCATCATTATATTGGTTTTTTGTGAGCCTATATCCCATGGACAGCTTTGAAATAAATTCTCCACCGAACTTTCAGATGATTTTTTCCATGCCTTGCAGCAGAGAGGGTGTACTGATATTGGTGTTTGTCAATCTATAGCGAAGAATCAAGCTTTGTTGCACATGCAAGACATCTTATAACAATATGGAAAGCGGCTACATGATTTTGAAGGGTTGCCTATTCCTGATAAATCAAGTGTTGCCACTGTCAATAATGGTTTGCTAATGGAAGAGATGATGTTTGATTTTGTTCAGTAGACCGATTTGTCTGTTTCCATGGAAAGGAGTCTAAATAGTTGCCAATCAAGAGCATTTAATACTATCATTGAGGCTGTTTCTTTAAACCATGGTGGTGTATTTTTCCTCGATGAACCAGGTGGATCAAGCAAAACATATCTTTATAATGCCTTGCTATCTCGATTACGTGGAGAGAATCAAGTTTCTTTGGTAAGTGCATCATCTGGAACAGCTGCATTGTTACTTTCAAATGGTTATACAGCACACTCACGTTTCAAAATCCCATTGATTCTTAATGCTTCTAGCACATGTGGTATCAAATCTAATAGTTTGTTGGTTGAGGTGTTGAAGCTTGCAAGATTAATCATTTAGGATGAGGCTCCAATGATGCATCAGTATGCATACGAGGCTTTGGACAGGACATTGAAAGACATTATGCAAAGTGGTATAGTGTTTGGTGGAAAAGTTATGCTCTTTAGTAGTGACTCCAGGCAAATCTTATCTGTTGTTGGCAAAGGGATCGCATAAGGATATTATTGATGCAACGTTCTGCCAGTCACATATTTGGAGATATGTGAATGTTTTAAAGCTCCCCCAAAACTTGTGGGTCAGACAGAGTGCTTATAATTGTACAGAACAAGAATTTGTCAAATGAACTTTACAAATTGGAGATGGCTCTATAGGCTATCCAAACAATGAAGGTAGAGTGGTAATTCCACCACGAATGTTGATCCATGGGAACTCCCTTTTGAGTTTGGTAGAATGGGTATACGAAGATCTTCAAAGAGTGGAGGATTATGCATGCTTCTTCAAAGACCATGCTATTCTTACACCACGAAACCTAGATGTTGATGAGATCAATGAACTAGTAGTCTTGAGTGCCTTACCTGGTCTTGAAAGAGAATACCTCAGTGCAGATTCAGTTGTTTCTTCAAAGAATGACATAATGTTGTATCTAATTGAGTACTTAAACAGTTTGAACTTAGGTGGTGGCTACCCTCCTCACCGCTTCCTTCTAAAGATTAATGCTCCTATTATGCTGCTTTACAATTTGGACCCTCGATGGGGACTTTGTAATGGTACCAGATTGATATGTAAGTAATTTCACTCAAAGGTGATAGAAGCATAAATCATTACAGGTACAAACATTGGAGACATGGTCTTTATTCCCAGGATAACATTCTTACCAACTATGTTTCAATTGCCTTTTGACATGAGAAGGAGACAATTTCCTGTGAGGTTAGTCTTTGGTATGTCAATAAATAAGTCCCAAGGACAAATATTTAGTGTGTTGGGACTTTATTTAGCCACACAAGTATTCACACATGGACAATTGTACGTTGCTATGTCACGTGTTAGATCATCTTAGGCTCATCTTAGGCAGTGAAAGTGTGTGAAGCAAACTATGGATCAGAAAAACAACATAGAAGGTTCAAACAACCAATGTTATCTACAAAGAGGTATTGCAAATGGCATGTAGAAGAATGTAAATGAAATCTATGCCCAAAAGATAGAGACTACATTCATAGATATCTCTATATCAAAGAAGTAAGCATTTGAAACGAGAATGTTTGCAAAGATGTGACATGTGCAATCTATGTTGTCTTTCAGTAAGTGTGCATGCTTTGAAGTTCATTTTGATGTTTCTTTTACAATGACAATAATTATATAGCGATGCGAAAACATGATGTTAAATAGGAGATGGATGTAAAATCCTTCTATTTATCTCACATTGATGCTAAATAGGAGATGGATGTAAAATCCTTCTATTTATCTCACATTGATGCTACACTTTTTGGTGATATCATGGGTATATTGCTTAGTACGGATGTGGCAAGGGGATCATTTTCATTTGTTTATGGTGATGGACAAGATATTGAAGGTATTTTTTTCGACGGTTGCTATAATATAGGGATCATTGTTTTTCATAATCTATTTAATATTCTTGGCTCAATTGTAGACCCTCCATTTTGGTAAGGACAAGCAACAACATCTCTAATTATCGAACTATTAGAAAGCATCGATGTTTTACGATATATATAGAAACTTACTTTTTATGTGGATTTTTTGTATTTAAAAAAATGATATTATTATTGATACATTTTTTTAATAACAAGGAATATCTATATTTTTTGAAACCTAGATTATTGCTAGGTTCGTATTGTCGAGACACTTACAATGAGAGCTTTGGACTCCTTGGAATTTACAATCTAAGATTGCGAAAGATTACAGATGAGCTACATGTACATGTAATGTTTGTAGACTATGAAAAGCCTAATAAGTTAGATTTTCGATGCATAGGCATTGAACATTACCAATTTTTTCGATTCGCTGTCTACAAGTCTGTTCAAACGCCATTCATCTCAAATATTGATCCACCAAATGAGTTTTGTAAGGTTTTATCTTTAATCTTTTTTTTTTCTTCCAAAATTCTACCTTACAAAGTCTAATGTTTTTATCTTAAATATATTTTGCCAGATGGAGGCGAGGAGTTCAGGCTTCCAAGGAGAGAGAATCCGTTGCTCAAAGATTGTTTGAATACTTTGTTCAAGTGTGTTGAGATTGTGAACACTATATTGAGTTGGTATGCTTGATTTATATTTATGCCAAGTTTGGTGCTTTATTCAAAGAAATATAAGTATATATAGGTCGGCAAGCAGGAAATTTTGGAAGCCCAAAACGTGAGTCCCTGACCCGTCAAAGGTTGGCAGGTGCCATAGAAAAGTCGCCGGCTCACGTCAACGCATCGTCAGCAGTGTTCTCGGCCAAATTTCACTCTTCAAAACAAAGCTTCGACAACAGCTTCCCATATATGCAGAGAGAGCGCTTCATCTCTTCGAAGCTTTGAGGGTATCTGGCATAAGGGTTTGGAAGATCAGAGCTCGTCGCCATAGCCGAATTCTCAAAAGCTTTGGGAATCCGCCACAGTGAGGGCCTCTGGAAGGCTTGAAGTTCTGCAGAGATCGGCCCCGTTTATTTTACCATCACAGATCACCTTGAACAAATCATTTCATGGCATCTCCGAGCTTTCTGCGACCGTCTTCTTGCTCTGTGTCATCGGACATTTCTCTGCGATCGCCGTGCCGGCATCGGTCCGAATGCCGTGCAGAAACCTTAACCTCTCTTTCTTCTTACGGCAGAGCTCTGCAGTTTAGGCTTTGCAGAACCCAGTGTACAGGAACGCAGTGGAGAGATCGCTTGGCGAGTAGGAGGCAATTGAGCATCCATGCTTCTACTCATGCTTCAATCGGTGTCCATCCCGGGACAGAGATCGGCACGGATTCCCACGGCCTTGCGGTTCTTGAAGATGTCCCTCACCTCACAGACTACCTTCCTGATTTACCTGTAAGAATCCTAGCCTTCACAGGAAGCAATATCTTTTCCAAGTCCGTGTAAAAATCACAATTACTTTTTTTTTTTTTGAGAGAGAGATGATATTAATGTTTATTGAGTAGACTGTGTAAGCTCTTAGGCAGCATTGCATCCTGCCCTTTAGGCTCTCTGAGGTGCCAAGGACATGCACCAATGGTTGGGATAAATTTTCGCCATAATATGGGCACATTTTATGACATTTTAAATGATGTTTTTGGACCTGAAAATGGGTGGCTGACCAGCATACGACCTACCATCAGATTCCTACATAAAGGTAATGCATGGGCATTCAGAGACAGGTGATGCAGAGCCAAGACGTGTAGCCACATCATCTGAAGTAGCTAAGTACAGCTACATATCAATGTTTTCCATTAAGAATCTAGAACACATAGATGTGTTAAAGATGCTATTTTTAGACATGGTCATCTTCTGGTTGTGAGCCCATAAAGGGACATTTATGGAGATGGACCATTTGCATGGGAACAGGGGCTAGGAGATAGAGCTTTGCATCAGGTTTCATATATATATACTGAAAATACAGTTCATCTCTCTCTTCTCTCTGCTGTGTATTCATTGCTTATTCATCAATATTCCCAAGGACTCTATCAAGTACAGCAAGGCTTCCGCATGCCAACTCGTTTTGTCAGAAGCGCCTCTGCATCACCTATACAAATACACCCCTCTTCATGTTTTGTGTGACTCCTCCTGCCCCTTTGTTGATATGCAGATATTCAGCCAGTTTATAATTTATAGCTCTTGCATCTCTTACATAATAGTTGCTGCGACCTTGAAGACTCTTCATGTTTTGTGTGACTCCTCCTGCTGCTTTGTTGATATGCTGATATTCAGCCAGTTTATAATTTATAGCTCTTGCATCTCTTACATAATAGTTGCTGCCTTGAAGACTCTTGTTGAAGCACACTCAAAGAGAGGTTCCAACCCCACATAATGCTTCAAAGGAGACAGAGGTTAGTAACTCGCTTATGTTGGCTTGGGGCTAATAATAAAGTAGGAAAGCACACTTAATTCAGCGTACTAATTATGATTCTCGAGGTTAACAACTCAAACAAATTATTCTCCATATGTCCATTTTACCAAGGAGAATGCATGTAAAATCTTCTGCCTTTAAATCCTCGGGGATTCAGACCTTGGATGTAAGCTTAGCTTAATCCTAAGCTATGCCATGACTTAGTTTTCACAAGTTGAATAAGAAAGTCAACTACATCTCTAAGTTTATCAACCAATAGTCAAGAAAAAACTCGTGGCTGAAGTCCAAACACAATTGGAAAGTAATCTCTTCGACCAATCTATATCCTTAGCCCCACAACCCTTATGTCTCACACCACAAAGGTCCACCAATTTAGGTGTACAACTCTCTAAGGTATAGACAAGCTCTTTGAGATTCATTGAGGATTTACTCAACTTATGCTTAGCTAAATGTCCAAATCCACAAACACTTTCACCACTAGATAATTAAGGTCTACAAACAACTTATCCCAAGAATTATCTTACTTGCTAAAGGAGTTGGCAATGAATAGACTTACTAATCACATCAATTGAGCAAGATGTAAATAGTTTCTATATTCATCGTGGGAACATACCTGACTTAAGAGGCATTATAAAAACAGTCATGGGACCTACTATACATCATGTCACAAGTACTGGTGTCCCATAACACTAGTCCTTCAAGTGTCTAGCTATTTGGTACCGATGCCCTAGAGACTTGTTCCAACAACAAACTGTAGTAGGTCCAAATTATCTCGCACTTCTAAATATTAAGCTCATGGGTTGTCATGACACATTAAAGAAAACCTTACTTCCTACTAGGTATGCATAAATACAAATGCCCAAAGGCACACGAATTTTTTTTTCCTCCAAAACAATGAGTCAATTGATCCAATTGGGATTGCTTCATAGACCCAAAGCCAAGTTTTATTCAAAGTACTGGCCATTCATTACAAATGCCTTGGAGGAAGAGAATAAAGACCATGTTGAGTCTCCATGATAACTCACGAGACAAGTCATCTGCCATTGTGTGCGTAGAGGATATATTTCCTAAAACAAAGTCCTATAGTGACTCCATTTGATCCCAAGGGTCAAAAGTTGTGCAGTAAGTCTAAAGGAAATACCTTTATCTACACACACCACATAAGTTGCTCCATAAAGGCAGCACCTTCAACAAACCTGTGCATTAGTTATCCTATGTACCACAAAAGGTAAAGGAGGTTGCTCAAGGAGCATAGTACCACCAGTAGCATAGTTTCTAGCATCAGGTAGATGCAGCATAAACGATATGGTCACATATTGCTTTAATTCAAAAAGCATATGCCCAAGTAGTACATTATTAGTGCACCATTTCTAAAATTATTGTCATGTCTTCAAGGGACTTCCCTCAGTAAACAATTCATCACCGTTAACATGCACGTTCGTAAAAGGTGAATTTGGGCATGTTCCTGGATTCATCTAGGTATATAATTCAGTCGTATTAGCGGACATGCACATTTCACATTGTGAATTTTTCATCCGAGTTGCAGCCAGTTGATATTGTGCTTATTCTTTCTATCTTTGGTGGTGCATTTGCCCTATCAACTACTTATTTGCTGTACTAATTCTTTCTATTTGCTACTTCCCTTAGTGCTAGGCTTCATTGTGGCTGAGTCTGCCCTGCATCTCCGGAGGTTTGACAAAAACTTAGTACGAAGGCCTTTGTGTGAATATATGCTCGTGTGTGTGTGTGTGTGTGGAGTGCATGTGTGAGAGCATATCTTGATACAAAGTTCTACACCCACTATTGGGCACTGATGACATTAGTGGGGATGTCGTAGTATCTAGTCTATACTATGCATAATGGAGGGGTTGACTACCATGAGTATATAACATGCACGTTCGTAAAAGGTGAATTTGGGCATGTTCCTGGATTCATCTAGGTATATATATATTTCCAAAGTTCTTACATCACATTCGTGGCTAGTCACACACATGGGAAAGAGAGATTCTGGAATCTAACCTCTTACAAGGTGATACAACTACCTCCTTCATAGAAAGTTGTGGCTGTGAGGACCCCTACCCCCTATATACTATACAATACGTCTTTCCAAAGCATGGTAATTACATGCACATGTATCGGGTAGAGAATCCCACCTAGGGGCGTCATACACACTGGCCTAGCATTCGGCTAACTAGCAGCATACGTCCTGTATCTGCCGAGAAAAACCTTGCACCAAGAAATGTGTAGGAATTCTCCTGTGAGGTCCCTTCATGATTCTCACAAGTAAGAGATGATTGGTGGCTTCGTACAATGCGTACAACACTCTCCAACGTCTTACTCCTTGGTCATGACGCAAACAGCCTCTACACCTTGGATTGACTCCATCGTCTCCTAGAGTCTAATTTCTTGATTTTTCCCATTTTGCTTTTTCAAACAGAATTTTGGTTTTGTTTGGAAAGCACCTGTTTATTCGGGTCCACCTTGCCACCCGCTTTCCAGTGGCGTATCCAATTTCTACTTCGTCCAGATCGATAGGCACAACCTAGACTCCATCCAATCCCTTGGGTCTAGCCTGTCGCCCTACCAGTGGGCCTATGGAGCTGCCGTGAACTCACACACCCATAATTGATATTTCTGATTCATTACTCACACACCCAACTGAAGCAACGAAAAATAGTTCACACACACACTCCACGGCATACAAGTCCTTTGAAAGCTAACATTGCGCTCAAAACCTTTATACATTAGAAGTACTGAAAAACATACATATTGAGAATGATGCTGAAAACTCTGGAATATCATCCAACTAGTAAATATAAATAATATCACATGTATCCAGAAATATCTCCTCGTAGTACACCTTTGCTCCCCAAACCAAGAAGATATGCACCATTGAGCCCGAGCACTTTAACTTGTGCTACCATGCAATGAGGAGCCCACAAGTCTCGCATCCCAGATCGGTAGGAGCTGCTTCTGATGGCCATATCCTTCCCAAGGCATGAGCACTCTAGGTTACGTTCGCACTAGAGTCGTGTGACCGACTCGTGCCTCCAACCCAGACCTGCCTGGCATAGTACACTCGAGAGTCGCCTTTGTTCTTACACGAGGCGTGTTAGGAGCACACCCATTCTCGCCGATATGGGTTAAGGTCTCGGACGATTGTCTTCACGACATGACTCACTACTCGGATGACATCCGCCCAGCATCACATCAACTTGTGAGGTACCATCACAAGCTCCACTAAGAATAGTATAAGTCCCGTACATGGTCTTGGTCAGGTGTGCAAGTCTCGCACATGGTCTTGGTTAGGTGTACAAGTCCCGTACATGGTCTTGGTCAAGTGTGCAAGTCTCGCACGTTAAGTAGTGCCAGTCCGTACTGTGAGTCACTCTCTGGAATGATGACAGGTGTTCCATGTATTTAGCTTGTAGCCAGATGCCAGGCACCTGAGAAGAACATGTAGTTGCATGTAGGTTTGCATGGAGTGTAGAGTGGAACCCTACACTCTGGGCTCCATGGGCCATAGCTTTGGCCCATAAAGCCCTTAAGCATGTGTGGCCAGCCCTTATAGGGCATAGGCTTTGATGGCTAGTCACTTATCAGAGCTTTGCCTTTTGGTAAAGAGATTCAGCCAAGAAAAAAAGATATATATATTTTTTTGCTTGTGTGGTTGGTTTTCAAACATTGGTTGCACTCCCATTCTAGTGTAACTCCTGTCCCTTGAAGGACGGTTGGTTTCTAGCCTCTGGAAGCGACCAAAAACGTCTGCTACACATAGTGGATGGCATTGTTGCGGTTGGGGAAAATCTTGACCACTCGCACTATGGCGAATTCTGACAATGAGAGGGAACACCAGATCCCAGCGTAAACTGTTTATTTGACAGTGATTGCTTCCAGAAGCCAGGTCATCAATGATGACACGAACGCTATGTTCTGGAAATTTATGCGCATCATATCATGACAAGGAAAACAAATGTAGGCATGTATGGCTTTTATACAGGCCTTGGAGAAAAGGATGCCTCTTCAAGAAACCTTGACACCCATTCCCTCCCCTCCCTCTCCTCCGCTAGTCGTCACCGAGATTTCTTCCCAAATCCAGGCTTTAGTTATCTCCATAGAGTAGTTAACACAGCATTCCCGTGCGTTACATGAATTGCAGGTATGAGAGGCAGAGCTTCGAACACAGGCGGCAGCCCGGGTTGCCACACTAGAGGACCAACGTTGACGCGTGTGTTGGACATGTTATTTTGAGTCCATTTTACTCCATTTTATGCCACTTTTTACCCAAATATTTATATGATGTAATCAGGGATTTTCCCATATTTTTCAGCTATTTTAGGGCTTCTCCGATACATGATTTAACGAAGAAGAAAGCTGTATTCCGTTGGTTTGATTCAGAGAGAACAACTTTCTAAAAGTTGAAGGATGACATTATCTTAGGGTGAGTGTTCTTATCATTCCAGGTTTGCGTAGACCCTTTGTGGTGGAGTGTGATGCATGTGGAGATTGTTTGGGAGCTTGTTTTGAATCAAGAGGGTCATGAAGTGGCTTTTGAAAACCGCTGCCTACAACATGCAGACTTGTATTTGTAGGTTTATGAGAAAGAGTTATTAGCCGTCATTCATGCCCTACAAACATGGAAACATTACCTTTTGGGGCTGAATTAATGGTTAAAACAGATAATTAGAGTTTACGGCACTTTCTCACACATCCTAAGCTCTCAGAGGAGCATTTAAGGTGGGCGAATTTCTTGTCCATGTTTCATTTTCAGATTTTGCATCCTCCAAGCAAGAAGAATTTGGTAGCGGATGCTTTGTCACCGAGGCCTCAAGTGCATGCATTGACTACTGCCTACCATCAATGACTTGTATGTATTCATTGGACACAGATTTTCAGCTTATTTGGGCTGATTTGAATGGGGGTATTGCTGTTCCATCTTATTTGGTACGAGATGGTTTTCTAATGATGCAAAACCGCATTTGTGTGGTCAAAGATTTGTTTCAAAAGGTTATGGAAGAGTGTCATGCTTCTTCGTGTGCAGGTCATTGTGGCATTCTAGCTACTACACAGGCTTTGGGATGATATTTCTTTTGGCTAGCTTTACGTAAGGATATTGAAACTTATATTCGTGAGTGCTTAGTGTGTCAAGCCAAATTTGATATGCACAAAACACCTGGTTTGCTTCAGCCTTTACCCATTCCACATGAACCATGGGAAAGCATTGTCATGGACTTTATTACGGATTTACCAAAATCTGCACGTGGTAATGATGCGATTTGGACTATCATTGATCGCTTTATTAAACATGCACACTTTATTCCTGTGAGGAAAATAATTAACCGAGAACACATGGCAAAACTATGCTTGGCTCAGATTTTCAAACATCATGGCATGCCCAAATATATTGTGGAAGATAGGAATCCTCGAACAACTAGTTTATTTTGGCGGGCATTGTTTGATAACATGGGCACGAAGTTAAATTTTCCATGAGCTTATCATCCTCAAACGGATGGTCAAAGTGAGATCGCAAATTCAGCCGTACTTGATTTGCTCAAATGTTATGTATCTGAGCAGAAAATAGATTGGGAGAAATACTTACCCTTGGTTGAGTTTGCATACAACAATACCGTGCATTCTTCAACTAACAAGGCTCTATTTGAGGTAGTTTATGGCAAGGTACTGCTACCACCTATCCTACAAACTAAAGATGAAATCTTTGGAGCAGATAAGTATGTCAAAGATTTGGATACTACATTTGCACAGGTTCGGACAGCCATAGAAAGATCTCAAACTAAGCATAAAAAGGCAGTTAATCTATAGCTTTATGCTTTCACATGCTAATATTTATTGATGCAGGTCCACATTCACTTAAAAAGTGACCGGTCGATCTGTTTTTGGAGAGTAGAAATTGCTGGCTAGCTGGATAAAAGCCTTCCTGTGTGCTGGTCGACTGGATCTGAGCCTTCCTATGTGCTGCTAACTGCTTTTTGGCATAAGAAAGCTGCTGGTCGACTTCTCCCGAGTGTGCCAGAGGGCTGATCGACTTGTGGACTGTTTCCTATGTGCTGGCCGACTTCTTCTGGCATGAAAAGGTTGCTGGATGACTCCTTTTGGAACCTCTGAGTGCCTGGTACAGCCCTTTGAGGTTGGTCGATTTACTCTGTGGGCTTGGCAGGATTGAAGACAACCATACAGGGTTGTCCCGGGCTGATGTGGGAATGTTGTGGGCTGTCCATGGCTATCCTGCATGTGCTTAAAGCTGGGAAAGTCTCAAGTTCTATTGAGAAACAGTGAATTCGGCATATGTTTTGTTTCTGTTTTCATATTGTACTGGAAGATTCAGGTGCATGCCAGTGGAGAATCCCTGGGCACCCGCCGCAAGGTTGTATCTGAAGCAGACTCCTTTTTGGTAATTTTTTGGTAATCTAACCATAAAGGGGGGAGGGGGGGCGTAAGCCCATCTTCTGGCCCCGAGTGTGGTGTACTGTGCAGAGCTGTTTTCTTCTCTCTCTTCTCTGGCATGTTTATGTGTTTGATCAATATTCATGATAGAGAAGGTTTCCGTATTACAATTTCCCTTCCGTTACACTGGGTACCTACTTGCAGCCTTTTTGCTGTAAATTCAAGAGGAGGATTATGTGCATGTGCATACTAAAATCCCTTTGTTATAAACCATCCCCTCCTACAATGATGCTCTTGGAAGTGGGCTTAGAAACACTCTCCATGCGTGCTAGGGATGCCTGGTATCATGGAGAAGGTTGGGCCTGTGAATTTTGAAGACCACTTCGAGGTAGACATAATATGAGTATATAACATGCACGTTCCTAAAAGGTGAATTTGGGCATGTTCCTGGATTCATCTAGGTATATAATTCAGCTGTATTAGCGGACATGCAGATTTCACATTGTCAAGTTTTCGTCCGAGTTGCGGCCAGTTGATATTGTGCTTATTCTTTCTATCTTTAGCGGTGCATTTGCCCTATCAAGTACTTATTTGATGTACTAATTCTTTCTATTTGTTACTTCCCTTAGTGCTAGGCTTCATTATGGCTGAGTCTGCCCTGCATCTTTGGAGGTTTGATAGAAACTCAATACGAAGGGCTTTGTGTGAATATATGCTCTTATGTGTGTTTGTGTGTGTGTGTGTGTGTGTGTGTGGAGTGCGTGTGTGAGAGCATATCTTAATAAAGAGTTCTACACCCACCTACTATTGGGCACCGATGACGTTAGTGGGGATGTCATAGTATCTAGTCCATACTATGCGTAATGGAGTTGATAGTTATATAGTCTTGTGGGTTGACTACCATGAGTATATAACATGCACGTTTGTAAAAGGTGAATTTGGGCATGTTCCTAGATTCATCTAGGTATATATAATATGAGACGATCTCCACCTGGGCTCTGTCAAAATACGCAGCGGAAATGATGACCAAACTTGGGTCCACAAGAGCAAGTAGAGTGCAGAAAATAGACAGCACAAGAGACACTGAGAGATAGGCGTGTAAACTCTTCTCTATACACAAGATCCCGTACAAAACTGAATGAGAAAATGGTGAGGAACATGGGGCCTATTTATATGCCCCATGGATGCAGTCGGCCAGCGCTTGAGGGCTCTCCACGACTGCATAAAGCAGTCGGCCAGCAGAAAATATCTCCACGACCGTATAAAACAGGTCGGCCAGCATCAGCACCTCCACGAGTGCATCATAGGCAGTCGGCCAGCCACCAGGAGCACATGAGGTGCAGTCGGCCAGCCACCAAGAGCACATGAGGTGCAGTCGGCCAGCCACCAAGAGCACATGAGGTGTAGTCGGCCAGCACCAGGGGCTCCTGCCAACATGTGGCATCCAACCACACCATGGAAAAATGGGGAAAAAATACGGGGAGTGAGGAAAAATGATAAAACACCTATACAGGGCGGGCACACCCACAACAGAAGCCCTGGTGTCTGATTAAGACAGGAGATGACTTCTAACACCCCCTCTCAGCTCCTGGTTGTGCAATCAACCCAAGGGAGCTGGAGTGCCGCTTGAGCGTAGCCTGAGGTAGAGACTTTGTGAAGAGGTCTGCCGCATTGTCCTCCGTCGAACAATAAAGTAGCAAGATGTCACCAGCCAAGATCTTCTCACGTACAAAGTGATACTGTATCTCTATGTGCTTGGTCCGGGCATGAAAGACCGGGTTCCGAGCAATAGCTATACAACTCTGGTTATCGCACTGGATGACTGTGGGCTCCTTCTGTGGAAACCCAATCTCGCCTAGCAGCCTCCGCAACCACACAACCTCGCAAGCAGCACCACAAGCAGCCCGGTACTCTGCCTCT
Organism: Cibotium barometz; assembly: GCF_041138505.1. Lineage (NCBI taxonomy): Eukaryota > Viridiplantae > Streptophyta > Polypodiopsida > Cyatheales > Cibotiaceae > Cibotium > Cibotium barometz. The sequence goes on along the minus strand of NC_141057.1, from coordinate 39,045,764 downwards.
GTCGAAGAGAGGGCAATAGTTGGCTGCCTCTTGCTGCTCCAAGAAACTGCTCCTGAGCCGAGGGTAAAACTGTATCCTGAAGTAGATCTCCTCGTGTCTGGATCTCCTCCCCAATCTTAGTCACTCCAACCTTGGAGTTTGACTCCATCCCCTCCTGTGTAAAAGAGTCCTAGATCCTTCGTACTTTGCAGATACCGCAAGATCCGCAATCCTGCGTCCCAATGAGACTTCAATGGCGTCTGCATAAAAGAGCTCAACAGCCCCACAGAGAAGCTCAAGTCCAATCTGGTGTTCAGCAACCAGATCAATGAACCAACCAACTTCCGGTACTGCGAGGCATCAACTGGCTCACAAGGATCAGTAACGGTTAACTTTGTGTTTGGGTCCATCGGCGAAGTAATAGGCTTGCAGTTCTCCATCCCAAAGGCCTCAAGCAACTCATGAACATACCGTTGCTGAGAGACAAAAAAACCCCCTTTGGGTCTGCCAGATTTCCAATCCCAAAAAGAAGTGGAGTAAGCCTAAGTCGGTCATCTCAAACTCCTTGGACAAGGCAGCCTTCGTCACACCAATGCGCTCCACATGACCGCCGGTGAGAATGAGATCATCCACATAAAGGATGATTATCGTAACCATGCCGCGTTCCCGAAAGAGATACAGGTTAGGATCTGCAACCGATCTCTGAAATCCAGTCCGAATAAAGAAGGAATCAATCTTCTGATTCCAAGCCCTGGGAGCCTGCTTAAGACCATACAAGGCCTTACGTAACCTCTAAACCATCCCTTCTGATCGTGGAACAACAAAGCCTGGAGGCTGCTCAACATACACCTCCTCCTGCAGGTCACCATTAAGGACCGCAGATTTAACATCCATTTGATACACGGGCCACCTCTGAGAAGAAGCAAGGGTAAGAACGGTCCGAATCGTGGACATTCGTGCTGTCGGTGCAAAGGTATCCTCGTAGTTGATGCCTGGCCACTGAGCATAACCTTTAGCCACAAGTCTGGCTTTGTGTTTGTCCACCGACCCATCAGACGCATATTTGGTCTTAAAGACCCATTTGACACCAATGACTGACCGTTTCGACGGCCTCGGTACCAACTCCCATGTGTTCTTCTTCTCGATGGCATCAAGTTCCACCTGCATGGCTTTCCTCCAAGTATCCTGTGAAAGGGCTTCCTTGACGGAAGTGGGCTCGTTGTCCCGCATAATACGAGACATCAGAGCATAGTTCACCTGAAGAAGCTCTGCTGTATTGCTTTTATCTCGGACTCTGTGTGATCTTCGAGGGCCGTCCTCCGTGGTCCACTCGGAGGGTAACTCCGTGACACCTGACTCCCGAAGGGTGTCTAACAACCACCTAGGTACTCCAACAGATCGTGGAGCCTCCTGTGGGCGCGGGGGCTCTACTCCAGCTGCGGGCTCAACCTCCTGTATTGATTGCGGTTGATCAACTGGAATAATGGTCTGGGAATCATCATCAGACTCCTCTGGATCTCCAAGAAGTGGCAGCTCCTCGACAGTGGATACTGGAACATGCTTGTCAAAGACCACATCCCGGCTGACAACAATCTCGTTCCTGTCTGGATCATACAATCTGTATCCTTTGGAAAGAGAATTATACCCCACAAATACAAGCTTGCGGGACTTGGAGTCAAGCTCCCCCCTGTGCTTCTTCGGAATATGTACATACGCATCACTCCCAAAAACACGGAAGTGCGAGACATTAGGTTTCCTGCCAAAGTATGCCTCAAATGGAGTCATATGAGGTACTGAAGTCGTCGGTTGAGGGTATGGACAGCCGTTGCCACAGCCTCTCCCCAAAGTGGATGAGGAAGATCATGATGCTCCAGCATGGTCCTCGCCATCTCCACCACAGTCCTGTTCTTGCGTTCTACAACTCCATTCTCGGAAGGCGATCCTGTATTGGCCAGTTCCCTCTTGATTCCATGATCTGCACAAAATCTGAGAAATACAGTTGAGGAGAATTCACCTCCTATGTCAGCCCTGAGAGTCTTTACCTGAAATCCAGACTCTTTCTCCACCATCACGTGCCAATCCTTGAACCGTGCAAAAGCTTGGTCCTTCTGGGAAAGAAAGTAGACCCACGTGAATCTGGTACAATCATCAAGCAGCAGCATAAAGTAGAGAGATCCTCCCAAAGATGGTGTCTGCTGAGGTCCACACAAGTCAGTGTGAATCAACTCCAATGGTTTCGAAGCCCGCCTGGAAGCCTGCTTCGGAAAGGATTCCCTGTGTTGCTTACCACGTATGCAAGAACTGCAACGCCCTTGCCTACTGCCAACATCTGGCAAGCCAACCACCATCTGGTCTCGGAAAGCTCGCCGAAGTGCATCCACATTTAAGTGGCCAAAACGAAAGTGCCACAAATCTCCGACCTGAGAACCTGTCAACGAGGAGAGTGCAGAGAGCTTGTAGATACCATTCTCCACACCGCCTTCCCAAACAACCTGGCCAGTCTCACGGTCCCGTAGAGCAACTGAATGCTTCTCAAATTCCACCCGAAAGCCAGTCTTGCATACTTCATGCACTGACAGAAGATGAAAACCCAGAGCAAGGACATAAAGAACACGGGAAGCATGCTTGCCCCCCTTGCCGTCGGGAATAATCTCCATCCGGCCCTCACTATGTATCGGAATAGTGGAGTTGTCACCAATAAAGATGCGACCTGACTGCCGTTTTAGATCCAAAAAGAAGTCACGGGACGGAGTCATATGCCTGGAAGCACCACTGCCAAGAATCCATTCTCGGGTATCCTTCGCGGTGAAGCCAACTGCCTTCTCGCTTGAAGACGATGAAGCATCGGAGTCCATCATCTCTAAGTGCACAAATGCAGGAGTCTTTGCAGCTGAGGCTGAGGAATCACCACTCTTCCCAGCCCGCTTAGGACACTTCCTCCAATAGTGGCCTTTCTCGCCACAATCATTGCAGGATCTTTCGGCCTTCAGCTTCTCTCGTTCTGAGTCAGGCTTCTTCTCAGAAGACTTCTCCGGTGAAGCCTTCCCTTTGCCCTTGTAGTTATTCCGGCCTTTCGACCGTTGGCCAGTTAAGGCCTCCGAACCGCCGCTGTGAGGAGGGTTCGTGAAACGTTCCTCCTGGTCCAAGACCATTGGCACAAGCTCCTCCCATGTAATGGTGCTGAGCTTGCCACTCGTGATCAACGAGGAGTATAAAGCAGAATACTGAGCAGGCAAGTGGGACAGCAAAGTGATGGCCATGTCTTCCAGATGATATCTCCTTCCCAGCGTGGAGGACTTTCTGCTGAAGGGCCTGCAGCTTGTTAATGTGTTCCCGCATCGTCGAGGACTTTGCAGGGTTCATAACCCGCATCTGCACTTCCAAGGAGATCCTTTTCATGGGTGATACCCTGTTATAAAGAGAAGCCAAGTGCTGCCATATGCCTCTGGCCAGCGTCATGTGCTTTATGTGATTGATTACTTGTGGTGTGCAATTGAGGAAAATAAATGACCGGACCCTGGCGTTGACACGATCTCACATGTGTGCCTGTGCCTCTCGGTCCTTCTTCATCGATAGTAACTCCCCTTCCTCTACTTCCGGCCGTGGAACCCCGATGACGATGAAATCAGCAAGGTCATATGACTCTAGCACAGACTCCATCATAACCTTCCAGATGCCGTAATTGTTCCCATCCAACTGACGGTCCACAGGGAACGTGGGGAGAGTTGGGATCTTCACGTGCTTCTCAGCCATCTCTAACAAATCTGCCATTGCGTGGGTGGGTGGGAAAAAAAAACTCTAAACCTGCAAGTGGCTGTCCAGCACCTTAGCCCGCCTCAGCAACTTAACTATCCCCCTCTTGCTCAGAAAACTCCCAAGATCTATCAAGAGCCTAGGGCTCTGATACCATGTCAAAATATGCAGCGGAAATGATAACCAAACTTGGGTCCACAAGAGCAAGTAGAGTGCAGAAAATAGACAGCACAAGAGACACTGAGAGATAGGCGTGTAAACTCTTCTCTATACACAAGATCCCGTACAAAAGTGAATGAGAAAATGGTGAGGAACATGAGGCCTATTTATATGCCCCATGGATGCAGTCGGCCAGCGCTTGAGGGCTCTCCACGACTGCATAAAGCAGTCGGCCAGCAGAAAATATCTGCACGACTGTATAAAACAGGTCGGCCAGCATCAGCACCTCCACGACTGCATCATTGGGAGTCGGCCAGCCACCAGGAGCACATGAGGTGCAGTCGGCCAGCACCAGGGGCTCCTGCCAACATGTGGCATCCAACCACACCATGGAAAAATGGGGAAAAAATACGGGGAGTGAGGGATAAAACACCTTACAGGGCGGGCACACCCACAACAGAAGCCCTGGTGTCTGATTAAGACAGGAGATGACTTCTAACAGGCTCCTCTATAGAGGAAGGACTGGCCAGCCCGCACTCGGTAGGAAGTGTTTAAGAACATGACGTTGGTTTGGCCGAGGTTGACTGCAAGGTCTCTCTCGTCACAAAATCTTTGCAATGTATTGAGATGTCTCTGTAACCCCTCTGCAGAATTGGAAATCAGCACCATGTCATCTACATATAGCAAGATGGGCACCGCCGTTTGAGCAAACAATGTGCCTGTCCCTGCAGATCTGTCCACAAATAATGTGATCTCATATATATACAGCCCAAACAGAGAGAGAGAGAGGGTGGTGTAAATTATTATTTTTTCAAATATTACAGCTTCCACTCAAAACATAGTATAATTTTCTTTCACTCTTAATCTGAAAATCGTTTTTGAGTAAATAGAAGTCCATATAGAGGTTTTTTTCCTTCTCTTCTATAAACAAAGTAGTTATGTCTACTGTCTTACTGATGAGTGGAAAGAGTGAACACAAAGCCTTGATTATAATACCTGACATTCTGGCTCAGTCTCGCTGGAGATGCTAGTTTCTGTTGGATCTTATCTGCTAGTTGTTTTGCTGCTGTTGCAGACATATCCAAGTCCTCTCAATTACAATCCTGCTTATGCAACTGGGAGGTAAGAAACCTTTCTGGGTCTCACTCTCTACTACTTCTGTGTAGCCTGCCTTTGAGCTGAAGTCACTAAATTCCAAATTGTCTTGCAGGCACTATTTTGTAGGCCCTGATGACGTGGTTGCAAGAAATGTGGGATCAACTTTACTGCCTTTGGAATCTTTAGCGTGTTAAATGCCTAGACTTGAAAGTTTGAGTTGATTTTTCCTCTGAAACTCTTTATGGTGGGCCTATTTTGAAGGTTGTCACATCGCTGCAATCTCCGGGAGATGGGAGTCATTTTCGACGGGCAGGCCCCAGAGAGAAGGTTTTCCAAATTTGATTTTTGGATTTCTAGTTTCCATAGAGCTTGCATCCTTTACTTCTCAACCATTCACCCAAGGGTTTTTCTATAGTATGGTCCAGAGAGGTTTATTTATTCTCTTTACTAGGCAAAAGGAGTGGTCCTAATTTAGTCTTTTTCATGAAAAACAGGTGTACTTTAAACCAGAGGAAGTTAGAGCATGTGTTGTTACTTGTGGAGGACTTTGCCCTGGGTTGAATACTGTCATTCGTGAAATAGTATGTGGATTATGGAATCAATATGGAGTTACAGACATCATTGGTATTGAAGTAAGTTGCAAGCCATGCATTCAGGCTTGATCATGTTGTATTCCCTCTTATTTTTCTTTTCCTATTATGGTTAAATCAAATATCAATGTTGTATTCCCTCTTATTTTTCTTTTCCTATTATGGTTAAATCAAATATCAATGTTGAAAGCTCTTGTAATTGTGCAGTGGGCTCTAGCCTGGGTGGTAATGCCTTGGCCTGTAGTTTCGAACACTGGCACCTATATATAATCTCTCTCTCTCTCTCTCTCTCTCTCTCTCTCTCTCTCAAATAAAAAGATCTTGTAAGTGTTATCTTCTGTTCCTTGACAAGATTCAACTCTTTTATAATTATGCTCGTAAGTCATCAATTTAAGGCACAATCAGATGATGGTCTAGACATATGGGTACTCGTTTTCAGTGACCTCCTTTCCACCGCCTTCCCAAACCGCATTGAGGTGGAGCAAAAATCCTGAGTGAGACTGTGAAGAGCTGGAATCCTGAGCATCTGGAGGCCTAATGAGGGTTTTCCAATAGTTGAACTAATACGGATCCCCCCGAGACTGGCCTTAGGCCCAAGATCCTCCCGTAGTTACTGTAGCCGCCCGCCCATAGTAGTAGGTGCTTTTTTATCTGCCCATAGGCTATGCTGCCGTGGAAGCACCTTGTGGGGTTTTGAATCCAGGACCTCCTGGTAACCAACTTATGCTCGTGACACAAAATGTGATATTTTGACCATATGGTGGGGGACAAAAACTCAGCAAACTATAAGAACTTAAAGAAGTACAAACTGTTTAGCCATGCTTCTTAGATCAAGAAATGGGGAAACAGAAAACAGTAATTTTGAGGGGGTTGAAAAGGGGGAAACGCCACATCAGCAAGGGGGAGGGGAGAAAAAAAGAAAGTTATATTAAACGTCTTCAAAATACCGTAAGGTCTATGAGACATAAGGGAGCACAAAGATTATGTGTTACAAAAAAACTGGTAAACGGACGAAAAAAGACAAATAATGCTGCCTAGCTAAAGCCCCAAGGCTTTGGGCCTTGGGGCATGTGTACATCATGTAGCTGGTGTGTCCATGCGATCCACATCTACATCTATGAGGTGAGACACATCCACTGCTTTTGGGGGGGGGGGGGGGGGGGGGTGCATGCGGTTCCGATACTGCCCAAGTATGTCCTGGATCTGGAGCTGTTGTGTTGGGGGTCTACACCTGGGTGGTTGTGGACGTCAGGCCCGTCGGATCTGGCATGCTCTCTCAATGGTGGCCCCTCGCTGATGGGTGTTTCTGGGTAGCTCTTGCTGATGGGTATGACATTTGGTCACCTCGGGGGTTGTCTTGGCAAAAAACTGAGGACTTTGTGGATGTGTCCCGTCTTGGTCTCCGTGCGCTGAATAGTCTCTCTCTATGGTGACGCATCTCTAGCAGAAATAGGCCAATGCTGGTCATCGTAATCCATCACCCTAGAGAGAGGGCCAAATCCCTCCCTGAATAGGCAATGGTATTGACCCTGAATGTCATAGTACATGGGCAGTCACACAGGGCCTATCACACCGTTTCCTTTTAGATTTTTGGAAGAGGCTTTGGGACAGGTTTCGGCCTAGAAAGATCACACCCTTTCTTTGGCTGATGGCATACAGGAGTCTGGCGGTCAGTACTTGGTTGGCAGTAGGAGGTCGGTTAGTGGCTTGTCCGCGGTGCGGCCACCATCAAGAGTCTTAGCGACATTGCCTTTGGAATTGCTCGAAGGCTCAACAGATTTGGCAGCGGATTCTTTGCATCTTTGCTATGGACAGGGCATCGACTTGGATCATCACTTTGGGCACTGTTGCTTTGGGCCACAGAGGCTGGAGCGATCAGGGCTTATGAGGAGAATGGAGGAGGACTAGCCCTTCAGGTCTCTCACCATCGTATTGCAGTGTTACCAGTCACAGCCCCTCCTACAGGTGACTAGCGGCCAGGCTCATGCCAGAGATGGGAGATTTGCAGTAGCATCGCAGCTTGGCACATTTGGCATGCTAGATGCAATGAGGCCATCGAGGGTACCCACACTCGGCCGGCTGAGACCATCATGAGCATATGGCTTGATATCATTCACACCCTCTGCGGTCAGTGGGGGAAGTTACAAGGAGGTTCTGACCACATGCGGAAGCGGCGGGAAGCCTTCTTGAGACTTTGGAGGCCTGGCCCTGTCCTCAAAGATAGAGGCGGTGACCCCATTTGGCATTATAGACCACTTGTGTGGTTGTTCCCTCCCCCTCCCCCTGAATGAGATGGCCTTCTCCTCACAGAGTGACTAGCCGGGTGTGAAGCATCTCTTTCCCTTATGATCACTTTTTTCCCGCCCTTATATGAGGTGAGTTTGTATTTAGCCCTTCGTGGTTGTACTTAGTGGCTGTTTTTCTTTAATTAATTGAAAGATCTTTTTCCCAGAAAAAAAAAATATTGGGCATCTCGAGATATAGTGCTCCTTTGTCTCTACCTCCCCAGTGGTACACATCTGACAAATCCTTTGCTCCTTTTGTATGCCCTCATATCTCCCTGGCTCTATCCTCAGCGAGCGTGATGAGAAACTCCCCGAACCCCCGCCTCTGTCGATTGTGTCGCCCCCCATTCTTCCTCCGTCCCCCCTCCTTCCTCCCCCGCTGTTCGCCCCTGTTTCTGCCTGCCCCTCTTCCTCCTACTGCTGTCTCCAGTCTGCGCCCCTTCCCCTCCTGCTCTCCTTGTTCGCCTCCCCTCCTCTCTATGTCTCCCCTCCTTCCTCCGCCTCCTCCATTCTGCGCAGCCTTTGCTGTGCTACCCTTCCCCCGCCCTTCTTCGCCTGTGTGTCCAGCCCTCTTCCCTTCACCTTGCTTCCCTCCGTTTTTGCCCCTTTTCCACCCTCCCTTCCTTTCCTCCGCCTCCTTACCTGCCCCTTACCCTTGGTTCGGATTGCTCCTCATCCGGGTTCAAGTCGGCCTTTTTCTTCGATTAGCATCATGGCTAATCAATCTCCCTCGCCCGGGCAAGCCATTGTTTTCTCCAAAGCCGAGCTCGCGGTCCTCTACGCTCAAATCGAGAAAGACTCCAAAACGACCCTCATTGCCAGAATCTTTGGATCTCACCCTTCCCATCTCCAGGCTTGGGATTGGGTCTTGGCGGCTCTGCCCTCCGACCTCGCCTCACACTTTCGAGATGTCAGGTTGCTTGGAAGAGGTTTCTTCCAAGTGGATTTTGATTCTGAGGACGCAGCCTCAGAGGTTTTGAAGGGTAGCCCTTTGCCATTGGGCTCGAGGAAGATATTCTTTCTTCCCTACTCCAGCTATTTTGACCTTGTTGAGGAAGACCGGAACCGTTTCCCGATTACTCTCAGATTCCCAGGTCTTCCTCGCGCATATTGGCCTATGTTAGAGGCTATCGGGTCCGCCTTTGGGCTGGTTCTTCAAGTGCCCCCCTCCACGCCTTGCCGACATCTTCTGCCCAGGTGGTCATTGCCTCGGCGGATGCTGTCCCCAGGGTCATGGTTCTTGCCTGTGACATTGAGCTCTTTGAGGACTATGTTTTGCTTCCGGGCCCTTGTGGCCCTTTGAAGCACCGTATGGAGATTGCAGGTAAACCCGATCAGTGTCGGGTTTGTCACCAACAGGGTCACTTTTCTCGAGATTGCCCTCGGGTTCCGGGTTGCAGGAGGCCTTGCAAGCGTGCTTCTCAGGCGCCACCTCCCTTGGTTCCTTCCCATCCTTCAGTCCGCCAGGTGTGGCGAGCTCACTCACACCCGCCCCTCCTGGTGCGATTGATGGGAAGGCTTCCTCGGATCATGTACAGATAGATGATGTTTTTGGTCAGAGGAATGTGTCAGCTGATGCATCTTTGCAGAGAGATGATATCTCAGATCAGGATGGTTTTGTTGAGTCCTCTCTACTTGGAGAGGACGATATGCAGGATGTTTAGTGCAGCGGGGATCATGTATTGCAGGATTTTCAGCATGAATTGCCCTTGATGCCCCGCAGGGCGAACAGGTTTCTCGTACATATGCAGGTACTGTGTAGGGCCTCGGACAAGGGCATGTCAGTGGACTTTGCCCCGTGGATTATCCCGTCCTCCAACATTATGAGAGGCGTCCTCAGGCTGCCCATGGTCTTCTTAGATCGGGAGTCAAACCCTCTTCTCTTCCATGAGAATCGTCTCATGGAATGTTCAAGGCCTTGGAGGACTTCCCACCTGTGGTAGGAATCGCCTTCTGCAGGACCAGCTTCACCCTGCTGTTACAGGAGGGTCTATGGATGTACTTTTGTTGCAGGAACACAAAAATTTTTTTTTTTTCAGAAAGGAGACTTATATTAAGTATGAAAATTTTTTACAAAATGGAGATTTCACACCAAGAAAGGTGGAGATCTCAACCAATCAGGAGCCCTGTGCTGCCAATAGGGTCCCGAATGAGAGGACGTGAAAAAGATACCAATGTCCCACTCTTTCATAAACTGGCTGCGCTTCCTCTCCGCAGCCCTCGAAGATCCCTGGATTCTGGCCCAAGTAGCCATGATGGTGTGAATAGTATCACTCCAAATCCTGCAAAGACACTGAGAAACAAAAACGGGAGTACCCTCAATAGCCTCGGTGCATCTAGCCTTCCAGATATTCTTGGCTGAGATGCTAGCAATAATCTCCCAAGAACTGTCTAACCTCTGTGCCGGAGGGACAAAGTGTGAAAGTGGCAAATCCTGAAGACAACACTGCCGAGCAACTCCTTGCCTAACCATAATGGCCAAGCTCCTGTCAGTCCCCTCGAATCTTAGCTGTGGCCCAGACTGTGTCAACCAAATGGTAGAACCAAAAGAAATGATAGCATCCCTCTTAATCCTACCAAAGAGGTGAGCAATCGCAGACCAAACCCTCTGTGCTTCCCTGCATTCCCATAAACAATGGTAAACTGACTCCGAAACTCCTACACATCTAGGGCATGCTGGGCAAGCACCAGTAACTGACCTCCACTGATTGGTGGCAAGACCACCATAAAGAGAAACCCAGATAAAGGAGGAAATCTGTGGCTTCCTATAAGAATGCCACAATCTCCGCGAAAAAACCCTCTTAATGTCAGTCGAAATGCCGTAAGATTCCCAATGGGGTCTAAGAGTAGGGACACTCTGAATGTGACCCAAGATAAGATGTCTGGCATTCCGCACCGTATAACTGAAAAAAGGCATGCAGGAACACAAATTGGATAGATGCTTTCTGGCCACACCTTCTGGTCCTCGGCAATCGGGACTAGAGGGGGTGTTTGCATTTCAGTGTGGGCAGCATCTGTTATGCCTCATGTTATTGGGCACGGTGTTATCATCCGTGCTAGAACGCAGTGGATCTTGATCATGCATGAGGGTCAGAAATTGGGAATCTTGAATATCTATGCTCCTAACGTGAGAGGTGAAAGGGTGGCCTTTTGGGACACCATTACAAATGTCATTCCTCAGGTTGATCATTGGATAGTGGGAGGAGATTTTAATATGGTTGAGCAACCTTCTGACAAGAAGGGTGGACGCGAAGGGGGTTTACACCCTTTGGAGCGAACCTCATGGGAGAGGTTCACGCTTTCTTTTTTTGGCAGGGATTGCTGGACTGAGGATGACTTCCAGAGAAGGCCAAACTCCTTATCTTTCTCTTGGCATAACCGTAGGAGCGGGGATGAGAGCATCTTTGCACGTCTGGACAGGTTTTATGTGGATGATTGGTCCTTGGACAGAGGAGGCACCATTGCTATTATGCATGGCACCACCAATTCCGATCATTGCGCCGTTGTTTTGTCTCAAGGAGCCTGCACGGCCTCTCCTTGTGTCCATATCCCTGAATCTCTTTATCTAGATGCTGACATCTCCCTTGAGATCAGAGAGAGAGAGAGATCTTGTGACGGTCCTGATCCTGGTCATAATATTGCGTTGGCTCTTGAGAGGACTAGCCATCATTATCATAGCACTGCCTTGCCCAAGAAGAAGGAGGCTCTGGACAAGGAGAGAGCTATTAGGTCCTGATCCTCGTCATAATATTGCGTTGGCTCTTGAGAGGACCAGCCATCATTATCATAGCACTGTCCAAGAAGAAGGAGGCTCTGGACAAGGAGAGAGCTATTAGGCGTAGGACTGCTGCTCTTCAGAGGGAACATGAAAAGCATCCACATGCGTCTTGGATTACAGACCTCTTGACCACAGTTAGAGAGCAGAGCTGCAGTTGGCCATGGACAAGAGGGCTGAGTTCGCGTTTCATGCGAACGAGGCTTTTTGGACTCAGATGGGTGGCAGATGCAACAAAGAGTTTTTCTCAGTGCACAGGCCTTCCCATAGCAGGGATTCTGTGAGGTACTTGCAGGATTCACAGGGTGAGGTTCAGATTGAGCCTGATAAGGTGAGGGGTATTGCTTCAGATTTTTATCGGTCTTTGTTGACTGCAGAGGTGCCCTCTCCTCAGAGAGATGTGGCACGGCAGAAAGTTTGGGAGTGCATGCCCAGGCTCATTACAGATGCTATGTGTTCTTCCCTGGATGCCCCTTTCTCGAAGGATATTCCTTCACGCACTGCATGCTCTTTCCAGTGGTTCATGCCTAGGGGATGATGGTCCTTCTCCCACGTTCTTTATTCTTTTTTGGGATCATATTGGAGATGTTATCATTGTTGCCCTTGAGGAAATGTGGCTGTCGGGTATGATGCCGCCATACCTCACGGAGGGGCTGATTCACCTTATCCCCAAGAGTGGGGACAAGACTGACATCAAGCAATGGAGTCCCATCACCCTCCTTGGATTTGCATATAAAATCTTAGCTAAAGCCTTGAGTATAAGGTTGCAGCCGATTCTCCAAAGGACTATCCATGATACACAGAATGGGTTCCTCCAAGGAAGGAGTATATTTGATAACATCTTTTCTTTTTGAAGCTGTCGAGTGGGCAAAGTCTAGTCAGCAGCCTCTTGCCATTCTTTTGCTTGATTTTGAAAAAGCTTATGACAGAGTGGATTGCGATTTTTTGGAGGGCACTACGGCACACATGGGGTTTTCCCAAAACTGGATCAGAGGGGTGTCCTACCTATGCAGGGAGGCTCATAGCACTGTTTTAGCTTGTGGGGGGCGCAGCGAGCGTTTTCAGATTTCCCGTTCAGTGAGGCAGGGCTGTCCCCTCGCCTCTTTACTGTACCTCATTGTAGCTGAGGCTATGAGCAGGTTTCTTCGGGCTGCCTCTGGTGTTGTGGGTCTCAGGCTGCCTTTATGCACGGAGGAAGAGTTTTTGGACTGTGAGTTAGCAGATGATATGGCGTTGTTCCTTGAGGCTTCACATGCTTGTTTATGTGCTTTCCGGACAGCCTTGGAGGCCTTTTGTTTGGCAGCAGGAGCTACTATCAATTGGCATAAGTCAGTTGGTTTTTGCAGATTGGGGTACAGATGTTGGTTTTACTTGGATTGGAGAGGATGCTCTGCGAGATACCTTGGTTGTCAGGTGGGCGTTGACATCTCCCCTGCACAACAGTTTACTCCAGTGCTCTTAAGCATTAAAAGCAAACTTCATCACTGGAGCAGGAGGAAGCTTGACTTGGCCTCTAGAGCTTTGGTGGTTAACCAAGTTTTGCTAGCCATGGCTTGGTTTATCGCTTCGTGCTGGATTTTTCATAAGGGCTGCATTGGCCAGCTTCGTCGCCTTATTCGGAACTTTCTTTGGTCAGGGCTTGATGGAAATGCACACACCAAGGCCAGAGTTGCTTGGGAAACCATTATCAGGCTTAAGCAGGAAGGGAGATTGAATATCATTGACCCTGAGGTGCAATATAAGGCTTTGCTTTGTAAGCTTGTTGTTAGGGGCTTTCTTCCAGGCACTGAGCCGTGGAAGGACTTTCTCATGTAGCAGATCACGAAGTGTGTCCCTGTTCGCGGAGGTGACTAGACTCTCAGCTCACGCTTTATTTTTTCGGATGGAGTTCACCGCTCCCCATCATCCCCCTTGGTTAGATCCCTCCTACGGGCTTGGGACTGCCTGAGGAGTTTTTTGGTACACATCCCCCCGCGTTCAGTGGAGGAAGCTAACCGACAGCCCATTCTGTGGAATGATTTGATCTTAGATGTGCATGGTAGGCCTCTTGGAGCAGCTATGCATATTCTTTGGGCTGGCTGGGAGGCCCTATGTCCCACAGTGCTGGCTTGGAAGAGGCTTCAGAGCCTCACCGGTGCAGAGATCGGATTTCACGCAGCATTTGAGAGGCTCTAGCCGGAGGATTGAACAGATTGATGCAGCCATTCCCAACCACTGGATTACTGGATCTTTCTTGGAAGGCCATCATCATTCTTGGTTTGGGGTTTTTTCTGGGACAGGTGTTCCTCTTCAGGTTATGGGTCTCCCCTTGCCTAGGGAGGATGATGTACCGGTCTTTTTTTTTTGTACAGGATGGATGGCAGGTGGAGAGATGTGACGTGCAGGACCTTATTGAGAGCCCCCAGATTCGTCCAGTCAAAGTTGTTGGCAGGTTAGGGAAGCACGTCTTTGTTGACCCTCCCCTAGGGATGATCACAGAGAGCGTTAGCCTTTGGTTGTATGGTGGCTGCCCTATCAAACATTTGCATTGGGACCCCGGTGAGTGGGAGTGGAAGGACGCTTGTAACCCTTTGAAAAACATGCCTTTTTTCAGTTATACGGTGCGGAATGCCAGACATCTTATCTTGGGTCACATTCAGAGTGTCCCTACTCTTAGATCCCATTGGGAATCTTACGGCATTTCAACTGACATTCAAAGGGTATTTTGGCAGAGATTGTGGCATTCTTATAGGAAGCCACATATTTCCTTCTTTATTTGGGTTTCTCTTCATGGTGGTCTGGCCACCAATCAGTGGAGGTCTGTTATTACTGGTGCTTGCCCAGCATGCCCTAGATGTGCAGGAGTTTCGGAGTCAGTTTACCATTGTTTATGGGAATGCAGGGAAGCACAGAGGGTTTGGTCTGCGATTGCACCCCTCTTTGGTAGGATTAAGAGGGATGCTATCATTTCTTTTGGCTCTATCATTTGGTTGACATAGTCTGGGCCTCAGCTGAGATTTGAGGGGACTGACAGGAGCTTGGCCATTCTGGTTAGGCAAGGAGTTGCTCGACAGTGTTGTCTTCAGGATTTGCCATTTTCACACTTTGTCCCTTCGGCTTTGAGGTTAGACAGCTCTTGGGAGATTATTGCTAGCATCTCAGTCTGGAATATCTGGAAGGCCAGATGCACTGAGGCCATTGAGGGTACTCCCGTTCTTGTTTCTCAGTGTCTTTGCAGGATTTGGAGTGATATTATTCACACTATTATGGCTACCTGGGCCAGAATCCAGGGATCTTCGAGGGCTGCGGAGAGGAAGCGCAGCCAGTTTATGAGAGAGTGGGACATTGGTATCTTTTTCACATCCTCTCATTCGGGACCCTATTGGCAGCATAGGGCTCCTGATTGGTTGAGATCTTCACCTTGCTTGGTGTGAAATCTCCATTTTGTAAAAAAATTTCATACTTAAGAGAAGTCTCCTTTCTAAAAAAGAAAGAAAGAAATACATGGAGATGCAAGAAAATACGAGAGTATATGACTGGAAACTAAAGAAAAGAAGATCAATGAGAAGAAAGAACAAAAGAGCATTTAATATCGCCTTGAAATTGGGGTTTTGCAAGGGAAACAATAGATGTTGTTGGGGAAATGGCTAAAACGGCACGGGGGTAACGGGGGGAATAATTGAAACGCATGTTTCGGAAATGGATACGGATGAAACAATTGAAACATGTTTCAAAATTTTGGACCCCCTAAAACGGCTGAAATGGCTCAAAAACCCGGAGTTTCGAGAGTTTCTTGCAACTCTGTCTCAAAACCCAGAGTTTTGGGAGTTTCTTGCAACCATTTTAGACATGACTTTTGTTGTGCAATTTTTGTAGGAGTTGTCTGTGATTCTGTTGATTGCATAAAGAATAGAAGGTAGTTTGCGTAAAGAACAAAATGGTAGTTAACGGTCAATTTCCAAGCTATCTGGAACTTCAAAAATTGTGTAGTAATGATTCTTTTTGACCAGGTTTGACTAGAGGCAATCATTTTTGACTGCTTTGATGTTGACTAGAGGTTACCATTCGGGCTTAGTGTTGACCAAAGTTTGACCAATGTTTGACTTGCATAGGATTGACTAGCTTTGGGGTACACGTTTTACTAGCCAATCAAGGAATTGTTCTCGTTCGTGCTAGAAGAGTGATATGTCATCTGGGTTATTTTTATGAAAGCATAAGAGAGAGAAGGAGCTAGATTCATGAATGCTTATTGTAAGGTAACCTACAATAGCGGTGTAATCTTAGCACACTAAAAAATGTAGGAACTTTAGAGCGTAAGCTCAATATAAGACAATGATAGAGAGAAGTAGAGTATATTGCACTAAGCAAAGATACAATGATGGCTGTGTTCCCCACTCATGCACTGCCATGGAGGGAGCTTAGATGGCCGCAAGAACTGTGAAGAGTGTGGCTATAAGGTAAGGAGCTAAACACACAGTGATGGGTGATGAACTCTGTAGAGAGCACCATCTGTGGTGTAGACACGGCCCATGAAGAACTACTAGAAGCTGCTACGCAGTAGCTCTATCTCCCACGGACATTGGGGCTTTAAAAAGAGAATGTGGGGGAGAGGGAGAGCTTCAAACCCTAGCAAGCAAACACACACACACAAGAGAGAGATGGATAGCTGAATTTTCTTCTATCTTCTTCTTCTCTACTCACCCAACATAACATAAAGGTAAGAGTACACACTATATGGGTTAGTACTCAACTACTACAACATACAAGGGTTGGTTCATAATGTGAACCCGACTAAATGAGCTGGTGCTACAACTATGCTAGTCTCTAGTAATCCAAAATGGCTGTTACACAGCCTGTCATCCCACTGGCTGCATATCACCCATAATCTCACCAACCATGCCAGTGGTGTAGATGCAGAATCTATCACCTAGGCAGGTCATCAATGTCCGTCGTAGCACTAGTTTAGCTCGATATCTCAACACTCCCCCTCGAGCTTAACTCCACACACTGCACTCCAAGTAAGCTCCTAAACCTGTGGAGCTTCTCTGTGCCCAATGTCTTCGTGAAGATGTCAGCCACCTGATCCTCTGTGCTGACATATACCAGATCTACATCTCCTGCTAGAACCTTCTCCCTCACAAAGTGATAATGCACCTCAATGTGCTTTGTTCTAGCATGATATACTGGGTTACTGGCCAACTGTATGCTGCTCATGTTGTCACAATGTATGACAACTGTCCTATCCACGGGCTCTCCCATGTCACCAAGTAGCTTCTGAAACCAAGCTACCTCACAAGCTGCCATAGCAGCACCCTTGTGCTCTGCCTCTGTACTCAACAAGGCAACTGTTGGCTACTACTTACTGCTCTAACTCACAACAGCACTCCCAAATGAGAACATAAAACCACTGGTAGATCTCCTGTCTGCAATACTACCAGCCCAATCAGCATCTGTGTACCCATGCAACTATATCTCTGTACCAACCTCATAGAAAAGTCCATAATCAACTGTGGACTTTATGTACCTGAGGATCCGTCTAGCCGCATCCGAGTGTGGCTTCCTAGGGGCCTGCATAAACTGACTCACGTCCAAGCTCAAGTCTGGCCTTGTAATGGTCATGTAGATCAAACTACCCACTATGCGCCTGTATGTAGTGGGGTCCTCCAAAAGCTCACCTGTATCTACGGAAAGCTTTGTGTTCTGCTCCAATGGCACTGAAATAGGCTTACAGCCTGTCATACCATACTTGGACAACATGTCCAAGCCATACTGCCTCTGCAATAGCAAAATGCCATGAGGTGATCTCACCACCTCTATGTCCAAGAAATACCGCAACTCACCCAAATCCTTCATCTCAAACTTCTGCTTCAAAAGCATCTTGACATCATGTATGTCTGCATCACTATCACCAGTGATAATCAAGTCATCCACATAGATGACTAATAGCATGATCCCTCTATCTGTCTTTTTCACATATAGTGAAAAATCTGCATTGGATATCTAAAATCCAATGGTAACAAGATACTCCCCGATCTTGTTTGACCATGCTCAGAGTGCCTGCTTCAAGCCATACAAGGCTTTGCGTAACCTGCACACAAAATTTGGATATGCATCACTCTCATCCTGGTGACTGCATCATGTACACTTCTTGCAAATCACCATGCAAGAAAGCATTCTTTACATCCATTTGATGTAAAGACCAACCCTTCGTTGCAGCCATAGCAATGACAGCTCTCACGGTTGCCATTCTTGCAACTGGGCTGAATGTCTCCTCATAGTCTATGCCATAAGTCTGTGCATAGCCCTTGGCAACCAATCTTGCCTTGTACTTGCTCACTGAACCATCAGCATTGTGCTTAACTTTATACACCACTTACATCCAATTTCCTTCTTTTCCTTAGGCAAAGGCACTAACTCCCATGTTGCATTTGCATCCAATGCTGCCATCTCCTCATCCATGGCATCTTCCCATTTCTTATTTCCAATTGCCTGCTTAAAGCAGGTGGGCTCAACCTCCTGTATTGCTTTTACCATGTAAGCATAATGATGGGCTGTATATCCATAATATCTCAACTTGTCAATAGGGTATCTTACCCTCATAGACCTGCGAACACCTGGATCACTGCCAGGTGTCCTCAAAACATCCCTGGTTCTCTTTACACCAGGAGTAACCACTGACGGAATGCCAAGTTCCTCATTAAGGCTCTGCTCAGAGCCACTAGAGTCACTATCCATATATGAGTGACCTGCCGACAGATCAGGCACAAAAGGTTGATCTATCTTTTCCTTCCCTTTCCGTGATACATGTGTACCTGCATCATTCCTCAACCTGCCTGACCATGGGCTAACATTGGATCCGCTGCTCGAGGACTCCCTAGGTCCACTCAGCACGTGTGATTGCTGCTCTACATGTGGTGCAACATCTGCATCTTCTGTTGCCTTTACTATTGGTGCATACCAGCTACTCATCTCATCGAAGACATCATGTCTGCTTACTCGCATCTCACGAGTGGTAGGGTTATAGCATCTATAACCTTTTTGCTCCATAGCATAACCAATGAAGATGCATTTCTCTGTCTTTGGATCCAACTTTGTTCTCACTTCATCAAGAACATCAACTACAGTGGGTGTCCTGTTCATAATGTACACAACAATTGCTACTGCTTCTGCCCAAAAGTAATGTGGCATATTCTTTGCAGCCATCAAGGCACGTGCCACTTCTGCAATGTGCCTGTTTTTCCTTTCTGCAACACCATTCTGTTGTAGAGTGTACCTACACGTAAACAACCTCTTGATTCCCTGCTTTCTCAGGAAATCGCTGAACTCATTGGAGAAATATTCTCCTCCACCATCTGATCTTAGGCATTTTATTTGCATGCCTTTTTCCTTCTCGACCAAGGCTTTAAATCTCTGAAAGTGAGCAAACACCTCACTTTTCTCTTTCATGAAATAAACCCACACTTTCCTAGTGTGGTCATCAATGAATGTAACATTGTACCTGCAACCTGTAATTGTTGCAGTCTTGGTCGGTCCCCATACATCTGAATGTATGACATCCAATGGCCTTGCATTGACATGCTTTTTATGTGGGAAAGCATGTTTGGCCTGCGTACCAAGTTGGCATGCTTCACATACCTTATGCATGCTGTCAACCTTAAACTTTGGCAAACCTGCAACAATATTTTGGGCTTGCATAGGCTTTAGTCGCTGTACGCTCACATGACCAATGCGCTTGTGCCATATGTCAATATCTGCAATGACACCTGTTCCATGCGCAAACATGGCTGCCTTTATCTCAAGCATGTTCACATCCAAAGTAAACATCCTGCCATTTCTGTTACCCTTTGCAACCAAGGGACACTTATTTTTGAAATCTTCCACAAAACATTCTTGAGGATTAAACCTCACTTGCAGACCCTGCTTAACCATTTGTCCAACAGAAACCAGGTTCTTTGTAATATTCGGAATATGAACTACATCAACCAAGTACTTCATTTTGCCATCCTGCATAGACAATGGCACTTTACCAACATGCGCAATGGGATGCGTAATATCATCACTTGTTTCTACATACCCTGGTTTTTTCATTTTTTTGCATATCTCTAAATCACTTAGCATGGCTGGTCATGTGGTTAGAGGCGCGAGAATCCACATACCATATATCTTGTGATCCTGACACATCTCCTGTTATGAAACTAAGCATGTGCTGTATCACAAACAGTTGCTCACTTCTGTCATCACCTCCATGTTTGCTAGATGATACATAACTTCCTTGCTGCAACTTCCCACTTTTAATGTCATTCTGCTTTTTGTAGCAGTCCTTTGCCATGTGTCCTGGTTTGCCACAGTAATAGCACTCTATGCTATTTGCATTTTGATTTCTTTGCCAACCACCTCGGCCTCTTTGACTCCCTCCGCCTCTAGACTAGCCTCTTCCACCTGTGTATGATTGCTTCTGTGAATCATTGGATTGTTGTTGTCCAGAATTCTGATTTCCTTGTCGGCCACCACCTTGGCTTCGACCAGATATCAAATCCCAAAAGTTGGGAATATTCTTCCTAACTGCAATGGAGGTCTTGAATGGCTTGTACTCTTTGCCAAGCCCATTCAGACAGACACTCACCAAATCATCATCCTCCACTGATACATTGATAGACCCAAGGGATTCAACAATGCTCTTGATCTTTAAGGCATATTCATTGATGGACATGCTTTTCTTTTCCACAGTATGCAACTCTTGCTTTAACTGCAACTTTCTTGCCTTTGTGTTAGTCTGGAACATCTGAACTAGATTCTGCCATGCAACTGCTGGAGTGTTTGCATCCTGTATGTGTCCTATCATAGTGTCTATGACACTAATTGAAAGCCAGTACATGACTTTTCTTGCACCCTGATTCCAATCCTTGAATGCCTTTATATTTGGAAGAGTAGCATTCTCCTCAGATAACTCTGGAGGCTCCTCATTGTCTCCTTCTACATAATCCCAAAATCCTGTAACCATTAGGAAATCGGTCGTTTTGAACTTCCAGGCATGGAAGTTATTCTTATCTAGCTTCTCACTAACAATTTAATTAATTCCGTCAGACATGTTTTCCTACAGCAATCAAATAACCTGCAAACAGACAACTTCTGTATGCAACCTGTAATACAGCAGTATCTCCTATAGCTGCTGCAATAGCGGTACTTCATCACGGCCTGTGTGTCACTAAATGTGACGAGAGTACATGTACATACACCCAGAATCAACAATACATGTGCAAATCCTGTTTGCACTTCCAAAATGTACTGCTGCACTGCAATAACCAGATTTCGAGCAGAAACAGTTCTCTACTAGAACTTACAGAAAACTGCCGAACATACCCCGCAGTGACATAATGGAGCCCGTAACGTGCCCGAAACGCGAATCTGGCCGAAAAATAATTGTCCAATAGGACGGTATACCTACCCTGTAGCTCCGCTCCCGCGAAGACAACTCCTTAATCGGAGATGTGTAGCTCCCAGAGCTACTGAGGGGGTGTTGTACCTAAACCAAGAAGGGGAAAGAGATGATGGTGCTCTTACCCGTGTAGTACCGCTTCCTTTCTTGCTTGTTCTTGCCTTTTGCTTGCCTCCTTAGCTCTCACACGAACCAGGCTCTGATACCATAAAGAGAATGTGGGGGAGAGGGAGAGCTTCAAACACTAGCAAGCAAATACACACACACAAGAGAGAGCAAGACACGAGAGAGATGGATAGCTGAATTTTCTTCTATCTTCTTCTTCTCTACTCACCTAACATAACATAAAGATAAGAGTACACACTATATGGGTTAGTACTCAACTACTACAATAATATACAAGGGTTGGTCCATAATGTGAACCCGACTAAATGAGCTAGCGCTATAACTATGCCAGTCTCTAGTAATCCAAAATGGCTGTCACACAGCCTATTATCCCACTGGCCGCATATCACCCATAATCTCACCAACCATGCCAGTGGTGTAGATGCGGAATCTATTACCCAGGCGGGTCATCAATGTCCGCCGTAGCACTAGTTGAGCTCGATATCTCAACAAGCTTATCTTCAGCCTTTTTTGGGTCCTGCAATGTCAGGACATGCTGTCCAAGAGTAATCAATATGTCTTGTTTTTCCGGTTAACAATCCACACCTACATGAAGCCTATTTGAGTCTTGACCATCCAGCCACTTAGGCCGCCATAACCCAGGCCTGTGTCAAGTTGCTCAACCATGGGTTCTCCTCATAATAGAGGCCTTACAAAACATGAGCTAATATAAAATAGAGTGAGGCGGGACATTGATATCCAACACCCCCTCTCGATGAACCCTCAAGATGAACCAAGTGCAAGGCCCTATGCCGAGCTGTTGTTGATGCCGCTCCAGCTGGTCTCTACCAAGAGCCTTGGTGAACATATTGGCACAATCCTCTGCCGTGGGGCAGTAGATCATCTGAACCTCCTCAGACATAATAAGCTTACACACAAAGTGATATTGAATCTCAATGTGCATGGTGCGAGTATGGAACACTAGGCTGCTTCTTGCTGATTCAAGAAATGCATCTTGAACCAAGCATGAAGCGATAATCTATCACTAAGTGCTTGGTGCTTGAATCACCAGTTGAGTCAAAGTCTCAAAACCTACAAAGAGTTTTGACTGTAGTGTAGGTGATGCCAAAAGCTAGTGGTCCATAAACATAGTGTAGCACCCACAGCCTTGCTTCCAATGGTTCTCTCGTGGCTGGTCGGAGAACTTGCGTAAGACGCTAACAACAAAGCTGATGTCTGGCTTGGTGTTACACAAGATAACGAGACTCTCTCCCAATGAGGTGATAGGTCAAGTGGTAGAGGTGTTTGTCTAGGACCAGGAGGTCCTGGGTTCAAAACCTGAAACCAATCTGGGGTACTAGAAGCTTTTTACAGATGGAAGTTTTTACAAGAAACAAGATGCTGGATTTTGCACAACACTTCAGCAAACACTCTTGCTCAAGACCGAGATACCAACAGCACCAAGAACCTGCCCAAAGCAGTCTTGAAACATCCCCAAAATCAACGGCCAAATCTGGAAGAAGAGAGAGAAAGTGCTGTCCTGTACTACCAATAGATGGCTGCTGTACGGCCAGTGCTGTAGGAGAGAAGAAAACCAGTCGGCTGCTGCTGCCCTGCTGTACGGCCAGCGCTCAAGAGAGAGGAAAGGCTACTGCCTTGCTGTACGGCCAGCGCTCAGGAGAGAGAGAGAGAGAACTCAGCAACTGCTGCCCGCCTTTGTGTGTCCTCATGCGCATCCCTCCTCCTTTACATGGAGTTGACCAGCCCCAACATAGCTGTGCTTTTTCTCTTCTGAGCCAAAGTGGTTGAGTTGCCAAAAATATCAAGTTTTATGCTTTTCCCAGCTTGTTGGTCAAGTTTCCTCTAGGCGCATCCTTTTGGTCCACATATGCATGCCCAGAAGGTGATAAGTCCGGCCACACTTTAATGATGTGTGAATCTGTTGACTTATAAACCTTATAAGTTACACCAACAAATAGAATCCCATGTAGTTCATACTCTGTTGCCATCTTTCAGGCCAAAATATGCCAGTGAATGCTTCAGCTTGCTTCTGTGGAAAATCCCCATTCACACCTTGGCTCCGTTCAGTGTGTAAAACAATGGTCAAGACTGGTGGAGGGACCAAATGGTGACAAAATCCCACAATGTGCTTCCTCAGCGGCATCGCCTATGGGTGGGCAGCCTACAGGCAGTGAAAAGTGGTAACTATGAGAGGATCTTGGGCCTAAGGCCAGTCGGGAAAAAAAAGAAGAAAAAAATAAAATGAGACTCCTTGTACAAGGTCTCATCTACCAAACCTTTTGACACAACCATTGCAATAATAGCTTAAGCTTTGACCCAACCTCCTTAGGCGTCACAACTGCCTTGCACTTAGCCATGGCAAATGCTTTAAGTATAATTGCTATATACTTTTGTTGCTATGAGATGAAGATCTTTATTGACTCCTGCTAGATTTCAATGCCCAAGCAATAGTGCATGAGACCGAGGTCTGTCATCTCAAACTCTTGTCTTAGCATCTCCTTGGTATGAACAATCTTCTCCTCGTGACCACCTGTTATGATTAGATCATCCACATACAAGACGATGACCATGCACCTGCGCTTATCAAGAAAAACATGCAAGTTTGCATCCAATGGGCTTCAAGTGAGACCAATACCTTCAAAAAAAGGAATCAATCCAGTGGTACCAAGCTTGTGGAGCCTGTTTTAAACAATGTGGTGCGTTTTGTAATGTGCACACTTTGCCTTCTGAATTCGGGACAACGAATTCTGGGGGCTTCTCCACATATATCTCCTCCTCAAGGTCACTGCATAAGAAGGCTGATTTCACATCCATCTAGTATATGGGTCACTTTTCGTGGGCTGCCAATGCCAAAACCATTCAAATGGGAGCTGTGAGGTCGAAGGTTTCCTGAAAATCACGACCTTTCACCTGTGCAAAACCTTTGGCCACAAGCCGGGTCTTGTACTTCTCCAATGTGTCATCAGGGATCTGTACTTAGCCATGTAGACCCACTTGGTCCCGATAACCTTGTGTCGTGGAGGCCTATGCACAAGGTCCCAAGTATGGTAGCAAAGAATGGAGTCATACTCTGTCTACATGGCTGCCATACAATGAGGGGCCTCTCGCACCTCACGGGCTCGTGCACTGCGCTGCACCACAAGTGTGTAATTGACCAAATTTTCCTGAACTCGTCTGGACTTTTGAACATTAGGTGCAACCTCCTCAGTGGCTGGCGGTGCTGCATCATCCAGAAGTTGCAAGTATCACTTAGGGAATGGCTTGTCCTGTCATGGCACTGCAGGCTCTTTCTCCTCATCTGATTCGTTAAGTAGGATTGTCTGCTGCCCCTGACATGGTGGAAGGGGAACTGGCGCCATGGCTAGTGGTGGTGTAATTTCTTGGATTTGCTTCTGCCCACTGCTAGGTGAAGATGAGGAATGCTTTTCCTTCACCTGTCAAGACGACTCCTGAATCTGGACATCTCTGCTCACTTGCACCTTCTTGGCCTTAGGGTCATAGAGTTGATAAGGGGCTTTTTACCTGTGCAGACTTCTTTGTATTGTAGTGATATGGAGATATTCCCTTCACATGTATCCACATGCTCCCCATGCCCGCTATGACAGATGTATCTAGTTTATTTTGTTTTGTATTCACGATCCTGTAGCTATTGTAACACTTCTTGGTCTTATAGACCCTTCGGGTCTTTTGTAGACGCTTAATATAACTTTCTTTCTTTCTTTTTTTGTAAACACTTAATATAACTTTCTTTCTTTTTTTCTCAAGAACTCTCTCTCTCTCTCTCTCTCTCTCTCTCTCTCTCTCTCTCGTCTTCTATCTGACTTTGACTCTTTCCTTGTTCTTCTCTAACTCTTCTACCATGCTTATGGAGGAAGAAGTAAACTCGTAGATTTTTGGTCCTTGTGTCCAAGGCTGGCTTTTTGTGTTATGCTTATTGCTAGAGATCCTTTGAAATGCTTTAACCTTTAAATTTTGGTGTTTATCCAGGGTGGTTACAGAGGATTTTATGCCCGAAATACTCTACCTTTGAATCCAAAAGTTGTCAATGATATCCACAAGCGTGGAGGGACCATACTTGGGACTTCGCGGGGTGGCCATGATACTACCAAAATTGTGAGCAGTATCGAGGACCGTGGCATCAATCAGGTAATTTGCGCTTTGAACGTTTTTTTTTTTCTCATCAATGGAAAAATGGGGAAAGAGTTGTTTGGCTGGATGTGTGGGCAAGAAAATCATGTGTTTTTTTGAACAGGTATATATTATTGGGGGTGATGGAACCCAGAAAGGTGCAGCCGTGATATATGAGGTGATGACTGCCTTTTGTTTTTGGCATATTTCAGTTGTCTATGTTGAATTGCTTGTAAACAGATACAATAAAAAATGAAAACTAGGGCCTATTCATAAGCTTGCTTTCTCTTTTTGTGTTCACTTAATCAACTCCTCTAAATCTGATGGCATGTAGGAGGTGAGAAGGCGAGGTTTGAAGGTTGCTGTTACAGGGATACCAAAGACAATTGACAATGATATTTCTGTAAGTTAAAGTTGCTAATTATGCATTTTAAGTTTTTCTTATGTATGCAGAGAATGCACCAGGGGTGATGATTCTGCTCTTAATCTTTTTTTTGTTTTAGGTGATTGATAGGTCTTTTGGTTTTGATACGGCTGTGGAGGAGGCTCAAAGGGCTATCAATGCTGCACATACAGAAGCAGAGAGTGTGCAGAATGGTATTGGTCTTGTCAAATTGATGGGCCGATATAGTGGTGAGTATGTTGTGTCTTCAATTCGCATTTCCCGTGTGCCCGGTTTGTTAGGTTTTGTCATCTGCTTATGTATGTATGTATTATGCATTGTATGTAGCAAGGGTGACCGCTTACATATTTGAATATGGTGAAGAGGACCAAGGTACATGCAGTTTGGGTATTCAAGCCCATCTATGCATTATGGTTGAACAAGAAACTCATAGAGCTAGTGGACTCACCACCCAGCCATCAGCTTAATTCTTGGCCCGAGCCTTTGTCTCATGTACCAATTATTTTGGTGACATGGGGACATGATTTGGCAGTTTAGGAACTGATTTGGGGCAGTTTTGGACCAATTTTGGGCCACCTAAGCATGTGTAAACCAGCTTGGTCAAGTGGCCGAAGGTCGGGCACCTTTTCAGCCCAGTATGAACATGTTGATTATCACCTAGGACATTCTCAATTAGTTAACGTTGAAACATTGAATGGGTGATTATCACCTAGGACATTCTCAATTAGGTAAGGTGTTAGAAACATTGAATGTTGATAGACTATTGTTCATTTGTAAGGTTGAATGAGGTGATAAGGTATATGAAGTGATTTGTTCTATGTATGGGACGTAGGAGTTGTGGCTGGGGATATAACCTGCTTTGAGAGATTAATTTCCGATTGCGAAAACTGTGTTTGGTCTTTGACCACATATTTATTGACTGATAGATTCGAGATGTACTTGACTTTCTCATACAACTGAAGGTTGTGAGAATATAGCTTAGTAATGAGCTAAGCTTTAGATTATTCAATTCGTTTATCTCTAGTTTACAAATTCCCTCCTTTCGTAAAATGGACATGTGAAGAGAATTTTTGGCTTGAGTTGTTTAACTCAAAGAGCGGACTCGGAATGTTCCACTAAAACCAGAATGAATTTTGGATATTTTTAAGTTTGCACTTAAGAACAAGAATGTTCTAGAGATGTCAAACAAGTGGAGAGGTCATACTGAAAGTTGAGAGCTCTTATGAGATTGCAAAATCTCTAAGGAGTTTCTCCCTATCTCTTTGACTAGTTACTACTTTAACATATGTGTGGGAGGTTTAGAATAAAGGAGGGAGAATGCTACGGGCCCTATTGGCCACCATTAACAGCTGATGGGGTTTTTGAGGCTAGGCTTATACCAAGGGTGTGGTCCGAGAGGGGATG
This sequence comes from Cibotium barometz, assembly GCF_041138505.1. Taxonomy (NCBI): domain Eukaryota; kingdom Viridiplantae; phylum Streptophyta; class Polypodiopsida; order Cyatheales; family Cibotiaceae; genus Cibotium; species Cibotium barometz. The sequence continues at coordinate 39,018,649 of NC_141057.1, read as the reverse complement.
CATAGGGAATAAGTTACTTATGGACACTATACAGGTGTGGGTTAATGTGAAAGCCTATATTTAACTATATCTATTAATAAGTGTTCTCTTGCTTTATTATTAGCCCCAAGCCTATATAAATGAGTTATTGGCTCATAAATGCACATCCAACGAAGGGGGATCAACCCATGCAAGGCCTAGACGTTAAACTCTAGCCACACACCTCGGAGGGGTGGGCGAAGGTGGTATGAGACGCTTGCTTGGGAGTGCTCCGCAGGAGCTATGGTTGAGAGGTGAACCACAGCACTGTCTACTATGTGTTTGTACGCAGGGGATGCTCGAGATATCATGTGGTAGCTTCAGGGAGAATCTTTTTGCACTCTTTGGTCCTGCCCCCTGGTCAGATGATGCGCCTATAGCATGAGGGCGTCTAGGTCTCCCCCTCTGAAGCACCTCGCACACTACCTTTTTCTGCTTGCTGCAAAATGCGCCACCTAGTCCTCGGATATTCCACGAGGCTATCCACATGACTGTAGAAAACACAGGAGGTCCACAGGTTATGGAGGCTTGAACAGCTTCATCATGAAGAGAATAGGCTTGAGGGGAAGAAGAGATGAACCTCAAGCCATGGTAATGAAGTACAAGGGTTAGAGAGAGATAGAGAGAGAGAGAGAGAGATGCACTAGAGCTCAAGTATGAGAGAGTTGACACCGGTGTTGGAATTATCTGAGTCTCAGTGGTGTAAGGTCTTGTCCAGTATGAACACCCTCTTATTAAGGGTTAGGTCAAAAGATAAGGCCTTGGTGCCTATAAAAGCATTGTACATGGTGGGAGTATTATCACATGATACAATAATTCTTGTTTCCCCTCAGAGTGAAGGTGGTGAGACCCAAATGCAAAAGAAGTGACCAACCTCCAACTCCATCACATCAGTGCAGAGAGGCGACCTAGCATGCGCACCTCCCGTGCCATAACTATTCCCATTCAGCTTATGACCGAAGCTGAGATTATTGCTTAGTCACCCCTCCCGACTCCTAACTGGGATAAGAATACATCTTTGCCTTTTATAGCATCAAGGCATGACAAAAACTTCAGAAAGACATCCAAAAATACTCAGATTTTGGAGGATGAGATAACCCTAGACTCAAACATAAATAAAAGCTAAAAATTTAGAAGAACCCCCCCTCCATGCTGATGAAGACCCTTTTGTGGCGTTGTTTCCAAGCAATGGAAGCATCCTGACAGAGGGAGTAGAGCGACGAGCAACAGAGCCGGCTGATAGAAAAAACGCAAAGTGGTGCTCGATGGCGAGGCATGGGAGCAGTGGGCAGGGGTGGCAGTGGCAACGAGATCAAACAGGTTCTTCAAAGGGGAAAACACAAGGCAAAAGTGCATTCATGGATGGGCTCAAGCTTGGCTCTGATACCATGTAGAAAATACAGGAGGTCCACAGGTTATGGAGGCTTGAACAGCTTCATCATGAAGATGTGTGTGAGTAGGCTCGAGGGGAAGAAGAGATAAGCCTCAAGCCATGGTAACGAAGTACAAGGGTTAGAGGGAGAGAGAGAGCAAGAGAGAGTAGTAGAGCTCAAGTATGAGAGAGCTGCATCAAACAAGAATGATTGTATTACGTGATAATACTCCCACCATGCACAATGCTTTTATAGACACCAAGGCCTATCTTCTGACCTAATCCTTAATAAGTGGTGTTCACACTGGACAAGACATAAGCCTTACAGTGGTTGGCGTCACAGCTGAGCCAGGCACGCCAGGAGGTTAGAGAGGCAGAGGAGCAGAGATATGAGTTTTACTATCGTCGTCAGGCCTCTCAGTGGACGCAGCTTGGTGATAGAGTGACTGGGGAGTTTTTTGAGATCACTGGACCCCGCCATGCTCGGGCAGGAGTCCGTCAGCTTGGTAGACCGGATGGATCGGTAGCTACTGAGCCCGGGGAGATCAGAGCCATTGCCACTGCATTTTATAGAGACCTGCTTTCAGCGGAGCCATCCACTGAGGACAGAGATGCTTGCAGACAGACTGTGTGGGCCCATGTGCAGAGGAGGGTCACAGATCGTATGCGTACAGTTCTTGGTGCGCCTCTTTCAGAGATTGAGCTTGCCGAGGCCTTGAGGGTCCTGCCGCGACATAGTTGCCTAGGGGAGGACGGACTGACGCCGGCCTCTTTTATGCGCTATTGGGACCTTTTGGGGCCAGGCCTCCGCAGGGGCTTTCAGTATGTTTTGGACACTGGGGTGATACCACAGAGCTTTTCAGAGGGCTTGATCTTTCTTATCCCCAAGGGGGAGGGAGTATCAGATGATATTCGGCATTGGAGGCCTATTACGATTCTCAACACTGTCTACAAGGTCTTAGCAAAGGCCTTGAGTTTGAGGATCCAGCCCTTTTTCGGGGAGTTGATTCATGCTACCCAGACAGGATTCGTCAAGGAGCGCAGTATCCTTGACAACATCTTTACTTTCTGGGAGGCGACGGCCCGAGCTAGATTTCTTGGCGAGGACTTGGTCGTGATGCTTCTCGATTTTGAGAAGGCATACGATAGAGTTGATTGGGGTTTCTTAGAGGGCACTATGCTTCGCCTGGGCTTTGAGCCAGGATGGATCAGAGGGGTGGCGGCTTTGTACTCCACAGCTCGTAGCCAGGTGTTGATTGCAGGAGGACGAGGGCCGGGTTTTGAGCTGCCGAGATCAGTCCGACAGGGGTGTCCCCTCGCCCCTTTTCTTTTTCTCTTCTTTGCGGAGGTTATGAGCATGTATTTGACGGCAGAGGAGGTTGGTTTGAGAGGACTCCAGCTCCCAGTCCGGGGGGAGGACCTGCTTGATGCTGAGTTTGCGGACGACACGGGCTTATTTTTGCATGGCCAAGAGGCCAATCTTCTTTGGGCAGAGCAGTCGCTTCAGGTTTTTAGTGTAGCTTCGGGAGCATTGATCAATTGGCGCAAGACAGTGGCCTTTTGGATCAGTAGTGCTCCCACTCCGGCATGGAGCCCGGACCCCGGTTTTAGATGGATTCCTCTTGGCACAGCAGTGCGGTATTTGGGATGCCAGATTGGACTAGATTTGTCACCTGAGCAGCAGATTGCCCCGCTTCTTCTGAGCATTCGGAAGAAGCTTTTGTATTGGAGTACAGCTCGACTATCCTTGGCTGGGAGGGTGGTGGTGGCAAATCAGGTGCTGCTAGCGACCATGTGGTACATTACGTCTTGCTGGATCTTCTCGAGCTCTTGCATCAGCCAGGTACAGAGGCTGATCAGGAACTTTCTTTGGTCTGGGCGGGACGGTCAGCCAGCCCGGGCAAAGGTTGCATGGGCAGTTATTACACTTCCGCTGGCTCAGGGAGGCTTGGGCATTATAGATCCTGTCGATCAGAGGAGAGCCTTATTGGGGAAGCTTATTGTTCGGGGGCTACTTCCAGGCGCTGAGCCTTGGAAAGAGCTTCTCTTGCAGCGGCTGCAGGCTCGGGCTCCCCCAGCAGGGGGCACTTGGGCACCAGAGATTCGTTGGATCTTCATAGAGATGAGGAGGACAGGCCTCAGTAGAGGATGGGAGGACAGATTTGCTTTGAGTATCCTGAGAGCTTGGGAGTTGCTGAGACCGGGGCTCTCTCAGCGACCTCCTTCTTGTGTTGAGGAGCGGGCCAGACAGCCGCTCATCGAGAGCCCAGCGGTTCGCACAGAGCAGGGTCATATGCTGGGTTCTCGGCCTCGTCTAGCCTGGGAACCTTTAGCGGCAGGCCCAGCACGCAGTTTTGGAGACTGGCAGGCCTTCTGCAGTCTCCCAGAGGAGATCCAGGTGGAGAGGCTGAGTCACTTCAGAGGGGGGATGATTATGAGGGATGATATTCAGGAGGCACTCACAGAGGAGTGGTTCACGCCTTTCGAGCCAGTGGCCCCACGGTGGATGGGAGCCTTTACTCAGTTGGAGATCCTGATTGCTGTCAGAGCTTGCACTGAGGATGGCAGATGCCTCTACTATGAGATTCAAGATGAGGGCAGACTTCAGAGAGTGGAGGTGGAGTCGCCTTTGGTTGCAGAGTGCACCTTTCAGAGGATACGGGTAGTGGCTGTCGCTTCTCGGAAGTGGCATATTGACCCCGACCCTGCTGATGTGCTCCCGGATTGGCGCATATGGGCATATGCAGCGCGCCCCTTGGCCCGGTTACAGTGGGACCCTGGGGAGTACGAGTGGCTTGATCCTTATGCATCCCTTGAGGCCACAGAGATCACCTTTTTCCAGTATACTGTTCGGCTGGGGAGACATATTTTGATGGCGAGGAGGATGGTCTCTCCAGCTGCAGCGGGGCATTGGCGGCTACAGGGACTCTCACAGGAGTTCCTGGAGGATTTCTGGGCTCGGCTCTGGGCTAGTCGACAGGCCCGCAGGATCTCGACTTTCCAGTGGCTGGTCGCCCCCACAGGGGCTCAGCAGTTGGCACCTGGCTTGTTTACAGCGGTCTTCCGGCAGCCTGCGTCCGATGCGGCCACCCTATGGAGACACAGAGACATTGCCTTTGGGATTGCCCTCAGGCGCAGCAGATTTGACTGCAGATGCTGCGTATTCTGGCCCCCCTCTCTCCAAAGGGTATGTTTACGTGGGGTGCCGCTGCTTGGTCGACTTCGTCAGGGCCTGCTATGGGCTATGAGATGGAGCAGGACAGTCAGGCCATTAGATTCATTAGGGGCCAGCCTCGCCTGGTTTCGGCACCGGATTTTTCGTCCGCCAGCTGGACACAGGAGAGGGATTTACGATGGGAGCTCCTCAGCAGCCTCACCATCTGGTTCACCTGGAGGGCCCGGTGTTTCACGGCCTTTGAGGGGAGACTGGAGCCACCAGCAGAGACTGCTCGAGATATCATGTGGTAGCTTCAGGGAGAATCTTTTTGCACTCTTTGGTCCTGCCCCCTGGTCAGATGATGCGCCTATAGCATGAGGGCGTCTAGGTCTCCCCCTCTGAAGCACCTCGCACACTACCTTTTTCTGCTTGCTGCAAAATGCGCCACCTAGTCGGATATTCCACGAGGCTATCCACATGACTGTCGAAAACACAGGAGGTCCACAGGTTATGGAGGCTTGAACAGCTTCATCATGAAGAGAATAGGCTTGAGGGGAAGAAGAGATGAACCTCAAGCCATGGTAATGAAGTACAAGGGTTAGAGAGAGATAGAGAGAGAGAGAGAGAGATGCACTAGAGCTCAAGTATGAGAGAGTTGGCACCGGTGTTGGAATTATCTGAGTCTCAGTGGTGTAAGGTCTTGTCCAGTATGAACACCCTCTTATTAAGGGTTAGGTCAAAAGATAAGGCCTTGGTGCCTAGAAAAGCATTGTACATGGTGGGAGTATTATCACATAATACAATAATTCTTGTTTCCCCTCAGAGTGAAGGTGGTGAGACCCGAATGCAAAAGAAGTGACCAACCTCCAACTCCATCACATCAGTGCAGAGAGGCGACCTAGCATGCGCACCTCCCGTGCCATAACTATTCCCATTCAGCTTATGACCGAAGCTGAGATTATTGCTTAGTCACCCCTCCCGACTCCTACTGGGATAAGAATACATCTTTGCCTTTTATAGCATCAAGGCATGACAAAAACTCCAGAAAGACATCCAAAAATACTCAGATTTTGGAGGACCAGATAACCCTAGACTCAAACATAAATAAAAGCTAAAAATTTAGGAAGAACCCCCCCTCGATGCTGATGAAGACCCTTTTGTGGCGTTGTTTCCAAGCAATGGAAGCATCCTGACAGAGGGAGTAGAGCGACGAGCAACAGAGCCGGCTGATAGAAAAAACGCAAAGTGGTGCTCGATGGCGAGGCATGGGAGCAGTGGGCAGGGGTGGCAGTGGCAACGAGATCAAAGAGGTTCTTCAAAAGGGAAAACGCAAGGCAAAAGTGCATTCATGGATGGGCTCAAGCTTGGTAGAACATGGCTCTGATACCATGTAGAAAATACAGGAGGTCCACAGGTTATGGAGGCTTGAACAGCTTCATCATGAAGATGTGTGTGAGTAGGCTTGAGGGGAAGACGAGATAAGCCTCAAGCCATGGTAACGAAGTACAAGGGTTAGAGGGAGAGAGAGAGCAAGAGAGAGTAGTAGAGCTCAAGTATGAGAGAGCTGCATCAAACAAGAATGATTGTATTACGTGATAATACTCCCACCATGCACAATGCTTTTATAGACACCAAGGCCTATCTTCTGACCTAATCCTTAATAAGTGGTGTTCACACTGGACAAGACATAAGCCTTACAGTGGTTGGCGTCACAGCTGAGCCAGGCATGCCAGGAGGTTAGAGAGGCAGAGGAGCAGAGATATGAGTTTTACTATCGTCGTCAGGCCTCTCAGTGGACGTAGCTTGGTGATAGAGTGACTGGGGAGTTTTTTGAGATCACTAGACCCCGCCATGCTCCGGCAGGAGTCCGTTAGCTTGGTAGACCGGATGGATCGGTAGCTACTGAGCCCGGGGAGATCAGAGCCATTGCCACTGCATTTTATAGAGACCTGCTTTTAGCGGAGCCAGCCACTGAGGACAGAGATGCTTGCAGACAGACTGTGTGGGCCCATGTGCAGAGGAGGGTCACAGATCGTATGCGTACAGTTCTTGGTGCGCCTCTTTCAGAGATTGAGCTTGCCGAGGCCTTGAGGGTCCTGCCGCGACATAGTTGCCCAGGGGAGGACGGACTGATGCCGGCCTTTTTTATGCGCTATTGGGACCTTTTGGGGCCAGGCCTCCGCAGGGGCTTTCAGTATGTTTTGGACACTGGGGTGATGCCACAGAGCTTTTCAGAGGGCTTGATCTTTCTTATCCCCAAGGGGGAGGGAGTGTCAGATGATATTCGGCATTGGAGGCCTATTACGATTCTCAACACTGTCTACAAGGTCTTAGCAAAGGCCTTGAGTTTGAGGATCCAGCCCTTTTTGGGAGAGTTGATTCATGCTACCCAGACAGGATTCGTCAAGGAGCGCAGTATCCTTGACAACATCTTTACTTTCTGGGAGGCGACGGCCCGAGCTAGATTTCTTGGCGAGGACTTGGTCGTGATGCTTCTCGATTTTGAGAAGGCATACGATAGAGTTGATTGGGGTTTCTTAGAGGGCACTATGCTTCGCCTGGGCTTTGAGCCAGGATGGATCAGAGGGGTGGCGGCTTTGTACTCCACAACTCGTAGCTAAGTGTTAATTGCAGGAGGACGAGGGCCGAGTTTTGAGCTGACCAGATCAGTCCGACAGGGGTGTCCCCTCGCCCCTTTTCTTTTTCTCTTCTTTGCGGAGGTTATGAGCATGTATTTGACGGGAGAGGAGGTTGGTTTGAGAGGACTGCAGCTCCCAGTCCAAGGGGAGGACCTGCTTGATGCTGAGTTTGCAGACGACACGGGCTTATTTTTGCATGGCCAAGAGGCCAATCTTCTTTGGGCAGAGCAGTCGCTCCAGGTTTTTAGTGCAGCTTTGGGAGCATTGATCAATTGGCGCAAGACAGTGGCCTTTTGGATCAGTAGTGCTCCCACTCCGGCATGGAGCCCGGACCCCGGTTTTAGATGGATTCCTCCTGGCACAGCAGTGCGGTATTTGGGATGCCAGATTGGACTAGATTTGTCACCTGAGCAGCAGATTGCCCCGCTTCTTCTGAGCATTCGGAAGAAGCTTTTGTATTGGAGTACAGCTCGACTATCCTTGGCTGGGAGGGTGGTGGTGGCAAATCAGGTGCTGCTAGCGACCATGTGGTACATTACGTCTTGCTGGATCTTCTCGAGCTCTTGCATCAGCCAGGTACAGAGGCTGATCAGGAACTTTCTTTGGTCTGGGCGGGACGGTCAGCCAGCCCGGGCAAAGGTTGCATGGGCAGTTATTACACTTCCGCTGGCTCAGGGAGGCTTGGGCATTATAGATCCTGTCGATCAGAGGAGAGCCTTATTGGGGAAGCTTATTGTTCGGGGGCTACTTCCAGGCGCTGAGCCTTGGAAAGAGCTTCTCTTGCAGCGGCTGCAGGCTCGGGCTCCCCCAGCAGGGGGCACTTGGGCACCAGAGATTCGTTGGATCTTCATAGAGATGAGGAGGACAGGCCTCAGTAGTAGAGGATGGGAGGACAGATTTGCTTTGAGTATCCTGAGAGCTTGGGAGCTGCTGAGACCGGGGCTCTCTCAGCGACCTCCTTCTTGTGTTGAGGAGCGGGCCAGACAGCCGCTCATCTGGAGCCCAGCGGTTCGCACAGAGCAGGGTCATATGCTAGGTTCTCGGCCTCGTCTAGCCTGGGAACCTTTAGCGGCGGCAGGCCCAGCACGCAGTTTTTGAGACTGGCAGGCCTTCTGCAGTCTCCCAGAGGAGATCCAGGTGGAGAGGCTGAGTCACTTCAGAGGGGGGATGATTATGAGGGATGATATTCAGGAGGCACTCACAGAGGAGTGGTTCACGCCTTTCGAGCCAGTGGCCCCACGGTGGATGGGAGCCTTTACTCAGTTGGAGATCCTGATTGCTGTCAGAGCTTGCACTGAGGATGGCAGATGCCTCTACTATGAGATTCAAGATGAGGGCAGACTTCAGAGAGTGGAGGTGGAGTCGCCTTTGGTTGCAGAGTGCACCTTTCAGAGGATACGGGTAGTGGCTGTCGCTTCTCGGAAGTGGCATATTGACCCCGACCCTGCTGATGTGCTCCCGGATTGGCGCATATGGGCATATGCAGCGCGCCCCTTGGCCCGGTTACAGTGGGACCCTGGGGAGTACGAGTGGCTTGATCCTTATGCATCCCTTGAGGCCACAGAGATCACCTTTTTCCAGTATACTGTTCGGCTGGGGAGACATATTTTGATGGCGAGGAGGATGGTCTCTCCAGCTGCAGCGGGGCATTGGCGGCTACAGGGACTCTCACAGGAGTTCCTGGAGGATTTCTGGGCTCGGCTCTGGGCTAGTCGACAGGCCCGCAGGATCTCGACTTTCCAGTGGCTGGTCGCCCCCACAGGGGCTCAGCAGTTGGCACCTGGCTTGTTTACAGCGGTCTTCCGGCAGCCTGCGTCCGATGCGGCCACCCTATGGAGACACAGAGACATTGCCTTTGGGATTGCCCTCAGGCGCAGCAGATTTGACTGCAGATGCTGCGTATTCTGGCCCCCCTCTCTCCAAAGGGTATGTTTACGTGGGGTGCCGCTGCTTGGTCGACTTCGTCAGGGCCTGCTATGGGCTATGAGATGGAGCAGGACAGTCAGGCCATTAGATTCATTAGGGGCCAGCCTCGCCTGGTTTCGGCACCGGATTTTTCGTCCGCCAGCTGGACACAGGAGAGGGATTTACGATGGGAGCTCCTCAGCAGCCTCACCATCTGGTTCACCTGGAGGGCCCGGTGTTTCACGGCCTTTGAGGGGAGACTGGAGCCACCAGCAGAGACTGCTCGAGATATCATGTGGTAGCTTCAGGGAGAATCTTTTTGCACTCTTTGGTCCTGCCCCCTGGTCAGATGATGCGCCTATAGCATGAGGGCGTCTCGGTCTCCCCCTCTGAAGCACCTCGCACACTACCTTTTTCTGCTTGCTGCAAAATGCGCCACCTAGTCCTCGGATATTCCACGAGGCTATCCACATGACTGTAGAAAACACAGGAGGTCCACAGGTTATGGAGGCTTGAACAGCTTCATCATGAAGAGAATAGGCTTGAGGGGAAGAAGAGATGAACCTCAAGCCATGGTAATGAAGTACAAGGGTTAGAGAGAGATAGAGAGAGAGAGAGAGAGATGCACTAGAGCTCAAGTATGAGAGAGTTGGCACCGGTGTTGGAATTATCTGAGTCTCAGTGGTGTAAGGTCTTGTCCAGTATGAACACCCTCTTATTAAGGGTTAGGTCAAAAGATAAGGCCTTGGTGCCTATAAAAGCATTGTACATGGTGGGAGTATTATCACATAATACAATAATTCTTGTTTCCCCTCAGAGTGAAGGTGGTGAGACCCGAATGCAAAAGAAGTGACCAACCTCCAACTCCATCACATCAGTGCAGAGAGGCGACCTAGCATGCGCACCTCCCGTGCCATAACTATTCCCATTCAGCTTATGACCGAAGCTGAGATTATTGCTTAGTCACCCCTCCCGACTCCTAACTGGGATAAGAATACATCTTTGCCTTTTATAGCATCAAGGCATGACAAAAACTCCAGAAAGACATCCAAAAATACTCAGATTTTGGAGGACCAGATAACCCTAGACTCAAACATAAATAAAAGCTAAAAATTTAGGAAGAACCCCCCCTCGATGCTGATGAAGACCCTTTTGTGGCGTTGTTTCCAAGCAATGGAAGCATCCTGACAGAGGGAGTAGAGCGACGAGCAACAGAGCCGGCTGATAGAAAAAACGCAAGGTGGTGCTCGATGGCGAGGCATGGGAGCAGTGGGCAGGGGTGGCAGTGGCAACGAGATCAAACAGGTTCTTCAAAGGGGAAAACGCAAGGCAAAAGTGCATTCATGGATGGGCTCAAGCTTGGTAGAACATGGCTCTGATACCATGTAGAAAATACAGGAGGTCCACAGGTTATGGAGGCTTGAACAGCTTCATCATGAAGATGTGTGTGAGTAGGCTTGAGGGGAAGAAGAGATAAGCCGCAAGCCATGGTAACGAAGTACAAGGGTTAGAGGGAGAGAGAGAGCAAGAGAGAGTTAGAGCTCAAGTATGAGAGAGCTGCATCAAACAAGAATGATTGTATTACGTGATAATACTCCCACCATGCACAATGCTTTTATAGACACCAAGGCCTATCTTCTGACCTAATCCTAATAAGTGGTGTTCACACTGGACAAGACATAAGCCTTACACAACTGAGACTCAGATAATACCAATAATGACTAAGCGAAGAGGCTGCGGGCCCTGAAGGGCCTCTCCTCGGCTAGTGAGGTTTTCCAAGATGGTTTGGAGGGGGAGTAGTGGCTACCCTTGCACGGTCGCAATCACTTGAGGTGGATATGTTCTTCCCTCCTCGATTGAACTGGCATCTAAGAGAGGCAATGGAAAAAAGAATAAATCCAGCGGGTGACGTATGAGACGTGGAGGGGCGCCCTTGGAGTCGGGGGGAAGAGATGAGGCTGGGGAGGAGCAAATGAGGGTCTCCATTGGGTCAGAGAACCGCCAGGACTGGTACTGGGTGTGCGGAGGTTTACTCCTTGGCTAGTGAGGCTTTCCAAGACGGTTTGGAGGGGGAGTAGTGACTACCCTTGCACGGTTGCAGGCACTTGAGGCGGATATGTTCTTCCCTCCTCGAGTGAACTGGCATCTAAGAGAGGCAATGTAAAAAAGAATAATCCAGTGGGTGTGATGCATAAGACATGGAGGGGCGCCCTCGGAGTCGGGGGGAAGAGATGCGGCCGGGGAGCCATTGGGTCAGAGAACTGCTGCCAGGACTAGTACTAGGTGCGCGGAGGTTTACTGCTGCAAGGGGGTGAACCATACTCTCCTGGGGAGGGGCAGAGGGGGCGGGAGGAAGGTGGTGTGGCTAAGGAGAAGCTGGAGGAGAGGGGGGTGAGGCTGAGAAGAGGCTTGGGGGGCAGGGACCTGGTCCGGTGGTGGCCGGACCCCAAGGGTGGAAGAAGCCAGAGGAGGGGAGTGGGTGGAAGATGAGGGGGGCGCACCAGGGGGGAGGCAGTGGGGTCCACCGAGGGCTCGCTTTTAGAGGGGCTCGGAGAATCCTTTGTCAAACCCGGCACAAGATCCAGGCATTAATGCTCATAATGGTTCTCGGAATGGGTGGAATCCTTGGGGGCAGGGGCCTCAGCGCAAAGTTTGCTAGGTTTATGCCCATGAGCGTGGACACTTCTGTAGGGATCTCATTGCAAGCCTATGAGACATGGACAAGCTGTCCAAAGTGCTGTGTGCAGAGGGTCAGGAACGGGCCTCTGTGTGGGCTCTGTACTGTGTGCATCCTCCATGGGAGGGCTGGATGCTGGTACTTATGCTTGCACAGGCAGTCCAGGCAAACCCTATTGTGTACGGGCTGTGCCAGGTCCTTTTTAGGGTGACTGATCCACATGGGAGGCTCACAATGTGCATGAAGGCCTTTTGCAGGAAGTGTGCAGGTCTTGCAGAACAGGCAGTACAGGGGGGCCGAGACAGCATGGGGGGGTTGCCATACGGACTGGGCATGGCTGTGGTTAAATTAGGCATCCTTGTATGGCTGTGGGCCAGACCTAAATGGTGCTCAGCAGAGCCACCCTGTTCTCCAAGAAAAGCAGGACATGGGGCAAAGAGGCACGGGTACTATTTTTGGGTAAAAAATAAAGCAAAACTTTCGCTGAATGTTAGAACATCTTTAAGGGTCTGGTAGAGATAATCGCACCAACAAGGATTATGAACCTTGAAAGCCAATCAGAGACAGGATGTCTAGTGAAGAGGCTGCCGAAGCATTTATCACGAGAGTTTGTCATAAGGCTCATAGATTTCACCTGGAATCCCATGCCCACGGTGTGCCCTATAACTTGGCTAACTCTAAAATAAATTTCAATCAAGGACAAGTTTTTTATTGTTTTGTGGACATGAGTGCTCAGTTGTTAGATTTGTGATTATATTAATCACAACATTTTCCTCCAAATGTTCTTTTATTGCATATGACAGAAGTTATGTTTTTATTTATTTTGGGACTGCAGGGTCTTTGTTGAAAAGGGGGGGGGGGGGGGGGGGGGTGGGGCTGCTAAGTAAAAGTTTGCTATCTCATTATCTTTCTGGGCTCTTTCACATATAATACATACAGGTTTTTGGAATACTTTTTTATAATATACACTGAAAGTTTTTAGTACTTTGCTTACAGGGTACATTGCGATGCATGCTACTCTGGCAAGTCGTGATGTGGTGAGTATAATTGTTGACTGTGATTGTAGAAAGGCACGCTTCTCACAACTTTGTGATTTGTTTTCGATTTATCGTGGGTTTTATCATGGCAGGATCTATGTTTGATACCAGAGGTACCCTTCTATTTAGAAGGTGAGGGTGGGCTATATGAATTTGTTGAAAAACGTCTACGAGAAAGTGGACACATGGTAATAGTTGTAGCAGAAGGGGCAGGACAAGAACTTCTTGAGGAAAGTACAAATGCATGTGATGCATCTGGAAACCAATTGCTTCGTGACATAGGCATGTGGATGTCTCAGAAGCTCAAGGTATGTGGAAGTCATAAGGACGGAGTAAAGAAGCACTCTTAAGTATACCCCTTTGCTTTCCAGCTATGCCTTGTAGTAATTGATACTTGTGATGATTCAATGTAGGATCATTTTCTTGCTACAAAGAGAGAGGTTCTGAACTTGAAGTATATCGGTAAGCAGGAAGCTTTTACGGACTATATGGAAATGCTTACGTGAACATACTGCATGCATAACTGCCTGTCAAGCTGGCCTAGTCATGTATCATATGTATGCACATGTACATGCTCATGTATGGGAGATCATGCACACATGATTGAGTGTTTTTTGTGCATTTGTTGATTATTGATCATTTTGCAGATCCCACGTACATGATTCGTGCTATTCCTAGCAATGCAGCAGACAATGTGTATTGTACTTTGCTGGCCCAAAGTGGTATCCATGGAGCTATGGCAGGTTATACTGGATATACAGTTGGACCTGTAAATGGTCGTCACGCATATATTCCAATTTCGGTATGTCATCACCAAGTTTCTTGTCTTGTTGAATTTTTTTTTGGAGACAGGATTTTTGCCTTGTTAGGTTATTAAGTGTGCGTGTGGCAGGTGTGTGCATGCATCATCCATGCGTGTGGCAGTTAATAAGGTGAACTTAAACTGTTTGAATTGGTGCAGAGAGTAACAGAAAAACAGAACCGTGTGAACATTGCTGATCGAATGTGGGCACGGCTGCTCTCCTCAACCAACCAGCCTGCTTTCATTGATGCTGACAAAATAAATAAAAAGGAACCAAAGGGAGAAACCAAGGGTCTTTTCCAATGTTTAAAGAATGACTTTGTAGATGTTCTCGCACACTCAACTCATCAGACTACAAACGGGTCCCTTATGAAAGAAGGGGTGGTGCCTGAGGACAAAGCAGCCACTAAGTCCAAGGAAGAGGAGAAAACAGAGTGATTAGAATGGTTCGGTGTGCTTGCAACAAACGGCCATTGAGACGGTAGTCACGGGAGGCCGTTATGTCAATACATATGATCATAGTAAGATTGGCTTTCCAAGCTTAAGAACTTCTGAAAAATCGGCCTCTGGGCTGATTTGATGTCAAGGCATTTCTCCTTGGTAGCTGAGGAGAGCTGTACTTTACATGAAGAGTACATGTGGTGTACGTACTTCTGTGAGTGAAGTTTTTTTTTTTGGAAAGTTTTGTACAATGATGACTAGCAAGCAGGTACAGATGAGGGATGAGTTGGTATATAAAGCGTGGTTAGATTTAGATCCTTTTTCTGGACATGAGGGATTCCACATTTTGTGGCCATGTAATAATAATTCCATATTGCTGTTGTACAGAGTGTTGTTTCTTGCAGCTGTATCATTGTAGGCACATTCAGGCATGTAATAATAATACTAATAATAATCCATGCTGCTGTGTAACAAAGAGATGCAAAGTTGGAGATCATGGTTGTTTGCAAACGCACTTCATTTTATGGGGCCTATTGTATTACCTATTGTCTTGTTCTCCCCTTCCACTCTTTTGGAGATCATGATTTTTTGCAAACTCGCTTCATTTTATGGGGGCTATCCTATTACCTGAATTGTATTGTTTTCCCCCTCCACTCTTTTGGAGCTTGACTTGCTATCCTTATGTATATGATTTTCCTACCATGGCTTACAAGAAACTATTGAAACGCAACGGGGATTTCTTGCTGTGAAGAGAGTAGATAAGCATACAGAGGATCAAGTAGTGTAGGACCTATTGGAAGTCTTCTTGTGACTTTATGTGAAGAGAGGAGATAAAGCATACAGGGGATCAAGTAGTGTAGGACCTATTGGAAGTCTTCTTGTGAGGATCTAACATCATTATCAATTCTACATTGGAGGTTGTGCAAAATTTGGAATAGTGTAACTTTTTTTTTTTTGGGTGCAAACTACTTTGTGGACACCAAAACCACGAAATTTATACATTGGAGGTTGTGCAAAAATTTGGATAGTGAAACACTACTGTGTGGACCAAAACCCACAAAACCACAAAAATACTCCAAGAAAGCTATAGCAATAAAGCCACAATTTTATTGATAGCAAAGAGAGGAAGGAATGGAAAAAACCAAGTAGATGACCTTGGGCCTTGACTAGGTACAGCATGGCTCTTGTAGTTGTAGGGCTTAACAAATAGCTTATGTTCCAAGGGTGATATCTTTTGAGTATCAAAGAACATGTCTTAAAGACAAGTCATATTTATGCTTTATACAGCATAACGGATCCCTTTGAAGACACCTCTCCGAAGGTAGAGTTTTAATCATAAACTCTGACAAACCACAATCCCAACTATATATCCCAATAATTAGTTCACACTACTATATAAAAAAACTACGTAGCGCAATGACCAGTTCACGCTACACTATATAAATTGTGTGTGATCGGCCTCGTTCTGTTCACATAACATTCTCCCCTTGCTAATGAGAGGAAGATTGGGGGACAAAATCGAATACTAGTGATGTAGTGAAGCAACATTCTTCCAATTTGTGTCTTCATTCGTACCATCCTTCCATCTAATCAACCACTCAAAAATAATCACATTGCTAAGGATGCAATTCCTACAATCCATAGTAGCCATTGGCTTATGGAAAACATAGACAAATAGATCCTCAAGTCTCACAAGCTCTCGGTTGGAAACCAAGTTTATTTCATGCACCCACCAACATCTCTTTGAGTCTACTAGCATGAAAGACAAGATGCACACATACTTCATCCCAAAGACACAACCTATAAGCAACCTCATTAATCTTTTTTAAGATCATATAAGGTCCAACAAATCTTGGAGACACCTTATAGGCTTTTTTCGATCTAATTCTCAAAGTAAACCCATTGGACTTTTTCCACGACTCGTTAATCGCTTTTGGTTAGCATAAAATTGAGCTCTATTCTTGTGCGCACTCTTTATGCTCTCTCTTACAAACTACAATATCTCTTGATGTTGTTTCAAAAAGTCAACTGCAGTAGCACCAACTCAAACTCTCTAAGCCAATCATCCACAAGGCTCTAGGTTGATAGCCATACATCAACATAAAAGAGCTCGTCTTAGTAGTAGAATACTAAGCACTATTGTAAGCCAACTCTACTAATGAAAGATACTCTTTCCAATCAAATTCTCATAGAGACATATGTATGTAGCATGTCCTTCATGGTCTGATTCATAGGCTCTTTTTGTCTAATTAGACTCATGATGATCAAATGAGCTCATACTCAGCTTTGTGTTGAATTTCTTGAACACCTCTTGCAAGAAATTTCTAGTGAGCTTAGGATCTAGATCATCAACAATATCACAACTGCCAAGCCATAAAGGCTAAATAACTTCTCAATAAATAGATGAGCAAGTTGCACATTTGAGATTCTCTTTCATAAGAAAAGATCTCACCATCCATGTGGAAATATTCTCCCTTAAAATCTGTGGTAATCCAACTTCAAAATCCATAGAAATACTCTCCCATTTCTTTTCACGTATTTCAAATGGCACAAGCTACCACATCTTACTCGGCTTTGTTGACTTGGCATTGCTGCTCACAATTTTGAGGCTTTCAGCTTTGGCCATAAGAAATCCCTTTTTACCAAATGCTCAATCCTCAGTACACCAACAAGATGCCTAGTAGAAGGCGTCTTATGACACTCAAATATGATGTGACTCGCAACTCCTCGTACCATCAACATCGTGCTTTCCCTTTCGGAATAGCAAACCATTACGAATAGAATACTCTCTCAAACAAATAGAGATAGGGGTCGTCCATCTTGGACAATATCCCACATCACAACATAAAGCTCTTTTTCATGCATTAACCATGTGAATTGTGGGTGTGCCATCTTTTTACTTTCAAGAAAGCAATTGGCCTACATCCTAGAACAATGCTACTCCAATAGTTCCAATAGCATAATCCCTAACATACATTTTAACCACAAAAGGTGTACCCCGATCCACAATTTGGAGCATAGAAGATATAGTAGTCTTATGTTTGAAATATTTGTCTAGCTCCTTCAGCCCATTCCACATGCTTTTACTTATTGTACTTGCCTTTCTCTACCCCTTTAGAAATATTAGAAAGAGATAAAGCAATTTTTGCATAATTCTAGATAAATGTTAAGAAATTCATAAATCCCTAAAAGGATTTGACTTGGGTGATGGTCATTTGGTCACATACTTTCCTAATCGTCTCATAATCAATATGGACATTGTTAATGGTAATTACTTGTCCTAGGTACATTAGCTCTTGCTTAAATAAATCACAAATAAGAATTCTTTTCTAAGAATATATAATATAATCCTTAAATACTAGGCATATTCCTCAAAGGCCCTACTATACATGAGGATCTCATCCAAAAAGACTTACAAACTTTCCTAGATATAAACAAAAGATATCGCTCACATCAGATAAGTAGCTGGTACATTCATGAGTTTGAATGGTAAAACCAAGTACTCACAATGTCCATACTTGGTTTGAAAACATGTCTTAAAGACATTATTCTCATATATCCTAATTTGATGGTGTAAGCTCAATCTTATGGTTTACACCCCTTGTAGGTAGTAAAGCATGTGGAAATTTCTCATATTGACTCAATAAAATTGCCTAAATATTGGTTATGCCCTAGGTATAAGGTTGATCTTATGGGCTACACTCCTTGTAGGCACTAAACCATGTAGAAATTCATTTTGGAAACACATTCAAAAATTCGAACATAATCTCATGAAAGAGTTCCCTTAGGAGTACTCGCGATTCAAAGGTCAAAGACCCTTTGTGTCAACCATATGGATCCATGGCAAGAGAGCTCAAACTAGCCTACTTGTCTCCAACTCGGAAGAACATTTCTCCCTTCCCTAGAGCTAAACTTATGGCCTAGATATATTTCCGTGCCCCGAAGGGCAACCCTCTTTTTACGAAATTCAGTCTTGGTTGCTCGGTCTCTCCAAACAGTAAGATAAGGGGCTGTTCCTCTTGATTTCAAAGAGAAAGAGAGAGATGTTTGTTTTGTGTGTGTGTGTGTGTGTGTGTGTCTCTCTCTCTCTCTCTCTCTCTCTCTCTCTCTCTCTCTCTCTCACCCCCGCACACACGCGCACACACACACACACACACACACACACACACACACAAAGTGTGTGTGAGCTCTCTCTCTCTCTCTCTCTCTCTCTCTCTCTCTCTCTCTCTCTCTCTCTCTCTCTCTCGTGCACACACACACACACAAAGCAACCATATGTGTGTGTTCATGTACACGCATGCATGTGTTGTGTGTTTATACATGTGCATGTGTTATAAAATTGAATTCTTTTTTGACATTACTATTATAGAATATTTTTTTTGTTTAATCTACTTATTGTTACACTGTCACAATCTTTCATCAAAGTTTGTTTAACATTAAGAGAAAGTAGTGAACTCATCAAGTAAAACAATCTCCCAATTGGTTGGCCTTGAAATTTAAGTGCTTTTGCATTTAAATTATAATCTACTACAATGCATTTGCATTGTAGTAGATTATAGTAACTTAAGTGTAATTATAAAGTCATGGGAGAAGAAGAATCAATTTAGATGTCCACTCAAGGTATTATTGTTATAATAATCACAAGAAAACATGAGAAGGTTAAGAAAACATGAGAAGTGGAAGTTATTTGCACACCCTCTTAACAGTTGTGAATGATATTCCCATGTCCTCTTGTACTTCACAAGCTATGTAACCTAGAAAGGGTCCTCGGACTATATAGAAATATGTGAATTAAACGGTCATAAAGTACCTATTCTACACACATGATAGGTTATAACACACTAAAACAATCTCCCAATTGGTCATGAGCCTGTAAATTTAAATGCTTTTGCATTAATCCACTTTGTAGTAAATTGTAGTAATTTAAGTGTAATTACAAAGTCATGGCATAAGAAGAATTAATGTAGATGTCTCCTAAAGGTATTATTGCTATGATAATCATAAAAATTCATGAGAAGGTGAAGAAAACATCAAGAATGGTTATCAAAGGTGTGGCAAAGTCATGGCATAAGAAGAATCAATGTAGATGTCTCCTCAAGGTATTATTGCTATATGGTAATCATAAGAAAACATGAGAAGGTTAATAAAACACCAAGAATTATTATCAAAAGGTGAGGTTTTATGGTATAAACAATGGATATATGAGAAGTGGAAGTTATTTGCGCACTCTCTTAATAGTTGTGAAAGATACTCCCATGTCCTCTTGTACTTCACAAGCTAGGCAACCTAAAAAGGGTATGTAATATCAAAATTTTCCTTTTGTTGAGGCTTCCTTATTGTAATGTGTATGATATGTATGTATGGTGTTTATCCATGTGGAACCCGGCATTTGGTATACCAGTAATGCTCACCTGAAAAGGGCATATAGAAGATGTTAATGCTTATGTGAAATCTTTGTCTCATGAGATTAGTGGGAAACTTGGGAAGAGCTTGGCTTTGTGGTAATTTGACTTCAAATATCTTATCTCACATGAAGGATTTGAAGGATTTCTATGTATATTATGTATTGGGTCTGGGAATGGGCGTGGAGAGCTACATTGTAAATATTATATGTTCGGATGATCAATACATTGGTAAGGGAAATAGTGTT
Source organism: Cibotium barometz (assembly GCF_041138505.1). Classification (NCBI taxonomy): domain Eukaryota; kingdom Viridiplantae; phylum Streptophyta; class Polypodiopsida; order Cyatheales; family Cibotiaceae; genus Cibotium; species Cibotium barometz. Next base: position 38,998,951 of record NC_141057.1, on the reverse strand, counting down.
AATGCTTTGTGGAATTAGTGATGATCATAAAATAGGAGTGGGATTTATGTCATTGCTTAGTAACTCTATTAAAATAAGATGGTAAACTCTTGCCAAGCTTGCGGAAGTTTGTGAATGTCATGGGCAGTGCATGTGGAGGAGTGTGGAAGAGAAGAATCGTTCTAGAAGTCGTAGGTGGAAAAAGAAGACTTTCAAAAAAGTAGCCATGAGGGGTCTTTATGTGGGCTCAAGATAGGGATAGATCTTATCTCCCAATTCAAGGATTTCTTGATTAAATACATGAAAGGAACATGTGTCAAAAGTAGCCAAGAAGAACCTGTGATGGTGACATCCGAGCTTATGAAGTCTCAAGTTGAATACTTCTACTATTGTGTATTGTAACTTATGAGAGGGAATGGTGAAAAAGCTTTGGTAAAATCTTGAACACAATTGATCATAGTTTTACATAGGTTATAGAGCTTTCAAAGCTTATGTAGCTTGTTGCACTTACATATAGTGTAGATTTTTTCATGCTCTACACTAATATCTATGTTTATATTTGAATTCGATGGATATTAATGGGATTCTAGTCTCATATTAAGCTTTGATTTTGTTATATTATCATAGGAACCCTACTAATTATGTTAATAAAATCCCCTATGTCACCATAATATCTCTTTCTCAACCCCATCTATTGTTACATAATGTCCACCCTTTAGTTGTACGGGGACGCCTAGACACTAGTGTGCCATCCTAGTGAATTGGTATCATGGGTGACTCCACATTAAATATACTGATTACCTAGTGGTATTGGCATAGCTTGAGACCATGCTTGATGGATGTGTGTTGTTGAGGTGTAACAAGTAGTGCCATGCTTGACAACTGTATTGTGGTCAAGTGAAACAAGTGGACTATGCTAAACAACTGCACACGGTCAAAGTGATGGTACATAATGATACTCTCATCATAGTGAAACAAGTGGTGAATATATGTTGTGTTTGTGCCTATCAATGTTTCATATTGGGATTAATTGTACAGAAGGCAATTAAGTGGGATATGTTTATAGAAATGTCATATTGGGATTAATTGTCAATTAATTGGGATATGTTTACAGAAATAGATGATGAGGAGTGCAGTGTCGCACATAAGGGATCTTGTCTATATTATATTATTCCGTATTATTTGTGATTTGATGATGAGTGCGAGTATCACAAGTTTAGGTGTCGCACGAGTTTTATTGTTGCAGTCCATGTTCACCTGAGTCTCTGAGCCATGCCTTTGTGCCTCCTCTGAGCCATTCTTGGTCAATGAGCCTTCGAGTCTGTTTATGGTATTCCATGTCCATAAGAACCTCTGAGCCATGCCTAATCAGCCTCTGAGCCATGTTCGGACCTCTGAGTTTACATTGCAAGTTATGACATAAATAGTTACGAGCATAACGTTGTTATAGCATTTTTTGCTTAATAATATTTTTATCATATTTTTTATGCTTAATAATTGTAGAAAAAATATGCTTGATTTAATGTGTGTAGAAATCGACTTAATAGAATGTGCGAATGTGCACAAGGTTATAATATGTGCAAATGTGCACAAAGTTATTTCAGGTGTCAAGGTCCATTAGCATTTATATTTAGGCAAAGGTTTTGATATGTAAAAACCTTAGGAACTTTGATATGGTTAATAATATGTAAAGCAAAATCCAAAATTAAAAAAAGCAAGCCCAAACTGTACGCACATCTATTATTAGCTCCTTGGGCTATTTTTATGGAATAGAATTCTCAAAATACTCATGTCGTGGAAGTGGAGCTACACACATGAGAGAGAGAGAGAGAGAGAGAGAGAGAGAGAGAGAGAGAGAGAGAGAGAGAGAGAGAGAGAGAGAGATTGCACCCGATCTTATCTTGATAGTGATGTTATTCTATTTGTCTTGTCTAATGTTATGCTATGCTCTTTGATATTAATTTGATTCAAGTCTTTGTTTTAATTTTTGATGTATTTGTGATTTTTTAATTATTTCTTCAAGAAGTACAAAAAGACTCCGTGACATCTATGGTGCAAATTTTCTTTCACTGTCTTCTTGCACTTCAACATTTGTGCACCCAACAAGGTCACAATTGAGGAACCCCAACATTTGTGCACCCAACAAGGTCACAATTGAGGAACCCCAACATTTATATTTAGTGAGGTTGCACATCACTTGGATCCATTGTCGAGGCCTCACTCTTTATGAAGTAGTAGAGCAAAAATGACTCAAAATGCAACCTTTTGGCCATTTTATTGGGCACCATCAACAACAAAGGTTCTTCTCAAATTGAAGTATGTGACGAAAAGTTCTATCATTAATTTATTTGAAATAAATCATGTGTAAATGAGTAACCAACTTACATACACATGCATGTAGTAATAATTGGTGATTCTTTTTGCATGCATACATGCATTTTCGTGTAAAGATTAGGAAAGGTATTATGTTTTTAAATAAATTAAGAGTGTAGTTTTAGAGAGAGAAAGTTGAGAAACTCCCTTTTAAAATCAAAATTTGTGTATGTTTTCATAGTAGATTGTGTATGTTTTCATAGTAGATTTTAGGACATGTAATTATATCCAAAGTTTGTACAAGAGAGGAGAGATGTCTTATCAGACTTTCGATGGTTTACATAGTCTCAATTGCATGTGTGATGTATTGTTGCTTGAATCATGTCTTTATGTTATTTAGAGGTTGTGTATGTTTGTTTACATAGTCTCAATTGCAATGCATTGTTGCTTGAATCACGTCTTTATGTTGTTTAGAGGTTGTGTATGTTTTTGTAGAAGCCTCTGAAGGTACCATAGAGGTCATTCCAATGTGACAACATGAGGATGTGAACGAGCTAGCACACCTACATGAAAAGTTGCATTTATGGCTCTACGATAGAGTACTAAAAGGCACTTGATTCACCAAGGCTAATATAAGCTCTTGACTTGAATAATATTTGACCTTATAAACTTTGATGGTTGTACTATTGTAAATTGAAACTACCATTTTATGGATAGATTAGTTTGTAGCATGTAAACTTTGGTGGTTGTAATATCATTTATTGAAACACTATTGATGTATGGGGGAGGTTGCAAGATGAGGGTACTCACTTTCGTTCACTCTCTCTAAAAATTGGGACATCCATGCATCTCGGCGAGCGGAGTACCTCGATCGTGATAGCGCCGTGAATTAAAACACGACACGTGTTTCCCAAGCCTAAATCGACATATCTCGATCGAGATGCCAACTAATGCCACGCTAGCAGGTCCGGGTTTCCAGTCATCATCCATGTCACCATTACATGTCACCGCCACCACATTATCTCGATCGAGATATCTATGCCACTCGGATCCACATCAGGGCCACGCTGTATCCCCCTAGGCATATTTGACTAGCACATCTCCATCGTCCATGTATCTCGAACGAGAAATTAAAATCAAATCGCGACCATTCATTGTTCGAGGTAAAGGGATACAATCTCCACCGTCCACGTATCTCAAACGAGATATTGAGATCCAATCTCCACCGTCCAAATACCTCGTTCAAGATACAGAGATACAATCTCCACCGTCCAAATATCTCGTTCGAGATACGTAGATGCAATCTCCACCATCCAAATATCTCGTTCGAGATACGTAGATGCAATCTCCACCGTCCAAATATCTCGTTCGAGTTACAGAGACGCAATCTCTACCGTCCATTTAGGTACGTTGGAAGATGCGATCTCAGCCGTTTAAATATCTCGATCGAGGTATATAATGAATCTCGACCGTCGACATACCTTGGTCGTGGTAATGACTTTAAATCATAGCCGTCAATATACCTCAAACGAGATAGTAATATCAAATCTCAGCCGCCGTCGATCCTTCACCAACCCTAAAATTAAGTGTGTATCTTGGCCGTATGTTTCACTAACCCTAAAATCCAGAGCGTTAATCTTGCAAACCCTAAATGGCATGATTAACCGAACCTCGATCGAGGTTATAAAATCGAAAAACTTTTTTTTTGCCTCATTGTCAGAAGTCGTTTTCACTCTCCTTGCTCTCTTGATTTGGATTAGCATTAGTGGGCCCATTAGCATTGTTTTATAGCTTCATTAGTGCTACTTAGCACTAAGCATTAGACCCTTCACATTAGACCCTTCACATTGGACCCTTCACATTGGACCTTTGTGTTAGGCTTAGGTTTTAGCATGGAGGGCCACGAGGAGGGCCGCTCATCTATTGTGGACCTCATCGCGGAGATAGACCGCGAGTTAGCAGCTATCCGTAGGAGTGCTAGAGACACACCGTCTACATTACATATCGTGGCAGACTTGGAGAGGCGATGCTTTCGTCCCTTCATAGCCTTCACGATATTGTTTATGTAGATGAGTGGATAGCCCACCATCGCACTGCTCCTGTGTCACATGGCCTGACATATCGTCAGGTCTGTGATCTTGCTCCGATTAGGGATGGAGCCTACTTAGATCTTTTCCTCGATAGTCGTGGGATGAGGCCTGGGGCGGGCAAGTCCCTTACTATTTTGCGGTGTTCGCATCCTCGTATGGCGGCACATATCTATAGTTGATATGTTGCCGCATATGGGAGGATGCCGAACAACCGCCAGATTCCCATATACTTCACAAAGCAATTATATGCGGAGTTTGTCTTAGGGGAGGAGGTGGATTACACTAGCCATCGGCCGGGTGGTGGTGCTGGCCGAGGCCGTCTCCAGGACCAGGGTAGGCGGCCTCCACCAGCCCTTCGTGTAGCTCCTACTACAGATCCTTCATTTGTGCCTATGTCGACAGTAGAGGCTCTTGGCACCCAGGTCGGCATCGACGTACGGAGTACCAGGAGAGCATCCCCAGCACGTGGTGCGCCTATTCTCACGATCGATACCGACGACAGATGTTGAGGTATTTATATATTTATTACTTCTTAAGTTTTTTTAGTCATTTATTTACATGTTTATATGTACTTTTCTATATTTTTACATGAGCGGCATGGTTGATTGTGTCACGTAGGGTCCCACACCTACCACTGAGAGACTCACTCAGGAGTTGGTAGAGGCGAGAGCGGAGATTGACCGCCTTAGAGCTGCATTACAGACGGCAGAGGCAGCTACTGCAGAGGCACAGCATTTGAGAGAGTCCGACATCCAGCAGGTAGGTTTCTCTTGCACGTAAAATAGTTATAATTAAGGTCCTAAGTTATAAATTTCTTTAAGTAATGCCTAATGAGAGAGACTAATCAATTATTTTTATGCTTTACTTTTTTGCGTAGGCTTAAACCGAGGTAGAGAGCTCTAGAGCTGAGGCACAGCATCACCAGATTATGGAGCGGATTGCCCAGCATAGGGCAGAGCAGTTGATACTGCATGTTCGAGAGTTTCGCAGATCCTCGGACGTGACAGTGCCTTACCTACCTTTATATCCACGGCTTGTTACAGAGGTTTTTCGACGACCTCTCCCTCAGGATGCACCACCCTTCCTACGTGATGCGTGCTGCGCTTTATGTATCGAGGACATTGATACTACTGGTGGATATGCCCTGGGATGTGGACATTTTTTCCATTTGTCTTGCATCACCCAAGAGCTAGTACGGTTCTCAGCATGCCCCTCTTGCCGTGCACGCGTCGACCTAGAGACATACAGAGTTTTGGGCATTGACGATCTTCACCCAGGCCTCGTTTGAGTAGATGCTAGGACTGGCAGGCCTATTGATTTTACATCAGCTCTATTGACTTGGGACTCGACGCCTTCGATGATAGAGATCAGGAGCCTGAGGTGCCTCCAGAGATTGAGTGGAGCTCACATGAGTTTGATGCATACCAGAGAGTCCTACATGAGAGCCAGATCACAGCATATGAGCGCGTGGGGGGTGCTGGTCCTAGTAGTGGCACCTCGGGTGATGGTGCTACCAGCAGTGCTGCTTCTCATGAGCAGCGTGTCCTCACAGCAGAGGAGCTTACACGAGCAGAGTGGCAGACACGTACCATTGCAGATTATAGATTTTGGGTTTACAGATAGAGACGTCTTGCATTAGCACGACGTAGAGAGAGAGAGAGAGGGCTATAGCAGCTTTTGGGACTCGTGAGCTCGCGAGTACACCGGCACCAGCCCACGATCCTGCCTTTGAGGCAGACCTCCCCGTAGACATTCGACGACCCCCGCAGCCGGCACAGCCTCCTCGACGTGCACAGCAGCCTCGACGCGCACGTCGACCGGCAGTTAGAGATGACGATTTTGATTGGGTTGCCGTTGATAGTGACAAAACTCAGACTAGCTGGGTTAGCTCACTTACATTGTACTTAGTTTTATGGGCAGTGACTAACCTCAGTCTAGTTGGGGTAGCTCATTTTCATTCAGATGTACTTATTTGATGTTTATATCATTATGAGTTTTTTCATTATTGAGTATCATTACATTTTAGTTGATGTTCTTGATTTTATTATATTTTTTAACACTTTGGCTATCATATTGTTTGTTGAAAATCTCCATGCCATCGTACCCAAACATGCTCCGATGGGGACCAAACTTTGCAAGCATGTGGGGGGACCCACCCCCACATGCTTGCAAAGTTTGGTCACAATCGGAGCATGTTTGGATTGGTCATTAGCGCCCAGTGCGGATTTTTCAAGTCTCTTGGTGCTTAAGAGGCCATGGAAAATCCGAGCCTTCCCCATACCATCGTACCCAAACATGCTCCGATGGGGACCAAACTTTGCAAGCATGTGGGGGGGACCCACCCCCACACGCTTGCAAAGTTTGGTCACAATCGGAGCATGTTTGGATTGGTAATTAGCGCCCAGTGCGGATTTTTCAAGTCTCTTGGTGCTTAAGAGGCCATGGAAAATCCGGGCCTTCCCCATACCATCGTACCCAAACATGCTCCGATGGGGACCAAACTTTGCAAGCATGTGGGGGGGACCCACCCCCACATGCTTGCAAAGTTTGGTCACAATCGGAGCATGTTTGGATTGGTAATTAGCGCCCAGTGCAGATTTTTCAAGTCTCTTGGTGCTTAAGAGGCCATGGAAAATCCGGGCCTTCCCCATACCATCGTACCCAAACATGCTCCGATGGGGACCAAACTTTGCAAGCATGTGGGGGGGACCCACCCCCACATGCTTGCAAAGTTTGGTCCCAATCGGAGCATGTTTGGATTGGTAATTAGCGTCCAGTGTGGATTTTTCAAGTCTCTTGGTGCTTAAGAGGCCATGGAAAATCCAGGCCTTCCCCATACCATCGTACCCAAACATGCTCCGATGGGCACCAAACTTTGCAAGCATGTGGGGGGGACCCACCCCCACACGCTTACAAAGTTTGGTCACAATCAGAGCATGTTTGGATTGGTAATTAGCGCCCAGTGCGGATTTTTCAAGTCTCTTGGTGCTTAAGAGGCCATGGAAAATCCGGGCCTTCCCCATACCATCGTACCCAAACATGCTGCGATGGGGACCAAACTTTGCAAGTATGTGGGGGGGACCCACCCCCACACGCTTGCAAAGTTTCGTCACAATCGGAGCATGTTTGGATTGGTAATTAGCATCCAGTGCGGATTTTTCAAGTCTCCTAGTGCTTAAGAGGCCATGGAAAATCCGGGCCTTCCCCATACCATCGTACCCAAACATGCTCCGATGGGGACCAAACTTTGCAAGCATGTGGGGGGGACCCACCCCCACATGCTTGCAAAGTTTGGTCACAATCGGAGCATGTTTGGATTGGTAATTAGCGCCCAGTGCAGATTTTTCAAGTCTCTTGGTGCTTAAGAGACCATGGAAAATCCGGGCCTTCCCCATACCATCGTACCCAAACATGCTCCGATGGGGACCAAACTTTGCAAGCATGTGGGGGGGACCAAACTTTGCAATCGGAGCATGTTTGGGTAAGACGGTATGGGGAAGGCCTGGATTTTCCATGGCCTCTTAAGCACCAAGAGACTTGAAAAATCCGCACTAGGCGCTAATTACCAATCCAAACATACTCTGATTGTGACCAAACTTTGCAAGCATGTGGGGGTGGATCCCCCCCACATGCTTGCAAAGTTTGGTCCCCATCGGAGCATGTTTGGGTACGATGGTATGGGGAAGGCCCGGATTTTCCATGGCCTCTTAAGCACCATGAGACTTGAAAAATCCGCACTGGCACTAATTACCAATCCAAACATGCTCCGATTCTGACCAAACTTTGCAAGCGTGTGGGGATGGGTCCCCCCACATAATTGCAAAGTTTGGTCCCCATGGGAGCATGTTTATATTTTCCATGGCCTCTTAAGCACCAAGAGACTTGAAAAATCTGCACTAGGCACTAATTACCAATCCAAACATGCTCCGATTGTGACCAAACTTTTGCAAGCGTGTGGGGGTGGGTCCCCCCCACATGCTTGAAAAGTTTGGTGGCCACATCGGAGCATGTTTGGGTACGATGGTATGGGGAAGGCCCAGATTTTCCATGGCCTCCTAAGCACCAAGAGACTTGAAAAATCCGCACTGGGCGCTAATTACCAATCCAAACATGCTCCGATTGTGACCAAACTTTGCAAGCATGTGGGGGTGGGTCCCCCCCACATGCTTGCAAAGTTTGGTCCCCATCGGAGCATGTTTGGGTACGATGGTATGGGGAAGACCCGGATTTTCCATGGCCTCTTAAGCACTAAGAGACTTGAAAAATCCGCACTGGGCGCTAATTACCAATCCAAACATGCTCCGATTGTGACCAAACTTTGCAAGCATGTGGGGGGTGGATCCCCCCACATGCTTGCAAAGTTTGGTCCCCATCGGAGGAGCAGGTTTGGGTACGATGGTATGGGGAATGTAAGATTCCTTCCCAGCCTCTCAAAATATCCAGCATCTTCCCCTGTAATCAATCCCTCTTCAAAAATATAAAAGACTTGTTTCTAACTGTTTTAACCTAGAGAGAGAGAATATTCTAGAGAGAGAATATTCAGATTTTGAATATTTTTGGATAGAAAAATATCTCTTATAATTAAGATGAATTCCCCTGAATCAAAAATTCAAAAAGAATTTTTCAATGTGCAATTGAAAATAGGTATAAAGAACCTTAGCCTAAGAGTCTAGATTTTCAGAAATTTTTGGATTATGGTCCAATTAAGGTTCCTATGGGCCAATAGCATCAATCCATGTGTAGGGAGGAGATAAATCCAATTTGTAAAAGAAGATACCCAAAAATGAGTAAATGCTCACATAAAATGAAGAGTTGAAAATGTACAAGGCTTATTAGTAAAAAACTATGAGCAATATTAAAAATATGAGATATTTTGGGTATCCAAAAATGAGTAAATGCTCACATAAGATGAAGAGTTGAAAATGTACAAGGTTTATTAGTAAAAAACTATGAGCAATATTAAAAATATGAGATATTTTGGGTATAATGATTCCATTTTGACACATATGTAAGGAAGGGGAGTTCTTTAAAGGAGGTGCATATTTCACATAAGATGAAGAGTTGAAAATGTACAAGGTTTATTAGTAAAAAACTATGAGCAATATTAAAAAATATGAGATATTTTGGGTATAATGATTCCATTTTGACACATATGTAAGGAAGGGGAGTTCTTTAAAGGAGGTGCATATTTCACATGCTTGAATGAGTTTTAAACTCATAAAAATTGAGATATTTCATCTCTCCTCTCTCCTCATTCAAGTCTAGTTCCGAAAAGTTAGCTTAACTGACCTAAAAATGGTCAAATATTGACCAAACTGATTTAGAAAATTCTAGAATTAGTTTGTTTGGTTAGGAGCTCAATTTTTCCTATAAATAGAAGCCTCCCCCTTGTTGAAAAATATATAGTGTTTATGCATCGTTACTCTACTCCACCTAAGCCAAGAACTATGAATTCATTAATAATTCACTAGTTTTTGGAGCTTCCCTCTTTCTTCAATTCCCATTGGTGGCTCCATCAACATACTTAACCAATTGATTGGTTGGGGACCTCTACCGTGAACAAAGAATCAAGCAATTTGTAAGGTAAATAGTGAATATTGATCTTTTCTATAATTTCACAATGTTTCTCTCTTCTCAACCCCTCTCAAGCTTGAGAAGCTTAATTCGTATGGTTTTTAAATGCTATTGAAGTTAATTGAGGAATAGTAGTGAAGAGTTACATAATTTGATGAATGCTATTGAAGTTAATTGATTAATGATAGAGTAAAGAATTACATAAATTTTTATTTATGTTTAAATTCTAATGGTTTTTATGTAATTTCTCTCTCTCACTCAAGAAATGGTCATACTCATGACCCATTCTCAATCCAAATGAAGCTTTTCATAAAGCTTTTCCTTAATCCAAGATTAATCTATGCTTGAGACCAAATTAATGGTTTTTTTTCTATGCTTTTAGTTTATGTATTTCATGAATATTGATGATTCACTCCATTATGGAATATTGATCCAATTAGAGATCATTCTAATTATTTCTTAATGTTAAGCTTTATCTCTTAGAAAAATTGAGATTTATCAGTCATAGCAGCGGAGCTATGGCAAAATTTTTATAAAAATTACGCATAAAATAATTTCATTCAAAGCATGAAAAGAGGACTTCCTACCATATTCTAGGAATTATCATCCTAGATTAATTGAAGATATTAATTGTAATCATAGAGAAATTGATTTTTATATTATGCATAATTGATTTTCATGCATAGAGGTATGCATAAAAGATTATTATTTTAACATAAAAGTGTTATTTTTATCATAATTAGATTTCATGCATAGAGATATGCATAAAAGATTATTATTTTAATGTAAAAGTGTTACTTTTATCATATTTGAATTTCATGCATAGAGGTATGCATAAAAGATGATTATTTTATTACAAAAGTGTTACTTTTAGCATAATTGAATTTCATGCATAGAGGTATGCATAAAAGAAGATTATTTTATTACAAAAGTATTACTTTTAGCATAATTGAATTTCATGCATAGAGGTATGCATAAAAGATGATTATTTTATTACAAAAGTGTTACTTTTAGCATAATTGAATTTCATGCATAGAGGTATGCATAAAAGATGATTATTTTATTATAAAAGTGTTACTTTTAGCATATTTGGATTTCATGCATAGAGGTATGCATAAAAGTTGATTATTTTATTATAAAAGTGTTACTTTTATCATATTTGGATTTCATGCATAGAGGTATGCATAAAAGTTGATTATTTTATTATAAAAGTGTTACTTTTATCATATTTGGATTTCATGCATAGAGGTATGCATAAAAGTTGATTATTTTATTATAAAAGTGTTACTTTTATCATATTTGGATTTCATGCATAGAGGTATGCATAAAAGTTGATTATTTTATTATAAAAGTGTTACTTTTATTATATTGAATTTCATGCATAGAGGTATGCATAAAAGATATTTTTTTATACTAAAAGTGTGATTTTCATCATAAATGGATTTTATGCATAACTTAGATGCATAAGAGAAATTCTTTTATTCTAAAAGTGTAATTCCTACCAAATTGAATTTATGCATAAGAAGATGCATAAAAGATTGATTTTTATTTCGAAAGTGTTAGTCTCCTTAAATGGAATTTATGCATAAATAAATGTGTAGAGAAATCTTATATCAAATTTAAGAATTCTCTTAAAAAAGATATGAAATGTGATAAGATGTGATAAAAGGTGTATAAGATTTGATAAGATGCGTATGGGAAGTGATAGGATGTGATAAGAGGTGTATGAGATGTGAAAAGATGTGATAAGATGTGTATGAGATGTGATAGAATGTGTTAAGATGAGTTAGGATGCGTTAAGATGTATATGGGATGTGTTAGGACGAGAATGGATGTAATATGGTTGTATGAATGTGATGTGGATGTATACATGTAGATGTATATGTATAAATGTGAATGTGGATGTGGATGTGGATGTATGGATGTGAATGTGAATGAAGAGGTGGATGTCGATGTATGGATGTGAATGTGAATGAAGAGGTGGATGTCGATGTATGGATGTAGATACAGATGTGTATGTATGTATGTGGATGTGTATGTATGAATGAGGATGTGAAAATGGATGTATGTATGTAGATGTGGATGTATGGATGTGAATGTGAATGAAGAGGTGGATGTGGATGTATGGATGTAGATACGGATGTGGATGTATGTATGTAAATGTGGATGTATGGATGTGAATGTGAATGAAGAGGTGGATGTGGATGTATGGATGTAGATACGGATGTGGATGTATGTATGTAAATGTGGATGTATGAATGAGGATGTGAAAATGGATGTATGCATGTGAATGTGGATGTATGAATGAGGATGTGAAAATGGATGTATGCATGTGAATGTGGATGTATGAATATGAATGTGGATGTGTGGATGTGGAAATGGAGGTATGGATGTATGAATGTGGATGTGGATGTATGCATGTAGATGCGTATGTATGAATGTGAAATTGGATATATGATGTGGACGTAGGAACATGGATATGTATGTAGAATAATGAATATGAAGGTGTATGTGAGATAATGTGTAGTCTATATGAGTGAATGGATGAGAACGAGTACACATTGAATGGAATGTGGAATAATGGATATATGATGTGGACGTAGGAACATGGATATGTATGTAGAATAATGAATATGAAGGTGTATGTGAGATAATGTGTAGTCTATATGAGTGAATGGATGAGAACGAGTACACATTGAATGGAATGTGGAATAAGTAATGTGGTCTGAGAGTGGATAATATGGAAAGACAAGAGTTCGTTATAGAAACTGTATTTTGTGACTGTTTGTAAATGACTGTTTTATGTCAAGAATGCTAGAGAAGCATTTTGACCGTCTTGAGGATTAAGGTCATGAAGACCGAACTGATAAAGTTGCAACTGTCTGCTGACGGAGAGTCAATGGAGGACATCTCGCGTAGCAAAGTCGATCGAGGTCTTGACCAGACTCGGTTCGATTTAAATGGTGAGCTTTCGGTACGGTGGATGAGGGACCAAGGAAGCGGCCTATGAGTGAAGCGCTAGGTCACCTGCGAAGGATCCTAGAGGGTGCTGACCATACGGTGCTCGGGCTCTGGGTCGCCGAAGATACCCACACGTGCGTCGTGGAAGATATTGGAACAAGGAGTAAGAGTTGTTTTCTGAAACCGGGTATGGATCTGGTTGATTGACCTTGCTGGTCCTCAACGGATGAGTCCATGGCTCTTTTATATGGATATGTGGGTTGATCTTGCTGATCTTCCACGGAGATTCCATTCTATTATATGAATATATTGCCGGTTACTATGAGCTAGGAACTATGGAAAAGGCCCCTGAGAGAACAGGTGGTGAGCGTTCTGGTTGCCAATGATGCCATAAGTACACCGATGAAAGAATGACTGGAAATAAGGATTCAACTAGAGACTTTGAGGATTGTCATCAGTGACATAATGGTTTTATTAAAGGAGTGTTTTAACGCTAGTTGATGCTAAGAAAAAGGCAATTTCATATTGGGTGTGTAAGTGGTGTGACTAGTTTTATGTTTGCATGAACTTCCGGCTAGGGGGCCTTGGAACTCTTTTCCTTGGTACCCGGGACAAAACCTAACCAAATTCTTAATTGGATCCCATCACTACAGTGGTTGGGCGGTTGGCTAACCCATGGGACTGGATGGGGTTAGGCTGGACTGATGGATCCGTAAATCGAGATTTAATTTCTATTATTACGATAGATGAAGTAAATCCCGGATAGAAATTGTTCTATGGATAGGAATCAACGGCTGTGCCTCTTGATGGGAAAAAAAGCGTTGATCCCAATGATCCAAGTGCAAGTTTCTTCCTTGATTTGACCAAGTACCGTTAAAGGTGCAGTCAGATCAGTTTGATCAGTAATGATCTTGACTACGTTAGAGTAAAGAGTTATCCTGGTGGAATCGCCCGTGCTTTCCGGGTAAAGGAAGTTTTTCCGGTTTCGGTTTTTGGACAAACCGACGGATTAGTCTCTTGTCTGGATATCCGTGGGCAAGGCCTCGAGTGTGAGACCCCTACCCGCGCGCATGATGTGCTACTTCCGCTGCTAGTACCCCGAATCCGTTGCGCGGTGGAGACCGGGATCTTACAGTTGGTATCAGAGCGAAATTGAAAGCTTAAAGATAATTAAATTCTTATCTGAAATTGGTAATAAGAATTCAGAAATAGCATTTTCATAATGTATTTTCATTCCATAAGCTTCTTTAATGAAGAAATTTTAATCAAAGAAATTGTTTTTATAGATGGAAGTTCCCCATTTATCTGGTATTCCCGACCTCACCCAGTCTCAAGATATGATTGCATTTGCCTTCGAGCATCTCATCTCTTCCGCTTCAACTCAAACATGCCGAGCAAGACTCGCATGCCATTTCGCGGATTTATATTTTCCTACCCCAGCGGAGAGAATACAACATAAGTGGTTTGCAGGGCAATATGTCCACGCCCCTTGCGACCGCCGTACAATGCTGTGGTGGCAGAATCTCTCATTGACTATGATCCTGTTAAAGCTGAAAATGGTGCGTGGTGTCATTCTATATCATTCGACGCCTCGAAATTTCAGACTTTCATGTCAAATTTATAGACTCCTTAGTCGATTTATCCCTAAGGAGAAAATAATAGCCCCCTTCGCAGTTAGAGAACTTATGTAACAGGGCATGACTATGGCCCAGTACGGTCCTCTTATATGTCTTCCGAGGAGATTTTGAACTCAGAGCCGAGTTGCTCTATGTACATATTGTAACTTTTATATAAATAAAGAAACGTTTTCCGGTGACAAAATTCCTGTTGGATAAATGATTGTTTATGGCGGACGATCTGCTCTACTGATTTTTTAAAAAAAAAATCTGCTATCGGGCATATGTCATAGATCTCCATTAAGATCTTGTCTTGTATAAGAGATTGTTTTCCGAACTCTTAAGTCTTAGGATCTCATGAATAATATCAAAATAAAAATTTAATAATATATAAATTTTGACAGAATCATGAGACGAGGAAACCGTGGTCATCAACCAGACCCTGTCTCTCAAGATGACGAGCTTGACCTTGATGTTCGCAAGGCTTTTCATAGGACTCAACCAGGACCCTTCAATCAAAGGAGAAGGGGAGAACCTGGGCGAGGCAGTAAAGAAATGGGTGGAAGCCTTGGAAGAGTATTTTGACGTCACAGGATACAATCATCAGAGCGATTGGCTAATAAAGATCAACTGAGAAGCCAAATATGTCAAAAATTTATCAAGAAACACAAAAAGGTTGTAATTGTGTAATATAATTCATACAATTTGATATTCAAACTGAAAAATTCGTAATTTAGTAATTGGGTTTTCAGATGAAAGTACCGCAATTGTATGGAACCTTGACTTGCTTGAGGCCTAGACATGATGGTATCTATCTTATAGTTCCAAGTATCATGACTACCTGTATATACCGAGAGTATAACTGCAGCTCTTTACACTGACAGTATATATGAGTAAATCTAAGACTTGAAATTATAAGCGTTAATGCTATCCAGATGATGATTTCGAATGTGATTGATATGATTTTTAATTCTGTTTGGAAACTGATGAATTGATTTGGATTCTGATTGAAAAATGATGATCCCTGAAAATGGGTTGAAATGTAATAAGCTGAGCGAAACCACAATGTGGATGATTGGGACGAGTCCCTGTAATGATAAATGATGAAAATGATTCAGCAAATCACTATGAGATTAGTGGATTGTGCTGTCAAATTGCTACTGTTAATACTTGAGACGGTAGATCAAGTTAAGGGATGACAAATTGAGAACTTACTTAACTAAAATTCCCGTGGAGGAATGTTCAGAAGGAAATTTTTCGGTCTAATGGACCATTATCGTGTTAAAGATATGAATGATATGATCTGAATGAATTGTTATTTAATGATGAGTTCTATATAAGGGATATTTATCCCCATATTCTGTTGGGTTGACCGGAATATAAGGAACCCCAGAATAAATTGGATCTTAAGCAAAAGAGTTGTCCTCTACTTGCGAGATGAGGACATCTTGCACCTTTTAAGTGGGGTAGAATGTAAGATTCCTCCCCCAGCCTTAGAGGTATACAGGAGTAAGAATCTCCCTTTCTGATCTTATAATTATTCCCTCTCTAAAATAAAAGAAAGATTCTGTTTAAAAAGGGAAGACACTTTCCCCAGAATACCTTCTCAGGAGCCCACCTGTTTTAAGGATTCAGAAAGATGACTTCAGAAGTGAGAACCGATGTTTTGGATATCAAGGTTTTGGTCATCAGTTAAAAAGACTGCCCGACTCCTACCATGGAAAGGGCACAGGGAAGTCTAGAACCCAAATTCAGAGACCAATTCCTTCATACCAATCTAATCAGGGTCTGTCTCGGACAAGATTGCTTAACTCCATTAACTAGGTCCCGACCCATTGATTAGGGTCGAGATGACCAGTCAAATGCGTGGCGACTTAGAGCAACAGATGCAGGCAATTCATAAAGATATAAACGCTGCCCAGGATTGACAGAGACAATATACGGATAAGAAGAGGACAGTCAGAGAAATCAAAGAAGCAGTTATAGTCTTCAATTGAATACGGACCAAAAGAATTTCTTTATCTCTAGGGGAGTATAAGTAGTTATCCCCCAGATATTGTGGACCAAAGGAAGTAAGTGACTTAACCTACGAACTTCTTTTATCTCCTCATCTCAAAGTTCTTAACGCCTTCTATAGAAATATGTACCAAACCCAAATCATGGAAAGACGGTAAAACTTCAGTGGCAAGATACCGTTGGCTTCTAGGTTACGCTAACTCCTTCCTTTATATAAGTCGTAACTTTTACTTATCGCTCACAGTAATCTTACTTCCATCGATCTCCTTCTTCTTAATCTCCTTCATGGCTTGGCAACAGGAATTAGTTTTATCCATGATGATTTCTCACCTTCAAGATGCAAGCGAGTCTGTGAAGAAGGATTTTATAGAACTGTATGAGCGCTCACTTTTTCCTCACCTAGGAACTTCTGTAGCTCAAACCAAATGGCGGACCTATCAAGACATAACTAGGGTAACACCGTGGGATCAGCAGCACTTTCGTAACAATGTCCGCTTGGCCATGGTTATTGAAGCTTTGGGTTTGGGTTCCCGATACTACTGCGTCATGAGATCAAGACATCTTGGGTTTTCTGAGCGGGTCTTCTTACTGGCGTGTTTTCTTTCTCATCAGAAGATATGCCTTTACCCCGTTTTTGGCTTGCCTCTCAGAGGTTCTTTTGTTAGATCACCTCATACCACTGAGATAGGTGCAGCAATAACCAACAGAATCATTCCCATAGATGAGTTACCTTATACGTGCGCAGCTTGTAAGTGCTGCTTTTGTGATCATATGATGGACGGACTTATGGAAGTGTAAAGAGTTCTTCTATCTTTACTGTATATGTTCCGAGAATGAATAAAGTTTAAAACTTGTTCTTATCTTGAATCTTGCTCTCTTTGAAACTTTTCTTGGTGGTTAATCTTGATTAAATTTTTTTCTCTAAGTCTCATATTCGTGCATCTTGCGAAATTACCCCAGTTTGCGAGATGAGGACATCTCGCGTTTTTCAAGTGGGAGAGAATGTAAGATTCCTTCCCAGCCTCTCAAAATGTCCAGCATCTTCCCTTGTAATCAATCCCTCTTCAGAAATATAAAAGACTTGTTTCTAACTGTTTTAACCTAGAGAGAGAAAATATTTTAGAGAGAGAATATTCAGATTTTGAATATTTTTGGATAGAAAAATATCTCTTATAATTAAGATGAATTTCCCTGAATCAAAAATTCAAAAAGAATTTTCCAATGTGCAATTGGAATTAATTGGAAATAGGTATAAAGAACCTTAGCCTAAGGGTCTAGATTTTCAGAAATTTTTGGATTATGGTCCAATTACGGTTCCTATGGGCCAATAGCATCAATCCATGTGTAGAGAGGAGATAAATCCAATTTGTAAAAGAAGATACCCAAAAATGAGTAAATGCTCACATAAGATGAAGAGTTGAAAATGCACAAGGCTTATTAGAAAAAAACTATGAGCAATATTAAAAATATGAGATATTTTGGGTATCCAAAAATGAGTAAATGCTCACATAAGATGAAGAGTTGAAAATGTACAAGGTTTATTAGTAAAAAACTATGAGCAATATTAAAAATATGAGATATTTTGGGTATAATGATTCCATTTTGACACATATGTAAGGAAGGGGAGTTCTTTAAAGGAGGTGCATATTTCACATAAGATGAAGAGTTGAAAATGTACAAGGTTTATTAGTAAAAAACTATGAGCAATATTAAAAAAATATGAGATATTTTAGGTATAATGATTCCATTTTGACACATATGTAAGGAAGGGAAGTTCTTTAAAGGAGGTGCATATTTCACATACTTGAATGAGTTTTAAACTCATAAAAATTGAGATATCTCCTCATTCAAGTCTAGTTCCAAAAAGTTAGCTTAACTGACCTAAAAATGGTCAAATATTGACCAAACTGATTTAGAAAATTCTAGAATCAGTTTATTTGGTTAGGAGCTCAATTTTTCCTATAAATAGAAGCCTCCCCCTTGTTGAAAAATATATAGTGTTTATGCATCGTTACTCTACTCCACCTAAGCCAAGAACTATGAATTCATTAATAATTCACTAGTTTTTAGTGTTTATGCATCGTTACTCTACTCCACCTAAGCCAAGAACTATGAATTCATTAATAATTCACTAGTTTTTGGAGCTTCCCTCTTTCTTCAATCCCCATTGGTGGCTCCATCAACATACTTAACCAATTGATTGGTTGGGGGCCTCTACCGTGAACAAAGAATCAAGCAATTTGTAAGGTAAATAGTGAATATTGATCTTTTCTATAATTTCACAATGTTTCTCTCTTCTCAACCCCTCTCAAGCTTGAGAAGCTTAATTCGTATGGTTTTTAAATGCTATTGAAGTTAATTGAGGAATAGTAGTGAAGAGTTACATAATTTGATGAATGCTATTGAAGTTAACTGATTAATGATAGAGTAAAGAATTACATAAATTTTCATTTATGTTTAAATTCTAATGGTTTTTATGTAATTTCTCTCTCTCACTCAAGAAATGGTCATACTCATGACCCATTCTCAATCCAAATGAAGCTTTTCATAAAGCTTTTCCTTAATCCAAGATTAATCTATGCTTGAGACCAAATTAATGGTTTTTTTCTATGCTTTTAGTTTATGTATTTCATGAATATTGATGATTCACTCCATTATGGAATATTGATCCAATTAGGGATCATTCTAATTATTTCTTAATGTTAAGCTTTATCCCTTAGAAAAATTGAGATTTATCAGTCATAGCAGCGGAGCTATGGCAAAATTTTTATAAAAATTACGCATAAAATAATTTCATTCAAAGCATGAAAAGAGGACTTCCTACCATATTCTAGGAATTATCATCCTAGATTAATTGAAGATATTAATTGTAATCATAGAGAAATTGATTTTTATATTATGCATAATTGATTTTCATGCATAGAGGTATGCATAAAAGATTATTATTTTAACATAAAAGTGTTATTTTTATCATAATTAGATTTCATGCATAGAGATATGCATAAAAGATTATTATTTTAATGTAAAAGTGTTACTTTTATCATATTTGAATTTCATGCATAGAGGTATGCATAAAAGATGATTATTTTATTACAAAAGTGTTACTTTTAGCATAATTGAATTTCATGCATAAAGGTATGCATAAAAGATGATTATTTTATTACAAAAGTGTTACTTTTAGCATAATTGAATTTCATGCATAGAGGTATGCATAAAAGATGATTATTTTATTACAAAAGTGTTACTTTTAGGATAATTGAATTTCATGCATAGAGGTATACATAAAAGATAATTATTTTATTACAAAAGTGTTACTTTTAGCATAATTGAATTTCATGCATAGATGTATGCATAAAAGATGATTATTTTATTACAAAAGTGTTACTTTTAGCATAATTGAATTTCATGCATAGATGTATGCATAAAAGATGATTATTTTATTACAAAAGTGTTACTTTTATCATATTTGGATTTCATGCATAGAGGTATGCATAAAAGTTGATTATTTTATTATAAAAGTGTTACTTTTATCATATTTGGATTTCATGCATAGAGGTATGCATAAAAGTTGATTATTTTATTATAAAAGTGCTACTTTTATCATATTTGGATTTCATGCATAGAGGTATGCATAAAAGTTGATTATTTTATTATAAAAGTGTTACTTTTATCATATTTGGATTTCATGCATAGAGGTATGCATAAAAGATATTCTTTTTATACTAAAAGTGTGATTTTCATCATAAATGGATTTTATGCATAACTTAGATGCATAAGAGAAATTCTTTTATTCTAAAAGTGTAATTCCTACCAAATTGAATTTATGCATAAGAAGATGCATAAAAGATTGATTTTTATTTCGAAAGTGTTAGTCTCTTTAAATAGAATTTATGCATAAATAAATGTGTAGAGAAATCTTATATCAAATTTAAGAATTCTCTTAAAAAAGATATGAAATGTGATAAGATGTGATAAAAGGTGTATAAGATTTGATAAGATGCGTATGGGAAGTGATAGGATGTGATAAGAGGTGTATGAGATGTGAAAAGATGTGATAAGATGTGTATGAGATGTGATAGAATGTGTTAAGATGAGTTAGGATGTGTTAAAATGTATATGGGATGTGTTAGGACGAGAATGGATGTAATATGGTTGTATGAATGTGATGTGGATGTATACATGTAGATGTATATGTATGAACGTGAATGTGGATGTGGATGTGGATGTATGGATGTGAATGTGAATGAAGAGGTGGATGTCGATGTATGGATGTAGATACGGATGTGTATGTATGTATGTGGATGTGTATGTATGAATGAGGATGTGAAAATGGATGTATGTATGGATGTGAATGTGAATGAAGAGGTGGATGTGAATGAAGAGGTGGATGTGAATGAAGAGGTGGATGTGGATGTATGGATGTAGATACGGATGTGGATGTATGTATGTAAATGTGGATGTATGGATGCGAATGTGAATGAAGAGGTGGATGTGGATGTATGGATGTGAAAATGGATGTATGTATGTAGATATGGATGTATGGATGTGAATGTGAATGAAGAGGTGGATGTGAATGAAGAGGTGGATGTGGATGTATGGATGTAGATACGGATGTGGATGTATGTATGTAAATGTGGATGTATGGATGCGAATGTGAATGAAGAGGTGGATGTGGATGTATGGATGTAGATACGGATGTGGATGTATGTATGTAAATGTGGATGTATGAATGAGGATGTGAAAATGGATGTATGCATGTGAATGTGGATGTATGAATATGAATGTGGATGTGTGGATGTGAAAATGGAGGTATGGATGTATGAATGTGGATGTGAATGTATGCATGTAGATGCGCATGTATGAATGTGAAATTGGATGTATGATGTGGACGTACAAACATGGATATGTATGTAGAATAATGAATATGAAGGTGTATGTGAGATAATGTGTAGTCTATATGAGTGAATGGATGAGAACGAGTACACATTGAATGGAATGTGGAATAAGTAATGTGGTCCGAGAGTGGATAATATGGAAAGACAAGAGTTCGTTATAGAAACTGTATTTTGTGACTGTTTGTAAATGACTGTTTTATGTCAAGAATGCTAGAGAAGCATTTTGACCGTCTTGAGGATTAAGGTCATGAAGACCGAAATGATAAAGTTGCAATTGCTGACGTGGAGGACGTCTCGCGTAGCAAGGTCGATCGAGGTCTTGACCAGCCTCGGTTCGATTTAAATGGTGAGCTTCCGGTACGGTGGATGAGGGACCAAGGAAGCGGCCTATGAGTGAAGCGCTAGGTCACCTGCGAAGGATCCTAGAGGGTGCTGACCATACGGTGCTCGGGCTCTGGGTCGCCGAAGATACCCACACGTGCGTCGTGGAAGATATTGGAACAAGGAGTAAGAGTTGTTTTCTGAAACCGGGTATGGATCTGGTTGATTGACCTTGCTGGTCCTCAACGGATGAGTCCATGGCTCTTTTATATGGATATGTGGGTTGATCTTGCTGATCTTCCACGGAGATTCCATTCTATTATATGAATATATTGCCGGTTACTATGAGCTAGGAACTATGGAAAAGGCCCCTAAGAGAACAGGTGGTGAGCGTTCTGGTTGCCAATGATGCCATAAGTACACCGATGAAAGAATGACTGGAAATAAGGATTCAACCAGAGACTTTGAGGATTGTCATCAGTGACATAATGGTTTTATTAAAGGATTGTTTTAAAGCTAGTTGATGCTAAGAAAAAGGCAATTTCATATTGGGTGTGTAAGTGGTGTGACTAGTTTTATGTTTGCATGAACTTCCGGCTAGGGGGCCTTGGAACTCTTTTCCTTGGTACCCGGGACAAAACCTAACCAAATTCTTAATTGGATCCCATCACTACAGTGGTTGCTAACCCATGGGACTAGATGGGGTTAGGCTGGACTAATGGATCCGTAAATCAAGATTTAATTTCTATTATTATGATAGATGAAGTAAATCCCGGATAGAAATTGTTCTATGGATAGGAATCAACGGCTGTGCCTCTTGATGGGGAAAAAAGCGTTGATCCCAATGATCCAAGTGCAAGTTTCTTCCTTGATTTGACCAAGTACCGTTAAAGGTGTAGTCAGATCAGTTTGATCAGTAATGATCTTGACTACGTTAGAGTAAAGAGTTATCCTAGTGGAATCGCCCGTGCTTTCCGGATAAAGGAAGTTTTTCCGGTTTCGGTTTTTGGACAAACCGACGGATTATTCTCTTGTCCGGATATCCGTGGGCGAGGCCCCGAGTGTGAGACCCTTACCCGCGCACGATGTGCTACTTCCGCTGCTAGTACCCCGAATCCGTTGCGCGGTGGAGACCGGGATCTTACAGGGAAGGCCCGGATTTTCCATGGCCTCTTAAGCACCAAGAGACTTGAAAAATCCGCACTGGGTGCTAATTACCAATCCAAATATGCTCCGATTGTGACCAAACTTTGCAAGCGTGTGGGGGTGGTCCCCCCCACATGCTTGCAAAGTTTGGTCCCCATCGGAGCATGTTTGGGTACGATGGTATGGGGAAGGCCCGGATTTTCCATGGCCTCTTAAGCACCAAGAGACTTGAAAAATCCGCACTGGGCGCTAATTACCAATCCAAACACGCTCCGATTGTGACCAAACTTTGCAAGCATGTGGGGGTGGGTCTCCCCCACATGCTTGCAAAGTTTGGTCACAATCGGAGCATGTTTGGGTACGATGGCATGGAGATTTTCAACAAACAATATGATAGCCAAAGTGTTAAAAAATATAATAAAATCAAAAACATCAACTAAAATGTAATGATACTCAATAATGAAAAAACTCATAATGATATAAACATCAAATAAGTACATCAGAATGAAAATGAGCTACCCCAGCTAGTCTGAGGTTAGTCACTGCCCATAAATCTAAGTACAATGTAAGTGAGCTAACCCAGCTAGTCTGAGTTTAGTCACTATCAAGATAGAGATCTAGTCAGCAACACCCTCTCTAGCTCTCAACTGCTCTAGAATGCTCTCATGGTCATCCACCCGAAGCCGAAAACGAGGGTGAGAACTGTGTTTTTGGCTCTGTACTCGATCAAGAGTGAGCCTGGTAGCAACCACTAGATGAGAGAACTGAAATGCCTCTAACTCCCACTTCCACTGCTGGAACTCAAGACTCCCCCGATGAAGTCGAATCTGCTGGTAGAACCAGCCTGCCACAATCATGCTATGGGCGTCATAAGAAAACCCATGATCATCCACTGTATCCTGGTCAAGGATGCACTTTGACCTAGTGCAACACTCATCAGATAGTAGTCTACTCCCTCGCTATTTCCCTCACTAGCAATAACAACAAATACATCACCCTCCTGTAGCAAATCTGTCAGGTCATCATAACTGACCATGAACGCAGAACCTGTGTGCTCATCAGACAACACTACTGGATGTGAAGGATGCTCGGGGGAGAGGAATGTCTGTATCCATGCATCTGCCCATCCTCGCGAGGCACAATGTGACCAATCGCCATCCATACATGCTCCACAGAAGCATGCAAACCGTCGTGTGTAAATCGTGGGGGCCGCCATGCACGTGCTCCTGATGGAATGTAAGCCCAAGGTGCCAGGTACTGTGTCACAATCATGGGAGGCTCTACGGTCAATCATGCCACCATCCACATGCCAAAAAAATCTCCTGACAATCCGAGCATCACGTTTGGGGTACGATGATGCTGCACTCCCACACAAATGTTGGGAGCACCACTCGACTACGTGGCCCGCATCTCTGAACCGCTGAGCATCGTGCCGCAGCTGATGACGCCTCAAGGCACGTTTCACACACGCGTCCGCACCATCATGCTCTCCCTTCCCGTGACCAGTCTCAAAGAATGACCAAATCACTGGGATACTAGACTGCACATGCCACCTATAAATCCATAAAAGATAGTCTTAGTTATTGTTTTCTTTAAGATGTTCTAGTGAATTTAGTTTAATTGTAAATGTAAGAAAACCATAAGTAATACCTGTAGAGCCAATAGAATTGTCGTGATGACTTGAATTGTACGCCACAACCATCCGACCAAACCCATCACTGGACACGTCTGATCCCATAATCTCCTAAAAAATCATCATGGAGACGAAAACAGTGTTGCACAAAATGTGCATCATGTGAACGATCATCACTGATATAGAAATGATACTCTCGAATAATGACACGGGTCTCGAGGGTACTCGTTATCCCATCTACATGAGCCTCTGCATGTCGATAGCTAATGTGGACCATAATAGCAACCTGGTGAGGTAAGCAATACATACATTTAGGACACAAAAAATCAAATAAGTAATGTAGTTCAAACACAAAACAAATATTACGAAATATAACCATTACCTGCTCTGAGAAGTAATACTCAGATTGTATCTCCTGAAAAGGTGTGAATGTGTAGTTCTCTGCAAAATCAATCACAGAGACGACCACACCAATAGGAAACTCTGTCAGGCATGCTCGGAACTGACGATCCTGCCACTTGGCACAATGACTGTGCCGTATATAGGGGTAGATCTGCTCCCTAAATGTGGCTGTGAAGTGATAACGTGGTGTATGTTTGTCCACGAGCTCCAACTTCCTGGACTGTCCACCACTCTGGAGCTGGTGTGTCACATACTCATAACGTTGCCATGCCACTATCTCTTGGTTACTTGCATCAAGATCTACCATCTGTAGATGTGCAAGTGAACCACATGATGTGCAATTGCTCTCCACACAAGGCATCCTATGGAACTGGGCATCCTCCGTGCGTGCACACAAAAGAGAGTGGATGAAATCACGAGGACTACGAGGCAACTCTCTATGCCCAGTAAGAGAACGGAACACATCATAAAAAAGTTTGAACTCAACATGGTAGCGAGACAACAACATGTGTCACGCTGACGTGAGTACCTCACAAACCAAGGCTTACACCCCTCAAATGACCTTTGCCCAATTTTAAGCTCTGGATACGAAGCCACAAACTGAGAATACAACTCAGTTTGGGTCATTTCAAGAAAGCAAGCACCGTGCTCAATGAACACTCTTGTCACTCTCTTACGCAAAGCTTTCTTGAAAACTGGCGAGGCACGACAATTCTCCTCCCAAAAACTTTTTGTCAAGGTTCTAGTGGTTTCATCTAGTAGGCGATCATGCCTAGCTACACGACCACTACTCGCCCACAAAGCACCAACCTCATTGGCATCTAAACTTTGTCGTCTAATAGACCCAACTCTAAGTGCGTGTGGTGCTATGGAAAGGATGCGAGATGTGGCACTAACCTTACCCTTCATTTGGGAGCTACTTATGGCTGCCACAATAGCCCGTCGAGCAGCAAAGCATCCGCAGAGTTCCTCTTCTTGTTAACTATATAGGAATGACGAACACTTTGTAGCACCGCCATGCCAGCTCTCTGTTGAGATATCGAGCTCTAGTGAGGCGGTGGACACTGATGACCCGCCTGGGGGATAGGCCCCGCGCACTTACACCACTGGCATGGTTGGTGAGATCTTGGGTGATATGCGGCCAGTGGGATGACAGGCTGTGTGACAGCCACTCTAGAGACTGGCATAGTTATAGCGCCAGCTCATTTAGTCGGGTTCACACTATAGAGAGCCCGTGTATGTATTTGGTTGAGTACCTTTCATATTGTGTGTACTCTTATCTTGTATATGGTGTGTTGAGTGTTGAGTAGAGAAGAAGAAGATTTTCAGCCTCTCACCTTGTGTGTTCTCTATTAGGGTTTTGTGAGTGTGTGTGTGTGCTTGCAAGAGCTCAAGCTCTCTTCCCCCCTGCATCTTTTCATGGTATCAGAGCCTAGTTCGTGCTAAGGGCTGAGCTGCAAGCAAGAGAACCACAGGAAGCAGTATGAGGGTAAGAGCTGCAACTACTCTTCCCTATTGTGTTGGTGACTACACCCTTGTCGGGAGCTCTACAGGAGGCACCGGCAAACGATTTCCGATTGAGGAGCTTTCTTCGCGGGAGTGAAGCTATAGGGCAACTATACAGTCCTATGGACTACTCTTTTCGGGCCGAAAACGCGTTTCGAGCGCGTCTGGACCTCCGTTTTTCAGAAAGCAGGCGATTTCGAGCAGTGCGGGTAAGTCATCGATTCTCTGCAGAACTCTGTTTTAAGAACTGCAGGAAGACAGATTGACTGTGCAGACACTGTGGGTGCTGCAAAGAGGTCTACAGTTGCCATTGGGTGTATGTATGTGCATTGAAGTCACTGGTTGTGACATTTGAGAGTACTGCAGTACCGCTGTGCAGAAAATACAGCATTTGTGCAGAAAAACCAGAGTGCAGTTTCTGGTAAAATTGTGTGTTTGGCAAGATGTCTAATGATGGCATAACACAGATTGTGGCTGAGAAGCTGGATAAGAATAACTTCCATGCTTGGAGGTTCAGGTTGACGAATTTCCTGATGGGAAAAGGCTATTGGGACTACATAGAAGGTGAGCATGAAGAGGCACCGGAGATACCGGATATAAATCCGACTGCTGCAGATGTGAAAGAGTTTAAAGACTGGAACCAAGGAGCTTGGAAGGTTATGTATTGGCTTTCCATTAGTATACAGGACACCATGATTGGGCACATTCAGGATGCCAAGTCCCCCAAGGAGGCGTGGGACACCTTGGTAAAGCTTTATGAAACAAATACCAAGGCACGTAAGATACAGTTAAAGAATGAACTTCATACTGTGGAGAAAAAGAGCATGTCTGTGAATGACTATGCATTGAAGATAAAGGGTATTGTGGAATCCCTTGCATCTATTGGTGTGTCAGTAGATGATGATGACAAGGTGGAAGTCTGTCTACGTGGTCTCGGGCCACAATACAAGGCGTTTAAGACGTCTATTCAGACTCGGGAAAACATTCCCAACTTTACAGATTTGGTATCTATGCTGATTATCGAAGAGAAGAACTTAGGTGAAGACCAACAGTCTTCACAAAGCAAAAACAGTTCAGAGCAACAGGCCTTCTACACGAGTTCAGGAAGAGGACGAGGTAGAGGAGGCCGTGGACGCGGTCAAGGAGGTGGCCGAACAGGTAATCAGAATTATGGCCAGCAGCAGCAGCAGCAACAACAGTCCCAGAATCAACAACAACAACAACACGCAGGTGAAAGAGGCAAATTCAGAGGCAGGGGGAGTCAAAGAGGCCGTGGAAATTGGCAAAGGCAATATAATGATACACGTGAATGCTATTATTGTGGTAAGCCTGGACATGTGCAGTCAGAATGTTATAAGAAGCAGGCTGACATGCAAAATGGGAAAGTGCAGCAAAACAACTACGCATCCTCAAGTAGAAATAATGAGGATAATGAAAGGTTGTTTGTTATGCAGCATGTTGTGAATGCCATGTCTGAAAATGTTGATGCAGCACAAAAAGATAATGTATGGTATGTGGATTCAGGCGCTTCGAACCACATGACAAGTCATGGGGAGTGGTTCAAGGAGATGAAAAACCCGGAAAGACCAGGTTTTGTGGAAACAGGGGATGACACTGCTCATCCAATTGCCCACATTGGAGATGTGCCATTGTCTATGCAGGATGGCAAAGTGAAGTACCTTGCAGATGTACTTCATGTACCGAACATAACAAAGAATCTGGTTTCAGTTGGCCAGATGATTGAGCAGGGTTTGCAGGTTCGGTTTAACCCTGATGGGTGTTATGTCGAAGACTTTAAAGACAAGTGCAGGTTGGTTGCAAAAGGCAACAGAGTGGGCAAAATGTTTACGTTGGATGTAGACATGCCTGAGATGAGTGCTGCGATGTTTGCAAATGGTTCAGGAATTGTTGCAGACACAGACATATGGCATAAAAGAATTGGACATATGAATGTGCAGAGATTGAAGTCTATGCAGACAAAAGGAATTGTGACAGGGCTGCCAAAATTTAAAGTGGAAGGTATGCATAAAATCTGTGAAGCATGCCAATTTGGGAAGCAAACAAAGCATGTGTTTCCACGTAACAGATATGTGAGCAGAAATGCACTAGATGTTGTGCATTCAGATGTATGGGGTCCTACGAAGACCGTGTCTATGGGAGGCTGCAGGTACTATGTCACTTTCATTGATGACCACACAAGAAAAGTGTGGGTATATTTCATGAAGGAGAAGAGTGAGGTGTTCACTCACTTTCAGAATTTCAAAGTTTTGGTTGAAAAGCAAACAGGGAAATATGTAAAGTGCCTAAGGTCAGATGGAGGGGGAGAGTACTTCTCCAATGAGTTCTCTGAATTCTTGAAGAAGAATGGTATTCGGAGACAGTTCACATGCAGATATACTCCGCAGCAAAATGGAGTTGCTGAGCGGAAAAACAGGCACATTGCTGAGATTGCGCGAGCATTGATGGAAGAGAAGAATATGCCGCATTGCTATTGGGCTGAGGCTGTTTCTACAGCAGTATACATCATGAACAGGACTCCAACTGCAGCCATACATGATGCCAGAGGAGAGGTTTACTGACAGAAAACCAGATTTACTCATCTGAAAGTCTTTGGATGCATTGCATATGTGCATGTGCCAGATGAGCTGAGAACTAAGCTGGATCCGAAAGCTGAAAAATGTGTGTTTATTGGATATTCCCTTGAGCAAAAGGGATACAGGTGTTATAACCCTGCTACACGTGAGTTGAGGGTAAGCAGGGATGTTGTCTTTGATGAGATGAGCAGCTGGTATGCTGCTGAAAAAGAAGTTGTCGAGGCTGATGTGAGTGGAAGTGTGGTTGCACAGAATGCAGGTCAGCAATCACAGTCTTTGAGTGGACCAGGAGAGTCCTCATCTAGTGGGTCTGTTGATAGACCATGGAGTGGCAGGTTGCGTCATAATACCAGCCCTGCAAATGTGATTAGTACATCACGTAAAGGAAAAGAGAAAGTGGTTGAGCCCCTTGGTATGCCTGACATTTCTGCAGGGCATTCTCATGTTGATGGAGAGTCTAGTGGCTCAGATATGAGCCTTGATGAGGAGCTTGGGATCCCAGCTATGAGAATACCTGGTGTAAAGAAGGCTATGGAAGCCATGAATGAAAAGCTGCGAAGATCTGGTAGAGTGAAGAACCCTGTGCAGAGGTTTACTTATGATGGTTATGTGGCACATCACTATGCATATATGGCAAAGGTTGTGCAGGTTGTTGAGCCCACATGCATTGATGAGGCTGTTGGAAATGTGTGTTGGGAGAAAGCTATGGATGAGGAGATGGATGCACTATATGGAAATGAAACTTGGGATTTAGTGCAATTGCCTGAAGGCAAGAAAGCCATTGGATGCAAGTGGGTGTACAAAGTTAAACATAACAGTGATGGAAGCATAAACAGGGACAAGGCTAGATTGGTAGCCAAAGGCTATGCGCAGACATATGGGATTGATTATGAGGAAACTTTCAGCCCAGTTGCCAAGATGGCAACGGTGAGAGTTGTGATAGCAGTGGCTGCGTCAAAGCAATGGTCTTTACATCAGATGGATGTAAAGAATGCATTCTTGCATGGTGATTTGCAAGAAGAGGTGTATATGTTGCAGCCACCTGGTTATGAGGATGAGGGTCACCCCGAGCATGTTTGCAGGTTGAAGAAAGCCTTGTATGGCTTAAAGCAAGCACCAAGAGCATGGTCTGACAAGATTTCTGAATATCTTGTCACTATTGGCTTTCATGTAGCCAATGCAGATTTATCATTGTATGTGAGACATGGTGATAGAGGAGTTGTGCTTGTTGTCATCTATGTAGATGACTTGATCATTACAGGGGACCATGATGCAGAGATCTTTGATGTAAAGATCTTGCTTAGACAGAAGTTTGAGATGAAGGATCTGGGGGAGCTCAGATATTTCTTGGGCATTGAGGTGATTAGGTCACCACATGGTATTGGATTACTGCAGAGACAGTATGGCTTGGACATGTTGTCCAAGTATGGTATGACAGGCTGTAAGCCTATTTCTGTGCCATTGGATCAGAATGGCAAGTTGAGTGCAGATTCAGGAGAGATCTTGGAGGATCCTACTATGTACAGGAGCATAGTAGAAAGTTTGATCTACATGACCATCACCAGACCAGATTTGAGCTATGCTGTTGGGTTGGTGAGTCAGTTTATGCAGGTTCCACGGAAACCGCATTTGGATGCAGTGAGACGCATACTAAGGTATGTGAAGTCTACTTTGCATTGTGGACTATTCTATGAGACTGGGACAGAGATATGTGTACATGGGTACACAGATGCTGATTGGGCTGGTAGTATCTCAGACAGAAGATCTACCAGTGGATTCATGTTTTCTTTGGGGAGTGCTGCTGTGACTTGGAGCAGCAAGAAGCAGCCTACGGTTGCTCTATCGAGTACAGAGGCCGAGTACAGAGGAGCTGCTATGGCAGCATGTGAGGTAGCTTGGTTGAGAAAGCTACTTGGAGATTTGGGTCTATCAGTGGATAGACAAGTTGTCATTTTCTGTGACAACATTAGCAGTATACAATTGAACGGAACCCAGTCTTTCATGCTCGTACGAAGCACATAGAGGTCCACTACCACTTCGTCAGAGAGAAGGTCTTGGCAGGAGACCTTGACCTTGTTTATGTCAGCACAGAGGATCAGGTAGCTGACATCTTCACCAAAGCATTGGGTACAGAGAAGCTCCGCAGATTCAGGGCTTCACTTGGTGTACATGAGATGGAGTTGAGCTCGAGGGGGAGTGTTGAGATATCGAGCTCTAGTGAGGCGGTGGACACTGATGACCCGCCTGGGGGATAGGCCCGCGCACTTACACCACTGGCATGGTTGGTGAGATCTTGGGTGATATGCGGCCAGTGGGATGACAGGCTGTGTGACAGCCACTCTAGAGACTGGCATAGTTACAGCGCCAGCTCATTTAGTCGGATTCACACTATAGAGAACCCGTGTATGTATTTGGTTGAGTACCTTTCATATTGTGTGTACTCTTATCTTGTATATGGTGTGTTGAGTGTTGAGTAGAGAAGAAGAAGATTTTCAGCCTCTCACCTTGTGTGTTCTCTATTAGGGTTTTGTGAGTGTGTGTGTGTGCTTGCAAGAGCTCAAGCTCTCTTCCCCCCTGCATCTTTTCACTCTCCTCTCTCTTCGACCTCCAATGTCGGAAAGCGCCCTGCGGTTGGCCATGTTGGGCAGATCAATCAAAGCATCAAGCACACATGCCTGTGATGAAGGCGTGAGGTCTTTGAAATAGGAATGGAAGATTGCATGGGCACGACGATGTGCCCCTGACTTTGATAGTTCTTTCCTATCTACATGAAGGGCGTCCAAAGGAGGGGGGGTGGGTTCTTGTAGAAGAGAAGGGGACTCAGGAAGGGCGGGTTCATGTGGATTATCTAAACTAAGGGGTAGTGGGGGGGAAGAGGGCGAAGGGAGAGGAAGTGGAAGAGGAGGAGCAAGGCTTGGATCATCGCCAACGGAAGGCGTTGCTCGTTGACGTGCTCTTCACTCTCTTTCTCTCACGAGCTACCCTTCTCCTCTCCTCCTCTTGAACTTGGTGGACGGGGGGAAGTCTAGTCCTATCACGTTTCCGACTCCTATGACTTTGAGAACCCATTCTCAAGGAGGCTAAGAGAGAAAATATTATAAAGGCTCAATGATGGGATAGTACTAGAGATAAGTGTGGGATAGTACTAGAGATGTGTGATTATATAGAAAAAATAGGTTATCCACTTCAAATCTCATTGGATTTCCTATCTAAGATTGATTGGATAATTAAGATAAACATAAAGATAATTAAAGATAAACTATTATCCACTTAAAAATTAATATTATTAATAATATTTATTAACAAGTCTAAATATTTATCATTACTAGATATATAAATATATCTTTAAATATATAATTATATAACTGCTTTTTTTTAATAAAGTATTTTTTTTCAAATTTTATTCAAAGATTTATTCTACATAAAAAAATTTCAAGAAATATTAAATTAAAAAATTTACTTTTTTTAAATTAATAATATGAACTTTAATAATAATATTATTGATCTAATCCCAAAATATAATCCTTTAAAATTTGTGATTTTAAATTCTATTATTTAATAAGTTATATATATTTTATTATTTAAAATTCTAAATTCTATTTCTCTAAATTACTAAATTAACTTTTTCAAAAATATGTTTTTGAAAAAAGAGGGGAGGTGGGAAGGAGGTGCCATGCGTGCATGACACGTGGCAATCTCTTGACATGTGGCACTATTATGATTGATGTGGCATGCAATGTCACCAAGTGCGAGGTGGCATGCAAAGGTGGCAAGATGATGTGGCATTAATGATGACTAGGATGATGAGGTGGGGAGTCAACTAGGTTGACCATGTTGACATGGAGGGTGGAGGTGGCAAGCTGCTTATGTGGATCCTCTCGAAGCTCATGTGGACATAAAGTGACATGCATATATAAGATTTGTGCCTACCCAAGCCTCACACATGGAATGAAACCTAAGCTGTGAAGTTTACCAAGCCTAGATTTCCAAACCTAACTAGGATTGGTTTTAGACTTCAAAAGAGGAGAGTGGACACAATATGGGAATTTTCACTTGGGAGGATTGAAAATGGACCTTCCCATACTCAAATTAAGCCAAATTTTTTTTAATAAATTCATGGCAACAAGAGTATTGATCCCTTGAGTTTTCAAATTGAAAGATTCAATAGTTAATTTTCTAGAATTAAATTACAATTGATTTAATGGACCTCTGACAGTCATAATAAATTTTCCAAAGTAAATCTACAAAAATCCAACCGTTAGATTTGGAATTTTATCTTATACCCACATTATACTAATCTTTCCCAATCTAATCATCACTAGATCCGTACAATTTGAGCATTTTAAATGGTAGATGTGATGGGAAGATAAAATAGTATGTTTTTTAACAATTCTAATAAGTTTTAAATAATATAGAAAATAGTAGAATACATCAAAAATTACTCGATAAATCAAGTTAAGATCTATGTTATTTGTATTTGTCATATGCAAAGTGGGAACATCATATGAGTAATAATGTAAAAGTTATAGGCAATTTACTCACATTCACTGTACCTGTCTAAACCTACGGACAGGGCCTGTATACAAACTTGGTTCCCAAAGAAAAGGGGATTTGCAATTATTGGATATTCAATCAGATTATAGTTTTAGGTGCCCAACTTTGCATATGATGTTTCATTAGAAGATCTTGAAGTGAAACTCCTTGGCTAACTATGAGAGATTGGCTATTCTTCTTGAAAAAAATGCCTGTTTTCCAGCTAAAGCCAAGGGCGCCCACTACTTGAAACTAGATACCCTCATCTTGCAACCACCCATGGGTATATCAATTGTATACTATAGTTTATTGAAACACTATAGATTATACATCTATGGATTCGAGATGAAAGATTTGGGTGAGTTAAAGTTCCTTTGTGGAATAGAGATCATGAAAATAGAAGATGGTATGTGTTTAAGTCATAAGTAATATGTATTGTATTTGCCCAGAGTGACCGACCAATTTTTGAAAGTTATGTCAATATTAGATAATTTGAAAAAATCTCATATTTTGAGAATCAATGACTCCATTTAATTTTGAATATATCTTCAACATGCCAACTCCGAATTTGTTGGAGATTATAGATCTAGATTCTACTCTTCAAGACCTTTCCAATGACATGTCACATAAGGGGGTTTTGACAAAATTTTGGACAAGTTCACCATAATCCCATTTTTCAAATGAGATTAGGATTTTTTCCAAATTATCTAATATGGTGTTAGTTGTTAATGATTAGCCCGAGATTTTAAATAATTAAATTTGAGTCAAAAAGATCGTGGAAAAATTTTGAGTCTAGAGAGTAAAATAAGGAGATTTGGATAGTTCAAATGATATGCATAGCGGGCAACCAAAAGGCAGAGTAAAGAGAATGCAAACTAGAAAAAGTTTGAAAAAAAAAAAGCCCAAAGTTGTAGAGAAACAAGCATGGGAAATATGTAGCCATAGCAAAGTTGCTTGCAAAGAATTAGAGAGTGTTTAAGTTGCAAATTCATTGTAATATGTGTTCCCAAACATTAGCAAAGTGATTAGAAGTGATTTTAAAGCAATTTTTGTGTATTCTCTCTCTATTTCTCACGTTTTCTCTTTTGCAATTTTTTTTTTCAAAAATTCGCTTGGTTAAGAGCCAAGTATCATTACTAATCACCATATTAATATCTAATTAACTTTTACTAGAGATTGTTATAGTATATATGCTTCTATTTTGTGTGATTTTTCATATTATGTCAATAATTCAAGAGTTGAATTTCTCAAGTGATCTATTGGGCCTGTGACAGTGTGTGGGTTCATAAATCTTTTCACTAAAGATGTTCACCACTTAGGAACCATGGGGACTGTTTAGGAAACACTCCTACCTTGCACCACAAGGGAAAGAAATGAGAAACGTAAGGGGTCGATATCAGTTCACACTCTTAGCCCTTAAGAGACAACCCTCTATGACCCTATATAACCCTCTCTTGGGGAGAAACTAGGGTCCTCTACCTTGCCTCTCTAATGGTGTCAATGGAGCCTTTTCAAATGGGTAGAGAGCAAGGAGATAGCTATGGAAGAGCTTAATATATACTATTATGCCTATTGTGCTTTGCGAAAGAGAGAGAGAGAGAGAGAGAGAGAGAACATCAGCATAACCTTAAGCAAACATACACACAATCCACTTACCTGCACAACAAGGAAGAAAGCAAGCAAGTTACTTACACAAGAGCAAGAAGACTCAGTTGTGATAATGGGATTACATCCTTTTCTCATTATTAAAATGTTTCATAGCCCCACCCAAGGCCCAAAAAAGTTAGTGAAGTTGGTTCTTGAGATATTATGTACAAAAGCTGAATTAGCCAGCATGCAACATGTCAAAAGCTAGGTCTAGTCCTAAACTCATATATCATGAAGCGCATTAGGTAGTTATAAAAGATGTTACAAAAAGGTGTGATTGTGTATGAGAAGTAATGTTAACCACTGTTGTTGTTAACAGTCAATGAGGACCATTGCATTCTCAAGAGGAATACGAGATACATTAAAATTTGAACCAGGCTGATTGTGATAAAAGTAGAGCCTCTATCTTTTGTTTAATTTAAAATAATTTTGGTCTACTATTAATTTTTAAAATACTTTTCATTTGATTCCAACTCAAAATATCCACCCAAGAGCAACACGTGTAATCACAAATGCATGAAAAAAGCACGTGTATTTGCAAGGAATATCACCAATGAAATTCCCTCACACAGTATATCAACTTTACGAATATGTGAAGCATATTCTTTTACAGAGTCATTTAAATGCAATTTGCACTTAACACTAATACAACACTTGATGCAAGCAAGTGTATTTCTTATCCCCTCTTCAAGAGAGTAAAATTAACAATTTTTTAATGTGGCAAAACGATACTAGGATCAGGGACCTTGGCATAGTAGAGGCCATTGAAATTCTTCATTCGAAGTCACACCTCGGTGGGGTGGTGTGAGGGGTGTGGATCCTTCAATGTAGGGAAAGTTGTAAGGCACCTCCTTTTGATTGTCATGAAATTAGGGCCATTGTGGATTTCTTTGGGTGTGGCCATGTATTCCCGCCACATTTGATGATCTCATTGACGAGATAGGGTGTACACCATTCACGTTGGATTATTCCTGTGTGACCTGCAGATGGGTAGTCCCAGTGTGAACAAAATGAAAGGCTCTTCTGGTGTGTCACAAAGGTCAATCTTCCACTAGGTAAATAAGGAATCCAAGTGTTGGTTCACTAGGCATATTTCAGCCATGTCAAAGGGGTTATACAGGTACTATGGAAGTTGCCACCAACCGTGTGAGATTCCACACGGTTGGTGGCAAGTATGTGAGCTGATGTTCATGGTGGATAGGCAAGGGCACCTCTAGGTCCTTCCCATCATCTTCATTGGCTTCTTCTAGAGATTCTACCCTCGTCATGGAACATTGTGGAATAATTCAAGGATGGGTTGAGTTGGTGGAGAAGGTCGAGGCTAGGGGGCTCAGTTAATGAGGGTGTTGAGATGGTTGGAGAAGGTCAAGGCTAGGGGGTTGAGTGGTGGAAGAGGAAGAGGATCCCATGGAAGATATTACGGATTACTTGGACGAGAGGGTTATGGGTAGGAATTCAAGTTGGTTCAATGGAAGTGATGGAATAGGAAGAGGCTGTTAGAAGTCATCTCCTGTCTTTACCTAGACACCAGGGCCTCTGTTGTGGGTGTGCCCACCCATTGTAGGTGTTTTCTCATTTTTCCTCACTCCCCGTATTTTTCCCCCATTTTTCCCATTTTTCTATGGCTTGGGTGGCTGCCCTGTGCGGTGGCTAGAGTTCTCAGGTGCTGGCCGACTGTACCTTCATGACCCCGACTTCAGATCTATTCTGGCCGACTCATGACAGGTGGCCGACTGGTATTTGTGGTTGGTCGTGGAGGTTCAGGGCCTGTCGGCTGCATTGCCCCCTTGTCATAGTGTCTTGTAGTATCTTGTATTCGGGATCTTCTTTGTGTATATAGAGCAGAGTTACATGCCTCTCTCTCTCTCTCTCTCTCTCTCTCTCTCTCTCGTGCTGTTTTTCTGCATTGCGTTTGCTCGTGTTCCCAGATTTGGTCATCATCTCCACTGCGTATTCTGACATGGTATCAGAGCCCTAGGCTCTTGATAGTTCTTGGGATTTGTGTGAGCAAGAGGGGGACTGTTGTGTTGCTAATTGGTGGATTGTTAAAGGGATTGTTTGGGAAGAGGAGAAGCAAGAGGACGACGGGCTGATTTGCTGGAAAGCCACTTTTGCAGGTTAAGCTCTTCTTTGTTCCCACCCAGCCACCCTTTTTCAGAGTACATCCCCGCAATGGCAGATTTGTTAGAGATGGCTGAGAGGCATGTGAAGATCCCTACACTCCCCACGTTCCCGGTGGTGGACCATCAGTTGGACGGGAACAACTACGGCATATGGAAGGTTATGATGGAATCTATTCTGGAGTCTTATGACCTTGCTGATTTCATCATTGTTGGGGTTCCACGACCAAAAGTAGAGGAAGGGGAGTTACCGTCGATTCGTAAGGACCGGGAGGCACAAGCACAGTTGTGGGATCGTGTCAACGCCAAGGTGCGTTCATTTATCTTCCTCAATTGCACACCGCAGGTAATCAATCATATCAAGCATATGACACTGGCCAGAGGTATATGGCAGCATTTGGCTTCTCTTTACAACAGGGTATCGCCTATGAAGAGGATTTCCTTGGAAGTACAGATGCGGGTTATGAGCCCTGCAAAGTCATCGACGATGCGGGAGCATATTAATAAGCTGCAGGCTCTTCAGCAGGAAGTTCTCCAGGTTGGGAAGGAGATATCATCGGAGGACATGGCCATAACGTTGTTGTCGCATTTTCCCTCTTAGTACTCAGCATTCTACTCGTCTTTGATTACCAGTGGTTTGGCAGGCTTAGCACCATTACTTGGGAGGAGCTTGTGCCCATGGTCTTGGACCAGGAGGAAAGATTCTCGAACCCTCCTCAGGG
The DNA here is from genome assembly GCF_041138505.1 of Cibotium barometz. Lineage (NCBI taxonomy): Eukaryota > Viridiplantae > Streptophyta > Polypodiopsida > Cyatheales > Cibotiaceae > Cibotium > Cibotium barometz. The sequence continues at coordinate 38,960,883 of NC_141057.1, read as the reverse complement.
TGGAGGTTCGGAGGCCTTAACTGGCCAACAGTCGAAAGGCCGTAAAACGGGCAAAGGGAAGGCTTCATCGGAGAAGTCTTCTGAGAAGAAGTCTGACGCTGACCTCGCGAGAAACTAAAGGCAGAGAGGACCTGTAATGATTGTGGCGAGAAAGGCCACTATTGGAGGCATTGTCCCAAGCGGAAGACCGAGAAGGGTGAAGATTCCTCAGCAAGCAGCAATCATGAAGACTCCGGCTTTTGTGCACTTGGAGGTGATGGACACCGATGCTTCATTTTCTTCAGGCAGGGAGGAGGTTGGAGGACTCCCCGCACGGATACTCGGGAGTGGATTCTAGATAGTGGTGCTTCCAGGCACATGACTCCTTCCCATTCAGATTTACAGGATCTCTACAGGTATTCTGGTCACATTCTTACTGGGGATACATCCACTATCCCAGTTCATAGTGAGGGCAGGTTGGAGATAGTTCCCGATGGCAGAGGGGGGAAGCATTCCTCCCAGGTGCTGTATGTTTTGTCAATTGGTTTTCATCTATTGTCAGTGCATCAGGTTTGCAAGACTGGCGTACGGGTAGAGTTTGATGAGCATTTTGTTGCTCTCCGGGGGACAAGGTAACAAGCCAGGTAGTTTGGGAAGGCGGAGTGGAGAATGGAGTTTACAAGCTTTCAACACTCTCTCTCCCAGGTCCTCACGTTTGTGATGAGTGGCAGTCTGGTAATGGCCACTTAAGTGTGGATACGCTGCAAGTGTAGGCTCTTCAAGACCAAATGGAGGATAGCTTACCAGTTGATGGCAGCAGTTGGCAGGAACTTTCCAGTACTGATGTTGGTGGTTCTTGCGTTCGTCAGTCAGAGGAAACTGAACAGGTAACTTATGCTCTGATGTCTCGTAGTATTCAGGACAAAGAAACTCCTGTAGATGAGGATGTTCTTTCCACAGGGACCTCTTGGAAAGCCAGGCAGGTGGCAGTTGATTACTTGCAGAAGGAGGTGGATGTTGCGCACTCTCCAGACTTTGTGGTTCCGGATTCAGAGGGGGTGTTTTTCAGGTTTCAGAAGGCCTTGCGTGGTCGCAGTGTGATGCCTTTTTGACTCGGAAGCAGAATGGTTCATTGATTTGGTTGATGGACACCAGGTTGGACGTGAGCTTCCTGATGAGGCTATTGAGCTCATGGTTGCAGATGAATCTTCCAGAGGCAAGATTGCGTATCTTGTGGTTTCTGCAGCATGCGAAGGATCTTGATCTCTTTTACACATGAGGGGGATTGAGATGGATGGAGTCTGACTCCACGGTTGGAGTGACTCAGTTTGGGGAGGAGATCGAGACACGAGGAGATCTACTTCAAGCCCTGGAGCAGTTTTATGGAGCAGTCATCTTTTCCCTTGTCATCACGACAGAGGCAGAGTACTGGGCTGCTTGTGATGCTTGTGAGGTGATGAGGTTGTAGAGGTTGCATGGCAAGGTTGGGCCACGGTCATCCAGAGGCACTTTGTTCGTGAAAAGATCGTTGCTCTGATGATGACATCTTGCTAGAGTTCTGTTCGACAGAGGACAGTACGGTGGGTCTCTTCACGAAGTTGCTATCTCAGGATTTGCTCAGGCGGCACCCCAGCTCCTTGTGGTTGGTTTCACAACCAGGAGCTGAGAGGGGGTGTTAGAAGTCATCTCCTATCTTTACCTAGACACCAAGGCCTCTGTTGTGGGTGTGCCCGCCCATTGTAGGTGTTTTCTCATTTTTCCTCACTCCCCGTATTTTTCCCCCATTTTTCTATAGCTTGGGTGGCTGCCCTGTGGTGGCTGGAGTTCTCAGGTGTGCTGGCCAACTGGTCAATGAGATGGTTGACTGTACCTTCATGACCCCGACTTCAGATCTATTCTGGCCGACTCATGACAGTTGGTTGACTGGTATTTGTGGCTGGTCGTGGAGGTTCAGGGCCTGTCAGCTGCCTCTGATGTAGGCTGACTGCAGTATGGGGGCCATATAAAATGGCCCCATTGCCCCCTTTTCATAGTGTCTTGTAGTATCATGTATTCGGGAGGCAAGGGTGTAATGAGGGGCAAGACTAGCTCATGGTGGGTAATTTATCAAGGTTGGTAGCTCATGAGAGAAGCATGCCTAGCTTCTGTTGTTCATGCATGCCCTCCTAATAATGGGGTATCATCGGAGGAAGGGTCTACATGTGATGAATTTTAGCATCTGTCTTGACAATCAGAGTTTCTTGGTGCAGGAGGAGCTCTTTGTAGGCTGCTTCCCTAGCAACTGCCTTGCTCACTGTGAGGTTGTACTCCTCTTGGAACTTGGTGAGAGTTTTGGTGGCTTCATGTGTTGCATGAGACGAGGGCAACATCACACTCCTTGGAAAATTGGTTCGTTGATTATGTTGCTTTGGCCTCTAGCCATTTTGTGAAATAATATGCGACGAAGATGATAAAACGCATTGGGTTTCTTTAGCAGAAGAGCTAATGGGACTAACAAACTCTAAGCCCTTATTTTCAAAGGGTTATTCCGAAACTACTAGCGTGAGGGGCATTTGGTCCTTCTCGTGGATGATGGCTAAACCTTTGGCATTCATTGCAACGAGCTTAACAAACTCAGGCACGTCTCCAAATAGTATAGGCCACCAAAATTCTACCTCCTAGAGAACCTTGCAGGCATAGCCATGTCCCCAATAAAGTGTCTTCCACCTATGCCAAAATGGCTTGTTCAAGAATGGCGACAACCCTTTGGCAACAAGGAGCATTCCAGTGTGACAACAGAGTAAGGACGTGAGATGGACGGGCTTGCGTACCCACAATGGGAAGTTACATTTGCGTACCCACAATGGGAAGTTACATTTGCGGCTCAAAGGCAAGGCCCAACAACACATGTTACAACAAATCTAAGGTAAACTAGATTGACTTGAACAGATTTAGCATCACGGTGTTAATTACAAGGTCACACTCCAAAAAACATATGATTTTGGAGCCACTCAATGTATTTGTTTGTGTGTTTGATTTTGATTTGAAGTTTATTTTGCCTTAGGGCATACTATTTTCAGGTATAAAGAGTCTCGTCCAACCACCTCTCGCCACGTGAATAAACAGAAGACATGTTGAGAATGGTGTTCGAAATGGGAAGGGGGGTTGAAACCAATATAGCACCTAGAGACTCAAGGCAAAACCAAGCTAATCCACATCTTAAGAATGATGCCCAAATTTGATGGAACTAGAGATCCCATTCAGTACCTAGAAAAGTTTGATCAAATTTGCAAGGCTATGGGACGTATTGATGATCCCACTAAGATTGAGACTATGGGACATATTGATGATCCCGCAAAGACCTACTCATTCGGACTACTTTTCCTCGAAGGCAAAGCACGCCAGTGGTTCAGGTCACTAAGCCCACTTGAAAAGGCCAGCTACTACAAGGTCTTGAAACACACTTTCATAGTGGGATTCTCGCCAGTGGAGCTGCAATGGAGTCCCATCGCAAATGAGATGCAACACCCATGAGAGACGATGACTTATTTCTCATTGATCTATTCATGATCCGGTCTTAAGAGTAAGGGACGTCATGACCCCATCTCTATAGGTCTAAGACGCGTGTTGATGTCCGTGAGAGGCAATAGACTTAGTAAACAATCTTCAAGACAAGGATGTAGAAGTCGTCCACCCGAACCAAGAGATAGGGGACGTATCACACAAAGCCTCATCGTCAACTAAGGGTGCCCAACTAGCACCATCCAAAGTCCTATTCAAGGACATGAGCATAGATGAGCTGGTAGAAAATGTGTATACCGTTTAGGACACCAATGACAAGGTTAGCCCCAAGGAGTCCCAAGGGCAAATCCAAGGCCAATCCTAGCCAGCACCTCAAGTAGGAAACACACATCTATTTCCACACGAAGAGATATGGTTTGGTGTGCAATCTGCCACAGAAGTGATACAAGTACGGAGTGTCTAATACTGAGGCCTAGACAACAACAATTTTGTGCTCATTACCATTGCCATGGGAGACATGATAATGTTCATTATTGGTACCAAGGAAACCCGGCATCCCAATCTATGCTCCCGACGCTAAAGCAACCACTAGCCCTACCGCCCATACCAAATGCTTCTCAACAAGCATAAGCTCTAGGAGCTACATATTTAAACCCCGTATTGTAAGGTATGCACAAAGTATGTATAGACCGCCAATGCTATACCCACCTCTAGTGTAACCACCCCAGCTGGTTTCTCCTTGAACGGCACTAATATAACAGTACTCGATGACTTTGCCAGCAAGCTCCATAGTCCACAATAGGAGAGCCATGAGTCATATGAGCAATATGATTCATGTGGATATCCAGAAAAACCTCCAACCATAGACTATACTTCTCTACTCAAAGCCATGGTACAACAAAGAGCGAGGGAATGCAACAATATGGCACGTAGGCCACGATTCAATGTTTCCATTGTAAGGGCCCACACCGTGTTGTTGAGTGTCCTAACAAAGCCACCATCACACCTAGTGTCCCAACTCCATTCTCAAATCCAATGCCAAACCCTAATGTCATTCCATATGGAGGTACATGTTACAAGTGTGGATTTGAACATGAGAATCACCCTAGTGGCCAAAGCATCAGCCACTTTCGAGAGCCTTAACTTATTAAGTGTACAAAGACAAATTATTCATATAGTCCCCCTTAATGCTATCACAAGGCTCCAAGTTGAGGGCAACTCTACCAACAAGGAGACATCCAAGGCAACAAAGAAGCAGAAAGATCAAGCTTTGACTACAAAGCCAACAACCCAAGATGGAGAGGAGCAAGCCCAAAAGCCTACAAAGTAGTCCCTAAAAAGACTACAAAGTAGTCCCTAAAAAAGCTAATGAACCAGAACTAGAGGGTCCAAAAGAAGACGACCTTGAAGAGCATGCGAATACGTAATGCACAAACAATAGCTCCATAGTTGCCTCCCTGTGGGGAGATAACGAGCGATCTCCTGTTCAAACTAGCTCCTCTTCCCCAAGAAACCCATTGCCTACGCAAACCTTTCAAGGAAACTCAAGGAGAACCCCAACCCCATGTTGGAGAAAGAGCGAATGAAACAAGCCCAGAGCTTGTAAGGAAGTTGCGAGCTCAACTAGAGCCAGTACTTAAGCAAATGGTCAAGTACAAACCACTGACCCTTCCTGAGCTGATCCTTGACTCCATCCCAGAGCCAATCATAAAACCAATAAGGGAACCTCAGTTCCTGCCAAAAATCTAATTGGGGTAGTGATTTAGCCTATTAAATCACATTCTCATGCACTTGAGGTCTGGTAAACTCATTGGAGACGATCTTACTCTTGACGATAGTGCATTAAATCACCCAAGATCTTCCTATCAAAAGAGTGTTGGTTTAGGCCACTCGGCGAGCATTCAATTGAGTGTTTCAACTCAGAGGAATCCAACCACCATTGATACAAGTAGTGAAGAGTCCATGGAAGAAGGACTACAACTCTCTGGCTTTGGAGAAGAAGAAAAACCATCTTCCCCTACAAGATCCAATGGAATATTTGATATATCCAAGGGATTTTTTGGTCTCCAACACAACACAGAAGATGACACACAATCTACGAGCACGGGCCCATCAACCAGTGTTGGACACGCTCCAAGACCGGAATTACCAACCCAACCTTCGGGTTTCCAAGCTGACTAACACTGTGAGGATCAGTGGAACAACCCCTAGGGTTAGGAGGGATAAGGAAAGTGCAGCCAGGACAGGTCAAGTCTTCTTCCTTACATCAGAGGAATCCTATAGGGTTCTGACCAAGTGATGCACAGGCTCGCGGTTGCTAGGACACCCACGTGTGCATCGAGGAAGATTCCAATGGGCTAAAAAGAAAGATTTTTGTAAATCAAATTTTGATATCAGATCTCGTTGGTTGGCCAGCTAGTCTTCAACGGAGAGTCCAGATGACATATTTTGTAACACAATGGACTCAGAATTTTGGAGGATGATGATCAGTAATATTATGATTTCTATTGAAGGATTGTTTTAAAGACAACCAGATCTGTTATAAATGAAAATTTTATATTGGGTGTGTATGTGGAATGCCTACCTTAATTTTTGCATGAAACGCTCGCTAGGGGGCCTCGAAACTCTTTTCCTCAGTACCCAGGCAAAACACAACCAAATCTTTATAAAGGAATCCCACCAATAGAGTGATCAGGTGGTTGGCTAACCCATGGGCCGCCGGTTGGGGTTAGGCTGGATCGGGGGATTTGCGAAACAGTTAAGATACGATTAGTTACGTTAGTTAGATTAAGTCTTGAGAAGACCCTTGTTCTGTGGGAGGGAATCAGCGGGGCGGCTGTGCCTCGTTAAAGGAGAAAAAAAGCAGTGATTCTATGGACCAAGTGCAAGTCTCTTCTTTGATCTCACTATGTGACTTTAGGTTGGGTCGGATCAGTTTAACTAGTTAAGACTTTGACTCGTTAGATTAATTCCCCCATTAGAAGATTTTCCCATGGTGGAATCGCCCGTGCCTTCCGGGCGAGGGAAGTTTTTCTGGGCTCGATTTCAGAGGAACCACTGGGCTAGTCTCTCGTCCGGACATCCGTGGGGGCGAGGCCTCGAGTGCAGATCCCCGCCCCGCGCGAGAGGTTGACGCTGCTTCCGCTGCCAACGTCCTCAGAGGGGGATCTCACAACTGGTATCAGAGCTTTGTTGAAAGCTAATAAGGACAAATGAATTCTTATCAAGAATTGATAATAAAAATTCAGAAAGAGCATTTACATATTGTATTTGCATTCCTTAAGCTCCATTAATGAATATTTTTAATCAAAAAATTTGATTTTATAGTTTGAAGTTTCACACTTATCTGGTGTTCCTGACCTCACCCAGTCTCATAAGACATGACTGTGTTCGCCTTCGAGCATCTCATCTCTTCCGCTTAATAACTCGAACAAGCCAAGCCAGACTCGGAGGCCATTTCGAGGATCTATATTTTCCTGACCCAGCGGAGAGATGGCACCACAAGTGGTTTGCGGGGCAGTATGTCCACGCCTCTTGCAACCAGCGTGCGACGCAGAATCTCTTAGTGACCATGATTCTGATGAAGCTGAAAGTGATACATGGTGTTATTTTATATCACTCAAGGCCTTGAAATTTCAGACTATCCTACCAAATCTACAGACTCCTTAGTCGTTTTATTCGTATAAGGAGAAGATAGTAACTCCCTTGGCAGTAAGGGAACATTTGTATCAGGGCATGTATATAGCCCAATACCATCGTCTTATGCGTCTCCCGAGGAGATTTTGACTTCTGGAGCCGAGCTGTTCTATGTACATATTAGAACTTTTATATAAATAAATAAATGTTTTGTGGAAAAATTCCATGTTGTATAAGTGATTATTGATTGACAAATTGATGAAGTAAAATCTGTTACCACACATATGTCATAGATCTCCAATAAGATCATTTATCTTGTTTAGTAAATTATTTTTCGAACCTCTTAAGTCTTAGGATCTCGTGGACGATATCAAAATAAAAATTTAATAATATATCATTTTTGGCAGAATCATGAGGCGAGGAAGCCGTCAACGAGACCCTCTCTCTGAAGAAGGAGAGATTGACCCCGACGTTCGCAAGGCTCTTCATAGAACTCAGCTAGGACCCTCAAAGGAGAAGAAGAGAACCTGGGCGAGGCTATGGAGAAATGGGTGGAAGCTATGGAAGATTATTTTAATGTCACATGCTACAATGAGTGGAGCAAAATGGCTCTTGTTAGGCTGAACATTGTGGAAACAGCCAGGGTGGCATGGAGGAACCATTGTGACACCAACCATCTGGACAGGAATACCAAGTCCTGGAACGATCTTAAAGCCTATTTAAGGAAGAGGTTTTGTCCCCCGGGTTCTTAGAAACCAAAATTGTAAGATTCCTCCCTCCAGGTTTTGAGGTGTGCAGGTGTAAGAACCTCCCCTTCTAATCTTATAATTATTCCCCTCTGAAATAAAAGAAAGATCCTGTTTTTGCCTGGAGAGAGAAAATGTCTAGAGGGAGGTAATTCAAAATTGAGATATTTTTGGATATAGAAATCCTCCTAGTGTCAAAAATGGTTTCCTCTGAAACAGAAATTCAAAAAGAACTTTCCAATGTGCAATTGGAATTAATTGAAAAAAGGTATAAAGAACCTTAGCCTAAGGGTCTAGATTTTCAAAAAAATTTGGATTATGGTCCAATTAAGGTTCCTATGGGCCAATAGGATCAATCCAAGTGTAGGGAGGAGATAAATTGAAGAATAAAAGAAAAACCCCCCAAAAATGAGTAAATGCTCACATAAGATGAAGAGTGGACTAAGGACCAAAGAAAAGAATTAGAAAATTGAATTTTGACACCTTAGTGTGGGGATCTCCCCTCATGAAGTAGGCGCATTTTTCTCATCATTACCCCTAATTTTTAATCAATAAAATGAGATAGTTTCATCTCTCCTCTCTCCTATTTCAAAACTAGATCCAAAAAGTAAGCTAAACTGACCCAAAAATGGTCAAAAATTGACCAAACTGATCTGGAAAATTCTAGAATCAACTTGCTTGGTTAGAGGCTCACTTTTTCCTATAAATAGAAGCCTCCCCCTTTGTAAAAGCTTAATGGTGTTTATGCACTGTTACTCTACTCCTGTCCTGAGCCATCTACATTGAATTTTTTAATAATTCAATTGTTTTTGGCCTAATCCTCTCCAAAGTGAATTGGTGGCCACTATTGCTTCAAACAATAGTAGGACCCTCAATCCCTCAAGCCAAAGGAGAGCTTACAAGCTCCATGTAAGCTGATTTTCTTACTTTGTTTACAAATTTTAATGAAAAATCTATGGTTCTCTTGATTTTTATGTTTTGCAAATGATTGAATTAAATTCAATCGCTATGCCTTTGATGAAAAGACCATCCCCTTCTCTTCTTTACATTCCAACCTTTCTTAATCCTAGAAAGATTAACTAAGTGACTAATTAAACTCTTCTTATTGTTTACTCTCTTTAATTTAAAAAATTGTGTAGATTAGAGTTCTATAATTCTAAATTGGGTTAATTAAGTTAAATAAAGGAGATAAAAATAAGAAATGGTCAGCCATACAAAGGAGGTTATGGCAAAATTTTCCATAAGTTTTGTGAAAAAAGAAAGTTTGTTTTTATGTTATTCCAAAGAGTAATTCCCCTCATTTTTGCCTCTAAAAGAAATATTCTAATTACTCCATGTACATATTCACCTATGAATATGCATGGATATCACTGATATTAATTATTAAATTTGATTTCTATGCATAAAAAGATGCATAAAGAAATTTTTTTATTATAAAAGTGTTATTCTTATTAAATTTTATTTCTATGTATAGAAATATGCATAATGGAGTTTTTTTTATTCTTATTAAATTTGATTTTTATTCATAGAAAGATGCATATAGAAATTTTTTTATTATAAAAGTGTTATTCTTATTAAAATTGATTTCTATGCATAGAAAGATGCATAAAGGAATTATTTTTATCACAAAAGTGTTATTCTTATTAAATTTGATTTCTATGCATAGAAAGATGCATAAAGGAATTTTTTTATTACAAAAGTGTTATTCTTATTAAATTCGATTTCTATGCATAGAAAGATGCATAAAGGAATTTTTTATTACAAAAGTGTTATTCTTATTAAATTTGATTTTTATGCATAGAAAGATGCATAAAGAGATTTTTTTATTATAAAAGCGTGATTCTTATAAAAATTGATTTTCATGCATAAAGAAATTCTTTTTATTTTAAAAGTGTTATTCCTATTAAATTTGATTTTTTATGCATAAAAGGACTTTTTTTATAAAAATGTTATTCCCATTAAAGTAAGAGAGAAATTTCTATCGTTTTATATTCACATTGATTGCAAAAAGAAAATTCAAGAAATCTATCAAGATCAAAATATTCAAATAAATGATTAATTTATTCCTCATTGGAATTCGTAATTAATTTAGAAATCAGTTAAGTGAATATTCAAAGAAAGAAATTCAGTAAAATAGTAACTGAATTATCAAACCTTTTCGAGAAAGATAGTTCAAGAAAAATCTTATCCGACTCGAACCTTGAATCAGACTATGACCAAGACCAAACTCTTTCGTCAGTTTTGAGGAAAGAAGGTGTGACCAGTTTAGAAAAATATACTCAAAACTCCCACCAAATCTGAAACTAAGTTTGAGACCCTTCGAATTGATCTGTGGATCAAGGTTTTAGAATTCGTGGAATTCTGGTATGAAATCCAGAATTCCGATCAAGAAGTTTTGGGGATACTGATTCAAGAAATACTCTTGTATTCAAAAGAAAATCAAATTAGAAAAAGCTACTAAATGGGAATAGCATGTGAATGGATGTGATAAGATGTCAATGGGATGTGATAGGATGTGAATGTTTGTGATTAGATGTAAATAGGAAGCAATAAGATGTGAATGGATGTGATAAGATGTAAATAGGAAGCAATAAGATGTGAATGGATGTGATAAGATATAAATAGGATGCGATAAGATGTGGATGTGGATGTGGATGTGCATGTGAAAGAATGTGGATATGTATGTAAAAGAAGGGATGTGGATGTGTATGTGAAAGAATGGATGTGGATGTGTATGTGAAAGGATGTGATGTGAAATAAAGGGATGTGGATGTGTATGTGAAAGAATAGATGTGGATGTGGATGTGTATGGATAGATGTGGGTAGTCGTACATGTGAATGAATGTGATGGACATGAATGAATGTGATGTGATGGATGTAAATGGATGTGATGTAAATGAATTTGATGGATGTGAATGGATGTGATGTGATGTAATGGATGTGAATGGATGGATGGGATGTGATGTGAATAGATGTGATGAGATGTGATGAGATGTGATGTGAATCAGATAAATGTGAATGAATTAATGAGATGTGTTTACATGTGAATCAGATAGATGTGAATGAATGGATGAGATGTAATGTGATGTGAAACGGGATGTGAATGAATGAGATGTGATGTGAATGGATGAGCATTGAGGTGTGATGAGATGTGAATATGGGTAAATGCGAGTGGATGAGATGTGATGAGGATAAATGAAGAAAGATGTGATGAGATGGAAAATGATGTGATTGGATGAGAATGGGAATACATATGAATGGATGAGATGTGATGAGGATAAATGAAGAAAGATGTGATGAGATGGAAAATGATGTGATTGGATGAGAATGGGAATACATATGAATTGGATGTGGATTAAATAAAGTGGAATGATGTGGAACAATGTGGAAAGATGAGAGTTCATTATAGAAACTGTATTTATGACAGTTTTTAAATGACTATTTTATGTCAATAATGCTGAGGAAGCATTTTGACCGTCTTGTGAATGAGGTCGTGGAGACCTAACTGATAAAGTTGTAACAGCTAACGGAGAGTCGATGGAGGACATCTCGCGTAGCAAGGTTGGCCGAGGTCTTGACCAGCCTCGGTTTGATTTAAATGGTGAGCTTCCGGTACAGTGGATGAGGGACCAAGGAAGCGGCCTATGAGTGAAGCGCTAGGTGACCTGCGAAAGAAGGATCCTAGAGGGTGCTGACCATACGGTGCTCGCCGAAGATACCCACACGTAGATCGTGGAAGATATTGGAACAAGGAGTAAGAGTTGTTTTCTGAATTCGGGCATGGATCTGGTTGATTGACCTTGCTGGTCCTCAACGGGGATGAGTCCATGGCTCTTTTATATGGATCTGTTGGTTGATCTTGCTGATCTTCAATGGAGATTCCATTTTGCCTTTAATAAGTGAATATATTGCTAGGTACTATGAGCTAGGAACTATTGAAAAGGCCCCTGAGTGGACAGGTGGTGAGCGTTCTGGTTGCCAATGATGCCATAGGTACATCGATGAAGGAAAAATTGGAAATTAGGATTCAGTTGGATATTTTGGAGGATTATGATCAATGATACTATAGTTTCATTAAAAGATTATCTTAAAGATAGCTGAATCTGTGAAAAAGGAAATTTCATATTGGGTGTGTAAGTGGTGTGACTAGTTTTAAGTTTGCATGAATATCTGGCTAGGGTGCTTGGGAACTCTTTTCCCTGGTACCCGGGATAAAACCTAACCAAATTCTTAAATGGATCACATCACTACAGTGGTTGGGCGGTTGGCTAACCCACGGGACTGGATGGGGTTAGGCTGACTGATGGATCCCTAAAATGAGACTCAATTCTGTTATGGTACGATAGATGAAGTAAATCCCAGATAAAAATTATTCTATGGAAAAGAATCCGGCTGTGCCTCTCAAATTAGGAAAAAAGTGTTGGTCTCTATGATCCAAGTGTAAGTCTTTTCCTTGATCTGACTATGGGACTTACGGGTTCGGTCAGATCAGTGTAGTTAGTTAAGGCTCTTGACTACGTTAGAGTAAAAATACCCTAGAGGAATCGCCCGTGCTTTTCGGGTGAGGGAAGTTTTTCCGGGTTCGTTTGGAAGAACTGACGGATTAGTCTCTTATCCGAATATACATGGGTGAGGACCCAAGTGAGGGACCCTGCCCCGCGCAAGAAGTGCTACTTCCGCTCTGCTAGCACCGCAGAATTCATTGCACGGAGGAGGGGATAGGGATCTTTCAAAAATGAATGAAGTTTTAGAGCTAAACCAAGGGAGCAAAACCATCGAAGAATATCACCAGGCATTTGCTCTTCTCCTGAAGTATTCACCACCTCTAGACGAAGAGCAACTCATGGCCAGGTTCATTCAGGGAATGAACGAACCCTTAGACACACTCGTCAAGAATGCCAAGCCAGTGTCCATGTGGCAGAAGCTGTCAGAATGGCGAAGGACTTCGCCAAAGCTTTCATCGTGAAATTCCCACCAAAGTCAGCTCCCTCATCCTTCAAGAGATTGCAGACACTGGGAAGTTCTTCTAACCTTCCGCCTCCAAAGAGACACCAAGGTCCCAACCAGAATGGGAAGCTCCAGGAATGAAGGAAGACCTTTCCCTCGAAGTACTTTCTCAGGAACTACGGCTCTCTCAAGAATGCAAAGCAAAGAGCTTCGAAGTGAGAACAAGTGCTTCGAATGTCAGGGGTTTGGGCACTAGCTCAACGATTACCCATCTCCTTCCATGGGCCAAGGAAGCCAGGGTCCTAGAATTCAAAGAAAGACTCCTTTGTATCAGTCCAATTAGGGTCCCCGTGCCAAAACCAGGGCAACCCTAGAAGAGCGCCAACTCAGTCTACAGCCTCCATGCAAAGTAGTCTCCAAACTCCCTCCCAGAATTGGGGTAACCAAAGAGAGAGAGTTCCACCTCAGACTGCAGCAGCCAGAGCTGTCACTATAGCTGCTCAAGTGGAGGAAGAAAAAGGACAGATCTATGCAGCAATAGAGCATCAAGGGAATAACCGTCAATTTTTAGTCCTCTAGAATCCAGCAGAGTACCAGGGTAAGCAAGTCAAGCTTTTGATTGATTGAGGCAGCACTCATTCTTTTATTTCCCCAGGATGTCTGCGTAAATTAGTCCTAAATCAAAAATCAGGGAAACCTATGCAAGTGGAATTGGCCGATGGAAAGATTCTTTTCACACACCTTGAGAAGACAGACCTTATTCAGTTTAGCCTAGAAGAGAACATAACAGAGTGCGAGTTCAAAGTCCTACCCTTGGGAATCTATGATGTAATCCTTGGAATGGATTGGCTCCAAAAGTGTCAGGCTGACATTCATTGTCACAAAGGAACCATCTCTTTTTATCAAGATTCTGGGCAACAATCTGGTTAATTCCATCATTCGACATCTTGTTTGTAACACAAACTCTCCAAAAACAACACTCTTATTTGTCCTACACAAACTGTTGTATTCTCTGCCCGCAGCGGTACTATGCTACACCCAAACTATCACAACCAGTGACCTCAACTTGTATACATACACCCAATAGTACCTATAAGATCTCTTTGTAGTATACACAGTTTTTGCACAACCAATCACCCTTCCTACAATACCAAAAATAGAATTCTGTAGAGAATCAAAACTTACCCCTCACAATTCCCGTGAATGCCTCTGAATTGAAAAACGGAGGTCCATACGTACTCGAAACTTATTTTTGGTAGTTAAAATGTTGTCCAAGAGACAACATAGTTTCCCTTAAGCTCCTCTCCCACGAAGAAATCTCCTCAATCGGAGTTCGTTTGCTGGTGCCTCCCGAAGAGCTCCCGACCAGGGGTGTAGTAGCCAACACAAAGGGGGAAGAGTAGATGAAGCTCTTACCCTCGTGTGCTTCATGTACTTCTCTTTCTTGCCACTCAGCTCTTAGCTTGAATGAGGCTCTGATACCATGAAAAGATGCAGGGGAGATAGGAGCTTGAGCTCTTGCAAAGCACACACACACTCTCAAAAACCCTAGAAGAGAACACGCATAGTGAGAGACTGAAAATTGTTGTTCTTCTTCTTTAAGGATGCAAGAGGTCTACAAAGGAGATAAAGTGACTAACACACATACTAGAGTATATATAATCTATCCATAATGTGAACACGCTAAAGTAGATTGGGTAGGTGTGGACTAGTCAGTGTAATCTAGCTAAAGAATCTTTGGCGAAGATTTGTCGGTGCCAGCCACACACTCTCAAAAACCCTAGAAGAGAACACACATAGTGAGAGGCTGAAAATTGTTGTTCTTCTTCTTTAAGGAGGCAAGAGGTCTACAAAGGAGATAAAGTGACTAACACACATACTAGAGTATATACAATCTATCCATAATGTGAACACGCTAAAGTGGATTGGGTAGGTGTGGACTAGTCAGTGTAATCTAGCTAAAGAATCTTTGGCGAAGATTTGTCGGTGCTAGCCACCAAACCCGCCAGTGATGTAAATGTCGAACGGTCACGTATGCGCCTTATGAGTGTTAGCTCATTTTGAGCCTACATCTCAACAATAATCAGTCTCAGCCTCTCTTTTCTACATTCCTAAAGACCTAAACAAAGGATAAAATACTCAGCCTCATTGTTGCTTTTTACTTGTATCTCTTGATTGCCAGACCACAATTCTTATCACTTGTTTGTTAATAAAAACAAACCCAGCACCTCCTTTGCCAACACTCCTTTTAAATGCCCCATCAAAAAACAAAGTTCCATCTATTATCCTGTAACTCCTCATCATGCATACTATCATTATGCTTTTCAATGTCTTTAATGAGTTTGGGTTTAACCTGGACCTCCTTGTAGGTGAGCATATATGCCATGTGAGCTCTCACACTATCTTTTTTTATGAAACTCATATCACATTCTTGTAAATTTGTAATACATTTTTTGTACCATTGGGTTGTCACCTAGATATCTCATCACATCAGGCAGTAAATTACAAGAGGTAACAAAAACAAAAGATCTATAAATCAAATAAGATTTCAATCTTTTAGGGCATACACAGGTGTCCATATTAACAAATCAAACTCATGCCATGTATTCTCCATCTCACCCATTATCTTAATGATATAAAAAATAGGCCTCATATAAGATTGCTTTGTCTCTTTCTACATAAGCACTACTCCGACTGCATGCTTTCCAACACCAAGGAGGATCAGATAGAAAGGTTGGCTCCAATCTGGGCACATCATTGTTGGAAGAGTAGAAAGAATATCTTTAACAATCTTTAAATCATTCTCGTCCACTTCGACTCCACATAAATGGATCTCGTTGACTAGATTTTGAAAGGATAAACATGTCCTACAAGCATACAAAAAGATCTAGACAAATACCCAGTTTTTTAACAAAACTCATTAGTTTCTTGGTTGACCTTGGGCTCTCTATTTGTAGTAAGCTTTCCACTTTTGAAGGATCTGGGGCTATTCCATTTTCACTTACTTCATGACCTAAGAGTACCACTTGATCTCTTGCTATCTTACATTTAGCTAGATTGAGCTGGGCTCCATCATCATCAAGGAGTTTAAACATTGAGTCAAGCCTCTCCACATGTATCCACCTATCACTGTAAACATAAAAGCCATCCATAAATATCCTAACAAAGGTTCCAAGGTAAGCAGCAAGGGTTTTGTCTACCTAGGTTTGAAAAACTGGCATAAGCATTGAGAAGTCCAAACACTCCCTATGGAATAATAAAGCTGGTCCTTTTTTTATCTTTCAGGGCTATCCTAATTTGATAATCGCACTAAACCCATCATAGAATGAGTATCTCTCATGCCCTGCCACTTGGTCTAATATCTCATCCTCAAAAGGAAGAGGATAATGATGCTTTTTTGTAGAAGCATCATTAAAGGGTTTGTAATCCACACAGACTCTCCACTTGTTACCCTTCTTAGGCACAATAACTATAGGGGAAACCCAATCTCCATCATCGATAGGGAAAAGATTGCACTTGGATCATAGAGACCAACGCTTTTTTCCTCATTGCACTTGGATCATAGAGACCAACGCTTTTTTCCTCATTGAGAGGCACAGCCATTGATTCTTTTCCATAGAAAAATTTTTGTCTGGGATTTACTTCATCTATCGTACCATAACAGAATTGAGTCTCAATTTAGGGGTCCATCAGTCCAGCCTAGCCCCATCCAATCCTGTGGGTTAGCCAACTGCCCAACCACTGTAGTGATAAGATCCAATTAAAAATTTGGTTAGGTTTTGTCCCGGGTACTAGGGAAAATAGTTCCCAGGCCCCCTAGCCGGGTATTCATGCAAACTTAAAATTAGTCACACCACTTACACACCCAATATGAAATTACCTTTTTCACAGAATCAGCTGTCTTTAAAACAATCATTTAATGAAATCATAGTGTCACTGATCATAATCCTCAAAATCTCCAGTTGAATCCTTAATTCCTTCAACAGAGGCTGTAAAAGAGAATCTGTAAATGAGTGAGAAACAGTGAAAAGGTGAGAGGTATCTACTAGGAGAGAATAAAGGGTAGCATGAGAAGTTCTAGAATGTGTGGAGATATTCTGGGAAGAGTGAAGAGTTGGAGAGAATCAAGCAAAAGAGTGGAGTGAATCAAGGAGAGATCAGTGGGATTAGATGCTTGGCATCTTGTGGATGTAAACTCTATAAATTGAGGCATTGGCCTAATGAGAATTTGCTGGTTTTTTGAGTATCCATGCCTACATTAAGCTATCAGTTAATTGCTCACTAATCTCGTCTTAATCATCTAATCTCTTTATTAATGATGTTGATTCTTACATTTGATCCACCATAGCTCATCACTTTGCTTGTATTTTAACATGGTATCACATCCTAGCTTAATATCCATCCAATTTATGAGCTTATTATCTTGCCCTTATTAATTAGGATTACGAGATAATCAATTTTTAGCAACAAGTTCTCTACACCCCCAACTGGTGGAGGGGCTTGATATCCCTCCAAGCTTAACATTAGGCAATAGCCTCTTAGCCACACATAGCTAACCCTCCCATGCATCAGCTCATCTACTCATATCTTCAAACCGCCGTCGGGACCTGTAGAAATCCGAGAAATCGCCAGCGCTTTTTTCTAAGAGTAAAGCTGCAAAATTGTCCTTATTACTACTTGGAATTGGAAGCAAAGGAGCTAGCCCAAGGGGTTTTTGGATGCTTTGAGCATGCTAGTGGCCTCAAAATCTAGAAATTCTTCAAGGAAAAGTGAAATCAAGCTCTACATCAAATCTGCACAAGTGACTTTGGTAAAACGGAGATTAAGCATTCAATGTTTGGTCAAATCTTTTGTTTATTGACTTGATCCTCTACTAGACTAACTGCTATTGATGGCTTTAAAAGGAGTTGAGCTCATTTGAACTCTAAGGCCCCAGATCTGGCCCCCCTGCGCACTCTGTTTTTTGCACACAAAATAAGGAATTATTTTGCTAATCAGTGATTAATCAACACTAATCATTGTATTTTGGTGCAATTGAGGGTTCAAATTTACCATTGGGTATCTGATACAGATCCTTATCACTTCATATTACAATTCGGAGATGGTTTAATACTCCAACCATTCAGTACAGATTTGTTACCCTTGGCTTTATGTAATTTTTGGTGAATTTATACTGATAAATCTGTTGTAATCATCACCTAAACACCAGATTGAGTTGTAGAAGGGTAGACAATGTCTTTGAATCTTGAATTGGATCAAGAGGTAAGACCCCCTTCACATCATCTCATGAGCACAGCATAAGAGATAGCTAAATTTAATGGGGAAGCAATTTTATACATGGCAAAAACCGTGTATTTGCTCATGAGGAAAAATCTGTGGGGGCTAGTTGAGGGAAGAGACGAATGCCTAGAGGTGATTGGGAAAAATGAGTGGAAGAGCAGGAATGAGAAAGCATTAGGACTCATTGCACTCAGTTTAAATGATGAAATCATTCTATGAACCTCAAGGAGCTCCTTGATGTGGCCTGCTTGTGAAAACTATTAACGGAAAACACCTAGCGGAGTCATTCACCTTTCTTATGTAAGGATTATTTTGGTTAGACTAAAAGGAGCTAACAGAATACCAGCTAAGCATTAGGATATTGTGATATGAGGCCCAAGTGAGTCTTGCTGCCCTTAGTGTGATTTCATTGCCATAAATAGAGGGATAGCGCTCTCTCTCTCTCTCTCTCTCTCTCTCTCTCTCTCTCTCTCCACTATGTGTGAGTGTGATAGGATCTACAAAAAAAGCTATGTCAATTTTTCTTATTATTAAATATGTATATGGGGGTGAGAAGTCAAGAGCTCCACTACAAGGAGGTGGGGGTTTGCAAATAGGCAAGGTAGGTGGCAGTGAGGATGTACACATGGGGCACAAGAAGGTGTCCATGTGTACCTTAGGAATATATCCTTTGGTTAAGCTAATACAACGTGAACTCCCCACATGTTCCTATTTGCACCTTCAAATGATTTGTGGAGAATATGTCCATTAGGGGAAATTTGGGCTCCAAATGGGCCCTTTAATGGCTTTCTCTCTCCTCCTGTAATCCCAAAAAAAGTGCAAAAATAATATTATTATATTGGATTTCTCTCTCTTCTTTTCGAATCTAAATTTGTCTTTTTCCATATTTTCTAAAGAGATTCAATGCTTATTTTATTCTAATGTTCTTAAATTCCACGTAACTTCAACCCATGCGAGTGGACATTCATAAATGTGAAAAGCTAGTACTCTATAAAGTAAGAAAACAAGTACGAGGATATTTTTGACATATGTAGTAGTAACTATGAAACTATATTTTTGACATAAGTACAACATGGAGTTAGAAGATGTTAATTGGAAATAGTAGCATTTTTTAAAAGAACTCAAATATATCTTCGGAAGTGAACTTAGTATTATGAAAAGTTCTTTTTTTCAGCGCAATCAAACATGCTTAAGTTCTATTCTAGTGCATTTTCATGAGATTATGGTGGTTGTCATTGGACGAGTTTTCCCCTAATTCAATAGCTACACTTTTCCATTTGAATTTCCCTCCATTCAAATATTCAATCTCTCAAGGAAGCCTCTAAGCTTTCACCTGAATCTCCTCTTTCCTCACATACTATTTATGCATAAACAGCAATGAAGAGAGATTTGGCTTTCTGGTGCCTTCAAGTGGAACCAAAAAGTCATATTTGCCTTCATTGATTTTCTATACTTGACTATTTTTCTACTAAAAGTGTTATTGCATCAAGAAGGGCATCAAGAAGTGTTACTACAGTGCTCAATGGAGGTATGGCATTAATTTTTATGTTATTTGAAATGCAAGTGTCTGAAATTAATGATATAGTTTTACTGCACCGTATATTTTTGCAAAGAAAGGAGTTAGTTACAATTTTAGTATTGTTTTGTGGTCTATAGAACATCAGAGATAATTCTAAAAAGCAATGTATACATGGGGACCTGGATGATGAGTATGCTCCTCTCTATAAGAGAACAGAGGCTTCTAAGGTCAAGCCTTATGTAATGCAACAAGCCAAGGAATTAGGTAGAAATCATGTTGATATATGGATGGAAGAATCAATTTACCCACCTAATCCCTTGACCCAACAACCACCTAAATTTTCAGGCCTAACTTCTTTGATCAAATATGTTTGTGAGGGCAATGCTGGCTTGCTTGGTTACACAACAAGGCTTGCTAGTAGTCAGGTGCAAAGTGTTTGGATATCATCACAAAGGATGTTGAATATGAAGGAAGCTCAAATCAATTAGTTAAATGCTTGACTGTCTAACAAGGAGAATGAATACAATGAGTTGGTAGAAGTTGTTCATGCTCAGCATTTGAAGAACCATGAATTGGATCAAAAGAAAAGGATCTAGAGGCTAAGAATAATAAATTAGAAGGGGTATTAGAGAAGACACTAAAACATGGGCCCACCTCTAATTTGGATGCACGTGAATGAAAAGACCACTTTTTATTACATTGTCAAAAAATAGTGGAAACTACAAACGTTGTATGCATGCTGAAACTGATAAGCTGAAGAACCTTAAACAAGATAGTGGAGCACTCTAAAAAGTCTTCTCAAGATAGATGGTGAAGTTTACACTTTCTCATTCAAAGTTTAGAACAATTAATGATGATCTTGTGCATGCACGATTGCAAGATGTGAAGAATGCATTTATTATAACTCAAACAACTCAAGGTATTTGTGACAAAGTTGGTTTAAGTATAGAATCCTATGCAATGATCTACAGACAAATGGATGTAGGTTTTAAGTCCATGTCGCATAGCAAAAGGGTAACTCCACTACCGTGCCATTATAGTGTCAGAAAATCAAGGCAACAATTGAATAACAATGTCCTTGAACTCATTGGTGAGCCTAAACACATAGTTCACTCACATGTATTCAAGCATTGTGCTATTGAGTCTCGAGCCTTTTATGCCAAGCTCGCTCGCCTCTAAGCCACGCTGATGGATTTTTTAGTGTCCAAACCCTAGTTCCCAAGACACGTGCTTGCCCAAACCTCAGAAATGAGAATTAGCCCATTGGGTATAATTAGAACCATAGAAATAAGAGCCTTTTGCATGGCCACCTAAAAATAGAAGTAGTTGTTGCCAGTTTTAGTTAAGAAAAGGAGAGGCTAGGTGCTGAGTGGGTGATCATGCTTTTTTAGAAAAGGAGGATCTTTTGCATGCATGGGAGAGAGACAGCCGAGAAAGAGGGGTGAAGAGCCAAGATTTGGAAGAAGCTTGTGAAAGCTTGTTAAAATAGTGTTTTTTTGAAGAAAGACACGTGAGTAGTGTGAGGTGGAGAAAGACACTGGAGTAGTGTGAGGTGGCTTGAGTTTGTCCATAGTAGAGGGTGCAAAAGAAAGCAGAGGATCTTTTAGGAGGTTGAGGTGCCCTAGGATCTCTGGGAGTGCAGCTTTGTTACAACTTTGATCAATCTAGTGCTTTGCTCAATTATTCCTTTCTGTGATTGAAGATAGAGACCTACAGAAAGTGGTTGCGGATTCCATTGATGTTTATACCTGTGAAGATGAAGACATAGGTTTGAAGAGTTGTCGCTAGGATATACTTGTGGATGATCCCTCAGGCTTTTGGTGTTTCTTATCTTTTTTTTAAACCCCATGTCTTAGGGTTGTTGAGATTGGCTGGATTTCATCTATACGCTTGAGTGTGAGTTTTAATCCCATAAGTTGGATTGACGAGTTTTTATGCTCTAATGTTATATTTGTGTTGTTTTGATGGAATTTGTTGAGAAGACTCAATTGTAAGTGAAAGTATTTACTAGCACAGAATCAGAACTGAGTTAGATAACTTTAAATTTTGAGTCAGCAATGTCTGACTGGTCAGACACTGTTGACTAGTCAGTTGGAGTCAGCTGTGTATGTAGATTAATCAGCTCTACTAATGTTGTAGAAGAGTAGATCTAGTCTTGTTGGATTGAAGGGAAGCCTCTGAAATTTTGGTTTAACAAGCATAGGACTATCATAAGTCAAACAGATACGTTTGTGGACTAGATTGTGGTCCAGGTGTGAGCTGAGGGATGATTCAAGTTAGAAGGGTGTTAGATAAGGTTAGATGTGCATCCAAGGAGATCAGTTGGAGGTGTAGAAGGGTAGATATGATCCTTTTGGGTTGAAGGGAAGTGGTTCTGGGTTTGGTGTGATGGTCAAAGGATTGTCAGCCAACAACAGTCAATCGGATTGATTTGTGGGATGAAAGTGTTCTAGAGTCAGTATAGACAGACAGTGTTGTCAGTTTTGAGTTTGTTGTGTTGAATCTTTGTGGGATCTAAGGTATTTGAGTGTGTGGAAGTGTCAGAGGAAACTGGAGTGGAAAGATTTGATTCAGATTTGAGTCAGCTAAATTAGTTGTCAGATTTGAGTCAGCTAAATTAGTTGTTTGATTTGAGTCAGCAATAATCAGCAGAGCAAGTGCTGACAGGTTCAAAGAGGTTTTAAGGCAAGGCATTTGAAGGTTGCTAACATTGGAGGACATTTTGGGAACCTAGAGGACATGTATCTGACTAGGTTCAGACAAATATGTGATTCAGGTTCTCGTCATGAACTGATCAGTAGGGTGTCAGTTGAGAACTTTTTTGGTCAGCTGGTTGTTTAGATGAGGTCAGTTGTTCAAGAGTTAGGAGTGAAGATCAGAGTTTTGGGAGTGAGGTCTGACCTAGGAGAACAATTGGTGGAGTGAGATAAAGATTAGAGGATATCAGTTGAGTTGTAAAGTGCCTTGGAGTTGTGATTTTGGTGTTCCCCACATCTGATTCCAGTATATATTCTTCTTGTGTGGCTCTGCTGGTGGTGATATAGAGGCCATCACCTAGGACCATCACATGTTTTGGGATAGAGTGTGTCTAAGAAATGTGTTTTTTCTAGTGTTGTGGTGCTAGCATATAATGTCCTCCCTATGGTGGTGTGTTGGGAACGAGCTATAGAGGCAAACTCCCCCGAGGCATCATTGTTTTGGTGCCCACACTTAGGAGGGCTTTGAAAGCACCCTTTAGATTACTTGCAGGCTTGAAGAAATTCTTAGCAATATAGATGGTTGCTATGATGATATATCCAATGTTTCATGGCCATGCTGGTGAAGATCCAAAAGAATTCTTAGCAGAGGGATGGAACTTACTGCCTTCACCTTTGGTAAGGAGAGGGATGAAGATAAGCTGACTTTGCTGAATATGTTGCTGAAAGGTGACACTAAAATATGGTTCCAGGCATGGAGAGCCCAACCAACCTGGGGGCAGACATATGAGGATATTAAGGTAGCTTTGGTGTAGCACTACAAGCAAAGTGAATCCC
The DNA here is from genome assembly GCF_041138505.1 of Cibotium barometz. Taxonomy (NCBI): domain Eukaryota; kingdom Viridiplantae; phylum Streptophyta; class Polypodiopsida; order Cyatheales; family Cibotiaceae; genus Cibotium; species Cibotium barometz. The sequence goes on along the minus strand of NC_141057.1, from coordinate 38,937,742 downwards.
TTGATGGCAAGAAATTTAAAACTTGAATCGAATGTTTTTGACAGGTTTGTAGATCACTTTGAATATATGTGGGGAATGTGGGACACCTCCCTGGGAGGGAGTCGAGCACTCACCAGTTCTTCTAAAGAAGGACATGTTCATCCAGTCTCTCCATGCAGACTTGAGGAAGAAGGTGGAACTAACGAGGCCAAGGACTTTTGAAGAAGCTTTAAGGATTGCCAAGGAAAAAGAATGAAAGTTGTAGAGGATGGCTTAGAAGCAAAGATAGGTCCAAGATGAAGGAAGACCAATCATGCATGGGGAGAGAAGAGTAGAAGAAGGGAGAGTTGCTCTAGTGGTTCCAATAGTCACAAATGAGCTCATGCAAGGAATCACCCATCTGACTCAACAAAAGGAAAAACTCAATTTGAATCTTATGCAAGGGGGCAGGAATGCTTCTAGGTAGGAGATAGGGATGGTCCAAGAGGTAGGGGAAGAGGAGGACCTAATATGAATGTACAGAGCTTCAATTGCATGGAGAGAGGCCATATTTCTCCTCATTACCCCTACCCCAGGAGGATGGGAGGTGACATCTACCCTTTGCCACCCAGTAGAGAAGACAGACAAGATGCTAGGAGGGAAGAGGAGATTCCAAATCAACAAGTACCATAGGCTCAACAATAGCCAGGGAATGGTCCTAGACGGGGAGAGATAAATCTCATTAGGATGGATGAAGAGGTAGATATTGTTAGTATACACTCAATGCCTGCCTCTCAGCATGTATCTCACTTTGATGTATAATGCACATAATTTGTTAGGCCCTCATTATGAGGAGTAGCCATTGTGCATATGTCTTTAGTGGGAACCCTGGCTTAGACACCAATGGGATCATTATTGTGACCATTGATGATGGTTAGGAGATGGTCAGGAGTACGAGCGTTAGTTGGGGCCTAGGGCGGTGCCCTAGTGCTAGCCCCCCTGGTGGGGATTCGTCGGGGGCAAGAGCCCCCAAGGAAATGGTATAAGGAATATTTCCTAGAATATTCCCTCAGATACTAGGTCCATCATTAGTGGGCGGTCGCGGCCACGTTCTTGATAAACAAGGGTGACCGGTGTATATGGAATGTAACCACCCTCGTTGTATACGCATCTACCACATCGCCTTCAGTACTATATATAGACATGGTTGTCATGAGCTAAGGCATCCAATGCTCGATGAGTATCCACCACCTTCTAGAGTCTGTCTAGATCGCCATCTAAGCTCTACTTGTTGAGAGTGCACGGGTGGAGAGCCTCATCACTTATACCTCTTTGGTATAATCAGAATTTTTAAATTCTCTCCATTGTGTATCTATTGCATTATCTATTGTGCTTTGTCTTGCTATCTCTCTCCTTTGTTCCATATTCTTATATGGTATCAGAGCTTAGGTTCTCTTAGCAGGAGTAGTGCATAAATTTTAGTCTTTCTTTGCATAGAATCTTAGGAGTAATGGCTTCTATCTCGGTTTCTACTATTGCTACACTTGTCTTGTGCATTCGTCCACCTGCCTTCACGAAAGGCAAGCTTGATGGGACAAACTACACTCTCTGGAAATTCGAAATCAATGCCATTCTAGACTCTTATGAGCTCCTAGAAACTGTTCTGGGAATGGATGCAGAACCAGTAGGAAGTCCCGACCCCAACAACCCTGCAAACATACTTTCACCATATGCTACACTTCTTTGGGCATGGAGAAGGCGCAATGCTGACGCACTTTGTGCCATCGTCACCAACATAAGTGATCATGTTCTCACTCTGATTCAACATACTACTAAGGCTGTAGAGGCTTGGATCATATTGATAAATCAGTATGAGACTTAGAATCAGACCAGGATTCAGAACCTAGAGAATCAGCTTGTTGCTAAAAAGTTTACTAAAGGAGAAGCTGCTGAAGCATTTCATCTCATGGATCAAAAATCCGCGAGATCAAATGGCTGCTGTAGGAAATACATACACTAGTGAGAGGAGCTGTGGCCCAAAGGTGCATCCGAATTCTTCCACATAAGTATGATGGCTTGGCTACATCACTAAACACTCAGGTTAGAGTACCACCTTTATCATTTGATGAATTTAGTGCTATGTTACTTGAGGAGGATATGCAACTGAAGACCCGCGATGGTGGTGATGCTACATTTTCGGCCAATGCTAAAGACAAAGGTGCAACATCAGAAAAAGAAGAAGCCAAAGAAGAAGAAGTTTCAACAGAGTTGCTATTACTATGACAAGGAGGGTCACGTTGTTAAAGACTATAGAAAGATGCAGGCTGATCAGAAGAACGGCACCCTGAAGCCTTCATGGAAGGGAAAGGAGACAGTCAACAACGTCGAGACCGAGCTTGAACTTTGGGTCACCATTGAAGAGGTATGCTCATCTGCTCGTCTGCTCATGCTCTAGTTGATGATTCATGGATTTTGGATAGTGGAGCATCTCAACACATAACCAGTAAAAAAGGGCTGGTATAGTTCTTGGAAGCCCTACATTAGTGTTGTTGGGAATAATGTTGAATTTCTAGCCGAAGGGTTTGGAACCATATCTTTTGTGGCAGCTACTACTGGTGTGCTCTATGTACCCCAAATAAAGAGAAATCTACAATCAGTTGTTGCTGCAATGACAGATCGTGGGCTTGAAGTACGCTTCAAGAAAACTGAAGAAAAAATCCTAGATGTTGTTGGCAAGGTAGTCGGCAAAAAGGAGTAAGGCACAACAATCTCTACGAGCTGAGTCCCCTTACAGTGTCTACAAGATAAGAGCACAAGCAAGATTTGGCACGAGGGATTTGGTCACATTGGATTTGTTATGCTAAAGGAGATGCAAAAAAAGGGTATGGTAGCTAATTTGCCTGCATTTTTAGAATTGCAAGAACCATGTGAAGCTTGCATGATGGGCAAGCAACAACGCAAGGCATTTTCACCACAGGAAATCAGCAATCAACAATTGGGCAAAGACTCCTCTAGAGTTGGTACATGCTGATCTTTGTGGCAAAATATCTACTACTGCATTAGGAGGATCTTCTTACTTTATTCTGTTAGTCGAAGATTATAGTAGGAGGATGTAGGTTTATTTCCTTCGGATACAGTCGGAGAAATAGTCCACCGTGGGCTCCACCCACCAGTCAGATTTTCGCCAAGGAGGAGGAGTGTTCATGGATCAAAAATCCGCGAGATCAAATGTTGTAGGGAATACACACACTAGTGAGAGGAGCTATGGCCCAGAGGTACATCCAAATTCTTCCACAGAAGTATGATGGCTTGGCTACATCACTAAACACTCAGGTTAGAGTACCACCTTTATCATTTGATGAATTTAGTGCTATGTTACTTGAGGAGATGTTACTTGAGGAGGAGATGCGATTGAAGACCCGCGATGGTGGTGATGCTACATTTTCGGCCAATGCTAAAGGCAAAGGTGCAACATCAGAAAAAGAAGAAGCCAAAGAAGAAGAAGTTTCAACGGAGTTGCTATTACTATGACAAGGAGGGTCACGTTGTTAAAGACTGTAGAAAGATGCAAGCTGATCAGAAGAACGGCACCCTGAAGTCTTCATGGAAGGGAAAGGAGTCAGTCAACAACGTTGAGACCGAGCTTGAACTTTGGGTCACCATTGAAGAGGTATGCTCATCTGCTCATGCTCTAGTTGATGATTAATGGATTTTGGATAGTGGAGCATCTCAACACATAACTAGTAAGAAGGGCTGGTATAGTTCCTGGAAGCCTCTACATTAGTGTTGTTGTTGGAAATAATGTTGAATGTCTAGCCGAAGGGTTTGGAACCATATCTTTTGTGGCAGCTACTACAGGTGTGCTCTATGTACCCCAAATAAAGAGAAATCTACAATCAGTTGTTGCTACAACAATGACAGATCGTGGGCTTGAAGTACGCTTCAAGAAAACTAAAGCAAAAATCCTAGATGTTGTTGGCAAGGTAGTCGGCAAAGGAGTAAGGCGCAACAATCTCTACGAGCTGAGTCCCCTTACAGTGTCTGCTGCAGATAAGAGCCACTTCCAAAGTGAACACAACATCTCTTTGATGAGCATAATCCAGTACCTAAGAAGCCAAAATCTTCAGCTGATGGACCATGCAAATCAAGGAGAATAGAGGAGTAGAGAAGAGCATCTGATCTCATTGTCAAATATGGCCTTGATGGCTGAGATAATGGGAACATTGAAGGAGCCAGCCACCTTAGATGAAGCCTTAGCAAATCCAAAGTGAAAAAACGTGATGCAGTCTGAGTATGACAACATCATAAAGAACAACACCTGGGAGCTAGTTGACTGACACCAAACAGAAAGATAATTACCACATGGGTTTTGAAAGCTAAGTATAAGGCTGGTGGCTCACTTGAAAATTACAAAGCTAGGTTAGTTGCACAGGGATTTGCACAGGTAGAGGGTTTCAATTTTGATGAAACCTTTGCTCCCACAACCTGTATGACAACTATCAAGGTGGTACTTGCCTTGGCTGCTCACAAAAAGTGACCAATCTTTTACATGAATGTCAAATCAGCATTCATGAACGGTCATCTCAAGGAGGAGGTATATGTAGCTCAGCCACCAGGTTTTGAGATGTCCAGAACAGAAAACAAAGTTTACAGGCTAAAGAAGGCATTGTGTGGGCTGAAATAGGCCCCAAGGGCATGGTATCACATGATAGACCAATTTTTCAAAAAGATTGGGTTTATAAGAAGTGCTTCTGATGCTAACTTGTATGTTCTAAAAAGGCATGCAAGATTGTTTTAGTTGTCTTGTATGTAGATGACTTAAACATTTCAGGTGACAAATGAAGAGATGATCTAGTAGACAATGGATATGCTAAGCCATGAGTTTGACATGACAGACTTGGGTCTTATGCATTTTTGTTTGGGGATTAAGGTCTGGCAAGAGTCACGTAAAATCTTCATTTCGAAAGCAAAAGTATACTTGGGAGATTCTCAAAGCATTTGGGATGACAAACTGCAAGCCTATGTCTATGCTAATGGAAGTGAACGTGAAGCTTTCTACAAAAGATTCTTCATCACTTGTTGACATCAGGAAGTATAGGAAGTTAGTGAGGAGTTTGATTTTTCTCACTAACACTAGACCTGATATCAACTTCATAGTTGGTGTGTTGAGCAGGTTTTCCAACAAGCCACAAGAGATTCATTGGAAGGAACGAGGGCACCTAGGTACATCAGAGGTACTCTTGAGTATAGCATCACTTACAGCATGGGTGACACTCTGACAGGTTATTGTGACTCAGATTGGGCAAGAGATTGTGATTCTAAGAAATCAGTTTTTGGATATTGTTTTTTGCTTGGTTCCAGTGCTTTCTCTTGGACCAAAAAGCAACCTACAGTGGCACTTTCTTCCACAGAGGCTGAGTATACTTTGCTACATGTGAGGTAGTATGGCTGAGGAGAATCTTGGTTGACATGGGAGTTCAGATCAAGGAGGCTACAGTCTTGCGGTGCAACAATCAGAGCTGCATGGCTATCTCCAAGAACCCTATGTTTCATGCTCGCATGAAGCACAATGAGATTCAGTAACATTATGTGTGGGAGCTGATAGAGGATGAGATAATGGAGCTGGAGTATTGCTCTACAGAGAAAAACTCCACCGACATCTTCACCAAGGCTCTTGGGAAGGACCAGCTCACTCGACATCTTCATCGACTTGGCATTGGGCCAAAAACCTAGTTCATCTTCAGGTGGACATTAAGGGGTGGGGTGTTAGTATACACTCGATGCCCGCCTCTCAACATGTATCTCACTTTGAAGGTAGTTTGTTGAGTTAACATATAACTAAAGTATCTTAAATATTGCAAGTTTTTCAAAATTGAGAAAATACAATTGGCAAAAGTAAAAACAAAATGGTTGTGTGTTATCTGTTGTATATATACTTTGCTGGTTTTTACTACTAAGCCATTCTCTCTCTCATACTCTTTGCATCTCTAAGGTTATTAATGTCGTGGTGTCAACTATATACTCTTTTTACTAAGTCTTACTCCACCGGGGTGTCTTCTAGCTTAGTTATGACGTCTCTCTCTCTCTCTCTCTCTCTCTCTCAGTCTCTCTCTCTCTCTCTCAAGAGGGTACACATCTTCCATGCATCTCTACATTGTATTCATAGGTGTTGCATACATGAGAGATCAAGGTATAGGCCTTAGGTGTGACATGTAATAAGTAAACTAAAACAAGGTTGAAATCGAATTATTTTGAAAGTACATTATTGTAGAGACAAGTAAGTTTCTCAAACGCATATAAGAATCCCTACATGGCACACACCACCATCTAGTCCGAGTTGGTAATGCCTTGGCATGGTGACAGGTAGGTCCAAAGTTTGAGACACGGCACCTACCTAAGTATAATTTATCTCCCTTTCAAAAAAAGGGAGCCACACTGAAAATAGTTGCGATTTCTCATTAATTTGCAAATGGAGTCCTTCCACAACATAATACAAAGGAGAATACTAAAAAAGCGAAAACAAAAAAACAAAAAGGCCTCCACACTTTCACATTCTTTGGCCTTTTCACCTATACTACATGGCAAGACTAAAGGCCACATGATCCGAACCGGTGCTCGAAAAAAAAAACACATTTTTCAACCGATCAAAATAAAGACAACTCTTAAATCAATCCGATTTTTGTTTACATACTATATATATATATATATATATATATATGGGTTTTTGTTTACATACTATATATATATATGGGTTTTATAATTAAAATATATGAAAATCATTTTAAAATAAGGGCTCTTTAAAATCTCAACCGGTTTTTCTTGATTTTGGCGCTAAACGCTGGTTTTTTTTTAAGAGCCCGACCGAGTGTGCCATTCGGCTCCAACTTGGACATCCGCAGAAAGAAATACATGGTGGACGCGCTTCATGACTGTGATTTTGGGCGATCTGGTAGCAAGAGGTTGCTAGCAAACTTGCGAGCCTCTTGAGAGCGTTGTGCAAAGGAGTCATCACGGAAGCATTGGGGGTGGGTTTGGGCTTGGGAGAGATTAAAGGGCATGCCACAAGGGTTCACAGTTTTCGAGAGAGCTGCCCTGTAGTGGTAAACCCTAGCTATGGAAGCATTCAGATTAACCCCACCTTCTGAAGGAATGCTTATCGAGTGTACCCCTGTTGTTATCACCTTGCTTGCCCTCACAATGTACTTCCTTCTACCTTTAGAGCTTACACAATTCCATGGGTCCATCCCCTTGTCCATGCATTCTGGCTCTGTACTTCTACACAAAAACCTCTCTATTGGCCACTCCTCTTCATCTATAGCTACCCTGCAATGGCTTGTTGAGGCTGGTATGTTCCCATATGTTATCCATGGCATCTCCTTGTACTCTTCTAAGAGAGAATTCAGTGTCCTTGGTGGCTGCACATCCAAAAACTCATCAAAATCATGGAACACCACCCACTTTGCCGATGGTTTGCTCCTGTGTAGACAATCATTGATGAAGAGTAGCTGATTGTAGTACCATGATATATATTTCTCTTGCTCTTGGACTTCAATGATGGTGAGCAACCCTGCGTCGAGAAAATGCGCCATAGCCATGCGAGCCTCTTGTGTTAATCCTCCTACATTGTAGAAGAAAAAGTGGGCTTTGCCTTCAAACACATAATGGTGGTATGTGAGCCATTGGATAAACCAATGAGGCCTATCACAGTGGTGGATTGGGGGGCTACAATATGCATACTCATACTTGGGTGTGGTATTCAAAACCTCTTGCACCTCTCCTCTCTTCTCTTTCTTGGCAACAACTCTGGTTTCTTTGATGAATCTGCCTCCTACAAACACAGAGATGGCAAGGATTCCACCATAGCCACTGGCTCCCACATCATCATCAAAGGTACAATTCACAATGGCTGGCACATAGAGCTCCCCATTCTCATCATAAGTGATGTAGAGCATGTTGGCTTGTGTTGTGTTGAAATGAGTTTTGTCTTGTAGAGGCTCTTGCAGATCATGGGTGGCATTGTTTGGGTGCCATTCACAAGTATACACAGGAGGCCCAGCTCTTCTTATCAAAACAGAAGTGATTCCAACTATGAAGAAGCTACTAAGAGAAGCTCTATAGGCATTCATCTCCACAAAAGCATAATGGGGCATTCCATGAGCTTGAAAGAAGGGGAAGCTCTCCTCTGCAGGGTGGTGTTGTTCCTGTATAGGGGAGGGGGGAGGTGAAAAGAGAGCTTGTTGCTCTTGTGTTGCTATGGTTGGAGCAACTGTATCACCATAGCTAGAAGAAGAAGAAGAAGAAGAAGAAGAAGTAGAGTAAGTGTTGATGCCTTCTTGAAGACCCAATAAATCTTCTGAGACGCTCATCATCTTACCCATGAGACTAGATTGCAGGACATACATCAAAACTATGAACAGGGGCATCTGCAAAGCCAACGCCATGGCAACACTCAAGAGCAGAGAGAGGCAGTTCTTGCTAGATTTTGCCATGGCAGCAACAATTACTTCTTCTTGTTCTCCTGTCCCTTCTTCAACCGCCCCCTTATGGCTTCTACCATGCTTGGAACGATTGCGCCTGGGCTTGGCCTTATTGAATCTAACGTGAAACCGTGGCAATCTTGGACTCGCCCAAGATTCATCTTTCTTCATCACATCTACAAATTTGTTTTCCTTGTAACTTCACGTCTCTTGGTCGTGGCCCATGGTTAGACGTATTCCCTTGTATATATTCTCCTGTTTTATATAATCACTTATCATGCATTAATTAATTAATGAATCAAAGTATGCTATGGTTTAAACACTTAGGTATCTAGATTCCACACCTAAGTTAAAACTTATATATATATATATATATAGAGAGAGAGAGAGAGAGAGAGAAACCATACTTGATTAGAAAACCATACTCTATAAACATTAGAAAACTTATTTTGTCAATAGCATGTTCACCACAACTTGTTTGAATGTGCAAAAAACAACATGTGGAGACCTTATTCTCACAACTTGTCATGTTGTATATAATTAGTCAGCCTAACCTAAGGACATGATCCTTGATCATTCAAAAGGTGCATGCACCTCTATGCCTATGCGCCCATCCTCCCCACCAAACCCCTCCCTCCCTATTGGCCAACCCCCACATCTCCCTACAAAAAGGGCCCTTGCCTCCCTTCCCCCACACACATATACACTAGACCAAACTCAACATAGCTTTTCATAGACCTTAGCACAAAGAGAGAAGTAAGCGGAAGGCCTCCTACATTGTTGTAATGAGAGAGAGAGAGAGAGAGAGAGAGAGGTGGAGGAGAGAGAAGGAGGAGGAGGAGGAGGAGGAGTATCCGTACAAAAGCATAAACATGGATACCCTATCCCTTTGCTCCTCTCTACATGCATGCCACGTGTTGCAATTACCATTTATGATAGATTACACTAAATTACATTCTTGAGAAACTAATTGTATACACGCTAGAAAACTTAATTTGTCAATCATTGGAGAAAAGTCTGGCTCCAAATGGGCCCTTTAAGATCCCATTAAAATAATATAAGGCTAGCCAATGAGAGTGTTTGGATTCTAGATCCATGTAATATGGATCTTTTTTGTCAAAGTGGTCCCTAAAATTTCAAGCTCAAAAAAGAGGAATAAAATATATTGGCATAAAACTCAAAAATAGAAGAATGTCAGGCCTGAATACCACCTACCAAAACGTATGTCAGAAGGAATATTAGGAAAAGAGGCCAGACTGATTGAAAGCTAGTCTGATTGAAGCCTTTCTCCATAATTTGAACTTTAGTTCTCTTCATTTCTCGCCTCTCTTACAGCGTCACTTATTTTCGCCATATCTGCTTCTTCTCTCAGCCTTGTTTTTATTATATCTTAATAGTCTGGTAAAGTTCATTAAGCTATGTTTGCTAATCGTGATTTCTATTTTGTTTGTTATGTTCGTTAATCTTCCTGACCATCATGCCATTTGTGAAAATTTACAGAGTTATTTGTCAACTCGACTACAAAGGAAAACAAAGTGCAAGGTTCACAACATTTCTTTAAAGTTTTATTTTCATTATTTAGATTGTTGAGCTCAACGAAATGGTAATAATGTTCTCTATTCCTTTTGTAGATGAGCTCTAGGAGAGAACACATCTGTGGCATTGAAAGACTTGAGCTTTTCAACATGAAGGATGTTGATGGCAACTGGATCCCTCAGCAGTTTAGGAAGTCAGACTAGATCACGATGAGACCCAGCACTTGAGGAGCATTCAAGGTAAAACGAAAAGACATTGGTGATCCTAACAAGCATTGGAAGAGTAGGATCGTGGAGTTCAGTAGGCGGCCAAATGGTACAATCGAGGTCCTTGTGCAGCATGTTTATGTACATACATACATACATAATGCTACATCACCACGATGAAAGTACAAGATCTAAGACAAATAGTAAGATTCAATAAGTAGTCTTTGTTTTCTGTGTTCATTACCTAATTGTTTTGTGATCTATAGCTAAGTATTAAAATTTATTTGCATCTTTATATCCATCGAATGTGGAGGAGTGGCAGAATGTAGAGTGCATCAGTGGAAGAATTAATGTCTTCCATATAGAGATAGGCTCATTGCTATATGATAACCCACCCTGCCATTTAGCAGCATAGGGAATCTTCTTTTATAGTTTCATGTATGTTTTAGCTAATGCAAATGATAATGTTAGACTGAAGTCTATCCCACTACCACCATTGTCTAGCCAAGAATGGATTTGTTCCTGCATAGACATCATTGCAGCATACAAGAATAAGAAAAGAACAGATATGCATGCAGCAATGAAACCATCAACACATTCTAAGGACATCCATTTGAGTTGGTTTATACCATTTAGCGCCTTTACAACCGGAATATCGTGATGCGAGTCAATTATTCCTTACATCATAGGTATGGCTGCATCCTAAAATCCCAATTACCAAGGTTCCGCGGCATCACGAGGAGCAATTGGGATGAATAGCTACCAAAAAAGGGTTCTCGAAATCACTAAGAGGTGTGTGCCCATTACTCCAGCCGTGGCACCAAAGATTGAGTGTAGAGTACCTATATCTTTGTAATTCGTGGAAAATAGCCATCTTTACATGAAAAACAGATGTTTGCATCATGTGAGGGTGTCAAGAAAACAAAGTTAACATATCAAGTGAGGTCCCTTGATAATGATTGGATGAACCAATTTTTGGGGGATGGATGGGATATAAAGAGGACCTCTATAGAAGATGCCATTGAATGTAAAGTAATAATACCAGATGTTACATTCAGGTGAAATCAAAACATAAAGTTTGTTTGTGTTTGTAGCAAATTCTGTTAAGGTGACATCTATTGCTTTTAAACATTAATTAATTTTATGACCAGGTATTTCATTGGGAGGCAAACATTATGCATGCGATTTCATTACAGAAGATGGCGACTATGGAGAGGCATCTGGCAAAGCTTGGATCAAGACATGAAATCTTCCATCATCGATGTTGTAATCCAATTACAAGGTCAAGACTCGTTAGTGGTCAATCTAGAAAGCCATTGGCCATTGGCCTTTCTTAGATAAGAGATCTAATTGATGTGTAGTAATGCACCAAGGGATTTCTATTTTAAGTTAGATGGTAGGAAAATAAGAAGCAGGAGTGAAGCTTCCAAAACCTGCTCTGTTTGTATCGACCCATATATCGTAGAGGTTGTGGAAACCTTGAGATTGTAATCTTTCCATCAATAATAAAATTTCAAGAGTTATCTTTGGTCTACATGTTATATAAATGTTACTTCTTTCTTCTTTTTGCATTTTTTTCTTTCTATGACAACCACACGTCTTGGACATCCTTGCTCCTCTACCTTGAAAACGTCTAGATTTCAACATTAAGAGATCACTTATTTATAATTTTCAATATCCAAAGCATTAAGCCCCATGAATTCAATGTGTTCTATCGGCTTAGGCTTCTTTCTCCTCTATCCTAACTACAATCCTTCTATACCACCACATTAGTAATTGTCTCAATGCACTGACTTCATGGATTCCACCACCATGCAAGGTGGCCTTCTGAAACCCACAACGAGCTTGCCATGTGAGTGCTCCATGCCTTGGGTCAACCAGATAGCTAAGCTTCCTTGATTTCCAAAGTAGGGACCATGAGCCTCCAAAATGTGGTGGAATAAAAGTGACAATAGCATATGCAAATTGGTTGTTTTCAATAAGAATCGCTAAGCAACATAAGAACATAAAAAATAATTGGGGATCTTACCATATAATGTGTTATGCTACTTGATGTCCATGCTTCCACCATATACTTGTAAAACGTAGTCATAGATTCTTTAAAGTTGTTGGCATCTTCTTCGTTGAATGTCATTTTTTGTAGAAGTGTAGCAACCTGAGTCAAAGGCAATCCATACATTAGCCTTTGCAATTCTAGTCTCGCCATTATTACTACAATCTGGGACAACCATGTGTAATTTCCTCCATGCCTCATACTTCCATGGTTGAAGAACTAATAAATGGCCTTCATGGTTTCTTGGTGGTGACAAAAATTTTCTATCCTTGGCTCCACCAATACTTGGTTTGCATGGCACATTTTCACTTGCACTTAATCTCTTCTCATCTTTCTTGATTTCCACTTTCCCTTTGTGTAGACCCACGCATGAAAGAACCTCCTCCACTTTCTTACACAGTGCTTGGGCCTCTAACGTTGGTTGCATCTTATATGCAAAACATATATATTCATAAACCAATTTTTCCACAATTCTACAGACGGCATGTAGCGTACAAGAATGGACTCGTGTTAAAGGAATGTCAAGTAAAGGGTCCCACTTTGGATCCACCCTAACCATTGTTATGCCATCCCATATGAACTGATCACGAGTCGGTGCACCATCCTTCCTAGTATTCATAATCCATTCCTTTTTTCCATTCTTACTCTTTTTCCTTGAGCGCATGCAATACAAGCAAGCGAACTCTGCATTTGCAACATTTAAGACACCAAACATGCACTTTAGTGTCTTTAGATCACCTACAAGATGCCATTCCACTGAGTAGTCTCCAAAACCATCCACATGTAGAATTTCACCTACTTTTTGACGTTGAACCACAATAGGAATCTCTGTTAGATTGAAAAACATCTTTAGGATCTCATGGTCCTCTTTTGGAACCTCAAATGTTATGAGTCATCGGATTTCATTTTCAGATTGAACACTAAAGTACTGAGGATCACCTAGCTTTATGGAAGGATCCAATGTCCTGTTCATCAATGTCAAACTTACTCTTTCTATCTTTTGATTCTTTACAATTTCACTCTCATCAAGTTTTAGTACAAATTTCAGTATGCCACCACATTCTTGAACAGACATATCATAGAACTTCACCATTGCAGCTTGCAATTTGCACACATCCAAGACAAAATTGTTGTTCGGATTCAGATCGAAGGTCACTTCCAGCTCAAAGGCTTAACAAACATGGTCTTGGCGAAAGACTCAGACGACAGGTCCTGCCTCGGGTGACAAAGACATGTTGCCTACATTGGCATACCAAAACATGCCTAAAGCAGGGGGCAAAAGGGATATGATGGAGAGGAGCCTTTTCTAGAAATAAGGCGTTACAAAATCCAAAAGAATCCAAAATAAATACTTTAGATTTTGGGGGACTACCCGGGCAGAGAACCCTAGATTCAACATAAAATAGGAAATAGAGAATTATGGAGAGATTAAGATTCCCCCTCAATGCCAATGTAGCTCCTTTTGCATCTTCGTTTTGCGAAGCAATGGATACTTGAGTAGGGAGCTCAAGCTTGAATATAGAAGATGTCAAAGAAGATCCCATGGCAAAAAAGACGGGTGCTGTGGAGGAATGGACTTCATATGCATTGCAAAAGGGTCCAAAAGCTCGGCACATGGAGGTGTCCATGTGAACAGTAGCTTATGAGCTTTGCTGAAAACACCTCATAATCGTATTATGAAAGAGAGAATGAAAATACCTTCTCCAATTTATTTCCAAAAAAACACTAAAGCTGTGTTTTGTTGAGAAAGAGAACCTTTTGACGCGTGTTGCTGAAGGCACCCTAGGGGGTTGAGGCGGCCCAGCCGGGAGCTCAGCTTAGGAGGCACAAGCACAGTGGGCGGCTTGGGGGCGGAGGCCCGACGAAGGAGGCTGGTTAGCGATGGTGGCGGAGCTCTCCACAATAGTGCCGCCAGCTGCGCTGCGCCGGAGATGGCGGGCGCCGGCTCTCGGGAGGCGAAGCTGAGCGACGGCGGACTCTAGGCCGGCTGAGCACGGCGACACTCGTAGAGCAATGGATGCAGGAGGCACAAGCACAACCAGTAGGTGGGCAGCGCAGTTTGGGGCGAAGGCCCGACGAAGGAGGCTAGTTAGTGGGGGTGGCGGCGCGGGCCGATATGACGAGCGCGCGCTCTAGGGCGGCGGCTCGGGCCTAGACGACGGGCGCCGGCTCTAGGGCGGCGGAGCTAAGCGATGGCGGGCTCTGGGCCGGTTGAGCACGGGCGGCGCTTACAGACAAAAAAATGCAACGGATGCAAGCTCGTGGTGATGGTTGTAGCATGAAAATGCAAGGTGTGAGGCATTTTTTTGAGAGGTCATTTTGGTTAGTGTACATATGGATGTGTGGCGAGTGAAGATTTTGCTATGAAGGGCGTTGCCAGGTGTTCAGGGTGGACGGCATTTGATTCGGGCTTGTTGCAGGCCTGTCCGGTGAGAGGTTCGCTGGGTTGATTAAAGCTGTTCGAGCGCTTGAAGTGTGTGGGCATCCAAGAAATACAATGGCACTCGTAAGGTCGCATTTGAATATGTGGAGCATGGGAGCATAAAAGATTATGGGGCCAAGGTAGTATTGAACATTACTGTGAAAGCAATATGGGTGGCCATCCATTAAGTTTTAAGAGAATTAAAAAATATATTAACGTGGCAGCAATAAAATAATCCACTTGGCCATTTATTGAGCTGCCAGCGTGCCGCCTTCAGGACGGTTGCCGAAGACGCCAGAGAGTGGGGAGCAGAAAGGTCGCGTAGTCGTGTACTAGGCGTGCCCTGGTGATTGAGCGGGGAAGAAGTTACCGCCCTTGGGGTCGTCAGCGGGAGAGAGAGTGAAGGCTGGCGAAGAGGAAAAAAAGCCAGCGGGCAGCAGTGGTGAAGGGTCAGTCTGAGAAGCTGGCGAAGCGAGGGAACTGGCGCGGGCTGCAAAACAAGAAAGGTAGGCCGCCGTGTTGTGGAGGAGGGGCTCTCTCGCATAGCTACAAGACAGAGCCAAAGAAAGGCGTGGCAGGCGCAGCTGAGGGCGCCATCTTGTGAGAGGGGAGAGTGATGCAGGAGGTCGCCTCGTTTTGTAGGAGTGGGGCGCTGCAGTTGGTTACACAGGCTGGCGCTGAAGCGACTGGAAAAAGGGCCGCTCTAGTGATTTGAACAAGGGCCAACGAAAAAAGAACGTCGAAACCGCCTCGTGGAGATAAAAAAGGTGCAGGTGATGCTGCCTGGCGGGTGATTGCGCAGACTGTAGACGTGTGGGAGAGGGTTGGCAGCTGCTGGCGTGCAGCTGACGGGCTGGTGAGCTAAAGCCGTCGAAGTGCTGCTGGAGAGACGCTGACGTGTGGGCCGTGTGGAAGCCAGTGGACAAGCTGCTGGAGTGGCTGGCGTGGCCAAATCGCCTTGGGGTGTGGCTGGTGTAGAGGCCGCCTATGAGCAAGACAGGCGCAGCAGGCTCTCGTGAGTGGATAGAGCAAAGGGAAACAGCTGCAGCGCAGACCAGAAGCATGGTGAGGTAACCTTGCTGGGAGGCCGCTTTTGAGGTGGAGCGCAGACACATAAGGCGACAGAGAGGACCAGCGTGCAGCTCTGCTGATGGCCAGTGGTGGCAGGTTCGCCACAAGAGGGACATGGAGGTTGCTGATGGGCTGACGACTTGCAGAGGAGGTCGCCTAGATGGTGGGCAGTGGCTTCGAAAGCGGAGAGAGAGCTGAAGCCGGAAGTGGAAGGCGCCATGGAGCTGTTGGGTTTTGGAGTTTCGTGGACAGCAAGAGCATGTAGCTCGAGTGGGAGTGAAGTGGGGTGCAACTGCTGAAGGGCAGGTGAATGGTGAAAGCCGCTTGGGTTTTCAACAAGTTAGAAAGCCGGTGGCTGGTGTGGGCCGCCTAGGAGACAGGACAGTGGACAGTGAGCAGGGTGCCGAGTGAAGCAGAGGAAAAGATAAGTCCAGCTGCTTGGTGGTGGGCCGGTAACAAGGCAGATAAGCTGCCTGGGTTTGTTGCGAGCTGACAGAGGATCAGCACAGACTGAGAAAGAGATGATGGTCGAGCTGTTGCTGACGACACATGCAGAAGTGATGGGCTGCAGAGACTTGAGGGTTAGCTGGTGTGGGCGCCTTCTGAAGTGAGAGTGGCCGGGTTCTTTCTGATGTGGCCGGTACAGCAGGCAGGCGTGTGATCATGTGGTGATTGGGGATGTGGTGTATCCTCGGCTGACAAGCCTGAGTGTTTTTTTTATGGTTGTGTGAGTAAGGCTTCTGTGTCGAGAGAAGCTTGTATGAAGTGTTGAACTGGAATATATTACTGGGTGTTTGCTTGGTCTATGGTGCCCCTGTTTTTGCTGTCTGTCTGGCGTGGGTTGGGTGGTGAAGTGCGAGAATTGTTCCAGCCGGTGGCTGGTGGTGCCCCCGTTCGTGTTGTTATTCCAAGTTTGCGAGGTGGAAGGGCTGTAGAGGCAAGGCTTTTCTTTCGTTTTTTCACCTCACATCCTTCTGGTGCCCCCACTGAGGAGTTGCTCTGGCATTGTGTGACTGAGGAGTAGCTCTGGCGTTGTTCTTTGCCTAGAAGGGCATGTGTACCACTTCAAGGATTCTTGCAGGTTTGTCATGATGTGGTCTTATCCAGAGTTTCATGGCGGGAAGGGAGAAGATGTGTGTGACTTTTTGGAGCAGATGGAGTTGGCATGCATTAGCAATCATGTCACAGATGAAGAGCAGGTTCTGAAGCTGATA
The DNA here is from genome assembly GCF_041138505.1 of Cibotium barometz. NCBI lineage: Eukaryota > Viridiplantae > Streptophyta > Polypodiopsida > Cyatheales > Cibotiaceae > Cibotium > Cibotium barometz. Next base: position 38,920,805 of record NC_141057.1, on the reverse strand, counting down.
AGGATTTTCTTGAAGGGAGATGCCCGAAGCTGGCTGAAGGGTTTTGATGCACAGGATGCTGGTGTTTTGACCTTAGACAGGTTGAAAGAAGGCCTTTTGGAGCGTTTTCAGCAACAAGTGGAGGATTCTAGTGTGCTTTGGCAGGAGTTGAGCATCTTGAAGCAGGTACATGGGCAATCACTGGACGATTTTGTGAAGGTATTTATATGTTTGTGGGATAAGTGGTGCATGACATTGAAGCAGGATGTTCCTCCTATGTTTCTGAAGAAGAGCTTGTTTATTGATGGTTTGCTACCCCATTTGAGGGTCAGGGTTGAGTTGAAGAATCCCAGGTCATTTGATGATGCAGTTAGGGTTGCTAGGGAAAAGGAAGGCAAGGTTTTGAAGCAGATGGAAATGGGTATTTATCCATATGAAGGTGTTGTGTCTGCGAGGGATATGCATGTGAATTTGGTTGAGGTGGATAAGAGTTACATGCAGGGTTTGATTAAACAGGAACCTCAAAGGCCGATACAGGTGCAAAGGGGGATGTTCTATGTGCCTTCTGATTTCTTTCCAAAGTTTTTGAAGCATGTGCAGGTGGATGAAAAGCAGGTGAAGGAACAAAGTGCAGATGAGGAGTTACCTGTGGATTCTTCTTTGGATGGGAACGGTGTGGCTGTACATGACAGTGATCTGGAAGATATGCATGTTGGCAAGCCGAACGAAGATTTAGGATCACAGGCTGAGTCTTTTGCAGGTGAAGAGTTGTTAAGGGACTCTCCTTTGGTAATGGATGTCATGGCTATGAAAGGTAGCGATGTGGAAAGCTTGGTTGACGATCCTTCAAGTGTTGAGAGTGATAGTATGCAGGTACATGAAAGTGAAGACTTGGATGATACTTTGGAATTTGCAGATGATGAGCAGGAAGATGAGCCGAACACAAAAAGTCCTGAAGATAACTCTAGCAGGGAGGAGGATGGGGTAGAGATTGCTAGTGAGATTGTTATTGAGAATGTTGGTGATATGGATGTTCAAAACACGGAGGATGACCTTGTTATCAGTGATTTTCTTGGGCAATTGGATGATGATCCAGTACCTGTGATGGAAAAGGTGGATGTTCTGTCATGGGATGCTTCATGTGAAGAGGAGTCTTTGGACAGCAGTGACACCTGGGGGGTTGGCAATGCCGTAGAAGGCTATCAGCTAGAAGAGCGTGAAGATGAGAGTTCGATCGATAATGATGCGAAGCTCGATGCTGTCCTAGATGGTGTACTCCAAGACCTGGTATGCTTGGGGGAATTAGAAGCTAAGCAAGTGAGTGGGTGTTTTGGGAGTTTGAAGGTTGATGAAACTGTGGAGCAATTAGCTTGCGAGCTTGGAATTCCCTGTATGGATGCAGACATGGTTGTGAGTGTATCAAAGGCTTCTATGCAGGTGGCTGAGATGTTGAAGACAAAGGCCATGGTTGAAAAAGATGCTGAAAAGATTGAATTGGAGGATGATGTTGTGATGCCTGTCTTGGAGAGCACTGAGGCACCTTTGGATGCTCCTGTGGTGGAGAATGATGATATGCTTGTGTGTGAAAATGTAAAGATTGAGACTTGGGCCTCTCAAATGTTGTTGAATTGGATGTTAGCTGTTGTGATGCCGCAAGTGTTGAGAACTAGAATGTATATTGTAGGAGAAATGCTATATCAAGGTCTGTCTCAAGAGCAGGCGTCTATGGATGAGGATGTATGGAGAGAGAGACTATGGATGCTTATGAAGAGATGGATGAAAGTGATTTTGGAGCACATGTGGTTGACGTGTGGTGTGCTTTGATGCCACTTTTTTGGAAGAATGTTTTGAAGGTGGATGATGGATTGAAGCAGTTTCCTTTTGATCCAGGTGGCTGAGTTTTTTGACAGCAATTTGGAGTTTTGTATATAAGGTTGTACATATTGTGTATGAGTGTAGATGCTTTTTGCTGCTGAGCATGAATGCTCTAGCAGGTGGGGGGGTGGCAAAGTATGCCAGGCATTTTTTTGAGAGGTCTTTTTGGTCAGTGTACATATGGATGCGTGGCGAGTGTGAAGATTTTGCTATGAAGGGCGTTGCCAGGTGTTCAGGGTGGACGGCATTTGATTCGGGCTTGTTGCAGGCCTGTCCGGTGAGAGGTTCGCTGGGTTGATTAAAGCTGTTCGAGCGCTTGAAGTGTGTGGGCATCCAAGAAATACAATGGCACTCGTAAGGTCGCATTTGAATATGTGGAGCATGGGAGCATAAAAGATTATGGGGCCAAGGTAGTATTGAACATTACTGTGAAAGCAATATGGGTGGCCATCCATTAAGTTTTAAGAGAATAAAAAAATATATTAACGTGGCAGCAATGAAATAATCCACTTGGCCATTTATTGAGCTGCCAGCGTGCCGCCTTCAGGAAGGTTGCCGAAGACGCCAGAGAGTGGGGAGCAGAAAGGTCGCGTAGTCGTGTACTAGGCGTGCCCTGGTGATTGAGCGGGGAAGAAGTTACCGCCCTTGGGGTCGTCAGCGGGAGAGAGAGTGAAGGCTGGCGAAGAGGAAAAAAAGCCGGCGGGCAGCAGTGGTGAAGGGTCAGTCTGAGAAGCTGGCGAAGCGAGGGAACTGGCGCGGGCTGCAAAACAAGAAAGGTAGGCCGCCGTGTTGTGGAGGAGGGGCTCTCTCGCATAGCTACAAGACAGAGCCAAAGAAAGGCGTGGCAGGCGCAGCTGAGGGCGCCATCTTGTGAGAGGGGAGAGTGATGCAGGAGGTCGCCTCGTTTTGTAGGAGTGGGACGCTGCAGTTGGTTACACAGGCTGGCGCTGAAGCGACTGGAAAAAGGGCCGCTCTAGTGATTTGAACAAGGGCCAACGAAAAAAGAACGTCGAAACCGCCTCGTGGAGATAAAAAAGGTGCAGGTGATGCTGCCTGGCGGGTGATTGCGCAGACTATAGACGTGTGGGAGAGGGTTGGCAGCTGCTGGCGTGCAGCTGACGGGCTGGTGAGCTAAAGCCGTCGAAGTGCTGCTGGAGAGACGCTGACGTGTGGGCCGTGTGGAAGCCAGTGGACAAGCTGCTGGAGTGGCTGGCGTGGCCAAATCGCCTTGGGGTGTGGCTGGTGTAGAGGCCGCCTATGAGCAAGACAGGCGCAGCAGGCTCTCGTGAGTGGATAGAGCAAAGGGAAACAGCTGCAGCGCAGACCAGAAGCATGGTGAGGTAACCTTGCTGGGAGGCCGCTTTTGAGGTGGAGCGCAGACACATAAGGCGACAGAGAGGACCAGCGTGCAGCTCTGCTGATGGCCAGTGGTGGCAGGTTCGCCACAAGAGGGACATGGAGGTTGCTGATGGGCTGACGACTTGCAGAGGAGGTCGCCTAGATGGTGGGCAGTGGCTTCGAAAGCGGAGAGAGAGCTGAAGCCGGAAGTGGAAGGCGCCATGGAGCTGTTGGGTTTTGGAGTTTCGTGGACAGCAAGAGCATGTAGCTCGAGTGGGAGTGAAGTGGGGTGCAACTGCTGAAGGGCAGGTGAGTGGTGAAAGCCGCTTGGGTTTTCAACAAGTTAGAAAGCCGGTGGTGGCTGGTGTGGGCTGCCTAGGAGACAGGACAGTGGACAGTGAGCAGGGTGCCGAGTGAAGTAGAGGAAAAGATAAGTCCAGCTGCTTGGTGGTGGGCCGGTAGCAAGGCAGATAAGCTGCCTGGGTTTGTTGCGAGCTGACAGAGGATCAGCACAGACTGAGAAAGAGATGATGGTCGAGCTGTTGCTGACGACACATGCAGAAGTGATGGGCTGCAGAGACTTGAGGGTTAGCTGGTGTGGGCGCCTTCTGAAGTGAGAGTGGCCGGGTTCTTTCTGATGTGGCTGGTACAGCAGGCAGGCGTGTGATCATGTGGTGATTGGGGATGTGGTGTATCCTCGGCTGACAGGCCTGAGTGTTTTTTTTATGGTTGTGTGAGTAAGGCTTCTGTGTCGAGAGAAGCTTGTATGAAGTGTTGAACTGGAATATATTACTGGGTGTTTGCTTGGTCTATGGTGCCCCTGTTTTTGCTGTCTGTCTGGCGTGGGTTGGGTGGTGAAGTGCGAGAATTGTTCCAGCCGGTGGCTGGTGGTGCCCCCGTTCGTGTTGTTATTCCAAGTTTGCGAGGTGGAAGGGCTGTAGAGGCAAGGCTTTTCTTTCTTTTTTTCACCTCACACAAGGCTTCACTTAAAGCAATAGAGCTCAAGTATATGACACAACTTGAATGGATCCAAGTAAATGCTTTTATAGGCACAGAGCCTTATCTTTTGAACTAGACCTAAATAAGGGGTGCTCACACCACAAAAGACTAGACTAGACTCCATTCTAACTCCAAAATGTCCAACAAGCCCATTTTTAAAAACGGCAATGTGCCCTCCAAAAGCTAGCACATGAGCTAGCTTCTGAGGAGGGCATATTGTCCCTTTTTTTGTGTTGGAAGGCCTACAAGAGGCCATCAAAGCCCATTAAAAAAAAAGGGAAACGTGCCCTCCAGAAGCCGGCACATGCAAGTCTGGCTTTTGGAGGGCACATTGGCCCCTTTCTTTTTGTGTGTTGGAAGGCCTATGGGAGGCAAACAAATCCCATAACAAAAAGGGCAATGTGCCTTTCGGAAATTCCGGACACAAAATCACCTGCCTCTATAGCTGTCCATCCAACAGCCTTGGAAAACACCACGAGCCTGGGGCACCACCAGCACAGTGGCTGGAACACTTCTCACACAATTCACCACACCACCCACACCAGAAAGACTGCCAAAATAGGGGCACCATAATCAAAGTAAACACCCAGCAAACACATTCACTTCCACCGTGTGCATGACGAGGTAATCGAAGGCTGGCACAAAGTGCGCTGTGAGAGTGTAAACCTGTGGACTACACCACCAAACACGTCAATCACGCCTTCTCCTGCAAATCAACACACACAGGATACCAACACAACACCATAACCAGATACATCACCAGTGTCATTCATCCCTGAATTCCCAACCAACACTTCCATTCCGACACAGAAGCTTTTCCTCACACAACCATCTCACATACACGACACTTTCAAAATAACACAAGATGTATACTCACAAGGCTGTCCCTGCTTGCTCTTGGCTACTCCCTCTCTCACTTCCTCTCAAAATATCATCACCTCAGCCCTCCAGCTGCCCTCAGACACCAGTGACAGCAAACTAATTGCCATCATCTTCACCTCTCTTTCTTCACTTTTGTTGCAGTGGGGTGGACGCCACCACTTTCTTCCTCTCTTCTTGCAGACGGTGTGCTCTCCTTCCTGGCTTGCAGTCGTCGCCAGCCTTTGCTATCCCAGGCAGCCACCCTCCATAACAAGGTCCTCTTTCTTGTCTACCTGCAGGCGGCTCCTTCCAAGTCGGCACCACCAACTCCTCTCTTACATGCCCACAGTCGGCTTTTTCTCTAGTTCGCTGCTCTCTCTGCCAAGTCTACATGCACAGATCTTCAATATTGAAAAGGTCAACCTAAATTTTAAACCACATTAACAAAATGTCACTCTAAACCAAATTAACAAAAAGCTACCCTAAATCCTAATGCACACAAATCTTGCATATTTAAAAAGTCCCCCTAAACCCTAAACCAATTCAACAAACAAAAAATGCACATACAAAAGTATTATATAAAAAGAAAATTACAGGATAATTATTGAGATAACATGTGTGTGTGTGTGTGTGTGTGTGTGTGAGGGGGAATGGGGGTGGGGGGAGGCTATAAGTCAAGATAAGCCATCAAGGTCTATGTCCTTCATGTTGGAAATAAGGTTGCAGGAATGCGCACACACACACACACACACACACACACACACACACAAAGTGGAGAAGCTCAAGGAAGCACACAATGAGATAATAGATAGATAATGAATGTGTGATGTACAAAGATGATATGTATATCCCAAGATGGGTGTATACTAGCACGGGAGAAAAAACCTCCTAAGGAGGGAAAAGTGCCCTAGCTGGTCCTAGTGTGCTCATACACATCACTACTAAATATAGGTACAAATCCCCCATGGGAGTGATGATGTGAACAAGGGGTGAGCTGGCACTAGAAGTACAGAGATGTGCCAGGTTCTTTGGACTGTGATAGGGAGCCCAGAGTAGTGCCCAAAGGGAAGTAAGTTTTAACCTTTGTGAAAAGCTTCAAACCTCTCGTGGGAGAGCCTTCGTGAACAAATCTGTTAAGTTGTCATGTGTTGGCACATAAGCCAAGCTGATTTCCCCTATAGAGCATCTCTCCCTGACATAATGATAGTGCACCTCAATGTCCTTTGTGCGAGCGCAAAAAATTGGATTCCTCGCAACTGCCATAGCACTCTAACTGCCTTGAAGGTGGTAGTGGTTGAGGACTCACCAATACCCAAATCAGCCACCCATAAGGCACCTAAGCTAAACACACTCAACTATAGCTACAAATGCTACCCTGTACTCAGCTTCACAGCTATAAGTAGCCACAATGGGTTGCTTCTTGGCTGAGCCATGATATACATGAATCATTAAGGCAAAAATTTTACTCGTAATAAGATGTAGAGATCGATGTCACTGAAGTGTAGCTCGTAGACAAGATCCAACACGGTAAGTGTCTGTTAATGCTTTCTCATGTATGCACACCCGTTTGTAGTAGATGTGATAATACTACTCCAGAATCCGATGAAGAATAGTGCAAATCTAGTCCCCAAAGATGTCTGTAGAAATTCAAAGACCGCACAAATGGCCCCCACCAAAATGTGCCCGAAACAAAAATATGACCAAAACACTACAGTATATAGTACTAGAGACTTCACGTTCCTCTTTCTTCTCCCCGAAGAAGGACTCCTTGATCTGATTCAAGAAGACATGTGACTCACGGTGAAGGGTAGGCAGTAGCACAGGGGGTGAGGAGCATATGCTCTGATACCAAATGTTAGAAATAGGGTTACAGAAATGCGTGCACACGCACATGTGCACGCGCACGCGCATGCCTGTGTACACACACACACACACACACACACATAGTGGAGGAGCTCAAGGGAGCACACAATGAGATAATAGATAGATAATGAATGTGATGTACAAAGATGATAAGTATACTCTAGATGGGTATATACTAGCACGGGGGGAAAAACCTCCTAAAGAGGGAAAAAGTGCCCCGGCGGGTGGTCCTAGTGTGTTCACACACATCACTATCAAATATGGCTACACTTCACCGTGTCTCTCTACCATCCACCAAAAAAGTGAAGATACCATCTAAACCAAAATACAAAACTGAGTATTCTCTCAAGTTTGAGAGGCTCCAATTCACCAATTACTACAATGTGGTGCTTGTCACATTTGTACACCCCTTCATGCGCCATTATTAGAAGCTCAATGTGGGAGATTCTTTCAACCTTGCAACATGTTTTTTCAATAAATTACTATGAGGTAGTAACTTGAAAATCATGTATTTAGTTGTAGATTTCATAACTTTCCCTCCTTGGTTTTCTTCGATTTTAGATTATTTTGATTGACTAGTCTATTTTTGCTTATCTCCTTAATTTGGTGGAGGACCAGCCGTCAGATATAATAACAACACATGGCCAAATATATGAAGTAGCTCCACATGATACCGCAAACTATAGATATGCACTATTGATAACTTTGCATCCATAAGATATCTTAGTCGGGTCCATCACATTTGTACACCCCTTCATGCGCCATTATTAGAAGCTCAATGTGGGAGATTCTTTCAACCTTGCAACATGTTTTTTCAATAAATTACTATGAGGTAGTAACTTGAAAATCATGTATTTAGTTGTAGATTTCATAACTTTCCCTCCTTGGTTTTCTTCGATTTTAGATTATTTTGATTGACTAGTCTATTTTTGCTTATCCCCTTAATTTGGTGGAGGACCAGCCCCGTCAGATATAATAACAACACATGGCCAAATATATGTAGCTCCACATGATACCGCAAACTATAGATATGCACTATTGATAACTTTGCATCCATAAGATATCTTAGTCAGGTCCATCACAGTTCTCATGACCTATTACTTAACAATTCCAACCATGTTGGTTACACGCAATCAGTTGGACTCCTCACAATCAATCCCAACATGAAAGCATATGATAGGCACAAACATAAACTAGCCTGTTAGTATTTAATATAAGATCACCCATGAGACCAACCACTACCATGATGAAATGGTACACCAATAACACTAACCTGTTAATATTTAACATGGAATCGCCCATGATGCCAACTACCAACGTCATGGTGCAATAGTATTTCAGGCATCCTCAACCTACCATAGAAGGATCTAGCTAACATCCTTCTTGCTTGAGTTTGCAATTGTCCTCAATTGTGTGTTTGCTTACATAAGCGAACGAGTGTGAAAATATTGCTCAGGCATCCACCGAGCGCTTCTTCTATCGGATGGTTCTTGAAAGCTAAAAGATACTTTGTGTATATGTTTCATGTGTGTGTGGTAGTGTGTTGATGATTAATATTGTTTCCTCTTGAACAACATATAGAGGTGGCTCTTCATAAACATGATGGGAAGGAAGTGGTCCTCTAAATGGTTTCAAAAAACTTGTGGAAAGAATTGTGAATGTGCTAGTCTAATGGCATATCTAAAAGGTTTTAACAAACTAATGTGGTCTTCTAAATGGTTTTAGCAACTAATGTGGAAAGAATTATGAATGTGCTAAGTACATAACTTTTTACTTGATTGTGTATTCATCTTTAAAAATCCCCCTCATCTCATGAATATTTCTCTCCTCAAAAGGAATGGTGCAGTTGCAAAACACAAGACATGCTCTGACTAAAAGGGCACATTTAATATGTTTTTCTTTCTTCGATGTGGCAATAGTGAAGTTATACTCCAAATTGGAGATAAAAATACTTTAATACCTCAAAAATAACAAGAAGGTATGTTCAAAAGTAGTGATACAAATTCATCAACCACAATTTTTTATTTTTGCTTTAATTATTTTTAGAGAATATCCATGTAGGCAATTTGAAATCATTTTTACACTGTCATATTTGAAAAGCAAATATCTTGGCATTTTTTTCATATATGGAAGCTTTACCATGTCTTATTTTAAAAGTAGATATCTTTACATGTTTTTCATATATGGAAGCTTTACCATCATACATGTAATTTGAAATCATTTTTGGACCATGTCTTATTTAAAGAGTAGATATCTTGGCATGTTTTCCATATATGGAAAGATTACCATGCATTGCAACCTCCATGTATTTTCACCCACAATTTCTTAGAATTTTGAAGACATTATAGTGACTCTCTCTCTCTCTCTCTCTCTCTCTCTCTCTCTCTCTCTCTCTCTCTCTCTCTCTCTATATATATATATATATATATATATATATATATATATATATATATATATATATATATATATATATATATATGTTTGAGTTTATGATGGTCTACAAAAAATCTATGTTGACTTTGCTTATATGTTTGAGTTTCTCATGGTCTACAAAAAATCTATGTTGATTTTGCTCTATTATATATGTGTATGGGGGCAAGGCAAGGGCTCCATCTGCAAGGAGGTAGGGGTTTGCAAATAGGCGAGGCAAGTGGCGGATGAGGATGTACACATGTGACACATAGAGGTGTCTATGTGTACCTTATAAATAATTGATCAAGGAATATATCCTTAGGTTAACCTAACACAACATGAACTCCCCACATGTTCTTGTCTGCACCTTCAAATGATTTGTGGGGAATATTTCACTAATAATTTAAGTTTTCTAATGTGTGATACAATTGGTTTCTCAAGAATGTAATCTAGTGTAATTTATCATATATGGTAATTGCAATATAAGGCATGCATGTAGAGAGGAAGCTTACCAAACATTGTGACCTCGCACGCATTGTCACCCCCCTGATTTTTTAAACTTTGAAGACATTCTAGTGGCTCTCTTGCTTTATCAACCCTCTCTCTCTCTCTCTCTCTCTCTCTCTCTCTCTCTCTCTCTCTCTCTCTATATATATATATATATATATATATATATATATATATATATATATACACACACACACACACACACACACACACACACACACACATATATATATATATACATATATATACATACATAATACATATATATATATACATACATATATATATATACATACATATATATATATATACATACATATATATATATACACACATATATATATATACATACATATATATATACATACATATATATATATATATACATACATACATATATATATATACATACATACATACATACATACATACATACATACATACATATATATATATATATATATATATATATATATATATATGAAAACAGGGTCAAGAGAGAATATATTCCTTAGGTTAAGTTAACACAACATGAACTCCCCATATATTCCTTAGGTTAAGCTAACACAACATGAACTCCCCATATGTTCCTTATATTAAGCTAACACAGCACGTGTACCTTACATAGTTGATCAAGGAATATATCCTTAGGTTAAGCAAACACAACATGAACTCCCCATATATTCCTATTTGCACCTTTAAATGATTTGTGGGGAGTATGTCATTGATAATTTAAGTTTTCTAATGTGTATACAATTGGTTTCTCAAGAATGTAATCTAGTGTAATCTATCATAAATAGTAATCTAGTGTAATCTATCATAAATGGTAATTACAACATGACATGCATGTAGAGTGGAGCAAAGGGGGGAGGGTATCCATGCTTATACTTTTGTGTGGATTCTCATCCGCCTCCTCCTTATTTAAAAAGCACATATCACATCATGTTTTCCATACATGAAAGCTTACCACACGTTGCAACCTTCTATGCATTGTCACCTACAGATTTTTAGGATTTTGAAGACATTAGTCTCTCTCTCTCTCTCTCTCTCTCTCTCTCTCTCTCTCTCTCTCTCTCTCTCTCCCCCCCCTTATCCTGGTGTAGTTGAGAAATAAATTTCTAGATGTATCTTTCTAGTGAGAGAATATGAGATTTTGATAAGATGAGAATTTTTAATGGAAAAAATGGAAGACTAAAAAATTGAGAAGTTAGAAAATGAAATTTGACATTAATAATCAAACTGTCATGTGTAAATATTAAGTTGGGGATTTCTACGTGCACTAACCCTCCCCCCTCCCTTCTCTACACATTGAGGTTCAAATAGAAGAAAATAATAATACTAATAATAATGAAATAATAATAAAAGTTTTTTTAGATATTAAAATAAGAATGTCATAAAAATATATAAGGGAATCATTAGCCTTAGTGGCAAAGGATCTGAATATTCAAGGGTGCATGGGTAAAAGATTAATAGTCTAAGGTTGCTAATAAAGAACTCTAGCACGTGCATGGATATGTTAGTTAACTAGATGTATGTAAGATGGTTGAGTGCATTAAGAAAATGAATGTATGGATACATGGTGGATGCATGGAAGGTGGTTCAGTGCATCAAGAAAATGAATGGATGCATGAAGATATTGCATAAAGATATGGTGGACTACCAACATGAGATGACTAATGGTGTATGAGAGGCATGCAGCCATCATTTTCAAATATAACGCCCTCTTGAGAAATTCATGAATTTTTATTGATGCTAGGAGTGTACTTGCCAAATTACTCCTAGGATAGATTACCAAAGGTCAAAATCATCATTTGTGGTGTAAGAGGTGAGTTATTGGGGATTGTACAACCTAGGAAACTACCAAACACACACACACATACACACAATATTAAAATTTTGGGAGACTTCCTAGGTAGAGAACCCATGACTATTAAATGTTTAGATTTTGGGAGACTTCCCGAGAAGAGAACCCATGACTATTAAATGTTTAGATTTTGGGAGACTTCCCGAGAAGAGAACCTATTACTCAAACAAAATAGGAAAAAGATAACTTAGGAAGTTTAAAAACTTGCTGCCAAACATATCTCAGTGAAGAGTAATCTCTTTTGGCGACATTCCCATGCTAATGCCAATGTGCAAATTTTGTTGCATAAGTTAATGATGCCCTAATCTAGATAGTTAAATTTTCCATGGCACTACAGAAGATCCAATTTGATGTGAGAGGCTTGATTTTGGAAAAGCCCCAATTTCTATGGATGCAAAGGCTTCAATTTCGTGCAAGAGGCTCAATTTTTTAAAATCCCTAAATTTTTGTAAATGTTAAAGCTCGAATTTGATGCTTATTTCAAAAAAGCTACAAACTTTTATAAAGTCCGAAATTAGTAGCTTCAATTCGATGAGCTAGTGTGTTTAGGCAACTTGATATAGTGACCGATGGTGAGCATAAAGCTGTTGTCTTGAACTAGATGCTGGCCCTCTTACTACGTAGCATCTACTGGATAGCTTTATGATATGTGTTTATGCTTCTACAAGCAAGTTAGACTTACGTTTTTCTTCATAGTCACTGTAGGAGTTGTGCTTTCCACCAAGTGAGTATCACATGCTTGCGTTTTTTACTGTAAGGCACAGGTGGAGCAACAATTGACCTTTTCTTCCTTATGTTAATGGTTGTAGGTTTCAACAATGTAGCTGAGAGGACCACCTTATTGGCTATGTTGTGAAGGCCGCCAGATGGGCTACATTTATTCTCTATCAGGTAGTTGTCCTGAGAACCCCCCCTTCAGCCTTGTGTTTGGGACTAGATGGGCTACATTTATTCTCTATCAAGTAGTTGTCCTAAGAAGCCCCCCCTTAAGCCTTGTGTTTGGGACTAGATGGTAGCTATGACCTGGCCACCCCTTGATGCTGCATTTTTACTTTACAGACTACCCAATGCCCTATGGTGTGCAAAAACGATGAGAGATAACTACAGGCTATCTAGACAACAGGCATCTCATATGAAGACATATACGGGGCAACACATAGCTTCAAAAAAGAAAATGTAGCATACGCGTCTGAGAAAAACATAGAGCTTCATATGGAGAGAAAAATGTAGCATAACATAAATAAAACACACACTTTCATATGGAGAAAAACATGCAACATAGCATGAGCAAAACACAAACCTTCATATGGAAAAAAAAGTGTCATAGCATGATGATGGTAACGACAGCTCTAATGAAAACCACATAGAGGAGATGTGTCTAAGGTTGCTTGATGCCACGTTAGCATTCATGGTGCCAAGAGGGATGAAGGATCAAGTGATCGATTAACTCATGTGATGACCATGGTGAGTGTGTGTGTGTGTGGAGAGAGAGAGAGAGAGAGAGAGATGTGATAGCAAGAACAAGAGAAATATGTTACACAACTCAAATACTTCCCCTTACTGTACATGTATGCCTCTCCAAGATATCACTTAACAAGACTTCCAAATTTATGTTGCATATAGATCTTGACCATATTGAAGGGAGTCATATTTACACATGGACAAGTAGTAAGAAGAGTATTCAAATTAGGTTAAATTTGGACTCAAAAAGAGCCCTCTAAGAGGAGCCATGTCATCACTTGGCTAGAAAAAAAAAAGGGATCTATGGTGGTGAACCTTATGTATCTCAAGTCAAAACCCCCACATATGACATATCGTTGGAAAGCCCTCTATGTTGCAAAATCTACCTTTTAGTGGGGAAGGCACAACTTGAGCATATTAACTCCAAATTTGTGGAGGTGGTAGATTTAGGATCTGCTTTTCAAGGGCTTTTCAACGATATGCCATATGTGGAGTTTTGACGTAAGATACATAAGGTTCATCCATGGCCCTCTTTTTTTTAGCAACGTGACGACATGGTTCTTCTTAGAGAGCCCTTTTTGAGTCCAAATTTTGCCTAATTTGAATCTTTGGATAGGTGGTACGATTTAACCAATGGATCCTTTGTGAGTTTGCATACAAACCCCTTTCAAAATGTTACTATGTTCCTACGTTTTTTGGATGATAAGGACACAATAGTCTTATATTATAGATGACTGCATTTCTTAGCTCTTGGTGAAGCACAAAGAAGGCTATGGAAGCAAAGAATCTTATTCTACTGAATTTGCAAACAATCAAAGAGATGCAAGAATGAGCTACATAGTAAGATCAAGGCATTGGAATGAGTACACATTATCATAAAGAACAAAATTAGAGGATTCAAAGAAGCTGACAAAGTTTAGCTTGGTAACAACTCTTTTATTGCCAAGAGGACATCTCAAAATCTTTGAAATTCCCTTGCAAACGTAAAGACCATGCTCGTGGGGGATACAGAGAAATGGTTGATTATTTTGGTGCAAGAAAAATAGGGCTAAGGATCACAAGGTGTAAGCTCTATCCTTGGATTCTTTTTCATCAATTTCATGGAATGTTTGTAGATTACCTAAGAATGTTCTTATGAATTTCTGCATAAAAATTACTGGTCAAATGCTGGTATATGATATTGCAACAAAGAAAACAAGGATTAGCTTGTTGAGGCACATCGTCAAAAATGCAAGTAGCATCAAGATGTTGGATGATCCCAATAACAAATGCTTGCATAACTTGCTACAGTAGGTTTGCTGAAGAGCTAAAGGATCTTGTTGATCCACTTGACATGTTGGATGCATGTGATAGCTCTCTAGCAAACCTATTGTAGCATGTTCGCATAACATGCTACAATAGGTTTGCTAGAGAGCTACGAGATCTTGTCGTTCCACTTGACATGTTGGATGAGTGTGATAGTATTGTAGTTAGAGTATGAATTAATCCTAAGGTCATATTTTTGGGTCATTTCGAAAAATCCACCTTGCAATTAAGCATTTTGTTAAATCTTTTAAAAGCACCCCTTTTTTAAAGGAATTTTCCTAAGATAATTTCCCTTAACAAGTAATATTAACCATATGACTTGCAATTTATATATTGAAAAGGCCTATGATTCATTTTAAGCATTTGATCTATAATAATATTATATAATTTCAATTTATCTATTGAAAGGGCCTCTTAAGTTTTCTACATCCTCTTTCTTGATTATGTTCCCTTCATGGGGTGATCCCAACAATCTTGAAATGATTTGACCTAAAACTAGATAAAATAGTGCAAATCTCAACAGTAGATCCATATCAGACACAAATGTAGATTTTTGTTGGTTTAATGGAGGCAAACCAACAAACCAAGATTCAATATATCTCAAGCCTTGCCCCATGACTCCTTTGTAGATAGGCATGCTTTTGCATGGTAGTTCTCCCTTGAAATACCTTTCTAAAAGTACTTGATCCAAACTCCTAATTGGAGGAGACCCTGCCCATGAAATACAAAGAAGGCTCCGTGATAATGAGCATGCTTACTAGTTAAAGTTTGATCGAGAATCCTTCTTAGAAGCATGCAATACCTAAACTAGTGCAACAATAAGCTTCATCTCCTCCCCAATTTGAGGTTCTCTTACTAGTGTCATGGAGTTGTTGCAAAGTCTTTTTGTTGATCAATAAGGGATGCACCCAATTTGCATAGATAGCCTTCTCTACTGAAAACACAATTTTCCCGTTAGTGCAAACATGCAAGTACATGCTTGCTTGCATTTACTCTAGATCTGTTTACCCTGTGTCATATAAATCCCTCACTAGAACCTCTCTAGAACCACTCTTATGGTGCTAAAGCTCTAACATTGATCTTTAAGTAGAGCACATTCTACTTCTTCTTTGTATTGAAAGTTGGCAATGAGCCTACATGCCATGTGAGTAGGTTCAAACCCACTACCTTCCTTTTGAGAAAGGGAGTTATTGCTGGGCACACAAGAGGCAAAAGTGGAGCTTATTCTTAAAAGCAAATAATATTTTTCCCATTTAAATTGTTTGCTAAAGCTATGAAAAAGATTTTAATACTACTTACAAGTGTTTTGAAGTGAAAATCATGGAGAGGGTGGGAGGTTTGGAGTGCTTTTTTTATTTATCCCTCTTTTAAAAAGGAATGGAGCCCTTGAAAACACTTTGAACCTAGTAACACTTAAGGTGCACATTCAATTTGCCAAAAAATGTTGCTAAGACATTAGCAAGCCCCCAAATAAAGAAACCACTTTTCGTAACAGGTACATAATTTTTCACCTTCTCCTTCTCACACTGCACTCAAATTGACTTGACAGTTAAATACTTCTATCATTACAACAAATAAGGTGCCCTGTACAGGAGCCAGTACAAGGTCACCCAACACGCAGGTAGAGCTAGCAACCATCGGGGAAAACTAGCCATAACTAGCTGTCATTTTATTTGCAAGCATATTCAGATAATTTTGAGAGTACAGCACAATTATATCTCTATTAGGGGAAGCCAGGAGGATTTACCGGAGGATGGCACATGTTACCAATTCCTGCCATCGACTCAGCCATTCTGCAAGCTGCCTCCACCTGCAGCATAGCCATTGGGAGCTACCGACAATCGCCTCGACCTGTAGAATAGTAAGCATGCTCACTAGTCCAGAAAGGCTGCCAGAGTAGTAAGCATGCTCACCAGTCCAGAATGGCTGCCAGAATAGTGAGCATGCTCACCAGTGGCCATTTTACAGTCTAGAATGGCTGCCAGAGCAGGCCAACAAGAGAGGAAGAGGCTGTGGCATTCCTCCACCTGCAGAATAGCCATTGGGAGCTACCGACAATCGCCTCGACCTGTAGAATAGTAAGCATGCTCACTAGTCCAGAAAGGCTGCCAGAGTAGTAAGCATGCTCACTAGTCCAGAATGGCTGCCAGAATAGTGAGCATGCTCACCAGTGGCCATTTTACAGTCTAGAATGGCTGCCAGAGCAGGCCAACTAGAAAGGAAGAGGCTGTGGCATTCCTTACTAGTTAATATCACTTCCCATAGCAATTTCCTTCCAGAATTCCTTAACCCTGTGGTAAGCCATCCCCGTCCACTGACAACAAAAAGTTGTTACTGGAATGGCTGTCAAAGTACGGGTTAGGCCAACCTGAAGGGAAATGATTCCTTACTACATCTTGATGCTACCATACCCAAGAAAAACAAAGTTGACAAGTAGTAAAATTCAAGCTTGCCCAAAATTGTAACTTTAAAAACAAAATTAATAAGTAATAACAATGGCCCAGATTTAAAAATTATTTAACACCAAAACTAGTGACATTACCTACAAGAATCAACATTACCCCTACACAAGTGAAAACCAGAACAGCTATTACCTTGAAAAGAGTTCAGTGACTATGAATACAAGAGCATGCAATGTGGCACTCACCACCACCAGGAGTATGACAATAGATAATGCGCCTGAGAGTACAGACATGTCATTCTTTCAAGTTGAAAACACTCGAGCCTCGTGATCAAAATCGTTAGGGTACAAAACCGATGTTGCAGCTCATTGCAGAAGACTCTTTGCTACAAAAACCATCACTCTGGAAGTGCAGGAGGAGCAGCCCCAAAGCCCCCTCCACCACGACCAAAACCTGGTCTGCCTGCAGCTCCAGGCCCCTGAAAACCCAGAATAAATGATTGTTAAGACCTGTCCATACTAAGCTTGAACTCGAAAAACTTAAAAAATGTATCATACCCTAAATGAAGGTTGGAAACCCTCTGGTGCACCCCCCTTATCACCAAAGCCACCTGGACCACGGGGCGGTCCTCCACGATAACCATCTCGGTCTCCAAACCTTGGCCTGTCACCTTCAAAACGAGGAGGACCTCTGTCCAACAAGAGCCCAGCTTAGATCTAAATGAATATTATGATAAAAAGCACCACTGGACACAACAATACCCTAAAGCATCATTCTGTTCACAGAGACAAGGGCATCATCATACACCCGTCACCCCATGTACTTTCTACATTTAAATGTGAAGATAATTAAAAGGCATAAGTTCAGGATATACCCAAGTGTAAGAGCCTTCCCCAATCACAATGCATACCCATATGCAAACATAGCAGCGATTCTCTACCCCTCCAAAAAGCTGACGGGGTGCCTATGCTTCACAAAGAAAAAGCAAGTTCTGTACAGCCATTTACCTGGGCCTATCACCAGGGGGACCACCCATTGGTCTGCCAGGAGGCCTGGTAGACTTCTTCAAGGTGGCAGGTACAATTTCTGAAGGAAGGTTGAGATAAGTCCTCAGGTACTCAATCCCATCATTGGTCAGGTACCAGTAGTAGTGCATCCAGGCAAAATTCTCCTTGACATACTCCTTTGATTTGAAGCTTTGCATCAGCTTGATAACTTGCAGATTGGGTACATCAATATCCGGATGCTTTGGCAGATTATAATCCTTCTTGGCATAAAGTACTCCCTCTGAATGATATCAAGCACATGTAAATGCATCGTTAATAAGGGCTTTCAAAATCAACATCAGCCATTAAGCTCCACTTAGGCAAACGTGAAATGCACTACGTCAACACAAAATGTTCACATAATCACATAAGCTTGTGAAATCCACATCAGCAAGTAAAAAGCCCATCAGGACCTTTGAAGAGATACTTGTAGACCTCCACCCGGTTCTTCTTAGGGATCAACTGCCAAATGCAAACTGGATGTCAGGCTAGTCAAACAATAAGGGCTAGACACAGGCCTGTAAACGAAATAAATAATGTAAGGGGCTGCTAAACATGCAGGGCAGCTTGAGCAGCATATACAATTCAACACTACCAGACAGAGGGCTACAAAACCTAGCGTAAGGGCATTCCAGGCCACAGATCCATAACAAGAAGAACAAAAATCCCTAAGCAAACCCTTGATAGAGGGAGCCCTACAAAGACATTATAGAATTCAAACCCTAGAACAGACGCCTGGAGTAAATCTTAACGCAGACCCTGTCAAGAAGAGTAACGACAAAAAAATAAACCCTAGCCGACCCAATCAGCGACCGAAAACCTAAAATCAGACCCATCACATTAATAAAAAGAGCAGAGAGCAACGATTACACAGCAAGAACAGAAACAACAGAGATGATCCTTACCATCGTGGAGAACGATGGCAGAGCTCCTTCGCACAAGGAAAGAGAAAGGGGGGGGTGCACGCTTCACTCGTTTATAAGGCTTAAACCCTAAATTGTTTAAAATGACGTGGAATTTCTGAGTTATTGCAGCTTTCAATTGCCACTTCATATCTTCTACGTGAAAACATTTTTTGAGGGTGGAGCATGCAGCCGCCTCCTCTGTCACCCGTCACAAGTTGCAAGTCCACCCCTCCTCCTCTATCACCCACAGGTTGCAGGTCCATCCCTCCTCCTCTGTGTCACCCGTAGGTTGCAATATACAAACACCTCCTCCTTCGACCCCTCTCTGTGTTGCAAGTCCCCCCTCCTCCTCTCTGTCATGCACTCTCTATCACCCAACAGGTTGTAGGGTGGGCGCTGCATGCAACCACCGCCTCCTTCAATGTGGCGCACTGGCGAGTTTTCAAACTTCTACCTTCGTTTTGAGCAGGTTGGTATTCAGGTGAGTCTTCCAGCTCTTCCTCTATGTTGTGTGCAGCTGGTGAGCCATTCCTCTCTCCCCTCTCTCATTTTCTCTCTCTCCCTCTTCCAGCTCTTCCTCTATGTTGTGTGCAGCTGGTGAGCCATTCCTCTCTCCCCTCTCTCATTTTCTCTCTCTCTCTCACTTTATTTTCTCTAATTTTGTTTGTTGTGCAAGTGTGGTGCTCCCATTTGGCCGTCGCCTCCCCTCCTCGGTCTGCTCGTGTAGCTCTATGTCGTCGACGGTTTCTTTTGTTGAGGTAAGCCCATCTTTCCGGTCTGCTCATGTTGCTCTTTGTCGTCGATGGTGTCCTTGCACTGTATTGCTACGCGTTGTCTTGTCGAGGGTTGCATCTACACCCGGCTAACATGCCCCCCCCACGTGGCAACATTTTTTGAGGGTGCATCACGTTTGCGTCCATGCAGCCGCCTCCTTTGTCACATGCCCGCAAGTTGCAAGTCCACCGCTCCTCCTCTATCACCCACAGGTTGCAGGTCCATCCCTACTCCTCTCTATCACCCGTAGGTTGCAAGGTCGACGCTATATACAAACACCTCCTCCTTCAACCCCTCTCTATGTTGTAGGTCCACCCCTCCTCCTCTCTGTCATGTGCTCACCCGCAGGTTGCAGGGCAGGCGCTGCATGCAACCGCTGCCTCCTTCAATGTGGCGCACTGGCAAGTTTTCAAACTTCTACCTTCATTTTGAGCACGTTGGTATCCAGGTGCGAGTCTTCGAGTTCTTTCTCTATGTTGTGTGCGGCTAGTGAGCCATTCCTCTCTCCCCTCTCTCATTTTCTCTCTCTCACTTATTTTCTCTAATTTTGTTTGATGTGTAGGGTGTGGTGCTCCCGTTTGGCCATCGCCTCCCCTCCTCGGTCTGCTCGTGTAGCTCTGTGTCGTCGACGGTGTCTTTTACTGAGGTAAGCCCATCTTTCTAGTCTGCTCATGTTGCTCTTTGTCGTCTCGACGGTGCCCTTGCACTATATTGCTACACGTTGTCTTGTCGAGGGTTGCAACTCTGTGCCGTGTGCGTGTGTGTGTGTGTGTGTGTGTGTGTGTGTGTGTGTGTGAGAGAGAGAGAGAGAGAGAGAGAGAGGGAGGGATTAGTTGCATGTGTGTGTGTGTGTGTGTGTGTGTGAGTGAGTGAGAGAGAGAGAGAGAGAGAGAGAGAGAGATTGGTTGCATGCAGCCGCTTTGCTCTTTGTTGGCCATCGCCTCCCCTCCTCGATCTGCTCTCATGTCCGTGTAGCTCTTTATCATCATGTGTGTGTGTGTGTGTGAGTGAGAGAGAGAGAGAGAGAGAGAGAGAGAGAGAGAGAGAGAGAGAGGGAGAGAGAGAAAGAGAGAGAGAGGGAGAAGAGAGAGAGAGAGAGAGAGAGAAGTCGCCGCGATGAAGATCTGCTCATCGCCGGGGATTGCCACGCCTCCTCTCTGTTTCATCACCAAATCTTCTCAGCACACATCTCAGGTCAGTGGACTCAGAATCACTAGCTCTTGATTGATATGGCTTCTACTGGTTCATTGCCCTCAGCTTTTAGGGTCAATCCTAGGGAAGAGGCTCAAAGCCTTCTGAATAATACATCTGACTCGTCTCCCGCTTTGAATACCTCCGTCTTGGCTGACATACTGCATAATTCTGTTTCGCCTGATGAATCTATTAAAGGAGAACATAAAGTAGTTTTGGACACTAATGTTGTATGGCAGCAAATCTCTGTGTTTAAAGCCCGGGCTGTTGTTATGCTATTCTCTAGTAGATTACCCCCAATAAAAGATATTGCATTAGCCATTGATAATGGATTTGGAATGCCTGTCATAGATAAAATTTTCTATGCTGGGCAAGGTCTTTATGAAGTGCTTTTTGCTAAGAATGAGAACAGGGATGCTTTCCTATCTCAACCTACTGTCATTTTATTTGGAGAAGTTGTCCATGTTCTTGACTGGCAACCCATAAAACAAATTAAAGAAGCATTGTTGTCACAGAGTCCTGTTTGGGTAGAATTCATTGACTTGCCTTCTTACCTGTGGCCATGTATTAAGGAGATAACTGGCTCCTTAGGTCAAGTGCTTTACTCTCCCACCATAAACTCCCCCAATAGGAACAAAGCCTGTTTGTTATGGAATACTGATAAGCCCTTTCCTGCTACAATTGAGTTGGACATTCCTCTCATTGGAAGTATTGTGCTGTACCTCAAATGGGGAAATCTCATTGGGGCTTGTTTCCACTGCAATAAAGTGGGGCACTTCTCAAGAAATTGTCCCACCATATCACCTCAAACTAACCTTATCCCATCCTACCCTGGTAGCAAAATTTTAGTTCCCAAAGAGCAGATATTTGGGAAATCTTCCTCAGCTCACCCATGGGGTGACAAGAGAGCATCTGCACCTACAGGGCAGTCTGCAATTCCTGTTGGAGGAGATGCTGTATCTCCTTCATATGCTCAACCTCCAGGTGTTAACAATGCTGCTAACAGAAATGTGCAAAGACCCTTGTTTAAACCTACACAAGGAATAGGGAATGCAGGAAACCAGGCAAACACCAATGCAGCACCTTCATCATCCAGGCCTCTCCCTGGGATCAGAGGTGGAGATAGAGGGAAAAGAGCCATTGATGCTGAAGGGTTTCAGCTGGTAGCTTCTAGGAAATCATTCAGAGCCAAGCAACAATCATCTGGGTATATTAGTCCTAATGTTTTTGATCTACTTAAAGAGATGCCATCACCTGAAACTTTGGCTGCACTTGAGGAAGCTTGTAATACAGCTAAAAAGCAAATACAGGATCCTAAAAATATAGATAATCTGGAAATTAACATGACAGATTCTGAGGAAAGTTCTCAGGGATTGAATTCCACTCAGGTGGTGCTTGATTCTCAGTAATGAAGATTGCCTCATATAATGTTAAAGGTCTAAATGACCCAACTAGACTAGGCATATTCAATAAATGGGTTCTACAAACTGATAGTGACATTGTGTTTGTCCAAGAGCATAAAATGCATTCTAGAGGTGGAGCCACTTTCCACTTTAAAGGCTATTCTTGTTTCTATGGAGGTAAAATGGGAGAGTACTCTGGAGTACTAACTCTCATTAAAAATTCTCTAAACCCACAATGGGTCACAGATCACAGATCTGGCAGAGCTTCTGTCTTCTTAGTAGACAGCCCATGGGGCAGATTAGACATTCTAAATATTTATGCAAGTAACAATTGGCAAGAGAGGGCAAATCTCTGGTCATGGCTTGAATCAGTGCCTGTGCAGCAAGGTATATGGGGGGGAGATTTTAACATGGTGCTCAACAGTCAAGATACTACTTCTATGCAATCTATCATATCCTCTCAAGAAAGCAGTAGTTGGCTACAGGTTGCAAATGAACACCATCTTGTAGATGCATGGAGCTCAGGCCAGAATTCCCCTGGCTATACTTTTCACTCTAAATCTCATCTCATGTCTTGGTCTAGGCTTGATAGAATCTATTTCATTAGGGACTCTTGGCTCCCTGCCAAATGCAAGATGCAAGTGCAAATTCAAATGGCTATGTCTGATCACTTTCCTCTCATATTGGAATTCTCTGATGCTGATGCACTCACTAAGCAAGTTGGTGATCACAGAGGGTTGATGGTTAATAACTCTTTATTAAATATTGTCTCCTTTCAAAATGATGTTAAAAAACTGATTAAAGCAGTGCTTGAAATGAACCTATCACATCTGGAAGCATGGGTCTCTATCTGTAAGGGTATGCAACAGTGTATCAGAAAGGTAGGCAAGCAGCATGCTCAGCAACAAAGAGTCAGACTTGTTAATCTACAAAATAAACTGGTTCCTCTGCTATCCTTGGTACATACAGGGCATGTTACTGTTCAGGTATGCAGGGAAATTGAAAACATAAGAGGATCATTGCTTGAGATTGCTCAGAGGAAAGTCTCTAAATCCAGACACAAATGCAGAATCAGAGAACTTGCAGATTGCAATGACACTAGCAAGGCATTCTACAAAAAACTCCAAGCAAAACATAGAAGGGAAGGGTTCAACATGCTCATCTCTGAGGATGGTTCTGAGAGCACAGATAGCCAGTACATTATGCAAGAAACAGTGTCATACTTTGAAAAAATCCTAAACCCCCCTGCTGATACATGTGCAGAAAGACAAGCTGCTATTGATATTTTGTTAGCAACAGTGGACACCTCCATTTCTGGAAGTGATGCCCAGAGAATGGAGATCCCCTTTTCTGCTAATGAAGTATTCTATGCTCTCAGTAAAATGGGAGTAGACAAGACTCCTGGATACTGTGGTCTCTCTAAAGAATTTCTGATCTGTTTTTGGCAAGAACTTGGTCCAACTGTGGTTTCTCTTATCAATGATATTTGGGCACAACAGTATATGCACCCAGATCTTAAGCAGGGGGTAATCAAATTGCTGCCTAAGCAAACCTTCTGTAATCAACTTCATCATTGGAGGCCCATAACTATGATGGGACTCTTATATAAAGTGCTGGCTAAATCTGTTGCTCTCAGAATTGCTCCTCAGTTGAGGAAACATGTAGACAAAAACCAATCTGGGTTTATTGGGGGCAGGTCCATATTGGACAATATACTGTCAGTGCAACTGAGGATTGAACTTGCTCAAAAAACTGCTCAGAACATGGTTATGCTGCAGATAGATTATGCCAAAGCATTTGATACAGTTGCTTGGGATTTCATTGAACAGGTTCTTCAAAAGATGGGCTTTGGGAAGAAAATAAGCAGATGCATATATCTGTTAGGGGCTGCAGCATATTCTAGGGTTCTCATCAATGGCAGATTAAGTCCTCCAATTTATATGAGCAGATCAGTCAGACAAGGATGCCCCTTGAGTCCCCTTTTTTTGCAGTGGCCACACATCCCCTCTTTACTTTTTTGGAAACTCAAGCTGCTGCAGGCAATATTCAAGGGCTTCAACTTACCAAAGAGCAACTCTTAGCCTTGGGATTTGCAGATGACACCATCTTGTTTCTACAGGCTTCTAATAGGAACATTTTCAAATGCATGCAATATATATCTCTGTTCTCTTTGGCTGCTGGAATGAACCTGAATCTGCATAAATCTCACTTAATTGATATTACTGCAGAAAATTTTAATGCATTGATATGGGCTGGTAAGAGAGTGCATCAGGGTCACATTTTTAGACATCTGGGCTATCCTATTGGAGTCAATGTGACTAACAAACAGCTCACATCTTGGGTGGCAGACAAAGTTCAGACCAAAATTGCTTCATGGTTCTGTGATGAATGGCCTCTACATGTTAGATTGAGGATTGTGCAATCTATCCTGCTTCCCTATCTGCTCTATTATATCCCTCTGTTGAACTGGAAACCTTCACACTTGAGTATTTTTGAAACTGCATTCAAAAGGTTCTTATGGGGGAACAAGGGGAAAACCTGTGCATTCATCAAATGGGATATGATCTGTCAACCCAAAGTGAGAGGGGGACTGGGAGTGCTAAATCTGGCTGCACATGCTCATGCAAGAAGAGCAACCATGCTTAAACACATGTTTTCAAGAGATACTTTATGGGCTAGATGCATGTGGCAGATCATTGGCTATTCTGTTGTGTATTTCCATGGGGCTTGGGATTTATCTGATTGGGAGAAACTCTTTTCACATGCACCTTTGAAAACAGGTTGTCCAACTGCACAACTTTTTATTGACTCATGGAAACACATCTGCTCCTTTCTGATTTGGGATGGCAGAGTTAGATACACAGGGAACTCACTAGGGGATGAAAATGTGTTTTGGAGTTTTTTGTTTAAAAAGGCACCCTGTTATAAATTGGGTAGGAAAGCTTTGACAATGTACAAGAAAGGGGTTAGGCACATCAAGCAGCTAATTGATTCTGATGGCAAGTTTGTTTTATTCTTGACAGCTAAGAGAAGGTTCAGATTAGGCTGCAATTTCAGACTTGCTTGGAATGAACTATGTACATACACATTCAATCTGCAGATTCCACCTAATACCAATTTGTGGGAAAGGTTCAGAGACTGGCAGCTTCCAGGGGAGGCAGTTTCTTGGTGGAAGTCCACAACCTCACAGTTTTATCAGGTTCTCTTGGCACAACAGAATATATCAGAAAGATGCAATAAATTGTGGAGAATGCATAGATCTCAGGATTGGTGGATTGCCAGATTATCATCAATATGGAGCTTACCCTGTTCACATAAGCACAAAGTGTTTGTTTGGAGACTCTTAGCAGGTGCCCTGCCTACTGGGGAGTTGCTTCACAAGAAAAACATTGGCAATGGGAAATGTGCCCTCTGTGGGAAAATGGAAAACATTAAACATGTATTTTGGTACTGTAAACCAGTCAAAGAATGGTGGCAATGGATTTTGTCTCACATTCAACAGTGTATGCCTGTTAAACTTACACAGTTTTCAGTAACCTTTGGTTTATGCCCTATGCCTACTGTTGCATTGCAGTTCTGTATGCAGTCAATAAGGATGTGGTTCTTATTCTATATCTGGAATGCTAGAAACTTTTGGTGCTTTGAAAAAGTTCAGCTTTGCAAGGTAACTGTTCCATGGAACATTATTAGAATTAAAGTGATGGAAGATTGTTACAGCATCACAAATGATCAGCTTAAAGCAGATTGTATGAGGATCATGACTCACCTATAACCCATGAGTCAGAGATGATAATGTAAATAGCAGAGTACATATTTCCAAAAAAAAAAAAAAAAAGAGAGAGAGAGAGAGAGATTGGTTGCATGCGGCCGCCTTGCTCTTTGTTGGCCATCGCCTCCCCTCCTCGGTCTGCTCTCATGTCCGTGTAGCTCTTTATCATCATCGACGGTGTCATTTAATTGTATTGCTACACGTTGTCTTGCTGAGGGTTACAATCTTGCGCCGCCATGGATGCGCGTGCGCGTGTGTGTGTGTGTGTGTGAGAGAGAGAGAGAGAGAGAGAGAGAGAGAGAGAGAGAGAGAGAGAGAGAGAGAGAGAGAGAGAGAGAGAGAGAGAGAGAGAGAGAGAGAGAGAGAGAGAGAGAAAGAGAGATTGGTTGCATGAAGCCGCCTTGTGTGTGTGTGTGTGTGTGTGTGTGTGTGTGAGAGAGAGAGAGAGGGGGGGGGAGAGAGAGAGATTAACGTGTGTGTGTGTGTGGGTGTAAGAGAGATTGATTTCATTTGTGTGAGTGTGTGGGTGTGTAAGAGAGAGAGAGATTGATTTCATTTGTGTGGGTGTGGGTGTGTGGGTGTGTGTGTGTGTAAGAGAGAGAGAGAGAGAGAGAGATTAATGTGCGTGTGTGCGTGTGTGTGTGTGTGTGTGTGTGTGAGAGAGAGAGAGAGAGAGAGAGATTAATTTCATTTGTGTGGGTGGGTGTGTAAGAGAGAGATTGATTTCATTTGTGGGTGAGTGTGTGTAAGAGAGAGAGAGAGAGAGAGAGAGAGAGAGAGAGAGAGAGATTTCATTTACGTGGGTGTGTGTGGGTGTGTGAGAGAGAGAGAGAGCGAGAGCGAGAGAGATTGATTAATGTGCGCGCATGTGTGTTTGTGTGTGTTTGTGTGTGTGTGTGTGTGTGAGAGAGAGAGAGAGAGAGAGAGAGAGAGAGAGATTGATTTCATTTGTGTGGGTGTGTGGGTGTGGGTGTGTGTGTGTGTGTGTGTGTAAGAGAGATTGATTTCAGTTGTGTGTATGTAAGAGAGATTGATTTCAGTTGTGTGTGTGTGTGAGAGAGAGAGAGAGAGAGAGACAGAGACAGAGACAGAGATTGATTTCATTTGCATGGGTGTGTGTGGGTGTGTGTGTGTGAGAGAGAGAGAGAGAGAGAGATTGATTTCATTTGCACCGGTGTGTGTGGGTGTGTGTGGGTGTGTGTGGGTGTGTCAATAAATAAGTCCCAAGGACAAACGTTAAGTGTGTTGGGACTTTATTTGGCCACACAAGTATTCACACATAGACAGTTGTATGTTGCTATGTTAATTTTGTTAGATCATCTGATGTAGTGAAAGTGTGTGTAAAGGATACTATGGAACATAAAAGCAGCATAGAAGGTTCAAATGAAGTCTGCACAGCCAATGTTGTCTACAAAGAGGTATTGTAAATGGCATGCAGAAGAATGTAAATGTAATCTATGGCCAAAAGGTAGAGAGTGAGATATTGATACAGCAGCCTACAAATGGCAGAGACTACATTCCTAGATATCTCTGTATTAATCAAGTAAGCATTTGAAAGGAGAATGCTTACAAAGATGTGGCATGTGCATGTTTTTAAGTTGATTGATGTTTCTTTTAGAATGATAACTATTTTATTGTGATGTGAAGACATGAAGTTTAATAGGAGTTAGATGGCACATTTCCTTCAATTTATCTCACAATGGCACTACTCTTGCCACGGTAATATTTAATTGATATATATAAATCTACTTACATTGTGTGGATTAAATGGCTTACATTGAGGTAAAGCCACCATACAGATCCATAATATGGAGTGACCCATCTATTATTCAAAGGGATGGTTCAAATTGTTGATATGGTTGTAGGGGCTCGATGAGTTCATGTTTGTCTTTTTTTACATTTGGATAAGCAAATGTTTAGCTTTTAACTTGCTTCCATTTACAGTGGCTTTATTTATGTTTCTTGCTTTACTTGAAATATTGAACGTCCCACAGAGAGAGAGAGAGAGAGAGAGAGAGAGAGAGAGAGAGAGAGAGAGAGAGAGAGAGAGAGAGAGAGAGACTGATCTCAAAATCTTGATTTGATATCACAAGTATATTGCTTATCATGGATGTGGAAATGGGATCATTTACATTTATTTATGGTAATGAACAAGATATTGAAGGTATCCTTCTTGAAGTTTGCTATAATATAGTCATCATTGTATACCATAATCTATTTAATTTTCATGGTTCAATTGTAGACCCGCCGTTTTGGGAAGGACAAGCAACAGCATCTCTAATAATTAAACTATTAGAAAGCACATGTGTATTACGGTATGAAAACTAGCTTTTGTGTTTTATGTCAATAAAAAGTATTATTGACTTTTTTTGTAACAGGGAATATCTTTATTTTTTGGAACCTAGATTACTACTAGGTTTGTATGGTAGAGACACTTACAACGATAGTTTTAGACTCCTTGGAATTTACTAACTAAGATTACAAAAGATTGCAGATCAGCTTCATGTACATGTACATGTAATGTTTATAGACTATGGAAAGCCAAATAAGTTATATTTTCGGTGCATAGGCACTAGACATTACATAATATTTTGCTTTGCTGTCTACAAGCCTATTGAAACGCCATTCGTCTCAAATGTTAATCCACCGAATAAATTTTGTAAGGTTTTATCTTTTTGCTTTTTCTCGGCATAAATTAAATCTTGCAATAGCTAATGTTATTATCTTAAATATATTTTTTGGACAGATGGAGGCGAGGAGTACAGGCTTCCAAGGAGAGAGAATACAGTCGCACAAAGATTGTTTTAATGCGTGCTTATGTGGGTTAAGATTGTCAATACTATTTTGGTTGGAATTCTAGATGTATATCTTTATGCCAAGTTTGGTACTTTATTCAAAGAAATGTAAGTGCTTTAGGAGCTTCTACATGGATATATATGGCAAGCATTGTTGAAATTTGAGCATTGTGATGAGCTATGGTGGATCAAACACTAGAATCAACATCATTAACAAAGTGATTAGCAAATAGTTAAGACATAATTAGTGGGTAATTAGTAAATAGATTAATGTAGGCATGGATACTCAAAAACCAACAAATTCTCATTAGGGCAATGCCTCAATTTATAGAGTTTACATCAAGCATCTAATCCCATTGATTTCTCCATGATTCACTCAACCTCTTTTCCCTGATTCTCTCCACCTCTTCATTTTTCCCAGAATATCTCCCAGAATATCTCCACACTTCCTAAATCTTCTCATGCTACCCTTTATTCTCTCCCAGTAGATTCTTTTCACCTTTTCACAGGTTCTTTCACATTTACACATTCTCTTTTACAGCCTCTAACCAAGGGCTTGTTCCCGCACACACCCTATTCACTTGTATTTTTAACACCTCCCCTCAAGTGAATACTCCTAGTACACCTAGACCCTATACCAAGTTTGCCTCCCCTCAAGTGAATACTCCTAGTACACCTAGACCCTATACCAAGTTTGCCTCCCCTTACTTGATAGTCTGCGACTCGTGTCTAGCACACCTCCCCTCAAGTTATCTTAGCACACCTGGACCCTATATCAAGTTTCTCTCTTACTTGACAGCCTGCGACGACCAGTGCCTCGAGTCCCTAAACTCATAGTCCTTGACACTCTCTCTCTCTCTCTCTATGTGTCCAAGGCTTACTATAGTTGCCCGCGACCTTGACTAAAGTGCTCACACATACATCTCTCTACCACGTGGCCTACATCATCGGTGGCTCAGAGGTGGTTTTACTTTGTTGGGGCAGGTTACATTGGGTTGTGGGGTCTCTCTCTCTCTCTCTCTCTCTCTCTCTCAGATTTTCACATGGCTCCTCACTCTTTGGAGCCTCACATCTTCTCTTGCCTTCAATCTTCTTGTCGTGGTGGCAGCTTCTCTCCACACGTCCGTCTCTTCTTTCAGTCTTCTTGGGGCAGCTTCTCTTCTCGTGTCCATGTCTTTCTTCAATGCTTCCTTTAGATTTTCTTGGTGTGGATCTTCCTCTTGGAAAGGGATATTCTTCTTCTTTCATGGCTGGGGCCATGAGCTTGTCCGTCAGGTCTTTTTGCTCCATGTGAGCAACATGTTCAAATGATTTGCTGACAATTCCTTTGGGTTTTTGATGTTTATCTTGTATCATTATGCAATGCAAACCCAAATTTATGCGGGAGGTCTTACCTCTTGCCTTATTCTTGACAAGGGCAGTGTCTGATCCCATATTTACACTGATGCAATGTGCCCAATACATAATGCGTATAGCATTCATTCTTATGCACATTCCCAAATGCAACTCTGGCTGTGAATAATCTTGATTTTGAGTGAGATTTACAGACAGTAACCAAGGGTTAAATGCAAAATGATGATTTTCACAAATTTATCAGTACAATTACCAGAAATTACATTAAATCAAGGGTAACCAATTTGTACGGAATGGTTGGAGTATCAAACCAACTCCGAATTGAAATATGAAGTTATAGGGATCTGTATCAGATACCTAATGGTTAATTTAAACCCTCAATTGCACCAAAATATAGTGATTAGTATTGATTAATTATTGATTAGTACTAATTAATCATTGATTAGCAAATTAATCCACTATTTTGTATGCAAAAAACAGAGTATGCGGGGAGTCCAGATCTGGTGCCTTAGACTTCAAATGAGCTCAAATGCTTTCAAAGGCATCAATAGCAATGAGTCTAGTAGAGGATTAAGCCAATAAACACAAGATTTGACCAAATATTGAAAGCTTAATCTCTGTTTTACCAAAGTCACCTGTAGATTTGATGAAGAGCTTGGATCTCACTGTAGACTTGATGAAACTGAATTCTATCTTCACCAGCTTGTAGAGCATGCTTGAAAAAACCTTGGGCTAAGAGGAATTAGAGACATTTGAACTGATGAAGTAGTAATGTCAAAAATAGCTCAGAAAAATGGTGCCCCTTAATCTGCGAAAATCTGCGCTTCTACTCGGCGGTTTGCTACGATTCTTGCATAGGCTGGAGCCCAATGATGTTGGCTAGCTATGGCTGGAAGGATTTGGCCTAATGTGATGTGTGCAAGGAGAGGGAGCTCCTCCACTGGCTGGGGGTACAGAGATGAGTTGAAAAAAGAGGGAAAATTATAATTTTCTACTAATCCTAATTAGCAAAATAATTAGCAAGATAATGGGCTCACAAATTAGCATGGCTCTGATACCATGTTGGAATTTGAGCATTGTGAGATGAGCTATGGTGGATCAAACACTAGAATCAACATCATTAACAAAGTGATTAGCAAATAATTAATGTAATTAGTGGGTAATTTACAAATAGATTAATGTAGGCATGGATACTCAAAAACCAACAAATTCTCATTAGGGCAATGCCTCAATTTATAGAGTCTACATCAAGCATCTAATCCCACTGATTTCTCCATGATTCACTCCACCTCTTTTCCCTGATTCTCTCCACCTCTTCACTTTTCCCAGAATATCTCCCAGAATATCTCCACACTTCCCAGAATATCTCCACACTTCCTAAATCTTCTCATGCTACCCTTTATTCTCTCCCAATAGATTCTTCTCACCTTTTCACAGGTTCTTTCACATTTACACATTCTCTTTTACAGCCTTTAACCAAGGGCTTGTTCCCGCACACACTCTATTCACTTGTATTTTTAACAAGCATGGTGTGTATATGTATAGGTTGGCAAGTTGAGGACCATGAGGCCCAAAATGGGCTTCAAAAATAAGGCTTATCTCTACTAACTCCCTGGACGAGCCTTTTGTTTTTATGCATGTGCAAGAATACTCTTGCCCATTAGGGACGGGTCATGCCACCAGGGACAATATAGGTGTGTGAGTGTGTAAATAAGTGTGTGTGTGTGTGTGTGTGTGTGTGTGTGTATAGGTACATGTATGCTATGTTTGTACTTATGTATCTCTAGAGATAGATAGATGTTGTTCATATGTGTAGGTGGTCTATGTGAGATAGATAGATGTTGTTGATATGTATAGGTAGTCTATGTGAGTACCATGTACACATATATGTGCAAATATATGCATTTACATAAGGATAAGTTAAAAATGCATATAATGTATGTATACTTGATTGCTTCTATGCATGGGTATATATGGATGTATAGGTATGAATGCGTATATATAATGTATATATGTATGTGAACATATATATTTACAAAAACATAAATATGTGTATCTGTATGTAGGCATATGTGTGTGTGTATGTAAATATATATGGATAGACATTGTAGATGTATGTGTATATGTATATATATTATATATGTTTATATGTGTGCCAGTTCCTAAAGTATGCATGTATGTGTGTATATATATGCAAAGAGATTTTGTGTGTGTGTGTGTGTGTATAAACATGAGAGAGAGAGAGAGAGAGAGAGAGAGATGTCCATGACTGTCTTCAAATTTAAGGCCTACTCTATGGTATCCAAACATGAGAGAGAGAGAGATGTCCATGATAACTAGCAATTGTGTATAATTGACCTTATGATAAATCTATAAGCATGTGACTGGAATTCCCCTAAGAAGCCAACTTGATTTTATGCAAAGATCAAGCAATCCAAGGATCCCAGTCTGACATTTAGATAAATGATCTCACCAAAAGATTAATGAACACGACCCATCAACAAGACGTAGAAGAAACAACAACCATTTGAAAGGTCCAGTACTCCAAGGAGCACTTATATATGCTCTCAAGCATGGGCATGCATATGAAAACACAACTATGAGCAAGAAATAATAGAAGTGAGTGCCAACAAGGAGCTAAAGTAGAAAAACATGGACAAGGATTTTCTTGACACCATGAGGCTGTCCTCTATCAACCAGCCTATTTTCTTGACACCATGAGGATTTCCTCTATCAACTATAACTAACCATGGAAGGTTGTTATAACCAACACCCTTTAAACAATCCCCCCGTAAGAAGTCTAGTCAAATGCCAAATCTGATTATGTGTCAATCGAGCTCAATACCATTAGTTCAAAGAGGTTCAGACAAGCCAAAGCACTACTTGATAGGATAATAAATGAAACCATGCACACTGACAAGATTTAAACCCTCATAAACAGGTCGACTGCCCGATTGTTGAATGCATGCCGTTCTTGATTGCTTCAATGACACTATCATGCTTAGGGATTCCGAGTCCTTCCATTTTTTAATAAGAAACCTTATGGTCTCTTAACATTCTCTCTTGATGATTGGATTGATATCCTTGTCATCCATAGAAATGACCTGACAATTCTCTGTTAATAATCTCCTTTTAGTTTAATAATTTTACCATTATTTTGCTCCCTTTGCTACCTAATGAATCTTCTTCTAACCCTTCTTAGACCTTGAAAGTCTTTCTTCTAAAAGACTTCATTACTCTTACTTCTATTACTTTTCTTTCTTTCATTGTCTTTCAACCCTATTGACCCAGTTTTGGAATTCTCTCCCTTCGTTCCCTTACTTCCTTATTATAAACAACTTGAGCTTAGCTCCATTAGATTAGATTATACCATAAACTCTAGGTCCCAAACCAACACCCTCATTTCCTTATGTGGTATAAGCCCCTCGCGATTGTTGCCAATCAGTGCAAGAATGTTGTTGTTCATGCCCAACACTTTTCAAGCTCAAATCTTAACTTTAAACTTTTTTCACCCCAACTTAGAAAAAGCTGGATGCAATACTTTTTTCTCCTGAAACCATTGGAACATCTTTTGCCTATTATTAAATTGAAAATACTCATTTTAAAACCCAAATTCAAAATGCAAGGCTGTCATGATGTGGGTAGAATATCTCCTTTGTTATGTTCTAAACCATATTAATAAGTCTTTTTCGGTTACTTCTAATCAAGTTTTATTATTTGTCTTTATTACTTGGATTGCCTCACTTCTTGTAGAAGTAAAAACTACTTTTATCACTTTTTATTATTTTCAAGACCTACTCCTAAATCTGCAAAGAATCTTGACTCTTTCTCTATATCCCCTATTTTCCCTAATTTTACAAACTCTTGTGTTGCTCTTCTCATTGAGCAAATTCTTAAACTAATCCATTTGATTAAGTACAAGCTAAATTATCTTCTCAAATATCTTTGCATACCCCTACACCTTCTTGTACATAAAAATATGACTTGTTTTCATTTGGGGATCCTCCTAGAACAACAATGGTGGTGGGGAGCTAAAAGGTTTAGCAAATTGACTATCCTCTTCATCATTACTAAATAGCTTGACTCTTTGAAGAGAATAATGGAATGTTTTAAAGCCTTTCACTTGATGAGGACGTGATCGATATTAAGAAAGGGGGAATGTAAACCCATTTATGGGTTAACGGCTCTGCCAGTGTCAAGAACGAACACACCAAAAGGATGTAGAATTAAGCTATGAAGCAATGGAGTCCATGTCTACAACTTAGACAAGTGCCTATGATAGTATGAAGGAATACTTACGATGATTCCCACACCATGAGCATGTGGTAGCCAGCTAGGATGAATTCCCTCATGATGTACTTCATGGACATACACATAAACACAATGAAGAATCAAGATATAAAGTGGTATTGTCCATTTTAACTACTTGGATGAGTGCTCATATTAGTTTGACATAATGATTCCCACTCCAAGAGCATGTGGCAGCAAGCTAGGATGAATTTCCTAATGATGTACTTCATATATTATGAGATTAAGAATTATATAAGAAATAGGCCACTTATGAGTCATGAGCACTCAGTTAGTGACACCTTAAGTGTGGCCGACTGAGTGCCCATCGCTTTATATGTTCACACACGTTGTGTGTGTGTGTGTGTGTGAGCACATAAGGCCTTGTGTATAAGGTAACTTTTCTCATAATGCAAATATACTCTCCCATTGTATAAGTGAGTCTTGCTCTCTTACTAATCATCTTCCAAATTACATGACAGTGAGCTTATATACAAGGGCGTGTGTGACGAGGACCAATAGTCCAACACATCGGTGTGTGACAACGCTTATGGGAGAGAAGCGAAGGACCAACGTCCTAAGAAGGAGTGAAGCTATTGGAGCATGGCTCAAGCTCTTAGCCTCAGCCAAATAAAGTCCCCATGATAGTATTTAGAGTGGAATAGAGCAGTCCCCTTACCCACCATAAGCCTACACACTTCCGATGCCACTGTCGAGGAGCAAACTCTTGGCTTCTTTATCATTTTTCTCTAAATCTATAGAGCTCTCCATAGTTGGGTGTGGAGTAGTGGTGTGTCCGCGCGAAACCCATAAGGTT
Organism: Cibotium barometz; assembly: GCF_041138505.1. Lineage (NCBI taxonomy): Eukaryota > Viridiplantae > Streptophyta > Polypodiopsida > Cyatheales > Cibotiaceae > Cibotium > Cibotium barometz. The sequence goes on along the minus strand of NC_141057.1, from coordinate 38,885,599 downwards.
GGATGTGTGGATATAGTGAAAAGAGTAATTTTTTTATTTTTCTTGATTTTTGCTCCAAATAGCTTGTAGAATGATTTATTGTGTTGTTTTTTTATTTGTTGAGTATATTAAGGAGTATGTGGGTAGGCATTCATATTCTTTTAATTATGTTCAAAAACTCAAAAATCCCAAAAAAATATATTGTTAATACTTCTAAAATTGGGTATATATATGCTTTCTTTATTTTTAGAAACCCAAAAATATACACATAGAAACCCATATTTTCTTTCAAATACAAAAAAATCAAAACCTACACTTGTACATCCCAACCCTACAATTGTACGTGTGTATGGTTGTAACATTGCATACATAGTTTAAAATTTGGTAAATTTGACAAACTAATCACTGTGTGACATGTGGCATCCTACCCATACATTATCCAAACCTAGGGGATTTTATTGGAGCATTTTCTAGCAAGCGCTTGTTTGAAAACGGTGAGCGTACTTGTTCTTATCTCTCTAAATTAATCATATTTATGAATTACATCACTCTCATTAGTTTTTTGGAAATGGTGAGCATACTTGTTCTTATCTCTCTAAATTAATCATATTTATGAATTAATTTAGAGATATAAGAATAAGAACGCTCGTCATTTCCAAATTAATTCATAAATATGAATTAATCATATTTATGAATTAATTTGGAAATGGCGAGCATACTTATTCTTCTCTCTGTAAATTAAACATATTTACTCTCACTAGTCTCTCACCTCTCTCACTCTCACTCTCACTCTCACTCTCTATATCTTGCTCCTAAATGATTCATTAAGAGAGGGACATGGTAAATCAATAAAGATAGAGAATATTGCTATATTGTTGCTATATGGAAACCCTTACATAAACCTTTGTAATCTAAGAAATGCTTTAAAACATAAAAAAACTTTCAAATGTTGTCTTGTTGGACACTTCTCCACTCCATAATATTAACCATTGGAATCTATGACATTATCTGTAGGTAGGTCTTATCTCAAACTAGGCAGTTGGCAACCCTCCACTCTGATGCTAGAAAAGGTTGTTGAATAAACATATTCTCATTTTGCCTTAGTCCCATCACTCTCAATAACACAATGTGCAAATGCTTTCATGCTAAATAGTGACCTTTGTCATGGCTCCCTTCCCACTATGGAACTTGATGTTAAAACCCTAAAGATCTCTCTAGCTAATCACTATGCACACATAATCTAGGCATATACTCATCCACCCGACCACCCCCGAGCCTAAGGGTGCACACATCAAAGTAATGAAGAACCACGTACCTAACCTTGGTGTCCCATACCACCGAGAGGTATGTCTTCAATCAAGCAGCACATAGCTCTAGTATGAAATGACAAGAGAGTAGAGACTATGCTTTACACAAGAGAACATCCCTTGAGAGAGCCCCATGCCCCTATTATATAGGAGAGCTCTCAAGTGACTCTTGACTCTCCATTTCCATGTGTGACCCTTGGTTGCCTGACCCTAACCCCAACCCCAACCCAAGGTTAGGTCTAACCCTTGTCTCACTAGAGCATGTTCCCATGCTCCCATGCTCACATGCTCAGGGTGGGTTAGCCTCCTAGTCAATGCACATAATATGATGTGCACATAACACTTGAATGCATGGATAGGGAAATGTAGGTCTCTATGCATGAGATCTTCGGTGATGAGTAAGATTCGGCAAAGTGACCTATCTCAATCTCCCCTAAATTGTCTGTATTATGGTAGGAGTCAATGTAATGGAGGGTAAGAGGGAGATCCTTGCCCCATGGGGATAGGTCACAAAAGGCCATGAGGCCGACCTTATCTAGGAAAGGGGTTACTTTAGGTAATTGGAGTATGACATAACACTCGACCGCGATGGGTAGGCGACCTAAAAAAGGTTACCAAAGGGGGTTTTGAGCTAGGCATGGAGGAGGGAACCTTGGATGGAGTGAGCAAGAGTCATCCTCGAATGGTGAGGGACATTTTGGGGCGAATGGATCTAGAGCTCGTGATGGAGAGGTATCTACCATGATGTGTGCACCAAAGGTCCATGTACATAATGGATTAAGCTCTTAGGTTTTGGGTAAGTGTGCAATTGTACATCTTTCGCTCTAATAAGCAAGGTCTATGTGTACATAGCCCTAAGATAAAATGCACACACCATCATGGCAACATGCTAGAGAGTAGGTGGCATGAGCATGAGTAGGTGCAATGACTGTGAAAGCTATGAAAATACCACATTCCCTATTCCTTTTCATTCATAAAGAGAAGGTAAGCATATAAACCACAAGTGATTGTATTTACAATTTAACACCTTAAAGGGAAATAGAGTGGTCTATCTCTTTGTCTCTCTCACACACACATTGACTTTCTAGCACAAGCGTGTGCACTCTTGACCTTCCTGCTTGCACATACATAAACATATACGCATGCATGGACATAAAAGGAGAAAAGCATGCAAACCACATGAGAGATGGCAATTAATGGGGTAAGGCATTAGAAGAAATACCCCTCCCTCCCTTACACACAAAAGATCTCGCTCCTCTCTCAACCCCACACACTCATTCTCTATGCTGCTTCTCTCAGTGGCTTTGAGAATCTCTCGCACTCTCGCACATGGGTTGTGCATGTGTAAGGGTACTAGGTTTTGATACAAGCATAGTTCTACGGTACTTTGAAATACAGATAAAGCCGACACTCAGTGAATTCCAAGAAACACATGGGGTAAGCTAACTTGGGGTATGGGGTGCTTTCTCTAAACAAGCATCATGCATACCAAGCTGGAGAAGTCTTACATAGGGTGGTTAGTATCGTCTATGATGTCTTGTGAACATAGAATTCCAAGCCTAACAGAGTTATGAAATATTGTGTCTCTCTTGTGGTGTTGCCTTGTATACTCAATTCCTCTTGAAGCTCAATGAAGCTTGATTCCAAGGACTTCATAGCCTTTCGGAGAGAACGCCTCTCACCTCGAATGTTAGCTAAATAACATACAAAGGTTGGTCTCATATAGTGTGAACCCGACTATATGAGTTGGTGCTAAAACAATGCCATAACTCTAGTACACTAAAGTGTCCATCACATAGCTTGTAATCCATTGTAACATATCACTCATAATCTCACCAACCTAGCCAATGGCGTAAGTGTGGAAGCTATCACCCAGGTAGGCGGTGGTGTGGACTTGCCATAAAGCTAGAATGTGTATGTTATACTCTTTCCTCTAGGTAAACCAATAGACCACTTTCCACCATGTGCACATATTGATCTTCCTCCTTGGGTTCAATCCCAGTCTTGAGGCAATGGAAATATGCTCCAGTGGCCAATTGACTTGGCTAGATCACGTTGTTGTAAATGCACCAGAAGTCCTCGAGGTGGAGAAGGTGTAGATGGGGTAGAGCGATGTTATATGCACATTATGTGTGCATATACTAGGAGGCTAACCCACATTAGGCTTGTGAGCATGGGAGCATGGGAACAAGCTCTAGTGGAGCATGGGTTAGGACTAACCTTAAGGGTTAAGGTTAGGGTCAGGCATCCAAGGGTCACACATGGGAAATGGAAAGTCAAGAGTCACTTGAGGGCCCTCCTATATAATAGGGGCATGGGGCACACTCAAGAGAGGCTTGGGGGCTTGGAGGCTTATGCTATGGTCTTTTGTGTGGAGGTCCATATCTACTCATCTACCATTTCACACTGTAGCTACATGCTATTGGATTGGAGTTATACCTCTTGATGATATGGGACATCAAGGTAGAGGTATGATGTATTTCATTTATAATTCATGTGTGCATCCCTTGGGCTCGGGGGTGGTTGGGTGGTTGAGTTTATGCCTGATTTATACATGTTTATGCATAACAATTATCTAGAGAGATCTTAGGGTTTTAATAAGGGAGCTGTTGGAATTAGGGTTAGGATTGAAACAATGCACACACATAAGATAGAGAAGCTTGAGAGCACACAAACTCGCTAGATTAGAATGAACAAATGTGTGCCACATACAAAAGATAAGTAATCACCCCAAAATGAGTAGATAAGATGGTGTACATACGCACAGGGGAAAAAACCTCCTAGTGAGGGAAAAGTGTCCCGGTGGGCCTAAGTGTGTTCACACACATCACTACCATATAATGCTACAAATCTCCCCCTGGAGGAGTGATGATGTGAACATGTACAGGGTATGGCTGATCAATCTTGAAAAGGTAGTAAGCCCAAAGCTTTACAAAAAGTTTCAAACTTTTCACGAGGAAGAGCCTTCGTGAATAAATCTGCCATGTTGTCATGTGTAGGCACATAGACCAAGCTGAACTCTGCTGTGCAGAGAGTCTTTCCCTGACATAGTGGTAATGCACCTCAATGTGCTTAGTGCGAGCATGAAACACTGGGTTCCTGGCAACTGCTAATGTGCTTTGGCCTGTTGTAAGTGAAAATTGTAGTGCTAGATGACTGTCTAACACCCAAATCAACCATAAGATGTCTAAGCCACACACACTCTATTGTAGCAGTAAAAGCTGCCCTATACTTAACTTCATAGCTGGAAGTGGCCATTATAGGCTGCTTCTTGCTAAGTCATGATATACATGAATCACCAAGGTGAAAGCAAAACCCACTAGTGGACACTCGTGTGTCATAACATCTAGCCCAATCTGAATCACTGAAAGCATGCAGCTGTGACTCACCCCCTTTTGGATAAAATAATCCAAAATACTATGTGCCCTGTAAATAGTAGAAAACCCACTTAACAGCCTGCCAATGGTTTGTACTTGGTTTATGTATAAATCTGCTCAATTGTGAGACTGCATACTGTATATCTGGCCTCGTGTTGCACATATAAAGAAGGGATCCAACAGCTTGTTGCTGATACAAACTAGCATCAAAAGAGTCTCCTACATCTTGAAGACTAAGTCGAGGACCTGTCTCTATAGGTGTAGCCACAGGTTTACAGTCTTCAAGATTAAACCTCTTCAATAGCTTTTGTATATATTTAGACTGTAGCATAACAATGCCATCATTGTGCTGCATAAATTGAATTCCCAAATAGTAATGCAAGGGCCCCAAATTTGACATCTCAAATGATGACTGCAAAAATCAGCCTTAAAGGCTGAAATCTGATCTATATAGGGTCCCGTGAGCAGCGTGTCATCAATGTATAGAATGATGACCCAAAATGTGTACTTACTCCTCTTCACACAGAGGGTACTCTTTGTTGGACTGTTGAAAAAATCATTTGCAACCAAGTATGCATGAATCCTCTCATACCATGCTCTAGGAGCCTTCTTAAGGCCATAAAGAGGCTTTTTCAACTTGCATACTTTAGACTCTTCTCCTTTCACAGCAAAACCAGGAGGCTGGATAAATACACCTCCTCATGTAAATCACCATTCAAGAATGCAGTCTTAATGTCCAACTGATGTACATTCCACCCATGATGTACTCCCAAAGCAATGAGACACCTAATGGTAGTCATACGAGATGTGGGTGCAAAGGTCTCATCATAATTAATGCCTTTTTGTTGGGCATACCCCTTTGCAACAAGTTTGGCCTTGTAGCAATCAATGCTACCATTTGCTTTGCGTTTTAACTTGTAAACCCACTTAGTACCAATGGCCTTCTTACCATGAGGTAGATCTGTCAAATACCAGGTGTCATTCTTGATGAGTATAGAGTTATACTCATCCTGCATAGCATGAATCCAATGATCATCATCCTGTGCTTTCTCAAAGGAAACAGGTTCTTCCTCATTACTTAAAGTAGAAATGAGAACATGATCCACATGAGAATAATCTGTATAATGAGAACCTGCGTGAGTTCTACTAGGTAAAGGAGCTGCAAACTTGCTATTCCTCAATGTCCGCACAAGCTATTTTGGCATACGCCTAGATTCTTATATGGCTGCTCTCTCCTCATCCACTATATCCTCAATAATTGCCTCATCAAAAGGCTGAATTTCAGCACTTGGTTGAGCATTCAATTGCTCTACATATGGCTGCCCTCCATTAAACAAAGGTAGGAGCAAATCAAACATGTCCTGTGAGCATACATTCTACTGTTTTTTGCATGAAAGCATGGGCTGAACTGAGTTTTCAACAAAAACAACATCTCTACTTACCAAAATCCTCTTTGAGGCTGGATGGTAGAGTCTATATCCCTTGCCTTTTGAACTGTATCCCATAAATATGCATTTAATTACCTTATCATCAAGCTTACTGCATTGTTGCTCAGGCATAAGAGCATAAGCAAGACAACCAAAAACACGCAAATGAGCCACAGAAGGCTTCCTGCCATGCCAAGTTTCATAAGGAGTTTTAGACTCTAAGGCCTTGGTAGGGCATTTGTTCAACACATAGTTGCCTCTAACCAAAGACCATGAGGTAAATCTTGGGCTTTCACCATACATTGTGCCATCTCCATGAGAGACATGTTCTTCCTCTTAGCCACACCATTTTGCTGAGGTGTGTATGGCACTGTACATTGCTACTACCTTATGCCTTTTTCAGCCATATATGCCTTTTTTAGCCATATATGCATAAAACTCCTTGGACATATACTTGCCCTCTCAATATGAACGAAGGGTGCCAACTTTACATTCACATGCATTTTTAGCCGTGGATAAAAAGTGCTTAAAGCATATAAAAACCTCTGACTTCTGTTTTAATGGATACGCCCACTATATCTGGAGTAATCATCAATAAAAGTGACGAAGTAGAGATATCCCCCAATAGATGGTGTCCTCATAGGTTCACATACATCACTATGTATGAGCTATGTATAAGCTGTAATTTCTTAATAGCTCTCACACATCCATTCTTTGGAAATGATGCCTGATGCATTTTACCAAGAATACACCCCTTACATACATGTCTAGTAGGGGTCTCAAGAGTTGGCAACTTAGACATCATATTATGCCTTTGAAGGCATAACAAACTGCCATAATTCAGATGGCCAAATTGTGCATGCCATAATTCTGCATCACTCATAGCACGAGTTGTAGAGATTGAGCAAGCATCATGCTGCAACTTCTCAAATACATCCATCTTGTATAGGCCATGAAACAAGGTACCTGAGAGACAATGATAGAATAACCATCATTTCTATCCTGAACTGTACATATGTCATCCACAAATTTCACCATCAAGCCTGACAAGGCTAAGGCTAAAATGGACATCAAGTTCTTCTTAATGCTTGGCACATATAAAACTTTAGAGAGAGTAAATGCACCCCCATTTGCAACAGTGAGCACAACTCTACCAACTCCTTTGACAGGATATGAGGAACCATTTGCACATGTGATGGTTCTTGCACTTGGGATAGATTCTAGAGATGAGAACAAATTTTTTCGTGAAGTAATGTGCTTACTAGCACCAGTGTCAAAGTACCAAGCATCCGATTGTGCCACTGACATGCATACATCATGAACAGAAGGGTCATAATTGCAATGTACAGTCCATGCCCAATCATCTTGAGTAAAACTTACAGATTCCTTCTTATCTACACTTGGTGCAAATGCATCAGCCCACAGCCATGCCTGATTCTTTCTTTTTCTCCTTCTCTAGCCTTTTCTTGTACTCATTTATGTAGTGCCCTAGTTTCCTACAATAGTGACACTTGCCCTTCTTTTTAGGCTTATCACCTTTTTCTTTGCATCCTTACCTAAGGATTCTGATTTTGGCTTATAGCCACCATGTGAATAAGGTTTGCCTGTGCCTTTCTGAGTGGCAACAAAAGCTTGGTCTCACCAACTCGCATGACATATTTGTTTTACCTAGACTACCCTTCTTTGCAAGAGTACTGAAACCAGCTCATTAAATGTAAGGGCATTTGGATTTCCCTTCATCTCATGAGTCTAAGGGTAGAGGCAAAACTTTGATAAGAATCTGGCAATGCATTGAGAACTGTGGGCACCAATGTACTATCAGGATATATCTCCTCCACACTAGCGAGCTGCTCCTTAAAATCTTTGATCTTGGTCAAGAAGTTGTCCATTGAGTCTCCCTCATTCATGTGCTCAGACTCCAATTATTTGCACAAATATGTAACACGTGCTTCATTGCGCACCTGGTATAATGCAGCAAGTGCATCCTATGCCTATTTTGAAGTCTTACATGACCGAATATGAGGAATAATGCTTTGCTTTTCATAGAAAGTGCAAGCAATGCATGTGCCTATGCATCTCTTCCATCCCATCTTGTGTGAGCAGTAGTGGGAGGTACTGGTGGTGCATGTGGAGGAGCCACATCTCAGATTTTACTTCAGATATACCTGTAGCACCTAGTTGCACTGGTAGTAATTAAACAGGACAAGTTTCACTACCACTGACCACATTCCAAAGGCCTTTAGCAACCAGTAGATGCCTCATCATATAGGACCACAATGGGTAGGTAGTCCCATCAAGTTTGTTCTCAGCAAACATGTTAAATACATCACTACTGCCATACATGACTGTCTACCAAATACAAAATCTTTCAACACACTGCAAGTACTCAGTATTCACTGAATGCAACCCCGAATGGCTACCAACTAACTGAATCACCTACAAAGTGTATGAAAAATAACACAGAGTAGAGAATAGAGTGTTACTGGAGAAAGTACGATGGTCGATGTTGTTGAAGACACTGTAGATGCTATTGCACACCAAATCTTTATTGTTGCACAGTCCAAACACCCAAAATCGAGCAGGACCAATCCAAAATGACACCTCTCCAGAACATCTGCAAAAAACTTATGGTGCCCAAAATGTGCCCGAAACATGCTTGAATCATGCCACAGACCCCAAAAATGTTATATACTTTGTATAAAATACACTATAGTATATACCTTCTTCTCCTAAGAGGGTATCTCAATCAGAGACAGAAAAACAGGGTCGTGAGGAGGGAGGTAGACTAAAGGAAGCTAGCTCTGATACCAATTGTTGAAATTAGGGTTAGGGTTACAACAATGCACACACACAAGATAGAGAAGCTTGAGAGCACACAAACTCACTAGATTAGAATGAACAAATGTGTGCCAAATACAAAAGATAAGTACACATCCCAAAATGAGTAGATAAGAGGGTGTATATATGCACGGTGGAAAAAACCTCCTAGTGAGGCAAAAAATGCCCCAGCGGTCCTAAGTGTGTTCACACACATCACTACCATATAATGCTACATGAGCTGCCCCACATCTTTTGTTGCTTGGACTTGGAGCCTTGAATAGAGAGAGCGAGAGTGTGCATGCATGTATCATGGGAGAGAGAGAGAGAGAGAGAGAGAGAGAGAGAGAGAGAGAGAGCTATCTGATCTGAGTAGAGTAGATCCAAACTGCATTGGAGCAGAGAAAGCACGCATGGCTTCCTCCACCACCATTCCGACAATGGCTTAGGCCATGGTGGGACAAGATCGGGCCAAATTGGTGAGATGGGCAGCACAGCCAGGTGCTGGAGGCTACGTGTTAGAGGCGTGGGCATAGGTGTTAGAGGTGGGAGTGCAGCCACATAGGTATTAGAGGCAGGGGCACGAGGCGACGCACAATGGTCTAGACACGGGTGGGACAAGGTAGGCGGGGTAGCGAGGGGGGATTAGGGGAGGGGGTGGGTTTCTTATTTTTTAAATAGTTTATTTATTTATTTAATAAAAAAGTAAAAGTGCGGGGAGCTAATGTAGGGCACATGCCTTTTTAAAAAAATAATAAAGGAAGAAAATAAATAATAAGAATTTGAAAAAGGAATAAATTTTTAATATAAAAATAAGCTTATTTTAATCAAAAATAATAAAGCACTAGGGGGGTTTTATATTAACGAGAAAAATAAAGCATTAGGGGTTTTTATATTAACGAAAAAAATAAAGCACTAAGGGTTTTTTTTAAATAAAGATAATGGAAAAGGAAAAGGGGAGGAGTGCACGGCGAGTGTGAATGTGAATGTAAAGGGGTGGGTGCACATACATGTGGAAAGGTAGGTGGAAGTGTTAGTGCACATGTGGGATGAAAATGTGCATGTGAATGTGTAGGTGCGAGGTGCACTCAAGTGAATGTGTATGTGCAAGCAAGTGTGCATACACAAAAGAGATTGCAGGGGTTGCGCATGCACATGCATGGTGCATACAGATGGGTGTGGGCATGCATGCAGGTGTAAATGGATGAAGGCATGTGAAGGTGGGGTGCACGTGCGAGTGTGAATGTAAAGGGGTGGGTGCACATACATGTGGAAATGTAGGTCAAAAGTGTTAGTGCACATGTGGGATGAAAATGTGCATGTGAATGTGTAGGTGTGAGGTGCACTCAAGTGAATGTGTATGTGCAAGCAAGTGTGCATACACAAAAGAGATTGTAGGGGTTGCGCATGCACATTCATGGTGCATACAGATGGGTGTGGGCATGCATGCAGGTGTAAATGGATGAAGGCATGTGAATAGCATGCACATGCACATGCATGGTGCATACAGATGGGTGCAAATGTGGGAGCATGCATAGGGTGTGGGCGCGTGCATGTGTGAGCAAGTGTAAAAGGATGTGCACATGCGTGTTTTTACTTTTCTTGTGTTTTTGAGTTTTTGTGTTTTTTATCATTCTCGATGAAGGGAGTAATTGTACACTTGAGAAGTGCATTTTTACTTTTCTTGTGTTTTTTGAGTTTTTGAGTTTTTTATCATTCTCGATGAAGGGAGTAACTGTACACTTGAGTAGGGAGGCTATGTTACCTATGTACACATGAGCTAGGATTTGAGGCTTTACCTATGCATGCTGAGTGGGTGGAGAATCGTTTGCCCATCCACAACGAAAGTTTGGATGCCACCATAGTTAGCTTGGCCAGTGTGCTTGTCTGAACTTTGGCCTTCCAACTACTGGCAAGTTGATGTTGTGAGGAGGCATATAGGGTATTGTGGGGCATGGGGATGCCTCTAAAGCTAAGACACAGCTATGGGGTATAGTGGAACACATGGCACTCTAGGCGACTCATCATCAGAAGTCAAAACTGTGGGTTATAGTGGAACACATGGCACCCTGGGTGACTCATCGAAAGTTAAAACTGTTTCAAATGTAACCCCCAAAACTTTGACTTTGGGGGTAGTGTTGTCGAAGGCAGGACCTTGGCTTTGCGCACCTACTTGTTTTTAATGTTTGAGGGTGCATTTATGAGGGTACAGGGTGGCACTTGTTTCTTTGTTTTTGGCACCCATATGTGGGGGTTTCCTTTAGGATCCAATGAAGGGGTGGTGGTAGGTATTAAGGTGGTCCTTGGATCTTTTTGGCTACGTAGTTATGGGATGGTGAGGTTTTTGGGATCTTAGAAACATGACATGGTCCCTTGCTAGAGGCCTTAGGCTTCTAATAGCTTAACAAGGATCCAATAGGGCTCGAGGTCTTAGTAGAACATTGTTGAATGAGGCTCCCATTGGCAAATCTCCCATAGGGTTGGGCTTTGGGCCAAGGCTAAATGGTAACTGCTAGGTTTTTGTAGGGGTGTTGTACTTTCCTTGGCTAACTAGGGTACTCTTGGGTACCCATTCCTTCTTGGTGATCTCCAAGAAGGATTGCTAAGGTTGAGGTTTAGGAGTGTCATACTTTCCTTGGCTAGCTAGGGTACTCTCGGGTACCCATTCCTTCTTGGTGATCTCCAAGAAGGGTTGCTGAGGTTGAGGTTTAGGGGGGTAAACTTCATCTTTGTAGGGGTGTTGTACTTTCCTTGGCTAGCTAGGATACTCTCGGGTACCCATTCCTTCTTGGTGATCTCTAAGAAGGGTTGCTGAGGTTGAGGTTTAGGGGGTAGACTTTATCTTTGCCATTGGAGGTTTTGGATCTCCATAATGGTTTGAAGAGGTGTGGACAATGACGCGGCGGTGAGGCTATAATGATATGTAACATTAGAGGTTACATGCTATAATGATATGTAACATTAGAGGTTACATGCTGCGTGCGGCGGTGGTAGCTTGTAAGTGGAGGAGGATGGGAAAAAATAAGGACCATATTCTATGGTCAAAGTAGAGATGGGTTGGTGAATATTTCTTTGATAGAAGGCAGAGGCTATAGGAAACTTTAGTGGAGGATGGGAAAAAAATAAGGACCATATTCTATGGTCAAAGTAGAGATGGGTTGGTGAATATTTCTTTGATAGAAGGCAGAGGCTATAGGAAACTTTAGTGAATGTTTAAATTTTTTTAGGATATATGCTCACTTTTAGTGTAAATTGAGGGATTCTTCCTCCAAAATTTACCCCAAAAAAACTACCTTGGGCTAATATATTAAAAAGGTCACCATTTTTTGGGTCTAAAATAGCCGAAGACTTTTGGAAGACCCTTGAGAATTAGCCTTTGGGCCTAATTTTTTGATTTTGTCATTGAGGCTTGGGATGTTGATTTGGGGTGATCTCATTCAAGGGTATGGTAATCATTTCAAAGGGGACCTCGAGCCATCGCAATCTTCACTAATAAAACTGACAATGCAATCTGTGGGCTATGATCTATCCCTTCTCAAGGATGATGCACCTACGTAAAACTTGCACACCAACGCAAGTTTAGATCCAATAAGATAAATGTGGTGCCATTGAGCACAAGGAAGAGAGGTAGGGAGTGAGTATGAGTAGCTAAGCAAGAGCAAAGTCTAGCATGAAGCCACATGAGAAAAGGGAGTTATCCCTCATTGATGTGTAAACCAAAAGGTGTACCTCCTCATATAAAAGGGGACCATTTTCAAGCATGAACATATCACTTGCACTTATGTCAAGTCTCTTTGTGTATCCAAGGTAATTCATCGTGGTGTTTAATTGTACTTGAGTGCATCTTAATTAGCACACAGTCATGGGATGAGTTTTTTTTATTTCTATCCAACTTAGATTAGTGTTGTCATTAGTGTAAGATTAGTTTATGATTAGGTAGAGTTCTTATCTTTAGGAGAGCACAGTCTATGTTTTTCAACATGGTATTAGAGCTTAGGTCTAGCTCTCCTAGCTTAGGTCTAGGTCATTAGGAATTCATTAGCAAGTTATCTAGAAGATCATATTTTTTGTCATTAAGTTTTAATTAGAGAGATTAAGGATTACGTGCTTAAATTAGTGTCTTATTAAGTTCTTCTCCTTATTCTTGCTACATTAGAGACTATTTGTATAAGGAAAAGTGTAGAAGAGACAGAGTAGCTTGTGTCAATCCACACTTGCTGAGGTGGATTTTAGTGGTAGTAATACTACACTACCGGAGGAGAAAACGCTAGAGCATGTCATTAGTGGAGTTTGCAGATTGGAATCGTCTCATAGTATCTACAATCGAGAGAAGAGAGAATTTTGCGTTATGCTAGGCGAGTGTAGTTGGCACAATGAAGAAGAGGAAAGGCCCAAGTCCACCCATAACCTTAGCACAAAGCAAGCGGCCAACATCCATAGAAGAACAAAAGCCGCCATCTTCACCCGTGCAGCATGCGGTGCGACACGAAGAAGATAAGGTCCACTTTAATAAAATAAAAATAAAAATATCCAAGGTTATTTGTGATAAGGTTAATAAAACCTTTTCCTTGGATAAGTGGTTGTTCACATGGTTGTATCCATGGGCATGTCTCCTTGCCAAAGCTTTCACACCCTTATCATGGGTATCATGTGCTACATCAGCATAGACTTTATCACCATTGGCACAACCATCATCAATCTTGGAAAAAGCTTTCATTAATCTCTAACCTTTGTAAGTCGCAAATAAGAGCAAGTATGTGTGATGTGTGAGTCCAAGAAAGAGTGTATCTCTCCAAGTGTGTGGGTATCCTACCCCAACTATGAGTCAAAAATAGCATGTAAATGCGGCCAAATAAGCACGCAAAAATACGTCAAATATGTGTTAAGTGTGGCAAAGCATGAGGACTACACCAAAGGCACAATGAATGAGACAACACTAAATGGCAGACACTCCATCAACACAAAGCTAGGATGTCATCAACAAAAGGAAAAAAGAAGTGGAGTCAAGATCATATCAACCACAAAGAAGCCATGATAATAACATCGACATTAGCAAATCATAAACAACAAGCATAAGCAATCAATAAACCACTACCTTAACCTAAAGCATATGTTGTGAAAACCACCAAATGAGTAGGCAAATCGATATGTTTTGAGAAACACTCGATCACTAGAGAGTAGCTAAAATAGCACCCTGAGGGAGTGAAAATCAACCTAACCTAACCTCTGAGCTAGAGAGTAACCAAGCTAAAAGAGCCTCTGATAGTTACCTAGCCAAGTTAGAAATGAGGGGAGGGGGTGATGATACGTTGTAAACCTCACATCTACCCACCTTGCACTAGCCGAAGAAAATGGCACCAAAGTGGGGTGTTGAGAAATGTGGTGCCATTAAGCACAAGGAAGAGGTAGGGAGTGAGTATAAGTAGCCAAGCAAGAGCAAAGTTTAGCATGAAGCCACATGAGCAAAGGGAATCATCCCACATTGATGTGCAAACCAAAAGGTGTACCTTCTCATATAAAAGGGGACCATATTCAAGCAATGAACATATCACTTGCACTTATCTTAAGTCCAAATTTATTTGTATGCCCTTTCTCTTTGCACTTAAAGCATGTGAGTTTTTCCTTACTCACAAACTTTGGTTTTTTACTGGCGTTGTCACCATTTTTTGGTTTTGGTGTGAAAACCAATTTTCTTTTCTGTCCATTGTTTGAATAAGTGAACGTGGGTTTCTTTTCACTTGACACTGATTTTGATGAATTGGCACCAACCATTGTCTTATGAAAAACCTGAGCAGCTTGAATAGCATCCTCGGCCATTTTAACTTTGCACTTCTTCATCTCGTATTCAATTAGCATTTGGTGGTGGCTAGATATTGGCTAAAAAATCATGAAAACATCGTCTAGAATTAATCCAAAAAATAAAGTATCAATACAATGCATGCATAATATGCGAATAACCCGCATTTATTTAGTGTGAGTACATACAAAACGTACTATAACACCAAATATCCCTCAAAAATTAGAATTCTCGATAAAAAAAGAATCACCATGATTTTTTCCTAATTTTTCCTAATTTTCTAGGGCCTCAAAATATGGTAATTTTGAAATCCACCAAAACCCATCTTATGGCACTCTAAACCAATAATTTTCTAAAAAAATTTTAGTAAATAATTTTGCCAAAATACCATTGATATTTAAAAAATACTAATTTTTAAGATTTCTAAAAATAATTTATAAAATATTCCTAATTTCTCATGAGAATCCCATCGTCCATGAAATTTTTAATTTTGCCCGACAATTCTTAAATCTAATAAAAATTTATAAATTTTAATGGATTTCTTAAATTTTTGGGCCAAAAATAAAAATTTAAAAGAATTTGAATGGTCATGGGTGCCCAAAATGGACACACCACATGCCAATCACCAATCCCAAATATTCCAAAAAATTAAAATAACCTTTGTCTAATTTTTTACTAATTTTCAAGATTTTTTTGAAAGTTTAATTTACCCTAAATGCATTTAGAATAGAAACGGACCAAAAATTTTCGTAATCCCAACGGTCTTCCCGGAATATGGAAAGCCAACAATTTTAGGAAAATAAAAAGACAAAAAAAAAATCAAAATATGAAAGATCAAAAGTTTCCGAAATCCAAAAGGCCAAAAGATCCTTGGAATTCGGAAGATCAATAGATTTCTCAGGAATGCGGAAAGCCATAACATTCAAGGAAAAATTCCGGAGGGAAAAATAAAATTTTTGGAGAAGTAATTTTTTTTCCCAGATTTCTTTTCCCTTTTTCCAATATCTTGAAAAAAAAGAATTTTCTTTTAAATATTTTTTAAAGCTTTTAAAAAAAGCTTTTAAGCTTTAAAATATATATATATATATATATATATATAAAAGGGGGGGTGAATTTCGCCCGACGGGATGCAGCGCAGCCCCCCTGCGCGATTACATCATTAGAGAGGAGGAAGCCCCCCTGCGCGATTACATCATTAGAAAGGAGGAAGTCCCTCTTCTCTCATTTCTTCTCCCCTTCTACTCTCCAATCCACAAGGAGTTTACCACTCCACAATTCCTCCTCTCCTTTCTTAATTAAAAAATTAATCTTTGATTAAAAACTTAATCATAATTAAAATTTAATTATGATTAAATTTTAAGCAAATAGTGCCATCTAAGAGGTGTTCACACAGGTGGAGAGTGAAATAGAAAGAATATCCGAAATTTAAGGGAAGAAATAAAATTTACGCACATGGGAAAGAACCCAATGCATCAATTGATTGCCCCATTCTGCATTTCAGCAGAATTTTGACAGAAAATTGATTGCATATCCGCGGGAAATCCGCAAAAATGCATACAAAATACATTTTTAACCATAAAAATGCTCTAAAAATTTCTAAATAATTAAGAAAATATTCTTAAAAATTATAAAAATTCAAGAAAATCATTCCACCAAAAATATTTGCAATAAAATATGCGGTATTTTGGTAAAATTTTTTAGTAATGCTTATTTTAAACCATAAAAATAGAAAAAAATAGCATTAAACTCATGGAATTCCCTCGCAACGTCGATTCGTCCATTGAAAAGAAGAAACGCACATTCCAACCGCCATATTGACGATCCACGTGTGAAATCACCAAAACAAACCAACAAAATAATTTTTTTATTTAGTAAATATTAAAATTTATTTTTAAAAAATGCTATAAAAAAAATTTAGAATAAGAAAGAAAAAACAACAACAATTAAGTAGAGATTACTCTGATACCACTGTTAAAACCCTATGATCTCTCTAGATAATCAACATGCATAAATCAGGCATAATCTCTACCACCCAACCACCCAAGTCCAAGGGTTGCACACATGAATTATAATGAAGTACCACATACCTTAACCTTGATATCCCATACTACCAAGAGGTATGACTACAATCTAGCAGCACTTAGCTCTATTGTGAAATGGCAAGAATGTAGATATAATCCTCTATACAAGAGAACATCCCTTGAGTGTGCCCCATGCTCCTATTATATAGGAAGGCCCTCAAGCGACTCTTGACTCTCCATTTCCCATGTGTGACCTTTGGATGCCTGACCCTAACCTTAACCCTTAAGGTTAGTCCTAACCCATGCTCCACTAGAGCTTGTTCCCATGCTCCTATGCTCACAAGCCTAATGTGGGTTAGCCTCCTAGTATATGCACATATAATGTGCACATAACACATGTACCGAGATATATACATTGGGGGTCTATGACCTCTCTAGGTCTTCTTTTATTGGGTGGCTGTGCCCTCCATTTTTCATTGTTAACCTCTTAGTTCTCCTCTTTTTCCTTGTGGATTTGAAAGAGCATGTCTTGGGTGAGGAGTCCATAGTATTGTTTTAGCTTGCTACTACCATTGAAGCATCCTTCCATCTCAATCCCATCTAGGTTCTCTATCTTTATTGCACCTTGAGGAGAAATTTCTATCACTCGATAGGGACCTTGGCCTCTGTACTTAAGTTTTCATTTTTTATTTTTGACACTATACATTAGCAAACTATACATTAGCACCATGTCTCCTACCTCCATATACTTATCCTTGAGTTAGTCGTCAAACCACTATTATGCCTTAATTTTTCAACCATTAATCCATAAAGCATTGCAGTATTTGCTCAAAGTTTCTCTAAGGCAACTAACATCTCCATGAGAGGGTTTCCCTTGAGGTTATCTCTGGCCACAATTTGGAGGCTTAGAACCAAGTGTTCCATTGGCATGATTACATCAAGTCTGAATGCGATATGAAAAGGTGTGCTGTTGATAACCACCTTGTATGCTGTGCAGTAAGGCCCATAAAGTAGAGTGCAGCTTGTTCTCCCAATCTCTCCTCGATGCTTCTGTCTTGGTGAGAATAGTTCACGAAGTCTTGTTTGTGCTTTCAGCGCATTGCCATGGGAGTTCATTATTCCTAGCTTAAGAGTGGCTGAGAAGCTTGAGGCTAATGAACTGGCTGAACAATTGTTGGTTTTGGGAGAACTCAAGGAGGAAAGACAACTTGCCATGTAGAATATGCTAGCTGAGAAAGATTGTAGAAAATGGTGGTTCAACCAAAACCTCAAAGACAAAGAGATCAAGATAGGAGATCTTGTACTTATGTATGGGGTTTGTAAGGAGAAGAAAAAGCTCAAGGATACGAGAAAAGGACCATTTAAAGTTTGTGAAGTTACGCCACACAGTACTATACGCATTGAGACTCTTGACATAGTTAAAGTCGTTGGTTTCCTTAATGGTATAAATTTAAGAAATACGAAGGTCCTCTCACCAAAGATACCTTGTGCGCTTCTCATGAAAAATTAGCTACCAAGGAACGTGCTACACTAAAAAAGATCCAAGCCCAAAAGGAAGCACAAAAGAGACAAATCAAACTTTAACAACATCCGAAAGCAATTATTAAACTTGTTGCATTGGAGAGGTAGTAGATGAAGGAGAATCACATTCCACCTCTCAAGGCATTGATCGAATTACCTAGCACTTATGGTAAGGTTTTCGAAAATGCACTAGGTGCTAGTCATAAGCTATTGTCATTTGCTATATGGAATTAGTTGGGTAAACCTCAACTTGAAAAATTAAACTCGAGAGTAGAAGGCATTAGCACCAAAAATACCAAAGTGCTTGGCTCACTTAAAACTATCATTCATGATAATAATGGACACTTGGTCGGTAGCTTTTTGGTCATTCCTCTCGCGGAACCTTGAAAGAACATGTCATCCATGGATGGACATGGATGAATGCAACTCAATGCAGAATTGATTGGGCCATAGGGAGTGTTTCCATAGTAAAAATCCCTATAACTCCACACCCGATGTGCTACATACCTAGCCTCACCATCAACTCAACTCAACTCAAGGTTACTTCCTTCACACCAATATCTACTTCCAACTCTACATCCATATCTTCTACAAAGAAGAACCAATGAGGACCCAAGCAAGGAAGCCACAAAATGGGTTCCCAAAGCTATTCAACCTGCTCTACCTCGATAACTAGAAGCTCAAAAGCCCAGGCAAATTTTTTTCTATAGTTATGTCAAACCTAAGGTTTCTTCAAGGTGGATTCCCACTTTTCTTTAAGCTCAAGGCTTCCACCATGGTAACAAGTAGATTTGGGTTTCAAAGTGCAATTTAGTCATTCCAAGAGACACTAATGTACAAGCCTCACCAACAACTACCAACTCCATCAGTTCAAAAGAAAACAAGGAAAAGTAGGTCATGATTTGATGGATTTGATAGAATCTTTGCCATCCCATGCTCAAAAAAGTTTGGCTTACCAAAAAACTTCAAAAATTGGAATCTACCTTAGGAAGGGGGAAACAAAGAAATGCTTCTACTTCAATAAGAGAGGCTTCACATGTAGCTTCTTCATCAAGATCACCCTTATCTTAATAGGCCTCTCACGATGAATCTGCTATATTGGAGATGCTTGATGTCTCACCCAAAATTTCACTTCCCACATCTCCTCATGTGGAAGAACCAATAAGTCCAATTCAGTCTTGTAAGAGTCCCTTACCACCCTTATGGCTCAATGTTAACATTCCTATGGTACCAAAGTGTTCTTCATCGCACCCACCTCATCATCAAGGAAAATGGAAAATTTGGCTTCAAAAGGCATACATCACCCTTCGAGAAGTTTATAGATGATGAGAAGCAGGAAGGGGGGTGTACAACCAACTTCTATATTTGTATCCTAAATACTATTTTGTTCCCTGACAACTTAAGTTCACACAAAGCAAGCACCTATTGGGAAAAATAAACTCCCACATATATAGTAAGTATAGCACTTATACCAAACACACGACACATACCACATTATGAACTATTTAAAAAAACATCTAAAAGAAGAGGAGCTAAGCACACTTCTAAGAAAAAGAGAATGCTTAAAATATGACAAATGAGGTTTTCATAACTTCTTTAGGTGACCTATAGTCGAGCAATAGATTTCACTTGACACCAGTGCACCTATTCTTGATCTGGACTATCAAGAATGGTGTTATTAGGGGGTGTCCATCATATTACCTTTCAAATCTACTCTCGTTACTTTTTCATATCTTTAGGAGTGACTTTTTATGGAAATACTTTCATTGATTTGTTTTTATTGCGATTCCATCCCATTGCTAAATGCCATGTGTGTAAACGACGTATGATCTTTGTCACGTCTCATCTTTGTTGGCAGAGTAGGACATATTTTCGATGCTATAGGATTGCATTACTCCAATCCATGGCCAAAGGCATGACGACCTCAGTGTTCTTTACATGGTCGGTGGACCTAACCAAGTAAGAACACCCCAAGAGGAGGCAAGCAAGCAATGGAGGCAAGAGCATTACCTTACACCCACTCCACCACTTTATGATATGCTATTACTCATACCATGTCCATTCTAGGTAGTAGTAGGTGAGTTTATCGATGATTTTCAAGGAGTGAGATCCTTGAACAACTTACTTGTAGTACCTATGCCCTTCCATAGCTAAGATACACTGAGACCATTGCCTACTTATCTAATAGAAGGTTATGTTTTAGGAACCCAACAAGCAAGGGGGAAGATTAACCTAGTGATGTCAAATCAGGGCTTGCTTATTAGCTATGGTTATTCGATGATGAGCTTGCTAGATAGGATTGTATTACATATTAGTTGAATTAGTCTTAACTTTCCTCTTCATAGCATAAGTTGAAGTCATAACCCAAAAAAAGCATGCATATCTGTTTTTTAAATCCATTTTTCATGTTATTTTTTTATAAGGAATATTTTATTGGTTGAATCGTTTTTCATGCAAGTATCAGAAGACTTGGCCTTCAGCTATCGCCTTTCTATGTGCAAGCAGCATTGACTCATCTTCACTGATATATTTTGATGAGGACGGAATCTACATTAGGAAGGGAGGCATATTAACCCTCGTCAGAGACCTCTATGGTGTCTGTGTCATGCCCATTTCGTACCATTCTTCACCTTCTTTGGTCACATGGGCCAGAATGACCGAATTTGCATTATTAATTGTATTGTATATGTTACGTGTGTGACCGCTCCAATTGTATATGAGTGGCATACCATGAGGTTATAGATTAAGGTTACTACATTAGATTAGGTGTTTACACAAGCCTCGAGGTGGGCTAGAAGGCTCGAGGATATATACTTTAGCTTTGGCTGCCCTAGCAGTTTGAAACCTAATGGCTAGGTATAAAAATCAAGATGTAACCTAAATCTTATATTCTCTTATGCATAATCTAAAGTGCTCTTGCTCTCCACTCTTTGCCTCTTTCTTGCTTGTATGCATGATTTGAGCTCTCTAAAACTTGTTTATACATGTGTGAGTGAGTAAGTGAGAGAGGAATCGAGCTACGAGGTGGTCAAGCTTCTGTTTTGGTGTGCGGCGGTGCGATGGCAATGATGTCCATCAGCAATGAGGAATCCCCGATCATGGAGCAACACCTTGTTTGGCCACATGTGCCGAAATGGCCGAAATTTACATTATTGGGTGTATTGTATATGTTATGTGTGTGATCGCTAATTGTATATGAGTGGCATACCATGGGATTATAGATTAAGGTGTTTACACAAGCCTAGGTTACTACATTAGATTAGGTGTTTACACAAGCCTAGGTGGACTAGAAGGCCCGAGGATATATACTTTAGCTTTGGCTTCCTTAGCGGTGTGAAACCTAATGGCCAGGTATAAAAGCCCAGATGTAACCTAAATCTCATATTCTCTTATGCATAATCTAAGAGTGCTCTTGCTCTCTCCTCGAGCCTCTTGCTTGATTGTATGCATGATTTGAGCTCTCTAGCTACTTGTTTATTCATGTGTGAATGAGTGAGTGAGTGAGAGAGGGATCAAGCTACAAGAGGCGATTGAGCTTCTATTAGTGTGCGGTGGTGCAATGATGGTGTTGAGCTCTTGCATTCCATTAGCAAGATAGTTGCGAGGAATCCCTGATTACAGAGAGCGAGAGAGGTATGTGAGAGATACTCTGCCTTTTTCATAGTGTTTCTCTCTTGGTAGGATAGAGTTCGGGTGGAGCTATGGCTCTCCGAGCCTTGAGAGTGGAGTCCTAATGTTTGTATGCCTGTGAAGTCCTCCAAAGATAAATCAAGACCAAGAGGGAGAGTAGAGGTATGCATGAAAAAACATGTGAAAAAACTATGCAGGAAAAAACATGTGAAAATTGTTCTCTCTAGAAAGTCCAATCACATTGATCTATGAAGTGCGATTGTTGGCCCCAAGGTCCAATCGCTCAGGATTGAGCAACTACAAAGTCCAATCGTTAGTCTGCAAAGCTATAAATGGTAGCAGAATCGAATGAATGGGGAGTTATGCCAGGTTAACGGAGACCAATTTTAACATGAAATAATAAGGGGACGTACACATTAAAAGCACAAGAATCCAAAAAAACTATCAAACTAGACTCGATGTAGAGTAATAAGGGGACATGCACATTGACATACATAAAAATAAAAAATATAGGAAACTATCAAACTGACAAAAAGTGACGCAGAATGGACATGTAGGGGAAAGTGCAAGCGCAGTCATCAACAGTCTCATCGTGGAATTGTTTGATCCTCGTGCAATCGATCAAGTGTACGAGTTTGACTGCCAATTGCTAATGGTGTATGAGTAGTCACTATACGACCAGTGCCATAGTCATGTGATGTTTGAGCATCGAACGAATTCGTGAGTCCAATCGTTGTCCAGTCTAGTCATCAACAGGTATAATTACAAGGAGTTCAATTGTGCGATCGAACTAGTCCAATTGTAAGATCCCTATCCCCTTCGCACAACAAATTCAAGGGTGCTAGCAGCGGAAGTAGCACTTCTTGCACGGGGTAGGGTCCCACACTCGGGGCCTCGTCACGGATATCCGAACAAGAGACTAATCCATCGGTTCTTCCAAAACCGAACAAAAATTAGAAAACCATTAAATGGAATAAAGAAAAAGTAGGATTTCTAGCTTACATGAATTTTTGTGAGCTTTCCTTTGGCTTGATGGTTTGAGGGATCTACTCTTGTTTGCAACAAGAGTGGCCACCAATTCTTTTGAAGAGACAATGGTCAAAAACTAATGAATTATCAATAAATTCACTATTTTTGGCTCTAGGGAGGAGTAGAGTAACAGTGCATAAAACAGTATTAACCATTAACAAAGGGGAAGGCTTCATTCATAGGAAAAAGTGACCCTCTAACCAAGCAAAATGATTCTAGAATTTTCCAGATCAGTTTGGTCAATTTTTGACCATTTTTAGGTCAGTTTAGCTTACTTTTTGGATCTAGTTGAAGCAGGAGAGAGGAGAGATGAAAATATCTCATTATTTGTGAGTTTAAAACTCAACCACACATGTGAAATAGGTGCCTCCTTCATGAGGGGAATTCCCCCACATTGAGGTGTCAAAAACGCATCATTTCTTCTAAATATATCTTCTTTTTTAACTAATAACCTTGTCCTTAGTCAACTCTTCATTTTATGTGAGTATTTACTTATTTTTGGGGGGATTTCTTTTTATTCTTCAATTTATCTCCTCCCTACATTTGGATTAATCTAATTGGTCCATAGGAACCTTAATTCAAAAATTTTAGAAAATCTAGACCCTTAGGCTAAGGTTCTTTTTACCTGATTTCAATTTATTCCAATTGCACATTGGAAATTTCTTTTTGAATATCTGTTTCAGGGGAAACCATTTTAGACACTAGGAGGATTTTTATATCCAAAAATATTTCAATTTTGAATTACCTCCCTCTAGACATTTTCTCTCTCTAGGCCAAAACAAGGAATAACAGGATCTTTCTTTTATTTCAGAGAGGGGAATAATTATAAGATCAGAAGGGGAGATTTTTACACCTGCACACCTCAAAAGCCAGAGGGAGGAATCTTACACCAATTGTCCGATTGAAGATTCCAAGGAGAATTCTAGAGACTCCTTAAAACAATAAGTCAAAATCTCCTCAGGAGACGCATAAGATGACGGTACTGGGGGCTATAGACATGCCCTGATACAAATGTTCCCTTACTGCCAATCAAGGGAGCTACTATCTTCTCCTTTAGGAATAAAGCGACTAAGGAGTCTGTTGATTTGGCAGGAAAGTCTGAAATTTCGAGGCCTTGACTGATATAAAATAACACCATGTATCACTTTCAGCTTCATTAAAATCATGGTTAATGAGAGATTCTACCTTAGCATCGCATGTTGGTCATAAGAGTCGTGGACATACTGCCTTGCAAACCACTTGTGCTGCCGTCACTCCGCTGGGTTAGGAAAATATGAATCCTCGAAATGGCATGTGAGTCTAGCTCGGCTCGTTCGAGTTGTAGTAGTGGAAGAGATGAGATGCTGGAAGGAAAGCACAGTCATGTCTTGTGAGTGGGTGAGGTCAAAAACACAAGATAAGTGTGGAACTTCCATCTATAAAATCAAATTCTTTGATTAAAAATCTTCATTAATGAGGCTTACGAAATGAAAATACAATATGTAAATGCTCTTTCTGAACTTTTATTTTTGATAAGAATTTATTTGTCCTTATTATCTTTCAACAAAGCTTTGATACAAGCTGTGAGATCCCCCTCCTAGGGCATTGGCGGTGGAAGCAGCGTCAGCCTCTCGCATGGGACAGGGATCCACACTTGAGGCCTCACCCCACGGATGTCCAAACAAGGGACTAGCCCGACAGTTCCTCCAAAACCGAGCCTAAAAAAGCCTCCCTCGCCCGGAAGAACGGGCAATTCCACCATGGAGAAATCTTCTAACAGGGAATTAATCTAACGAGTCAAAGTCTTAACTAGTTAAGCTGATCCGATCGAACCTGAAATCACATATTCAGATCAAAGAAGAGACTTGCACTTGGTCCATAGAATCAATGCTTTTTTTCTCCTTTAACAAGGCACAGCCCGCTGATTCCCTCCCATAGAAAAAGGGTCTTCTTAGGACTTAATCTAACTAACGTAATTAATCCTATCTTAACTATTTCGCAGGAATTGCCCGATCCAACCTAACCCTAATTAGCCCATGGGTTAGACAACCACCCCCGACCACTGTATTGGTGGGATTCCTTTATAAATATTCGGTTGTGTTTTTCTCGGGTATGGAGGAAAAGAGTTCCCAGATCTCCTAGACGGCATTTCATGCAAAAATTAAGGTAGGCATTCCACATACACACCCAATATGAAATTACCATTTATAATAGATTCGTCTTTAAAACAATCCTTCAATAGAAATCATAATATTACTAATCATCATTCTCCAAAATTTTGAGTCCATTGTGTTACAAAATATGTCATCTGGACTCTCCGTTGAAGACCAGCTGGCCAACCAAACAACGAGATCTAATATCAAAATTTCATTCACAAAATTCTTTCTTTTTAGCCCATC